>NW_028258433.1:6230000-7672500 GCF_053883595.1 Heterocephalus glaber | reverse complement strand
TGAAAACCCTTCTTCATGCTGCAGGCTGAAGGAGGGAGAAGTAAATGTTCAAAGAAGGGCACAAAGAACTGCCTGGGTCCTTCTTCCTATGTCCTTCACAGGACACATAAGTCCTAGGAATCTGGGAGAAAGATAGCAGATTGTCACTTTCAGAGCACAGAACCCATTGGGGAAAGGAACAGAAAAGCCTTCTATTCTAAGGAGAGACAGGAAAATGACCTGGGCACTGCTATTTAGATTTCCAGAGAGTCCCAACTTCTTGGAAGTAGGCAGAATTACTGGGAATGCCCTTATGTTGAAGACCTAGGGCAACAGATGACTAAGACTGAATTTGAACCAAGAAAATAGAGAAGAACCCCATGCCCCTAAACACCAGGTGTGATTGCTCCCAGTAACAAGTAACAGCTACTCACTCTTGGAGAAGGAGCTTAAGTGTCATGAACCTTTCTGAAATACAGGATTGAAAAGCTTAGAGATAAAGGAAGAACAAGAATACTGAGAAAAACTGACAAACCAACATCTAACTGAACAAAAAATAAAGGTAGAGCAATCTAAAGCCTATGATCCACTGAGTAACCAAAACAACAAGAAAATATAAACACAGCTCAATTCCAGGCAAGAATGACTCTCAATCCTTGTCCCTAAAAGGCCTACTACAAGTAGTAGTAGGCTTATTTCAAGCATAAAAACTATTGCGAGTCACTACTATCCTAGGTACAATATACAATTTTCAAACAAAAATTATAAGACATGAAAAAACAAATGGTCAGAGATAAATTAAGAGAATCTAAATCATAGATAAATCAGATGTTAAAATGATCAAAGAATAAAAAATAAGATTAACAAGTTCAAAGTTAGTTACCAGTTGAAAAGGTAGAAACCATCCATAAACAAATAGGAAATTTCATCAAAAGTATAAAAGTATGTATAAACTGTTCTTAAAAAAACAATAATAGAAAGGAAAACTACAGTAAAAGAAAAAAAAGCCTTCAATGTGGTTATCAAAGGACTCAATAAAGCAAAAGAAAAAATCTTTGAAATTAACGATAGGCTAATATCTGCATTCACATATTTACTGCACCAATAATCTCACTGGCCAAGAAATGGGATCAAACTAAGTGTCTTTTAACAGATGAACAGATAAAAAAGATGAGGTATATAAAAAAAAGTCATAATAAAATATGACATCCTGTCATGTACAACAACATGAATACACATGGAAGGTATTATATTAAGTGAAATAAGCCAGGCACAGAAATACATATACCACATTGTCTCCCACTTGTGTGGAATCTAAAAATGTCAAATCTAAATGAAAGAAGTGAGAGTAGAGTAAGATTCAGCAGTGCCAGAGGATGGGGGTGGGACAGGGACAAGGGAGGTTGGTCAATGGTACAAAGTTACAGTTAGAAAAGAAGTCTTGGTTTTCCATTGAACAGGAGGGTAACTTTAGTAGAATATGATGTACTATATGTTTCAAAATACTATATATGATACCTGACAAAAACCTATGCGTATTGCAGAGAAATTAAGAGGGTTAAATGATAAAGTATATACACATTTTTTTTTTCTTAAGAAGAGGTCTCTCTACCTATGTTGCCTAGGCTGCTCTGAAACAACTCCTGGGCTCATGATCCACGTGGCTCAGTCTCTTGAGTAACTGGGACTAACACATGCCACAATGCTCACTTAAAACACATGTACTTTTTGTAGTTCTAAAAGGTAATGGATTCCTAGAACAAATGTAGGACTGTTTTCTAGCAAGTTATATAAAAGTAAGTAAGATGTATGATAACATTAACATAAATGATATGAAAGAGGAATCCGTGCTCACTTTGGCAGCACATATACTAAAATATTAAAGAGGAATTGGCCATAGACCATTATAAACATCTCGTATCACACATAAAACAGTGTAATGATATTAAAATTTCACTGGGATGACAAATATTTATATAATAAGCCATAGAAACAATCTTGAAGATATTTTAAAGAGAAGTAAATAATAACCCAATATTACAATGAAAATAGAATAATTAAAAAATAATTCATCGATCCAACAAAACAAACAGGAGAAAGGAAAGAATAGGTGGGAAAATCATAGTTTCAAACAATTATGAAATTGGTAGGTATTCATCAAATCATATCAATAATGACATTAAATTCTCATGATCTAAAATCACTGATCAACATATAGAGATATTTGAAATAGATTTTTAAGAAGTAGAATCCATTAATATGATATTTAAGAAAAACCTGTTGTAGATATAAAAATATGGATAAGATTTTAAAAAGGAAGGAAAAAGAATTATCATTAAAACTTCACTGAAATACAGAATGTTATATAAGGGACTGGAAATCAATGCAATGGAGACTAAGAGAACAATACAAAAAAATCAGTGAAGCCAACAGTTGGTTCTTTGAAAGAATAAACAAAATTGACAAACCCTTAGCCAACCTTATCAGAAAAAGGAAAGAAAAGACCCAAATCCATGCAATTAAAAATGAAAAGGATGAAATTACAACAGACCCAGCAGAAATCCAGAGGATCATCAATACCTACTTCAAGAACCTATACACCAATAAGATGGAAAACACAGAAGAAATGGACAGGTTCCTAGATACATAAAAATTACCAAAGTTGAACAAAGAAGACCTAAAAATTCTAAATGACCCAATATCAATCAAAGAAATTGAAAACATAATTAAAAACTTACCGACTAAGAAAAGCCCAGGTCCTGATGGCTTCACTGCTGAATTCTATAAGACATTTAGAGAGGAACTATTGCCACTACTGTTTAAACTCTTCAATGAAATTGAAAGGGAAGCAATACTCCCAAATTCATTCCTGGAAGCAAGCATCACTTTGATCAACAAAGCAGAGAAAGACCAAACCGAAAAAGAGAACTATAGGCCAAGCTCTCTAATGAACATAGATGCAAAAATCCTCAAAAAGATACTGGCAAATAGAATGCAGAAGATCATCAAGAAGATCATACACCCTGATCAAGTGGGATTCATCCCAGGGATACAGGGATGGTTCAATATATGCAAATCAGTCAATGTAAAACACTGTATCAAGAGAGCCAAGGACAAAAACCATATGATTATCTCCATAGATGCAGAAAAAGCATTTGACAAAATCCAACACGCATTTATGATAAAAACTCTACAAAAAATTGGAATAGACAGTCTCTACCTCAATCTGATAAAAGCCACCTATGAAAAACCAACAGCCAATATCATACTAAATGGTCAAAAACTGAAAACCTTCACACTAAAATCAGGAACAAGACAAGGATGTTCACTATCATCACTCTTTTTCAATATGGTTTTGGAAACATTAGCCACAGCAATTAGACAAGAAAATTAATAGGAATAAAAACAGGAAATGAAGAAGTCAAATTGTCATTATTTGCAGATGATATGATACTCTATATAGAAGACCCCAAGAACGCCACCAAAAGTCTTCTAGACTTAATAACCAAATTCAGTAGAGTAACAAGGTTAACACACAAAAATCAATAGCTTTCCTTTACACAAACAACAGACTCACTGAGAGAGAAATAGGGCAAATAATTCCTTTCCCAATAGCATCCAAACAAGTGAAATACCTAGGAATCAACTTAACAAAAGATATCAAAGACCTCTACTCTGAAAACTATGGCACTCTGAAAAGAGAGATTAAAGAGGATATCAGAAAATGGAAAGACATCCCTTGCTCCTGAGTAGGAAGGATTAATATAGTGAAAATGGCCATACTTTCAAAACTGCTATATAGATTCAATGCAATCCTAATTAGAATCCCAGCAGCAAACTTCATGGACCTTGAGAAAGCAATCCAAAAATTCATTTGGAACAAGAAGAGACCCAGAATAGCAAAAGCAATTCTAGGTAACAGAGACATGGCAGGGGGTATCACAATCCCCAACCTGCAACTCTACTACAAAGCTACTGTGACAAAGACAGCATGGTACTGGCAAAGAAACAGACCTGAGGACCAGTGGAACAGATTAGAAGATGCAGAAACAACTCCAGACACACTCAGCCATCTCATCTTTGATAAAGGAGCCAAACACCCTTACTGGAAGAAAGACAGCCACTTTAATAAATGGAAAAATTGGGGTTCAATTTGCCAAAGATTAAAACTAGACCTTTATCTCTCACCATGCACTAAACTAAAATCAAAATGGATTAAAGATCTAAATATCAAAATAGAAATGCTGAATCAGCTGGAACAGAGGTTAGGTAGAACTCTTGAAGACATTGGGGTAGGAAAAGATTTTATGAACAAAACCTCAGTTTCCTGTGAACTAGCACAATCAACAAGTGGGATCTCTTCTTATTAAAAAGCTTCTGCACAGCAAGAGAAACCACCACAGTGTGAAGAGACAATCCACAATGTGGGAAAAAATCTTTACCTGCTGTCCCTCAGACAAAGGTCTACTACCTCGAATCTATAAAGAATTTAAAAAAATCAGAACTCCCAAATTTAAAGACCCAATCCAAAAATGGGCATCTAAAATGAACAGACATTTCTCAGACCAAGAAGTAGAAATAACAAATAAACATGAAAAAATGCTCAACATCAGTGGTCACTCGAGCGATGCAAATGAAAACAACGCTGAGATTCCCCCTCACTCCAGAAAGAATGGCTGCTATCATGAAATCAACCAATAACAAATGCTGGCGGGGCTGTGGGGAAAGAGGAACTCTGCTCCACTGCTGGTGGGAGTGTAGACTGGTGCAACCACTGTGGAAATCAGTATGGAGTTACCTCAAAGAACTAGGACTGGAAGTCGCATTTGACCTAGCTATTCCACTGCTGGGTATCTTCCCCAAAGAATCAGAAGAATCAGACCACAGTGATATATGTGTACCCATGTTCATAGCAGCACAATTTGTAATAACTAAAACTTGGAAGCAGCCCAAATGCCCATCAACTGGAGACTGGATAAAGAAAATGTGATTTTTTAATAAGTACTACTGAACCATAAATATGAGAAATTAGAGACATTTATTGCTAAATGGATGCACATTGAGGTGATACTATTAAGTGAAATAAATAGGACACAAATGTGTAAATACTGAATAGTTTCTCTAGTGTGTTAAACTGAAAGTGTAAATAATGACTAAAAGGTATAATAGATAATGTGAATAGGAAGAAAAGGGGCAAATGGGAAGGAGAAGTGGGAGGGGTAGGGGAAAGGAAAGAAGGGAATGGAATTAATAGGAGAAAATGGAAAAAGGGAGGGATGGAGGGGTTGAATGGAGGGCAGGGGAAGGGGGAAAAATAAGAACCAAGAGAGATTATGTAAAGGTACAAATTTCCAATGATGAATGTCATTATATTGTATACCTAAAATTTACCAATAAAATAATATTAAAAAAAGAAATTTTGAAAATGTCTATTTTTATGTATAATTAGATTTCTAGAAAAATGGGATAGAATGTGTTAGAGGCAATGGCTGAGAAAGTTTGAAAACATGAAAGTCCTCAAACTGCAGATTTGTTTTGAAATCTGGGGCAATCTAAATTAAAAAGAAAACAAAACAGCCTATAGCACCTATGTATAACACAGTAGAATCTCTAAACACCACAAACAGACAAAATTTTAAAAGCAGACATGGGGGTGTGGCACAGAGAAAAGAGAACAAATGCATGTTTGGAAAATCTGGAGTAAATGAAATTAGGCTATACAAAAGCGTATTCATTTTCTTGGACGAACATTTTGATAACTCTAGAATGAATGTTGCAATCAGAAGGATGATCACTTAAGCGCTGTTTCTCAAAATGTATTCTCTGGACCAGGAGCTTCAGCATTACCTTCCTCATATGATGATTAATTTTATTTGTGAATATGGTCAAACAGTATTCAAGATGTGACTATGAAGGTATTTCCTAACAAGATTAATATTTGAGTTGGCCAACTGAGTAAAGCCTACTGTTCACAATTGTTTAAGTGGACCTCATTTAATCAAGGAGACTTGGATAGGATACAAAGGCTGAGAGATAGGGAACTCCTCTGTCAGACTGTTTGGGCTATGACACTCACCTATTCTGGCCTTTGCATTGTGAACGGGTTTTAAGCCAGCTGGCTTTCAGACTGGAACTTACACTATTAACTCTCCTATTTCTTAGACCTTTGTACTCAGACTAGAAATACACATTGGTTCTCCTAGGTCACTAGCTTAACAACTGCAGATATTGGGACTTCTCAACCTCCATTATCACGTGATCCAAATTTTTAACAAGTTGAGTATCTCTTACCTGAAATGCTTGGAACCAGATTTTTTCAGAGTTTTGGAATATTTGCTTGTACATAATGAGATATCTCAGGAATGGGATCCAAATTTAAACACAAAATTCGTTTATGTTTTACGTACACCTAACGCACAAAGACTGAAGGGCAATTTCATACATTATTTTTAATAATTTCACACATAAAAGATTTCATAGTATGTAATATTCTCATGATGCTGATCTTCAAAAGGTTTTAGCTTTTAGAATATTTCATATTTTTGGTTTAGGGATGCTCAATCTATAATAAATCACATAATGTGTATATGTATGCATACATATACATGTAAACACCCTAATAGTCCTTCTCTCTAAATAAATTTAGGAAACTGTTAGAGATATAAGCTCTCATACCCTGCTGGAGAGTCACAGAATAAAATCTTTTGGGGTGATATCTAGAAGTCTGTGTTTTAATAGGCTGTTCATGTTTTTCTGAGGCGTGCTAACATTTAAGTTCTATTGCACTAAAGAAAAGCAATGTATATCCTTTAACCTCAAGGCTTACTGTTACTTCTCTCTAGTGTGTGTACATGTGTGTGTGTGTGTGTGTGTGTATGTGTTTTGACAAATATGAAAAAAACTGACTAGTCACTGCCAGAAGTTATCCAATAAGGAAAGCAAGGAGACAGGTTCAAAGAATATCAGTAATAAAAACAGGAAATATTTATACAGATTATATGAATCTTAAAAGAAACTAAGAGACTCGCAAGCACAAGGTCCTGAGTTCTATACCCAGTACAAAAAAAAATAATAAATAAAGAAAAAAGAAAGAAAGAAACTAAGAGAATATTATGAAATACATTACACCAACAGAACATACCAAACCTGACACAAGATAAAACAGAAAAACTGGGAAGACTTTAGACTATTAAACTGAAACTTTGATTTAAAACATTTCCCATAAGAGATCCAGGGTGAGATTTTTTTGGTTGGAAAGTTTATCAATTATCTCAGGAAAAAAAAAACCAAGAAATAATCTTACAAAATTTATTAACTATCTCAGGGTAAAAAATCAAAATGGAACCTTATATAAACACTTCAATTAATAAAACAGATTTCATGTCACAAAGAAAGTAGATGTCGACAAATTCAGAAATTTTTAAGCACTGTATTTAAAAATGTAGTATGTTAGCAGAAAAAGAAAAAAAAAGATTTCAGTGCATGCAAAAAAGCATAAAGTAAAATGCAATGCACATAATAGTAAATTTTTTATTATAAATAGAAAAAGCTTCCTATTTAGTAAAAAAGTATATCTAATAGAAAAAAATCATAATTAATGAAATGTTCAAAGTTTTCTACTTAGGTGAATAAAAAAGAATGTCTATTGTGATCATGTCTATTAAAAATCAAGCTGGAGATACTAGATTGCAATATAAGCAAAGAAAATAAATAAAAAGGCATATAGGTCACAATGGGGAAAAAACTCCCCCATTATGCATATATGTATATACATATACATGAAGAAAAAAAATCTATAAATAAATAATTTTTTAAAGTGAGGTTAACATTTCAGGAGATTAGTTTAATATAATAAAACAGATTATATAAATGGGCAAACAATTAAAAATAAAATTTATAAAAATCATTTATAACATCACAAAAATATTAAATTCAATTTTTATAATTTTTTTGAACAATGAAAGTCTAGAACTCTAACAGCTAAAAAAAAAACAACTCTGTTTTTATTGATTTATTTATTTTATTTTATTTTTTTTGGTACCGGGGATTGAACTCGGGTCCTTGCGCTTGAGAGGCAGGTGCCGGGAACACTGAGCTAAATCCCCAACCCCAAACTCTGTTTTTAGACATAAGGGAAACCAGACATATTCCGCTATCACCCACATTTCCTTTGTAGAGGTATTTGCCAGGTTGGGGTAAATACAGAGTCCAGCAATATTCTGAGTTGACAAGACTAAGGCTCACACTCATGACCAGAAGATGGATAAAATTTAGCAAGATAGAGGCATTGAAAAACAATTAAGTGAAACAATACCAAAAACTTAGGTAAAGGCTAAATAGCAGTGCATATATGTGAAACTTGAAAGCACAGAGGGCTAGAGAAAAAACATTTCTATGGAAAGAACAATTATGCAGAAGCTATGTCACATATATCATTTAGATCAAACATAGCACTAGGAATGGTCAGGGTTCCCTCTAAAAAGGAAAGACTCCATTAAATACTTTGAGCATTTAAGAGAAACTCTAGCAAGTCTGTGATTTCTAGAAGTGCCAAAATTAGAATTGTAGAACAAATAGTGGGGGACAAGTACACGTTCAGAGGCAAAAATCTGAACTTCAACCTAAACCTCACAATTTATACAAAATTAACTTAAAATTTTGTGCACTTATCCTAGAGAAATAAACACTTTGTTCATATAAAAACAAGCATACAGAGCACCTTTCTTTCATAGTAGCCCCAAATTAAAGAAAACCCTAAATGTCTTTTAGTAGGGAAATGTTTAAATTGATCATAACATTGCATATGACTCAAAAATAAAGAGACAAACTATTAATATGTGCATCAATTTGGATGAATCTCAGGGCATATGTTGGGTGAGGAAAGTCACCCAAAGTGTACCACTGACACATATATGCACCAAAGAAGAAACAGGGAATACTAGAAATAGATGTAATTGAATGAAAATTAAATAGCATACTAAATCATTGGAATACAGATAAAACAGTGGTTAGAGGAAAAGTTAGGGCTTTAAATGGTCAAAAGAAGAAACGTCTTTAAAAATCAAAGTTCTAAGAGAAAGAGGAGTTGGTAAATGACTTCTGGGAAGGATAAATAATAAACAAATTTTTACACCATACTGTCTCTGCGGCTGCTACTTAACTGCCACTGTAATGTTAGAGTAGTCACAGGCAATAATACATAAGCAAATGGATGTGGCTATATTCCAATGGCTTCACTGACAAAAACTAGTGGCAGGATGATTTTGTCTTTGGGCCATAGTTTGTACATTCTCTACCTAAATTTCCACCATAAAGATAAGAAAAGAGAAAAACAAGATAACCTGAAGTACCTAGAAGGAATTCATGTAATATAAGTCATAAAAGAAAGAAAAAAAAAGTAAAAAAGATCCTTTTAAAGTTAATGAATCTAATAACTTTGTGGGGGTATGGAGAATCATAATATTTAATAAAATAACTGACAAATTAAGACAAAAAACAAAATCTGGAATAAAAGAGGAAAGATTATTAGAGATCCTACACGTTTTAAGATATAATGATAAAAATTATTTTAAAAGTATGCCAATAAACCAAACAACTTTGATAAAATCGTTAAATTCCTTAGAGACAAAAATGACCACATTGATGGACATGGAAATAGAAAATGTTAATAGTCACATATTCATTAAAGAAACCGTATCTGTAACTAAAAACTTTCTCAGAAAAAAATACCAGGCAGAGATACCTCTACTGGTAAATGCTCAAATACTTCAGGGTAAGTAACATTAAAGTTAAAAGTGGCATTATCTTACACATTAAAAATTAAAATGAAAGTCTGGTACAGAAAGTATTAAAATAAGGTGACTTTAAACAATTCTAAACAATCTACCAAAAGCTACTAAAATTAAGTAGATTAAGCAAGGTTTCAAGATATAGAATCAATATAAATATCAATTTTCTTTCTATATAACATCCAACACACAATTAAAATCTCCCCCTTTTTCACCTTTAGTAAGGTATAAATGGCATAGGCAACCACTTACTTGCTCTCTATTAGGATGCCTTAGTTTTTATATTCTATCATTTTATATAAATAGAATCAAAGTAAGATATTTTGTTCTGGCCTTTAACACAACTGGATATTTAAAGGAAAAAACTTAATTCAGAAAACGATCAAAATATGAAAAGTAATAAAAAGACAATAATTGGTACAAGACCTTTACAATTAAAATTACCATTAGTTGCTAAGAAAAAGTAAAGATCTCAATGAATGACACAAATTTACATAAAACGGAAAACTCATAGATAAAAATTCCCCAAATTTTGGCTGAATGTAATCATAATTAAAATCTCAGCAATTTCAAAAATTGATAAACTAATTCTAAACATTATATGCAAATACACATAGCATAGAAAAGTCAAAGCAATTTTTAAAACTAACAGAAGAGATTACAAAATTCACTCTAAAGGTACAGTAAGGAAGACAGTGCATTGTCAGAAGGACAGCCTTGCAGGATATGAAACAGAATGGAGTCTAGATATAGACCCACACATACAGTCAATATATTTTAAATCAGTGTGCCACGGTAATTCAATGGTCCTAAAACACTGACATAAATACATATGGACATAAAGAAAACCAAAGTACTTCACCATATACTAAAAACTAAATCAAAATAGATGGAAGACATAATCATAAAACCAAAAAATATACAACTTGTAAAGAAAATATAGAAGATATACATGACTTGAGTAGATAATCTATGAATGTACAAAAGGCATAAACTATAAAAGAAAAAACTAGTTGAAACAATGAATTTTATCAAAATTAGAAACTTTCTGTTTTTAATACTTTTTAAAAAATGAAAATGTAAAATAGAATAAAACAAGATTTTAGAATGTATTCATCTCACAAAAACATCAATGCAGAATATATATATAACTCATATCTCAATAATTCATTTTTAAAATAGCAAAAGATTTTAATGATCTATAAATACATGAGAATAATCAATCACTAGTCATTAGAAAATTCAAAAGTGAATCCAATGAGACATGACTATCTAGCGATCACAAAATTTTACATAAAAAAGACTGACAATCTCAACTACTGATAAGAATGTGCAAGACAGAATTTCTACACATTGCTAACAGGAATACAAAATGTTTTACTAATTACTTAGCAAAACAACTCAGAAATTTCTTATAAACTTAAGCATATACTTACTTTTCAACAAGAAGTTTTATTATTGTTTACCAAACAATAATAAAAACAGTATGTCCATGCCAAAATTCATTTATTCAAGTGTCCACAAAATTATTATTTATAACTGCCCCAAACTGGATAAACCCCAGTGTCTATCAATAGGTGAGTAGATAAGCAAACTGTGAGCCATAAAATGGAATAACAGCATTAAGAGGAATGGGATAATAGCATTAAAAAGAATTGGATGAATCACATATTAATTAGGCTGAGGGAAGAAAGAGAGACACAAAAAATACACACTCTAAGATTCCATCCAGGAGAAAGCCCTGAAAATCAAAACCAAGTTACAATGTTAAGAAGCACTTTGAATGCTTGTTGGGGGCAGGGAATAGGATAAATTATAAATGATATATGATGAAACTTTCTGGGGTGATGGATGTATTCTACATTTTGATTGTGGTGTAGTTTTATGGATATATTAACTAATCAAAACTGATTTAAATGTATACTGAATGTTTTATATTAAGTTTCAGTAACATAAATAGTATCAATTATGATCTGAAAACAAGAAAAAATAAAAATACAAAATAATATTAAATTTCAAGAACAAATCAAATGAAAAACATAGGACTTCTATATAGCAAACTAAAAAATTCATTACTGCAATAAGAAAAACTACATATGAAAGGAATACGTGATGGTTGTAGTTTCCAACAAACTACTGAAAGAGAGCTATAGATGCAATATTATCCCAGTTGCAAAAATCCTAAAGACTCCACCTATTACAAAAACTCCAGAGAATTGTATTTAAAATGATATAGACAAAATGATTCTAATATTTAAAGGGAAATATGAAACATCAAGAATAGCTCAGATCCCCTTCCCATCACCACAAAGTCTACCTCTAGGGACGGAGTTATAGGAGCAGGCCAAGAAAGTCCGAGAGGTAAAGATGATTAAGAGGTGATATGTATGAAGATGGATGAAAATAATTATTATGAATTGTAAATATATATCAATTTAAAAATACTGCAAATCTAAATCTAAATGATAGCTTAAAAAAAAGCATAGTTCAGACTTTCTTAAAAAGTAAGTTGGGAAGACCTCACTCAGTCTCATATCGTTATTATTTCTAAGGCTAATTATGACAGTGATGGCAGAAGGGTGGACAAATGAACAGGACAGAATTGAGTGCAAAGCCACAATGAGGCACACAGGGACTCTTGATTTGCAATAAAAGTGGTGGAGTGTAGGGCAAAGAAGAACCTTTCAAATAAAGGCTGCTTATCATTTTCACATCTATATTGCTCCTACCTCATTATACTCATATAGTCAATTCCAGATGCATTACACACCTAAATATAAAAAGTAAAGAATAAAACATCCAGACAATAACATACAGGAAATGAAGGTGAACACTTTTATAAAACAAAAAACCCTCAAAAACAAAAAACTGATAACTTGGATTTCATTAAAATTTACAACTTCTGTTGATAAAAACAAACCATACTGACAGTGATAAAAGCCACAGAATGAGTGAAGATATATAAATCATTAAAGACTTCATGTTCAAATTGTATAAAACCCTTTTTCTAATAAAAAGACAACTGAATTCTTAAAAAGGGATGAGATAATTCAATATTCAATTACAAATGAAGAAAAACAAAAGACCAATAAATGTATTCCACAATTATTTAACCTCATTATTCATCAGAAAAATACAAACTAAAAATACAATGGAATGTCACTATGTTTACACAAAAATGGCTAAAATGAAAGTGACAGTAAGTCCTAACAAAGATGTGAAGCAACTGGAATTCTCATATTCTGCTGCTGAGTTAGTAAACTTGTGTAAGTGCTTTGAAAAATTATTTACTGCTATCTTCTAAAACTAAATATACACAAACACTGTGAATCTGCAACTTAACTCTAAGTTGTTTACTGAATAAATACAGTGTGCACCCACAAAATAGTGCACCCATAACTGCAACTGCATTTTTATCTATATAGCAATATTATGTGTATTAGTTAAAACATTAAAAAAATTATAAATGTCTAGCATCAGTTAATGAATTAAAAATAATAATACAGATACACATAGGAACAGAAATAGAATAAGTATAAATTAACTATTGTTATATGGAATATGGGTATGTCTAATGAACATAATGTTGAAGAAAAGCAATAGACAATGGAATACTTAAACTGTACTTAAATTTATATAAAGTTTTCAAAAGACAAATCTATTCTAGGATTAAATATCAAGGCAAGAAATCTGAAGAGTAGCAAGAACAATAACTGGGAAAGAATCCCAATGTGGAAGCTTCTAGACAGAATTCTTCTAAAAGGTTATTTCTTAATTTGATTGACAATGTGAGTATGTTGAGTATGTTTTCTCTTGAAGTTTTTGTTTGTTTGGGTTTTTTTTGGTTTGTTTTTCAATTTTGGTTTTGAGATGGCATCTTACTAAATTGCCTTAGCAGGCCTTGACTCAATCCTCCTGCATCAGCTTCCCAAATAGATGAGATTACAAGAATGTACCAACACACATGGCTTTCGTTGAATTTTTAAAATTTTATATTTCTAACAAAATTGTGAGTACATACAGATGTATAAATATATGTGTGTACAATTTAATTTCATAAATGAAGATCAGATCATTCTAGGAATGCTTTTATCACAATAAATAAGATAATATTTGTTTATTTCAATGATATATATTATACACAGTTTCACAGATTTATTTTGAAAGTTTATACCATTAAACTTATCACTCACTAACAAAGATGTTTAATTTTATGTTACCATCTGTACCATCTGTTTTAACTTTAGTGGATATAGTGACATGCATTATATGATAGTTGATTATAAATCCAGCAACCAATGTTTTAAAATCACTCAAGATCTCTCATTTTATTCTCTAAAATACAGAAACACTGATTTAAACAACTAGTCAAAATATCAAAATGGCCTAATTATGAAATACAATGAAAATACATAATGAATCTACATTCTTATGTACTCCAGCTATATTGATGTATTACTTACTATTTTGCTGTGTTTAAAGAAAAAGAAGAAAGTAAAATATAGGTCTGCATACCTCATGTTTTCAGCTGAGTCTTCTGGCATTGGAGCAACCGTTTGTACAGCTGGAAGGTTTTTGCTGGTAGCACCATTTACAAAACTAGAAGAGGAGGAAGAGGAGGAGGACCCTGAATCCACGGCACCTGTTTCCAAATAATAAATTTTAGTCTTAAATGTAAATTTATTTAATTAAGTAAGTTAAAGTACATCATTACTATTTGATTTTCAAGGAATTACTCATCTGAATTGAAAAACTATTTGACAATTAAAAATTATTTGGCTATTAGTATAATAACAAACTCTTTACAAATTTGAAATGACAACTACTGTACTAAAATCCAGTTGATTTACTTATGTTAATCTAACAAAACTATAGTTACAAATGGGGAATAAATAAAAGACATCAACAAATGAAAAAATTTGAAATGAAATGAGGCTGATAAAACAATGCAAATTTAAATGTGAAAAAATTAACATGTTTGTATTTCTAAATTGCAATATTTTTAATTTTCATTATCTAAGATACAATTTACAATGAATTGTCTGAGCATAATTTTGTGGCTCTGCAGTACCAAATGCTCAGTTTGATAAAATGATTGCTTAAGAAGAGCTCTCAGGAGCAAAACTGTACCTGATTTTAGAATAATGAGTTCTCAATGATATGAAGATGCCATTTTAGAATCCATTTTTTCTATAATATGCCATGTTAAATAGCTGTGGAGTTGAGGGACATCTGGCGTTCCTAAATATTATCATTATCTCATATTAATTCCCATAAAACTTAGTAGCTTTGGGACTTCCACTATAATATTTATAGAGCTTCTATGTGTCAATACCTAAACTGGACAATATGCCAATTTCAGATGCTGGTCTGCAATTTATATATCTAGAATCTTATTTCTAAGGAGGAAGTTTATTGCTCACTTTTATTTTTCATTGTAATATTATATATCCTATACTAACATTAAACTACGAGCCACAATTTTTCTGTATCTACTATTAATTCATACATTAGAAAACAACTGTCTCATGTAAGATGTGACATAATTTTTCATTTAATGAAGTCTTAAAAATAAGGACTTTATTCAATATATAACATTAAATATAAGTTTTTTCCACTACAATGGCATATTTCAGAAACCTTAACATTTTGGGGGTATATATTTTGATATAAGAAAATGTTTGTGGGGCCGGGGATTTAGCTCAGTGGTTTCACCACCTGCTGTGCAAGCGGCAAAGACCCGAGTTCGATCCCCAGTACCGAAAAAGAAAAAGAAAACGTTTGAGTCCTATTTCTAGAAAACCAAATGAATATAAAGAATACACTTGCAATCCTGGAAAGACTTCAACATCATCAGTCAAATCAAATATATTTATTTATTTTTAATGTAGATAAGCCAAAGATGTTATACTCTTTCACTCAATGCCATAATTGTTTATTTGCTTAAATACATATACATATAATATATATATATATATATATATATATATATATATATGTTTAGCAGAGTATATTCTACTTACTACAACCCCATAAATATGTTGTTCATGATATGTCAGACTCAGGTGGTATGATAAGATAGATACAGAGGCACATAGAAGAGCTACGAAATTAATAAAAATGGGAAGAATCTATGTAATGGTAATAAATGGAAAAGTTCAAGGGTATACAGTTTGGAGAAGAGAAGACTACTATAGTCAGGGAAGAAAAGTCAGGGATCATCTTGCGTTGTATAATACCTAAAATGGAATCACAAAGATTTGGATAAGGATTTATTTAGCTAATAATCAACAGGAACATTTCTGGAAAATTTTTTTAAAAAGATATTTTAGGCAGGCTTTTATAATTTATAATGATTTGGAATTTTTGGTCTCTAGAATCATTAGGAAATTGTTGGAAAATGAATTGCATACAATTGTAATCTAAATATATAAATTAACTGAATGTCAAACAATGATTCTTATTCACATGCACTTTTAATCAAGTTGAGGCTCTTGCATATCATAAAGGTTCTTAGGGAAGTTCTGCCTTCCATTAGGGGATTTAGCAAAGAACATATATTGGAATTCAATTAGTAAATCTCACCAAATCCATGTTCTGTCACTAACATTTATAGCATACCTTGATATTCTTGATACAATTTATTATTACATATCAAACTTCAATATTAAAACTATCTTTTGCTCCCCAAATATCATTTAGTAATTTGATTTCACTTCTAAAATAAAGAACATGTTTTGAGAAAACTCAAAACAAAAACCAATACTGTCCCCTAAAATGATGATTAAAAACTGTATTCTAGAACTACAGACTACTTCTGAAATGTTGTAACATTAAGTATTACTTTCTTGAGACTGAGATAATCTTTAATGATTAGGATGTTTTATTCTAATTTTTAAGATCAAATAAGAAAAACTGAAGATATAGAAAACAGAAAGAAAAAGATGAGGTATCACAAAAATATATAAGGATAATACCTGTTGTATTAATCATACTTTTTGGTGTAGCTCCAGTGGCAGCAAATATATTAGAGGTACTGCCTGTTGGCAGCCCACTTCCTGCAGTGGCGGCTCCCACAGTGGTTACAGCTAAACTACCTGGAGGTGGCTTTTTTACAGGCACCACAACACTCCTGTAAGAAGAATAAAACAAAGAAAAAACTGAGGTTTACTATAAATTCTATTCCTGCTACGTATGGCAGATAAACACAGCATGGAATTTTCATCTCCTCCTTTCATTTCTTCCTCCTCTTCCTTCTACTTCTTCCTCTCTTTTTCTCTCTTTTTGTTTTTTAAAATATTTTTAAACTCATGAACCCTACTTCATCAGTGAAAAGGCCTCTGGGTTCAATCCCCAGTACCACTCCCTTCCAAGAAAAATTAGCATGTATTCCCTACTAAAATTTATTTGGCAAATATTAATGTACCTTTGGGGGTCTAAATAGTTCTTTAAAAGGTAATTGGACTATAATCATTAATCAGGGAATACTGGGAAATAAATACTCAAGTTGGCAGATTTTGCATATAACTATAAAGTCTTTTGACAAAATATACATAATATGACCGTTTTACCCAAATCATAAACTCCATGTGTAAAATATTCATAAACATAAACACTCAAAACACTCTCACCATATTTAAAAACAAGGATAACAGTGGATAGAAATATAAAATTTGAATTATAAAGTTGGCAGATTTGTAACCAATCTGGCTTACATTTACTTGGTCACCTTTAAAATAATACAATCAAAATACATTTTTCAAAAAATAGAGTTATAAAACAGAAAGTGAAGTCCTCATAAGTCATTATATTGTTTAACGTTCTTATTGAATTATAAGTTTCAAGAAAGCAGTTTAAGAAGATCCTAACAACTCTGACATGTTGTTTACACTGAGTTTTTATTCTTATCACTAAAACCAATATTAAAAAACTAATGGGTTTACAGTAAAAAAACATACTTTAAGTTTACACATTAGGCTTAATAATATCAGCATGAAATATAAATTGCTTTTTTTGTCTTATTTAAAAAATAAATTTTATATCAGAGATATTTTTTCCAGAGGATGAAATACCTGGAAGAAAGATTATTAAAAAACTGAGGATAACAGTTTACCAGAATATGTGAAACTTAGTAATTTAAACATAAGCAGGACTGTAAAATCAGAAAGGATGAAATTATATAAAATTATATGAAAGTGATGTTTGTTAGTCAAAGAAGCAACACAATCACAGTATCTATAATATCACACTTACAATTTTTAAAAATATAACAAAATTTACTGAAAAGAACACCACCTTTTTCTTTCTTTTGTTCAAACAAAGCATGGTATCAAGAAACACTAGGAAATTAAGACTGAGCTAAATCATAAATATACACCCAAATTCTCAGAAGATTGAAAAGCATGGAGATCCATAGTTAAATTTCTAGTTTAAAAGGTATAACAAAACTTAATGGGTGGTTTTTAAAAACTAAGTGTGATAGTCATTAATAAACCAAATTAATAGCTCAGCTACAATATTTAATGAACTACAGATCAATACGGAAATCCATCAAAAGAGTACTGTTGGAGAACTTAGGAACTTACATGAATTCTGAGATTAAGCTTTTCTGTTAAAAAATTACAAATAATGTCTCAGTAATAGAAATGTGGAAAACTGCCCCTAATTATATTTCCTCTGTACTACAGTACTACAAGACCCCTTGCACTTTTACACTTCAGAAACATACACTTGACAGGATCAATCTCAGATAGATGATTAAAGGAAATAAAAGGAATAAGCATTTTGTATATAGGTAGAAAAAACATTTATATGCTATATCCCATACTGTCTGATGAAAAATTTAATTCTACAAGAAATGTTTACTTTAGCCTAAATATCCCTAAAATCTGATGTAGTTTCCTTAGTGAAAATATTTTAAAATTTAGAACAGAGATTTATCAATGTTCCATCTTACACTGGGAGAAACAACCTATGAGATCATAAGTTAAAAGAACTCAAATTTATTTTGAGTTATTTTTAAAAGTTATTTTCAAATATATAATCTAGAGTAAGCATAAAGGATGCATTGTTAATATATTTTCAAAAAAATCAAATAATTGGTTAACAAATGCAAATTCACAGATGATTTCTATCAGAATTGCACAATATTATTAGGAAATACGATTTAACTACAAATAATAGAGCCACTGAGTTTGCATTTATTTTTCAACTAAAGAGAAAAATAAAAAATATTTTATTTGTAGAATAAGACCTGTGATAATATTGTGATTGAAATTAGTAGCATTTTGGACTTTCACTCAAATGCCTGTCATTTTGGATCATATTTTCAAGGTATGCAATCTGATGTTAAAAGACATGTCATAACTTAGATTTCAGACTTTAGTGCTTCAGAAATACGTTTATATACCTCATAATGTAATTATAGTCACCTTAAGACAAATAAGGCAAGTAGCAGCAATGCACTAGAAATATAATTGAAAAATGCAATGGTCCAGAAGTACTTGTGGGGATGATGCCTCCGAAAAGCTGCTCAAAGCTTCAGAGTTTGAAGTTAAATTTTTGATGTTGTCACTCTCAATCTATTGAATGGCTGACAGACAATCAAACCCTTCTGGCTGGCTGGCAGCTCATTTTGCTGGCAGGTGGCAAACAATTAGACACACCAATTTGTGCCTCCTGATGACATTAAAGCATGAAACTAAGTTGTATGCAGGGCCTAGTGATTTGTGTGAAAGCATTTCAAAAATAATACTCTTTGCCGTGGCAACTCATTTCAGACTGCCACCTCCCATTATGGCTTTGAGCAGTGAAGACGACAGACTTGAGTTACGTGCAGTGCAAGGCCGCTTCTGTTCAATCCGTCATTGGTGCCCCCTGAGACCTCAATCCCCTTCTTTCATCAATATCACCTCATCATTTACATTTGATAGTACTTGAGCTACTGCATATATTAACTACACTGGAGATTCTTTTCCTAAAAAGAACTGAAATATGCTTTGTGCCCTTCCATTTCATTTCTACTTATGCAATTTAGAGAAATGATTCCATTCCCAGTGTATTTTACACAAATGCTACCAGGAACAAAAATGTTTTTTATTTTAAAGCAACATTTTCAAACATGTAATTAATTTTATACAACTAAGAGTACTGGCACTCAAGTGACTGCTTTAAATTTTAATGAAAAATAATAATCCAAATTAAAACAAAATTATTTCACTTCAACATTATTCCACTAAATTAAAATAACTTTCTGTATTTACTAGTTTGTATTTTAATTAAATTTGAAATTGTAATTTAAAATGAGAAACAAAACTTAAAATGTCGTTATATTATTGTAGCATTTATAGATACAGATCTATGGATATTCAAAAGTATACATACTTGAAAAAAAATTTTTTATTCAAAGTCTTAAAACACACATACAAATATATTCTAGAAACAAGAACCAAATACTGAAATAGAGAACATCAATATGGTGTAAGTGTCATAAGGAACAATAACTATATGAACACACAAATATAATGTTACCACAAACTATTAAAAGAGAAAAATATTCTTACATTTTATAGTTCCACCATTTTTCACTTTTCAAAACTTTTCACACAACAAATTTTATCTTTTATAATTACTTCCTTACACTCTGTAAATTCACTGAAGATAAAACTGATTTTCGTCTTTATATCCCATATAACTAATGCCATTTATAAATGTTCAAGAAATACATGTAAAACACTGCTTAAAGTGTTTGTAGGCAAAGTTTAAACTATATTTTTGCGTGAAAAGGATAATCCATCCTAACTCAATGGCTTTATTGCTGTACCTCTACCTCTAAATTCTATAAAATTAATCTTTATAGTTCCAACAAAGCAATTTTGGTCATTTTAGAGAAAGTCATATGAAATACATTATATTTTTACTATATTTATTTTCACATATGACTTTAAGAAATATTTGGGTTCCTGACTCAATCTTGACTCTCTAAAACTAAAAGTGCTTGCTTGTCAAAGCACCTGATATATAATAAAATATATATTATATATCTAAATTTGGGGTATGAAAAAGTCTTTTAAACACTGCTTTAATTCAGATTGTAAACCAACACATTCTCTAGTTTATACATTAATAAAGAAAATTATAATTTGGAATATACAATAATCTGAGTGGTCAAAATTATGTACAGTATTGTTGTTAGTCATCAGTGACTAGCTAAATAATTTTCTAATGTCGCATATGTGTTTAAATAGCAAGACACATTACATGGACAGATTGTCTATTTATAAAATGTTATTTTGCATCGCTTCTCGTGTAAAATGTTATTTTGCTTCTTTGAACTATCATTTTTATTTTATGTATAGTAGTACAGAAAAATCTGTCATTCTTAACAAATTCTTTGAATGGCTTAGTATTTAAATGTAGATATACAGACTATGATATAGTTTATATACCTAAAATGCCAAAATGCCTTTAGAGAGTATTTACTTTCAAATACATGCCACAAAATATGGCTTTTATATGACACTAGAAATCCCATAAGAAAGATGACCTCAAAATTTAAAAAAAATTTTCAATATACTGTCATTTAAAAATCAAATTCATTGTATTACTTAAAGCAAGCTATTTAATTTCCAAGAATGATTGCAGTAGTGTATAGTACTAAAATGGAATTCCAGAACAAGAATAGATCTTAGAGAGATTTTTGCCTATCTTCTCTCACATTTTATACATACAACAATTAAATGCAAGAGAAAAACGACTTCTCCAATGTACTGTAGTCCCTTCAAAATGGTTTATTACCAGAATCTGGGTTTCCCTACTTCTAAGTCAATGTGTTAGGAACCATATCTATTGAAATCTTCTTTTTATGATGTATTATTAAAATGCTTTATCATGAGATTAATCAGGCTTTATCATGAGATTAATCATGAGATTAATTGGATAATTTTTGTAATGAAAATCTACATTAAAGTTTTCAAGACAATTCTAATTTTTCTGCATTAATAGTTTAATTTTCCTTCTACACACAGAGCTTTTTGAATAATAAGTCTAGTACCTACCTGTCAAAGGAATGAAACTGCATAGGAAGAATAGCATGTGCTTCTCTCTTCAGTGCTGAATCTGGATATGGGATAGGTTCAGGACCACACTCTGCAATTTCAACGGGGGCAGCCACAAGACTTTTCAGTATTTCCTTGACATTGATGCCTTTGGTTTGACTAATGCTAGATATGGAAGGTGCAGGTTTCAACATCTCGTTGGGATTTTCAGTTAAGCTCTCTTGTGACTTCTTCACTTCAGATGACAAAGTGGTTAACAGTTCACTCATGACATCAGGACCTGCAGTAGTCTCTAATTCTGTCCCATTTAGGATGCTAGCCACTTGTTCCTCTCCAATTCCTGAATCTGTGTGAGGAATTGAACTTTCTAGATGAATATCTTCACCAGGGGTTGAAGTTTCTTTTTCCTTTATAGTATCTGGAAATGCAGCAGGCGTTTCTGTAATTGGAAAAAATTAATTAAAACAAAAAAGTTTCACAAGACAAAAACCTCATGTTATTGGTAAAATGTTTTCACAGTAGAATAAAGAAAACAAACCATGTAAAAAAAAATTTGCAAGGGCATATTTGAATACATCATAATATACTATATTAAAAGATATTTATTTACACCTATTATTTTGTTCAATAAACATTAAAATAACCTGTTTCTTTAAAAATCACCTGACATTTCAAAACTGATTCCTTAAGAGCACAGTATCAGGAAATTGTTCTAATAACAATTATAAATTATATTAAGTACTTGCTCTTCAAGTAGTAATATTAAATAAACAAAATCACTTTCATTTACATTAAAAAAGAAAAAACAGAATATAATCAACATATTTTTATATTAAATCCTTAAAGGCAAGATTAACTTGCATAAAAATTAACCTTAACTCCTAAGAGGAAAATAATATAAAAAGATTTTAAATCATTATCAAAGTTCATTTACACACATAAAAAAGATTGCAATGCAGTGAGGTGTTATTTGCAATTATTTATTTAATGGTTTGTTTGTTTGCAAGCGGCTTGTACCACCACTGGTACATGCATGACTGTCCCATGTATGATTGTACTACCTGCACCACTAGAGGTAAAGTTGCCAGATGGGACAGTCATGCATGTACCACTGGTGGTTCAAGAGGTCCAGCAGTAAAACATAGGAATTACAGCCCTATTGTGAATCTGTTAATTAACCCTGCTATTCTTGAAAAGATTCCACATTTTTTCATAATTAATACACATTGGAGTGCTGTTACCCTTCAATTATCTTCCAGAGAACTGAAAAAAATTGATTTGACATTTGCCAGTATTCTCATTGCTTTTTTTAGTGAAGCAGTGTTCTAGAGGTCCTTAGTTCACTTTCTGTGGAAAATATTGCCTCCAACTTATATTTGAAACTCAAATTTTAATGTAGCTTCCTTTTACATTTTGAATAAATTATCAATAAACTCATAAAATACTCATATATACATACTGTACTTTTATCTTGCCTTATCTTGTATTTTTCTTTTTCTTCTCAATGAAAAAAAAAAAAACAACTGCTACTGAAGTCCTTCATATATTTATACAATGTAACTGAAGCCACCGTCAATGCTAATATTAAAAATGTTAACAGATCTACCTAGAACTTTTCTAGTATTGCAGAAAAACAGTTTACAGCCAAATATATTATAACTCTAATGATATCAATTAGATAAGCTAATAATTTGGCTATTATACAACAGCTCAAAGTTTAGGCTCTAAAATTAAGACTGAAGTTCACTTAAGAATTATTTTACCTTCCTAAGGATGAATTATTTATCTTTCCTCAGCCTTATTACTTTATCTAGAAAATGGGATATAATCATAGTGATAATAAAAGAATATAATATATGAATAGTGCATAATAATCTCACAATGAATTTTTATAATTTCTGCTATCATTGTTTTTACCATTATTGTCATTAAAAAAATCAGAGAACATAGTGCCCAAGTACTCCATCAGTTATTCATTCCTATTCATTTATATCTATAATCTGTCTTCTTTTGGTCTTGCCACTTTACAAATTTCTTCTGTCCTGAACACCTGCCCTTAACATTTCCAGCCTTCCGTGTACTTCAGATATTTCTTTTTCCTGTGGGCAGTCAGAACAAAACAATCATGGCAATGTAACCAAAGTGATAAAAGCTCCAATTATGGCTTAACAACTTGTTAGTTTTTCACACTTCTAACAAATAGGCTACTCTTTCAGAGTTACAGGAAACACACCAAGAAAATATTGTCTTACGTATATTATAAGGATTAGAAAACTTGTCAAGCCTTCATTTGCAATGTCCTGTCTTGAGCTTTCCAAAAACTGGATAATCCCTTCAGATATCTTAAAATTAATGGACGTCTTCAACTTCTCTTCTACCTATCTACCTCCATTCCTGCCTGCTTTACTAAGTGGTCCTTTAACTGTCTCACTACATCTGACTAGATACCCAGGGGCCCTCTTTTAAATTTCACATGCCTTCATATTCTACCTCTAGTCTATTACCACAACATGTTCATTTTACCTACAAAATTCATTTCTAATTTACTTTCCTTTTGGGGGGGATTGAACACAGTAGCTCATGCATGCTAGCTAAGTCCAATGGGCTACATCCCCAGCTCTTTTTATTTTTTATTTTCAAAGAGGGTCTAAATTGACCAGCCTGGCCTTGAACTTACAATCTTCTTCCTTCAGGCTTCTCCACTGCCCCTCCACTCTACTACTAAGCAATAGCATCTCCTACCTAGAAAGCAACAGCCTCCTAATGGTTTAATCTCTATCCCCTTCATACTCTTTCAATATATTCCCCACTGTACTTAGAATATGCTTTTAAAATTATCACATTTTATCACATTTGCAGTAGCCAGTATAACACCTCCTCCCCAAAATAAGATGTCTAAGTCCTACTTCTGATGACCTGAAAATATATGCTTCACATAGCAAGAGGGACATTAAATTAAGGGCCATGAGAAGGAGAAATTATCTTGAAATATCCAGGTGGGCTCATACTTTGGTTTCAGCAGAAATTCATATCTAAAGAGGCTTTTACATTCCCCAAACTAAATTAGATTTCTTCTTTTATACTTTTTCATAATATAGATATTTCTTATTTAACAACCTACCTGTTTAATGACTGTTCAGACTTAGGTCCAACAGGTGCTGTTTGGATTTAAGACCAGCTAATCAGACTTACAACTCATCTTTGGTTTTTTGTTTTTTTCTCTTTTTTTGAGAATAGTTCTGTGCATCTTATTTGTAGAGCTTCAATGTCTCTCTTTGTACAGTACACATTGTTTGTACAGTATAGTAATTTCTGCTGACCATACTGAACAGTACAGTACTCTAGTTTTATATTCTGTTATACATTATAGTACTGCATGTAAGGGACGCAAATTAGAGCAGTCATGAAGTTGGAGTTTCCTATGACCATTTCTTTGCTCTGAATATTGTAACGTACATACTGCATACAATTCCTCCTTTAGTAATCAATTCATTTAATGACTAGTCGCAGGACCTTAATTTGGTTGTTAAACAATGAATGTCTGTAATCTTAAAATGTATTCCTTAGGGTATAGTACAATTTGCAATTATATATTTAAGTGTGTGGTTTCTCAAAGTGTATTTCCCATGCTAGACTGTGAGGTTCACAGAGGTAGAGACATTTTGTTCACTATTACATATCATTAATACCTAGCACACAGTAGGAAGTCAATAATTTGTTCAGAAAATATGTGACAAAGGAAATATAAAGTTAATAAAAGAATTCTGGAGAAAAGATTCTGATTTTACTGAAACCAAAAACATTTATAATATTTTAAAAGATTGAAAATTTTTTTAAAAACTAAAACATTTATAATATTTTAAAAGGTTGAAATTTAAAAAAAACTAATTGCTAGTAATACCTGTACAGAATTTTCACATTTAACTAACTGAAATATATAATATAGTCAACATAATTACTCAATAAGCATTCAAGAAAATTATATTGGAAACAATAAAGTCCTTATAAATTATGATGTATCCATAGAATTGATTATTTACTATGTGACCATTATTCTAAAAGCAAGAGAAAATTAACCTACTTGCAATAATGAACAATTGTACATAATATAATACAATAAATTAATAAATATTGCTAATTATATTTATAATTATGTAATAACTAAAATTTGAGTATAAATACATTTATATTTAAACTAATGGCATATTCTTATTTCCTTAACTCAAAAATCTAAAAGAAAACATTACTAAAGGATTCTGAAAATGTATATGCCATATAAACTGTATATATTTCTCACCCTTCAAAATTCTGTCCAGCTTGGCAAACTGTGACACATTTGTTTGTTTATATAAATATTTAGTGCATCAGTAGTCTTGAAAAAAATTTTTTCCTTATTTGTACTGTATTTTCTCTTTCTTTTGTTTATTACCTATTTGGGTTTCTTCTACATTTTCCATTACTTTTATATATTGCTTTGATGCATACAATAGTCTTTATTCATTAAGACTATTAACTTTCATCACAAAAGTATAACATTTTTCCCATTTGCATTTGCTTTTTAATTGTGTTAATATTTTCAGACATATAGATGTATAAAAAGATTTAATCATGTGTTTTACTTTACAGTTTTAGTCTCCACTGACATTATTTAAACAGTATTTCCAATAATGTGCAAGTATTGATTTTAAATTTAATTATGCTTTTTACCTTTAAATTAATAAACAGAATTTATGAAGCATAATGCATGAGATAAAAATACAGATTAATTCTTAGCCAGACATCATGGCACACACTAATAATCTCAGCATTCTGGGAGACTGAGGCAGGAAGATTATAAATCTAAAGTGGACAATTTAGTGACTCACCAAGACCCTGTCTCAAACAAAAATTAAAAGGCTTGGAAACGTAGCTCAATGCAAAGGTCCTGGGTTTAATCACTAGTACCTAAAAAAAATATATTCATACAACTATACTTATACATATACACACATATATATATATGCACACATACAGATAGATTGACAGACAGATACTCTTTTTCAAATAGTTATGCCACTTGGTAACTCTTTGCTTCATGACACTTTTTAATGCTTTCTATTCTGTTTGATTAAAAAAGATATATTTATAATACATGGAATACTTATATATTGACATATAGAATGTTCTGTCCTATTTGTAGACATTTTATGAAATGTCTATTTTTGTATCAGTTTATTTTATCTTGCTTTATTCATTTCCCTGATCATAAATTAGAGGCAAATTAATAATGACATTTATTCATAAATTCATCTAAATATTAACTTTCTTCTCATGAAATTATCATAAAGATTCTACAACTTGTATGATAAATTATAAAAAAATTTTCTATCTTAGCATGCTTATTGATTAAATATATTTTCAGACTACCATCAAATCAATTTACATAAACGTTTCACTAATTTACTCATTGCTTTGTAAATATTTTACTCTGTTTACTTTCAAATATCAAGCAATGCACTAGAGATATAATGGTGACATAAGGCAGGTTCTACACAACATAGTGCTGAAATTCTAGCTAGAGCAATAAGTAAGAAAAAGAAAAGGCATCCAGACTGGGAAGGAAGAAGTTGTCTCTACTGGCATTTATGCAAATATATATACAACGACTATACTCCACCAGAAAAAAAAACTTAGCAACAGTAAAAGAATTCAGTAAAATAGCAAGATACAAAACCAACATACAAAAATCAGTATCATTTCTATACACCAACAGCAAAGTATCTAAAAAAGAAATCAAGAAAACAATTCTATTTAGCTACAAAAAACCCCTACTTAAGTGGAAATGTAAATTTACACAGGAATTATAGAAAATAGTATGGAAATTCTTCAAAAAGTTAAAAATAGAACTATTATACAGTACAGCAATTCTATTTCTGGGTATATATCCAAACTCAAAGGGAATGAAAGCTGCACTCCCATTTTTATTGTAACACTATTGTATTTATTGTAACATTACTCACATTAGCTAAGATACAGAATCAATTCAAGTGTTAAAATGATAAAGAAATAAAGAAAACATGGCATGTATATATGATGGAATATTTTCAGCTACAAAAAATAACAAATTCCTCTCAATTGTAACAATATAGATGAACACAGAGGACATTAAGTTAAATGAAATAAGCCAGGCACAGAAAAACACTATCCCATTGCCTCACTCATATGTGGAATCTAAGAAAGTTAAACTCACAGAAATAGAGATTAAAAGGGTGGGTACCAGGGGCTGGGAAAATGTTAGTCAAAAGATACAAAGTTCCAGTTAGATAAGTTCTGAGAATGTATTTTACAATATGGTAACTGAAGTTAACAACCTACTGTATGCTTGAAAATAAGCAGAGAGAACAACTTTAAATGGCCTGACCACTCCCCAAAAAATGACAAGTATGTGGGGTGGGAGAAATATTAATTGGTGACTGGATTTAATAATTCCACAAGGAGTACAAATATTAAAACAACATGTTGTACACCACAAATATACACAGTAAAAATAAATAAGCTAGCCATTACTATCCTCTTGAAGCACAAATTCTAATAAGCAAAATTATATAAGTGGAAGAAATGAAGTAAATACAATATGATGATAATAGAAAAGAACAATTGCTATTAGACTTTCTCTTCATTACACATCATAGCCAAGTAAAATCTTTTAGGCAAAATGCCACTTCCTGAAAGAAAAATGTCTAAGGCTATATACTTTTACGGATCATTTCTATAGTTTTTTACTAAAAGAAATGTCTATATGAAAGTTTTGAACCAATGCTGGGAATATAAATATTGAAGGTTTATGACGTGACAATCAACTTTTTGTTTGCTAACTTATGTAATCCAAGCTGTACTGGTAATAGTGCAACTCATGGGAGTAAAATGTATCTAACCTGCTTTGTTTTATTTCAAAAACACTATAAGAAGAAAACAGTATCACAGAGGTAGGAGACAGAACAGAAATTCAGAGACCTCAGAATACTCATTTTAAATTTTTATTCAAAATGAACCTAGAAAATAAAAACTAGGAATTAACCTCAAAGTATATCTTGGATCTGAAGGAATAGCTCAGGAACAGAATGCTTGCCTAGCATGTGCAAGATCCTGGGTTTGATCCCTAACATCCCAAAAAGAAATGCACAAACAAGATATATCCTCAATGTTTATCAATAACCAGGAACAATATTTCATCTTATATACTTACAATAAAAATATACATTATATTTTAATGAAAGAAATGAACTCCCATCCATGAACTTCCTATGTATGGATGCTCTATTATTGTGAAAAAAAGACCACATTTTTTCAAATCAACATAAGATGATAACTTTTTGAAGATAAACAAAGTCAGATCAATGCTAAAAATCAAGATATTTCATTTGTAATTACCGTGAAACACATCATAGTAACTATCTCTCTTAAATTCTACCTTTTGTTTTGTGGAAATCATATTATCTATGTAGAAAATCATGTTGCCATTTTTCCCTGTTTGAAAACAGAGCTCATGAATATTTTAAGAGTATGATAAAAAAAAGTCAGTCTAATTTATCTTTAAAAAGTGGAAGCAAATTGGTTTCTTATCCTGTAGAAACTAAGAGCTTACATTGTACTTCTGACATTACCAATACGGTCTTCCCATAATAACTACTGCACAGCAGCATATAATAGCAGTTTTGATCTGCTGCCACACTGCCATATAGTAAAGAGAATAATAGCAAGTTTACCATTTTTAAATGAGTTAAAGTAACTCATTTTTAAAAATTACATTCCTGTTTCAGTTACTTTCTTTGTTACTGGGACAAAATATTTGACCATTCACAACTTAAGGAGAAGTTTATTTTGGCTCACATTTCAGTCCATAGTAGGCTGGCTTGAAGGCAGGACAGCATGACATAGGGGCATGGAGGAGAAATAGCTACTTATCTCACAGAAGCCCAGAAGCAGAGAAATAAGGGGAGAACCAGGAAGGAAGATATACTCTTCCAAACCACACCTCCAGGGACTTATCTCTTCCAACTAGGCTGCATCTCTTAACAGCAAGTCAGCTATACTGCCCCCATAATCCAATTCACCTTTCAAAAGCCCTGCCTATAAGCACATGAGGCTTTTGGGGGACATCTAGATAGAAACAACAGTCCCTAAGCCCATGGTTCAATTCAGCTAAAACTGGTATCATAACAAGACTTTCTGGATAAAATACACTGACATTGTGATGCAAGCTCCTTAAATCAGGGCAGCTACTTTAGAATACATTCCTGTAACTATAAGTGAGTGTTTTGGATATATTCAATCAAAAATAAATTCCACATATTTGTCCACTCTTGGTTTAATACAATTTATAACTATATTTTCTTGGTCAGCAATAAAACTACAACAAAAAAAGAATTTTTATTTCATGATCCTGTTCAAAGATTGCATGATTTGAAAAGCAATTATGCATTCATCAAGTTGTAACAAAAATATTTAGCTAGCTTTATTTAGTCCAAAAGATGGCCTTCCATATCATTAACCAGTTACAGAATACATCAAACTATGGCTTCATCTGAATCTCAGGTCCTCTTCCAAACTCACTCGAATTATTGAGAGAATTTGATTCCTTCTTATTGTAGGACTAAAGTCCCCTACTTTCTTGCTGGCTGTCAGTCAGAGAAAGATCCTATCTCCTACAGGGTGCTCTCAGGTTCTCCAATTTGTCCCACACTTTAAATCTCTCTGACTTCCAGAGAGATCTGTAACCAGTAGAGAAAATTCTATATTGTCACAGAGGTCATGTGATTAGGCCAGATCCACCTAAATAATCACTTTTCCTTAAAAGTATTTGAGGCATATAACATAACCAATTGGAACAGTAAAAATCCATCATATTCATCATCACAGAAATTTTGTAAGGGGGCTATCACAGAATTCTGCCTATCACAATCTTTTGTTCTGCAGCTACTAGTCTCTTGTTAATCTACCCTACCCAGAGGTATTATTATTTTGTATACTGTATATTTTAACTCTAAAACTTGAAATTGGTTCTTTATCTTTATATCTTCTAATTCTCATTATGTGTACTCTTTTCTTTAAATTAAAAAGCATTTTGAACACACTCATAATGGCTTTTTTAATGTCCTCATTTGATAATTTTAATATTTCTATTTTTTCTTAATCCATTTCTGTCACTATTTTTTTTCTTCTACTATGCATTACATTCTCGTTCCCCTTTACATGTTTAGTAATGTACCATTGGGCTATAACATTTTATAATATGGTTCTTTGGTGAAAGATTTTTTGCATGGCTTTAAAGAGTACTGAGACTGTTCTGACTATAAGTTAAATAATAGATTACCTAGATATTCTCAAGGCTTGTTTTTTATACTTTTTTTCAAGTGAGTCTAGAATTGTCTTCATTTTAAGCTGATTTAGCCCCATTACTAAGGTGTGACTCTTGTGAAATCTCTAGCATAGTCACTATTATACATATCAATATACTTGTTATTAGGTATTCTTAATTTCCAGACGATGCTTAAAGAGATAAAATGGAATAGAGATGTAAAAGCTATTCTTTGGACTCAACAGTCAGAGATAAATACAACATACTATATCTCCATGAAACCAGAGGTTATGTGTACTTTTTTATAAACAATTATGTCATGAACTATATTTTATAACAACTCATTAAATAAGAATACCAAACAAGTCAAGAGATGAGGTCAGTATTACCTTTGTAAAATGAGTGGGCAAAGCTCTGTTCAGGAATTAACTTGGCAAGAAATCCATGGTTCAAACTTGGATGAGGGATAGATGGTATGACCACGACTGTGAAGATAATCATGGAATCAAATTTGCAGCATCATGTAATAACCTGCAACATGGTCTACTTAAGATCCATAACAATTCTGTATTACTGTAACATGCAAACAATATTAACAATAAAGAATACATCTCTGAAAGGAGAAGAGGTTATGTATCAAAAGAAAAAAATGATTTGCCAAGAGTAATTTTAGCATCACACAGACAGATGTACAAATACACAAGAAAATCAAATCTCAAAAGTTCAATATAATATTACTCATATATATATATATATATATATATATATATATATATATATATGAGACAGGAATACAACAAAAATGAAGAAAAATTTAAGATGATCAAGTCTTATTGTTTTAAATGGTAAAACCCATAAACTGGAATGGGAGGATGATACATAATTTTCAGAAAAATTTAAAAGAAAAGTGCACTAAATGATATAATCTTATTTATAGGCTGAATGTAAATATGAAATGTAAAAGCAAAATATTATAGCTAAAATATAATCCTTATCTCCAAAACAGCAGTAAGAGGTAAATGAAATGGAATATGCTTATGGAAAATAAGATGCAGAGATGTGACCACTAATTTCTACTCACTTATTAAAATACTCATTTAATTTATAGATCATATAGATTTATATTTAGGACAGACACTTTCAACTACAAATTAACCAGTGGTGCATGAAATAATTATTGAATTACTAAGGTTATATTGCAAACAATGGAGAAACAACCTGGAAATTAACACTTGGCAGGAAATACAAATTATTAGGGGTATCCTGTGATATTGTATTAGTTGCCAGAAAATGTTTATAGTTTTCAAGCAGAAAAGGCAAAACTGGTATTTTAAGAACTCCAGCAATATAAGCATGTTTTGCAAGTGAGAAAAATAACATGATTCAAGATGGTTTATTGTTGCATATGTTTGTTACCTCTCCACAAGCCTTTGATTTTTAGTTGAGGCCACTTTGCACAACTGTCATAAAATTTGTACAAAATTTGAAATGTATGCCTGTGAATTTAGCTACTAAATTGTGTAAAGCAAAGTGAGAGAGAACAGGAAAAAAAAGAAAGTGGGAGGTAGGCAGGAAAGGAGAGAAGGAGGAAGGGAAGATAAGAGGGGGAGGAAGGGAGGGAGGGAGGAAGGAAGGAAGGAAGGAAGGAAGGAAAGAAGGAAGGAAGGAAGGAAGTTATTTTGGGCTTTGGCTATAAAGATTTATAATTTTAGCTTATTCTTGTCCTCCAACAATTATATAAGAATCTTCTACTTTTATGAGGATTAAAAAAGAAAACTATTTAAAAGTATGAGTTACTTGTATATGTATTAAAAGTATGTATTACTTGTATAGTGATATAAGTGATTTGCGTTAATAACTGCAAAACCAAAGCTATGGTGATAAAATGAGAATACAGTAAATATCATAGAAATATCATTTGTACTAATTCATAGTATTCATATTATGATTATTCATAATAGTCTTTAAGGAGTATCACATTAGCCTTTATATACCATTTGTAAATATATGACATAATTAAAGTATAGTTTAAATGTGAATGTAAAAGTCAGAAAAAAGGAGATAAATAATGACTAAGTAAGTAAAAATTATTAAGTACCTGTACTTGTTGGAGAATTTATGTCTTGTCTGATGTTTCTACCTGCTTGGCTTCCAGTTCTTGCCGTCTCTCTCTGGGGTTCTAATATATCACGATACTTAGAAACCATCAGAACAGAAATGAAGTAAACAACAGCCAGAGCTAAGAACTGTGCTTGTTTGCTATCGTCCTGTGTAAAATGAAACAGTAGTTTGGCACTTAAAATTTTTAAAGTGTAAGTTCTGAAAGTTTCAGAAATTATTCCTGCATCCATTTCTTTATAGAGGCAATATATGACATTTTAAAATTCAAATCTATTAAATACACAGTATATCGTTATTTACTAAGTATTGTGCAAGTATAAACACAAAACTCTGAAATTAAACAGCTATAGACTAAATGTAATTCCAAACATTAAAATGCTATAGTGTTTTAAACATGCCAAAAAATATTACACTATCCTTTGATTTACCATTTTTATCAATTATTTGCATAACAATATAGTATGTATATTTATAATATGCAAATGGCATAAGTTAGAAAGAATAATATTATCTTACATTTTTTTAAAAATCAAGAATTTTTACTATTGTAACTGAGTAAAATTAATAAGATTAAATTATAGTTGGAATACATATAAAATTCAACATAGTATTATTCAAGCAAGAGACCAAGTACAAAATGAGGAAGATGTAAACAATGGGGAAAATAAAACATGAATTATATATAAACTTAATGTAAGTTAGAAGTGTAAAACAGGAGCATAAGAAAAGACTAGTTAAATCTTTGATTTCAATAACAGATGAAAAAGTAATGATTCAATTATTCTGCAAAGCAAAAATGACCTCTAAGATACAACCAGTATTTGAGGCTCCTCATTTCAAAAATTATGATAAGATAGAATTTTTCCAAAGGCGATCAGAAAAGTGCCAAGAATTCTGAAAAACATGCTGTGTTAGGTAAAGCAGATAATAGTTTTAAAAAGTAGACTGAGTGTGGTAGAAAACATAATTTTATAATAGGTTTGCTGTCCAAAAATATAATGTGCTGCCTGTATCCTTGAGAGCTCCATTCAAAAAGCCTAGCTAACCATCTTTTAAGAAAATAATGATATGAACGCTAATCTATATGACGTCTAATACCACTATATCTAAGGAATATAATGTACATATTTATAAAGTCCTTCCTATAAGCTAAATCAAAGTGATATTTCCAAATTAAAACTAGGTATTTGTGGTCCTCGAGTAAATAGGTAAAAATGATACAAATAAGCAAAACAAGCATTAAATTCTAATAACTTTATTAATGGGTAATTTATATTTATTACTTCATTAAAGTACAATGCAAACAAGATTCTGAATTTACAGTATTTGCATTTGTCAGAAAATAAAAGTGTACAGGATATATTTTCTGATCATTTGGAATTATGAAACAAAATTAGCACAGCTAATGAAGAAAATGACAAAAATATATAAAATTCTGTCTTAAATATTATAGATCTAGTATTTTATACACTACAAGTAACAGCTTTTCTAGAGACAGTTTCTTAAGAAGTGTTTAAAATGTGTATTCCGTGGATAATAATGCTGATGTGATAAACAACAGAGAGAAGAGACAAAATAAAATACTTAAGCAGTTACTACAAAAAAATGAAGTGAAATCAGAAGCAAAAGATACCACCCAAGAATTAATTCACACATAGCTCAACCTGTGATAACTTTCCACAGTGTTTGTATTTCCACCAGTGGAAACACAATACCAATCACAAATCATTCAATAAATTATGGGTACAGTGAATGAATGAATGTCAACTGCAAAGGTGAAGAATTATAAATAAGACACTGAACTACAGTGGTAGCCAAGCTAAAAGCTCCCCTATATACCATGAAATAAGTTTCATTTTCTTTGTAAACCTAGGTGTTCATTCCACTTGTGCTGTTTATTCACAGTTTTGTCTTTGAAAATGAAGTCTGAAATACACAAAGGCTAAATATCTGGAGAATAACTAAATTTTTATACTAATTCACTTGTTTAGGTATTACAAAGATATGAACTCTATTACATTTCCCCAATTTGGTTTAAAAATCTATCTCTCCACTTTCAAACCTCAATAAATAAATTAGTGAACCCTGAAATTCTCTTAAAAGGTTAATGCATCAACTCGGATGGCTGGAAACTTCACAATTCAATTTTTGAAGATTAAAAATTAGTTTATCTCATTGTAGTTACAGATGATCTAAGAGACTAGGTTCTAGGGTAAAGGGAAAAGCATAATGAATTTATTTTCAATCTCAGCTTATGAGGAACACTGAAAACAAGGTTTTTTTAAAAGCTTATTTTTTTCTTACCACATAGCAAATTTTGCCACATAATTAGTTTACCTAGAAACAGTTCATAAAGTGTTTAAATCAGCAACATCTCTGTCATAGAAAATACATACAACCAATGAGAGGAATTTATTCCCTGATATTTTATCAATTTTTTTTCCTGCCATACACCTAGTATGGCAGTACCAACAAAACTCAGAAATCTTTAAAAACCATAATGATTCTTAATCTCTAAATTTAAATGTTTTTATGAATACATGTAGTTTTACTAGGAAAACTAGATACTTGCAAAGTAAAGCAGCTGAGAAAGATTCAATGGGGAAAAAAGTATTAAAATTCTGCATCCTATGATTATAGTCTACAGTTACTTGATCTATGAAGATAAGTATACTATAGGTACATGTACATGTATATATACTTAAAAACTTAATTTTGCAACTCAATTGTTTTAGAAATAAGGCAACTAAAATGATCATCAGATTCAAAAAATTTCAAAAATAAAAGTAGAATTCTCTGTATAAAATCTACAGTTAACTCTAAAATATGATCAATTGTAAAACTTTGTAATGTCAGAAATTATTTAAATACGAAAAAGGTATTTTTATCTATGAAAAATGGTAATAAAAAGATATTGCTTTTCTAGAAATATCAGGTTGATATTCTGACTCTACCTTATACCAGTTGGTGATCAAACATACTGTATAGGAGTTTAAAAGAGGCACAGCGATATATGTGCACCCATGTTCATAGCAGCATGGTTTGTTAATAGCTAAAATTTGGAAACAGTCCAGTTGCCCATCAACTGGAGAATGGATAAAGAAAATGTTATTTTTTTTTTTTTGTACTGGGACTTGAACGAACTCAGGACCTTGTGCTTGCTAGGCAGGTGGTGGCACCACTGAGCTAAATCCCCAGCCCTAAAATGTGTTTATATATATATATATATATATATATATATATATATATATATATATATATATATGAAATAAATAGGACACACTTGTGTAAATAATGAATAGTTTTTCTGGTGTGAGAAACTGAAAGTGTAAATAAGGATCAAAATGTATAACAGATAATGTGAAATAGGAAGAAACGGGGCAAAGGGGAAGGGGAAGTGGGAGGGCTAGGGGAAAGGAAAGAAGGGAATAGAATTAACATGAGAAAATGAAAAAATGGAAACAAATTCTTTGTTAATAGGGAGAGGGGGAGGGGTGGAAGGGAGGGCAGAAGAATGGGGAAAAATAAAAATCAAGATATATTACGTAAAGGTACAAATCTTGAATGATGCATGTCATATTGTATATCTAAAATGTACCAATAAAATTAATTTTTAAAAAAGAGACAAAGTAGTCCAATAGGATTGTAAGCAGGGCCTCAGCCCTTGTCCAACATAGGACCTGCCATTTTGAGAAGTTCCAGATAGCTAGTGGGATCCAAGTAGCGTGGTAGAATCAAGTCACACAGGATAGATTTGAGGTACACAGGCCCTTTGCCTCATCCTCCCCTCTCCAAACAAAGGACACTGTAGCCTGGCAATATTTTTTCAGAGGCAAGTGACCAGGGAGCTGTTTCCTTTCCCTACTAGCCTGTTCATTCTCAGACCCTGACTGGATAAACAACCCACTGCTGCCTGTGTTAGGAGTCTTCAATACTGGACCCCGAGAACAGCTGGGTTACTACCTGGGCCCTGTAGTTTATCCCAAGCAAACTGGGACATTCATTCAATATACAGAGCTAACACTGGTCCAGTTTGAGTCAGTACCTGGAACGCCAGGCTCATGTAAGCCTACACTCAGTTCTCATTGCCTTGCTCCAATCCTAGACCTGCCAGAGTTTGTGAAATCTAACACCAGTATGAGGTGACCAGGGTTTACATGGGGCGTTCCAAGCATCCTGGGCACAGGAGCGTCTCCACTCTGCATTCAGCCAGTGCCCCAGACACAGTTTCTGCTTAACACAATAAGCCAGTCCTCTGCCTGGTTAAGCAGCAAGGGTAATAGCTGCCTATTCTGCCTGGTATTCCACACACCCATTAATTCCATCCAGTGCTCTGCACCCCCATAGGCTTTTAGAAATATGCCCACATTAGTCCTGGGAAGTTTTGGTTCTCCTCTGAGCATCCATAGAACTGAGAGTCAGGTCTGAGAGTGCACAGTAGACTCCACATATCAGAAGCCTGGAAAATACATTAGGTAACCACCATCAATCTGCAACCAGAAGGATTCTATAATAGGAGCCTCAGAAACAATGTCCCACATCTTCCTTGGTCTGGTTACTCAGCTTGAGCAGCTGCCACAAATGGGACTACAGAGAGAGCTCCCCTTGAACTGAGTAACCTCTACATAAACTCAAATACTATGAAGAGAAGTAATGGGGAATGTGACTTGTAAGATTAAAGACTAGTGACCTGGGGGAAAAAAAACACTCCTCTGAAAATACATAAGAACTTTCTCTCTCTGCCTCTCTCTTTTTATTTTTTCCTTCTCCATTATTGCTAAGTTGTTGATTTTTCACTATTTTTTTCTGTGGATTTTGAAGTTTTACCACCCATTTTCTTGCCTCTCCTTTTAATATTACTTTGGTTTATTTGTTTGAATAGGGCTCCTTTTACTGTCCCTTTCTCCCCCTTTTTATCTTTTTCTTTTTTAACTTGATCCCTTAGTATTATTTTTATTTTCTTTTCCTCAAGTTTAATCTTATTTATCCTTTTCCTAGGTGGTCATCTCTTTGTTAATGTTACCTATTAAGACTAATTTCCTTTTACTATTTAACAGGACCTTCTACATCAATCCTACCACATTCTTCATATCTACCACTGTCATACTTTTCATAATCTATTTCTTTTGCTTTTTTTTTCATACTTCATACTTCACTACCTATCCTTATGAATCTATAGTTGTTAACTGTATCTTACTATGGCCGAATACTGCTTATGGTGAAAGGGGGTAAAATGCACTACGGAAGGGATATTTACTGTATATAATTTTCTGATTTGCCTTAGATCTTGCTGTATAACTATAGGTTAAAGGTGACATAGCATTAGTTATTACACTTTGTCATTTTCCAGTTCATGTTTGATACTATAGGTATTACTGATTGTACTGTTAGCCAAGGTGACTCTGCTGTTGTGATCTTCCTTGTACACCAATGCCTAGATTGTCTGGGGGTCTTAACTTTCTTTTAACTCTCAACTGGAAGCTTAAGATAATATAGTTTCTGTGCCTGATACATATTGTAAACTCAAGAACACAAGTCATGTAGCATTCATGATGTCTGGAAGGTATGCCCTGGGAAACTTAATGAAATTCCCTTCTTTCAGGAAAGAAGATAGGCACCACTGCTGGGTTATACAAGCTATGTACAAAACACTCATGAATCTAAGAAAAATGACCACTGTATCATAACAGTCTGATCCAAGTTTACTAACAATGTACATAGAAAGTCACTCATAACATAAGAACTTTCTAGATTTTGTATGTTAGTTTTGACTGTGTTTTCAGAAGATGAAGATGTGCTATGCTATAATAATTCGTGCATTTAAAAGTATTCTTTTCACAATACTTTTTTTATGTCTCCATTTCTAGATGGTTAATAAAAATGATATCTTTTTCCAGGTCTTAGAGATTATAATAAGATTCTTAGTCATAGTTTTAATACTACAATGTATTATATCTCCTTTTTAAAAATATCATTGTTATTGTTATTTAGTAATTACAGAAGTAATATAGGTATATTATAGAAAATACGAAGATACAAATAAGTGTAAAAAGATAAAGGACAAAATAAAATCTATTTACCTAGAAGTAATTATTGTTAGAATTTGGGCATTTTTTTCTCTTTTTAAAAATAAAAGTACACACAAATATGCAATATTTGTATTCATACGAATGTGTCTGTACATACTGTTCCTTTCCCTTAAAACACATCATGACCTTTCTTCTACATCACTAAATTTCCCTCAAAAATATCTTTGTGGCTGTTTAGTCTTCTGCTAACTGAATATGCCATGATCTATTAAGCTAAAAAATATTACTGAATATTTATAATGATGCCACTTTCCTATAGGCATCCTTGATGAAAACATTAAGTTAAATAACTTCCCAGTTCAATGACTGGGTCAGAAGACATCAACATTTGCAAGTTTTAACACAAATGGATAAAGAGCTATACATGTTTATCCTGAATCATACTTACATACAAGTGATTATGTAATAGCATATTTCACTGTGCTTACAATGCTAAGTATTAATATTTTAAATTCTTATTAATAATGAAAGATATGTTGACTTTTTGATTTGTATTCTGTTGTATATTGATAATAATCATGTCTGTTGCTTTGTAGTTCACATTTTATAACCACTACCTATTTTTCTGTCTTTATGTTTTCCGATCATTAATTTTTCCAGGGATTTATAAGAATATACACATGAGTGACAATTTTTCTACTGTATAGTTCTACCATGTAGTATGTATTCCACATTACTTAAATATATCTTAACCACTTTCTAAAGTACAAAGCACTCCACCAAATTCACTGTTAAATATAAATTTCAGGCATAAATTTTCTTACACATTTCTTGAAGCATTAAAAAAATAGAATTCAAAGTGGCTAATTTAGACAATTATATTAAAAATGCTATCAATTTTGAATCTGTTATAAAGCCCTGCAATTTTTCTACAGTCCACAGAAAGGCCACTTTTAGCTTCACTTACCTTGAATAAGCGACCATGTGATTGGTGGGTTCCATAAAATCTTTCTGTATTTTTTTCCCCTAAACTTTATTAAGCTACATTTCTAGTTCAAATTTCCATAGATATCCATATTTTTACATGCAGATTATTTAAAAAGTAATCCACATGAAAAAAAAATCACCATCAATACCTAATGACCTAACCCTTTCATCCATAATACAGTAACACTGAATAACAATAAAACTTAAAGTACGTAGAGATGAAGCAAGAACTAATAAAAGATGATATAAGATAAAGTAAATTATAGTTTTTCAGAGCTACCCCTACTCCATCAGAATTTCATTTCATTTTTTAAAAAGTAACATCAATAAACTTTCAGAGAAAGCTAAGGCTCAATGATTTTAAAATCAGAATTATACAACAAATTCAGGGTATTTAGTTTCAATATAAAATTTAAATTACTTTATACAAATGACAGTGGAAGGTTCTTTTCAGAGAAACCAAATAGACACAACTTACCACATCCCGAAAGACAACAGCACGCAGGCGATTGATATCAACATCCTGAAGAAGTCTATCAGGATCCTTAATAGGAGAAAGGTTACCTGGAACGTTTTCCAAGGGAGTCTTAAAAACAAAACAGAATTGTGAATAAAACAAGAAGAAATTATAAATAAATAACAACTCCCAGAAAATTACATAGAAATAAATAACAACTCCCAGAAAAGTACATAGAAACATCATTTCTAATATGTTTAACTTATTCTGAAGTAGCCTCATCTTTTACTTCCTTATCCCTGAGTTAACATTTATTGACCACAGCACTCTACAGATTCTAGGTAATATAGTCACATAGTAAATTAAATTAGTGAGCCAAGCTCCCTGAAAATCAACCTAATACTTTTCCACCTATAGAATGCATTACAATTGTGTGTACTAAAATTCATAAAATATGTAAAGTGCCAAATATAATTCCTATATACAAATGATATGTGCTTTTTGTTGCTGTGACAGAAAAAACACCAACTTCTACTTCTCTACAGGCTTTACTCATGACATTTCACTCCTAAATCAAAATGTTTGATTCCTTTGTAGCACAAAGTAGTTAAAAGAGCACGGTATTTGAAGGTTGATAGTTATTTGGTTTTCACTACAATTCAAAACTTACCAACTCTGTGATCTCGCATGATATTTTAACTTTTGTAAAACCCAGCTAGATCATCTAAATAATAGGCTAGTCATATTTACTACACAAAGATTTAACAAACATTATTTACAGTACAGATGGAAAAAATTAGAAATATATCATTTTACATTTTACAATGATTATCCTAATTTGACCATTATAAAGACTACATGATAGGAAAAGCTTGGATTATGGCCCCTTTTTTTTTCCACAGTATAAAAATGAGGTCTCATAAAGGTTTGTGACTCACACAACTCCATACAGTTTAGTGTCAGGGAACTGTTTGTTTGTTATATACCATACAAAAAGATTAACTATGTTTTTATCTCACTAAAAAATGCCACATAGGAAACACATAAACATGAGGAGGAAAGAAAAAAAAAAAGGAAAGAAACCCTTATTACTCAAGTCTATTTATTCCCTGCTCTGAAATGTGTTGTTAACAACTCAAATCTAATATTCCCACATCCAGCATTTACCCATTTTTCACTGACAAACTTCTTGCAAAAAGACACAAGACACTAACTGCCTCAACTAAAACACTACCAACTTCCTTTCATGGGCTTTTCAGTCCATATTTCACCCACACACCCAATAACTGACTTGAAAATCTCAAAAGGCTCCCTATTATCTACTAAAGAAAGTATATACACCTTTGAGATCTAAGCTTCCCAAAATAATGATCAATCGATCGATTGATTGATTGATTTCCTAAGTATAAACTGAGTGTTTAACTGCTAGAGAGGGAAAAGGAATCAGTGTCAACTGAATGTCCACTGTATGCTAGGAATTATTATGCACTTTTATGCATCATTTTTTTACTTAATACAACTGAGCTATAAGTTAAGATTTGTAATGAGCAAAACTGGAAAACTGAGGGAACAGAGACTAAGGAATTTGTCTCAGGTCATGAAGCCAGTAAAGACAGACCAGAACACCAACTCAGAACTGTATTTTTTTTATGAAATACTCCAGTGCTCTGCAGAGTTACAAAGATGTAAAAGATATGGATATGCAATCTAGTAACCAACAAGTCTACTTAATGTCTATACAAATAATACGAAGTAGATTTCTGACACGTAATACTGAAAACAATCAATAGATATGATAAATATTTGGTTGGTCTGTTTGAAAACTACAGAAGTTAAAGACATTGAACCCAGAAAATCAATTAAATTTCTATTTCACTTACTGAGCAAAATATTACTGTATCAATATTAAACATCTAAGTACAAGTGTAGTGAATGATAAGAGACAAAACTGGGTTTTATGAAAACATCAGAACAACCTGTCCTAGACTGCTGTGGCAGTGAAGATGTCAAAAAAACGTCTCCTCAAGAGAGTACAATTTAAGCTAAAACCAAGAGCATAAACATTTAGTTAAAAGTCTAAGAGGTTAAAAACAAAAAGGTATTCTTTTTACTAAACAAAATCTGTAGTATGCTTAAAGCAGTACAGTCAAGAGGGAGGGTTCATATACAAACTGCAACTGGGGAAGTAAATGCTCATCAGCCATGCCAGGACCTTAAAAGTCATGCTAATAAAACAGGATGTGATGAAGAGAATCAATTTATAATGAGAATTACTAGTATATTTTAAATATTCTATACAGTTTATTCATTAGTGGTCAATATATTTGTGTTGATAATTACTACTGTCTATCACCAAAAGCACATCCCTTTAAAAACTGCATTACTCATATATCAAACTCTGAAAAATTTGTAACTATTAAAAATAGAAATAATGAAGACTTTTTATTGTTATGTGCTGATACAATTCTGGTAAGAACCCTATAAAGTGGAAATTATTAGTAACTTCCATAAGCCCAGAATGCAAATCTCAGTGAGGTTAAATAATCTTGATAACATAATTATGAAGCAGAGAAGCCAGCACTGAAGCCTAGAGTTGTCTGATTACACATGCCATGTTGCTTTATTCTCATAAACCGAAACAATTTTTTTCAGCTAAATCAGATTTATTAACATAGAATATGGGTAATTACCTTTGATGCTGTTGAGGCAGTCACGCTTTGGGGAACTTCTTGAGGTTTACTGCTTCCATGGGAAGATTTGTTTCCCCTGTCTCTCTGTCTTTGTCGGCATTCTAAACAGTTTCTCACAGCTACACAACAAACTAAAGCATATATTAAATATAAGTCATTGACTCTGATGCACTGAAAAATTTGTTAGTGTATTTATTTTCCTATTTCCTTTCCTTCACCCATTACTATTTTCTAAAATGGTCAATAAATATTTTTAAAATTATGAAACACAATAATGAAAGCATATAAAAATATATACTATGTAGCTAAAAATAAAAGTAAAATACCCATATACTATTAGCCAGCTAAAGAAACAGACAATTAACAGGAACTCTGAAGTTCCAATATATTCTTCCTTATTCCATTTCCCTCCATCTCTCCCATTTCTGAATCCTATAGGTTAATAAAAAATTATAACAACTTAAAATTCATATTTGATTAAAAAATTTTAATAACAAGATATCTGCCCTTAATTTCACTATCTTGGTGACTATCACTTCATAACTTCCCATTTCAGGCACACTAAAGTTCACAAGTCCCAATATCTACCTTTCTTCATGGCAAGTGACTCTACAGCCATTGTCAAAAGCATTCAATATGTTCACTTATTTTACAAAATTAGTAAAGTATTACCAATTGCCAATTTTTGAATCAGAACAGCTGAGTTTGAATCATTTTCTCATATGTAAATTGAGGATAAACATAACTTTTCCCTTAGAGGGCTACTGCAATGATTAATTAAATTAATATATGCAAAGTGTTTAAAACAGTAAATAACACAAAAGAAGCGGTAAGTGTTTGCTTTATTATTCACTTGTAAGAATTTTCTGTGGGTGATACAACAATTAAATCTGTTAGATACTATTAAGATACAACTAAAATCAGCAGTGAAGTCTTATATTTAGAAATAAAAACTCAGAATAACTGAATTAATGTTGTTTAGGAGATACTCAGATATGTAAAAAATATTTAAATAATTTTTACAAGTTCAATCTATTAACTACCAATGGAAATGTTTATAATGGCACCCAGGAAATTAACTTACACCTCTTGGTTTCCAGAGATATCCCGAAGTGGTCAATCTCTACCTTAGAATGAATATGAAATAATTCAACTTGTCTGTCTTTTAAAAAGACAAAATAAGCAAGTTTCAGTGTATTTTTTTTTCCTTGAATCAAAAACTTCTCTCCTATAACTACCAATGGGTAATTTTTTTATTGTGCCTTTTCAAAATTACGAGTGAAAAGCTCACATATCAGGAACTTCCTATCTCCTGCCTTGCTTTCTTCTGTCCTGCTGATGTTCTAAGGCAGGTATAAAAATATAAGCTTTCTGCTTACTTGAAAATCTAAGGAGATTAAATAAAATTTCCCTTTAAGAAAGGTGAAAAGAGGGAAGAACAATTCTTGACTGGAGAGCTCATCCAGATGTGCTGAGTTCTCAATGCTTAATTTTCTTTGTAACACAAAAGGTAAAAAACATAAGTATAGCAATGTTTACTGAGGATATATGTTCATTTTGTGAAAAAATGAGATTGAAATAGGCAATTTCATCCTTCTAGAATGTGCTGGAACCACTGAGCTAAATCCCCAGCCCATATAAAGCCTTCTTTACATTTACTAACACTTAACAGTCCCTTCAAGGAAAACACTTCTCAATGTAACCAAACCACTATCAAGAACCTCCAAAAACTATCAGTTTCATCAAGTCAATTATGACATCTCACCTGAGATAAATAAAATATTCACTCAACCCCTCCATTTCTCCAGACCACCCACAATCTCAATCTCTTCCCTGTGGTTAATTACTCAAAAGCCCTCTAAGCTCTTCCCATGAGATCTTACTAACATCTCACCCTCCAATCTATATTCAATCTATAACAGAGGCCTCTTTGAACATAAGCATATGACCTAGAAAAGTGAGTCAAGCTCTTTAATACCTGGGACCAACACTGTACTTTACAACACCTCTTCTCACTACATCTCAGGAGTTGCCTTTCCAATCAGGAATTTTTTTTTTCCTTTGTGGCCAGCAATCCTGTCTCTGCCTGCCCACCAAGCAGACAGAGACATATACCTTAGCCTATTTATCTCCCAATATCAACGTGTACCCCAACACCAATCCTTCCCTGTCCTCATCATGGAGTATATTTGCCAAAAAATGGCAGTTACTGTAATTCCCCTACTAACATACCCACAGAAATAGCCACTGGGTTAAGAAAACTGACCAGTTCTCTCATCTACCAAAGCTTATCACAGGACCTAGAAGACACAAAACCTAAGCAAGATCCAGGACCAGTGGGACCATTCCTGTTCAGCACCATGAGGCATTTCATCTAAACAATGCAAGGTGGACAACAGAACAAACAAACCCCACATAATTCTAAAGGATGTCCAACACAACAGAAAGTAGTCAAAAGAATGTGAAGATCCACCCATTTCCAATCTTCCCTTCCCTGTCCCCAACAAAGCCCAATTTTTATTTATTTTATTCTTAATTTTTAAAACTTTTAAAAAACTATTTCTCTATAACAAAAGACTGAAATGTTGGCTTAAAGCTCCCCATACCCACCTCCAGCAGCCTAACTTCAATTCTAGATTTAAAGCCAGCTAACTTCCTCATTCCATTCCTCATTCTATTTCCTGGCCTAAGCCCCACCCTAGGCATAAAAGCTGCCCTGTCTACTCAGAACGTTGGACCTGCTGCTGCACTCATTGTGCTATTAATTCTTTCTGCCTCCCTAGGTTGCCTCCAGGTCTTAAATCTAAACTAACATATGTGATGGTATTTCAAGTCATAAATGATTAAAAGTTGCCAATTCCATTAATCTCTAATGTGAATTTAATTCTGAAAAATTAGAAGACAACTAGGTTGCATAATCAGCAACTTACACCAATACTTACATACTACAGAGCTGCACAAAAGTAATCTCTAATAGTAAAATGTACTGTTACTCTTAACAGACTTACCTAGTCTTAGGCACTGTCGCATTAAACCTCCAGAAGACATGTTTTTTTCAGCTTCAATCTCACTAAAATTTAGAGAGCTGGCAAACACAAGTACATCAACCATGGCCATCAGTCGACTGAGGAAAGTAACTGCTGTCTCTGCTGACATTCCTTGTGTCACTTCAATATTTTCCAATTCCGTCTGTAAAAAAGTAGAAGAGTTAAACTTTGTTTAAAATTAGGAAATATAAGCAATATAATAAGCACTACAAGTAAAACAGAAGTTTAATACATGTAATAAATGAAAAACTAATCCCGATTATCAAAAATTTAGTTTACCTATCAATTATCTTTGAATAAAGAAAAAGACCGTTATAAAATAAATACTGATTTTAAATATCATTAGTTGTAAAAACAAAATTATATTTTAACTTAAGATCATTCCACAGAGATATTTAGAGGTAACTACACATATGTTTGTATACTAGCTTGCTTTTCTTACTTAAAAAATTTATAAAATTGACATGTCTTTCCTAATATCTTTATTCTAATTTGTAAAAGGCTATGCCTTTCTTTTCCTATATATGTGTAATGACAAATAGGAAAGATAAATGGTGATTTGATTTCATTTGGCATCAAGATGAGATGGCTGTCAAACTGGAATGTATAATTTCTTATCCATTTTAGAATAAACTGAAACCACTAGGAATTCATATGCACAATAAAACTCTTGGGTAAAAATAATCAAGAGCATCATTAATTCCTCTAGAGATTTAAATTACAACCTATAAAACACTAGCAATAAGAAGAATCAGTAGCATTCTAGATTGGAAGCTATACTTGTACTTAAATATTGCCTGGGATAAAATCTAATTTCATGCTTTCAGAGGGAATGCTCCAAAGTATTCTACTTCTTAAAATGCAGAACTTTGGAGTTTTATAAGCAATGGCAACATTTCTTATTTTAATTTCCATTGTGTACTATAAAACTTTTTAATGTTTGAGTTCCTTATTAAATTTCATTTTCTCAATGCCTAACTACCAAAGACCTCTGCATAATCAATGTGGTGGTCTGCCACACCTAACAAAGCAAAGTACAAAATGCTTTATAAATAAAAATTTTACTATAAATTTTATAAATACTACTGCTTAAAATGGCCACACTATCCATACTGATTAATCTTACCTCTTAACCAAAATGATAAATTCAACTAGAATGCAAGCATATGTAATAGATTTCTGTTCATATTTAATGTTCTGTTTTGACATTATTTATATACATCATTTTACCTAAACTTCTTCCTGTCTGGAAGGAGCAGGAACATTAATATAAAAATGTCAAGGAAAAACAGTGATGGGGGGTATACTAAAAAATTCTTAATATGAGATGGGTCATTTCTTCTAAGCTAATAGGTAGCTACTATATAACTAAATCTCATTTAAAATAAAGTATGAAATGTTACAACCTTTTTTCCTTCCATTTACCATCAAAATAGGATTAAAACCATTCTCTCCAAATTGAGCTTAGACATAGAAAAAGATTTTTAATTATTGATTATGGATTATTTACACTATGCCAATGCAATATCCACAGCCTAAAAATTAATTTATTCCTTGCATTTTTAAACACTAATTCTTTACATGGTAACATTTCATGGATATATAATATTTCAAATACAGTTTGGACATGTAGCATAGCATATACAAAATGAATACATGGCACCACAAATTAAGAATCTATGACCATGATGCAATATTTTATAAAAAAAGAGCAAAACTTCCATTTTAAACCTATTTCAACTTAAGTTTTCTACAACTGAATGGAAGATGTGGCCATTGCTTAATGCTATCAAACATTCTGAAATACTTTAAAATTATTACAAGTTAGTACGTGTAGAGACGTGTCATCAAAGAAATTTTTATTCATTTTGAATAACTGAAATTATATCTATCTCCCTTTATTTGCTAGTGGTATTATTTACAAGTTGTTTTGGGGTCTACAGCTTTAACTTTCAAAATGGGCTTTCATTTTGAAATGAGTGAATTGTCAGCAAAATTATAAACAGAATTTCTAAATTGAGCGTGTAATTGAATACCTATTTCTTACTAAAAAATTAAACCTTACAGTAAATGTCATTCTTAACATACAAATAACCTAAAAGAGAATTCTTATTATGTTATATATAAAAATAATTCATAAATATAATGAAGTGTTATATAAGCATCTTATAAGATTTTTAAATAGGGTTTAAAAGTAAAGATCATTCATATTTGTTATTAAATTTTTAAAATACCAGATATATCATCCTATTTCCTTTAATTGGAATTAGTTAAATGGGATTGTACAAATGACTGCAATATATTGTTTTCATTATATTCAATAGTTTAGTTATTATTGTTAATAATAAAATAGTAATTCATCAATGCATTAGAAATATAAATATTTTAATGATTCTTTAAAATATATAAAAGATAGTCCTTAATATTAAAGATGATATGGAAACTCAAAATATAACCAAGTCAAAATTTCATAAATAAGTAAAAATAAAATTTAAAACAAAAAACCTAAAAATTACTGCAGAAGTAATACTAACCTTAGAACCCTGGACATGCATTAGACAAAACAGACAACAGACCAAAAAAGTACAAGAAAAAGAAATTATTAAAATTAAATAAAAATACAATGTAAAATTGAAACACAAAATAATATATTTTAAAATCATATTTGATTAATTATTAAAAGCAAATTTTCCAGAAAGATATTCATTTTATAAATTACATGATTAAGATTAAATATGAAATATTTATGCTTAAATTTAGTTTTTCTTTGAATAACTCAGCCCAAATAATATATCTATGTATAGTTCATATAATAGAAAATATGCGAATTTTCTTTTACAAAACAAATATCTTTTCCCATTAGATGATTAATGAAACATTTTAACAAATGAACTAATATAATGCCCCTGCAAAAGCCCTAATTTGGTAGTGATTTGAGTAGAAATAATTTAGGGAGGTTAACTATTTTTACCAACCTTCTAGAACTTTCTATAAGAAAGTCATATTATAATTTGTTTCCTCATTCAGAACCCTCGCTATATATCAAAATGAAAATATTTAAGTTATTACAGCTTAGAAACCATCTTTCCATGCCAGAAAAGAAGTCACTGGAATTTTCACAATTAGTAGCAACCATTCCTACTGTCTGATTTTTGACAACAAATATATGTAATTATAAATTTGAAAATATGCTATTTCCATGGTACATTCACTGGAAAATGTACAAAAGCATCCTAAGAATACTGCAGTGTGATCAGTTCTAAGAGATAAGCAAGAGCAAAACCAAAAATATACTTAACTAATTTTTTCAAATATATTAACTATACACCCTGATAATTTAAAATAATTACCTAAAATTAAAACTTTCCCATTATTTTTGGATTCCTTCTTAGGATTATGACATTACTCGGAGAACCAAAAATGTCAGTTTGTTTGCTTTTTCTGGGACGGACAAAATTAAACCACATATGACTGTGAATTAAATTGTAAACATTCAGTGTTGTGGATGCTTCACCAAAATGGTGAACTTAAAGTCACAGTGATTATGCAATTTGCAGTTAAACCATGTTCTTTGCTTCATTCTTTTTTTTCTCCAATTCTCCGTTGTCATCATGAGCAACTTGAACAGTGTACAGTGTAGAGAATAAATGAGAGGATTCCACTGGCCAGTCCTGGACACATTAACTCAAAAAACAAACAAACAAAAAACCCCAAACATAATGTTCCTTCCCCAAACTACAGATGGGTAAAACTATACATTAAGTGGTCTATTTTTTTCCAGTGTATTGAAGTTAAAATTATTGTTTTACTTTAGAAATTTAAAGCTATTTTTGTAATTTATATTTTCTGCTATATATGATTTTAAATAATCTAGGCACAATAAAGTGAAACCACAGTGAAGTGTTGCTTCTTCAAGAATACTAAGTTCAGAGTGTTCACTATTAATATTAGCAATGTAGAACGATACTATTTGTTCTTTAAGTTTCCATTAAAATATCTCTTCACAAGTAATATCAAATAGTTCAAAATTGTCTTTAAGGATGATGATACTGCAACAGCAATACACAAATATTATCCCTAGTACAAACTGTCATATTAATATAAGGTTCCAGGGGAAAAAAAATAGACCACTTCTATGGCCCAACCCATGGAAATACCAGACAAAGCTTATGCCACTTCAGCCTTTTACTATCAAAACAGATCATCTATAATAACTAAATTTATCTTAAATTTTGTTTAGTTTCAGCATTTTGAATATACTAGGCTTATTAAGACTATTCTATCCTGATACAAGTAGATCCAAAAGGAACTAAATAGTTCCAAAGGGAACTCAATGAAAGAAAACCTTTGATTAAAAGGGTTCTCTATTTAGTGTACTTTACACATATGACCAAACTTAATTTTCACAAACTCCCTGAAGGGTAAGTATTATTAATCCCTTTCAGCAAATGAAATCAAGGTAAAGGTAGTATCTAGTAAATGGTGGAGCACAGTTCAGAATGCAAGTGTGTTTTATGCTAAAGCCCAAACATCTTCCATTAAATCACGATTTCAAAAAAGGTCATTTTTGAGTTTGCCTTTAAAAAGCAGTCAATCATCTGGGGTCCACACTTATTCTGAGAAATGTAAAGACATATTTCTGAATTTGTTTTAGGTCATTTTTCAAAAAATGGGGCACAGAAAGAAAACTTAGCATTCTACTTTTTAAAATTTAATACAGTTCAACGTTAGAAATATTCAATGACAAAAAATGAGTGCTACTAACTGTAGAAAGTTACATCTTCTAAGAGACTATAATGACAAGAATGTTCAGTGAGGGTCAGGGATTTAGCTCAGTGGCACTGCACCGGCCTCGCAAGTGCAAGGTCCTGAGTTCAATCCCTGGTACAAAAAAAAAAAAAAGAAAAGAAAACAAGAATGTTAAGTGAAATTATTTTAAACATTAAACTTTAGTAAATGGTAAGTCACACTTAAGTTCTTATTTAATAGAAAAGAATGAATTTAAATTCTATTGAGTTTTCAATGATTAGCAATAAGTAATAAAGTTCTCACACTATGACAGTAAACCATGGCATTTGTACTTTTTGAGAAGCTTATGTCCTGTGTCAGTGTTCAAATCTATTTCTCTGCCTATTTTTAAAAACAAAGTTTTATTGAAACACACACATGCCATTTGTTTATGTACTATGATTATTTTTACACTACAATAGCAGAATTAAGTAGGTGGAACAGACACTCTACAGCCCACAAAACCTAAAATATTTACAACCCATGTACAAAAAATTTGCCGACTACCACAGGTATCATTTCTCTGATTTATAAGATGCATATCATCACATAACATATGAACATTTTGAAAAACTCCACATACTTAATACAAAACGATCACAACACTCAAACATTAACTTCAAAATGTTTCTATCTGTCTTTATATATCTAGAACTGAAATTCTAATGGTATTTACAAAATAATATATCCCTTTGGTAATCTGTATGTTGCCAGTGTTTCTTTTTCCTCTTATCTCTTCCAAAATTCTCTTCTGACTTTTTACATTTTAAATCTAACTTCAAAAAGCCCATATTTTCTGTTCTACTTTCTTTCTTTATTCAACCTTCTCTACCCTAACTTTTTCTCTCTGTTATAGTACGACTTTCAGCAAGAATATTGTATAATCAAAATACACACACACTCAGTAGTCAGTACCCACCATGGCTCTATCAGATACAAAGTGTGAGAAAGGTTCTGCCTGTTTCTTTTAAGGAAGCAGTTTATTCAAAAAGCATAAAATCAGATATGTTGTACAGCCAGGCATAGGTACAATCAGTTAATGGACTAAAATGACAGAAATATAGTGGCAGAGACAATAAACTTTCTTCAGTTAAATGAATTTCCAACCTGTTGAGAACAGTTTAAGCCAATCACTAGTTTCAAATTCCACATTACAGGGTCAAAATTGCACAGGTAATAATTTTTGGAGTCAAAGTTTAAAATGTCAGTATCTTTACTTTATATTCCTTATTTAAAAATCAACAAATTTGAGTGGTGAAATAATATATAAATAATATTTATAATTTATATTATTTAATTTTTTTTCATCTTGACAAAATTCTTTTGCTTTTAAAATTTGGGAGACTATATAGTAAATATGTGAATCCTATGCAAATTTTAATGATTTATTGTCTAACTATTTTATATAAATATCATTTTATTCTGTACAAATTTTAAAACATTCAATATGTATTTTAAAGTATATACCATAAAACAAAACCCAAAAGAAAAAAGCCCACCTCCCTATCTCAATATTAAAATGTATGTTTAAAATTTTATCAAATATTTTGTATAATTTACCAGAAGAAAAAAACATATCACAGAGAAGTGATACTATACAAATCTCAGGATACCTGCATTCATCATACATCAACTATTTATGTTATTTTTCCTGGCCCAATTTTCTTGACCTAGCTGCTAATTCCATTAAGCCCTTAAAAATAACCCCTTGTGTTGTACTCCCTCCAAAAGTAAGACTTTGTGTCTTTTGTAGACATGTGGAATAAGCTTATGGATGAAATACAAGTATATATGGCTGGGGAAGATGTGTGAAGTATATAATCTGTTGCTGCTAATAATTTAAGTTTCAATGCTCCTTTAATGGTAGTGGCATTGACAAAAAGATAGTGAGAAGGAAGTTATGTAGAAGAGGCTTATCAATCACAAAGTAAATTCAGAGATTAATTTAGAAACATTGCATCACCAAGCTACAGACATCTTAATAAAACTGCAGGTTTCTTTCTGGGCTTAAGGATGGCAATAAGAACACAGGCTACATGGGAATAAGAACACAGGCTTCATGGGAAGCAGAGTTCTATATTCTTTCATCTCTGAGAAAATAGCTATGAAGTCCTGTTTCTTTTCAGTGTTCAGTATCAAACATGGGACCTAACAAATACAAATCAAGAAGACGTTCTGTACCACTCAAGATAAATCCCAAGCCTTGAATCAAAAATATTTTTAAAATCAAAACTAAAATATAAAGTTAATACAGTACTGATTTATTATTTTTCAAATGGCATACATAACTGGCATTAAATGCTTTTCAAATTTATCATAGTAATACATTTCATGGTTTTATATATAATCAAATAGAATAAATGTTGAACCAGTAAATAAAGTCAGATAAAAATGTTACATAAGAATTTAAATAGCTTATTGTAAGACAGAATATAGACAGATAGGACATATATGACAGATAGAATATATACAGAGTATAAATATACACTATATAAAATATAAAGCTAAATCATTTATAATTATGGCACTTCTCCAACTACTCATCAAAATTAGTTGAGAAATATTTTTGTAAACATGCATATCTGGAACCCAACATTTATAAATAAATAAATTCAAATAGTTAAAAAGTTTCCAGGTGAGAAATTTTGTTAAAATCGACCTTCTAATAATAGTATTTGGCACTAGCGAAATGCTCAATTCATGTAATTATAAAATATAACCACTAGATGGAGGCAAACTACTTACAGTTGGTGATGTAGCAGCAGACAGCAAAGGTAGAATTCCTCCACAAGCAATGATGATGTTGTCTACCATTTGGGAAATGAGGTGAATTGTGTTATGTACAAAAATAATATTTTCATTGCTATTGACAAAATCCATCACAGATTTTGTAGAATGGCTAAAATAGAAAAAAACACACAAATGAACATTTCCTTGGTTTAAGAATAAGAGGTTTACTTTATTTAAAATAACAACATTTTTAAAGTAAAAACTAATTATAGAATACTGAGATGATAGACAAATTTAAAATGGAGTTATCAGAAAACAATTTTCAATTGAAATATCTTATTACCCAAAATTAAATATCCATCTCTGCAGAATTTTATACTTATTTTAACTAAGTCTGGTAGTTTTTTTGTTGTTGTTGAAAGGTAAAACAACCAAATAGTTAACTGAAATCTTTCAACTTTCAGGAAACTTAAATATGTCACATGACTGAAAATGTATACTGTTGGTCACACTGGTGACATGACAGGTGAGTATAAACAACTTGATTAAAATTGAGAACTCAATTGAGTTAAAAAGAAAAAAGATCTTAAGGTAGGTCAGCAATATGGTTTTCTTACACAACATATGTAATATAGATGCAGAAAGACATACACTGCTTTGCTGGTGTCGATAAAAAATATGAAGTTTTCTAGTAGAAAAAAATGAAAAAAGAGATTACCCTATGGTCAATCTAAGTCAATGATTCTCAATTTTTTAGTCTGAAAATATTATTTACTGGATTTCAAGGTAATTTCCTCTGCTCTAAAAATGAGCTAGCTTATATTTCTTTTTAGATTATATGAAATCCTGTTTGGGGAATTTCATAAGTATCCATGAAAGAAAACAAAGACACAGTATTTTGATGGAAGGAAAGCTGAGTATCACTGACTCAGGGCTACTTACATTACAATTAGTAAATTACATTATTTATCTCCATATATTGATCTGCATGTTAACAGTAACATATTTCAAGGTATTTAATTTCCTTAGTTATCATCCCTTGGTAAATTAGCCTATAACAACATTAGCAATAAAAATGAGTAGCCTAAAAACAAATTGATCAAATAAAATCAAAAGTAAAAATTTCCAGTGGCAGACTCTATTGAGTGCTTTAACAATAGTCCTGAATTCTTCCCTGCTGAAACACTGTAGATTTTGATTCATTATCAAGCTGTTTTGGACACAAGAAAGGCTGTCCTCACCTCAGGTACTGCATTACTAACCAATATTGGTCGATACATGCCAGTCATTATTATAATCCCATTCCTACTGCTGGTGATTGATTTAGAAATGCACAAATGATCCTGCTGGATTGTAAGGCAGAAATTTCTTAGAGGACTTCTTTCAAGAGGAAAAAAGTAGATGAGATGAAAAGGAAAATGAAAAAAAAAAATAAAAGAGAGTAAAAAGGAAAAAAAGAGGAAGATGGAAGGAGACTGCTCTTTTAACGTGACCAAATTTCATATGTTGAATTGATGCTGGGAGCTAAGCAGTCACCCTGAATCCTAAAAGGAAAATGAGGAGAAGCCAAGAAGCCAGCTCCAGACCTGAGAATGTCACAGAGGTAAATTGCTGATGGTTGAATTATTACTTATAGCTATCAATTTCCTAATTTACATATATGTACATATGAACAATCCATTTCTCATAATTTGCTATTAGAAAATTAAATTGAAAATTTAAAAAGGTAATGATGTAATTCATGTAGATTAGTTAAGTAATTATATTTGAGCTGATATCCATTAATGGCTTAAACATTATAGGCTTTAAAACATGTGTCATGATGTGATTTGAGATTTTATTTTAGTATTATATGTCATAATATTGATACCAAGAATAAATTTAGTACAAGGTACGGATTTTAACAGGAAAGGATACAGAAATATAAATCAAAGTTGATATATAAATCATTTTTGATATAAAACAAGCAATTTCAGATTTAAAATTTTGGCTTGTCTTCAGCCTAAGTTGTTGCATACCTATTAATCCCTAGGCCTTGTAACCCTTATAAAAATATTTATCTGTCAAATGTTTAACTATTTAAATGTTTAACTATTTTTAATAAACTTAATTTGTGGGTTTTATTCAATGACATAAATCACTTATAAACGAGTTAATACCAGTTAATAAAAACATTAATTTTCTTAAGTGAAAATAGTCTTATTTATAAAAAAGAAATAGTTCTACCTTCTCCAGACATGTACATCTGTTTCTAAAGCAAAGAGCAAATCAGTGAGAAGCCGTTGATGCATTGGAGACCATTTAAATTCAGGAATTCGAAACATTGTTGTCCGGGGACCTGGGCTGAACTGGCGACGCTGTTCCTCAGTCATAGGCATTCCTCGAAATCCTAAATCAACTCTCAGATCTCGGTCTTGTTGTGTGATAGACCGACCCTGAACAGCCTGAAAAAGAAAAGGTAAACTTTTGTGAAGTACAAAAGATATTGCTGATTTAAAAATGAAAATAGGGGCCGGGGATTTAGCTCAGTGATTCCGCCACCTGTCTCGCAAGCACAAGGACCCGAGTTCAATCCCCAGTACCAAAAAGAAAACAAAATAGATGTAATAAAGTGAATGAAGTTCTTTATATGTGACTTGAATAGGTTAATATATCTTTAATATATTATTTACCTGTAGATTCTTGCACAGGAACCTCTTTTGAGGCTGAAACGTCTAACAGTGCCTATTGTTATATTGCAGAAACTAGTTAAAGTAATCAGATATCCAAGGTTGAGACAGCAGTTTACACTGAAAACCAGATTCTCTTTGTCCTGTTATAGGCTCTGTGCTTTAGACTTACACAAATGACTTCCTTAGGAAGTGAGCATGCACAAAATGAAGTATACTGAATATATGTCATCAATTTATTGTAACTACAAACACAGGAAACGTTACTTAAATATATTGAATTTAACTCCAAAGTCTGTTTCACTCACAATACTTCAATTAAGTATATGCATTTGCTAAGTTAGAAAACAAGACAAAATGCCTATGAACTCCCAAAGAAAAACAGGCATGTCTAGTAATTACTATCTTCAATACGCAATACACCATGTTTTCCTTTGTTTTAAATCCATACCTAATTCAATATGCCCATCCATGCCAATTATCAGTGGGTACAACTGCCTCAAAAATGGACAAAGTAAATATACCTTTCCCACACAAAGAGTATATTATCAGGGATTCTTATTGGAGTACAGACACCGTAAAGCATGGTTTAGTCTTTACAACGTAACTGCAATGGAAACAAATTAAATTTATCTTCAATAACATTAAATGGCAAGTAGAAAATCTAGAGGAAAACAAAGTCCAGATCAACAAGGGTAAAAGTATTAAGCATAATTTCTTAACCTCTTAATCATAACATATTATTTAGCCCAGAAAACAAGAAAGTAGTAACAATACAAAATTCAACAATTAAAATCTCTATTAGAAAATATCACATTTTTAGCTTTATTCTATTGAGGACAAAACAGCAACACTAACACTTCCTAATAACCAGGCCTAAGGATCTTCAATTTTTTCATAACAAATTCCTATCACACAGTTGTAAAGAAAATCCTCACTGATAATAATTTCAAGTTTTCTCAGCCATGTACCTACCTCACAGGATTGTTGTGAAGATTAAATCTAAAAATACGTTGCACAGTGCCTGAAATATAGTATGCACTTGATAAATAATAGTTCCCTTTTCCCTTCCCCTTCATTTATCAGTTCAATCTGGACTGCAAGTTCCCTCTTCTATAATCCACAGAACAAAATTGGGCCTTAAGCTTTAAAGGTTAAAATAAAGTAAGTATTCAGAATGAAGATCTTAAGTATGAAATGTGTAAATGCAGTTACAAAATGTTGGAACTGGTAGACATCTTAAAGGTCATATTCTACTGCAATACAACAACTTGTTGAGGATCTTAGATCCACAGAAGTTAAACAAAGTTACACAGAGAGAAGTGTGACAAAATTGGATATATAATCCAGACATTTTTAATTTCATATATATCACACTACTCAATTTTATCAATTACTATCATAAAAAATACAAAACATGGTGACACAGGTAAATTATTTCTGCTTTGCTGCTAACAATTCATTATCTATTCAATACATTTCTTGTTTATTTCTAGAACTCATATATAACTTACTTGTGTTGTTGCAGTGGTCTGGATTTTTCGGATTTCTTTTCCCGATTCTTTGCCATCATCAGATCTCTCAGTATCTGAAATTATACTTCCTGCATCAATATTTGGTACAATTTTGCTACCAGAAGACTCAGTTTCTAGAGTTGTAGTAGTCATTTCAGCATATTCTAACCCCTTAGCTGATGATGGTAAGTCTCTTTCAGATATACTGTTCATTCCATCAGAAGTTGTATGGATTTTGAACTCTTTTTCCTCTATTATACTTGATGTACAAGTTAAGTCTACGCTCCCAGTCATGTGAGCAAGCAATCCAAGATCATCAGTAACACCAAGATGCACTTGTGTGTCCTGAATATTTGGAATGATGTGATTGCTAGAAAGTTCAGGAAGGAGTTTCTCCTCCTGTTTGGGTATTTTCTCAAAGAGAAATGATGTACTACTACTGGAAAGTTCCTCTTTGTCATCTGCTAATGTTATTAATGGACCATTATCCTTATCCTCATTTTTTTTAATGATATCAACACTTCCATGTACATTGTTCTGTAGTTTCTCAACAGCAGCACTGTATACATTATCCAACAAAGATTCTACCTCCACAAGAGTGCCATTCTCTCCACCCACTAAAGTCTCTGGTGATAAATCCATATCATCCAGCTTTACTTCTGTTGCTTCCACTTTTTCTGCCTTTATATCAACTAGAAGATCATGCACTTCCACATGTACACCACTTCCAGGTCTATCTGAATTTCCAAGAATATCATCTGACACTTTTGTTGACATGAGCAAATCCTGCGTGTCCGTGCTAACAGGGTAATCTGTCTCACTTTCGGGGCTCTGGCTTTGGGAAAGATCTTCTATCTCTCGGATTTCCATTCCTCCTTTTGCTCCTGTTGCCTGTGATGAAAGTCCTGAGATGGTGCTCACATTCCCCTTTTTTCCCTTTTTAATGTTTTCTTCCTCTTGTCTTTGATATTCTTCATACATTTTGGCTAGGTATTCCTTATGCGCTTCGTAAGTGACCTTGGGAATAAGTAAAGACAACAATGAGGCATTTTGTGTAAGTCAAGAAGAAACACATAAATAACACAAATAAAATTATGTCAATGATAGCTGCAAGAGTACCAGGAAGAGTAAGATTTCAAATTAGCACATCTGGATCCTAAAACAAGTGTTTGGTTTTATTAAGTATTGAAAATAACGAAGTATAACTACATATGATTTATTATATGATTTGGTCAAAAACATACAGGAAAAACTAGCAATATTAAAGATTCTTTTTGTTTAAGTATTTCAGTGATGTCCCATCTAATAGGACAGTTAATTCTTATACATTTATTTAGGCTTAACAGAGGAACTGGCAGCTAATAATATATAATATCCAAAATATTATTATGTTAGTTTTCACAATCCAGTCTTCATATATATACCTAAAACACTTGTTTAAATTAATTCACACAAAGCAATAAATCTATATATAAATATTCATAAACTACTAAATCACAGTTTTATCTAAATAGGATACTTTGAATGTGATAGTTTCACATAGGATTATTTAGGAACAATCAAGACATATTCTTTGTACCAAGACTTGTAATGTCTTTTTCTTTGCTATTTTCAAAATAATTAAAACTGTAACAAATGTACAATCGCAATATATTACAACATTTATATTTACAATGGATATAAAAGCTCTGCTAAAATTTTTTTGGGAAAGTTCAAATTCCTTGCTTAGAGGTACAGATGATATTAATATTTAAGTGATAGGCTAACAGAATTTTAGGTTGACCTTTATTACCATAATATAAAAATCCTTTCATTTATAGAAAAAAGTGAGTCCCAAAAGTGGGGATTATGCAACCTATGGTCCATAAGCCTTATTTGTGTGTCATCAGTTTTGGTAACTAATACTTTTTGGAATATAATAATGCTTATTTATTTATTTATTTGGTAACATACTTTTTAGAATATAATGATGCTGCTTTCAAACTATATAGGGGAGATAAGCAGCTGCATCAGAGGCAATACAGATCATAAAGCTTAAAATATTTAATATTCTCTTAAAATATATTTTCCAAGCCTTGTTAAAAGCGCTAAATGAATTTCTTAAAATCACAAAACTCAATTATGACATAACTGGATTAAAAGCCAAACTTCAGAAACCTAAGCTTCCTCTACGATATCACACGGAGAGAAATCCTAACTTTGAATTTCCAGGCTCTAATATGTATGAACTAGTTTATTTTAATTCACTTCACTTTACCAAAGATCAAATATTCAAAGCACAGGCAGAGTTTTAGGATTAAAAATAAAGATGATAATACAATTTAAAATATCACTGAATAATTCAATTGCTTTTGCGATTCAATTATTAAACAATTTTCAACACTTTAAAAAGTCTTAAAATATATTCTAAGAGCATTTCATGAATATTCTTATAAAAATTATGCAAGTTTTAGTTAAAAGAACAATTGGCTCAGAATCAATTTCTCACATCGGCTATAAACAGACAAAAAAAATCAGATAAAGGAACCTGCAATAATCTACACTATCCACAAGATGGCACCAGATGAGAGTTTATAGCCTTTTAATTCAAGGCTGAACTTGATGTAAAATATTAAATCCCTTTTTACCTTGGAATGGGCTATGGAAAGTGTATCCACCCAGACTCTCCAGCCTCCCCATTCATATTTTATTGCATGATACAAAAGAATTCGGAAGATATTGTAGACCATCTCAGTGATCTTCTGCTCCTCAGAATTTTTAGGATTAATGTAGCCAAGAGAAAACATCCAATCCTGCCACACTGAACACTGCAGTAGACATCTAAGGACGAAAAAAGATTTTATTAAAAATACTAAAATTAGAATTTACTATTTTGAAATTTGAGTACAATAGTGAAACTATGATCTAAGTTAAGTAATGTGAGGTGTAAAAATTATTCTACACATTCTATAACTTTCATTTCTCTTCTGGAAAAATCCTAATTATTATTCAGAATCATTTTCTAGATAATCCAGTTCAGTTTTTTCTACATTCTTATCACCTTCAGTACACACAGTACACTTAATACATCATAGATTAATCAATATTTTATGGTTGTCTTCATTGGATTATACTATGATTATGCACTAAGACTATCACAAGCAGCTTAGTGTTTTATGAACAATAGACAATACTTGTTAAAGTAAATGCTCAAGAAATAACCATCGATAAGACTTCATGCCTCAGACTGTTCTTCATGTCCTTCCTCACCAGTTTTAAAATGTATGACAACAGGGCTGGAGATTTAGCTCAGTGGCACCGTGCCTGCCTCACAAGTGCAGGGTCCTGAGTTCAATCCCCAGTACCACAAAAAAAAAAAAAAAAAAAAAAGTATGACAACAATCAGTCAAAAGACAAATGATACAATAGATATATATAGATGAATGCAGCACAATTACAACTGAAGGTATGGCTGGTAATAAAGAGGTATCACAAGGCACTTCAGTACAGGATTGTGTATATGTATATTTATGTATGTAATTAAAATATACTTAATTAAAACATAGAAAATAAAGCATAAGGAATATAAAATATATCAAAGAAATATATAATGCATTTTCTAAGGATTGAATATTTTTCAATATGAGAAAGATTTAAAATTTTCTTATTTGAAAGAGATTGAAAGTTACAAAGAGCAAAAAAATTACTTGTAGAATAAAAGTTCTACTGTAGTATTCAAAAGTTTACCTTCTATTTTCACGGCTATTACTGAAAAGTTTTATCATATCTGATAAAAATAAACGACGAACTTCCATCAGTTCTGCACTTGGTGTAGAGTTTTTTAACAAAGTTGCCACCACTTTAAGAATCACTGTAAACAAACAAAAACAAACTTGATTTAAGGAGTTTTAACTGTATTGCAACTCCAATTAAGATACGTACCACATTTACTAATTTTCAATTAAATACTTAGCACTATGATGAATTATGTCAAGAACTAGATAAATACCATAATGATTTAAATAATTAGAAAACATGTTCTTAGTTTCATATGTTGCCATGTAACTACTACATAACAATAAAGAACTGCCATTTGCTCACTGGGATTCTGAATTTTCACTGTAGAATCTGGCTCAGGATGTGGTTTGTGTACAACTTGAGTACACACTTGCTCAGTCAAGATCTGAAAGACAAATATTTTGAACTTCATTTACAAAAAAATTTATATCATAATGTATAAAGAATCTACCCCCCAAAACCTCCATTCCGTTAAAATCAAGAGAAACAGCTCTTCTAAAGCATCTTTCTAATGAATTTCACACTTTTAAGCTATTTAAGTGTACATTCCTCAAATTTTGTTAAAAACAAAAACCAGACTCTATAAAAGGAAAGAATAATTAAGTAGTCATAAATATATTGTTTGAAATTCTTTTTAGTGTACATCTTTAATACATCTATGATGTGAAATGTAAACATTTAATTCTTTGTGTCATTATTAGGAAAAAAAATTAAAATAAGTAAACAAGAAAATAATGCCTGAGCCTAGGTCCTTACTTAAAAAATGAAAGTATGAGAAGGAAAAATTCTTCCTTAAAATGTGGCTCATTGTTATTTATTTCTTTCAAATAACAAAAAATGACATAATTTGGCCAAGTAAAGAAGGAATTCTAAAATATTTACTAATTTTTCATTAAAATGCAGACTCAAGAAGTGCAAGATTTTGCGCATCATCTTTTGTGCTACATTCCAGTGTTTAGCACCAGTATTCAATAAATATTTGTTAAAGGAGAGAGTGTATAACCAAATTTATATACTGTTAATTATTTTCCAGGCCTTAACTGACGTTTATCTTTAGTCTTAAACATACATGCAAGTAAATCTAGTGTGGCTGTATTTATTAAAGACATCACTCAATATGAGAGACTTAATTTCCATTTTATTTTTCACTTTAGGCTCTGCATTATACTTTAAAAACAGTTCAATCTAAGTCATATCAAAAACCTGGGGGAAACTGTAAATGTTTAGAAACCAGTTGTAGATATCTATATTTTTTTCATAAAGTTTATTGGTACATTTTAGGTGTACAGTACAGTTACATTCATCACTGGGATCTTGTACCTTTACATGATGTATCTTGGTTCTCATTTTTTCCCCATTCCCCTGCCCTCCCTTCACCCCCTCTACCCTTCCCTATTTACAAAGACTTTGTTTCCATTTTTTTCCTTTTCTCATATTTTTTCTTTTCCCTTTTTTCCTTTCCCCTACCTCTCCCACTTCCCCTACTCCTCTAGACCTTTTCTTCCAATTTCACATTATCAATTATACGTTTTGAACCTTATTTACACTTTTACTTTTTCACAATGGAGAAACTATTTGGTATTTACACATGTACATATTTATGTACATATCTACATTTTAATAGTTGGCAATGGAGAAACTAAATTAAGACACCAGGATAATCTCTTCTAATCAGAAAAGGACTAGAATTGGTACTTTTCTTACCTTTCTGCTTAGATTAAAATGGTATAAAATTTACATAGTTATATTAGGAATGCATTTCAAAAGATATTGACTTGAAATAAAAACTAGCCTACCATTAATTACTTAAATGATAAATATCAAGTACAATCATTCCTATTCCCTATACTTCCACACTTTTGTTGAAAATGAAATATTCTGTTGTTAAAAGCAGTGTCCAAATTTTTCTGAATGGAACTTTCCAAACATGAACTAGTAATCCATCGTAGCTGATATGATGGATTCTTCGAAACCCATCTATCACAGGATGATGAACTAAAGGTCTTGGTGTTTATCTACAGCCCAATGGACAGGATCCCAAAGTATTCTCATCACAAATAAAAGATTAAAAGTAATTACAAACAAGCTGGGTAAAAACCAGGCCATATTCCCATATGATAGAGAATAGTCAAAACTTTCTCTACCCTAAGAGAAGAAATCACATTACACTGGAAATAAAATTTACCTCAAAACATCAAGAGCTTTTGATGCTGTTGTCTTTTTATTTACACAATGAGGCAATGATTGCTTTGCCTATCTAATAAAAGTGCTAGGAAAATTAAATAAGGCTCTCTATATAAAATGCTCTAAAAACTGTAACATACTCAAATATAAAATTATTTTTAATTATAAAAATATATTTAGAACTCAGCTCAGCATGCATTTACTAAGAACAAGTTATATGCTTACATTCCACTAATTGTTCAGTGTTAGTTGCTAAAGTAGAACTACATTTCTAGCATCAATTTAATTAATGTTGTGGAGACAGGCATAAATGCATGGCTCTATTAAGCAATAAAATATGGTGCACTGTCATTAAAAATCTATGAGTTTAAAAAGAGGGGAGCAAAATAATAAGGTACAAGAGAGTTGAATGAAGATACAACTTAATGAAATGATACAAAGACTCAATCAAAATGGGTCCTGAAAGTGTGACTGGAATTGATCAAGACATTACAGGAAGTTAAAATCCTGCTCCTCACTAAAACCAAAACATTATGGAGAGTTCACAGCCAGATACTGACATGAAATCCAGTGTGTATTTAACATTTCCAGCCCATATTTTCATAGTTTAACAACCACATGTGACTAGTGGTGATTACATTGGCTAGGGTAGAGAAACAGTGAATTCTAGGCATAAAGGTAACTTAATTGTGGTATTTGGATATACACCTGAGCCCAGCATTATACATTTAAATTTTATTTTATAAATAAAATTTATGTTAAGAGAAAGACTTTAGGCATAAGCAGCAACTTATAATGTTATCTGACATATAATGCTAAAATCTGGTTTTACATTTTAATATAAATCTTACCTTTAAATTTACATTTTACATTTTTTATGTATTACATAACCATTGTAATGGTTTAGATCTAAAATGTCCCCCAAAGCCTCATGTGCTCACAATGGAGCTTTGTAGCTTGTCTAGATTACAGGTGCCTATTGTTAGGAAGTGGGATTTGGTGGGAAGAAGTGTGTCACCGGGGGCATTGCCTAGAAGGGTTTATCTTTTCTCAGATTCCCCTTCACTCTTTCTGGTTCCTATCTGCCAAGCCATCAAGAGCCTCCCGTGCCATGCTTCTCTGACTTGGAGCCAGCAACTGTGGACTGAAACTTCTACAAACTGTGAGCCAAAATAAACCCTTCCTCCTTTAAGCTGTGGGTGTCGAGTATCACGTCTCAGCAACAAGAAAGTAACTAAGGCACACATCTTACCAATTTAAGAGTTTTAAAGATCACCATGTATTCATCCTAATGGCACTTCAAAAGACTTTGCTAAATAATATAATTTATTATTTTATGTTTTACTCTAAAACATCATTATCAATACCACAGGTTTGACATACAGTAGTTCTTTATTTTTGTATTTTATTATATATCTTCCTAAAGGTGTACTTTACTTTAAAACTCTGCTGGTGTTCAGGTAATTTTCCCAAACCAGGAAAGAAAATGAAGTGGGGGAAAAAAGAGTTTCAAATTCTGAATTATCAACCAGTGATTCTAGTAAGACTATAGGATCTGACTGATGATAATCATGAGGTGAATTAAACCTAAGCTACAAGTCTTGAGGCTGTTTTCTTTTTTACATTAAATTTCACTTACTGTGCTATTAAAATTTTAATTTAATATTTAACAAAGGAGTTTAATTTTTTCAACCAGAAGCCACTAGCCAAAATAATACAATCTTCAAACTTCGGTGATCCAGGAACAGTAATCCACTGTCCTATCATTCTTATGACAAAAATTAGTTTGTTAGTATTATTAAACCAAGACATAAACTTAAGTTAATTTGCATTAGATGCTAGTAGCATTCAGAACCCTAACCTGATATTATAGCAATGTTTTGATTCAGAAAGTAGATTCTAACATTTTTGTCTTATGCACAGATATATAAAACTTACTTATTTTATGAGTATTTGTTAGTGGTATGATAGTCCAAATTATTTAATCTGTAAGTTTCCGTTTGTATGTTTTAAGAGGCAATCAAAATACCACTATCACAGGGTGGCTGTAAAATCTGCGATAACTGATACAAAAGTAGTCACTGAGGTGACTGTCATAATAAGTGTCCAATAAAAGGTAGTTACTATTACTGGAGAAATGCAGTATTGAGAAAGAAAAATGTGTCACCATACTATGTAAAGAGGGTAGACCATCCTATTATTGCTTATTGAGTTCTATATGCCAAACTGTATTACAGCAATACTAAAAAAAAGTACTAATTTAAAAAGAGGGTATTATCTACAAATTAAATGGTTTAAAGAATGACTGATACAAAGTGAGTATATTAAGCTTAGAAACCAAAAAGAAAATCAAAGGAGCTGAAAGATTTCTCCATTTATATAAAAAAGGGCAGCCATTCCTGCATTTACTCATGAGATTATCAAACAGAGAAAAAAGATAAAATAAAATACAGTACTGAAAAAGTAATGCTACAAACCAGAAGTAGGAACTCCAAGACTTGCAGGCTAAATTTGGCCCACCTCCTGTTTTTGTAATACAATTTTATGGGCACAGTCCATTTGGTTCATACTGTCTATGGCTGCTTCTTAGTTAACAATGTAGAGCTGAATACTTGTGACAGACACCATATAGCCAGCCTACAAAGCCTTAATTTTGTACTATCTGTATTTTTACAAGAAAAATTTGTTCTCACTAGCTATAGATAAATATGTAGTATTAAAAATCTTTTCAATGGGTTATTAAGCAGAAAAAAAGGATAAAGAGTTATACATAAGATGATACTTTATAAGAGGGGTATATATATGTATATAAAGACAGAGATGAACAAAGAATCTGTATACTTTTAAATATTAATGGAGACACTACTACAGGGAAATTTCATGTTGCTGTTTTTCTATATTTTCCAAGTTTTAATAAAATCAGCAACAATGGGACTTACATTTCTCTGTGTTGCAGGAATACAAGGGTCAATAAACCCTTTATAGAAAAAAACAGGTAAGAATTTGAGGATTTGTAAATCATATGGTTTCTGTTTTAAGTACTTACCTCTGTCACTGTAATGTAAAACAACTCATATACTATACTTAAGTGAATGAGCATGGCAAGGCTCCACTACAATTTTATTTATAGAAATTTATTGAAATCTGAAAACGTAAAGACTTCTCCTGTTTGAGGGCTGTGACAAAATTGGAATTGAGTTAGATCTGGTCCACAGCTTAGCTTAAAAACATATTACTAGAGAAGTTTGAATGTCATATATTAATTTAAAACTGTCTTTGCCTTCCATGATATCGCTCATTTTAATTTTTATTTATGAAAAGAAAATCTATAATGATGAAATAGTCTGTTTTATTTTCAAATACTGCTTTTGTGAGGACTATTATTAAGTCTATCTAGTCTAGTAATGCCAGTATTTTTTAGCATGATTATCATGCCCTTGTATAATAGACAATGCCTTGCCATCTAAATTTATAACAAAATAATCCATAGGTCACTAGATTCTGAAAGTGTGAGACTAGAAATCAATTTTTCCTACCTAATTATGGTGCCACACACTTGTAATCCCAGCACTCTGGGAGGCCAAGAAAGGAGGATAGAAAGCTCAAGACCAGCCTGGCCAATTGATGACTTAGCAAGACCCTATCTCAAAAATTTAAAAATGGACTAAGGATGTATCTCAGTGCAAAGGCTCGGGGTTCAATATACAGAACTGCAAAAAAAAAATCAATTTTCCAGTTTTGACATAATTGGTATTCTGTGGTATTAAAAAAAAAAAAAAAGTTAGGTTCAGCAATACATGTAGTACATGAAACACTTCAGTTACTGTATCACTGTGACTTCCAGCATGGAGAGCTGCAATACAAAGTGACGAGAATATGACAAACATGGCTGCAAGTACTTCACTCTGCACATGCAGTACAGAAACAGACACTGACAATACCTAAACAAATAATTGTGGCTGTGTTCCAATAAAACTATTCATGGAAACTGATATTTGCATTTTATATAAATTTTACTTGTCACATATTATTTTTCTTTTTTATTTCAGCCATTTAAAAATATAAAAATCACCCTTAGCAACCAGCCACATAAAAAGAGATGTTGGTAATTTATCAATACTTACACCACAGAAATGACCTGGGATCACTGAAGATCAGTTATAGTACAGTAGAATTCAGGTTACTACCTGGAAACAGTCCTAATATTTTACTGGCATTTAAAAATAAAAATAGCTACTTTGTGAAGTAGTATATGCATACCATAGAAAATATCAGACCAAAAGCTAATGATCATTTGTTAGAAGCGATGAGAAGGGGATTTCAAAATTTAAAGGAGATCTAAATATGTTCCTATATATCATTTCTACAAATAGTTTTTTCCTACATTTTATCTCAGTACCAACTATATCTTAATGTTTTAATCATCATATATTAGAAAGTGGGGATGGAGCAAGGGAAGAGGAATGATGTGGAAGTAGATCTAATATATATAATACATAATATTTGTAGTTTATGTGAGAATCTTCAAAGCTGGTCAGCCAACCTATACTAAAAAAAAAAGCCCTTGGGCCTACATAAAAACACTGGCAAATACTTATACATGGATATGTTTTTTAAGTCATAAAATATATAAGGTATGTGTTTATCTTTGTTTTTCAATGATTTTGGATTTTACTGGCTTTTTTTGAACTGACCAAACTTCTAATATGAACCACATAAATTAAAGTTTTCATTGTACACACTTTAAATTTTCGTCACATATTTTTATTTTACCTCATAAAGTGTGTTGTATGTGGTGACAGTCACAGTGTTTGTATGCAACATCAGCCGTTCTCCAAGAAGAGTAAAAAGACTATGGGTGTGCATGATTTCAACTTTTCTCCTGGAAAGAAAAGGGAAAAAGATACCATAAATACACTGGATTTTCTGAACAAATAACACATTTACAAAGTAAATACTTTTATCAACTTCTACCTACAAAAAGAAACTAGTTTATATCACAGCTGCCTCCTAAAGTCCCAAGACTTTTATTTAAACATTCTTCAAATATCCAACTGAACTAAAATGTGAAAAATATAAAATATATAACCCATATAAATATTAGCAATTATTATTTTCAATTTTCTTTTAAAATTTTTATTAATACATGTTTGCAGTACAAAATGACTGCATTCATTGTAGGGAGTTGGTACATGTACATAACACATCTATTTGGAAATTATTTTATTGGTTTAAAAATATTAATCCTAACACACTGACCACATAATATAAATTCTACAAAATAGTTTATTATAAACCTTAACATCAAAAATCTAAAGTTATGGTTAAAAGTGAATACTCTAGCTTGACAGAGGTAGAAAGCTAAATAACTGTTTCATGATTGCTTATATTTGTGGTTATCCAATGGATTAAAAAAAAATTTCCACTTACTACTGGCTGAGTTAACTGTTTCCCTAATACATCCATAAATACAAAAAAAAGCTCTACTAAAGTCTTCCTAGAACACATAGTTCCTACTCAAAGAATTACTACATAATTGCCATTTCTATCACTTTCTCAGAATTCAAGATCTGGCTCTTCTTGGGATCTAACCCTCAGTATTTCATGTCTTTTTATTGATTTTCTACAGATCCATGTTTCATTTTGACTATTGTGACATACACTGACTATGAAATCGCAAAACTCTTATTCCTTTCTTCCTGGGGCCACAGGTATACAACATATCCAGACTTTCTTAGAGGTAGATGTAGTTATTTAAGCAAGTTCTAGCCAATATGCACAGAAAATTTATAGGCAATTTTTAGGGCTGGCCCTAAAAAATGCACTTGCACATATCTTCTATGTTCTTTCCCCAAGCTAGCAATACAGGAGCCATATGATGAAGTCAGTACAACCACAGGATGGAAAAAAGTCCCCAGGTCTCTTAATCATAGCTCATAAGACAATCATCTTTTGGGGAAACCCATCTGTATATCAAGTGAATAGGAAATAAACTACTAGTTTGATATGGGAATAAAAGTTATCTGTTAGCAGCTATTGTTACCTTAGTACCGAAATCAAATTATGAACCATTTATGTGGGGTAACACTCACCTGGAAATCCTCTTGTCTAACATCAGCCTTCCAAGTTCCCAAAACAAACACACAGAACAACTTGTCCCCTCTCCTAGTCCTCCTCAGTCCAGGGAGGAAAACAGGAAAATTACCTAAACTGAACTATAAGCTAGGGCATTTATCCTTTCATTACATTTGCAAAACACTAAGTCTGGAAAAGGTCAATTAGCCAATAAAAACAAAACAGAACTTACAGATATTATGGAATATTGAAGGGAAGGTTTAAGTCATTTCTAATTTAAGCCACACCCAAGAAAAGGAAACCTGAAGCTTTCATTTGCTCTCAATCAGGAAAGAACAAATGCCAAAGCACTGCTCTCAGTATGATCTCTGCCACATGATCTCTGCTGGTACATGATATGTCTAAATTGAGCTATGTGTAATTTAGAATAAATATCTTTTTGTTGTGTCACTACAACTTCAGCTACCAAAGAAATGTATGACCTCTTGATTATCTACTCTAAAGCAAAAGCTTAGATGTCTAATTCTAGGTTTGGGAGAAACTTGAAGACTAAAGTGCAAATACCAGAGAAGAGATGGGTCAGCTTCTTTCTGCAGTTTACATTTTTAAAAAATGCTTACCAATAAATTATGCTGCACAGCAGTCAAGAAAAACCCAAAAATGCAATGTCATTCCCCATCTGAGGCAGGAAGTGAGTCCTTCAATATTGTACATGACATGGTTTTGTTTCCTACAGAGCTTCTAATGAAAGATTTTAAGATTTTGTTTCTTCCAGAGCCTCTAATGAAAGACCTAGTTCTACAGATTCAGTTCAGGAGATTTCACTAGGTCACTTATGGAGAAGCTAACAACATAAACCTGCTCTGAGATACATCTGCAATGAGGAACACTTCTTTTTCTATCCCTCCCCCTTTTTTTTCCTGAAATCTAAAGGATTTATTTGGGACAGAAGGCACAGCTGAGGCTATTGGCTTTAGACTTACTACAGCACCAGCGCTAATGTGTCTTGTGAGACCATACTTACTTTAAATGAGTCTGTCCTTTACTGCCATTTCCCTTACTTAAACAGTTTCTCTTTCCAAACAGAAATCACTGAATCCCTAAATTGATATGGAAAGATCTTAAACCTTCACTTCTATCATATAATGTCAGCCTCAGTTCTGCTTTTTTGGTACTTCTCATGGAAACTATTTCCACATATCAAAGTCAAAAGACAGAAAAATTAAGGACACCTAATATCCTGTCACTACAATGTAGTGATTATAAGGGAGCAATTTAGGGATGATGCTGACTTTGCAGAGATAAGAATGAAGTAAGGATACAAAAGGAGTTACTCCAGAATTCTCTGGTTCTTTCTTTACCTGCCAATATTTTTGAGTTAGCACTTTATGTGATGCAGTCTGGAGTCCTGTTTGATATTTTATGGAGGAAGGAAAGTCTATTTTACACTGTAATGAAAAGAGAAATTCTTTCATCTCTCTTCATCAACTTGATCTGACAGTCTACAATTCCAAATGTCTCTTCTCTCTAAAGATTTTTTGGAGCAAGGAAGGGCGTGATTTGGTTCAAGACTCCTTCTCCCTCTCTCCTATACATAAATTAAATAATTTCTCACTGTAAATTATTGAATAATTAACATTTCAATAACATTTTATTCATCTAAACATATATACATTAGGATATTTGTATTAGTGCATATTAATTATACATAATGAGTTTCCTTGTGGCATAACCATGAATGCATATATCATACTTTCATATTATCTATCCCCTTATTACCTTCCGTTAAGCTCCCTTCTTTCTTCCTCCAGCCCCATTAGAATCTGTTTCTGAACTTTCCATTCTACATCTCTTCTTTTAGCCTATTCCTTGGTTTAAAGTCTCATAGTTATTACAATATACATTATTATATTCTAAAATTCTATTGACATTTTTACTCATTTGTAAGTATGAGTAAGGTTTAGAAAAGTTTTTGAAAAATTTTAAAAATTAAGATTTTTACCAAAACCACCTTACATATACAAATTGATTTGTTGTAATTTTACCTTTATATAACTTTATATAAGATAAATAGCATGGCTCCAGAAAATCATTACCAGTAAAGCAAAATATCATATTTTGAGTTCCTGTACTTTTATTATTGACAATATTAACTCTCCAAATTTTTACTTGAAGGCTAAATAATATATGTATGTATAGAAAACCCTAGCTCTTAAAAATATGTGAAATGAAAAGACATTATTCACAAGAAGTGGACCTTTTCTGCCATAAATATTTTCTATTCAGTCAGTTTTGAAAAAAATACTCAATTTTTTTATATCTTTATGTATTATCTATTCAATTGACCCTGTTCTAAAAGTTACATTGTCTATACCATTTATTATTTTTAACAAGTTCATATTGCATCTTTAATGGATTTCACTGTATGTATCTGCAATATTTGAGGGTTTCAGATTTATGACCATAATATCCATTTAATTCTGTCATTCATAATTCACAATTTCTTTTTATAGTCCGGTTTGAATTTTTTAACTTCAACCTCAACTAATTCTGTTTTTTGCTTTTACATGTTATCTGATTTTCATTTGTTCCAACAAATCTCTACTTTTGTTTGCTGTCCTGTTCTCACTCATTTATTTTTAATATGAATTTTTATATGAATTATATAATAAATATCATATAGCCACCAAATAACTTAAGAAATATCACAATAAATACTTCCAAGATGCCTGTCCAGAATTCTGTTCTTTTCATAATATTTATGAATACCTGATATCATATATTTTGGTTTATTTCCATGTATGCCTTTCATTAGAAGGTCATATATTCCCTCAAGTTTATAATTTTATCTTTGTATGTATTTGGTATTTATTGCTACATATCAGTTTTTTAAAGGTAACTTTATGTCACTGCAATTCACTTCTAGGTATATCCACTGTATGAATATACCTCAGTTCATTTATTTACTCTTCTGTTAAAGTTCTGTTATGTTGTTTATGCTGTTTCCTTATTATCAACAATGCTGCACTGAAAATTTGTTTGCATATGAGAGTTTCCCTGTATGAAAAAGTGAATTACTTAGTCATAAGGTATGAGTATTTTATTCTTTTAAAATTTGTCATATAGCTCTCCAATGTGACCATACCAATGTAGAACTCCCCCAATGACTTGAAAGTTTCCATTGATACACATCCTTATTATCAGCTGGTATCGTCAAAATTTGAAAGTTTATGTCTGATGGTATTAAATAAAATTTTTATTTGCATCTTCTTAATACTAAAGTCAAGTCATTCATATGTTGTAAATTCAGGTTTCTTCTTCAGTGAATGTTTATATTCCTCATATTCCCAAGTTATTTTTATTTGCACAATTGTTTTCACATTAAAGACATAAATCCATTTTTGATATCTCCTCCTTTTCTTCTTTTCTCTTTTTTAATGGTACTTTTTAAAGTAGTTTTTATTTTAATGATCAAATTCATTAACTTTTTTCTACACGTTGATTTGTCTATTTATTGTTTTAGATATTCTTCTCTAATCCAAAGGGGTAAGAATATTATCCTACATTTTCTAAGAATTTTAAATCTGCTTTTCAAATTTTTAATACCTTTACTGAAAATAGATACCAAAAATTCAAACACTTTGCAGGTGCATATAATTCAATGATTTTTAAAAAACAACTTACAGTCTCATGCAACTATTACCACAATCCAGTTACAGAACATATTTCCATCATCTTAAAAATTCCACTGTGCTCAGCTCATTTGCAGTCAATGCCTACTCCCACTGCTAGCACCATGTAACCACAAACCTGCCCTTCAGAGATTTCCTATAATCATAAAAAATACATAGTTTTCTGCATGTGACTTCTTTTCCTTAGCATAATCTTTGAGGACTCATTATACATAGTGTGAATGAGCAAACTCTATCCTTTTAATCACACAAGACTTTTTTATTGCATAGACATATATTTTATTTGTCCATTCTACACATGATGGAATATGGATTCCTCACAGTTTAAGGATATTACATGTAATGATACCAAGAATATTCATATACAAGTATGTTTAAAATATGCTGTCACTTCTTTCGTGTATATACCTTATTGTGGCAATGCCACAATATAATGATAAATTCTTTTGATTCTTTTTAAAAATGTTGAAAACCCTTCTAGAACATGGATGTTGAATTTTATTTTCAATCAACAATGCTTTAGGATTCAATATATTGTTCTATTTTGTAGTTTTATTTACATTTAGTCCAAACTATCTTGTAATTATTTTTGTGATTTCCTTCTTAACCCAGGGGCTACTTATTCTATTTACATTCCAAATATCTTGCAGTTTTCCAAATCTCCTTCTTTTGTTGGTTTATCTAATCTAATTCTGTTGTGGTCTGAGAAAATATTTTGTTTGATTCCAGTACTTTTAAATTTACTGAGATTTGCCATCAGATTAAAACACTTATTTTCTACTTGTGGATTGCTAAGAAGACTGATGATGAATGGGTACTTAATTTTGTCAAAAATTTTTGCACTCATGATAATTATATATCTATTTTCTTATGTTAATGAGTAAATCACATGAAAAGATGCCTTGGTATTAAACCACTCTTGCATTCTCTAACCACCCTCAACTTGGTTACAATATATAATTATAAAAATTGATGTTCATAGAGGAGACTAACCACAAGTTTTCTTAAATTTATAATCACATCCAATTTTGGGTCAAGATTGTAATAATTATATGATATGAGATCATGGCTCACTACTTCTTTATCTAGCTAGTCACTAGAAAGTATCTTATAAGTGAATAAGACATCCTTTTGGTCTTGATGTTATACTGCTTAATATCCTTGCCTTCTATCTCAGTTTCTGCTCTTTCTCTTCTTAGGCTTACAATTAATTCACTAAGCATAAAGTTGGAAGGGAAATTTTAGGTTCACAAAAAATTAAAACAGAAAGTATAGACAATCCTGTCTCCCATTTCCCCTTCACCTGTACAGCCTGGTCTACAGGAAATATCCCGCAGCAGAGTGTCCCATTATAACTGTTTATTATAATTGCCTATCAACTGTTTTAATGCAAGTAAAAATATTTTCTTGTTTCTTTTCCTTAAAAAGATGGCATATGTTTTTGAGTATATCACTGCTCCATTCATCTGAGGGACAAAATATTACCTTCAATGCTCTATTTGAATCTCCAAAGTTCTTTGTTAAAAAAAAAAATGTTCCACCATAGTTCCATTTCATTGAGTGAATAGTTTGATGATTCTCGCTTATCTCCTGTTTATGATGACAAAGCCCTTTTAGAAGAGTTGTTATTTTTCATAATTCAGCGTCATGGTCAGATCTCATAATTATGGATTTTCAATGATGGAATAGCTGCAGATTTTGAGGTAAACTACCCTCTAAAGTCACTGAAATGTAGTAAAAGACTTGGCAAGCTATAAGTCCTACCTGAGGAGCACTGGAGCAAGCATCTAGCAATACAATTTCCATGTGTGCCCACAAATGTAAGGACAAGATTTATCCCACCATTTTAGGTGTTTCTTGGTCCTCTGATAGTCACTTACATGAAACCAGTGTTAATAATCCTCTGGGTCTAGTCTGAGGCCAGCGAGAAGAGGAAAGAAGATGGTTGTCAGAGATTTTTGAGAGCAAAACATCTACTAAGAAAGCTGTACATCTGTACATCTGTACAGCTTTTTGTCTACCTTAAGACTCTAATGTGGTTCTTAGGCTGCTTGCCTACTCCATTAGAGAAAAATTTCCTCACCAATTCTCATATTTTTTCTGCTTGGAACCTCAACAGAACATCAAATTCTTTGTACTCAAGTATGAATAAGATTGGGCCGGGGATTTAGCTCAGTGGTTCCAGCGCCTGCCTTGCAAGTGCAAGGTCCCGAGTTTGATCCCCAGTACCAAAAAAAAAAAAAAAAAAAAAGTATGCATAAGAACCAACATTTTGTAGATGAGAGCTAAATAGCTTAAACTTGAACATATAAAGGAAGGAAGTTTTCAAATATCATACTCCCATAATCCACATCATATCACATTTTTGTTAACAGACAATTAACTCTGCCACAAGAACAACTAGTTCAAAAAAGAAACAAAGCATTAAGATAAAAATCTGGAAAAATATAATAAGCCTATAAGGAACATCTATGAACACATGGATTGACTTAACTGCTAACAGGATATTTCAGTGTGATGATCTTGGAAAATTCATCCAGAAGTGACAGTGCTTAAAGGTAAGGCACTAGACAAATACACTAGGTTCACAATTTTTATTTCCACAATGGATATTTAAAGATAACTGCTTTAGAACCTTATAAGCTAAAAATTTCACAGGTGTATTATGCTATACCACTTAGCATTTTCTTCATCTATTTGAACCACTTGTTAGAAGAATTTTATTTTGAGGAAAACTAATAAAATCACCTCTATTCAGAGCAGTTTGGCTTTCTATTAAAACATATATTTTAGTTTGGCTTTATATAACTTTTTATTTTGGAAAACTTTTAGGCTTACAAAAAAGTTGTAACCCTAGAGCAGAGAATTCTCATATACTATTCAACCAGAGTTAACATCTTTCTTAACTATAATACATTTGTCAAAACTAATAAATCAACATAGATGTAATTAACTAAAGGACAGGCCTGACTCAGATTTCACCACTTTTACTTTTCTTTTTTAAAATTTTTATTTATATATATATATTTATTGGTACATTTTAGTTATAAAATACGTTCATATTTATCATTGGGTGTTTGTACCAGAACATGATGTATCTTAGTTCTTATTTTTTCTCCCATTACCTGTGTACCCTTCACCCCCTCCGCCCTTCCCTATTTACACAGAGTTTGATTCCATTTTTTTCCCTTTCTCATAATTTCTCCTTTCCCTTCTTCCCTTTCCCCTTCCCCTCCCACCATCCCCAAACCCTTGGGTCTTTTATTTCAAATTATCAATTATTCATTTTAATCATTTTCATCATTTACACTTTCAATTTCTCACACTAGAGAAACTTCTGTATTTACATGTGTCCTATTTATTTCACTTAAGAGTATGGCCTCCATATCCATCCATTTAGCTATAAATTTCTCTAGTTTCTCATTCTTTATGGCTGAATAGTACTCCATTTTATTAAAAAAGACATCTTTATCCAGTTTCCAGTTGATGGGCATTTGGCTGTTTCCAAGCTTTAGCTATTACAAACTGTGCCGCTATAAACTTAGGTGCACATATATTGCTGTGGTTTGATTCTTTTAATTCTTTGGGGAAGATGCCCAGCAGGGGAATAGCTGGGTCAAATGGAACCTCTAGTCCTAGTTCTTTGAGGTATCTCCATACTGATCTCCACAGTGGTTGCACCAATCTACATTCCCACCAACAATGGAGAAGGGTTCCTTTCTCTCCACAACCCCGCCAGCATTTGTTATTGGTTGATTTCTTGATAGCAGCCATTCTTAGTGGGGTGAGGTGGAATCTCAGTGTTGTTTTCATCTGCATCTCTCGAATGACCAGTGATGTTGAACATTTTTTCATATGTTTATTTGCTGTTTTTACTTCTTTGTCTGAGAAATGTCTGTTCATTTCAGATGCCCATTTTTGAATTGGGTCTTTGAATTTGGAGGGTCTGATTTTTTTCAATTCTTTATATATTCTAGATATATAATATCTAGATAGATTATAATCTAATATTCAGACCTTTGTCTGAGGTACAGCTGCTAAATATTTCTTCCCACATTGTTGGTTGTCTCTTAGCTCTACTGGCAGTTTCTCTTACAGTGCAGAAAGCTTTTTAATATGATGAGATCCCACTTGTTGATTCTTTGTGCTAGCTCTGGTGCTACTGAAGATTTGTTCATAAAATCTTTTCCTATGCCAATGTCATCAAGAGTTCTACCTAACTTCAGTCGCGCAGAAGATGCCGAATCACCCTGCTGCAGACAGGCAGGTCTGTGCACGCCCTACCGAGGTCCTGAGTTGCACGGAACACCCCTAATCAGCCCACTGCACAGAGGAAAGTCTGTGCACGCCCTACCAAGGTCCTGAGTCACGCGGAAGACACCAAATCACCCTGCTGCAGACAGGCAGCCACCTGGTTCCACACTACAAAGACGCAGAGGACACCAGACCACCAGACCAAGCTACTGAGTCCCGCTACACCCTGCCCAGAGGGAGGGGCTTCTGAGCCGCCATCCCACTGCTCCTGGTCCAGAGGAAGGGGCTTCCCGGCCACCATCTCTCCGGCTGCTCCCAGCCCACAGGAAAAGGCTTTTGGGTCACCATCCCTACCGCTGCTCCCGGCCCCTGTCCCACCTCATCCAGCTCAGAGGAGGTAATCCAAGCAGGCGCTAACAGCGCCCCCGCCGCAGTCGAAATGAGAAAATACGTAAATAAGTCTCAAAACCAACCTTCCAGATCACCTACAGCAACCCCAAAGGGAAATGAGATGGAACACTCTGACACTCAACCACCTGGACCCACAGAACTGGCAACAAAAGGGGATCTGGAAAAAACAAAATTAGAAATAATTTCTTAGATAACAGGAGAAATTGTGCCCCTAGTCAAAGACATGATTAATAAATCTAGAGAGGAGCTCAGGAACATGATGGAATCCCAACATAAGAAACAAATGGAATCCATAAAACAGATGCAAATAGATTTCCCGGACATGAAAAATTCCACTGAAAGTCTACACAGCAGAATGAGCCAATGTGAGAACAGAATTTCAGATATAGAAGATAAGATTGCAATTAGTGACCAGGAAAAAAAAATTGCTTCAAAATTATAAGGGAACATGAGAAATCAATCCAGCAACTGCTAGATGATGCAAAGAAGAATAACATAAGACTGATTGGAGTCAATGAAGAAACAGGAAAGCGTGCAGATGACATAAAAAATCTCTTCACAGAAATAATGGCAGAAAACTTCCCAAGCAGGGGAAAAGAGCTTGACCTACAGACAAGTGAGGCATTTAAGACTCCAAATAGCCTTGATCAAAAAAAAATCTACACATAGGCATATAATTGTTAAGATTCCAGAAACACAACAGAATAACAAAGTTCTCCAAGCAGTCAGAGAAAAGAAACAAATAACATACAAAGGAAAGCCCATCAGAATCACAGCAGACTTCTCAACACAAACCATCAAGGCAAGAAGAGCTTGGAGTGACATATTCCAAGCCCTAAAAGAAAACACCCTCCAACCCAGATTGATGTACCCTGCAAAACTATCTTTCAAAATGGATGGAGAAATAAGATACTTTCATGACAAAGAGCACCTTAGGAACTTTGTGAATGCCAAACCAGCACTCCAAAGAATTTTACACAATATCCTAGGAGCAGACATTGAGGATCACAACCCCAGGAAGCAAGGCAGAATGAACCCATCTGGCATGACAAGAAATTAAATGTAAAGAGGGAGAACCCAACAAAAAGAGTTTTACCTAACTTATTTTCCAGCAAGTTTAGTGATTCTGACTTAATATTTAGATAATTAATGCACTTCAATCTTAGTTTAGTGCACGGTGATAGGTATGGGTCTAGTTTTAATCTTTGGCAAGTTGAAATCCAGTTTTTCCAACACCATTTATTAAATAGGCTATCTTTCCTCCAATGAGGGTAGTTGGCTCCTTTGTCAAAGGTGAGGTGGCTGAGGATGTCTGGAGTTGTTTCTGCGTCTTCTAATCTATTCCACTGATCTTCAGGTCTGTTTCTTTGCCAGTACCATGCTGTTTTTATCACAGTAGCTTTGTAGTATAGTTTCAAGTTAGGGCTTGTGATACCGTCAGCCATGTCTCTGTTGCCTAGAATTTATTTTGTTATTCTAGGTCTCTTCTGCTTCCAAATGAATTTTTGGATTGTTTTCTCTAGTTCTGTGAAGTATATTGTTGGAATTTCAATCGGCATTACATTGAATCTATAGAGTACTTATGGAAGTATGGCCACATTCACTATATTGGTTCTTCCTACCCAGGAACAAGGGATATCTTTCCATTTTCTTATATCCTCTTCGATCTCCTTTTTCAGAGAGCTGTAGTTTTCTGTGTAGAGGTCTTTTGATTACTTTGTTAGGTTGATTCCTAGATATTTCATTTTTTTAGATGCTATGGTAAAAGGAATTATTTCCCGAATTTCTCTCTCAATGGGTCTGCTATTTGCATATAAGAAGGCTATTGTTTTTTGAGTGTTGACCTTGTATCCAGGGACTACTGAATCTGTCAATTAGGTCTAGAAGAATTTTGACTGAGTTTTTTGGATCTTCCATGTAAAGTATCATATCATCAGCAAATAATGACAGTTTCACTTCTTCCGTTCCTATCTTTATTCCTTTTATTTCTTTCTCTTTTATAATTACTATGGCTAATGTTTCCAGAACAATATTGAACAGGAGTGGTGATAGTGGGCATCCTTGTCTTGTTCCTGATTTTAGCGTGAAAGTTTTCAGCTTTTGACCATATAGTATGATCCTGGCTGTTGGTTTTTCATAGAAAGCCTTAATTAGGCTGAGATAAAGACCTTCTATTCCAATTTTCCAATTTTCTGTAGTGTTTTTATCACGAATGGGTGTTGGATTTTGTCAAATGCTTTTTCTGCATCTATTGAGATCATGTGGTTTTTTCCTTGACTCTGTTAATATAGTGTATTACATTTATTGATTTACGGATGTTGAACCATCCTTGCATCAATGGGATAAATCCGACTTAGGGTGTATGATCTTCTTGATGACCCTCTGTATTCCATTTGCCAGTATCTTGTTGAGGATTTCTGCATCTATGTTCATTAGGGAGATTGGTCTGTAGTTCTCTTTTTAAGTTGGGTCTTTCCCTGGTTTGGGGACCAAAGTAACACTTGCTTCCAGGAATGAATTTGGAATCGTTGCTTCCCTTTCAATTTCTTTGATGAGTTTAAAGAGTAATGGTGATAGTTCTTCTTTAAATGTCTTGTAGAATTCAGCAGTGCAGCCATCAGGACTTGGGCTTTTCTTTATTGGTAAGTTTTTTATTACATTTTCAATTTCACTCATTGTTATTGAGGTGTTTAGAATTTCTATATCTTCATTTAATTTTGGCAATTTGTATGTATCTAGGAATCTGTCCATTTCTTCTGTGTTTTCCATTTTATTAGAGTACAGGTTCTCAAAGTAGATACTGACGATTCTCTGGATTTCTGCTGGATTTGTTGTGGCTTTACCTTTTTCATTCTTAATTGCATGGATTTGCGCCTTTTCTTTCCTTTTTTGATAAGGTTGGCTAAAGGTTTAGCAATTTTATTTATTCTTTCAAAAAACCAACTCTTAGATTTATTGATTTTTTTTGTATCATTCTCTTAAGTCTCCATTGCATTGATTTCTGCTCAGATTTTTATCATTTCCTTTCTTGTACGAGCTTTGGGTTTGTTATGCTCTTTTTTTTCTAGGAGCTTGAGATTATGCATTAAGTTATTTAACTGAGTTCTCTCTGTTGTCCTAATATGGGCATTCACTGCTATGAATTTGCCATGTAGAATTGCTTTCATTGTGCCCCACAGATTCCTGTATGCTGTACTGGCATTATCATTTACTTGTAGAAACTGTCTAATTTTTTCTTTAATTTCCTCTGTCACCCACTGGTTGTTCAGGAGGGTGTTGTTCAATGTCCATGTGTTTGTGGGAGTTTTGCGGTTTACGTTATTGATCTCCAATTGTATTGCACTATGGTCTGATAATATACAGGGGATAACTTTGATTCTTGTACCTTTACTTAGATATGTCCTATGAGTTGGCATGTGATCTCTTTTTGCGAATGACCCGTGTACAGCTGAAAAGAATGTGTATTCTGATTTTGTGGGGTGGAACACTCTGTAAGCATCTATTAAGTCCATTTGTTCAATAGCTTGTTTCAGTTCTAGAATTTCATTGTTAATTTTTTTTCTACTTGATCTGTCTATTTGTGACAGAGGGGTGTTGAGGTCCCCCCTACAATTGTATCAGTGCTTATTTGGTTTTTCTTGTCCATTAATATTTGTTTTGTATAGTTGGGGGCATTCGTATTTGGTGCATATATATTTAGGATTGTCATCTCTTCCTCTTTGATTGTTCCCTTCACAAGGATGTAGTGACCATCTTTGTCTCTCTTAATTAGTTTTGGTTTGAAATCTACTTTGTCTGCAAATAAGATTGCTACCCCTGCTTTTTTCTGGGTTTTGATCGCGTTGAGAACTGCTTACCATCCTTTTACTTTCAGTCTATGGATTTCCTTTTGAGTTAGGTGTGTTTCTTGTATACAGCATATTACTGGGTTTTGCTTCTTAATCCATTCTGTCAGTCTATTTCTTTTGATTGGTGAATTGAGGCCATTAATATTGACAGTTATAATTGAGAGGTATTGACTCATCCTTGTCATGATGTTTTACTGTTGTTGGCTCTTTTATTTATTTTCCCCCCTTTCACTTTAGTGTCTTACCTTGCATGGTGCCTTCACTCTGCTGGCCCTCATGGAGTTGTGAACTTGTCTTTTTCTAGGATATTGCTTAAAATTCTTTGGCGTGCTGGTTTGGTGTTCATGAAATTTCTCAGGTGTTCTTTGTCATGAAAGTATCTAATTTCCCCATCAATTTTGAAAGATAATTTTGCTGGATACAACAGTCTAGGTTGGAAGTTATTTTCTTTTAGGGCTTGAAATACTTCACTCCAGGCTCTCCTTGATTTGAGGGTTTGTGTTGAAAAATCTGCTGTGATTCTGATGAGCCTTCCTTTGTAGTTGATTTGTTTCTTTTCTCTAACTGGCTGTAGAATTTTGTTCTTCTGTTGGGTTTCTGGGTTCTTGACTATTATATGTCTAGGTGTAGATTTTTTTTTGGTCATGGCTGGTTGGAGTTCTATATGCCTCACTTATCTGTACATTCAATTCTCTACCTCTGTCTGGGAAGTTTTCTACTATTACTTCTGTAAACAGTTTTTTTATGTCAATTGTACTTTCTCCTGTTTTTTTGTGGACTCCTATGAGTCTTATGTTATTCTTCTTTGCATCATCTAGCAGCTGTTGGATTGATTTCTCATGGTCCCTTACTATCTTTAAGAAATCTCTGTTTTCATGGTCCTTAACCGCAATCCTGTCTTCTATATCCGATATTCTGTCTTCAGATTCTCTTATTCTGCTCTGCATGCTTTCAATGGAGTTTCTAATCTCCTGAATATCTGTCTGAATCTATTTCATGGATTTCATTACTTTCTTATGTTGGATGATCATGTTTTCCATTTCTTTCTTATGCTGGGCCTTCATGGCTTCCAGCATGTTTCTAATCTCATCTATTTTCTTATCTGTTTCTGCTCTAGAGATTCTAATCATGCCTTTCACTCTGCTCACCATGTCTGTATTTATCTGGGAGATTATTTCTGTTTTGAATTTTTCTAGAGCCTCATGCATCTGCTTTGTTACTCCCTGTGCTATCAGTTCAGGGTGTCCAAGTGGTTGCTTATCAGACTTTTCCACCTCATTTACCCCAGAATTTCCTTTTTGTGGCATGGAAGCCTGTGTTTGTGCCTTGCTTAAGTGTCTTCTCATTTTTGTTTTTGGCACCGTCCTTGGTTTAATTCCTGGGTTGATATTTCAAAATTGCTTAATGTAGGTATCTCTGTTGCTTGTGTTTAAAACCCTTGTGGAATGATTAACCCTTGTGGAATGATTGCTTTTCAGAGGTGTCTTCCAGATATAGCTTGTGTTTGGGTTTTGAGACTCTAATGACTCTGAGGCTATTTTATTTTCCTTATACCAGGAATGAAAACTAATTAGATCAATCACAATATGTTAGCCCAAATGACATAGTCAGCAATACCATAGCATCAAGCACAGCTTAGAAAATGACAATTTGTGGTAGTTATTAATCTATCACTTTTAATTATGTGAGTTAAATTAAAACCGAGGACCAACCCAACCTAAGTTTATAATGAATAAACTCTTCAACATAGCATCTTTTCCCTTCGGGGTGGGGAGTTAAAAGGAGTTGGGGAGGGAGGGACAGGTAGAAAGAACAGGTAAGATTAGCAGTGAGGCCAGAAGACACAGAAAGATCACACGAACTGTAAGAAGTTGTTAAAGCCAAGAGAAAAAGGCAGAATGAAAGAACAAAGATATGAATGGAATCACCTAACAGCAACAGGGAGGCTAGATACCAAATTTACTTTCCTTTAAACCTAATGATAATCAAGAGAAGGAAAAAGAGAAGAAAAAAAAACAATAAAGGAGAAATCCAAATTCAGTCCTGAAAGGAACAAATGGGGAGATGAGGAACAGTGTGGGACAGCAAGAGAATGAGTGAGAAAGAAAGAAAAGATAACAGAAGGAAAAGAAAGAAAAGCAAAGCTTTGCAGAGTAGAAAAAAAGTAAAAATTAAGAATTAAAAATAAGAGAAAAAAATTCTTTTTTTCTTTTTTTCAAATAGCAATAGAAATTATGGACCTCCTTCAGGGTATGTCTCTGCTGTCATAGTAGGCAACGTAGGAATCCATGTGTATATATCAGTCAATGAGTCTCAGCAAGCCAGCAGCAGACCAAGTACAGTGGTCTGATGTGCCTTTATTGTAGAGATTCTCTTTACTTTTCCACTGAGCTTCAGTTTTCATCCAGGAGCCTGAGAAGCCCTCTGTTACTAACTTCTGGTCTATCTTGTGGTGCTCAGGACAAGGGTCATTATAATCTCCTCTGCCTCTGTAGTGTGGGACCAGGTAGCAAAAAAGCCAGAAGGCCAGAGGTGCATGGGGGTAGTGGGTGGAAGACTGGGCCTTGGGGCCGCCTGTGAGGCTAAGTGGACCTCACAGTGCCATGGGCAGGGCCCGGGACAGCTGCAGAGCTTCAAGCTGCTTGTCTCACCTCGCCAGTCGAAGCTTAGAGAGTGTTGGATTGGGGTGGGGCTGCAAGACACCCCTGGGACCTCACTGTGGTGTGGGTGGGGCCCAGGACAGCAGAGCTTCAAGCTGCTTGTCTCACCTGGCTGCTCCCAGTTTAGAGAGCGTGGGATGGACTTACCACTTTTTCATTAATGTCTCATTTCTGTTCAGGATCCAATCTGCAACTTCATCTTTCATTCAGTACTCACGTCTCCTTTACTCTACTGGTCTCTGTTAGTTTTGAATGTTTTTGTTTTTCACATCACTGACAGTTTTGAAGAGCACAGGTCAGATATTCTGTAGACTGTCCCTCAATTTGGGGATATACAAAGTTTCCTTGTCACTGAATCAGTTACTTGGGGCTAGAGGAATGCCACAGAAGTGAATGCTTTTCTCATCATATAACATCAAAAAATACATGTTATCAGCATTATATGTAGCTAGTGACATTAACTTTCATCAATAGTGAAAAATACACTATTCTTCACTATTCTAGGAAAGTGTGTCTGATGTGGAGGGAGAAAGACTAAAGTATTTAGAGTATGGAATAAATTAGACATGTTACCTGACATAAACAACATACTTTTAATAAAATGTCCAGCCTATCTCTATTTCAGAGTAATAGCTTTTATCTAGATGTCCCCCTCAAACTTCATGTGGTCATAGGTGAGGAGTTCTGAAGGTGTTTGGATTAGATTGTGTGAACAGGATGTCACATGCCTCCCCTTGGGTATGAGTGGCACCAATCAAAAGGACTATAGCCCGGATGGGATAAAAGAGAGCTAGGCTTGCTGCTTCACTGTCTCCTGCCAACTTACCATGGATTATTTCTCCTCTGTGATGTCCCCCTGCCATGTCACCCTATGTTGGAGCAAGCTATGGACTGAAACCTTTAAAAATTGTTAACTATAATAAATCTTTTCTCCTTTAACTTTGTCCAGTATTTTTTCTCAGCAACAAGAAAAGTAACTAAGACTTTCAGGTAACAAAGTTTATGGATTATTGCACAGCTCGTATTCTAGGTACAGTGGTACCTCAGTTCATGCACTTAATTTATTCTACAATTTTGGAAAAGATGGCCATATTTGTGTTTGTGTGAGAAAGATGGTCACAGTCATATTTGCAACCAGATAGAGGGTTTGCAAAAAAACTCAAAATTTTGCCAACATTTGTTTACAAACCAAATTGTTTGCAAACAAAAGCATTCATGAATCAAAGTACCACTGTTCTTGGTAGAAATTAAATGCTAACTGTTAAATGGGACCAATCCAGACTTCAGTTTACTTTTATCCACAGACCAAGTCAGATTTACTACCAGACAAACACCATTTCTCCCTGTACAAAAGAGATGCTGAGCTTGATGAGATCTCATTTTTCAACTATTTTAAAGATGATTCTCTTTGACTTTTAGGTACACAATCAAATAATCTAAAAATAATGATACAGATCTCTTACTGTCTAATAACAATATATTATTTCTATTTAAATTCTTGAACAATTAATGTCAATGATTAAATTATCTCATTGTTGACATGAATGTTGGTAGTATTTCATATTTATATTTGATGCCAGCTATTTCAGATAACTAATCATACTAAAGAAATAAATTCTACCTATGACAGTACTTTTTTGATAACTATTCAAATGATCACATGACTATTAACTATAAATACATTCTACAAGTATCTCATTTATTCTTAGAACTCTATGAGGTAGCACTACCATTTTGCTCTTTATTAAAGTAAAATCTAAGGTTCAAAGATCTTTCCAAGATCACCCCGAAAATATGCAGCTAACCAGGATCCTACATATATTTTATTAATCAATTATATCTATTAATTAACCATCAATCTATATATGCTTATTTTACATGTTACTTTTGATTACTGCATTTAATATTTATAATCATATTGGTAGAAATAATTTGGACTTATTCACTGTGTAGCTAAGTACTTAGAAAATAAATTCAGAACTATTTTGATACATTGGATTTATATTTGGATTTTATACTGAGCTTTTAATCTTATGATTTCATTGATACATTTTGAGATTTGTTACCATTTTATCATTTTGCTATTCTCCTTGTATTTTTCTATTTTTATTCATGGGTATTCAACTTTATATAATGTCAGAGGCTTTAAGCAACTGCTACTCATATTTTGATATTCAAGGATGGTATCAATTTTGTAACTGTATTAGTGATTTTATTTTTTACTTCATATTACATTATTTATGAATTTTACAGAAAAAAGACAAAGTGGTTCTCTTTTTTTTTTTTGGTACTGGGGATCGAACTCGGGTCCTTAGCTTGAGAGGCAGGCAGTGGAACCACTGAGCTAAATCCCCGGCCCAAAGTGGTTATCTTAATCACCCATGTTTATATAGGAAATTGCCTATCATTTTAAAAATTGTGCACTAGCTGTGAGTTTTCAGTCTTTTCTATATTTCAAAGTATGTTTCCTGGTATTTTTAATATGCATATATTTTAAGGTTCATCTAGGACTAAAATCATTTATCCAAGTCTATTTTTTCTTTTTAACCAAAGATAAATGAGTGATCCTTACACTCTGATAGTAACTGTGTATCCTCTTCTCATTCCTGGCACTTTAGCACCTGGTATGTTGCTTACAGTTTCTCATATATAACCTGTTTCTGCATTCCAGGTTTTATCTCAACAATCCCCTAAAACTATCATATCTCCATTCTCTCTTACTTAACTATTTATTGTTAGCAAAATAAATTATATTTCAAGCTTCCAGATATGCAGCATGTCAGATATGGCTGATCAGAATTTGGCATAGTTTTCATCAGTATTACTAACAACACTTTGTAAATGTATGCACCAGAAAGAACTGGCAACACAGAGGTTCTGTGAGGAACCCTATCTAGTAATACTAAATAATAACATGACTTCCTTCGGTTCATTTGTAAAGAAAATTAATTTATAAAACAATATTCATGCACTAGACAACAAAGTATGAACTGCAAACATTAAATCCACAGTTGTTGCTTATAGAGAAGGTATTTTTTTAAAGTATTGAAATTCTGAATTTAGGAGAAAGAAATGAAGTATTCTAGGATCTTCAGAACACAAACATAATCAACAAGCCCATTGTTAGAAAAAAATACAAACAATAAAATACTGATAAAGCATATACATTTAACATCAATTCTCAGAGAAACCTCAGGATACATGGTATTCCCTGTGTCAAGAAAATTTTTATAAAAGTCATATCCATATTTTTTCTTTATTTTGAAAAAAATATTTTATTATATTCTTAAGATAAAATTTCCATTACAGGAAGAAAGCAGAAATATACTATATTACCTAAATGGTGATTTTTGTTCTATAATCTTCTATTAATAAAACATTACTGTATAAAACATTCTTACAACTTTTACCATATTTCAACTATTTGATTATTCCAGTCAAATCTTATGTTACTTTAGACAAAGCTCATAAAAACAAGTTTGAGTAGATATTTCTAAAATTTATTATGAAAAATATCAACTTACTTGTGACCTAAATGCTTCAGAAAATATCCCAGAACCTTCAGAGCTTGAACCCAGATACTTTCGCTTTTAGAAGCCAATAATTTGTAGATCACCCTACAAATACATGAATTATCTCATAAGCACTTATTAATATTACAACAAAACTAACTACCAAATACTTTTTAAAAATTACAAATACATAAAATAAAAAATATCTGAGTATTTTTATAATTCTTTTGAAGATTAAAAGCTAACACATTTCATTTTTCTTTAAAATGTTCGTGACGAGATCATACATGTGTAACTGTCCACCAGGTTACTTGTATTACTGGTGGTACCTACATGGCTGTTCCATAGGGTGGATTGTACGATCAAATGGCACTGTCCAGTGCCATGCAATGGGACAGTCATGCAGGTACTACTGTTGGTTGAAGTCATGCATACAGCACTGTTGGTTCAGGCGTCTTCAAATATACACTCAAAAAGGCAATGTGAATGTAAGTATTGCCTCTCAGAACAATGAACAAAATATTTCATTTTTAAAATACATGGGTAGGGCACATATCTTAGACTTGCCCACAGAATTTGAACTTGATAGCCTTAATATGCATCACAGTTAAAGACATCAAGGACAGACACTTAGCACTTACTATATTTCTATTGTCTAAGAATCTGAAAAGAGGTCTCAGAATATTTAGTCTGCTAGGCTCTTCAATTTATATGTGTTTGAGAAATTTTATTGCTTTTCTGCTAAAAAATAAAAAAATTATTCCATTTTTTTGTCACGTAACAAAGGACTAATGGTAACTCTACATGTGTAATTCTAGAACTTAAGAAAGTTCTTTGGGGTAGCAAAGGCAAATAAAAAACTAGAGTGTACTCAAACTTCATTAAGTATTGTGCTTGCTTCGGCAGCACATATACTAAAACTTCATTAAGTATCTTTTCGAAAGTACAACACTATGGTATATTCTGAAGGTAAAGAATTCTAGGCTGAAATAAAAAGCTGTCAAGAGAAGACAATATAATTTTCACATCACTTTAGTAACATTAATAAATAGGAACAAATGGGATAAAGTTAATGCTATTTGTTTTACTTTTACCAGTAGATTATACTATTGAAAAAAAGATGTTGTTGACTTTGCCTCTCCTTGCCATTTGAGCGGGGGTGTTTCATCTGTTAAAGAATAAACTATGAAGGGAGGTTAACTCTAGAGTGATTATTTCCTGTGGAAGATGACTGTTTTCAAATCCCACTTCCATAAATCTACATTTACATGGAAATCTATTTTCAGAATTTTAAGAAACCAAGATCTATAATGAAAAGAGACAAAGTTGGAAAAAGGAAAATCATACATATAAAAAAGAAATACATGGGAAATCATAAGAAAAAACATCAAATGGAAAAAGTTATTTTGAGAACTGAAGATTTTGGCTTACATTCAGATATAGAAAGGAAAGTTCCTATAGAATTCCTCTTTCCCATGAATAGCTTTGAATAGGAGGAAGCAAACAGTGTTAAGACTCTTTGGGTCAACAGAAGTTAGGAATACCACTGGAACATGTCATGTCTAGGGCTATTATACTTCTACACAAATAGAACTATGATACAAGATGAATAAGAAATGTAGTGACAAATCAGTTAATGTTTACTTGTAATACAAATGTATTAATAATAATCCCAATTTGTCTTCTGAGGTTTACTATATCCAGCCAGAAACTGACTAAGCTATGCAACACGGGTCATTATCTGTTCTTTGCACTGATGATTTACAGATATAAAAGTAGCAAAATTTTAGCTGCTCAGTTCAGTGTTGTACTATCACAAGGGCTTCCTTAAGTACACTTAAAATAATATCAGAATTAGGGCTGGGGGTGTAGCTCATTGACAAAGAGTACTTGTTTACCATGTGTAAGGCTCTGTGTTTGAGCCCCAGCTCCACAAAAATAACCAAAATTAAATTGTTTATTTTTGTTCAATTCTTAGTATACATGAATTATATATAATTGATCAAAATTCTCCCCCCAAATATTTCATATACTGTACAGGTGTTATGCCTTAGTGCTTGCTTTCTAGAACACAGTATTTGAATTGCTTAAACATTTTCGTATTTTTCTATCTAATAAACCCTATTATTTCCATGTTTATATTATTATGAGCCAAATATTTCCACATTTTTTTGAAGGGGAAAAAACAAATTAGCAAACTAAGGCAATTTCTATATTTGTGTTGTTTTTGATATACTGGTACCAGTCTGACATTTTCAACTAGTGGTTAACTAAGAGCCACAAGGCCTATTTATTTTCTTTAATGAATTTCTTTAATGAATCATTTTATACCATTATTGAAAATTCTATTCAAATCCTAAAGATCTTACAAAATATCGTCTTCTGTTTAAGATCAGATACCCAATGTGTCAAACTAATTCGGAATTTGTTTTCTGTTTTTCACCATATTGTACAATCTATGTTGGGTATCCTCTACAGGGGATGAGGCATATAACTTCAACTGACTCACATAATAGATGAGGTAAGATAATAAAGAAAGTTGTAAGGTCAGTAACTTGTAAGAAACTAGTCGATAAAGTTCAGAAAAAATGAATATAATCACAATTATATTAGGTGGAATAAACTTGCTAATATAATAAAATCAGTTAAGTATAACAGTTTTAAATTGACCTAAAGTGAGAAAAGAATCACTAATTTCCTTCATCAAATAGATTAGGAACCCTATAAGCTTCAATTAGATATCCACATAAAACCATGAAATGACTGCTTCTTCAACTGTAAAGCTTTTTAAAGTCCAGAAAGTTGTTATTTGCTGATGTAAATGGCCATGTAAAGGAAGCACAAAAAATTATTTGGCAGTTATTAATGTCATTTGTAAACCCTTTTTAATAAGTTTTGTTCCTCAAAAAAGCTGTGGAAGTTTATTGAGTTGCACATGGTAAAACCTAGATTTTTTTAGCTCATCTCATTAACTCCAGAAAAATTAAAAGAGAAAATCCCCAAGAGAATAAATTACAGGTTTAAGTTCATGAGACTATTACTCCAGAAACTGTTTCACACATTTACCCAGTTTCTTTATAATCATCATAACTAAAGTTAGTTTTCAGACTTTTTTGGTTTGGACCTCTTATTCCAAAACATGTTTCTAGTCTATTATTCTCCCTGCACTGTCACTGTTTCAGGTCACCATCTTGATACTAATAAATAAAATAATCTCTCTTTGATGTCATTATAACAGTCCTCTTCTTCTCTAATTCATGTTTCACATTACTATTAATCTAACAAAATGGCAATATTAATACATCATTTCTCCATTCAAAATTCTTCAAAGTTCATCACCAACGGAAAAAAATCTAAACTCATTAGCATGATATGGGCCTCACAAATCTAGCTTCTATCACTTTCTTGTGCCAAATATCATATAAATCTCTTGCACTGTATTTTTTTCTAGAACATATCACACTCTTTATTGCCCTGTTTCAAAAAAAATCAGCTTCTCATATTATTTGAAATGTCTTTATTACAACAAAAACCACTTAAATCACTTGTCTTGATTCCTGAGAACATTTTCTATACCCTTTATCAGTTTCCTTGAGTATTAGAGGATTAACAGCAGCTTTCTCCATTTTTTTCCTTCTCATGTGTAAGATTTTTTCATATTTGGACATTTATACAATATAAGATATTCTAGGATGCAAAATTGTGCTCCATTAAATTCTAATAATAGCACCATAAGCATACCTTATTCCATTCCTTTGATCAAATGCTGGTATCATTGAGGCTGGGTGTTCTGACATTAAAGCCACTAGTAATTGTAACACATCATGAATATTTTCATCCTGCATAATAAGGATCACCAATATTTATTTAATAAAAATTGTATTCTAAAACTTTTAATAAAATGATTAAAATAGATTATGTGTCTTACCTCATGCATTGTAAGTAGGTAATTTAATATACTCTGAAGTTCATCTTCTTTCACCCCTCGATCCTAGTTTTTCAAAAATATTTTATTATTTAATTTAAATCTAAAATTCAAACATTAAATACATCAAAATGGTCATTCAAAAGAAAAGTAAGACCTTAAAAGCAGATATTTTTAAATCAAAATTTCCCAAAGCTTCATAATTATTTATATTATTTTAATTAAATAAATATTTATAAAATTATATCACATTTTAAGTTCCTAAAATTTGATTGACTATCGAAAGTTAGCTTATTTTAATCATCAATTGTATTCTTATTACTATTTGGCAATTATTTACTGTTTTCTTCAAAGAACACAAATACAAGAGTTTACACTACTGTTTTGCTTAGATATAAAATGTCCTCTTGGGCCGGGATTTAGCTCAGTGGTTTTGTTGCCTGCTGCGCAAGCGCAAGGACCCGAGTTCAATCCCTGGTACCAAAAAAAAAAAAAAAAAAAATGTCCTCTAATTGTCTCATGTTCAAAGGTGGGTCTTTTAAAAAGTGATTGGATCATGGGAGTACTACACTCATTAGTGGATTAAACCACTGATGAGTTCATAGTTCAATGTGTGTTAGAACGCAGAGCCTGGTTTGAGGGGGTAGGCTACTGGAGGCATGATCTAGAAGGATATATTCTGACCCTAACTCCTCCTCTCTCCCTCTTTCAGCTTCTTGGCTGCCATGGCTTGAGCAGCTTTCCTCCACTATGCACTTTTGCCATTATACTTTTGCACAGGAGCCAGCTAAACCATGGATTAAAATCTTGGAAAGCATAAACTCCATGTCCTTTAAATTGCAGGTGTCAGTTATTTTGTCCCAGCAGCAGCAAAGTGACTAATACAGAAAACTGTTACCACAGAAGTAGGGTCACTGCTGTGACTATACCTGACAATATGGATAAGGAGCCTTTGGAAGTCTTTTGCAAAAGGAGTTCACAAAGTTTCTGAGATGCTGGATAGAAAAACTTTAGAATGCTATAAAAAGTGCTTGATGGGTAATTCTGTTGGATGCTCAGAAGACCAGAATGCTGACAGGAATGTGGACAGTAAACATCAGGCTCAAGAAGTTTTAGATGGAAAAGGACTCTACTGGAAATTAGACTCAGGCCATTCATGATACATTCTGACAAAGAATTTGCCCATATTCTACCTATGTCTTAAGACTTCAAATGAAGGTGAATTAAAAAGCACCAGACTAATCTGACAGAGGAAATACCAAGGTAATCCAATGTTTAGGTGGTGGCATGTTATCGCTGGATTTTTTTAGTCCTAAATTTATAGTGAGAATCATGAGCAAAAAGCAGAGCCCCTAAACTATCAAAATGTTCCAGTTTGGTTTAAAAAAAAAAAAAGTGCCTGTGAAGTGGGGTCAAGGAGAGCATGGTTGCTGAAAAGTTTAGCACCACTGAAAAGAAATCACATACAGTGGTACCTTGGTTCACAAACACTTTTGTCTGCAAAAAATTTCGTTCATGAACAGAAGTATTTGGTGAAATTTTGTTGTTTGCAAACTTTGCATCTGGTGACAAACAGGACTGCAGCCACCTTTCCCACACAAACACAAACCTGGACAACTTTTCCAAAATTGTAGAACAAATTAAGCTCATGTACTTTGACCAGAACAATAGAAAAGATGGCTTGAGGGAATCTCACAAACCAACCAGATTCAAACCATCAGAGGCTGTAGGGTAAATAACAGTAAATTCTTTTGAAACACCCTTCCCTGAAAAGAGAGGCCAAAGGTGTCCTGCTCATTTAGGACTTGCTAGGGAAATGTATTCCGGAATTCAGCCATCTAGGCACTTAGAGGCACCCATGGTCCACAGGGGCCCAGCTACTGCTACCACTGGCAGGACATGGTACTGGTTTTACAGGCATACAGAGTGGAAGAGTTGTAACATCATGGTGGCTTCCTTCCAGATTTCAAAAGAAGGCCCGTGAGGCCAAGCAATATGCCTTTGAGAAGACAATGATCAAAGCTAGGCAAGTAAAGCTGAAGGTGAAGTGGAGATTCTAAAAAATCAGAAATGTCAGAAATATGGAATTTCTGCTGACTAAAGCCAGAAGGAGAGATTGGAACCAGAGCAAGAGAATGGCTATCTACATGGGTTGAGCAGACACTTACATGGCTACAGGGGTGCTACTGCATAAGTCTTTTAGAGTTCATGTTTCACCACCACATGTCCTGGGTGCTAGGCACAGAATTAAAGAATTTAATGTTTGCTTTGCTGGATTTCAGTCTTATATTGATCTGATTCTTTTCCTCTATTCTTGGTTTTTGAAATGGTATTGTTTACTCTGTACCACTGTATAAGGTAAATATTTAACTTTCTTTCTGATTTTTTATAAGGGCTCACAGCTAAGAGACTGCCTTGAGTCTCAGAAAAGACTCTAGATCTAGACTTCTGAGCAATACTAGAACTATTAAAACTCTGCTGACTCTTAGAAATGAACTATATGCATTTTGCATAATGAGTGTACATGAACCACATAGGAGTTGGTCTAAATGTTATGATTTAGATCTGCAACGTCACTCAAAGATCTTACATGTTCGGAGGTGAAGCTTTTTAAAGGTAAGTGGATTGTGGGGGTGCTAAATGCATTAATGGGTTAATTCACTGACGAATTCATAGTTGAATGTACTATTAGGACTTGGGGCATAGTTGGAGAAGAGGATCACTGGGGCATGAACTTCAAGGGTATACTTCTGGTTCTTCCCTGCTCCCTCTCTCTGCTTCCTTCACTGCCATGTGTTCAGCAGCTTTCCTCTACTTTGTCCTTCTGCCATGCCATTTCTGCCTTGGAATCAGCCAATCATGAACTGAACTCTCTGAAACCTTTCCCCATTTAAACTGCAGTTATCAAGTATTTTGTTCAGCAATGGGAAAGTAACTAACACATTTATCAGCTTCTTGTATTATCTCAGAATTTTACTTGTATTTTTCTTTATTATTTTTCTATGAAAGATTTTTATACTCGTGTAAGATTTCTATACACTATGCAAGATTTCTTAAACTGGAACATAGAACATTTTCTAAAATAAAATATTTACACTCACTTCTTACTCAGGTTTCTTGTCATTTTCTACCACCTCCATTAATAAAGGAATCAAAGAGCATTTAACTAAAAGTTCAACAAAGGTTAGTATTACAGTTTATAAAATTTTGAAAGCAATTCATGAAAAGTAGTTAATGCTAATTAAATAATAATGAAAAAAAATGCCAACTATGCCAAAAGTTTCTTTTGACCTAATACATCACAATTCTGAAATATATAAAATTATTTTACCTTTAGGATGAGTTGTTTCAGAAAAAGCAGCATAAATGCCCGAAGTGATATAATTTCTTTTTGTGATGGCCGGGGACCATCTAGGATAAAGCAGGGAAAAAAAGAGAAATCCATGATATTAAACAAGCTGAATGTAATTACTTTGAGACATCATTAAGTTCTTTAATAATTATATTTATTAAAATTACAATATTATTGTTAATGTTATACAATTTCAGTAATATCAGAATATCTAAAAATTAATTTTAAGGTTTTTGCCAATTTAAAATTATTCACTGAATGTGAGATTTGAAGGGTGAGAGCTCAAATAATTTCTGGATAATTCTAAACTGTATAATCACCAAATATTTAGATAAATAATTTCTCTTAGTTTTATTAACTGAATATGTTTCTCAGTATTTCTTTCACTCTCAAATAAACTTGTTTTCATTTACAGTCTATCCAGATTCACTCTACACCTTATATAGGAAAGAAGAGAAAAAGCATCCTACTCTACCGAATTATTTGTTTTGTAGTTTTTTCTTCTTACTACATAGTATAAAACATAATATTATGAGCACATAAAAAATAGTTACTAAGTCAATAAATGAAAGTTAACATAAAAATTAAAGTGCACATACTACATCCATCAAAATGTCTACATTCTAAAATAATTACTTGTAAAATACCTAATTACCAATAAGATTGAGATAAAATGACATATGTAATATAGTATATAATATATAATAATTATAGTTTTTAAGAAATAAAGCTAGACTCTCCCAAATCCTTTAACCATTAAATCTTCTTGGAGTAACCAGAAATATATAGTTGATTTGTCAATTTTAAAACCACAATCCCTTCATATATAATTTTCTTTACTTTCATTTATTCATTAAATTTATTGGTACATTTTAGGTATACAATATGATGACATTTATCATTGGGAATTTGTACATGATATATCTTGGTTCTTATTTTTTTCCCAATTCCCCTACCCTCCCTTCAACCTCTCTACCCCTCTCTATTTACAAAAACTTTGTTTCCATTTTTTTCCTTTTCGCATATTTATTCCTTTCCCTTCTTTACTTTCCCCTATCCAGCTTACTTCCCCTTCCTCTTTGGACCTTTTCTTCTATTTCACATTATCTATTATACATTTTGATCCTTATTTACAATTTCAGTTTCTCACACCAGAAAAACTATTCAGTATTTATACATGTGTGTCCTATATATTTCACTTAAAGAGTATGCCCTCACTGTGCATCCATTTAGCTATAAATGTCTCTAGTTTCTCAATCTTTATAGTTGAGTAGTACTCCATTTTATTTAAAAAAAAACACACACACACATTTTCTTTATCCAGTCTCCAGTTAATGGGCAATTGGGCTGTTTCCAAGTTTTAGCTATTACAAAGTGTGCCGCTATAAACATGGTGCACATATATTGCTGTGCTATGATTCTTTTAATTCTTTTGGGAAGATACCCAACAGCAGAATAGCTGGGTCAAACGGGACCTTTAGTCCCAGTTTTTTGAGGTGTCTCCATACTGACTTCCACAGTGGTTGTACCAGTCTACACTCCCTCTAGCCATGGAGAAGGGTTCCTTTTCCCCACAACCCCAACAGCATTTGTTATTGGTTGATGTCTTGATAGCAGCTATTCTTTCTGGGATGAGGTGGAATCTCAGTGTTTTTTTCATTTGCATCTCTCGAATGACCAGTGACATTGAACATTTTTTCGTATGTTTACTTACTGTTTCTACTTCTTTGTCTGAGAAATGTCTGTTCATTTCAGATGCCCTTTTTTGGACTGGGTCTTTAAATTTGGGAAATCTACTATCTAAAATATATAAAGAAGCTTCATATATAACTTTAACAACTCTTTATATACCCAATAAATATTTACATGCATATTGTTACATCTGCAACCAAATTATCACCAAAATAATCTCTTCCACTTATTATTGAAGAACAAGTTTCTTCCCCATTTCCCACTGTTCACAATTTTTGCCTTACTCCCATCAATACTTTCCCTTTCTCTTATCAATACTTATTATAACTTGTTTATTGTGAAATACAGCATACATATACAATATGCAGTATACAAATATATACAGGTATATAACTTAATGAATTATTATAATACAAACACCTGTATAACAACTTCCAAGGTCAAGAAATCAAACACTAACAATAGAATGGTAGAAAAACTCATCAACCATTGGTGTTCTACTAAAGAAAGTATGTATAACACTGGAGTAATGGGGTCCTGATTTATGGTATTTACAGCATTTATACTTTCTGTTGTGCAAATACTCGCATCACTTCAGATTTTAAGTTCAAACCACAAGTGTTTTAACAACCAGGTTTTTAAATTCCTGATTATTTAACAGTATGAATCACCTGCCCAAAATACTAAAGCCATCACTCTATACCAGCCCTCAGTTGTGTACCACATTTACCTTCTTGATAACATCCTCCATTCTTTTCCCACTAGAGAGAGCCATTCTCTTAGTAATAGTCTACCTTATTTATATTTTTGTTACCATTAATAAACTGGACAAGTTTTATATCTCTATGACTCAAGTTTTTTTTTCTTTTTTATTCTTTCAAGTCTAGGTTTTAGATTGGACTTGGACATCCTTTCATTAGTGTTAGGATTAGGATAATAATGTTACTTATGTCATAAAATGCTTTGTGAGTACGGAAGGAGTGAATACATATAAAGAATAGTATAGTATCTCAATGATTTTTATTGTAAGCATCCAGTAAATGTTACCTGTTACCTCTTGCCATATACTATACAATGCAAACAGCATTTTGCACAGAAATGTGTATGAGTTGTATGTATGATCTGTATCCATTTTAGGTAAAATAAAATATAAAAAGATTTATCTAACATACATAAAACTAATAGAAAAAACAAATCATAAATTATGTCATTTATGCAAAATACAGAAGCCAAGAATAAGTTGTTTAGGAATATATACATTTCAGATGCCCACTTTTGGATTAGGTCTCTAAATTTGGGCGGTCTGATTACTCTCACCTCTTTGTTATGTTGTAGATATTAGTCCTATGTCTGAGGGACTACTGGCTAGAATTTTTTACCACTCTCAGGGTTGTCTCTTCACTTTGTTGGTGATTTCTTTTGTGGTGCAAAAGCTTTTTAATAGGATGAGATCTCAGTTGTTGACTCTTTGTATTACTTTCCGTGCAGTCTGGGTTTTGTTCATGAAGTCTTTTCCTACCTCTCCATCCTCAAGAATTCTACATAATCTCTCTTCCGCAGATTAGTGTTTCTGTTTCAATATTTAGATCTCTGATCCATTTTGATTTAGTTTAGTACACGGTGAGAGACATGGTCTAGTTTTACTCTTCAGCATGTAGAAAGCCAGTTTTTTCAGCACCACTTGTTAAAGAGGCTGTCCTTCTTCCAGTGGACATATCTGGTCCCTTGGTCAAAGATAAGGTAACTGAGTATGTATGGAGTTGTTTCTAGTCTGTTTCACTGATCTTCAGGTCGGGTTTTTAGCCAGTACCATGCTGTTTTTATCAGAGTAACTTAACGAAGTACAAATGGCAAATAAACATATGAAAAAATGCTCAACATCACTGGTCTATTTGAGGGATGTAAATTAAAACAACACTGAGATTCCATTCACTCCAATAAAGAATGGCTAATATCAAGAAATCAACCAACAACGAATGCTGGACAGGATGTGAGGAAAAAAAGAAACACTTCTCCACTGTTAGTGGGAGTGGAAACTGGTGCAACCACTGTGGAAATCAGAATGGTTATTCCTCAAAATACGAGAATTAGAGGCCCCATTTGACCCAGATATTCCTCTTCTGGGTATCTTCCCAAAAGAATTAAAAGCATAATACCACAGCAATATATACGCGCCCATGTTTATAGCAACAGAGTTTGTAATAGCTAAAACTTGGAAACAGCCCAAATGCCCATCAACTGATGAACGGAAAAAAAGAGGTAAGGTTTTTTTAATACAATGGAATATTACTGAGCCATAAAGGATAAACATGAGACATTTATATTTAAATGGATTTACCTTGAAACTATACTTTTTTAAAAAAATTTTTGAGATGGAGGTCTTACTATGTAGTTTAGGCTGACTGAAGCTATACTTTTAAGTGAAATAAATCAGGCACATATATGTAAATATTGCATTCTCTCTCTGGTGTAAGACACTGAAAGTGTAAATAGGGACCAAAATATATAACAGACGATGTGAAATAAGAAAAAATTGTTCAAAAGGAAGGGGGAACTAGAGATATGGGAGGGGGAAAGGAAGGAAATAAAAAGGAAAAAAAATGAGAAAAGAAGGAAAAAATGCAAATGGGGCTTTTGTAAATAAATAGGGGAAGAGGGGTTGAAGGGAGGACTGAGGAATAGGAAAAAAGGAGGAATCAAGATAATCATGTACAGGTGCATGATGAATGTGATCAATATGTATACCTAAACGGCACCAATAACAATTTTTAAAAAAGGAATATATTTATAAATAATGAGAACATAAAAGGAAAAAAAGCCAAATTAAAAAAGAAATAATAAAGATTAAATTTATGATGGGGTTCTGTCAGTGGCAGGCAATAGAAAGGTGTGACGATAGATGGTAACATACAGTCTACTGGCAATGTTGTATTTCTTAAGTTTGGTGATGCTAAATGAGGTTTATTTTATATATACAAATATGTGTGTGTGTTTATACTACTTGTGTTTATGATATTTTTGAAATATCTGTAATTTGAAATAGTTGAGTATATATTCTTTTTTGTATTAACAGAGAAAAAGAGGTAAAAAGAAACCTAAGACTGGTAACACTGGCTTCTTGAGGAGTATTAACTTTATCCATAAATCACTGTATTATTTCACTTGCTACCCCAAACATATGTTACTATGATATTTTATCATATATAAATGTTTTTAAGGTGAACCATATAAAATAATAATTTCAGAGATGAAAGTCTTAAGCCAAAGTTAAAACCTAAAAATCTTACTTCTCCATCTGCGTGCCTATACCTCTGTAATAGTCTATGAAAGCTATTATTATATAAATTACCTTCAGTGCCCTTTACGGAAGCATTTTATTTCAAGATGGTATTGGAAAAGGTTGTCATTTAAAAACTATATATTTCAAGGCAAAATCTCATATTTGACCAAACAATAAAATTAATCTCAGAACAATTCAAATATTAAAGTAAAAGAATAAACTATATCATAAATAAAAGAAATGGTCTTCCACTTGTTAAGTCATTCTTCTTTAAAATATATGTATTGATTCTCTCCACTTTCCTCTCCTGGAAATGGCTGAGCCAGGGGGCCACAGAGGCCAGGGTCCTTAGGAGGCAGCAGGAGACAAGAAGACTCCACAAGGTTTGACAGAGCCAAGGATGCCACTGAGTACGGTGTGACATTCAGGATCAGCAGGGCCAAGGAGTGAGTCAGGAGGGTGGTTTATTGCCAAAGAACAATGGGGCTGAGGTCGCAAAGAACATTCTGGCAATATTAAAACTAATAAAGTGATGGCACATATGTTCAAACATTAGTTTCATGAAGTATAATAGAAAATATATAAATATATTAAAGATAAGGGGAGCTAGACTTCTCACTAACGGAAAACTGTAAATATAAAGACTAGACTACACTGAGATATGTGATTTTAGACTAGGTTTAAGGTATTGGTGTGACTACAGAGGGACAATATAGATAGACACTTTTGGATGTATATCTATACATACATATGTACATAGATATAAACATATTTTCTATACCTGTCCATTAAGAGTACATAGACATTTAAGGAGCAAGAAGTGCACTGAAAATCTAGGATCTTTGTTACTAAAAACTATATCCACCAAGCAAAGAAGCAAACATAAAACCTTTTGGAAAATTATTGGTAAAAACTTTATTCACCAAGCAAAGAAGCACACCTAAAACCTTTTGTAACTTGACTCTTAAAAAACATATTCACCAGGCAAAACAGAGTTTCTCTGAAAAACAGATGATTCCAGAGACAGGACAGAAAAGTATACAGTAATATGAATGAAGAACATCTTGCGCCAGAACATAAGGAAGTAGTACAAAATTATAGACACCTGTCATAGAGACCTAAAAGACCATGTCAAGAGTCCTATTGACCAAATATCTGACAAGCATCAAAATTAAGACAAAACCCAAGGGGTTAGTGAACTGCAGACTGTAAGCCTAATCCAACATGTACCTGTTTCTATCAGTATCATTGGTACAAGGCATACACATTCATTTACATAATGTCTGTGGCTACTTCTACAATAAAATGGAAGTGTTACCTCCTGTAAAGAGACTTCATGGAAACATAAGCCTAAAATACTTTCTATATGGCTATGCAAACTAATAAATATTTTGGAAAGCATAGCAATTTGGCAGCTGTCACAATAACATCAATTTCAGTAAGAATTATCTATAATTTAAAACAAGTAGAAACTTTATTAAAGAATAGAATATTTATATAATTCAATGTATTTCTCTATCACATATTAGCTACAGAGAAGAAAACGATAATTTTATACTGAAGACAAAACCCTAGTTAAACGTTCAAAGGTAACATCACACATAAGAGGACAACTGAACACCATATACCTCCTTGACATGATACAATGAGACAGAATGACTACTGTATTACCACTTAAAAAAATGAAAAACCTGAAAGCTAGGCATGGTGGTATATGCCTGTAATCCCAGCAGTCTGGGAAACTGAGGCAGGGAATTACCAAGTTCTAGCCTGGCCTTAGGCAATTTAGAGAAACCCTATCTAAAAATAAACAGGGTTGGAGAGGTAGTTTAGTGACAAGACTGATTCCACTAGTCAGAGTGCATAGGGGAGGAGGAAGATGGTGAGAGGTAGAGGGGAAAGTAGGTGAAGGAGGAAAACGGTTAAGATGAAGACTATTTCTACTTTCCTTTATTCCAAAATAATTTAACACTGAAAAAATCTCAACTTTTTAGAATAGACTATTTAAATTATTTCTGTCTTCTTCATAAGGAATAAAATAGTCAAGAGTGATAATTTCACAGTCATGCACTACAGCAGAATATGCAACAATCATAGGAAAGTGTAAACATAATGGTAATTGTATACTTACCTAATCCTTTAGGTGTAATGCCACTGCTGTCTGCAGGATTAATAACCCAGTAGTAATATTTTAGTGTGTGCATTAGCTGTAATACTGTTCCTACTCTGCGTATGGTAGTATAGATTGTAGCTGTTCCAATAAACTCAGCAGACAAATAAGTATATAGAGAAAGTTGAACCTAATAAAAATATTAGCCAATCATTAAAATAAATGTAAAATATCAAGTGTCTTAAGTATAAATTTCATTTCAATTCAAATATAAATTAGTAAAAGCCAAGAAATGACCATTTATTGTAAGTTTAAAAGTCACTTTTTATAATTATGTATATTTTATAAAGAAAATAATCAAAATCAACATCCAAGTAAAACTCATTTTAATAATCTTTATTAACTAATAATCTAACTAAGATAACCTATCTAATAAAGATAATAAGTACTAATAATTTTAAATTATTCAATAATTTAATTGAAACAGATAGGAAAATCAAATAGTTTTAAAAGTCAGCTACACTAAAGCTTTTAAGGAAAATACATTTTACTAGCTCTTAGTTTACATTGCTCTTCATAGGAACAGAATTAACATCAGTTACCTGTCCTAGTATATCTAAAAAAATACTATTGTCAAATTTCTCAAAAGTTTATGTAATTTCAAATTTTCTTCAGGTACTACTATAGTATATAGTTGGTTTTTAGAATTTGACCCAGTGACATAATGACAAATTAAACACCTTGTTGAACAGTGAACAAACTTCAGATTTGGATTTAGTCCAGTAAGTCATAAGGTAAACTGTAACAAAAATCATAACTTAAACATTATCTAACCAGGTATATAAGACATTTTAAAAATATAAAATATAGACCAGAATGAAAAATATCCCTCTTATTAATTTCAATTAGAGTATCATAGGAATAAATTCAGGAATGTGAAATAGTAAGACTTGTATTTATTTTCTATAAAAAAATCCATTTTGTCCATTTTTATTTAAAAACATGTTATTTACATGTCATGATATAAATTCTATGTTCAAAATGAAATCAACTATTCAGTCAAAATAATCATGTATAATCAATGCAGCAAATTCTCTTACTCGAAAAGGTATGGAGCACATCTAATAATATCAGAATGCACTCTTAAAACCAGTTCAATTTTTAACTATAGTTTCATTTATTTTAATATTTCCATATTTAATATTTATTTCTGATACTAATCCAACCGCCTTTGATTGACTATAAAATACACAAAAACTTCATGTTTTCTACTAGATATTTTACATTAACTATAATTTACAACATTATACTAAAATAAAATGAATGAGCATAAAATTCAAACCTTTGCAGGTGTGTGTATCCAAATGGCCGGGTTGAATAAAATGTGATCACAAAGCTGCTTCAGCAAAGGAGCTCCATGAGACAAACCATCAAGATATTTTGCAAAAGATAAAAATTGCTCCAAGACAGCTCTAGTTATATGAACCCTTGATGACTAAAAAGAATAGAAATTATAGCTAAAAATATCCATAACATCAAATTGTGTAATTGCTAACAGCATAAGTATAGATGAATTTTTCATACGTTATCCCTAATAGTTTAAATACAAAATTTTATATTTCATTTGTTAGTAAAATTTTCATTATACAAGGAAACCTAGTATTTTAGAATGTTTCTTTGAGTAGTTTATCTGAACTTTCTGGACAATTACAAATAAATAGCTCAGGATAAATATATAAAGCTATTCTTAGCTCAAGATAAAGAAATACAATGATGCCTATGACTGCAGCTAGTCAGGAGGCTGAGGCAGAAAGGTCACAATTTCCATGCCACGCTGATCAACTGAGTAAGATCTTGTCACAAAATAAAATAATAACGGAAGAGGATGTAGTTCAGTGGTAGACTATTAACCTAACATGAGTGAAGCCCTGAGTTCAGTCACCAGTACTGCAAAAGAGGAAAGAAGGGAAGGAGAAAGGGACTGAGGGAGCAGCAGAGGGAGTGAGCTATAAATAAATTAGAATAAAAGTCTAATGACAAAGGAGATCTTAGGCAGAGAAATTAGAGTGAAATAAATAGTAACAATAGGAAAGAGAAGTACTTTCACTCAAACTAACCCCAAACCAAAGTGAAAACAAATCAACACTACAATCCACTGAATTTTTTCTTTACAAGAGTTCTGCATTCACAAATGCAATACACCTTGTTTTAGCATAAACCCTTCTGACCTATCCATAGTTTCTGAAAAAGCAAATCTAACACTCCTCAATATACTGTCTTCATTTGGCTTTCGTTATCCTCAAATTATTCCTTGGTGTCTTTTGCTTAAATACTACTTATTTGGTCCTCTTCTCTTTACTTGAATGATGCACTGTACTTCTACTAATTCATTTATTACTACTTGTAGCTGGGTATTCCCATCATGAATTATGAAATGCTGTCACCAAAATATAACCTATTTCCATTGGTATTTAAGTAGTAAGAGTCTCTGAGTCAAACTAAACCATAAAGCTTTACTCTCTAATAAAGATCTACATAGCTACTGAGCACTTAATATGCTGCTAGGCCAAAATGAGATGTGCTATAAGGATGTATAATGATTTTGAAGGCTCAATATGAAAAAAATGTAAAACTCTTATTCTTTTTTATTGACTATGGTATATGCTGAAATAATATTTTGGATGTATTAGGTTAAATGAATATATTATTAAAATGAATTTCACTTCTAACTTTTTACTAAAACATTTTAAGTTATGTATGATGCTTGCGCTATACTGTATTTTAATTGAACAATGCTACCCTGGACTATAATTTGATGAAAAAGTTACAAGATATAAAAAATGCTCTTGATAAAAGACAATAATTTAAACTCAAATTTCAAAAACATTTTGTCCTACACAAATCTTTTCTCCCTCATTTTGTAATCCTTTTTATAGTATAATGTTCTCTCCCATGACAGGGTAATTTACTTACCATTTGACCCTGAAGTACACATCACATTTTACCTTTCTCACCATTTTCCACAGATTGAAGTCTAAACATCAGTATATAGAATAATCAAGGTCTACAAAGACTAAAACTGCCTTACCAATTTTAACTCCTAATATGCATTATTTACAATCATCTTGCTCAGAAAAAGGGCAATTCAGTAAATCTGACCTAAACATGCATTTTTGTACTGCTACATAAAGTTTACAAACTCAAATGATTCCAAGTAGTTAATAATGTATGGATCAGGGAAAGAGACAAGAAAAAGTGCTGAGGCCTGCTCTGTGTAACTAAAACTAAAATTCAAAACTAAAAACCTTTTTTATTGAACCAAACAAAATTATTTCTTTGGATCAATTTTACCCACAATACACCAGTTAGCATCTCTTGCTTTTTCCTGATGCCCACTAAATATTTAATCAATAGCTTTACATTCATTTTCTTTATCTTAAAGGCAAGTAGAGCTCAAGAATTTCACTTTAGTCACTTAGAATACACAGTATACATAACGAGTACTTACTATTTCACAGTATTCATCTTGACACCGTGAAAAGAACAGTTAACAAAACTAAAGACAAAATAGAAGAAAATACCTGGCCTTCTAGAACTTACATTTCAAAAGAAGATAAACCAAAGATATAAAGTAAATAAAATAAAAAACTAAAATGTGCAACATGCTATATCCTAATAAATGCATGGAAAAAATCATAGAGCAGATAAGAAATTTGCAGAGGGTATTTAAGAGGCTCCCACTAAGTTCATTATGACTAGGATAAGAAATTTGCAGAGGGTATTTAAGAGGCTCCCACTAAGAAGTTGGCATTTTATTGGTTCATTATGACTAGGCTAACAACTTTATATGAACAGGATTTTGTTTTTGATTAAAAAATATCAATGGTTTCCATATATAAGAGTGAATATGTGGTACATGTCAACCCAAATATAGAATGGTGATTACCAGAAGTTGGGAAGAGTGGTGTGAAGAGTAAATAAATAAGTGTGAATTTGGTCATAGCACACTGTGTTTATTTATACATTACACTGAACTCAACAGGTGTGATTTAAATATCACATTTAACTGATCAGTGGGCTGGGGATTTAGCTCAGTGGTTTCGCTGCCTGCTGAGCAAGCGCAAGGACCCAAGTTCAATCCCCAGTACCAAAAAAAAAAAAAACCTATGTGAACTGATTAGTATGTACAATTAACACATGTTGATTGAATATAAAATATTAAAAGACATAAATGATATATGTAGCTTTATAAATATCTTAATGGACTTATTTATGAAATAAAGATACTTATTTTCTAAACTGAAAACAAAAACCCAAATGTTTAAACTACAGCAAGAAAAAAAGTCAGTGGTGCTTAGATAAGTAGCCTACAAAATTCAAATAAAACCTTAAAGCATAACTTAATATGAAAATTAAGAAGAGATGGAAGAAGTGATCCTAACAAATATTTAAGTTATTAAAGGATGAGGTTAAAAAAAAACAATATTTGAGTACAAATGTAAAGAATATACAAAAATCATAGTTTAAGAAACTTCAATGAAAAAAATATAAAACATTACTTTCTAAAATATATTGTTCATAGACAAAATTAAAACAAAATCAATGGTTATTTAAAACTTCACCCAATTTTTTCACTAGTTATAATTTTAAATAGTTTATTTTATATACTTAGTTCTAAGAACATGATCTGATACATTCTACTTTTATGCGCTTAAAAATTTGAAAGAGAATACAGTTGGATCTTGTTTCTAAATATTCTGAGACAAGGCCTTCTCTTAAAATGATTATTTATCATATCCTTTTTTAACCCCCAGTATTCATTATTGAAGCCAAAGACTTCGAACTGAGGTATGTTCCTAGCCTATTTTTATTCGAGTCAGGGTTGTGCTAATTTGTTGAGTCACACCAAACTTGTGATTCTCTTGCCTTAGCTTCCTAGAATGCTTGGATGTCAGGAAAGCACCACCAAGCCCAGTTTGTCATGTGCTTTTTTTGCCCATTTTTTTATTTCATGGAGGAAACAAACCACAAAATTTTATAGCAAGAGAATAATAGTTAATAGTTTATATCATTATCTTCAAAGCAGCTACTCAAAGTATAAGACATAGACCAAAAATGTTCTTACAGAAAAGAAACAGATAACACAAAACTCTTTTCAATGAACTAAGATAAAACTGTAGTATACAGGAAACAAATTACCATATATATTACAATATCTTTGAAACAACAGAATATGTAATTTGGGGAACTTTATGAACTCTCTATTTTCTATTTATCTCTCTTCTATTTTGTTTTCTCTCTCTCTCTCTCTCTCTCTCTATATATATATATACATATATATACATACATATATATATATATATAAATATACTCACAATAGAAACCGTGATATTTAAGCTTGTGTATCTGACTTATATCACTTAACATTGTGTTCTCAAGTTGCATCCATTTACCTATGAATGTATGACTGCCTGAAGCACTAAAATCTAATACAAAAATCAGGCTGATGATGAGGATCACATTCAAGTGAGGAAGCAATTCATAATTTACAAAGAAGTTTTGAACTTGCTCTGTGTCACAAATGGTAAGCTAAAAGCACCACATTAAGGCCTTCTACATTGATTTAAAAAAAAGGGTGCTGCTTTTGCTTATCAATTAATCCTATTTAACAGCAGATTTTAGTTCTAAAATTGATCTTTAAGAAATATTTTTTTAAATTATGCTTTACTGGCCTACTCAAAATCCTACTATACATGAAATGTATGTTCTCTTCAATAGCATGTTACTTTCACCTGTAAATGTATTTATTCCTTTTTCTTGTACTGCTACTAGTTACTCATAAATCTTTTCTTTCCTGATATAAAAATGATACTCATCCAACTTTTATTCCTCTAGTCCCTTTCCAAATTCCTCAGTAAATGTTTAACTGAATTCAAAAAGAGAGTAAGATTATGATAGACATGAAAAAAAAACACAGATTAGGAAATAATAAAAGAAGATACTTGTTTTTAAATGTGTTTATTTTCATTGACTGTCTTAAATATTTTCTATTTTGGTATTTGCTTTCATTTTGTCAAGTGAAACTATTTTTAAAGAGATTAATACTTAGATTAATCTTTAGTTACAAATCTTTAAACCTTAGGCAATAGCATAATGTGAACCTTCTAGAAAATGCCAAATCCTAGAGTTTGAGACATATGACAACATGTAATGGAAGATGTGATTTTAAGAAGTACTATATAAGACAAGACTAAGCATATTTGGAAATGGAATATGAAAGGAGGAAAACAACTCTAGAACTCCAAAAGAAGCCAAATAGGAGCCCTGGATGTTACAAGGAGAAACTTCCATTCAATAAAGGTAAATCTTCTCAACATTTAGATCAGTTCATAATGTATGTAATGGGTTGCCATAAATGGTTATTTTTATTGCAAAAAATTTTCTAAATATAAAACATGCATGGCTATATATTAAATAAGTTGTAGAAAATTATTTTAATTGGGAGAGGTATATCAGAAAATAGGTAAACCTCAATATCCATTTTGCACCTCTCAGGACTTCCAGAATGAGCTCCAATGGCCTAATTCAATCATATTAATCATTTGTTGTTGTTTGGTGGGAAGTACAATAATTCACTCAGAAATCCAACATCAAAATTTACCATTTTCATTAAAACATGTTGGTTCAAAAGTAGGTAAGACCTACTTACTGACCAATCAAATTAGAGAGAAGAATCTTGTTCAGTAATTGGGAAAATGGAGTACTCTTCCTCTACAATCTCAATATGAGGATTTCTATCACACAAACCCCTTAAGTGCCTATTTTTAAGCAGAAAAGATACCACGTACAACACAAAATCAATATTGCAAGTGGCATAAGAGAGACAGATAAAACTTGCGTGCCTGATGACACTACTGAGAGTATGATAACCCAAGCCTGAAGCCCAATTTACTAGATATATTTTGTTGGCTCTTCAACCTAGGATAGAGCTAATTCGATGCTTGGGAATTTCACCTATTGGTTTTTAGTAGAGTTTAACTAACTGGTGATATCAGTATGAAGTTAAAGGCCAGAAAAAAAATATTCTTGGCTCATTATATACCAACTCAGTACATTTCCTTTATTGAAGACCACATTCCAGTCAGGAACCCTATGCTACAGCTACAATACTTTTAGAGTTACACTAAATACTCCTTTTTCCTGTCTCTTAAACCATGCTGCGTTCTCTGAACAATGCTCACAACTTTTGAAATAGCTTTGCATTAAACTCCTCTGAACAACCCAGGTTGAGTATGCCATCAGCTTCCTGCCAAGAGTATGATGGATAAGTCACTCATCAATAGACCCACTATGTCTCAGTTACATCAGCTAGTGTATTTAATTTTTAAGGTACTCTGAATAAACTTTTCTATAAATGGAAACCAAAAACTTGTATGTAACTTATCAATTAATCTCTTTAAGTTTTCTTCCAGCTCAGATTTTGGCAAAATAAAACATAGCCTCCTAAAGTTTTTTTCATGAAACAATCTAAAAGCAGTTAATAAGAAAGGATTTTATTAAATTATCTTTCCTAGATACCTAATACAACTTCTATAACAAAGAAACAAAAGCTAGTTGACCTGCTATTAGTTGATAAGAAATTTTAAAAAGAAATCCCATTACCTATACTACTATCCTTGCCACCAATTCTTTAAAAGTGAAACAGTGTAAGGCATCACCCCAAGATAAGTGAAAAAGATATTCTTTCTAGGTAACCAGGTAAGCATTCATTTAATCCATTCTACAAATACTTATTGAGGCAGCTACACAGTGGGAAAATGATGTTTTCAATGAATGGTACTGGATCAGCCAAATACATATAGGTGCTTCTGAAATTATGATAGTTAGATACTAATAAATTCACTATAAGTTAAAAATACATTTAAAACACCTAATCTACTGAGTATCTAACTCAATAACATAGCACACTATAAAGTATAGGTTGTTCATCCTCCTGATTGTGGGCTTATTGGGAGCTGAGGCTTTGCTGCCACTGCCCAGGCATCAGAAGGCTATCACTACCCCATATCTATAACAAGAAAAAAATCAAAATTTAACACTCAAAACATGATTTTGGTTGAACAATGTCACCACCATAAAGGTATAAACTCATAAGTCAAACCACCAAAAGTTGGTAATTAATATCTGTATGTAGAAAAAAAAAACCTTGAACTTATATCTTATACCATAGATAAAATTCAAAATTCAATTCCAGATGGACTATTGCTATAAATGCAAAAAGAAACAAGATTTAAAGTAGAAACACAGGGTCTAAAATAGGCTAATCAAAAGAGAACAAAAAATGTTAACATATATATACACACATATATTCATCAAAAAATACTACTGAAGAGGGAAAAGACAAGCCAAAGAAGAGAGATTTGCACTACATATCTAATGATATAAATAGAATTTCCACATTATATAAGAATGACAACTCAAAAGAAAAATGAGCAAAAACTTTAAACAAGTACTTAACAAAAGAGGATAACCAAAGTACAAAAAATATATAAAAATATCCAATTCTCATTAGGAAATACAAATTAAAATATGTGCCCTATGCAATGGAATATTTTTATAAATCATAATCTAATAAGGTCTTATTTTTCTAAAACAATAAAAACTCCTACATTCAATAATAAAAAGACTAATGTTGATGTTTATAACGTGCAAAGTATGTGACCATATTTCTCCAAAGATATATCAAACAGAAAAAAAGAACATTAAAATAGCTAATAAACACATGAGAAAATGCTCAATAAATATCATTAGAGGTTCAATAGATTTGAATGCATTGGAAATGCAAATTTAAAAATTATAGATCATTTCATACCCACTCAGAGTGCTATTATGAAAAAGATAAACAAAAGAAGGGTTGGCAAAGACATGGAAAACTTGGAACACTCAAATACTGCAGGCAGGTATATAAAATAATGAAATCACTTTAGAGAACACAGATTTAACCTCAAATGGTTAAAAAGAACACAAGAAACTGACTTCTAAGGTATCATCCACTCAAGAAAATGAAAACAGAACATTCACAGAAAACTCCTGTACATGAATATTACAGCACCATTATTCATAACAGACAAGAGATGGAAATAATGAGTTTCCTACAAACTGACAAATGGAAAAATAAAAATATATACATATATGGAATGTAATATCACTCAGCCATAAAAAAATATATGTTATAAAACAGATGAACCTTGAAATTGTTATGCTAAGCAAAATAAACCAGAAACAAAAAGACAAATAGCTGGGTGTGGTGATGTAAGCCAGTACCCAGGAGGCTGAGAAAGGAGAATTACTGCAAGTTTCGAGGCCAACCTGTGCTACACAGTGAGTTCAAGTCCAGGCTGAAACTACATAGTGAGACAAATATTGTATGATTCTACCCATATAAAATATCTAGAATAAGTAAATTCATAGGGAAAATAGATTATTGGTCTTCTAGGGGTGGGTATGTTGTACTGATAGACAGAAAATTGGTAAAGCACATGAATAAGCACTTTACAGTGAAGACAAATTCTTCTATTCTGATAAATAGAAAAGCATGCCCAATCAGTCAAAAGTCAGAAAAATGTGCAAATTAAAACCATGCACTATTTTCTAACCATTAAAAAATGGCAGTATATTTAAGAAAATATCAATTTCTTAAAAAGACAGAACCCTATTTTACTTGATTTGAAGGCTTTTGGTAGTATTTCTAATGTTAAACAAGGTTTTAAGTATAAAAGAGTTAATTTTATAATTATGCTGGCAATTTCTCAGTAAATAGATGAAAAGAATATTTTACAAAGATCCATACAATGGTCCTGCCATGCACAATGATCTGACAAAGACATTTATAAAATCCAGTTCATATAAAATGCAACATAATTTGTATCTCCAAAATAATTCTTAATGTACTAGATATAGGAAAATAGTATTCCATCATTCTAAGAAAGTAAACTAAATGGGATAATGGAATTCTAAGCAGTGTTGCTGAGGAAAAAATGTTTCAATAAAGTAACAGCACCAATTATCAATCAGCTTAATAATCTACCACTCCTCAATCACCACTCTCAAGGAAGAGCAGCACAAGTTTCAAAGAAAAGACAGGTTACAAATATTTCAAATGTAATATAACTGAAGGTGAAGTAAAAAATATCTCTAAAAGTCATCTCTATTTTCTCTCCCTAGGTAAAAATTTTCTCTTACTTCAAATCTTATCTCTTTTCTTTCTCAAATCATTTCATTTTCTGAGCAGTTAAGAATATTAGAGTTAACTGATAGGAACAAGAGTTTTTTGAAGGGGAAATAATATTTCTCTTCTTTAAAATAATTCATAAAGTCTCACTTAATTGTTAAAGAAAAATCACATAACACAACCAATATCTTGTGAAATCATAATCAGAAAGTCAACATTCATTACTATAAGAGTACAACTGTGCTAAGCAAAGGAAGGCATTTAAAAAAGGACATAACACGAAAAGGAAAAAACTGAACCAATTCAATTTGTACTATTTATAATATACATTGATATGAGAAAACTTCTTAAATACCCAAATATATCAACTTGAAAGAGAGTGCAAAATATTGTTTTTGTTACTACAAATAAAGATTTTGATATTATAAGTGAAAAATTAAAACAAAAACTGTAAATTCATTTAAAAGAAAATGGCAAGATTTCTAAGAAATTTAAAGACAGCAAAGGAACAAGTAGGAAAAAATAAGAGAAACGATGCCTTGTAACTTGAATAAATGTGTAGATGAAAAAATTTTACTTAGTTTCTAGTTTAACTCAAAATTTCTTAACTTGACATTCTACCAGTTTAATTCCATGTCTACATTTATGTCCAAGTCACAATACAAAAACATTATTGAATTAGCAAACAATATGATCACAGTCAATAGAAAGGGAAATTATAAATAACATAATTAGTGATTGCCAGTTGTCCAACTACAAAAGCTGCACAATAAAACCACCAATACATATTACTTACCTTTTCAAGTAAGTAGCCAATGACTAAAAATCCTTTTCCACCCAGCATCTGTTCTTGCATGGCTACTGAACTTTTAAGCAGTTCAACCAGGAATGCCAAAAGAGTAGCACTGCATGTAAAGTACAGATAATTTAATTTTGTAATCATTAAATGTTTATTATAAAGTGTTTCATTTCAGTAATTTACTGTGCCAAAAAATAAACAAACATAATCAAGTCTAATTTCTATTCTGCTGACAAATGCTCCTATATCTTACATTATACAAGAACATATCTTTTCACAAGCATAAAACCTAGTTTTACCCTTTTTCAAATTAAATATAATCAAAAGATAACCATATGTTTTTCTATTCCACAGGTAAACATCAGTTTATTTATATGGATGTATTTCCTCTTTCAAGTAAATGTAACAAAAAAAGACATTTCCACAGAAAGGCTTATTTTAATGTTTGTTAGAATAACACACTATCATAGATAAATTTAAGTGTGCATGCAATATTGTTTCTGAATACACATCATTTTTAAAGAAATGTATACACCTAATGTTTGAAAAACACTGTCAGAAAAAATATCCAGGGAAATGTATAACATATTTATAACATATTTATATCTATACATGCTTTCAGAAAAGTTCACAAGAACAAAAAAAATGGCACATGTAATACAGAAATGAAAACTATCAATTAATTACAGAGGATATAAATGAACACATAATAGCACACAAAGATGTGGAACAAAGAGTAAGCACTTAGTATGTCTTTTGAATGAGTGAATGAAGAAACAAAAAAAAAGACTGCACTGAATTAAGCTTCAATGATGTATTTCTTCACAAAGTTACATAATTTGAAACAGCAGCACTGATACATGAATATAGTTTTCCTAAAAATAAAAATATATTTCTTCATTGTATGTGCATCCTATACTTTAAAATAAATTGCTACAAGCCAGACTTTATCAGAAATTAAAGTTTACCTAAATTATTTTATAATTTATCCTAAATTATCTATATTCATAAGATAAAGTCACAAATATCTAAATACTGTATGTTTTAAACACAATAGAACTCATCCTTACAAGTAATTTAAAAATTTTATAATGAGGAAATACTGAAAATTATACAAGCCCAAAACAAATCTTAAATTATTTATGCCTCTGAATTATTCTAATCATTCTAGCTTCAATAGGATTGACATACTTCTCTGATAATGCTATTTTTGTTCAAATCAGAAATGTTCTCATAATAAGAATTCATAGCAAAATTATCACTATCGTTATTATAAAAAAAGATATTTTCTTGGACTACCTTATATCAGAAAAAATATACTATCCAGAAATAAAACACTTTATTACATGAAATTAAAACTTCAATTGTAGCAACTAGCCCTATAACCTTAACCACAAAAAAATAAATTAATATTACAAATCAAAGATATCCTTTTACTTAGTCCTTAAATGAAAGATAAGCACTTCTAAGAAAAACACAACTACCAAAGAATTCATTGGAATTTTTTTAAATGTTTCTGTAAAGAAGCACAGGTATTAAGCAATCTGTTCTATTTCAAATGAATTGCATCATAGTAAAGAGCACTTCACACGTAATCACTTAAAATGATAATACATATAACACTTCTGCTTAAATATTGGGAAAAAATAAAGAAAATTACAGCATAGAAATTACACAATTTCCTAATCTTTTCATGGAATTTTTACCTACACATAAGTTAGTGAGTGATACTGAGGCAAAGTGAACTGCTAAACATCAGTACTGCCAAAAAGAAAGACTAGAAATGCCTCACAATGGTCCCTATCGTCTAAGAGAAAACACAAAATGGTACTTAGAATAAATCACCCTCCTATGTAATACCATACAAAATTATAAGGATGCCATGGACTTTTCTTTTAATTCTTTTATGTCAGAAGAATTAGTCATTCTCAAACATCTAATGAATTAAGTTAGACATCTAAATATGATAGAGTTCCATTACAAAAACAGAAATATTAATTTTATTGCAATTCTTAAATCTTAACACATAACTATGCTATCCATAAAATGTTAATTTCACTTCAAGATTTACCATGAAAACAATTAAAAAGCCAAATGCATTCACTAACCAATGTATTCTTAATTTATGCCTAAAGCCCAATGCAATAGAATACCATATCTTTCCAAAAAAAATCTTAAAAATAAAGTGCATTTGACATGGTGGGTGGAATAGTAAATAGATGGCCATCTTCGAAGAGGTACATTTTCAAACATAATTTAACAAACTTACCAGTAACTAAAATGCATCGGATTGCTGCAGGGCTCACAATAAACTTGCAAAATTCTGTGTACTGCCATACAAAATTTCTCTCCATTCTTGCCTATTTCCAACTCCCCTAGATACAAAGGCAAATATAAAGGATACTTCAGCCCATTCCTATATCTCCTACAAACCACTTCCTGTCTAGAACACATCAGTTCATCTGTAGAAGATCTAAATAGATAGGATAATCCAGAAAGCAACTAGTTGTGTCAGCCAAAACTAATATATACAACATAGAACATTCTCTTGAAAAGTATAGCAATACCTAGGAACAGATTGTCAGAGGAGTATTTTATTTTATAGACAAAAAGTGTACTGATTATGATATAATATAAAATTGCTAAACTTTTCAATAGACAATACTATAACATGTTCTCTAAGAAGCAAATCTACTTCAGGAATTGTTAATGGTTTTGAATCCTATCTCCTTTTAAGAAAAATTATACTAAGAATCTATTGTAGGTTTCTTTCTTAAAAATAATTACTATCTTCTAATTTTAATAAGCTATAAATTAGGACATAATATTTAAGTATCATAAAAAATGAAGGCTAAACCTTAGGAACAACATGAAAGAAATGAGCTTTCTGGTTCACATTCTTAACAAATGCCTCAATGTCTCGGCCCACAAATAGCTGAGAATATGAAGTAACTATGGATAAAGATAATTAACTTTTAATGCAAACATATACTGTATAGTATTTAGGTTCCATTAAAATTTATTTGAGTTTTGACTTGATTTTACTTATAACTTCATTCATTTCAATTTTCCATTTAATTTTTTAAAATAACTAATGTAGATAATTCATATTATGTGATCCAAAAGTTTTAGTATCTTTAAGGTACTTTTATTTTCTATAAATATATCATAAAGATACACCCAGCTTGTAAGTCTAATGATTGGGAATGAATATATAAACTAAATTCACTTCAAAGGCAACTCATAGAAGGCATAAACTTGCCATTTGATTTGCTTTGTACTGAAACAAGCAAAATATAGCTAGGCTAGCTTTTAAAATAAACATCTTTTTATCAAGAAGAATATAACTTATGCAAAAATTAAAGACTCCCCCTGAGATCCAACACCCTTCTACTTTAAAAGGACGTGTTTAATCCCTTGAGTAACCCTATATGCAAAATAATTGTCAGAATAAATTCAGAAGTAGATTAAGTTCCAAATAAGATTTAAAGTATCAGTACAAAAGAAAACTCTTTGACATCTTCAGATTTCTTAAGCAGCCTAATTTAGGAATTAAATACACTGAAGAATTTCAAAAGATGATTAAAAGTATATAAAAACATCAAATACTATGGATTCTATGCTATTTTTGTTACTACAAAAATCTTTCTAGATGAATGTTATCTCAGCAGGAATAAAACTGTAAAAGAAATCTACTCAAGTCCACACCCAAGACAATTACTTCCTAGTAACACAATCATAAAATAATCTATCAATAAATTAGAAGTTACTTTCCTTCACAGGTGGAAACCAAATGCTTCCAAATGCAAGTACATTTAGCAGTCATTTTTAGACAAGACATTCCCTAAAGATACAATCTCAATGAAGACTATGAAATTAAATACACACACACATACACATACACACACACGCACACACGCACACTGTCACATTTATCAGGGCAAACAAATAGAGTTTCATGCCAAAAATCAAATAAGGAAAATAAGTCAAATGAGGAAACAAGTGAAATGTAACACAGTAAAATGTAAGGACAGATGTAAGACTCAGCACATGAAATCAATAAGCTTGTCATTGGCCATGAAATTTCTCCACAATAACTTGGCATCTTACTGATGAGGAAGCAGGCTCACTTATCAACTTATAAACTGAATTGTTATCTTGTCGTGGATACTTAGGAGCTTTCTAGTGAGCTCTATTAAATGTTAGGCTATTATACATTTGTATCTTCCTTTCATTTATAATAGATTTTAATTTCATATTTCACCAATGATTTCTAACAAATATGCCAAAAGCCCTCAAAATCTAAAAAATTATTACTTATATGCTCCAATCTGTTATGAAGGAAACAAAATTTTCAAAAGTGCACATATAAAATCACTTCTAAGCTTCATATATGTTGCATATTAGTATATGATACCTAGCAGAATTTATATTTAGAGAACAAAAGAGCCTTTAGACATGATACTTTCATACGCCTACCAAAGATGTTCAACATTTACTAAAAATACTTAAATGCTAAAAAGAAAACAAACCCTCTCAATGCCTAATAGTTCTGCAGTTTAACCTCAATGCACATAACATCTCTCATAATGGACTAAATGTTCTAGCCCAGTGATGCAGAACCTTTTACAATTTTCAATGATAACAAACATTCAGTTGCAGAATGCATGCCACCACACTCTATCCCCTTTATGAAAATTTCTTGGCCATGTTACAAATGGCAGTCATCACTATTACAACCATGGACACATAAATACTTTAGAGATTTAATTATCTAATTTCCTAACATCTAAAAAGAACCTACAAAGTTCAAAATTAGAAAGTATAAAGTACAAACAGGTTATATTTACACATAGGTGATTTTAGCTTTTTATGCGTACTTTAATGCTCTTCAGGATCAAAACATACCCCAGTAGCAAGGCCAAATGGCCAGTGTTTTAACCTTACACTGGCTCTTTCAGCCAAGCCTCGGTCCATTTAACAGAAGCAAGATTAATAACATATCCTAAAAGTGCTGCAGTTAGCAAATGCAAGAAATTAAACAGCAAAACATCAGACTACATAACTTAAAAATTTGATAATTAGGTTTTACATGTGCAAATATTTTTCTATTGTTTTTACAATTAATTTTACTTTAAATGATCATGTAAAATTTATTATATTTAAAAATTTGGTGTGCAGTTCTAAAAATGTTAACAGATATATAGATTTAATCACTATCACAATCAAAATATAAACCAGTTCCATCATATCAAAAAAGCCTCACTTGTGCCTTTCAGCTTTATAGTCACACCCTTTCAACACTCATAACCTCCAGTAATTATTATCTCCTTTCTATCTCTATAGTTTTGAATTTTCAAGAATGACATATAGATGGAATCAGTTTGTAACCTTCTGAGACTTCTTTCTTGACATCAATGTACTACCTTTGAAATTCATTCAAATAGATATATACATATATAGAATTAATTCGTTTTAATTGATGAATAGTATGCCATTGTATCAACAGACGTGCCAGTTTGGGTATCAGTTCATCTTCAAAGGCATTTGGGTTACTGCATAGCAATTATGAAAAGGGATACTATAAACACTCACATCCAACTTTGTTTGTGAATATTTTCATTCTTTCTCATAAATAAATACACAGATGCTAAATAAACTTTAGAAGCCAAATTATATAAATATATGTCTAAATTTATAATGACCTACTATATTCGAGACTGGCTATACCATTTGGCAATTATACTAGTACAGTAGTACCTTGGTTCACAAAATTTAATTTGTTCCACAATTTTGGAAAAGATAGCCATGTTTGTGTTTGTGTGAGAAAGATGATGGACATCATGTTTGTCATCAGATGCAGAGTTTGCAAACAAAAAGAAAATTCTGCCAATTGCTTCTGTTTGAAAACCAAATTGTTTGCAAACAAGTAAGTGTTCATGAACCAAGGCACCACTCTACTGTGTTTCAATTACTCTGAACACTTACAAGCATTTAGCACTACAAATATTTCTTATTTTGAACATTATGGTAGGTGTACAGTGTTACAGTGGTTTTAATTTATATGTCTCTATTGACTAGTGATGTTGGACATATTTTTATGAACTATCTTGACATTCTTATATTCTCTTTGGTGAAGTGTCTAAGTTTTTTGCTTATGTTTAAAAACTACTGAAGGTTGAAAGTCTTTTACATAATCTTGATATAAAATCCTTCTCAAATAAGAGATCTGGCATTCTCTTTCCCCAGTCTGTAGTATATCTTTTCACTGCATCTTTTGCAGAGCAAAATTTTTAACTTTGATGAAGTAATAACAAATTTATCAATTTTTTTTCTTTTCTGAATCATACTTTTGGTACCATACTTTTGGTACCTAAGAAGGCTTTGCCTAATATAGATTACAAAGGTTTCCTCCTGTTTCTTTTAAAAGTTTTATAGTTTCGTGTTACATTTAAACTTAATTTTCTGAGCTAATTTTTTAGTATGTGATTTAGGTCAAGGCTCATGTTTTAGCTTATGGCTATTCTTCCTCTGCTGAATTACTTTGGCACCCTTTACTAAAAAGCAATCATTCATAAATGTGTAGGACTACATTTGGATTCTATTTTGTTTCAATGATATATGTATTACTTTATTAATATCACACATTTTATTATTTTAGTTTTATAGTAAGTTTTAAAGCCAGATAAGTACAATTCCCAACTATTTTTTTCAAATCATTTTAGCTATCCTAGTTACACTGTCCTCCCATATAAATTTTGGATTTATCTTTTCCTTATCAATGCATATCCAGAGATTTTGACTAATATTGTGCTAAATCTATTTATCCATTTAATGTCACCAATACTGTGTTGAATCTTCCTATCCAGGAACATGGCATGTCTCCATTTGTGTAGATATTTGCTTTATTTCTTCAGAAATTTGTGGTTTGGGGGACAAAGATCCTGTACATATTTTGTGGAATTTGTAACCATATACTTAAATACTTTGAAACTACCACTAAAGGGATTTTTAAAATTGCTTTCTTATTGCACTTGTTAAAAGAAGTATGATTTTTTCTTAGTACCTTGTATCTTGTGAACTTGCTAAACATGTTAATATTAGAACTTTGTGTGTATCAATTCCTCGAGAATTTATATGTAGAAAATCATTTTGCGTATGAAAATTGACAGCTGTATTCTTTCTTTCCAATCTCTATAACTTGTCTGGCCTTTTCTTACTTTACCAGACTGACTAAAACCCATTATGTGAATTAGATACACAGCAGTATAACACAGGAAGGAGTTAAAAAATTATAGAATTACTTTCTCAAATTTTTCCCTTTCCATGACCTCCCTGATATGTTGTGGATCTGAGACTTTTTGTCTCACTCTACTATGTACTTCTATAACTGCCCACATCCAAAACTACAAATAGGAAGATACAGTAAAGCTCAAGTGTTTGTCTCACCCTCTTGGAGCACTAGTTCCACTAATAAAACTGAAATCTAGTGTGAGAAGACTGCATGGGCACTAGGACATAAGAAGACAAAGTGAAAAAAGAAAAAAATTAACAAGAAATTTTGCTCTAGAACTAGAAGGGTTGTTTCTCTTGGAGCACTTGATCTCTCACTATATCTTGTATTCAATTCATTTTCCAGGACATTTAGTTTACCCTGGGGGATACCAGAGAAGCACAAAATATAATGAACTCACCACCAGATTAAAGGTACTACAAATTCTGCTCTTCTTCCCCTGTTAATATTTACATACTTTACAGAGCTTTCAAATACCTGCTTGATGATTTTGTCCATAGTGGTTTTTTTGGTACTGAGAGGGAGAAGAATGGTAGGGTACTCTCGCTCCATCTTACTCATAACTGGAACTGAAATTTTAAATTCTTACAAAATTAAATGAAGTTACAAACTAAGATAACCCAATATTTATCCACACACCCCCAAAAATCTGAGTCCTTAACATTTTATCTCAGCATGCTAATGGGATGTTATTCAATGTGGCCTGATACTGGCAGAAGGCAGGGGATACACATCACCATGAAGAGGCAGCTTTAATACTATATGCCACAACACCCCCAATAGTCTTTAAATCTTCTTACAACAAAGAACTAACCCACTAACTGTACTAGCTAAGAAACCACATGTGCCAGAAACAATGGTAGATATTAACAATTCCAATGTCACATTCCTTCTTCTTGATTATACAGAGGACTACATTTCTCAGCTTCCTTAGTTATTCATGTGACTAAATCAACAAAATAAGATTAGAAGACTTGTGAGCTACAGCAGTGAAAAGTCCATACATAATTCTCTAGTCTCTCTTTTTCCCTCCTACAATGAATACTGGCTACTCTCAAATATCAGGATGACTTCCCAAACCGTAGATCCCTGAATGAACTACATTTGTTCATGTGAACAATAAATATATAAATCTTAATTGTGTAAGGTCACCAAATTTCAGAGTTGATTTGATATTACATATCCTATCCTATTAAAATTAAGAGTTTAAAAATTGTACACTACTATGTATTTTAGAGTTTTTAAATAATATCTCATTCTTACTCATTTTTCGTATCATATATTCCAGGAGACTTGACCCAGAATACACTAAGAACATCAAATCCTTGTAAGCTCTTATACAGAACAACACCTGCATATTCCTAAGTAGAAACTATCCACATTAACCCCCAGACAAATCCACACACTTACTCTCAGATGGCTATGATTGATAGTGAGAATGAATCTATTACAATAACTCAGTACATATAAAATTTAAACTATACTATAATACCATAGCATTATACTATAATAGTACAACAGCCATAAATTTTCCATGGAATGAGAAAACTGAAAGGGCTTTTCCTAAACAAGATATGCCCTATATTGAGTTTTCTAGAATATATTAAACCTGTTACCATCTTCTGCACTGAGAAAGAAGCAATTAATTAGGGTATACCAACACAGATTTACAAGAATGAACATTGAATTGTCTATTATATATCTATACTACAATTTATACATAGCTCATTTGACTCTGTAATTGCACTCAATAGCTATGGCTGCAATAATGAGGTACAATCGCAAAATCCATCCTATAGACCAAAATACTGCACCTTTCTAACACTGGGCAAATATAAAAGCTTACTCATCTCTGGACTGCGATATACTTACTCAGTGCCACATATAAACCACCTTATCCCAGCTATAATAAAACCTTGACCAACTGATAAAAATTCAAATAGTTTCAAAATTTTTATTTCATCTTTATGCCAACAGGTTAAACTCTACAAGATTCCCTGGCTATACTGTCTGTTCTTATATTGCTTCCTGTATATTCTAACAAGTACCTGGAGTAATACTCTTTCAAGAGTATATATCCATATTTCATATAATGTCTACTTCCTAGCTGTAATATTAATGGGTATCACAGCTTCTTTTAAGGCTTTAAAGTTGTACTTGATTTTACAGAACCACAGAAATATGAAATTTTTGCCTCTATTGGAATAAAACTCTAACTTTTATTTCATTTTTATAGCATATCATTTACAATTTCCTCAGCTGTAACTGTTACAAAATTCATTGTAGATGAAAGATCATGAACATTTTAATTGTGACTAATGCTTTGGGCAAAGCAGCAGTCATATCCCCATCCAAATACACATTTTTAAAAATACATAATATTTAATATCACCATGTATGTTTTGGTATATATATGCATGTAAGCATAATGTTTAAATCTGGTTATACTTACCTATCTGCTCAAACATTTATCATTTCCCTATGGTAAAAACATTTCAAATTCTCCAGGCTTTTTTGGAGTGTATAGTATATCACTGAAACCTATACAACAGCACACCAGAATATTACACCCTTATAGCACTGTAACTTAGTCTCTATTGATTTTATGCTGATTGGTCTTCTTTAACAGCAGAATCTGAAATTCCCTTATATAAAATTGCGAACTTTGGAGGAAATATTTTTTAAATAAATAAAATAATCTTAAAAACAAGATCCACCTTTTGTACTCTATGAAATGTTGTTTGGTAATATAAAAAATTTTCATCCTTACTTTGTACATGAGTTGGCAGGAGAAAAAAGGAAAATCTGATGCAAATCACAGGTATACTCTATAAAAGTTTTCTTGAATATTTCAAGTATGTTGTCATTCCTGACATGCACAATATAGATAATGTAGATAAGCATGTTAAACAGGAAGCTTGGGCCGGGGATTTAGCTCAGTGGTTCCGCCGCCTGCCTCAAAAGCGCAAGGTCCCGAGTTCGATCCCCAGTACCAAAAAAAAAGAAAAAAAAGGAAGCTTACCTATCTTCTTGATAACCAAGTCATAAATATTTGGATTATTTCCATAAATAAATGTTCAAAAATAATGTTATGTTCTCAAGATGCTTATATCTATCAATCCAAAAAGATCCTCATAGAAATATTTAATAACCAGATTTAGATTAACCTTACCCATTAATAAAGACAAATTTTAAAAGAAGTATCAAAAATGGATTGAATTCAATATATCACAAATATGGAAAATACCAAAATAAAACTCAAACATAATAATATCTAAGATTTGCACAGAATTTAGATTCTAGTAGACACATGTCTGTAACTCTCATGAGATAGACAAGCTACCAGAAAAACAAGATTACTGCTATTTTCAAATGAACTATTAAGGTGTAGGCACCTAAGACCTTCCTCTGTGTCCCCAGCAGCAATCTACATGCAAGGCACTTTTGCATGTATAGTTCAATGTTTTAAATCATAAACGAGTTGTATCAAGGAAGCATTTTGTTGTTCTGAAAATTGCATACCAAAACAAGCACCTGTACCAGTAATTTAAGGTACACTCAAATCTACTTGAATTTGCTAATGAAAGATCTGCAGTGCAACTGATGCAATCAGAAATTTATCACTCTAGCCCTGTGGCATGTTCTAACTCTTCCTGAATGAAAAATACTATAAAATAACCATAAATTAAGTGAAACTGAGTATGTATGGTGCCCCCAATCCATGGACGAATTCAAACTTTAGGAAACATTGTAGACATTTAATAATGATTTAACCATCTTTTTAGAGAAAATGTAACAAAAATGATGGGCTTTCTATTATTTCTATGTGGTTTAACTGAACAACTTTAGGCAGCAAACAAGGAATCTGTGTACTCTCTTAGGAAAACGATAATCAGATATGCATTCTACATAGGACAGATTATACATACTTCTTATTTAACAAAAAACCCCAACAAAACACTAAACTGCAGTCGACCAAAATTAAGACTTGCCTTCTCTTCACTGGTTTTAAATGAGATAGTTTATCTCATTTATATCAGTTTATAAATTCTGATTTTGTTTTTAATGAACCTTTTAGTGTATTTTAGTAGTTAAGTATAAAATTGGATTATACGGCCTGTCATTGTTCTTTATTATCTCTACTTCCATTTCTTTTTTCTGTGTATATTCTACATGTAATACATATATATTTTTTTAATTCAACTGGTAGTTACCTGAGACAAAAAAGCATTCATTTTTTTTGTTTCACAGAGTTGATTTTATATCCAAATTACCTACAAAACAGCAAAATGCCCTTTCCTATTAAAAGATGACAAATTAATTAAATTTCAAGATATGCTGTAAACTTTTATCATTCCCCTACAGTTCAGGCAGACTATTTAATGTATTTTATTTTTCACCCCTTACAAATTAATTTGCACATTAATTTCAATAAAATTCCATTTTATTCTAGTTAAACCTCATTGAACAAATTAGTTTCTTTTTTCTTCTAATACTCATAGTATATAGATATGAAATGCATTTTCATGACCCCATTTCACTTTTATGATGGTGGCTTCATTACCAATTTAGTAAATCTTTTAAAGTCAGACAAATTAGAATACTAAGTGCCAGTGGTAAAGTTTCTAGATAAAAAACATAAAGGAAATATAACTGAATAAGATATAGCTTAGTAAAAATTTTTACTTGATTTTCAAAATTGAATTATTAATTATACTCGACAAGTACAAACAATTTCTGTAAGAGAGACAACTATTTTAAACAGGAACTGATTATACTTCTTTTGTCAAAGCAATCACATGCCAATTTTAAATCAGCTGGGTTAACAGCAAGTAGTAAAATTTTAACATGAATGCACAACAGGTGATTTTTCATGGATTAAAAATCAGAAAATATGGTTAGTCACTGGATTTTTATGACACTTCCAAGTAAACAAGGATATTTGACCAAGGTGGTATGACACTGAAATATTTAAATTTCCCAGATAATTTTCTTGTTTTACATGTGTCAGTAGTGATAATCAGGAGTTTAAATTATAATATTTAATTATTAGAAGGGCTGATTATATAAAAACTATATACACTTCAAGTTAATTAGAACAATAACTTTATTAGCCAGTTTTACAAAAAAACATGATTTAAGTTTATTAAATTAACTTTCATATCATATATTTTAAATTATAATTGGACATTTATCATGATAGGACCTTGTACATGATTAGTTTCTCTAAATTTTTATATTTTATATTCCATGAGTATATTAAACAACTTGTAGTCATACTTAGCTATTCTCTAAACTTTTTATTCCATCAATCTACAAAATAACTTGGATTCATAAGTAAAAAAAAAGAATTTTCTTTTTTTTAACTTTTACTAGTACATGTTTGCAGTACATAATGATTACATTCACTGTAGAGAATTGGTACATGTACATAAGACATTTCAATTACTTTTTATTTCTTTCTTCCAGCCTCTTTTACTTTTCTAGCATCAGATTCATTTATTTATCTTATAAAAACTTCTGAAGTTAATTATCATATATACAGATTAAAAACCAGACTAATAAGCCAAAGAACATATAAAACATGTAAGACCACTGTGCTAACTTAAGGTATACTTTTACATAGACACACTGTCCAGGCTTTTTTTCTATCTCTTTTTCCTATTATCTGTCTTTTATTTCATACATATGGGGTTTTTCATACAAGAGAAACCATACGATATTTAAGCTTGTGTGTCTGAGATACTTCATTTAGCATTATGTTGTCAAGGTGTTCCCATTTTTCTACAGATGACTCAAGTTTATCCTTTACTATGGCACAGTAATACTGTATTGTGTATAAATACCACATTGTCTTTATCCATTCATCTGCTAATAGACATATAGGCTGTTTCCAAGATTTAGTTTTTAGGAATTGCTCTCCTATAAACATGTGTGTGTTGTATGTGTCTTTAACTCTTTTGGGAAAATACCTGCAAGGGGAATAGGTGGGTCAAATGGAATTTCTATTTTTAGTATTTACAGGAGTATCCATGGTGATTTCCCATAGTGGTTGTACCAGTTTATGTTCCACAAAAAATGAAGAAGGGTCCTTTCTCCTGACAGCCTTGTCAGTATTTGTTATCGGTTGATTTCTCAATGAGTAAGATGGAATCTCAGTGTTGTTTTAATTTGCATTTCTCAAATGGTAGCAATAGGGAAATTTTTTTCATATATTTATTGGATATATATATATATATATATATATATATATATATATATATATGAAGTGTCTATTCATTTCAGATGCCATTTTTTGATTGGGTCCCTAAATTTAGGCACTCTAATTTTTTCCACTCTTTATATGTTGTAGATATTAGTCTTTTCTCCGAGGAATAGTTAGCAAAATTTTTCCCATTCTGTAGGTGGTCTCTTCACTCTGTTGATTATTTCCATTGCTGTACAGAAGCTTTTTAATTTGATGTGATCCCATTTGTTGATTCTCGGTGTTATTTCTTGTGCAACTGGGTTTTTGTTCAGAAAGTCTTTGCCTATGCTATATCTATGTCTTCAAGAGTTTTACCTATTTTGTCTTTCTGCATCTTGTTTTTGTTCTAATGCTGAGATCTTTGATCCATTTTGATTTTAAGGTTAGTGCAGTGAGAAATGCAGTTCTAGGTTCAACTTTCAGCATGTGAATAGCCAATTTTCCCAGCACTATTTGTTAAAGGAGCTATCTTTTCTCCAGCAAAGGGATTTGGCCTGCCCCTTTTTCAAACATCATGTAACTAAATGTGCTTGGAGATTGTCTGTATGGTTTATTCTGTTCCTTGATACACAAGTCTATATTTTGCCAAAAGCATGCTGTTTTTAATCACAGTAGCACTATAGTATAAGTTGAAGTCCAGGATTGCAATTGTCTCTTCCTTGCCCTATTCTAAATCTCTTCTGGTTCCATATGAATTTTAGGATTGCTTTTGCCAGTTCTATAAGAAATTTTACTAGACATTTTTACTGGATTGCATTAAATCTACACAACAGTTTTGGAAATACGGCCATTTTAACTTGGTTAAAGTTAAATTGGTTCTGCCATTTCAGGAACAGGAAATATCTATTTTCTGATAGCCTCTTAAACCTCTTTTTTCAGAGAACTGTAATTTTTATTGCACAAGTCTTTCACTTCCTTGATTAGATTAATTCCTAACTATTCCTTTTTTCGTGATGCTATTGTGAAAGGTATCTGTTTCCCTAATTTCTTTCTCAGTGAGTTTGTTATTGGCACTTAGAAATACAACTGATTTGAGGAACAAGCTTCAGCCAGAGGCCCACCATTCCATCCATAAAGGCGCGCAGATCCCAGGGAGCAGATGTGTGGCCCAGACCAGTGCGGTTGCAGGGACATCCCAACCAGGGGTCTGCCCTGACACCAGAGGCTCCTGTACACCCACCCAGGCCAAAGTCACACCCAGAAAAGACCTGCACAGGCCAACAAGCTTCAGCCAGATGCCCGCCATTCCATCAGCCAGGGCCAAGGACCCACCTGGAAAAGAGCTACACAGGCACACAAACAATAGCCAGAGACTTGCCCCAATACCATTGACAAGTGCATGGAGACGTGCACAGACAACAGGAACTGGGGTACAGCTAGAGGCATAGCTAGATACCACCCCAAGAGTACTCAGGCCCAGCCAGAAGCCCACCCAGACAACAGGGTCAGCTCAGGGATCCATAAAGCCACCACTCTGAACTCAGGAATTGGTGTACTGGTGGACCAGCAGAGTAAAGGCTGCTCAGTAACTTTCTGAGAACTGAAGACCACTGAGGGAGAAAAAATTCACCTCAACAGAGGCACAGCAGGCTGCATCTGTTGAAATGAGAAGACAAGTAAATAATTCTCGAAACCAGACTTCAGGATCACCTATGGCAACCCCAAAGGGCAATGAGATGGAACAATCTGATACCCAAACACGTGGCCTCCCTGAACTGGCAACAAAAGAGGACCTGGAAAAAATGAAATCGGAAATAATTTCTCAGATAACAGCAGAGATTGTGTCCATAGTATAAGACATGATTACTAAATCTACAGCAGACACAGATGAAAAAATAGAGGAGCTGAGGAATATAATGTAATCCCAATAGGAAACGAATGGAACCCATAAAACACATGGAAACAGATATCCAGGAGATTAAAAACTACACTGAATGTTAACATAGCAGAATGAGCAAATGAGAGGACAGAATTTCAGATATAGAGGATAGGATGGTAATTAGTGACCAGGAAAACAAAAATTTCTTTAAAATAGGGACCATGAGAAATCAATCCAGCAGCTGGAGATGGTGCAAAGAAGAATAACATCACATTGACTGGAGTCAATGAAGAAATAGGAGAGTGTGCAGATGTCATAAAAATCTGCTCACAGAAGTAATGGCAGAAAAGTTACCAAATACTGGAAAAGAACTTGACATACAGGTAAGTGAGGGATATAGGGCTCCAACTAGCCATACTGAAAAAAATCTACACCTAAACATATACTACGCAAGATTCTAGAAATCCAAGAACAAAATTCTACAAGCACTTAGAGAAAAGAAACAAATCACATACAAAGGAAAGCCCACCAAAATCACATCAGACTTCACAATGCAAACCCTCAAGGCAAGAGTGTGGTGGGACGTATTTCAAGACATAAAGGAAAAAAACACCCAGCACACACTGATGGACCCTGCAAAAATATCTTTCAAAACTGATAGAGAAATAAGATACTTTCATGACAAAAAGCACCTTAGGGACTTCATGAATACCACACAGGCACTCCAAAACATTTTAAACAATATCCTAGGAAAAGACAATGAAGATCACAACCCCAGGAAGCAATGCAGAATGAATCCATCAGACACAAAAAGAAATTAAAAGCAAATGGGGAGAATCCAACAAAAATAAAAGGCATGAAAAGGATAAGTCAATACATATCATTTATAACCATCAATGTTAATGGTCTTAATTCACCAATCAAAAGAAATAGACTGGCAGAATGGGTCAAGAAGCAAAATCCAACAATATGCTGAATGCAAAAAAACACACTTAATTCAAAGAGAAATACATAGACTAAAAGCTAAAGGATGGAAAACAATTTTCCATGTGAAAGGAATCTGAAAAATGCAGGAGTAGCTATCCTCTTTGTAGGTCAAGTGCATTTCAAACCAACACTGATTAAGAGAGACAAAGAAGGACACTACATCATGGTAAAAGGAACAATTCAAGAGGAAGAAATGACAATCATTAATATATATGCACCAAACAGTAGTGCACCCAATTATATAAAACAAATACTAACAGACATAAAAAATCATATAAGCACTAATACAATACTAGTGGGGGACCTCAATAGCCCACCGTCACAAATAGCTAGAACAACTAGACAAAAAATAAAAAACAAAATACTAGAACTCAATAAAACTCTTAAACAAATGAACTTAACAGATGTTTACAGAGTATTCCACCCCACAAAATCAGAATACACATTCTTTTCAGCTGCACATGGGTCGTCCTCTAAAATAGACCAAATACTTACTCATAGAATGTGTTGAATTAAGTGCAAAGGTATTGAAGTTATCCCCTTTATATTATCAGACCATAGTGTGATCAAATTGGAGATCAATAGCAAAAGAAAATGGAAGAATTTCATGAACACATGGAAACTGAACAACACACTTCTGAATAACCAATGGGTCACAGAGGAAATTAAAGAAGAAATCAGACAGTTCCAACAATTAAATGACAATGACAATACAACATATCGGAATCTATGGGACACAATGAAAGCAGTCTTACGAGGGAAATTCATAGCAGTGAATACTCACATTAGGAAAACAGAGTGAGCTCAATTACACACCTTGATGCTGAACCTCAAGCTTCTAGAAAATGAAGAGCAGGACAAACCCAAAGATCATACAAGGGAGAAAATTACAAATATCCAAGCAGAAATCAATTCAATGGAGACTAAGAGAAGGATACAAAAAATCAATGAAGCCAAAGATTGGTTCTTCGAAAGAATCAACAATAGTGACAAACCCTTAACCAACCTTATCAGAAAAAGGAAAGAAAAGACCCAAATCAATGCAATTAGGAATGAAAAGGGTGAAATTACAAGGACCCAGAAGAAATTCAGAGGATCATCAGTGCCTACTTCAAGAACCTATAGGCCAGATTCCTAGATACGTGTGAATTACCAAAGGTGAACGAAGATGACCCAAAAATTTTGAATGACCCAATATCAATCAATGAAATTGAAAATGTAATTAAAAAACTTACCACCTAAGAAAAGTCGAGGTCCTAATGGCTTCACTACTGAATTTTATAAGACATTTAGAGAGGAAGTACTGCCACCACTGTTTAAACTCTTTAAAGAAACTGAAAGGGAAGCAACATTCCTGAATTCATTCCTGAAAGCAAGCATCACCTTGATCCCCAAAGCAGAAAAAGACCAAACTGAAAAAGAGAACTATAGGTCAATCTCACTTATGAACATACATGCAAAAATCCTTAATAAGATACTGGCAAATAGAATGCAGAAGGTCATCATGAAGATCATATACTCTGACCAAGTGGGATTCATCCTAGGGATGCAGGGATGGTTCAACATGCACAAATCAATCAATGTAATACACTATATTAATAGAGCCAAAGAGAAAAAAAATGATCATTTCAACAGACACAGAAAAAACATTTGACAAAATCCAACATGCATTTATGATAAAAACTCCAAAAAAAATTGGAAGAGACAGTCTCTACCTCAATCTGATAAAAGCCATCTATGAAAAACCAACAGCCAACACCACACTAAATGGTCAAAAACTGAAACCCTTCACACTAAAATCAGGAACAAGACAAGGATGTCCACCATCACCACTCCTGCTCAATATAGTTTTGGAAAAATTAGCCACGGCAATTAGACAAGAGAAAGAAATAAAAAGAATAAAGATAGGAAATGAAGAAGTTGAATTGTCATTATTTGCAGATGACATGATACTCTATATAGAAGACCCCAAGAACTCCACCAAAAGTCTTCTAGACTTAATAACCAAATTCAATAAAGTAGCTAGATATAAGGTCAACACATAAAAATTAATAGCTCTTCTGTATACAAAAAAACAGACTCACTGAGAGAGAAATGGGGCAATTGATTCCCTTCACAATAGCATCCAAAACACTGAAATACCAAGGAATCAACCTAACAAAAGAAATCAAAGACCTCTACTCTGAAAATTATCACACTCTGAAAGAAGAGACTGAAGAGGATATCAGAAAATGGAAAGACATCCCTTGCTCCTGGGTAGGAAGAATCAACATACTGAAAATGAACATACTTCCAAAACTGCTATATAGATTCAATGCAATCCCAATTGAAATCCCAGAAGCATACTTCATGTACCCTGAGAAAACAATCCAAAAATTCATTTGGAACAAGAGACCTAGAATAGCAAAAGCAATTCTAGGCAATAAAGACAAGGTAGGGGGTATCACAATCCCCAACTTGAAACTATACTTCAAAGCTACTGTGATAAAAACAGCACAGTACTGGAAAAGAAACAGACCTGAGGACCCATGGAACAGATTACAAGGTGTAGAAACAACTCCAGACACACTCATCCACTTCATCTTCGAAAAAGTAGCACCCTCACTGGAGGAAAGACAGTAGTTTTAATAAATGATGCTGGAAAAATTGGGTTTCAACTTGCCAAAGATTAAAACTATGCCTATATCTCTCACCATGCACTAAACTAAAGTCAATATGTATTAAAGATCTAAATATTAAAATAGAAACGCTGAACCAGCTGGAAGAGAGTTTAGGTAGAACTTCTGAAGACACTGGTGTAGGAAAAGATTTTATGAACAAAACCTCAGTTGCCCATGCACTAGCAAAAAAAATCAACAAGTGGGATCTCTTCTTACTAAAAAGCTTCTTCTACACAGCAAGAGAAACCAGCAACATGAAAAGACAACACACAACGTGGGAAAAAATTTTCACCAGCTGTCCCTCAGACAAAGGTCTATTATCTAGAGTCTATAAAGAATTTAAAAAAATCAGACCTCCCAAATTTAAAGACCCAATCCAAAAATGGGCATCTGAAATGCACAGACACTTCTCAAAGAAGTAGAAAGAGCAAATAAACATATGAAAAAATGTTCAACATCACTGGTCACTGGAGAGATGAAAATGAAAACAATGCTGAGATTCCACTTCACCCCAGAAAGAATGGCTGCTATCATGAAATCAATCAATAACAAATGCTGGGCGGGGCTGTGGTGAAAGAGGAGCACTGCTCCACTTCTGGTGGGAGTGTCAACTGGTGCAACCACTGTGGAAATCAGTATGGAGATACCTCAAAGAACTAGGACTGCAAGTCCCATTTGATCCAGCTATTCCCCTGCTGGGTATCTTCCCCAAAGAATTAAAAGAACCATACCACAGTGATCTATGTGCACCCATGTTCACAGCAGCACAATTTGTAATAGCTAAAACTTGGAAGCAGCCCAAATGCCCATCAACTGGAGACTAGATAAAGAAAATGTGTTTTTTTTATAAAATGGAGTACTACTCAGCCATCAAAAATGAGAAATTAGAGACATTTATAGCTAAATGGATGCATATTGAGGCAATACTCTTAAGTGAAATAAATAGGACACACATGTATAAATACCAAATAGTTTCTGTAGTGTGAGAAACTGAAAGTGCAAATAAGGACTAAAAGATATAACAGATAATGTGAAATAGGAAGAAAAGATGCAAAAGGGAAGCTGAAGTAGGAGGGGTAGGGGAAAAGAAAAAAGAGAATGGAATTAATATGAGAAAATGAAAAAATGGAAACAAAGTCTTTGTAAATAGGGAGGGGTGGAGGGACTGAAGGGAGGGCAGGGAATGGGGAAAAAATAAGAACCAAGATGGATTATGCAAACGTGCAAATTTCCAATGATGAGTATCATTATACTGTATACCTTAAATGTACCAATAAAATTCATTAAAAGAAATACTATTCAGTGTTATGTTTGTATCTTGCTATGTTATTGAATTTGATATTTGCTCTATGAAAATAATAATTTTCCTAGAAAGAATATAGAAATTCATTAAAATTGTCACATGAAATAATTTTCATTATAAAATGACGAACTTATGGATAGCACTAAAAATAAAGCCATTCTCAAGTGGTTGAGTGAGAACTCTGGAGTCAGGATTTCAAAATCAGAACTCTGTTCAGCCACTTAAGCCTTCATGTCCTGAAAAAGGTACTCAATTTCCTTCTTCCTCATCATTAGCAAAATATATTTAGATGAGATAAAATACTGAAATATTTTATCAGCTTACAATTTACCCTGCCTATAATTTACAGTAGTACTTCAATCCACGAACACTTTTGTTTACAAACAATTTTGTTTTGAAAACTTTTGTTTTTGCTTGCATACTACATTGTGTGACAAATATGGCTGTGCCCATCTTCTTGCACAAACACAAATATGGCCACCTTTTCCAAAAGTGTGGAATGAATTAGGTTCCTGAACTGAGGTACCACTGTATATCCTTTATTTTGTGTGCGTATTTATTAGAAATAATTTATTGCAGTACTTTATGGTAATATTTGCTTATTTGAGTCTTTTTGAAAAAATTACTTAACTGGTTATTTTCAAAAGTCAAACAGATTAAAAAGTACACAACAAATACCATGCATTCCTACCATACACCCATGGACATCCACACCACCTATAATCAGATACTCATACAGAACAGGGTTTGAGGCAAAAACACATTTACTATTAAGAACTTTCAATGTAATTTAGTTTAACATACAAAAATCAACTTGTCCTAGAAAACATATGTAGTTTTAAAGCAAAAAATTCCTATGTCATTAGGTGAGGACAGTTTTGTTTTGTTTTGTTTTGTATTGCGTATGAAATTTAACTGCAGCTGTTCATTTTTTTAATAAAGTCCAATTTAAGGAAGATATTTTATTTGTAACCAATGTATCTGATTATCAAATTCACAAGAAAATGAAAACTGTATTTAATTTACTGAGTCATTTCTAGACAAAATACAAAAGATATGTCATTTCAGGATTGGAGTAAAGCTTCTTGGATTAATTTATTAATTTCATTTGAGTCACTGAATAAGTATCAAATGTCTATTGAAAAGTAGTTTGTTTAGTTATTGCTTTCAATATTCACTGCACTGAGTAGATCAACCAAAGATAAAATATTACTCCCCAAGGAATAATAAAACATTCACATAGTCTTGACCATTTTGGAGAATTACTTGAAGTGATGGAGAATAATTATAAACAAGATGAAGTAACAAAACACACTCACCTAATTTATTTACTGAAAAACAGATCACTTCAAAAATACTATTGTCACAAACTTTTTGACTGTTTAATAGTATTAATCTACTAATTTGTTGCTTAACATTTTTGTATCCTAAGAAAAGATATTTATTAAAAGAATCCAATGAACAGTATTTTGCCTGGATATTTCAATACTACAAGGGAAACTAAGACCAATAACCATAAAGAAAAATCAGCCTAAACTCTTCTAAGTTTCTATGAATTAGTATTGACATCCACATTTCAACTAACATATCTAGAAAAAAAGAAGCCACTCTATCTAGAAAATGGATGGATGATTCTAAACCAGTTTTCATTACTGTAACTGAAATATAAAATGCAAGGTGTACATAATTACTTAAGAAAGTATTTCTCTAACAAAATACTATCAGTAAAAAAAAGTTCACATATGGAGTAATAAGAGCCTTATTATAATTTATTTCTGTAGGATTGATGATATTTAAATATAAAATTATAGTGTTGAAGGCCAGGGATTTAGCTCAGTGGTTTCGCTGCCTGCTGCACAAGTGTAAGAACCCGAGTTCAATCCCCGGTACCAAAAAAAAAAAAAAAAAATTACAGTGTCGAAGAGCATCTTAGAGAAACAGTTTATTCTCATTATAAAAGCTAAAATTTGAATGTACTCAATGCTTTTTATATGCGATCTGTTTATTTTAATGCATTTAGTTTAAATAAATAGTTAAGTACATTGTTACTATTCTAAATTTATCATGATGGAAATTAAAGTATTAAAAAGTTATTAACATACTCAAAGTTGCACTATTCATCAACATTAAGTGCAGGATTTGAACCCAAGTCTATCTGACTTGAAAGTCCACAAATAGAGTAAAAAGTGTAATATGTAGCATTTAGAATTTTAAAAAGCCACAAAACTTCTACACAAATAAATCTATCTTAACAAGCTTCAGAAAATAAGATCTTTCCTTCAATGAATTATTTTAATACTAACCCCTCTATATTGAGTAAAATTCATCAAAGTTGATGAAAATGTTACAGTAATGGTAACAGAGGAAATTCTCTGCAAACAGTAAAAAGTTTCATTTTTTAAACAAGGTACTATTCAGTAAGCAAAATGTATGGAAAGTAAAATACTTCAGCTTTAAACACAAAAGGCAGAGCAAACACTTACTTTAGAGCTTAGCTCAATTTCTCCAAAAGGTAATTAAAAACAGAACAGTATTACAACATTTTGTCATATATTTCACATGTAAAGAGATTATCAAAAATTGTGTATTAGATTTTCTCTGAAAGGTTAAGAGCTTTAATGTGACTTCATTCATGTGAAAAATTTAATGTTGACTAAAAATAAAATGAAACATCCTACTTTAAGGTCCCATTCATCTTTATGAATTGATGACATAAGAATATGCCTAGAAATTCTATAAATTCATGCTTAGTTAATAATCTACACTCTTCAAATACAGGAGAAATTTAAAAATTGCTTTCAACATTTTAAAAAAATGAATGACCTTATTACTGATGCACATACTTTTCTATACTAGTCCTCTTCAAGATTTTAAATAACCAAACTCTGTATTACTAACATATACTATCACCTACAAAAGAGCACACCTTAGACATCAGGGGTTAAATAACTGATGAAAAAGTAGTACATAAGAATTCCAAAATAGCACATCACTGAATCAAAGAATATCTTAGAATTAAGCATTGCTTTTAAAGAGGACAGTGATTTCTTTCCTACTGTGTATTTTCTATTAGCTGTAAATTAAGATTTTAATATATACCACTAAAAAAGTTGGAATTAGTAATTGTAAGAAAAATTAAAGTGAATCATGTAAAAGAACTAAAAACAAATCAAAATGAAAATCAATATGATGACTCCTCACAATTATCTCTTAGATCAAATAAATACAATTTAAATACCAAAATACAGTATAATATAAATACTGAAATGAGTTTAGAAGACAAGTAGTTAACAAGAAAATCTGTGTCCAGGATTACATAACCTGTTCAATACGTTTACTGCACTAATATTTTATAATAGCTATTTATAAAGGAATAAGTTATTGGGATAATTTTTAGCATTTCAAACTAAATAATATTCCTTAATCTCTTCACTAAGCAACAAAGTTTATTTCAGATTTTAAACATCATGTATTTTATATCAATTCATAAGCAATACTTAAATTACATACAGAATTCATTTCATAGTATTTAAATTTCTAATAAATGTATTAGGCTTTAAATTTCTAATAAATGTGTACTGGTTCACTGAGATAAAAAATAGAAAAACATTTTTAATTTAAATCCAGGACCAGAATTTAAGGTCTGGTTCTTTCAACAAGCTGATGTGCCACCAATAAAATAACTTCAGAATTTCTTTTCACTTCAAAGCATTTAACTTTCAAAAGTCCAGACTTCATACTACATTGATATAAAATAAAGCTGACCTACAGATGGGAGATGAATGTTGTAAATGCACAAATCACATTTACATTTAAATTTATACTTTACAACAGTTCTAATACAGGAACAATATTAGCTATATTAAAATAAAATGACAATAACAATTCAGTTAACACGACAAAATTGAGTGTTACATTTCATTGAACCTTAAAATTTTTCCCATAGCTTCATTCACTAATTTTTCCATCAATTTAAAATTAGATGACCTGTGAAGAATCTTTTATGTATCTTATAAATACTAATGAAGCATTCCTATACTATTTTTGACTAAAATTTAATGTGTATGTATATATATATATATATATATGTATATGTGTGTGTGTGTGTGTGTCCTTTACAGTCCAAAATCATACAATGTACATAGTTACAATTGTTGCTAAAGTTCATATTTAAATTCACATATATAATTCTAAGATATAACAGTGAATCAGAATTTGATGAATAGGTACTTCTTTATAAAATTAATAGAAGCTATAAAAAGTATATATGGTATTCAACATGATTAAAAGTTACTTTATTTTACATGCATACGCGTATGCCATTTAGGTCCTCAAAAATGAACTGTATTTAAAGAATAGCTGATGTCAATTAATACAGTGCTAATCTTAAATTGTGTTAAGAGAATTATAAAATAATACCTCTCTTTAAGATAAAAATTACATAACTGATATTAATTAGTATTCTTGTGAATAAACTTTACCCTAATAATTTCCTACAACTATACAGGGCAAATCATAATTATTAGCAAAGAACAAGGTCAGTACTAAGAATTTTCCTCAACTGTATAATAACTATGCCACAACTAGTAAGAATTTTTACTTATTTTTAGAGAAGGAATTATTGTATGGTAATAAGAATCTAAGCATTGTGGCTGATTTTATATTGTATAAATATATATTTGCCTTAGTTCTAAAAGAAGTTTGTATTAACACTGCAAAGACAAAATCCAAATACTCCAATAAATTACACAGCACTGAGTAAACCATGATTACTCTAAGTGTGTAAAAATACCAGCCACTGTACATTCAAAGAAAACTTACCAGACAGTTGTTTCCACTTGACTGTCATTGAGTTGTCGATTGTCCAGTTGTGCAAAAAGTGGAAAAAGCACTTGAATTCCTCCAATTGAGTGAATCGCACTATGAATTGAATGTGTTACTATAGCTTTCACATCCTATATTAAAAAACAGAAACGTTATTAAACTGCTAGAATATAATTTACATCAGTATTTCCTTATTCCCAAAAGCCTTATAATTAAAAAACATTGTACAATTTTGAATACACATATACATATAAAATTTTAAAATCAAGATTGTCTTTGCTAATGGCTTCTAAATCTGAAATCTTAAGATCTTTATGCTGAAAATATGGAGCTAAAATCAAATTTTAGTGTAGAATAAGATACTAATGAATTGAAAGACAACACTTTTCACAGTAGCATCAAAAATGAAATATTTAGGAATCAATTTAACAAAGGAAGTAAAAGAACTTCACAATGAAAACTACATTACTCTGCAAAAGGACATTGCATAAAATATTAGAAAACAAATATCCTTTTTGGATAAGCAGCCAATATAGTGAAAATGGCCATATTTCCAAACTGTTACCCAGTTTGCAATCCCAATCAAAATCACAGAGCTAGAGAAAACAATCCTAAAATTCATTTGGAACCAAAAGAGACTTAGAATAGCAAAAGTAATTCTAGGCAACAGAATTGGGCAAAATTCTGGTAATTTTTATGCTAGAGTAGTACATTCTAAAAGCAATGGTATCTTCAAAAATCAATACATTTTAGTTTAAAGGACATACTAATATATTAATGCATTTTGTTCACAACCCAAAAAACATAAGTGACAAAAGCTAATTTTAAACAATTTGAAACAGCAATGGTAGATTTATAAATGAGCAAAGTTTAATACATAAACACAGTCAATGCTGATAGTAACATAAAACTATTATTCACCTACCTGGAGCATGAGAGCATGTGGAGAATGTACAAAAATGGATGCATTTTCCTTTGGTGATGACTCCAGGCAAAGTTGAGCATCAGTGGCCTTAGCATTGTACGTAAAGGCAATACTACTTGCAAGTTTCCCATCATACAGAACTTGTTTATGATGTTCTGCCAAATGAATATCACTCTCAGATTTAAACTTGAAAGTACTCTGCAAAAAATAAAACTAATGTAAGTACTCTTTTTAAAATTAATGGTAAACTCTATGAAGTTTTAAAACACAGAAACAACTCCACTCACAATTTGTTATATCCCTTCCATGTATTTAGCACTAGACAGTGGTGGTAGTTATTTTATTACTCTCACTTCAGTTCTATGAGAGTTAAATTTTATTACATAAAATTTAGCATTATTACATTAATAATTATACTCAGATCCTCATGTTGTCACTTTAACAATTTGGATTATTTGCAAAATAATTTTACTATAAAAATGTAAAGCCAGGTGATTTTAATTGCAATAGGCTTTTACTTTAATATTTCACAGCATAAATTTTTCTTAATATTTTCAAAGGTATTTATATAAGTAAATAGTTCCTAGCAAATGAATTACTTGTCCAAAGAATTACTATCATTTGAGATTGAAAAAAGTGAACATTTAAAAAATATCTGTATCTTTACTAAAAGCATATGAACATGTTGAACACCAGTACTACTCAACAATATCACAAAACCTATGAGAGTTCATCAAAATACATTATTACTTTTTATGAAAGACAGGAATCAAAGATGTGCCAACTGTAATAAGAAAAGCATTGTTAGAAGTGATTAAAACTGCTTCCAGATAAGAATCTGATGACCAATATTTAAATTCTGCAATAATCACATGAAATCAGTATTGCTATTATTTTCAACTACACAACTATGAAAATGGAATGCTATAGAAATTAAGATCTAGAAAGGAGGGAGAAAAGACATAAGTCCAAGTCTTTTGTCATACAGTCAATATTAAACAATTGATAGTATATCATCTGAATATTAATCCTGACTAAAACTAATGATATTCTTTTGCTTAGAAAATCATGTTCCTATGGCTCCAAGTTCCTTACTCTAATGTTATAAGGTTAAACTAAATGTTCTTAACTCAACTTCTTATGACAAACAGATGTGCATATATAAATGAAGAGTACCAGATGGGAACCTCCTCAAACTAGACAGTTCTTCGATAATTTTAAAGAGAAAATAGGAAATTAGGACTTTTAATAAAATTTCTTAATCTTTAAACTGAATTCAAACACTTATCTTTTTTTTTTTTTTTGGTCTCAGGGATTGAACTCAGGACTTTGCACTTGTTAAGCAGCTGATGGTGCCACTGAGCTAAATCCCCAGTCCTCTAACGCTTTAATGAAGAGTTAACCAAGTATGTTAGACCAAGGTCAGGTACGTTTTCACTTCCGGATCAGTGTCTAGAGGCATATGCTAAGACAAGAGGAGCATGAATAATTAAAAATTTCCCTGTATGTAGCTATGAATAGTACAATAGTACATACAATTTCATAAAATACACACTACAGGACAAAAAAGGTCAAATAAATATCAATGCAAATATAGCAGGTGATCACAATACTCCACTGTCATAAATAGATCAATTAGACAAAATATCAATAAAGAAATATCAGACTTTGAACAAATGGACATCATAGGAATATCCAGAGTGTTTCACCACAACAGAATATATACTCTTATCAAGAGCACGCAGAACATTCTCCAAAATAGGCTACATAAAGCCCATACCCCAAATCCCATAAAGCATACTTGGTAGCTGAGAAAGAATTGAAATTACTCCCTGCTTATTTTCAGATCATACTTCACTGAAACTAGAAAAAAACCCCACAGAAATTATGTAAATGTATGGAAATTAAACAATACACACTTGAATAAACAATGGATCAAAAAAGAAATCAAGAAACTAGATAGTTTCTAGAATCACACAATAATGCCAGTACATCCTAACAGAACTTATAGGACATAATGAAAGCAGTCCTGAGAGGGAAGTTTATACTTATGAATGCCCACATCACAGAAACAGAGCAAGCCCAAATAAGTAACCTAAGGATGCACCTCAAGGTCCTAGAAAAATAAGAACAATCCACATCCAAAGCTAGTACAAGGAAGAAAAAGATAAAGATCAGAGCAAAAATTAATGAAATTGACACTAAAAAATACTATAAAGAATCAATGAATCAGAGTTGGTTCTCTAAAATAACAAACAAAATAGACAAACTCTTGGCTAATTTTATAAAAAGAAAAAAGGAAACAAAAGATCCAAACAAATGCCATTAAAAATGAAAAAGGTGAAATCACAAATGACCCTGATAAAATTCATATTATTACATCCTATTGTACTTCACAAACCTGTACCCCAATAAACTGAAAAATTCAGAAGGGGATAAATTCCTACATATATTTTATGAAAGTAATAAATCCACACCAAAACTGAACCAAGAAGATATAAAATCATGAATAATCCAGTAACAGGCAATGAAATTGTAGGAGTAATAAAAATCCTACAAACTAAGAAAAGCCCAGGTCTCGGTGGATTCACTACTAAATGCTACAAGAACGTGGGGAAGAATTAAGGCCATACTCTTCACATTCTAATGAAACCGAAAGGCACAAAATACTCCAAAAGTCACATCTGCAAGCTAATATTACTGTGATTCTAAAACCAGATAAGGACCTATCTAAAAGAGAAAAAGTATGGGCCAAACTCTAATGAATATGGATTCAAAAATTCTCAACTAGATACTGAAAAACAGTATGCAACAAATCATCAAAAAGATCATACATCATGACCAAGTAGGATTCATCCCAGGGAGGCAGGGATATTGTAACATATTGTCAATAAATATAATCCATCAGAAAAACCGAGGCAAAGACAAAAATAACATGATCTCAACAGATGAAGAAAAAGCTTTTACAAAATGCAACATCCATTGATGATTTAAAAAACCTTCAGAAAATAGGAATACAAGATATTTATCTCAGTCTGATAAAAGTAAATTATGACAAACCAAAGGGTAACATCACAAGAAATGTGGAGACTTTCCCTCTAAAATCAGCAACAAGACAAGGATGGCTACTGTCACCACTCCTGTTCAATATAATACTCAAAACATTGGCAAATCAGGCAAGAAAAAGAAATAAAGGGGGTATGTATAGGAAAGGAAGAATTTGAATTATTATTATTTGCAGACAACACAATCATCTACATAGAAGAGCCAAAAGACTCCCAAAATTAATAAATCAATTCAGCAATATAACAGGATAGAAAATCACACAAATCAATAGCATATCTGTTTACCAATAATGAATTCACTGTGAAATAAATTAGGAAAATAATAACATTCATAATAGCATCAAAAAATTTTAATTATAAATTAACCTAACAAGGAGGTGAAAGACTTCTACTAGGAAAACTACAGTACTCTGAAAACGGAGATTGAAGACAACATTAGAAAATGTAAAGCTATCTACTATTCCTAGATAGGCAGAACAAATATATTCAAAATGTCCAAACTTTCAAATCTGATATACAGTTTTAACACAATCTCAATCAAAACTCCAACAGCGTTCTTTACAGAACTAGAGAAAACAATCATATGGAACTAGAAGAGACTGAGAATAACAAAAGCAATCCTGAGGAACAAGAGCAAAGCAGGAGGCACCACAATCCCAGGTTTGAAGTTATATTACAAAACTATAGTAATAAAAACAGCATAGTTGTGGCACAAAAACAGACATGTGGATCAATGAAACAGAATAGATGATGCAGAAACAACCTTGGGCACATTAAGCAATCCAGTCTTTGACAAAGAGGACAAAAATATTCACTGGTTGAAAGATAGCTTCTTTAAATAGGGCACCACCATAAATTTTTTGAAAAGGTGCATTATGGGGCTATATAACACCCATTTGTTCTATATGAGTACTTCTATTGATGAATTATTAATTTTAATCTTATGAGTCTTATCATATTTATGTGTACTTAACAGGAAAATAAAATACTAATTTTTAATAGGTAATGAGTGTGTAGAATAAACATCAACATTTTCAGTATCAACTTGTTTACCTGCTTACACGATCTAAAAAATAACAACAAAAATAAATTCTTACATGAACTACAATGAAAATATAAACAAACTCTACCACAGAAATAATCTTTGCTTCAATTATCACACCTAAGGCAGTCTGCACACATGACAACAGCATGTTCCATACACAAGTCTTTCTCACATTGATAGCACATGTGCTTAGCTTTTCTTTCCTGTTTGGCAGTTCATACTTGTCATCTCTCTTGTCTTCCACATTTGTAAGGAGCTACCTATTATATTATACAATGTGCACTTATCAAGAAAATGAAATATCAATAAAACAATATCAAATATATAATGAGTATTTAGAATAAACATCAACATTTTCTACATCAACTGTTTGCCTATTAAATCTGAAAAATAACATATTCTATGTGAAGTACAAGTACAAATAAAACTCTGCCACAAAAATAATATTTACTTCAATTATCACACCTAAGGCAGTTTTCACACATGAGAACAGGATGTCTCATACAGGAGTATCACTTGCACTGATATCATATGTGCTTTGTTTTCCTGACTTCTTTAGTAGGCATACTTGATATCTTGATTGTCTTACTGTTTTCTTAGGAGGTTCTTGTAATGTTGTATCAGTCCATTCACAGGTCTGCTTCAGAATTCTTTTGCAGAGTTCTTTAGGTAGATACATATTATGCTTGTTGTCGTAATTGTCATTTATCAATTTCAGACCCAATCCTCTAAGGAAATTTCTCCATGATATTTTGTGTTTGTTATTTCCTTTAAAAACTATGAAACTATTTAGGAATGTGTTTAGGATTGAGTAAAATGCAACCACTGGCCAATGTTTTGTGTTTCAAATGACATCATAGTTGCTGCATAACTCATCAACATCTACTCTGCCTTTTGTTTTGTTGTAGAATGTGACCATTTCTGGCTTCATCTGTGTTGAGGATTCAGTATCAATCTTTTTTGTTTGTTGTTCTGAGATAGGGTCTCCCTACATAGTCCAGACTAGCCTTGAACTCCCTATGCAGCATATGCTGACCTTGAACTCACAGGATCCTCCTGCAGAGTGCTGGGATTACAGACATGCACCACCATGTCCAGCCTCACTATCAATCTTATCATCATGGTGTAATGTACAGTATCAGTACTACTTTTTCTTCAACGTAATGTAGTCCAGGCTAGCCTGGAACTCACTATGTAGTACAGGCTTACTTTGAACTCACAGGATCCCCTGGCTCAGCCTCTTGAGTACTAGGATTATAAGCATGCACCACCATGCCATGCCATACCAGGTTTCACTATCAATTTTATCTTCATGGTATAATGTTGACAGTATCAATACTACTTTGTTTTTTATCACCATATAGGAAGCAAATGTTATGTCTTTCTGAAATCCAAAGATTGTACTACACATTTCTCTATTGTGCACTTACAACATTTTTTCAGGAATCTCCACTTTGTTCTTGTGAATAATTCCTGTGCTGGTCAACTGGTGTTTTTTTGAACAAATGTAATATCAATGGATAACTTGTGACTCAATTGTCAAATGTCATTTGGGGTACTTTGTGAAATAGGTACAAGTCTGTACACAATGTCATACAGTTTATTACTGCACAAATAAAGACCTGGTGGCTGAGTTCCAGGAAAAATTTCTAAATTCAAGGTGTAAAATGTCTTTCTTTACATCTACCAGGAGATCTATTTTTATACCATATTTGGAAGGTTTATTTGGCATATATTGCCAAAACCTTCAACAACCACGAAATGATGCAAGTTGTTTGTCAACTGTCATGTATTTAGAGAGTGTTTAAATTGCTTGACAATTCAAAACAAAGCTTTCATAAAAGAAGCTAATAGCAGCCAAATTGTCAGGTGTCTTTTCTTTCTTTTTTTTTGGTGGGTGGGGCTTTTTGTTGTCAAAATGTAGGCCATTTTGAAAGAAATCAAATCTCTTGAGTATCATGATTATTCTAAAAACCTCAACACCACATTTGTCACTTCTTCATAAATCCTTTAGATTCTGATTAGCACTATTAGAATGATAAAGTCCTGCTATGAAATCTTTTAGTTTAGATAATGAGGTATCATGATAAATATATTTTTGAGTATTTTTATTGATGCACATAGAATGTTTTACTTGTATTTCATTATTAGTGTACTTCAAAACATCTTGTAGCATATCGCCCATTACAATTTCCAACACTGAACTTCAGTGTTGGCATTCTGTCCAATAGGTTTCACTCCTGGCAAGAATCTAATAACATTTTTCAACCTAGTTCTAACATTGGATCTTTCAGGTATACATGACCATTTTGTAGCATTCTGAAGTCAAATATTTATTTACATTACTGTTTTCTTCCTCATCTGAATCAAAGTCTTCATTCTGTTCTCCTCTATCTGTCATACCTTGCTAACTTCTTTGGCTTACTTGATCCAAGTTATCACTGATAGCTAAATCACCTGATGACTCACTTTTAACCTCCTCCCAAGGTTGTAAAAGTGGATTTTCATGCAACATTGTACTGAATTGGGCTAATTCTACAAGAAAAATAAATCATGTAATAAAAACTATAAATACACAAAAATGTAACATAGCACATAATGTGGGTAAAATTCACCCATTTATGCTTTGACATATGTGCACAGCTACTGAGATGCACAGCTGACTACTGCTATGCTAAGGTACATATTTTCATTATGAAAATAAGGGCGGGTGTTTTTACCCACCATAATACCCCTTGGGTATAAATGATATTGGGAAAAGACTGGCTATCAATGCAGAGGAATTCTTATCATTTATCACGTACTAAACTAAAATCAAAATGAATCAAAGATGTACATGTTCAAGTAGAAACAATCTGCTAGAAGATAAAATACATAAATTCTTGAAGACAAGTACAGGTAAGAACTTTCTGAACAGAATTTCTACTGTAAAAGAAATAGACCCAACAATCAACGAATGGGATCATATAAAATTAAAAAGCTTTGTGCAGCAAAGGAAACAACCCTCAGAGTGAAGAGACAACCTACAGATTGAGAAAAAAAGTTTTTTTGTCAGCCATATCTCAGGGGACCAATAACTAGTATATGTAATGAATTCCAAAAAATGAGAACCCCAAAATAAAATACCCAATCCAAAAATGGGCAACTGAAATGAATAGACAATTCTTGGTAGCAGTAGTATAAATGACTAATAAATACACAAAAAAATTTTCAGTATCTCTGGCCATTAGAGAAATGCAAATTAAAACAACACTACGATTCCATCTTACTCCAGACCGAATAGCTACCATCAAGAAATCAAATAACAAATGTTGGCTAGGCTTCAGGAAAGAAAGAATCCTTCTACACTGATGATACAGAAATTAGTATGGAGATTCCTCAAATAAGTAAATCTAGAATTTCCATTTGACCCAGCTATTCCTTTAATAGGTATCTACCCTAAAGAATTATAGACATTATATTACCGTGATACATGCACACCTCATGTTTATAATAGCAAAATTTATAATAGCTAAATCTTGGAAACAGCCTATATGTCCATCAGCAGATGGATAAGGAAAATGTGGTATATGTATATATAATGGAGTACTATGCTGCCATAAAGAGGGGTAAATTTGAGTAATCTGTAGGAAAATAGATGCCCCTTAATGACCTAGATGACCATAATGTTAAGTGAAACTAATCACACAAGAATAAGTATCTCAAGGATTCTTTTATATAAGAAATCCAAAGTATTAATAAAGAGCAAAAAATTGACAATAGGATTGTGTTCCATAGATCCTTCTCAAATGAGAAGTAGAGCAAAAGATGGAGGGGACAGTGGGAAAGAGGATTAAAAACGAATTGAGATGTATTATGTACTTGTACTAGCTCCCCACAAGAAATGTACTAATTATTTATTTACAGAAAAAATGTACTATTAAAAAATAAAAACTGGGGGACAATTAAAAGGAAATAAAGCTTCATTAAGAAGAGCCCTGATCACATAAATTAGAATTACTTAAGGTAAATATGAGAAAATTTGCCAGAATATTGCATAATTTGATAAAAGAAGTTTATCTTACGGACCCATGAGCAGAAACATTTTATTTTGCAATACTAATCTTTATAAAACTTCATTAACATTATAAATATAGTCACTTTTCTACCAAACATATAAAAATTATAAATACATAAATGACAATATCTATTATTCTCTCACTAACACGATATTACAACTGTTATAACTGATAATAATATTGCAATATTCAATTCTATTTCCCGGTATAAAACCAAGAGAACAGGGCTATCTGCATATTGTAAAATAATCTTGTGTTCAAAATAATAATTCATTCTGATTCATTACAAAAAATCATTTACATTCTTAATCTACATTTCTAAACTTACCTGAAAAATACAAAATAAGATAAATTCTTTCTCTTGCTATAAACTTTTTATGATTACATTTGACTGCAAATAACATCCATACATATTATTTTGCTATTCAAATCTTCAGTAAGTTAATTACACCTTAATTATAAACTTATCATATTTCATTCTTATTCTCATATTTCCCTGTAAGATTATAAACCTACTGTTTACTCTATCAATAAGGTATGTCTAATTATGGGTTAATTGTTAAACACACCTTGTACTCCCTTCTTTTTTTTTTTATACTACCTTACTTCTATCCTTTCAATAATGCCCTGGGTCTCAAATACTATCATCAACTCCTGCTCATCTTTTAAAAATGTATTCAGCTTCCAGGAACCCTAAAATATCTCTTCTCTGTAAAGATTTCCTAAATCCTCACTAGCTAGAAAGTTTTAACAGTATTTGCACAAAGTTTTAATAGTATTTGTATTTTATTTCCTTTCTAGTGCACATATCAACTCTTAATTACAAATATTCAGGGATGTAATTACATTCTAATAAAGTGAAAATGAGCTGAATCAGTTTTAATTCTCAAAGCTTAGAAGAATTCCTTAAATATAATAACTATTCAACATACTGTTGAATTTTATTCAACTGTATGCCCTGCAATCATTATTACTACCCTTTAGCAAGCACAAATGTAGAATAAAAAAATTATGTTCAGAAGTATGACAATAAATGGTTAAAGATTAGCATAAAAAATTGTAACGTATGAATTGAAGTCACTGCTTCTATACAGTGGAAAAGGATTAAGCCAATACACCAATACTGTATATCATATTAGTAAAAATGCCAAGTTCTGATCCTATAATTATTGCAATATTTCAAACATTAAATAAAAGATGCACATCACTGACACAAAACAACGTTCAAGAGGAACATCATTTAATGTAATGTCGCTATTGCAAAGAAAAGACATAATAATCAATTTAAGTCATTACTTGCCAATAACATGCAAGTTCATGAAACTTATTTTTCTAATATGAGCAAAAAATTTTAATATGCATGTATTTCCATGGAAGAAATGGTTGTTCTGAAACTTACAAAATTTAAATTGCAGTATCAACCAATACTATGTAAAGATTAAAAAAAAATTATAGAAATGAATTGATTAGAAAAGTGTGAATTATATATAGATACAAAGGAAAAGCCTTCAATTTCTCCTTCAGTGGTATCATACGTTTGTACAATAATTACAGCACATCTGTTGATTTAGACATAATCCTACTCTCAATGGGACAAAACTTCAAAGTTCTAAAAATTGTGCAATTTCTGGTTCACTCTTATACTACTGGTAATAACTTCTTTCTCTTAAAGCTCAAACTGCACATCTGCAGCTCAGCCCCTGGCAAAGAACCTATGAGGTATGCTTATTGAGGCCTCCTACATCAATAGGTTCTAGCTATTTCAGAGGACTGAATTCTGATATCAACACCTCAACCCAGAAAGACCACCCTGCTATGCCAGGTGTGTGACTCCTTGTGCCTCAATAAAACTAATAGTCTTGGCCAAAAAGTAAGAATCAACATGAAATTTATCTTATACAGTTTCTTGCTTCCAAGGATCTCAAGCCTGAACTGCATGTACTGATAAATATCTAAAAAGATATTTTGTGCATTTTGCCCAATTTTTATAATTATTTATATTGGTAGTAAACAGCCAGTACAAGTTACTCTATCAAGGCCAAAATCAGAAGTCACATTGAGTGTTTATAAAATTTACCAAAGAAGAAAGTTTGTAATTGAATAGCAGGTTTTAAAGGATTTGTTTTTAAATCCTAATAGTTATCCCCTTAAGGGAAAAAAAAAAAGAAAACAAATTAAAGGGCACCAATTAATAATTTTTTTTTAAAGTACAGCATTTTAAGTTGCATGAATTCATGAGAGGTAATTGAGATTCTTACCCAATTCAGATTCTTACAGATTCTTACCCAATTCAGGAAAAAAAATCACTTAATGTTAAAACTTCCAAAATAATCTTAAAAGCTTTATTATTAAAGCTGCCTCTCTATGAAGCATTTCCTGGTTCCTATAATGACAACTCATCTCCATGGAACTTGGCGTTTCTATGGAATTGGTGTTCAAGGATTACATCATAATTTGAAGTTCAATCAACTTTACTTTCTTTTAGGATTTTCCTGTGTCTTTCTGCTTTTCTTTTAAATAAGCTTCTTAGATGTCACTTATAGTCCTGCATCTTTCATAATGCTTAAGATAATCGTGTATGCATAGGAATGCCCTAATAAAGGTTCTCAGAATTATAAAATTGTATGAGGAAATTCACCCTAATGGAAACACCTTTGGTTTTCTTCCAGTCATTTCAAAACTTCTTTTTTTATTGAGGAAAAATTCAAATTTTAGAATAATATTACCTTATCTTATTTCTTAAAATTAAAATATATTATTCTTCATCTCCATTGATTTTAGTCTCCCTGAGGACTCAATGCAATCATAAAACTCTTCTTTTCTCCCATTTCTAATACTTACTGCTTTTCTATTTTTGTCTACCGAAATGTTTTTCGTTTGGTTTGTTCAGGCAGGCTGGGGCCCTTCTCTTTATTTATTATAACTGTAAAAGAATTGATTATCATGAGAAACACAAAAACCATTAAGTATGAATATGAAAACTGCCCCACATTGAACCTGCAAGTAATAAAATTATTTTTTGTGCTGGAAGTTTTGTACCAGTAATTACTGATAAATATTTTTATAACTGTCAATGGGAATTTAAATATTTTGCTTCCTATACACATGTAATATGCCTATAAGTCCCTAGAGATATCATTCTTTTTTGGCTCTGGGCTACTATCCTTTTAAACAATTAGTCTGAAATATTTCATTGATACTTTTTAAGGCAGAAGAATGCAAAAGATAATATTATTATGATGCTTAAAAGTCATCATACCTGTTTTCTAAAAGCAGCAGCTAAAATAAAATACTGCCAAACGTGTTAAAAAAACCCACTGCAATTAGTTTTTCTATGTATGAATTTTACCACTGTTTAAAACAAAATCTTTGTTTTTATTTTTCTTCCCACTTCTTATCCTGAAATTAACTTGTTTTAGTAAGGTCTCTTGAATCTCTACGAGATCTTTTTATGGAAGTGTGATATAATATGTCTAATAAATATTGTTCCTATTGGGAAGGAAATTGTGCTAACTTTTGAGTCCACAATTCAAGGACACAAACCTTTCTTCTGTAGGAATAATTAACACATATATGTAAAAGATATTTATAATACTGTCATTAAAATACTATAAATATATATGCACTAAATAAATGTAAGAATTTTTGTATAGTTTTCCCACTTATGGCATTTAGGTTATTTTTAAGCCTTTAAAATTATATATAAAGCAATGATAAGCATATTTGCACAAAATCTCAATACTCATTAGACCATTTCTTCTAGAAGGATTTCTAGAAGAACTGTGGCTGTAAATGGCATAAATGTGATAGGAATAAAAATGAGTAATGATTGCAAGGAGGCAAGAAGGATCTTTCCAGAGTCATAGGAATATTCTAAAATGGGATTATAGTAATAACCTGCTCATCTCATATGTTTATCAAAAACAACCTTTCACATTTAAAAAAAAGAATGGTATTATATGAAAATTATACCTAAATAAAGCTGTTCTAATTACATTAAAAGAGAGAAAGAAGAGGTTGATCTATTTCGCTAAATAAATTCAAAGGCGTAGAGGATGGTGCAGGCTAACACCTTAATACAGAATATTACAGGTAACAAGTACATAACATTCTTTTCAAGAACATATGAAAAAATGAGCAAAAAAGACACATTTAAGTTCACCAAATTTAAAAAGATTAAAATATAAATGAAATGTAAATATTAGTGTTACATCAAAGTATAAAAATATAAAATGTGACTCTGATACATAGAAAAGAGTTATTTATAATTTAAAATTTTTCTACACAGAACACACTACTCTGAGGCTGATAGTTCTTCAAACAATGAAGAAGAAAAAAATTTTTCAAAAACAACACAAAAGTAATCCAACAAACAGCAAATTTTTTATAAAAGAAGTGTGAAAAAAATGATTCTTCCTTTACAAAGGAACACCAATAAGATCAAGAGCAACCTTCTCATCCAAAAAATACAGAGAACAAATCACAATAAAACAATATTCAAAGTGCTCAAAGAAAAAGTCTTATCAAGAGTTTATATTCAGAAATGTTTTCTCAGATAGGAATGGTGGCACATACCTGTAATCTCAACACTCGGGAGGCTTAGGCAAGAGAATCACAGCAAATCTGAGCCCAACCTAGGCTATACAATGAATTCAAGGCCAGCCTGAACTATATTGTGAGACCTTGTCTCAAAAGACCAACGAGAAGAAGGAGAAGAACTAGGAGGAGGAGGAGAAGGAAAGGAAGGAAGGATGGGAGGGAGGGAGGGAGAAAGAAAGAGAGAAAGGGGAGAGGGAAAACGTATCTTTCAACTCTGAAAACAAAACAAAATACATTCTCAAATAAAATCTGAAATATTCTTCTCCTATTTCACTCTTAAATAACTGGTTACTAGCTCATCTTAAAAGACATAACAAAAGATTCTTTCATACTGAAATTGAGTGACCCTAGACCATACATGAATAACAAACAACACTCAGAAGAAAATTACACAATTAAAAAAATGGTATAAAATTTTTTTCTCATTTACTCTTAACTGGTTTCAAGGCAACTATTAAAAACATTACATATAATATGCTTAGATCTATTACATGTAGAAATGTAATATGTTCGATAATGATAACACAAAGGAGGTGAGCAGGAACAAAACTGCACTAAGCTAAGGAAATGACCCTGCATCACCAATGAGGAGAGTCATAAATGATAACAATGTAACAAAACTAAATATACCAAGATCCTGAATATAACAAAAGCTGTGTAACATACTTGATATCCTTTTTCCTCTTCCTTTCTTTAAAAGACAGACATCATACAAAGTAACAATTATGATAATGTAATATTGAGTTTATAACACTTATGGATATAGTATATATATATATATAATAAGAATATAAAAAGGTCAAACACAACAAAACTGTATTTTTCTATATTTCACTGGAATTAAGTTATAAATGTGAAGCTGATTCTGATAAGTGAAGATGTATTTGGTAAGCCCTAGAGCAATCAATAATGAAAATAAACATTTAAAAAATGAAAATACTTTATTTGATAATATTAACTTACTGAAAAACAAAGCAGTAAAGAAAGAATAAAGCAATAAAAACAAAAGACATATATAGGTAACAAAGTAAAATAATATGTAAATCCAAATGCAGCACCTCCCCCTTTGCCATGAGGGATACATTATATGACCCTTGTTGGATACCTGAACCACCAACAGTACAAATTTATATATGGCTGTTTTTTCCTATACTCAATACTCACGTCAAACTGTAATTTAGAAATTATAAATATTATGAGATTAACAAAAATAATAATAAAATAGAGCAATTATAGCAAAATAGTGCAATAAAAGTCATGTAAATATGGTTTCTGTGTCTCCATCTCTCTCAACTGCCACAGAGTGGGTAGACAAGGTGGATATGCAGGATAAAGAAATTACTCATGTCTTAGGCAAGACAACATGAAATTTCATCACACTATTAAAAATGGCGATTTAAAATCTATTAATTATTTCTGAAATTTTCCATTAATATTTTCAGATCATGGTTTACCATAGGTAATGGAAACCACAATAAACAAATCAAAAGGCAGAAACTGTCAGATTAGAAAATAAAACAAGGTCCAATAATATAGCAAAATATCCAAGTTAAAGGAAGAGAAGTTTATTTTAGCACACACTCTACTGAGGTTTCAGTCCATAGTCAGCTGACTCCGAAACATCTGTATTCCTGTACAGCAATAACAAACTCACCAAGAAAGAAATTAGGGAAATACTACCTTTCACAATAGCATCAAGAAAAATGAAACACTTAGGAATTAACCAATGAAGTGAAAGACCTCTACAATGAAAACTATAGTAGTCTGAAAAAGGAGATTCAAGAGGGTATCAGAAAATAAAGATATTCCTTGTTCCTGGTCAGGCAGAACGAATAGAGTTAAAATGGAACTGGAGAAAGCAATCCTAAAATTCATATGGAACCAGAAGAGATCTGGAATAGCAAAAGCAGTTCTGGGCAAGAAGGGCGCAGGGGCCATCACAATCTCAGGCTGCAAGTTATAGTCCAGTGCTACAGTGATAACAGCATGACACTGGGAAAAAAAAACAAAACAACTTATGGATCAATGGAACAGAATAAATGATATAGCAAGATCTCCAGGCACACTTATTTACATGATTTTTGACAAAGGCACCAAATCCCTTCACTGGAGGCAAGACAGCCTCTTTAGCAAATGGTGCTGGTAAAACTGGCTATCCACACACCAAAGGTTGAACTTAGATCTGTATCTCTCACTGTGCACTAACCTAAAATAAAAATGGATCAAATATCTCAACATTAGAACACAAACACTAATCTACTGGAAAACAAAGTAAAACTCTTGAAGACCTAGGCAAAGACTTTCTAAATAAAACCCCAGTTACATAACAAATACAGTACTACAACAATCAACAAATGGGATCTCATTAAATTTAAAAGCTTTTACACAGCAAAAGCAACCACCTACAAAGTGAAGAAACAATGTACAGAATGGGAAAAAAATTTTTCACCTACTCCTCAGACAAAGGGCTAACATCTAGAATACATAACAAGCTCCAAAAAGAGCTTAGAGCCCCCAACTTTAAAGACCCAAACAAAAAACTGCCATCTGAAATGAATAGAGATATCTCAGATGAAGAAATACAACTAGCCAATAAATACATGAAAAAATGTTCAACACTTCTGGTCATTCAATAAATGCAAATTAAAATAACACTGATTTCATCTAGGAAAAAACAACTACCATCAAGCAATCAATCAATGTCAAACGTTGGCAAGGCTGTGGGAAGAAAGGAACTCGCCTTCATTGATGGGATTGTAAACAGATACAACCACTGTGCATATCAGTATGGAGATTCCTCAAAAAACTAAAAATAGAAATTCCATTTGACCCAGCTATTCTCCTTTTGAGTATCTTCCCAACAGAGTTAAAAACATCATATCATAGTGATATATGTTTACACATATTTATAGCAGCACAATTCATAGTTGCTAAATCTTGGCAAGAGCCTATATGACCATCAAAAGAAGAATGGATAAAGAAAATGCAGTATTTATACAAAATGGAATACTATTTTGCCATTAAGAAAGATAAAGGTTGCATTTGTAGAAAATGGATACGCACCTTGAGACCATAATGCTAAGTAAATCAGACACACACACTTGAATGTGGCATAGTTTCCCATACATGAAAATGTTAATAGGATAAAAAGAGAAAAAGAGAAAAACGTTATTGTATTCTAAGTATGTTTTTGCTGTTGGCTTCTGGTTTCACTCCAACATGGTGTGACAGTATACTTTACAGGATTCCATTTCTTTGGATATGTTAAGGTCTTATTGTTGTCCGAGTGTGATCTATTTTGAATTTTTAAAAATTCCTAGAAAAAATGAGGTTAAAGAAAACTTTTTTATATATTGAATTTATAGCCACATAACTTGATGAATGCTGTTTTTAGTTATCATTTATTAATTCACTTGGCTTTGCTATGTCAACATTCATATCAAATATTATAAATGGTTTTTTTTCTTTTCAGTATTATAACCTATTGTTTCTCTTCCTGCCAGAACTTCCAGAAAAATGTTGAATAGTACTTATAGTAGAATGGATCTCTGTCTCATTTACCAATTTTTGCTGTCACACTTTTCATTATCTTTCTCACTGAAAATTTTGCACAGGTGGTGTCTATTTACACCTTGCAAAGCTCTATATTTTAAAAATTACTGATAAATACTGAATTAAAAGAATTACAAAAATAAAAAATGAAAACAAATCCTTTGAACATTAAAAAGAGCAACTGTCTGATACTACAGAGGATACTAGATTGGCATTGAATTTTTAACCCAATACTTCATGTCACAAGAAAAATTAGTAATATATTTAAGATAATTAAAAAGAAAAAAAGATTACTGAATGATTTAATGCCCAGTAAACTAGTATCAAAAGATATTCTCACGAGCCTTGCCTGAAGAATCTATTACAGAATGAGCTTTAGATAACCAAAGTACAATAATATAAGAAATGGGATAAACCTTAGTCAGAGTTAAAAGAAGAAAGTATACAGTAGCTATGTGTATTCACAGTGGAATAAGATACTGCTTGCTGGGGCTGCAAAAAATCAAACCAAGTCTCAATATTTTCCACTGCTACCAGTCTTGTCTAATATATTATGTTTTAATTAAATAGGTGCAATAGCCTCCTAACTATTCTCCCTACTTACATCTTTCTCCCCTGTTTAATACAACAGCCAGAGTGATCCTTTTGATATCAGGCCAGAGCACTCAAGAATATTCAACGGCCTTTACTCCCATTCTGAAGAAAAAAAAGAAAAAGTTGTAATAATCACTGCAAGCTTCTAGTTTCTTTCTGAATTCATCTTATTACAAGTCACAGGGAAATACAGTCATTGTGTTCTTCAATCTGCCAAGCAAGTTCCTGTTCAATGGTCTATTCCTTTGCTCTCAAACTGCTTGGAAACCTCTTCCCTAGGTGTCCATTTGGCTTGCATCAATTTCACCTCTTTGAGGTCTGCAGAGAACCTCACTAAAGTCTCTAATTGTAGTCTGTTGCTTTCCAACTTTTCTATCTGCCTTTTTTTAATCCCCCATCATACCACCACACAGCACATTTTATGTTTTTCTTTTTCTTTTGTCTTTGTCTGTCCTCTTCCCATGGTAGTGTAAATACTACTCCCCTCTGAAGACAGGAGTTCCTTTCTGTTTTGTACTTTGTTGCATCCCCAGCACCTAGAATATGGCCAACCTTAACAATAAATACTATTAACAAACACTCACTGAAAGTATAAATGGAAGAATCCAGAACTGGCTACCATTCGTATTTAGTTTAACTTATACCTATTAGCTAACATTATTTATTTTGTTCTTCCCATTTACTAAATATATACTCCCTTTGATTTGAAAGAGAGGTCTACAGAATATGCTGTGATGAAATGCTGGGTACTTATTTATGTGCAGTTCAGGAAATGACTTAAAAGACTTTGAATTTGTTAATTTCATTTTATGGCTATTGAATTGAAGTGAATATATATTCCCAGACTTTTGGTAAAATATGGAAATATTTCAACCACATAGGTCCATTTATACACTTTCCAAAAGTTTCATTACTTGTCATATGTATTGCCATAATATTTGCTTAAATCTATTATATATACATATATATTTTAAAGAAATTATGAGAAAGGTTTTTTTTTACCTGTATGTCTAATTTCCAATGATCGTCATTCATTGCTAATTTGCTTTTTCAGTCAGTAAAGTGGGTCTGTTGGGACAAATTTCCCTTAATTCTCCTTTATCAAACCTAAAGGATATTTTCACTGAATGAAGAATTCTGAGTTGACAGGTTTATTTTTTTTCATTTTTCAGTACTTTAAAGACTGTTCCACTCCTACAGCATCCCTGTTTTCTGATAAGTGTACACTTATTCAAATCACTGTCCCTTATCAATTACCTAATTTTTTTCTCTGCCCACCTTCAAGGTTTTCTTTTTACCTTTGGTTTTCCAAATTTTTCAACAATATGCTTAAATTAGTTCTCCAAATTTATTTTGTTTGCAGATTACAAAGTTCTTCTAATTCACAAACGTATTTCTATCAAATCTGGGAAGTTATCGATCATTTCTTCAAACACTTTCTGTTCCATTCCCTGTTTAGCATATGACACATTTCACAGCTGCCCTGAACATCTCTATGGTTCTATTCCTTTTTCCCCCCCAATATCTTATCTCTCTTTTCAAATATTTTTATTAATCTGTATTTGAGTTCTCAATTATATTAATTCTGTCAGTAAATCCACATGGAAGTTTTTTTCTTAAACTTCAGATATATTTTTCAATTCTTAAATTTTTGATTTGTTTTAATGATTGGTAATTTCTATCATTTAAATAATTAGAAATAACATTTTCCTTTACCTCAATAGTTAATGAAAGCTCTCATCTCATACTTCCAACATTTGGGTTACCTTGGAGTCGACAGGTGTTGACATTCTCTTCCCCTGAGAATGTGTCACATTTTCTTGACTTTTTAGGATATTTATCTTAGTTATTTCGGATTATGTGCAGAAGGTTGTAATGGTCAATCTGCAGAGACTACATAGTTTTTTCAAAGTATTGACATGTTTGTTTTGGGAAATCATTCTTCTGTATCTATCTACTAAAAGTGGTGTTTCAGATCTCAGTTCAGTTTTTTTTGGTCCCGGGGATCGAACTCAGGACCTTGTGCTTACCAGGCAGGGGGCAGAACCACTGAGCTAAATCCCCAGGCCTCAGTTCAGTTTTAAAACCTTAACTTACAATCCATTATCAGTTCATTGTGCTCATACATGCCTCCAGAAGTCAGCCAGAGATTCACTATGAAATGTCCTTAAGTATATACTCAGACCCTTTTCTCGAAGCCTCTTTCCTGAGGTTCCCTATCAATCCCTATTTAGTGCTGGCTACTACAGTCCTTCTGAACCTAATTTTTTGAAAGAGATATCCCTGTCAAAGTGAAAAATGGAAATTTATAGTCTCTACTGAACATCTGTTCCATGTTTTGTCTGCTCTCAAAAACTTGTGTTTTCATTCAGTCACCAGATTTCTCCAGTTACTTTCTGTATTATGTCCGTAGTTTATAAGTGGTTATTTGTAGGAAGATGTGTTTGTTAGAAGCTTACCCCTTTACTCTACAAGGTGATTTTTAATTTTGCAGATTGTGTTATGCTTTTCCTTTCACCTGCCAGGCATTTATCAAAATATAATAAGCTTATAGAAACCATTATGTTGTCATTACTTAAATGGAGGACAGAAAACAAAATATTGAAAGGTTTAGCAATGGAGACTAATTACCTTCCATATGCGGCAATAAAACTATTAGAATACGTCTAATAAGAATTTTAAAATAATAAAACTTTATTAAAATATATTTTGCAAGCTTTGGCCAAAGGTCACACAGATCATTTAAAAATGTCACCCAAAAGTTTAATGTGTTCAGAGGTGGGGCTCTGGGAAGGTGCCTGGACTACAAAAGTGCTATATTCTGAATGTACTATTAGGGGGTAGGGCATGGTTGAAGGGGAAGGGTCACGAGGTATGACCTGAAGAATATATTCCTGTCCTCAGATCCTCTTTCTTCTTCTCTTTCCCTCTCCCTCCCTTCCTGGCTGGCATGAATTCAGCAGTTTTCTTCTGCCATGCCCTTCTACACAGTCAGTTCTGCTTTGGAGCCACCTATGTACTGAACCTTCTGAAACCACGAATAAATGAAATTTTTTGGGCCATGGATATAGCTCAGCTGCACAGCATCTGCCTGGCAAGCACAAGGTCTTGAGTTTGATTTCTGGTACCAGAAAAAGAAAAAGAAAAAGAAAAAGAAACTTCCCTCATTAAGCAAGTCTTAGGTATTTCATTCCAGTGATGGAAAAGTAGCTAATACATCACTTTAAGTATGAGACTTCATAATCTTGTAGACATTAAATAACCTCAACCAAACAGAGCTCCACAAATAAAATTAACACAATAAGTTTTACTTTACTACACAAAGTGAGGTCCTCTGTATTCTAAAAATTACTTCTAAAACCAATGACTTAATTGATACACAATACCCTGCCTTATTTAATGTTTGTAAAAATAACTAAGTAAAGAAAAGTCATTAACAAGCTATGCTCTGCAAAATCAGGACCTGGCATTCCACAGAAAGAATCTAGTCTAGTAACTAAAAAGTCAAAGCCACTAAAAACAGACTTAGATAGATAGATAGATAGATAGATAGATAGATAGATAGATAGATAGACAGATAGATAGATAAAAAGAATATATATTTATAGTTTTAAATGCATACAATTTGATGGCATCATTTGCAGTGAAGGAGTTAAATTTGTTCATTTGTGACATGCTTTATACATTAAACAAAGAATCATAAAGAATACACTTGAGGTCTGTAACAGAAAACTCCACATGATTTGAGGAAATATAAGTAGCATTATCATACAACACTAAATAATTTAAGCACATTTTATGATTCAAACCAAATGTCAACGAATTAATATATCCTATGTGCCTTTTAAATTCCAGCTGTGGTCCTCTCCTTTTTGAGAGTGATTCTCCCCAATACTTGATGAAGAAATTTGAGACTACAGTATGTGATACATTCAGATTAGTTCCTGTCCAAACACAACGGAATCTTCTTTTGCAACCTTTTCTCCTTTTTTTAATTCTCCAAAACTCTAGAAAAACATTTTTTAATATCAAAAATGTTTTCAGATACTACCTATCATGGTAGTGATTATACTTTTGCTATGTGAAATTGAAACATGCATATATAACAATGGATTTACAGGCAATCTCCACTAACAAATGGTTCAGTAGGCTTTATTTTAATGCCTATAGGCATTTATTTTAAAATGTCTGACTTTGATGTAGATCTACTATTATTAGAATACTAGGGAAGACTGTATCACATTAAGTACTTGTAAATACAACAACGTGACACAGGGCTACTGCCTATGTTCACAGTTCTTACAAAAGAATGTGAAGACAGCTAGCCATATGTAAAATTGCTATGTTTGCAAAGCTGTTCAAAACAATGTCTGTTTGTTTCTGAATGGAAAAATTTAACTGCTTATATTGCACCATTTTTCTTTTTGGTGTCAGGAAAATCCCACTGATTCTGAAGCTTAACCATACCAATAACACTATACCAAATTAATACTGTGTGTATCTATTTTTTCCTGACTTTTTACCTTTCTTTATGTTTTACTATTTGTTACTTGAATACAATTCTATTAGTGCTTAAAAGGAAGTTCAGGTATTGTGTGGAAAAGGGAAAGGGACAGAAAAGGCCAGCCTATTAATCCAAAAACATGAATTACAGAAAGATTTCCATGAAAGTCTACATATAGAAATATCAGTTTAAACATAACAAAAGGAACCAAGTGGGAAAAACATGGCCTTGCTACCAAAAATTCATTTCTAGAGCTATTAAATGGATAAGATGAACTGGAGAAAAGTATCAAGAAATGTCACTTGGACAGAAAAGTAATAAGACCACTGTATCTATTATGATTAATAAAGTAACTGAAAACAGAACAATCTTAATAAAGATAATTTCAAATTGGGCTTTACATGTCTAAAATAAAATGAAAATATGTCAATGCATAAGCATAAGAACAAAAGAGAGACACAAGGCAGAAGCCTGCCCTGAAAACAACTGCACAGGTAGGCAGGCTGTAGGCAGACCCCTGCCATGCCCCCCCCACCCCGCCCCCTACACCAAAAGCTTGGGCACATAGGCACCAGGAAAACACATGCCTGGAAATAGGTATGCAGCCTTCCCAGGCTCCAGCCAGGGGCCCACCCAGATATGATTTATGAGTGCACACAACTCCCAGCCAAAGTCCAGCTGCACAACAGCCCAGTGCTGGGATCCAGACTATCATTCTGAACCCAGAAAATGGTGCAATGGTGGGAAGGACAGAGAAGACCTCTCTAAGGCTTGTTGAGAACTGAAAGGCACTGTGAGACCAAAAGTGTCACATCAATAAAGCCAGAGGGAACTGCACTGGTTGAAATGAGAAGACACCTAAACAAGTCTCAAAACCTGACATCCAGATTGTCAAAGGTAACTCCAAGGGGCAAGGAAATAAAATCTGAAACTCAAACCATGGGTGTCCCAGAACTAGCCACAAAAGAGGATCTCAAAAAAAAATTAAATCAGAAATAATTTCTCATATAGCAACAGAGATTATGTACATAGTGAAAGACATGATTAATAATTCTAAAGCAGACACAGATTAAAAAAAAATGAGGAGCTGAGGAACATGATGGAATCCCAGCACAGGAAACAAATGGAATCCATGAAACAGATGCAAACAGATACCCAGGAGATTAAACCCCCTCTCAAAAAAAGTTTATGCAGGTGGGCATTTAGCTCAGTGGTTCCACTGCCTGCCTCACAAGTGCAAGTAAGTACAAGGTCCAAGTTGGATCCCTGGTAACAACAACAACAACAAAAACAGTTTATGCAGCAGAATGTGAGACGAGAATATCAGATATAGAAAATAGGACGGCAATTAGTGACAAGGAAAAGAAAGATTTCTTTAAAAAAGCAAGGGACCACGAGAAATCAATCCAGCAGCTGTGAGATGATGCAAAGAAGAATAACATAAGACTGATCAAAGTCAATGAAGAAACAGGAGAGAGTTCAGATGACATAAAAACAATGTTCACAGAAGCAATGGCAGAAAACTTCCCAAGCCGAGGAAAAGACTTTGACATACAGATAAGTGAGGCATATGGGACTCCAACTAGCCATGATCAAAAACAAAATTTATACCTAGGCATATACTACTCAAGATTCCAGAAACCCAACAGAAGAACAAAGTTCTACAAGCAGTTAGAGAAAAGAAACAAATCATATACAAAGGAAAGTCCACCAGAATCACAGCAGACTTCCCAACACAAACACTCAAATCAAGAACAGCCTGTAGTGAACTATTTCAAGCCCTACAAGAACACAACCTCCAACCCAGATTGATGTACCCTGCAAAATTATCTTTCAGAAATCGATGGAGAAATAAGATACTTTCACAACAAAGAACACATGAGGAACTTCATAAATACCAAACCAGCACTCCAAAACATTTTAAACAACATTCTGGGAAAAGACAATGAGGGTCACAAACTCCACAAAGCCTAGCAAAATGAATCCATCAGGCAAAACAAGAAATTAAATCCAAAGGAGGAGAATCCAACAACAGCAATAGGTCATAACAAGGATAAGTCAATACATATCAGTCCTAACCAGCAATGTTCATGGTCTCAATTCACCAATCAAAAGAAAGAGACTGGTAGAATGGGTCAAGACGTAAGGTCCAACAATGTGCTGCATACAAGACACACAATGCAAAAAGAAATTCATAGAACAAAAGTAAAAGGGGGGAGAACAATACTCCATGCAACAAAAAACCATAAAAAAGAAGGAGTAGCTATCCTATTTGCAGATAAAATGGATTTCAAATCAAAACTGATTAACAGAGACAAAGACGCCCACTACATCCTTGTAAAGGGAACAATCCAGGAGGAAGAAATGACAACTATAAATATATATTCAGCAAATACTAATGCACTCAACTATATAAAACAAATATTAGTGAACATGAAAAATGAAATAAGCACTAATACAGTAATAGTGGGGGACCTCAATACCCCACTGCCACAAATAGATAGATCAACTAGACAAAAAAAAAACCCAAAAAAAACAATGAAATGATGGAACTCAACCAAACTCTTGAACAAGTGGACTTAACAGATGTTTACAGAGAGTTCCACCATACAAAATCAGAATACATATTCTTTTCAGCTGCACACAGGTCGTTCTCCAAAACAGACCACATACTTGCTCAGAGGACATGTTTAACTAAATGAAAAGGAACTGAAGTTAACCCCTGTATATTATCAGACCATAATGCAATGAAATTGGAGATCAATAGCAAGAGAAAACACAATAACTTCATAAACACATGGAAACTGAACACACTCCTAAACAACCAATGGGACACAAAGGAAATTAAAGAAGAAATCAGACAGTTTCTATAATTAAATGACAATCCCAATGCAACATATCAGAATTTATGGGACACAATGAAAGCAGTCTTCCAAAGGAAATTCATAGCAGTGAATACGCATATTGGGAAAACAGACTGAGTTCAAATAAACAACCTAAGGCTGAAACTCAAGTTTCTAAACAAAGAAGAACAGCACAAACTCAAAGCTTTACAAAGGAGAAAATTATAACAATGAGAGCAGAAATCAATGCAATGGAGACTAAGAGAACTACTACCAAAGACCAGTGAAGCAAAGAGTTGTTTCTTCAAAAGAATAAACAAAATTGACAAACCCTTAGCCAACCTCATCAAAAAAAGGAAAGAAAAGGCCTAAATCCACACAATTAGGAATGAAAAGGATGAAATGACAACAGACCCAGCAGAGAGCCAGAAGATCAATACCTACTCTGAGAACCTATACGCCAATAATATGGAAAACACAGAAGAAACTGACAGCTTTCTAGATACATATGAATTACCAAAGTGGAACGAAGAAGACCTAAAACCTCTAAACAACCCGCTATCAATCAACGAAATTAAAAACATAATTAAAAACTTACCAACAAAGAAAAGGCCGGGTCCTGATGGCATCACTGCTGAATTCTACAGCACATTTAGAGAAGAACTATTGCCACTTCTGTTCAAACTCTTCAATAAAATTGAAAGGGAAGCAATACCCCCAAATTCATTCCTCAAAGCAAGCATGACCTTGATCCCAAAAGCAGAGAAACATTCAACTGAGAAAGAGACCTATAGGCAAATCTTCCTCATGAACTTAAGATGCAAAAAATATTCAATAAGGTACTGGCCAACAGAATGTAGAAGATCATCGAGAAGATCATACAACCTGACCAAGTGGAATTTATCCCAGGGATGCAGGCATGCTTCAACATATGAAGTCAGTAAATGTAATACACTATAGTAACAGAGCCAAGGACAAAAACCATATGATCATCTCAACAGATGCAGAAAAAGCCTTCAACAGAATCCAACACAAATTCATTTTTATCATGAATTTTACCATTCATGATAAAACCCTACAGAAAGTTAGGATAGATGGTCTCAACCTCGACCTGATAAAAGCCATCTATGAAAAACCAACAGCCAACATCATACTGAATGGTCAAAAACTGAAATCCTTCATGCTAAAATCAAGAACAAGACAAAGATGTCCACTATTACCACTCCTGTTCAATATAGTTTTGGAAACATTAGCCAAGAGAATGAAATAAAAGGAATAAAGACAGGAAATAAAGAAGTAAAATTGTCATTATTTGAAGATAACATGATACTCTATATAGAAGACCACAAGAATTCCACCAAAAGTCTTCTGGACCTAATAACCAAATTCAGTAGAGTAACTGGATGGATACAAGGTCAACACACAAAAATCAACAGCCTTCCTGTACACAAACAATAGACTCACCGACAGAGGAAATGGAGAAACAACTCCTTTCACAATAGCATCCAAAAATAATGAAATACCTAGGACTCAACCTAACAGAAGAAATCAAAGACCTCTACTCTGAAAACTACAGCACTCTGAAAAAAGGATCAATGAGGATATCAGAAAATGGAGACATCCCTTGCTCCTCGGTAGGAAAAACCAATATAGTGAAAATGGCCATACTTCCAAAACTGCCATATATATTTTGTGCAAGCCCAACTGAAATTCCAAAAGCATACTTCACAGAGCTTGAGAAAAAAATCCAAAAATTCATCTGGAAGAAGAAGAGACCCAGAATATCAAAAGCAATTCTAGGCAACAAAGACAAGATAGAGGGTATCACAATCCCCAACTTTAAACAATACTACAAAGCTACTGTGATAAAAACAGCACGGTACTGGCAAAGAAACAGACCTGAAGACCAGTGGAACAGATTAGAAGATGCAGAAACAACTCCAGACGCACTCAGCCACCTCATCTTTGACAAAGGTGCCAAACACCCTCACTGGAACAGAGATAGCCTCTTTAATAAATGGTGCTGGAAAAACGGGGTTTCAACTTGCCAAAGATTAAAACTAGACCTGTATCTCTCACCATGCACTACACTGAAGTGGAAGTAGACCAAAGATCTAAACATTAAAACAGAAACATCAAACAGGCTCAAAGAGAGTTTAGGTAGAACTCTTGAAGACACTGGGATAGGAAAAGATTTCCTGAACAAAAACCTCAGATGCAAGTGAACTAGCACAAAGAATGAATAACTGGGATCTCATCTTATTAAAAAGCTTCAGAGTTACGGATTTAGCTCAGTGGCACCACACCTGCCTCCCAAGTACAAGGTCCTTAGTTCAATCTCTGACCCCAAAAAAAGCTTTTGCACAGAAAGAGAAACCATCAGCAAAGTAAAGAGGCAACCCACAATGCGGGAAAAAAGTTTTATTAGCTGTTCCTCAGAACAAGGTGTACTCTCTAGAATATATAAAGAATTTTTAAAAATGAGACATCCCAAATTTAAAGTCCCAATCCAAAAATGGGCATCTGAAATGAACAGACATTTCTCAGACAAAGAAGTAAACCGCAAATAAACATGAAAAAATATTCAGCATCACTGGTCATTCGAGAGATGCAGATGAAAACAACACTGAGATTCCACCTCACCTCAGAAGGAATGGCTACTATCAAGAAATCAACCTGTAACAAATGCTGGTGGGATTGTGCAGAAAAATGAACCCTCTTCCACTTCTGGTTGGTGTGCAGACTGGTGCAACCACTGTGGAAATCAGTATGGAGATATCTCAAAGAACTAGGATTAGAAGTCCCATTTGACCCAGCTATTCCCCTGCTGGGTATCTTCCCCAAAGAATTAAAGGAATCAAACTACAGGGATATATGTGTACCCATGTTTATAGCAGCACATTTTGTAATAGCTAAAAGTAGGAAACAGGCCAATTGCCCATCAACTGGAGACTGAATAAAGAATACATGGGGTTTTTTATAAAATGAAGTACTACTCAGCCATAAAAAATTAGAAACTCAAGACATTTATAGCTAAATTTATGCACATTAAGGCCATACTCTTGATTGAAATAAATAGGACACACATGTTTAAATACCAAATTGTCTGGTGTGAGAAACAAAGTGTAAAAGACAACCAAAATTTATAACAGATAATGTTAAACAGGAAGAAAATTTTAAAAGGGGAAGGGGAAGTAGGTGGGATGCGGGAAAAATATGAAAAAAGGAAGCAAAAATAGAAACAAAACTTTGGTAAATAAAAGAGAGGTGGAGGGCTAGAACGGAAGGAAGGCGAATGGGAAAAAAATAAGAACCAAGATAAATAATGTAAAGGTACAAATTCCCAATGATGAATGTCATCATATTGTCTACCTAAAATGTATCAATAAACTTAATGACTATGCACATATATAAGTTTAGAGAAATAAAAAGAATGAAAAGATTAAAATGAATAATTGATAATTTGAAATAGGAAAAGCTCCAAAGGTGTAGGGGTGGCACAAGGGGAAGGGGAAAGGGAAGAAGGGAAAGGAAAAATTATGAGAAAGAAAAAAAAAAAGGAAACAAAGTCTCTGTAAATAAGCAAGGGTGGTGGGGGTGAAGGGCACATGGGTAATGGGGGAAAAAATAAGAACCAAGATACATCATGTTCAGGTACAAACACCCAATGATAAATGTATTGTATACTAAAATGTACCAATTAATATATAAATAAAAAAATTTTTTTTAATTTTAAAAAGAATATTTTAATGTTTAGTATTATTCTTCCATAAGACAATCTTTCGATTATTTGAACACTAAGTTTAAAAAAGTAAAAGCACTTCAATACAAAACTTTTACTCTTTAAAAATTATGATTATTTTTATTTACAATGTATAGTTCTCTCTCAGCTGCAAGTGTTTGGAACATTGCAATTATCAACAAAGTTTAAACAAAATGCATACATATTTCCCTAGTCAAGTTTGTTGCACATTGAAAATATACAATTCATATATGGAAATACCATGTCTTGCATAAAAGCCTTTACTTTGGAGTCAAATAAAAAGCAAAATTATTATTTTAGACAAAGTTAAATATGAAACAGGAAAAACATGACAAATCAATTAAAGAACTGACTTTGTAATATTAGGGTACTCACTATCAATTTCCTCATCTACTACAAAGGACAAACAGAAAGTAGACACTACAACTGACTAGTTTCAGTCTCACATAATATTTGATAATATTTTCCTTGTAAATATTTAACTGTCTCCCCACTTACCTCTAAGTTAACAAGACATTTATATAATGTTAACAATGATATAATGTATTTCAAAACTTCAGAGTTCAAAGGGCATATTAGGTAAAGTCATTTTATAAAATTTATTTTTTCAGAATTGGTAACAAAAAGTATGCCTCCAACATTATAAAACATTCTAAAGAATAAATAAGTTCTTCAAGGCAAAAGTTAAAAAAGAGAAAAAGCCCTTTTTAATAAAAATAAATATCACAATACCTGAGTTTCAAAAATATGACTTAAATCACATTAAAGAATGATTCTTCACTAAATATTATGGTGTTACAAAATTTTACCATTAAAATTTTCTACAGAGCTTATAATAAGATAGTTATTCCTACCTTATACCCAGGTCCTAACTGATGAATTGCAAATATCTGTGCTGGGTTAAGTGCTTCGCTGAACACATATACAGCACCAAGCTGACCGCAGAATACCCTATTTGCATCAGCAGTTTCTGAAGATCCAAGAAAGCACTTGTCATAGCTCTATTTTTTAAAGGTCACAAAAAAACAAATTATTATTTCATAATGACAAAAACAGTTAAGGAAACTTGTCTTCATTACCATAAATATCTTAACACATAACACAAAAGAAAATGTCAATTCATATTTTATTGATTTAAACAACAGCCAATAAAGATTCATAGAGAAAATAAAATCAGTGAAGTGATTTGTATTTATTGTTAAACAAGCAACCATCTATCCTTATCTTTAGAATTGATTATTTTCCATGTTATCATTATTCACAAAAATATATTTGTAATTATTTTAAGAAAGAAAAACTAGCTGTAAAACCAATGATTTATAATGGCTCATATTTAGAAAGAGATTCATCTAAATTAAGGAAATAACTACACCAAATTGTACCCACAGGATCTCATTTTTAAAATTCTACTTCAATTTTCCATTATCAATTAATTTCTGTTTTATTACACAAAATCAACAATAGAAGAGAATCAGTTCCTTCTCTTACATGAGTAAGCCTTATACAGAATCAAATAAACGCTGGTCATTTAAACCTGCTTCCTAAGAGAAGAGGGCAGGTATAGTGCTCTCCCTCTGGAAAATTTTGCACCTAGGAAGGCAAGTTTAAAAGTCCCTTCCACATATTCTTATAAAACCCCACCCATTCAGAGCAGCAAAACCAGTCACTGTTCAGTTTCTTCCATCAACACAGGATATTCTACACCTAATCTCCTTTTGGTGCCTCAACAAAATTTTAAAACAATGTGAAGTGTCCAATAACATGAACTCCTCATTAAGTACACAGCTTGTAATTAAAATTATGAAAATCAAAGATGTTATTACTTCATAAAATATGTGTATGTGTATGTAAGCGTTTCCATTTCTTTAGGTATATCACAAATAATTTAAAAAACTAAGCCTTTCTTTAATATATTGTCTTATCAACTAATGACATTCAACAAGTATACAGGTAGGAAGCAGAATTTCATCTGTGTGTTCCAATTCTGATAAAATTGTTCTCTTCAACATTTATTGACTCTGGCTTAATTATGAGTTTGTAAGACAGAAAAAAACTTCTAGGAAAGGCAGATAGAAAACACTTTAAGGTTAACAAGGCTTATGCCATTTCTGCTGCATAGTCTTTGAATTTTTCTTTCTGTTCATGTCTTTTTAAAAATCAAACATTTAAAAAACAAGATTCTTAGCTACTAGGTCATACAAAAACAAGCTAAGGGCCAGATTTATCCTGTAGAGTACAGTCTACTATCCTCACCATAGGGGACAACCTATGGACTATGCACATGGTACTATTTAAGAGATAAAATAAGAAAATACAGTATGCCCCTTGCCCTTTAGGACATTAAAGTTAAAAAGAGATACGGATAAAATAGAGAAGGGGACTTTGTTTTGGTTTTCTTAAGGCATTATAAACTAGATATGCTGGAACAGCATTGAAACACATATTTTACTTAGGTTCTAATAGGGCAGGATGAAGACAAGGGAGAGCCAAATGTAGAGAAATGGTAAGTGCCTCTGAGTTTTCAACTCTAGATTTCCTTTATCTGAAACTCAACTCTCACCTCTCCCAACTGTAACACGCTGGTTGAAACCAGTATTATTACCACAGTAACTAACCTCCTTGCTTTTACAGTAATTCCCTCCAGGGTATTTTCAATAATGCTGTCAGACTGATGTTTTTAAAATATAACCAGACATTACTTGTCCTCTCAAAGCCTTCCAAGATTTTTTATGCTGGGTAAGTGGGGAAAGCCCAGGCCTTATCTCTGATTATGAAGCCCTATATAATTGGCCCCATACTGCCTGCATAATCTCATCTGTTAATAGTATTCTGTATCCCTCTGCTCTCTCTGCTCTGAACTGGCTGTCTTATTCCTTGAATTTTCCAGGCCCAAAAGCCTTCGTACTTATGCCTCTCAGTGATGGGCTGTCCCCAAATATCCTCGTGACTTGTTTCAATCCTCACTAAAATTATTTCTGGACAATCTTAATTTCTCCTTTCCCTACACTACCTCTTATGTCTGGTACCCACCTTATTTTTCTCCATACTACACTATTTGTATTTTTTTTTCTCTATACTATATTATTTGTGTATTATTTATTTATATATTATTTATTTTGTTTTAAGTGCTCCTTCCCTATACATACAAGAGATAAGACCCTTTTTTTAGTGCTTGATATTCTAGAGAAAATAGGATAATACACTTACATTTCTTGACCTAAAATACCTAAAAATTTGTCCAGGTAATTTTTGGTTTTTTAATATCATTAACTATCTTTTTAACAATTTTACCATACTAAATTTAAATTGTAAATGATTCACTTAATGAAAAAACATATTTCAAAGTAAAATTCAAATGTTTCTATCAAGCTATTTTTTTCAGTTCATGTTATATGGATAGACCATAGTCTCAAGTACATTAGAGTACAGAATAAAAAATTTAAAAACTTACATCATTTGTATTAACATGCCAAGCCATATCACCATAAGATACCAGTTGCCCATTAACATAACACCGAATTTCACTGTTCCTCCATCGATTGTAAATGTGGACAATGCTGATCATGTACCACTTAAATAAAGAAAATTAAAAATATCAAAAGATAAAGCTAAATTATATTATCTAAAATATAGTCGTAGCCTTCAAAATACCCTTTAAGAAAACGATTGGTAAATTATTAATGATCATTTACTACCATTTCCTCAAGTTCATTCCTCTCATTTCTCACTTTAAAGATGACAGAAATGACACATAAGTAAATCTGATGGAGACAGAGTCAGAATCCCTAGCTCCCCAGACTGACAGTCTTCTTCTACAATATCAGGATCCAAAATTGTGGAAATATAATTACACCTGTGTTTTTCTTTTAATAACATTTACATTATGGCAAGCACTTCAGATACCTACAGCCACCATAGGCCCAGTTTTCCTGGAATTTAAATTCTAGTCAAATGGACATGTAAGAGACAAATAAACAATTAGAGAATTACAAGTCACTATGATTATTATGAGGGAAAAACAATAAACTGAGAAAAAGCAACCTAATATTTTACTTTAAATTGTAAAGTTTAGGTGGTTTTACTTTTACAACTTAAATTTATTACATCCACTAATAATTTATTGTATCCACTAATAATTATATATAATTATATATTTTAATTTAATAATGCGTGAATACTTATTAAGAACCAATAATGAGTTCACCTTCAGTTCCAATTTTAGAATTCGTAAAGTCAGTAAAAGTCATTTTAAGAGTTAATTTTGATATGAGATGTAGTGGATCAAAATTTAGTCTTTTCAAAATTAACAGTTTAAGGCACAGAACATAAAAATATTTTTCTAAAGTATACAAAAGTAACATGATTTATAGATATTTAAATAAGTATGCCTTTAAGAGCTAAGGGGGAAATTTAGACAAGTTTCCCTTGCCCAAAACTTAAAATGTGAACTTTGTTGTACAGATTAATTAAACATGTTACTCAATTATTTCATATATTGAGAATTTAAAAGCTACAACAGTAATACTTGATCACTAAAATTCTAAAGATTCCATGGACTCTGAAATATTTTGAATAAAATTCAGTTTCATTGATTTCTCCTTAGAAAATAAAAACTTAGAGAACATAGCAATAGAAAAATAACGATGTTCCTCCATTATAGAGATCATGGTGAACCATTTAAATAACTAAAACATATGCTCCTGGGCCGGGGATTTAGCTCAGTGGTACTGCTACCTGCCTCACAAGAGCAAGGTCCCTAGTTCAATCCCCAGTGCCAAAAAAATTAAATAAAATAAAAATAAAACATATGCTCCTTTTTTAACTTGTTTCATTCTAGATAATCTCTAATTTATTATGAACTGAGTCTCTCACTCGATCAGAAAAAACATATATGCTTGTCCTCATGAAAATCAGAAAAATCTTTAATGTAGTCATGTAACAACTCTGCTTCTGAATATTACAAAATTACCAGGAAGAAGCTATAGAAACACAGGGTTCAAGTAAATTTAAAAGTAATCTTATAGACTTTTACATATTTAATAATTAAAACGTACACACATCACATTCACTGAATTTGAATATATTCAACCAGAATACTATGTAACAAAATATGCAATCAATATTTGGGTAAAATATTTTTGAATTTCTAAATAGACATAAATGCCTATGCAGAGGCAAAAATTTCCTGCCCAAAGATAGTTTTATCATAAATATTACATGTATTATATTTATTTATGTCCTTAATATCAAAACAAAAATGCTCATTTAACAAGTATTTATTGAGTTCTTACCACTTATTATCCTAGGCAGGGCAAACCTTATAGTAAAAAAAAAAAAAGAAAGAAAGAAAAAAATGATACTGTGGGCTCATTGTATCAGAGATCCAATATTCCTGTGGCTTAACGGTAATCTGCCCTGAAAAAAGGTTCACAATCCAATTGCCATACACTGTACTAAAGAACAAAAGTTGAACCTAGAAAGGGAACAAATGCTTAATCATATAGGAATAGGAACACCTATCTACATTTTATCTTTGTTTGAACTTTCAGATGTTTGATTGCTCTGACACAAAGATGCAGCCTGGTTAACAGGCAGGAACATACCTCTAGAAAGCTCAGCTGATAGTGAATGAATAACATATTACAAATTAAATTAATATAGCTGCATATTTCTTTTTTCTTGTTATGTATTAGCTGGACAGCAGATTTCAAAATACAATTCAAGCTGGTATCCACTTCTATGGGATATTTAGTAAAGATATATAACATGGGCCAAAATATTAACAGTAGTACAATATCCCTTTCCTTGAAGCCATGATTACAGAAGTAGCAAAACCTAGCAAAATGTTCAATCTTGGGAAATAAAAAAATCAGAACTACTAGGATTAGATGAATTTCTTCCAAGAAAAGTTTCTACATTATCAAATCAGGAAGTTTAATAATACTTTTATTAAAAAGCACCAATTATTTATAAACGCACAGCTTACATATCCCCACCACACAGATGCACATACAAATACACATGCACGTGTCACTTAAAATACACACAAACACACACTAACTGGTCTAAAATCTGAATCTCTGGTCTAAAAACTGGTTCTAATTATTCCAAAGAAGGTTAAACAATGAACAGAAAAGAAAGTCAAGAAAAAAAGGAAGGAGAAGGAGACAGGGAGGGGAAAAAGAAAGATGAAAAAAATGGATAAAAGAGAAGGAAGAAAAGGTTAAGGAAGGAGTAGAAAAAGATGAAGAAAAAGGAGGAAGAAGAAAGAATAAGAATGAATGGTAATTAAAGTAATATTTCTTCAAAAGTTCTTCAAATTTAATTTTTCAGAACTGAAGTGATATAAAGATCACATATGAAAGTTCACCTTTGAAAAAGTCCTTGAATTAATAATATAATTATTAAACAACACTATTTTAATAGATGCAAAAATTATGAGTGCATAATTTATATCTAATTTACATGTTTGTATAAAATATGAAACATAACTATTATTAAGTTGTGTAAAATATATTATCAAAATATTAGTATTTAAATAAAAATATAAAACTATGTACCAGCTCTTAGCATTGTAAATAACTGCATTTTCCATTAAGCCTGTGCAAAATACTTTCTCAAAAAGCATAAAATATCTTTTAATGTTCATGAATAAAATTCTAATTCCTTATGTACAGCATCAAAAAGGCTAATAAACTTTAGTTTTTAAATGAGTACCATACAGCAATAACCCAAATCACCTGGGCTTTATTACCCTGACTATCTACTTACTGCCCCATGGAAAAGATCCTTGGCATCCTTACCTATTAGAAAAATACTGACCACGGGGCTCAGAACTACTTCTTTTTACTTTATCAATAATAACTCCCCACTAATCACATTCTACTAGGAAATAAACTGTTTCATATAAGTTAGTTGTTTGCTGTCCAAATAAATGTAATTACTCCTTAGAAAGTAAAAGGGGTTTGATATTAAAGTCATATTTTATTCATTTATCCAATATATCTTACTGGCAGTCTACTAAGTTCAATGTTCTCTGCTAGGCATTTGAGAGAATATAAAGATGAATGCAACAAAAATCTTAGTATCGATAGCTAATAAATAATGTACATATAAATAAATAATGAAAGTTTAAATAAAACAATTGCTATAAGAAATACTGAAATAAAATGCTCTGAGAGATTAAACATGGGATTAAGACAAATCAGGAAGAGATTATACAAAAATGTTGTCATATAAAATGGAACATACCAGTATGATAGGATTTGAAAACCTAGAGCTATGGGGAAGGAGACAAGTAAATGTAGCTCATATCACATACTGAATACATAATTGAAAAGGAAAAAATAAAATGAAACAAAACATTCAAACTGTAAAGAACTAGGCTAAAAAATTCAGTCAATTCTGTAGTTAGTGAGAAATAAATAATGAGTCTGAGCAATGGAATATGACCAGGAAGAGAAATTTCACATTAATATGGTAACAGGAAGAAGCAGCAAATCATCCAAGATGAAGAAAGGGCAATATGAACAATTTAAGCAGCGGGTAAAGAAATTTTAAAGAAAGATAAATATTAGCAGGGACAGAATATTTGTTGCGAAAGTTAAACTAATATAATGATAAAATAGGAATGAAAAACAAAGTTAACTCAATTCCTGATTATTATGGAGATGGTAGACATCTTAATCAGAGGACTTCAGAACATAAGTATATATGGGACGAGAAATAGTTAATTCACTGTTACATATTCTGAGATCCAGGTCCAGAAAGAAATCCAGATGGCTACATCTCATACTAGATGAGAATACAAGAGTTTTAAAGAAAATAATATGGAAGGGTAGGCTATCATGAAACTGAATAAAAATTTCCAAATAAAATGTAAGCATCATAAAAGCAGAGATGTTTTCTGTTTAGTTCACTGTCATACCCTAGTGCTTACAAGAGTGTCTGCTACTCATTAATTACTCAATATTCATTGAAAGAATGCCGTAAAACAGATCATACTGAAAGAATGAAAGAGCATGAGACACATTACAAGATTTCAAAAGATTGATCTTACAGAAAAAAGTTAGAAATAAAAGTAAAAAAGTAAATATAGACAAGAATAAGACAAAAGCATTAAATTATAAGAAAACCAGTGAAAGAGAACATTACAGAAGTTATACCAGAAAAGTTTTAAGATAAAGGAAATGTGAATTTCAATAGAAATATTTACTTTTGCTTACCTTGCGTGGTTGAAAATCATATTTCACACAGTGCTGAAAACCTTTTCCTTTGGACTTCAGAGATGTAACTATTAAACAATTGCCAACAAAATGTGCAGAGTAACCAACTCCTTTGCTAGTACGAAAACTGTAAAAAATATAATATAGTAATAAACTGAAATAAGAAGCATATGCCTAATGCCTATTTAAATTATTTTATATAAAAACTGAACTTATTTCACTGCAGAGTAGGAGTTTAACACATACCAAATAAAAACTAAAGTATAACAAATTTAATTAGCTAAAAGATAAAAACAGAAACAGTGAATTTAAAATGGGAAATAAAATAAATAAGCTTTGAATATTTCAATTTAAAATACCACAAATACATAAAAACAAACTACTTCATCTAACTTTAAGGACCATCTTCAATTAGCAAATACAAAACAAATTTACATACATATAAGTATCTTCTATAACAACTTGGCCTCTAACTCTACTATGCCTTTGAAGAGCTTTACAAAGAAAGTCAGAGCTAACTTACAAATAATGTGTTTCATCAAATAATTGTATATTTTAATCAGAATAAGAAAAAAGTAACTATGAAATTTTATTTGACTGTAATTTTTTTTTTGGTATCAGGGATTGAACTTGGCACCTTGAGCTTACAAGGCATGCAGCAGAACCACTGAGCTAAATCCCCGGCCCTGATGATAATTTGTTATATGGTTATTACTATTTTTAAAAGTATATGTCAATTATGACCACAGAACAAAATACAGGAAAAAGCAAAGGGAACGAAATCTAATGGGAATGAGTTTGTTTTTTCTTTCCTAGATTAGGGGCCAGCAATCCCAAGACCTCCACAATTGATCTACATTGAAGCCGACTGGCTAGGGAAAATCTGAAACCCTTGACTCTCAGACTGCAATGGTGGTAAAGAGGGAGGCACAGTCCCCTAGAATCAACAGAAAAAGGAATAAAAAAAAATTTATTTAGCTGAGTCTTCATAGTCTTAACACACACACACACACACACACATATATTATATAGTCCAAATTATATGTAGCTTGTTACATTATATAGTTAAAAAACAAAAACACTTAAAGACAAAAGTCCCAGCATGGAACATGTTACTTACCAATAAAGATAAGGTTTATCCTTATCAACATTAATGTTATTTAAAGGATCCATACGAAACCAAGTGTTTAGGGTGAAGCCATTCTGATAAGGCCACTTTGCAATAGGAGGCAATGCAATTGCCTACAAAGCAATGAAAAAAGATAAAGTATCAGTTAAAGGAAGTATGAACTCAGTAAGGTCAAATTAGCCCTTTACAGAATAAAGTATGTGAGATATAAATTTCAGAAAATTATTAGCTATAGAAGTTAGAAACTGTTATTTTATTTGTTAGATATCTATATATTATTTGATTATAAAAGCATTGTTTTCAAACAGTGAATTAAGTTTCATGTCTAGGTAATGTGGTTTTGGACTTTTCCCCTTTAATTTCACCAATATGCAGTCCCTTATATATATGGCTCAGGATTTTCAGTTTTTACAGTTTATGCTAGCTTTTAGTAATATCTTATTTGACTATAGGAGGCCGAATCTTCAAAGACAAAAACAACTGTGCTAGAGAGTATTATTGGAATCAACATTAAAGAAACATAAATGTTAGTGATAATACAAATGAAATCAAATGAAGGTAAAAGCACCTGGTTACAGCTATCGCTGACATGTTTGAAAGAATTCTCTTTTCTCCATTATTTTACATACCTTTGCAATGGCTTACTCCAAACCAACAGTCTTAATACTTTGTGCATTATCTGCTTCATCATTCAGCTCTACTAAGCCCTAAATTATAACTAATTTATACTGCATTAACCAAAAAAAAAAAAATAGAGAAAAAAAATCAAGACAGGGTGCTCTTCAAGTTGTATGCTGAAATGCTGATAACAGCAGAACACTGAAAATCCAAAGAAAACTAGAGAAATACTATGTGGACTTAACGGATTCAATAATGTTAAAATACTCTATTCTCTCCAAATTATTCTATAGACTTAACAGAAACAAAACCATGACAGGCCTTTTCTTTTATCTATTTTCTTTTTCAATGTTGTTGATGAAATCCAGGGCCTCTTTCATACTAAGGAAGACTTTAAAATGAGTTGCATCCTCAGCCCTACAGTAGGTTTTCTATTAAAATTTGACAAGTTTATTCAACAATGCACATAAATCAAGAATAACCAGGGGCCAGGGATTTAGCTCAGTGGTTTTGCCACCTGCTGTGAAAGCGCAAGGACCCGAGTTCGATCTCTGGTACCAAAAAAAATAAAAGAAGAACCATAACAGGGCCAGGTATTTAGCTCAGTGATTTTGCCACCTGCTGAGCAAGTGCAAGGACCCCAGTTTGATCCCCGGTACCAAAAAAAAAAGAATAACCATAACTTTTAAAAGTGAAGAAGAAATATTAAGAACTACTACCTATACAAGTATAATAATAAAGACAATGTGACACTGGCATAGGAACAGAAATATAAAACAAGAGAACAAACAAGAGTACAGAAATAGATATACCTAATTATGATCAAATAATTTTCAAGAAATGTGTCAAGTAATCCAAAGTGAAAGGACTGTCTCTTCAACAACTGGTAACGCAACAGATGAAGATGCAACCAAGTAAAACTTAACTCCAACTTTGCTCATACCATATAAAAATAATTCATACAAAAGGAACCAAAACTATATGTAAGAATTAAACCTACAGAACTCTTCTTAAAAAGCTTAAGAGAGAAAAGTATTGTCACTCTGGCTATGAAAGATTTCGTAGAATGCAAAAGCATCTATCATAAAAGAAAAAAATTTAATTGGACCACATCAATTTTAAGGAATCTCTAGAAACAACCTAGATGCCCATCAACTGACGAATGGATTTTTAAAAAGTAATATATGGAATATTATTCAGCCATAAAGAACAACAAGGTCATATCATGTACAAGACAATGGATGGATTGTGAGTCTGTAATGTTAAGTAAAGTAAGTCAGTCACAGAAAACTAAATATCACATTATTTCTCTTAAATAAGAAACCCAGAATATAAATAAGTTAAAGAGTAAAATAAAGGAAAGATGGTAGAAAACAGAGAGACAGACTTTTGGGATATGAGGCAGGGTATCAGAGTAAGGGGTAAGGGTGAGGGGCGTAAACGGATGAACAATGATCATGTATCATATACCAATTCTCCAAAACAATGAAACTATTATGTGTCACATATCACATATATTTATATGTTACATGAATTTAAAAAAGAAATAATGTTAAGAAAATAAAAAGAAAAGCCACAGGTTAGGAGAAAATATTTGGTAAATATGTATCTAACACCACAAACATATACCCCAAATTTATAATGAACTCTTAATTAAGACAATCAAATATTTACATCAACAGTACTGAATCCAGACATCACAAAAAAGAGGAATTAGTAACAAACATATGAAAGAATGCTTATCATCATAAGCCATGAAATAGAAAAACTACAATGAAGAACTATTATATAACCACTTAAATGACTAAAATTTAAACTACTAAAAATGTTCAAGATACAGATCAATTCGAATTTTCACATTGCTTATGGAAATGTAAAATTTTCCATTACAGAAAATGATTTGACAGTTTTTCATAAAGGTAAATATACACTTATTACAAAGCCCAGCAATCTCATTCAGGCATTAAGAGATAAAACATATGCCCACAGGAAAACCTTTCCTTGAGTGTTCATTGCAGTTTTATTTACAATAGCTGAAAACTAGAAACCCAAATGCCCATTAAGTAGTGGACAAAAAAAGTAATATAGCAATAAAATGCAATACTACTCAGAACAAAGAGATACAGAATAATCTAATTATTAAAGCTACAGGAACTATCTCAAAAGCATTATTGTAAATGAAAGAAGACAATTATAAAAGACTACCTAAAAGGTAAAACTAAAGCAACACAAATCAGAAATTGCAAGTGACAGGGGCTCAATGACTTAAAAATAAATAAAAACAAACACACGTAATAAACTTACCGCAGCGCTACAACCAGGGAAATTGAAAAAAGTATCAGGACCATGTCTTTGTGGCATCTGATTAAGAACTGACAATAATTTTACTGCATGTCTTGGCTGAGAATACAATAAAAGAAGAAAATCATTTTACAAAATTAGCAACAATACCTGATATACCACTTTAGTTATTGGACTATGCAATAACTAAAAAGAAAATTAATTTTGAATCATTTACTAAATAGTTTAAGAGGAAAATGGTTTCCAGTATGAACTCAAATACACAGATGTCTAGGGACAAGTTATTGAACATGAAGTACTAACAGAGTGATACTGAATAGTCTTGCCTCTGACCACAGCTTACCCAGATTCCACTTTCTCCTCGAAGCATGCTGAACAAAAGCTTCAACTCCTTGACAGTGATGCTGTAGCTGGCAAGAACCCCCAACATATCAACTAGAAGATCTTCAAAGGAAAATAAAGTTATTCTGAACTCTAGTCATGAGCTGCCATCTGTCAAGGTAATATACTTTTTAAAAGAACAAAGTTATCAGTTGGCAATTATATATATATATATGTATACACACACACACATGCATATGTAAAATACCGAAGGGTCCACATGAATAGCCATTCTAATTAACAATTTACACATATACAAAGATTTGCAGAGAAAGGGAGATTATAAAATGCAAAGGTAAAAAAGATTTAACATTATAAATTGGTTATTTTTCAAATGAAAAACAAACAGTTGACCATATTTTCTTTCAGAATTATCTATTCTTAATAAAATGCTTTCTTGCAATATTCCTTGGACTAGTAACAATTTTGAGTACTTACTCTATGTGGGGCACTATTCAATGTGGCTTATATGTATTAAGGTCACAAATCCACACAATAGATCTATAACAAGGGTACAATAATTATCCCCTTTTAAAAATAAGCAAATTATGGCACACATAACTTAATCCCCCTTCCAAAGAACACATACCTAACAATTGGTTGAGTCAGGACTCAAACCCAGACAGTCTGGCTCCAGAACCCTCACTCCTTTCTACTAATATATAAGAGGAGGTGTAACTTAAACATATGACTAGTGATAACCATTATGATAATGAGTATTTTTGCTCATACTAAAGAAACACCAGCTTACTAAATAATAATATCTTTCTTATCTGTGATTAGTTTTTCTACATATGATGAATATTTCTTTCAATATTCTTTAAAAGAAATTAAATATCTAAATACTTACACTACTTCATTTTGTCAATTTCTAAAGTATTTCCTAAGAATGAAAACTACTACACAAGTTAATACAAGCCAATGAGATATATATACATATACATGTATATATTCATCAATAAAGAAAAAAGGTTGGATCAGGGTAAACAGAAATGATTATAACTATATAATGACATATATAATAATTATATATAACATATTTAGTATCACAGATTGGCAATTAGAATTTGAAATGTTAAAATACTTATTTGTTCATCTCAAAAATAGATATTCAATATGGTTATTTTCATCAATAAATAAATAATTGATTCTTTACCACATGAGCAAGCAATCTATGACAAAATTGTGACGCTGGACATGCCAATTTTGAGAGATCATTCAATGAAACAAAATGTTTCACCATTTAAACAATAAAATGTAAGAAAATATTAGTGCATATAAAAATAAAGGTGTATTTCTAAAAAAGACTTCATCATAAAAGGAAGCATCTTAAAAACGCTAAACATGCCTTGTTTTTAATTAAGCAATTAACTGTGTAGGCAACCATCATTTAAGATTTCTTAAAGGTTTACATACAAATACTGTTTTAAAAATCAAACTTCTATTTGCAATACACATGATGTATGACATGTAAGTTTGTATGTAGTTACAATTTTTTTAAATCCCTTAATATTGGACATGAAAAATTACCAAGAAGCCCAGTTCCATTTATTATAGCAGTTATTTTCTGGACAAGAATTTTGAAAGAAAAAAATATTATGACTATTGTACTCAATTATCAGTTTACAATAGACGTTTAACCACCTTTTAGTGATATGTTCACATGAATAAATGAAAGTACCTCTTTGGACTTAACATACTACACTTTCAGAAATGAAAACTAATAGTGTTTTGGTGGCTATTTGTTCTTCCTTAGTATGATATTTAATTTTTAATTTCTAAAAAAGTGAAATACACATTTTCTCTGACAGTCCATTTTCTTACATCCATCTATCATCAGGCTCTTCTGTAAGGAAATATTTAAAATAACAGAATAAAAATTTTGTTCTATCTATATTATTACTATAAAGAAAAGACAAGAGAATTAAGGAACTTTATATAATAGAATATACCAACACATGAACTTTTATGGTACTTTCCTCACAGTTACTTTACATCCCAATATTCATGAATTTTATTCCAGTGAACTACTGTGCATGTAATTCTGGATCTTTTGCTAAACAGTAAGTACTCTGTTATGTGGCAGCGAATTTATTTACAAAAACAAAACTTAAAGCCATAAGCCCAGATAGAAGGATTGAAAGATCATATGATATTCTATACAGCAAGTATAACATAAAATTTTATACACATAAATTCCTAATAACTCTAGAATTTACAGAAGCAGTACTGTATCTTTATTAGAAAGATATTTTAAGAAATATAAGTCTGAATCTTTATCATCAAGTTAGTCATTCATGACCAATATTGAGAATGCTAAAAATAATGCTCAACAGAGATAAGTACTACTTTGAAAAACAATTAGAAATGATTTTAACACTTTCTAAAAAATTAAATTATAAAAAGGATTATTTTAAAATATAAAAATCATTCTTTAACTCCTTGATTTCATTCTTCCTTAATGTTTTTTTCCACAACATTAAAATTAATGTATCTGAGTCAAAAGATTAAAAAGCATTCTCTGGTGTCTAAACTACTTTTAAAGATCAGATACAACATTGTGAAGAACCAGATTAGCACTTTTGGGATTTTGAAAATATTTTTGTGTCAGAAGACACTCATGCTGAAGAGCCAAAGTTTAGAAGAATCAACATTTCAAACTCTAAAATTATTTTCTATAAATAACTGTTGCCCTCGGACCATTATTTAAAACATTTCTACTGAAGTGCATCTAACCCCAGACTGGAATTAACATGCAGAAGAAATAAAAGGATTGGTGGTGACAAATCACAGCTTTCAAAGTCACTGCTTTGAATGACCACAAGCAAAACAATCAATAATTCACACCTGAAATTTTGTGCAAATTTCATGTCCTATTCCACAATATATATGGTTATTTTGATACAGAAGCTTTCTCCCCCACCCTAAAATCAAAGTAAAATAATAACTTCCAAAAGAAATAGTATTCTAAGGTTTTTACTATCTCCTGTCATTTGTCATTGTTCCATACACACCAAATTTATGACCATATAACAGGTATAATTTGGTAAAGAGCTCACTCATAATTCAGAACTGAAATATGTTTTGTAGTATTTTAATCATGTTAAGGCATAATTATATAATGCATAAAAGTATATAGTTTATTTTATATTGACTTCATAGTACTTGCTCTGGAGTACTGAGATTTTCTAAAATTTAGAAGAGCAAAATTAGTAATTATGTTCACCTAAAACAGAAATGTCTTCTTCCATTCCTCATGCTTCTCATCAATATAAAAGGCAAATTTTCCTAACGTTTCTACTTATCTATTTTAAATCAAGGTAATTTTAACAAATCTATTTTACCTACAGTATATAAACAGAAGCACACCAAATTTAGTAAATATTTAAGTTATACTTTCCTGTCAGACAGTCATAGCCGCATACCTGCTATCATGTCATCTACAGCACTCATTTTCAGCAGTACTTGTTCAATTAGCCCAACTTCTGTGCTAGTCTGTAAATTCCGAACACTTTTTCGTAGAATGGCGGTAAACATGCTCCATATTTCTGCTTGACATGTTACATCACAGTGCTCCAAAAGCTCTGTCATACATGTTATACTCTCAGCATCCTGTATAATAAAGTTCATCTCCAAATCAAATTCTCCACCAACAAGCTGAAAGCACAGAGAGAAACAATAACCAGTTATGAAGTGGGAAGTTGTTTATTAAAACAATAAAATAAAACACTACCAAAAATTCAACTAACAAGAAAGGAGATTCTCTAAAGAAATTTATATTTGATGTAAAACTGATTTTGAATGATAGTTTAAGTGTTGGAGATATAAGAAATGAAATTAGCAAAGAGAAATCGAATTTGCATAAACATGGACATAAGTAATTTCAAATATAAAAGAACAGTGCAAACCATAGCATATGATTGTTGGGTGAGATTCAGGATATATTACTGTAAGGTATAAATGTGAAAAGTGATAATAGAAAATAGAGAGTTCATTAAGATACTTTTTTAAAAAAAGTTCATTTTCTTGTTTCATATTACTAGACTTAAACAATTAAGAAGATATTATAGAAAAAGGCTATTTCTAACCAAATATAGAAGATCAGGAAATATGAAAATGATACTGTCACACATTCAATAAATGTAAAATGATGAAATGAATGTTCAAAAATGAGTTGAAAACAAACATGTGAAGTCTTCAAATACTTCATGAAAAAAACAAAAGTGTGAAGTTAGTTAAGAAAATGGTTGTACAGCCAGGAATTTAGGTCAGTGGGGTCAGGTGGGCCTGGCAAGCACAGGTCCTCATTTCCATGGCAGATAGAAAAAAAGACAGAAAGACAGACAGAAAGAAAAGGAGAACAGGGAAGGGAAGGGAGGGGAGGGGAGGGGAGGGAAGGGACGAGATGAGACTGGTCACTCGAGAGATGCAGATGAAAACACTGAGATTCCACCTCACCCCAAAAAGAATGACTACTATCAAGAAATCAACCAATAACAAATGCTGGCAGCGCTGTGGGGAAAAAGAACCCCATTGTTGGTTGAGAGTGCAGACTGGTGCAACCACTGTGCAAATCCATATGGAGATACCTCAAAAAACTAGGATTGGAGGTCCCATTTGACACACCTATTTCTCTGCTGGGTATATTCGCAAAAGAATTAAAAGAATCATAGCACAGCAGTATGTGCACACTCATGTTCATGGTAGCACAGTTTGTAATAGCTAAAACTTGGAAACAACCCAATTGCCCATCAACTGGAGAACTGACAAAGAAGATATGGTTTTTTTTAGAAAATGGAGTATTACTCAATGAAAAAGTATGAGAAACTAGAGACATTTATAGCTAAATGTATGCACACTGAGACCATACTCTTAAGTGAAATAAATCAGACACACATGTGTAAATACCGAATAGTTTCCCTGGTGTGAAAAACTAAAAGTGTAAATGAGGTTCAAAATGTATAATTGATACTGTGAAATGGGAAGAAAAGGTCTAGAGGAGTAGGGGAAGTTGGAGGAGTAGGGGAAAAGAAAGAAGAGAAAAAATATGAGAAAAGAAAAAAATGGAAACAAAGTCTTTGTACATAGGGAAGAGTGGAGGGGGTGAAGGAAGGGTGGGGCAATGGGGAAAAAATAAGAACCAAGATACATCATGTAAAGGTTCAAGATCTCAATGATAAATGTAACTGTATTGCATACCGAAAATGTAGCAAAAAACTTAATGAAAAAAATGAAAGAACATTATTATAATGGCAACATATATGATTTGCAACATTACGCCAACTGTATTGGAAAGTATTACTCTTAACAAATAAACAGAATAACATATTATAATGATACCTTGTATGCTACATAGATCAAATCACGTGAATTATACTATTCAGTCTGAGCCAATTTTCTTAAAGAACACTGAAGCCCATTTTTGGACAACACCTGCCCAGGCGGACAGACCCAAGAAAGAGGCCCACCCAGACACCATCACAATTGGAAAAATGGTGAGCACTAGAAAGAAGGCCTCTCCAAAGCTTGTAGACAAGTAAAGCCAACTGGAAGAACAAAGTGTCACCGAAATGAAGGCAGAGCAGGCTTCATTGGACGAAATCAGAAGACACCTAAACAAGTCTCAAAACCTGACTTCCAGATCGCCAAAGGCAATTCCAAGGCACAAGGAAATAAAATCTGAAACTGAAAGCACTGCTATCCCTGAACTAGCCACAAAACAGGACCTGAAAAAAACTGAATCAGAAATAATTTCTCAGATAGCAAGAGAGATGATGTCCATAGTGAAAGACATGATTAATAACTCTAAAGCAGACACAGATAAATAAAAAAATAGGAGCTGAGGAACATGGAGGAATCCCACCACAAGAAATAATTGGAATCCATGAAAAAGATGCAAACAGATTCAAGAGATTAACCCCGCCCGTCAAAAACACTTTATGCAGGACAATGTGAGAAGAGAATATCAGATATAGAAAATAGGACGGCAATTAGTGACAAGGAAAAGAAAGATTTCTTTAAAAAAGCAAGGGACCACGAGAAATCAATCCAGCAGCTGTGAGATGATGCAAAGAAGAATAACATAAGACTGATCAAAGTCAATGAAGAAACAGGAGAGAGTTCAGATGACATAAAAACAATGTTCACAGAAGCAATGGCAGAAAACTTCCCAAGCCGAGGAAAAGACTTTGACATACAGATAAGTGAGGCATATGGGACTCCAACTAGCCATGATCAAAAACAAAATTTATACCTAGGCATATACTACTCAAGATTCCAGAAACCCAACAGAAGAACAAAGTTCTACAAGCAGTTAGAGAAAAGAAACAAATCATATACAAAGGAAAGTCCACCAGAATCACAGCAGACTTCCCAACACAAACACTCAAATCAAGAACAGCCTGTAGTGAACTATTTCAAGCCCTACAAGAACACAACCTCCAACCCAGATTGATGTACCCTGCAAAATTATCTTTCAGAAATCGATGGAGAAATAAGATACTTTCACAACAAAGAACACATGAGGAACTTCATAAATACCAAACCAGCACTCCAAAACATTTTAAACAACATTCTGGGAAAAGACAATGAGGGTCACAAACTCCACAAAGCCTAGCAAAATGAATCCATCAGGCAAAACAAGAAATTAAATCCAAAGGAGGAGAATCCAACAACAGCAATAGGTCATGACAAGGATAAGTCAATACATATCAGTCCTAACCAGCAATGTTCATGGTCTCAATTCACCAATCAAAAGAAAGAGACTGGCAGAATGGGTCAAGACGTAAGGTCCAACAATGTGCTGCATACAAGACACACAATGCAAAAAGAAATTCATAGAACAAAAGTAAAAGGGGGGAGAACAATACTCCATGCAACAAAAAACCATAAAAAAGAAGGAGTAGCTATCCTATTTGCAGATAAAATGGATTTCAAATCAAAACTGATTAACAGAGACAAAGACGCCCACTACATCCTTGTAAAGGGAACAATCCAGGAGGAAGAAATGACAACTATAAATATATATTCAGCAAATACTAATGCACTCAACTATATAAAACAAATATTAATGAACATGAAAAATGAAATAAGCACTAATACAGTAATAGTGGGGGACCTCAATACCCCACTGCCACAAATAGATAGATCAACTAGACAAAAAAAAAAACCCAAAAAAAACAATGAAATGATGGAACTCAACCAAACTCTTGAACAAGTGGACTTAACAGATGTTTACAGAGAGTTCCACCATACAAAATCAGAATACATATTCTTTTCAGCTGCACACAGGTCGTTCTCCAAAACAGACCACATACTTGCTCAGAGGACATGTTTAACTAAATGAAAAGGAACTGAAGTTAACCCCTGTATATTATCAGACCATAATGCAATGAAATTGGAGATCAATAGCAAGAGAAAACACAATAACTTCATAAACACATGGAAACTGAACACACTCCTGAACAACCAATGGGACACAAAGGAAATTAAAGAAGAAATCAGACAGTTTCTATAATTAAATGACAATCCCAATGCAACATATCAGAATTTATGGGACACAATGAAAGCAGTCTTCCAAAGGAAATTCATAGCAGTGAATACGCATATTGGGAAAACAGACTGAGTTCAAATAAACAACCTAAGGCTGAAACTCAAGTTTCTAAACAAAGAAGAACAGCACAAACTCAAAGCTTTACAAAGGAGAAAATTATAACAATGAGAGCAGAAATCAATGCAATGGAGACTAAGAGAACACTACCAAAGACCAGTGAAGCAAAGAGTTGTTTCTTCAAAAGAATAAACAAAATTGACAAACCCTTAGCCAACCTCATCAAAAAAAGGAAAGAAAAGGCCTAAATCCACACAATTAGGAATGAAAAGGATGAAATGACAACAGACCCAGCAGAGAGCCAGAAGATCAATACCTACTCTGAGAACCTATACGCCAATAATATGGAAAACACAGAAGAAACTGACAGCTTTCTAGATACATATGAATTACCAAAGTGGAACGAAGAAGACCTAAAACCTCTAAACAACCCGCTATCAATCAACGAAATTAAAAACATAATTAAAAACTTACCAACAAAGAAAAGGCCGGGTCCTGATGGCATCACTGCTGAATTCTACAGCACATTTAGAGAAGAACTATTGCCACTTCTGTTCAAACTCTTCAATAAAATTGAAAGGGAAGCAATACCCCCAAATTCATTCCTCAAAGCAAGCATGACCTTGATCCCAAAAGCAGAGAAACATTCAACTGAGAAAGAGACCTATAGGCAAATCTTCCTCATGAACTTAAGATGCAAAAAATATTCAATAAGGTACTGGCCAACAGAATGTAGAAGATCATCGAGAAGATCATACAACCTGACCAAGTGGAATTTATCCCAGGGATGCAGGCATGCTTCAACATATGAAGTCAGTAAATGTAATACACTATAGTAACAGAGCCAAGGACAAAAACCATATGATCATCTCAACAGATGCAGAAAAAGCCTTCAACAGAATCCAACACAAATTCATTTTTATCATGAATTTTACCATTCATGATAAAACCCTACAGAAAGTTAGGATAGATGGTCTCAACCTCGACCTGATAAAAGCCATCTATGAAAAACCAACAGCCAACATCATACTGAATGGTCAAAAACTGAAATCCTTCACGCTAAAATCAAGAACAAGACAAAGATGTCCACTATTACCACTCCTGTTCAATATAGTTTTGGAAACATTAGCCAAGAGAATGAAATAAAAGGAATAAAGACAGGAAATAAAGAAGTAAAATTGTCATTATTTGAAGATAACATGATACTCTATATAGAAGACCACAAGAATTCCACCAAAAGTCTTCTGGACCTAATAACCAAATTCAGTAGAGTAACTGGATGGATACAAGGTCAACACACAAAAATCAACAGCCTTCCTGTACACAAACAATAGACTCACCGACAGAGGAAATGGAGAAACAACTCCTTTCACAATAGCATCCAAAAATAATGAAATACCTAGGACTCAACCTAACAGAAGAAATCAAAGACCTCTACTCTGAAAACTACAGCACTCTGAAAAAAGGATCAATGAGGATATCAGAAAATGGAGACATCCCTTGCTCCTCGGTAGGAAAAACCAATATAGTGAAAATGGCCATACTTCCAAAACTGCCATATATATTTTGTGCAAGCCCAACTGAAATTCCAAAAGCATACTTCACAGAGCTTGAGAAAAAAATCCAAAAATTCATCTGGAAGAAGAAGAGACCCAGAATATCAAAAGCAATTCTAGGCAACAAAGACAAGATAGAGGGTATCACAATCCCCAACTTTAAACAATACTACAAAGCTACTGTGATAAAAACAGCATGGTACTGGCAAAGAAACAGACCTGAAGACCAGTGGAACAGATTAGAAGATGCAGAAACAACTCCAGACGCACTCAGCCACCTCATCTTTGACAAAGGTGCCAAACACCCTCACTGGAACAGAGATAGCCTCTTTAATAAATGGTGCTGGAAAAACGGGGTTTCAACTTGCCAAAGATTAAAACTAGACCTGTATCTCTCACCATGCACTACACTGAAGTGGAAGTAGACCAAAGATCTAAACATTAAAACAGAAACATCAAACAGGCTCAAAGAGAGTTTAGGTAGAACTCTTGAAGACACTGGGATAGGAAAAGATTTCCTGAACAAAAACCTCAGATGCAAGTGAACTAGCACAAAGAATGAATAACTGGGATCTCATCTTATTAAAAAGCTTCAGAGTTACGGATTTAGCTCAGTGGCACCACACCTGCCTCCCAAGTACAAGGTCCTTAGTTCAATCTCTGACCCCCAAAAAAGCTTTTGCACAGAAAGAGAAACCATCAGCAAAGTAAAGAGGCAACCCACAATGCGGGAAAAAAGTTTTATTAGCTGTTCCTCAGAACAAGGTGTACTCTCTAGAATATATAAAGAATTTTTAAAAATGAGACATCCCAAATTTAAAGTCCCAATCCAAAAATGGGCATCTGAAATGAACAGACATTTCTCAGACAAAGAAGTAAACCGCAAATAAACATGAAAAAATATTCAGCATCACTGGTCATTCGAGAGATGCAGATGAAAACAACACTGAGATTCCACCTCATCCCAGAAAGAATGGCTGCTATCAAGAAATCAACCTGTAACAAATGCTGCCAAGACTGTGGGGAAAAAGGAACCCTTTTGCAGTGTTGGTGGTCATGTTGAATGGTGCAGCCACTGTGGAAGTCAGTAAGGAGACACCTTAAAAAACTAGGATTATTGGTCCCATCTGACCTACTATCTTCCTAAAAGTATTAGAAGACTCATACCACAGGGATATATGTGTACCCATGTTTATAACCGTACACTTTGTAATAGCTAAAGCTTGGAACAGCCCATTTGACCATTACCTGGTGACTGGATAAAGAATATGTGTTTTTTTTGTAAAATAGGAGTACTACTCACCCATAAAGAATGAGAAACTAGAGACATTTATAGCTAAATGGATGCATATTGAGGCCATACTCTTGAGTGAAATAAATAGGACACACATGTGTAAATACAGAATAGCTTCTCTGTTGTAAGAAACTGAAAGTGTAATTAAGGATCAAAATGTATAATAGTTTGAAGTAAGAGGAAATGGTCCAAAGGGGAAAGGAAAGTTAGAGGGGTAAGGAAAGGGAAAGAAGAGAAAGGAATAAATATGAGAAAAGGAAAAAAAAAAGGAAACAAAGTCTTTATAAATAGGGAGGGGTGGAAGAATTGTCGGGAGAGCAGGGGAATCAGAAAAATAGGAACCAAAATATTTCATGTAGAGGTACAAATTCCCAATGATGAATGTCATATTGTCTACCTAAAAATCTAAAAATAAACTTAATGAATTAAAAAAAGAACACTGAGAAACTAGTTATCCTTTCCTCTTAAAGAATGTTAAGATTTAGTAATAAGATAATAACCATTTCCTGAAAATTTGACATATTTGAAGATATTATGTCATTAGCTCATTCAACAAGCACTGATTGCATTTATTAATGTCTAGCTCTCTCTGATCTAAGAACTAGAATGTACCTGTGAAAAAAAAGTCCACACACTGACAGAGGTAAGTTCCAGGAGCAAAGATATACATTTGTGTACAATGAAGTACTCTGCCATAAAGATAAACTTCTAGGAAAATGGATGCACCTTGAGATCACACTGTTAAGTGAAATAATTCAGACCCACAAGCTGAAATATCACATGATTTCTCTTATATGAGAAACCCAAAGCAAAAATAAAGAGGAAGGTAAAAGACAGGTAATAGGAAATAAAGAGACAGATCTTTCTCAAAGACAGAGATCAACAGATAGAGGAAGAGAGGAGGGAGAGAAGGAACAGGGCATGAAAAAAGAAATTGGGATATGTGATGCAGACGTACCAGCTCCACACAGGAATGCAAATATTAGGTACTAAAAACAAAACAAACAAGCAAACAAAAAAGGCAAGGGTATCAAGAGGTGAATGGGGGAGGGATGGGAAGGAATTAAAATGTGTCATACACATGTTATCAACTTCCTGCAAGGAATGTAAACATTATGTACTACACACATGTACAAACAAAAAAAAGGGAAAAAAACTCTTCTAAACTTACACTTTTCCATATATATATTTGAAATATACTTTGTATACATTTTTCTCTTATCAAATCCAAAATTCAGTCTTATAGGAAAATAGCCCTTCTACTAAATTCTGAACTTTCATTGACCTATTCTCTCTGATTGGCTTAATTTAACTTTTGTTTCTGAAACAAGCTCAAATTCTACCATATCTGGTTTGCTACTGAAAACAACTATAACAGTGGTTAAGACATTGGCTATGGATTCAGATTCTGGCTACACCACATACTAGCTATGTTACTTCTAAGCGTCAGTTACTCCATCGAAAAAATAGGAATCAAAGTTCCTAACAGGATTGTTAAAGGAAATAACTGGACCGTTAAGTACTTAGGCACAATGACAGATATACAGTCAGGCCTCAGTTAAGATTTGCTCTTATTTTTTCTCTAACATCCCCAGCTTTCAGATAAAAACTGTCATCATCTGATCCAATACATATGAAATATCATGAAATACAGTCAGGCTAGTCTTAATGTTTCCAAACATTAAATGCAAATTTATTGTGGATAGTGTACTCTATCAGATAATTACTTGGGGATCCATCAAAACTCACTTAAACATCGTGCCACACAACTAAATAACTTCTACTTATTCATTACTTTATGTCCAACTGACTTGTGTCAGCACTACTATGAATCCTAACGACCACTTTGAAGAGATTTTCTAAAATCATATAAAGAAATAAAAAGCCTTGACAATCAGTGATGCAGATAATTATTTATTGAACTAACAAGAACACACACTGAGGGCTATACCTATGGGACACTGAACAAATCTGTAGAAGAATTTGTGTACACCAAAATAGAAGAATATTAAAGACATTTTAAGCTAACGTTTTTATTCAGTTTTATTTATCTAAGCAGAGACTGATAAAAACAAGTACCATTATCTATTGAGTAAACTGAAGAAAATGAACACAGAGAACAAAAAATTGAGGTCTTCTTTGAAAGGAATCAACAGCATCTAATTCTAACAGATAGGCTATGTTATATGAGGGTTAAATCTCCACCTTTCTCAGTCAAAAACACAGTGCTCAGTGAATCTCAGCCGGTCCCAGCACCCAGAAGGAAGCTCCCCACCTCCATCCCAGGCTCCTAGGGCAGAGAAGCTCAGCCGGTCCCAGCACCAGGAAGGAAGCTCCCCCACAGCCATCCCAAGCTCCTAGGGCAGAAAAGCTGAGCCAGTCCCAGCACCCAGAAGGAAGTTCCCCTGCTGCCATCCCAAGCTCCTAGGGCAGAGAAGGTGAGCCACATGGGCGCCAGAAGCACCACCCCCCCAACCCCGTGGAAATGAGAAGGCACATAAACAAGCCTCAAAAACAGACTTCTGGATCACCTACAGCAACCCCAAAGGGGAATGCAATGGAACACTCTGATGCTCAACCACCTGGACTCTCTGAACTGGCAACAAAAGAGGATCTGGGAAAAATGAAATCAGAAATAATTACTCAGATAACAGCAAAGATTATGCTCATGGTGCAAGACATGATTAATAAATCTAGAGAGGACACAGATAAAAAAATAGAGGATCTGAGGAACATGATGGAATCCTAACATAGGAAACAAATGGAATCCATAAAACAGATACAAACAGATTTCCAAGAGATTAAAAACTCCATAGAAAGTCTGCACAGCAGAATGAACCAGTGTGAGGATAGAATTTCACACATAGAAGATAAGATTGCAATTAGTGAGGAGGAAAAGAAAAATTGCTTTAAAATTGTAAGGGAACATGAGAAATCAATCCAGCAGCTGCTAGATGATGCAAAGAAGAATAACATAAGACTGATTGCAGTCAATGGAGAAACAGGAGAGAGTGCAGATGACATAAAAAAACTGTTCACAGAAGTGATGGCAGAAACCCTCCCAAGGAGGGGAAAAGAACTTGACATACAGATAAGTGAGGCATATAGGACTCCAGCTAGTCTTAATCAAAAAAAAAATCTACACATAGGCATATAATAGGATTCCAGAAATCCAACAGAAGAATAAAATTCTACAAGCAGTGAGAGAAAAGAAACAAATCACATACAAAGGAAAGCCCATCAGAATCACAGCAGACTTCTCAATGCAAACCCTCAAGGCAAGAAGAGCCTGGAGTGATGTATTTCAAGCCCTAAAGGAAAACAGCCTCCAACCCAGATTGATGTACCCTGAAAAACTGTCTTTCAAAATTCATGGAGAAATGATACTTTCATGATAAAGAGCACCTCAGGAACTTCATGAATACGAAACCAGCACTCCAAAAAATTTTACGACAATACCCTAGGAAAAGACAATGAGGATCACAACCCCAGGAAACCCAGCAGAATGAATCCATTGAGCGTGACAAATTAAACGCAAAGGGGGAGAATCCAACAAAAACAAAAAATCCTGACAAGGCTTTTAAAACTTTTGACTCCATCTCCCTAATGAGTGTATAATTCAATCTTATTATTGTACTGATTAGTATTTTTCTGATTCTAGAGTTGCACACCATTCCTTGGGCTATACTGGCTATCTATCATCTTCTTATGTCTACATTTTAATTGGGTTGGCTATTAATGAGCTCTAAGAATTCTTTATATATTCTGCTCATAGGTTATATGCATTGTAAATATGGTCTGTTTAAGGACTACTTTTCATTTTAATGATGTCATTTAAAGTTCTAAATTTTGAAGGAATCTCATTTATCAATTTTTTTCTTTTATACATCATGTATTTTGTTTCCTAGGTAGTTCTTGCCTACCCTGAATTCATAAATATTTTCCCTTATAATTTCTTCTTAAAGTTTTATACTTTTAGGCTTTCTTATTTAGGTTCATAGATCCCTTCAAGTTATTTTCATATATGGAAAAAAAGGGTTGAGGTTAATTTTTTATATATGGATACCAGGTGATCTAGTGCCGTTTGCTGAAGACCCTATCTCTTCCTTGGCTCTTGAATTGAGTTTGTATTCTATAAAATGCTAATGTTAAATAATATTTCAAACTCAGTAGACCATATATGTGTGGTTCTATTTCTAGATTCTCTGTTTTATTCAAATGATCTATATGTCATTCCTTACACCAACACTGCCTTGATTACTGTAGCTTTAGAAAAAGTCTTAAAATTAGGTACTAAATGTCTTCCAACACTATTTTTGTTTTTGTTTTTAACTTTTCTAGGCCCTTTGTACTCCTACATAACTTTTAAATTTCAATATCCAGTTCTTCATTTATAGCAAGTATACACAGACCTGAATTTTTATATATACCTTTTGCTTTCTAATCCTGCTAAATTCAAGTACAAGTTCTAGGGGCTCCTAGAGATTTCTTAGTATTTTCTCTGTAGATGATCATTTCATCTACATATAAAGATTTTGCTTCCATGCCAATCCTATCCTAGTTGTGTCATTTTATTGCCAGATTATTTTGGTGGGGACTAGGTTTCAAAGTTTAATGGACAGATAAAGAGTAAGCATATCTGCCCTTGTTCCCCACCTTAAGGAGAAAGCATTGTATCTTCTCCATTTATATAAGGCGTTCTCACTGGAAGTATGGAGTACATGTGTTTAATCTGTTGAGAAGTTTCTGTTCTACTTCTAGTCTCCTGATAGCTTTTACCATGAACAGCTGTGGAATTTAGTCCAATACTTTTTCTCCAACTAGTGACAGGATCATATGGCTTTTTCCTTTCCTCTGTTTAAATGATGACTTTTGGGGGTGGATCTTTCAATGCTGAACCAACACTGCTATCCCTATAACAAAACCACTTTCTACATCCTACCAGATCTGACTTCTAATAGCTTGTTTTGTTAAACAAATTTCTATCTATGTTCATACTTTTTTCGTCTATTATCTTTATCCAGTTTTAGGATTAGCACAATGTTGAGTTCCTAAAATGAGGGGAGAAGTGTTCCTTCCTTTTTCTGCTTTAATTGTTTGATATAATTTATCAGTTTAAATGTTTATGAGCCTGCTGTTGTCATATAGGTAGGTTTTCAAGCTAGGAATATACTTTCCTTAATAGGTGCTATTCAAATTTTATATTTCCTCCAGAGTTAGTTTCATTAATTTGTCTTCTAAGTTACTTCTTAGAAGTTGTCAAATTTATTTCAAAAAAGATTTTTGTAATATGCTTTCTATATCCTTTTAAATTCTGTAAAATCTGTGGTAATGTCTCCTAGATCTTAATATTGTAATTTAAAAAATGTATCACTGATATTGTTTACAGGAAGAAAAGGTCTAAAAGAGCAGGGGAACTGGGAGGGGTAGGGGAAGGGAAAAAAAGGGAAAGGAAAAAATATGAGAAGACGAAAAAAATGGAAACAAGGTCTTTGCAAATAGGGAAGGGTGGGCAACTAAGAAACCCTAAGTAACTGACGCTTAGAAGTAACATAGCTAGTGTGTGGTGTAGCCAGAATCTGAATCCATAGCCAATGTCTTAACCACTGTTATAGTTGTTTTCAGTAGCAAACCAGATATAGTAGAATTTGAGCTTGTTTCAGAAACAAAAGTTAAATTAAGCCAATCAGAGAGAATAGGTCAATGAAAGTTCAGAATTTAGTAGAAGGGCTATTTTCCTATAAGACTGAATTTTGGATCTGATAAGAGAAAAATGTATACAAAGTATATTTCAAATATATATATGGAAAAGTGTAAGTTTAGAAGAGTTTTTTTCCCTTTTTTTTGTTTGTACATGTGTGTAGTACATAATGTTTACATTCCTTGCAGGAAGTTGATAACATGTGTATGACACATTTTAATTCCTTCCCATCCCTCCCCCATTCACCTCTTGATACCCTTGCCTTTTTTGTTTGCTTGTTTTGTTTTTAGTACCTAATATTTGCATTCCTGTGTGGAGCTGGTACGTCTGCATCACATATCCCAATTTCTTTTTTCATGCCCTGTTCCTTCTCTCCCTCCTCTCTTCCTCTATCTGTTGATCTCTGTCTTTGAGAAAGGTCTGTCTCTTTATTTCCTATTACCTGTCTTTTACCTTCCTCTTTATTTTTGCTTTGGGTTTCTCATATAAGAGAAATCATGTGATATTTCAGCTTGTGGGTCTGAATTATTTCACTTAACAGTGTGATCTCAAGGTGCATCCATTTTCCTAGAAGTTTATCTTTATGGCAGAGTACTTCATTGTACACAAATGTATATCTTTGCTCCTGGAACTTACCTCTGTCAGTGTGTGGACTTTTTTTTCACAGGTACATTCTAGTTCTTAGATCAGAGAGAGCTAGACATTAATAAATGCAATCAGTGCTTGTTGAATGAGCTAATGACATAATATCTTCAAATATGTCAAATTTTCAGGAAATGGTTATTATCTTATTACTAAATCTTAACATTCTTTAAGAGGAAAGGATAACTAGTTTCTCAGTGTTCTTTTTTTTAATTCATTAAGCTTATTTCTAGATTTTTAGGTAGACAATATGACATTCATCATTGGGAATTTGTACCTCTACATGAAATATTTTGGTTCCTATTTTTCTGATTCCCCTGCTCTCCCTGCAATTCTTCCACCCCTCCCTATTTATAAAGACTTTGTTTCCTTTTTTTTTTCCTTTTCTCATATTTATTCCTTTCTCTTCTTTCCCTTTCCTTACCCCTCTAACTTTCCCTTCCCCTTTGGACCATTTCCTCTTACTTCAAACTATTATACATTTTGATCCTTATTTACACTTTCAGTTTCTCACAACAGAGAAACTATTCGGTATTTACAGCTCAGCTTCTCTGCCCTACGAGCCTGGTATGGAGGCGGGGAGCTTCCTTCCGGGTGCTGAGACCAGCTCACCTTCTCTGCCCTAGGAGCCTGGGCTGGCAGCGGGGGAGCTTCCTTCTCGGTGCTGGGACCAGCCAGGGCACGAAACTTGCCTCTAAAACCAAAAGGTAAGCCCAGAGATGGCAGCCCTAATGATAAACAATGGAAATGGCAATGCCAGCTCCAGGAAAAATCTACAATTAGCAAATTCAGTGTAGAGTTTTACTCTGAAAGTGACTCTCTCTGCAAGACAGGCTAATTTTGGAGAAGACATCCACTACATCACCTCTTTAAGAGTGGTATAATCAGGAGTCATTCTGAGAAAGGGGTGTATTGTTTAAGACTAAGCTACTCCAGCAATCAAAAGTCACAGAGCAACCACACTTCTGGGTATCTATATCATTCTATCACAGTGAATGTGTGGGAGACAGTCAGAAAAGACAGGCAGAGAGAGGGAGGACTAGTGACAGACCCTTTGAGAAGTTTAAGCACCAAGAAACAGGCTATGGTGTGCACAGTGGCCCTCCACTCTTTGGTAAGAAACCACATTAAACACGTGGTTTTCTGAGGGGCTGGGTCTAAAAATTCTGGGCTTGAGTCCAGTAAAATGCTGGGCTCCTCTTGCTGTCTACTTTTGGGACAGAACTCAGTGGTCTGTCTGCTTTCCATATGCAACAACATGATCAGGGATATATCCCTCCTTGGATGTTTGTCATATCACTGAGTGTACAGACAGAGAAGTCCCTGGAGCAAGTGGAGCACCTTTCAACCCCACAGGCCACAAAGCTAGTCAAAGGTAGCAATGCAGGAAAAGAACAGAGGGGCAGCAACAAACTCTAAAAGCCTCTGGAAGGAAAACAGCCCTGAGGCAAACATACCACTGACTGAACTTGACCTTGGGAAAGGTCAGGAAGGACTCAACATTCACACAATAAAAAGTGGATGTAGAAATAAAACGCCCCAGATGTGATTCACTATCCCTATCCCTATCCCTGGTCCTCTGGTGGATTCCAATATTACAGGCCCTGGAAAAAAACTAACCACCCAAACACATAGATGCTTGGCTCATGGTGGGGCTCATTTCCCTTTTTCTTGGTTTGTGATTTTTTTTCCTTTACTTTCTTTGTGTTTTTTCTTGTTTTTGTTTTTGGTAGGGTTTTTTGGTTACTTTTACTTAATTTTATTTTTTTATTCCTTACTCAGATTTTTATCTTACTTTTCTATCCTCTTCATCACCTTTCTTTCTTTTCTAAATTTTACTTCTTCCATTTTCCCTTTCCACACTACCTCCAATTTTTATTTTTACTATTAACTTTTGTTAATGTTTAGCTATTTATGTTATGATTGATGATTTCCACTGCTAAGTGTGGTAGTTCTTTACTGTATGTCAATATCTGGTTTATCTTCCTGGTTTATCTCTATATTATTGCTGATCTCTTTTCTATTGTTAGGGGTTTTTTACAGCATGTCAGTATCTAGTTTGTCTTTCAATATATATTCTTTTTAATTATTTCCACTGCTAATAATCACATAGTGGTTCTTTTAATTGGCTTTTACTGTATGACAATATCTGGTTTATCATTTTGTCATCAACATTACTAAGGTTCATTTTCTCGTCTCTGAGTAATGCCAAGGATTGAGCCCTCAACGAAGGTTGGACACTAAGAAGACCCTCAAATAAAAGTGGAAAAGAGATCCATTCCAACAGGTGAACAAATCTTAATATAGAAACACTATGCACAATTTTGTTAAAATCAAGCTAAAAATTTTCAATTTTGGTTTCTATTTTGAAGTGAAATCAGTTTATAACATATTCCTTACAAAAAAAAAAAGCTGGGAGGTAATAGCACCAAAAATGGCAAAGTAGAGTACTCCAAGGCTATCCCACTCCCCCAAACTAACTAATGAACTGACAAAAGTGTCAGAATCAATTTTTGAAGAATTCAAGAATCTAGTAAAACAAAAAAATGAATAACCAGAGCAAGTTTCGATAAAAGAAGCTACTACTTTGTAGTAAAGAATGAGTCTATAGTGTTTTAAATCATGAATCTATAATCTACTGCAACCTAGACAGGCCATAGCCATAAGGATGGCAGCCTATATTCATCAGGACTATTAGTGCCAGAGGGAACAATGTCAACTTTATTCTAAAATAATTGTGGCTGTGAGTCTCAACCTGCCTGGCAGCTCTCTCCAAATAAGGCTTCAAGAATTCCCTTTTTTAAGTCCAACTCAAGAATATTGCCACAAGTGGGACACTGTTGCTGACAGTATCTGAAGGCAAAAATATTGGCTTCAGCTGCCTGGGACAAGAAGTAACAGACCAGCAAGACACACTTGGACCAGCAAATAGAGAAATGATATGTATGGTTATAGGGCTTTTAAAACTCCCATGTGCACAAGGGAACTAAGAAAGATAAATAAACTAAGAGGTTACATACTCAGGTGAGGCCTAATAAGGCCCAAAATTTTCACTTGTAATTAGCCCTTGGGCACTACACAATGTAGAACCAATACTCAAAAAACTGTTTTTATTTTCTTTTTATCTTTTTTTGTTCTGAGTATTTAAGGTAACTCTCAAAACATTAGATGACCAGGAAACAAACAGAACGGACTTCAATGGTCATACACAAAAGAGAATGCAGACCTTACAAAGATAATTTAGAAATGTCATAAAATGAACAACTACAATCCTCAACAAATACTATATATTCAAAATGTCACTTTTCCAGGGACGGAGTATAGTTTAGTGGCAGATCACTTCCCTAACATGTAAGATACATGTGTGATAGGCCCTAAGATTGATTCCCAACACTGAAAAAAAAAGTCCAATTTCTCACATACACAAACAGACTACAAGACATGCATAGAAAAAAACAAACAAAAAATCATTCAATCATAAAAAAGACTGAAGTTCTAATATATGGCACAACACACCACAACACTCTAAGTGAAATAAGCTGGTCACAAAAATGCAAATATTGTGTGATTACACTTAAACAAAATATCTAAAACAGACAATTTTATAAAGACAGCATGGAATGGCAAGTTATGAAGAAAAAATTACTTATTGGGTATAGAAGTTTTATTGAGGATGATGAAAATATTTTGGAAATAGTGTGACTGGATCCACAATATAGTGAATATATGTCTTAACACCATAAACGTGCACAAAACAAATCATTTCAATAGCCAATTTTAGGTTATACTGTACAGAGGTTATACTGCAGAGAAAATCAGTAAAGCAAAAAGCTATTTTTGAAAATAATTAATAAAAGTAAAAAAAAAATCTAGCAAGGCTGAAAAAGGAAAGCATAAAAAGACAAATTTCCCAGATCAATAATGAAACACAGACTATCACTACAGACCCTACAGACATCTGAAGACTAACAGGAAAACACTACTAACTCTACACACATAAACTTAATAACCAAAAGACAGGAAAGAAGGAAGAAAAGTACAGATCAATATTCCTCATGCATGCAGGTATCCTTAACATTTTAACTAACAGAATTCTGCAATACACAAAAGAATCAGATAGCATGACAAAATATGATTTATTTACAGAATAAATACCATTTAATATTCATTCTAGAGAGTAAAGACTACTTTAATATTTAAAAAACAATCAAAGTAATCCACCATGTTAAGAGGTGAAACAAGAAAAACTGAATGATCCTATCAATTGATGCAAAAATGGACAGGACAAAATTTAAGTCACTCATAATAAAAACTCTCAGAAAACTAGAAAGAGAAACTAAATGGCTCAACTTAAGGGGGTCTACCAGAAAAACCTCCTTCTATCATCAATCACATTTAATAGTGAAATTGAATATTTCTTCTGTAAGATTGGAAATAAAACAAGATTATTCACTCTCTCTGCTGCTCTTCAGCATATTACCAGAAGTTCTAGGTAGAGCAATAAGCAAGGAAAGGAAATAAAAGGCACACAGATTGAAAAGAAGAAATGATGTAGTTCCTCTTTGTACATGACATGAATGTCTACAAACAAAACCCAAAAAAACTGGGCCTGAGAGTGTAACTCAGTGGTACAATGCTTGCCTAGCATGTATAAGGCCCTTAATTAGATTCCCAAAAAAGAAAGGGAGCATAGGACAGGATGGGACAGGGTGGGACTGGAGAGGACAGTGAAAAGGGGAAAGGGGAAAGAAAACAGGGAAAAGAAAGAAAGGGAAAGGAAAGCGGAAAACCCCAAAGAATCTAGCAAAAGATGTCTGGAACATGAGTTCTGCAAAGTCACTGGATATATAAGATCAACATATAAAAATCAAGTATATTTCTTCATATTAGCAGTGAACATATGGAAATAGAAATTTTAAAATATAATATTTGTAATAACTAAAAATTTAATTGCTAACTTAAATTTAACAAACTATGTAAAGTTTCCAAACAAGACACAACAATGGTGAAAAAAATCAAAGATCTAAATAAATACACAGAGACACACCATGCTCACAAATGGAAAGATTCAATTTAGTTAACATATCAGTTCTCCCCCAAGTAAGCAAATAAGTTTAATACAATTCCTTTCAAAATCACAGTAATATTTTATAAATATAAATAATTCTAAAATATTTATAAAAGGTAAAGAAATAATAAAACTTGCAAACAATGAAAAGTAAGATGAAAGAAATTACTATTTCAAGTCTCAGTATATAGATACAGTACATCCACAGCCACAATTATTCAAGATTGTGTGATGCTGGTCATCAAACAAAAGAAAAATCAGTAACAGCCCTAAACAGTCTTGGCCAACTGATTTCAAATGAAAGTTCAAAACCAATTCAGTGAAAGAATAATAACCTATGTTGCAAATGATGCTTGAGCAACTGGATATAAACTGGCAAAAAACATGAACTTCTACCTAAATTTCATACCTTACACAAAAATTAAATCAGGTCATTGGTTTAAATATAAAATGAAAAAGATAAAAATTTTAGAGAATAATAATGAAGAAAATCATTGAAACCTAGAACTCACCTAAAAAGATCTAAAGCATAACAATAAAAGCAAAATATTTTCAACATAAACTGGAGTTCATAAAAATTAAAAATGTTTCTCTAGGAAAAGTAATATTAAAGAAAGTTGGTAAGGAACAAGGATGTAGACTCTGTGGAGATGGGAAGAGGGTCTAGGGAAGGAAGGAGGGAAAAAGGACTAAAAATGATCAAGATGCATATGTTCCCTAATATGAATATAATTATTATGCTTTGCAATCATATATACCAATAAAACATTTTTAATTATAAAAGATTTGGAAAAAATAAAAGGTTGAAAAGATAAGGTACCAAGTGAGAGAAAATATTTGCAAACCACACATTTCACAAAGACCTCATATCTAGAATGTATAAAGCACTCTCAAAACACAACTGTAAGAAAAACAAGCCAATCATAAAAAGAGCAACAGACATAAAGAAAGATTTCACCAAAGAGAATATATAAATGGCACAAAGAGAACTGCTACACCTACATATCATAACAGCTAAAACATAAAATAGTGTTAATACCAAATGGTGGTGAGAACATAGAAAAAAACTAGGGTCTCTCATACATTGCTTGTAGGAAGACAAAACAGTGCACTATGGGAAGCAGTTTGACAGTTTATTGCAAAACTATGCACACATGTAGCACATTATTCACCAACTACATTACTGGTACTTTACCTTGTGGTACTTTACCACACCAAAATCCATACACATTTCTTTTTTCTTTTCTTTTTTTTTTGGTACCTGGGATCAAACTCAGGTCCTTGCGCTTGTGCAGCAGGCGCCGAAACCACTGAGCTAAATCCCCAGCCCCACACTCATTTCTTAATAACAGCTTTATTACAAACTAGAAACAACTAAATATCTCCCAATAAGTGCATGGCTAAACAAACTGCTAAGTTCACAGGACTGAATACAATACAGCAATAAAAAGGAAAAAAAAATCAATATCCACAACAACCTAGCATTATGGAACAATTCAGAGATAAGGCAGTCTAAATATCTCTTCATGAAAAGACAAGATGTGCACTTAAATTGGAAGTAAAGGGAAGATATTTTATGCATTTGGAAACAAAAAGTGCCCTTTGGTAGAGAAAAAACAAAGAAATACAAAATATAAGAGAGTGAAAACACTGGTTAAATAAAGCAGAGAATAGATAGAAAACAGAAAGTAGAGAAACAGTGAGACCACAAATGTGCTGCAAGAAAACAAAACAAAAATGCAAAGTAATTTACTGACTTGCAAAGTACAATTAGGAAGTCAATTAAAACTTTTTAAAAATAAATACATGTTGGTAGACTATGAAACAGATTAGAACAGAAAAGAACTACTAGTAGATTATTACAGTAACCTAATTCATAATAATAAAATAAGAATCTGTTTTTCAAAATGAGGGTGGAACTGACCCAATGTACCTAAGCTCAGTCTGATATGTTCCTCTGGGCATCAACAGTACAGCTTTCCCATTTCCTTGCTTTCATTCCCCCGCCACCCCGCCCTCACCCTCTCCCTCTCTCTCTCTCTCCCCCTCTCCCCCTCTTCCTTTCCCTCTCACTCATACACACAATGACCCATATATTTTTTAAAGACCCATATATTTTTCTTTCTCAAAAGCTTAATAATCCTTCAAGATTCTTAAATTCCACCTCCTCAGTAAGACCTTCTGAAATACTTCTTGTCAAAATTAAGAGTACTATCCTCTCTGGTCCCCTTACACTATACTGTGTAATCTAGGATAATTCCAGTATATATTTAGTGACTTATACAGGACAAAAAGATGAAATGAGAGGGCCGGGGATTTAGCTCAGTGGTTCTGCTGCCTGCCTCGCAAGCTCAAGGTCTCGAGTAGGATCCCCAGTACCAAAACAAAAAAAAAAATGAAATGAGAACGAGATATGGAAGCTCTTTAAAATACAAGCAATTTAAGAATACAGTACAATACAATAGTATAATTTCTTATTACATTAGATATATAAATTATAGTTGATTTCTAATATCTGTTACCCTGACACTGTCCCTTTATAAAGAAATATATTTCTCTCATCATAAAATTGAATAAAAATATTAAGTGCACCAGCAAACTACTATGATCCCTTCTATTAGACAAAATAGTGTAAGCCATTATATTATCCTTATTGCTTTGGCTGGCAGGAAGTTAAAAATTAATTTAATGATCAAAATTTAATAACTAGACTTTTCTTAATTATTTACTTCCTTTATTACACCTTCCTGTGTGCTTTTTGCTTTCTTTCTCTTAGTCTGCAGATTGTATTGTAAGCTAATTCAAATGATTTTAGAAGCAGGTACAATATAAATTACAAGGTTCTTTCATTATTAATTTCTGATAAATAGATCTTCAAAATAAAGTTACAGCTTTACAAAGAAATGAAAATTTAAGTGGAAACATAATTAAGAAGGGCTATATTATGAACACTTATATACTGTGTAAAATTAATTCTCATAACTCTGTGTGATAAGTATCACAAGAAAATTGAGGTTAAAACATAAATAACCTATCTAAGGTCCCAAAGCTAGTGCTCACATCAAAATTTAAATCTGTGTATTCTCAATATCACAAAGAATTAGTAAAAGAGAAACCATACCCCAAGGTGGCCTCATCAATGATCTAATATTCAAAATCTGCCATTATCTACTAGTATGTGTGATAAATGACTTTTAGATAACGTTCTAATAAGTAACAGGAAAAAACTTTATAATCTGGGCATGAGCATAATAAAAGCTAATGATCCCAAGAAATGAAAGCAAACAAATTAGAAAATTACTTGTTTGTTTCCCATTTCTTTTACATTAATCCTCTCTACAAGTAATTCCTATTGGCAATCTTTCTGTGGTATAGAAATAACTATACCCAAGTGGATAACAAATGCTACTACAAATACAACTGACAAAAACTCTGGGGAAAAGAAAAGAAAAAACAAAGGGAGTGACTATCATACAGCAAGTGACTACTTTAAAATATATCTTTAAAATATATTAAATATGTTAAAAACATGTAGTTTATCAAAAGTAGTATAGCCAACTTTTATGTTTTAACTACAGATACAATAAGTATTCCTGGCTGCTAGCAGCCAACTTATGTAAAATAAAGCAAGGATTTAGCTCAGTGGTGCCAACTGCCTGCCTCACAAGTGCAAGGTCCTGAGTTCGATTCCCGGTACCAAAAAATAAAACTAAAGTAAAAACAATGTGTTAATTGTCAACCTATACCCTTTCAATTCTAATTCCTAGCTTAATAGTGAAAATCCTAATTGAGTTCATAAATAAAAGCAAAATATGGCACCTGACAAACCATCCTACTTTGAATCACCACCAAATACAATCTCCAAATTCCTCTTCCTACATATGCAACACATATCACAATACTGTTTCTGAAGAGCCTATTAAATTAATTTTTATTATCTGAATATCTACAGGATCTAGATTATCTGAATGTATTATCTAAACTCCTACAATTGTTTCTCACAGAAGCAAACCCATAGGAAAATACAGAAAGACATCTAGACCCTTGCTTTTATTTGCATCAACACTGACAAAACCTCTGAGCAGAAGTATATTAACTTAGTGTACTTGGTAGTTTACTTCTGCTCTTAGCCCCAGTTTCCACACCTTTAAAAATAATGGCATAAACCAAAATTATATGATTTCTAAGATTTTCTTTGTTCTAGAATGCCAAGCACTACAAACTCTAATGAAAAGACAACTGTGAGGTACATATTACCTGTGGTATCAGAGCAAGCAGTATTTAGAATATGAAGACCCAAAGATTAAAAAAAAATTTGTCAAAACTTCACATGTAGTATAAATAAATCGTGACGATTACCTGATGAAATAAAGACAAAAAAATTTACTTGTTCAAAGTTTTAGTTTGAGAGATACTTAGAACAATATAACATTACTCTCTGCTTCCTGCAGTTTGCAAAAACCACTTGGGATGAAAAGAAGATTTGTTTGTTTGCCTTTTTTTGGGGGGGGGGGGTGTTTAAAAACAACCAGGATAAGAAGATGACTTTCTAAAGGAATGTATTTGTATCCTCCTGGAAAGGCATTTAAAACTTTGCCACTTTCAAAGGCTTTCATTAGCAATAACAAAGAACACAAATAAATGAAGCATTTAACTCAGGGAGTTGAGCAAAGTTTCAAAAATAAACTTGAGTAAATTACAAGGAAAAACTGTGAAACGTTAGGAATCAGAAAATAGAAAAATGATAGAATTGGTAAATAAATTCATAAAATAGATCATAGGGAAAAAAAGGAATGATATACGGAACCCGGGAACAAAAAGAAAAACACTGAAAATTAAAAATTAAACATAAGAAGTAGCAAACAAGTAGACTTTTCTCACAAGATATATATTTACTGTATACCAACACATTTACACAGAAAAGGGAACTAAATGTTTCTAAAACTCTGAGTTGCGGGTTTATGTATAAATCATTTTTATCTTTACATTTTTCTTATTCCATATATTTTCTAAAAAGAGTCTCATTTTTCTAATTAAAGGAAAACAGTAAGCTTCTGTGGTAGAGGGTGAAGGGGACAGGTATCTCAGTGTTAGGGGGTTATACACAAACTCTAGCTTATAACTTCCTGGAAGACAAGATCCACATTTGTCTTATTAACCACTGTATGAGCAGCACCTAGCCAATACCATGAAATATTTGAAACTATTTTATATCTATGAAGCAAGCATTTTAATATACTTTTGTTGATATCAGTATAGTATTTGAAAGTAGTTTTAAGTAGTATTTATACATCTAGTTTTCAACTTTCCACCTCTCATATACAGTTAATTATCCATTTGATAAAAGAATTCTTGTTAATTCTTCCATGAAAATAGCCTATCTTTAAGGTAAACAATTAATGTGATTCAAATTTCCATGACTACTTCCAGTCCACAATACCCTAAGCCCTTCCTTACATAAATCCTCATCTTTCAATAACAAGGAAAGGTATCAAATTCCCAAACACAAAATGCAGTAAAAGCTAATTAAAAGGTGATTTAGTCCAGGAAGGTACTAATTATGGATTTCACCAAGAAGAAAAAGAAAAATTCAAAGATGCAAGGCTAAAACCCTTGTGTGTGTGTGTATGTGTGTCTGTGTGTGTGTGTGTGTGTCTGTGTGTCTGTGTGTCTTTGTGTGGTGGTACTTGGTAATTGAACTCAGGGCCTTCAAACATAGCAACATTCCCATCCTGAGTCTTTTTTTTTTTTTAATTTTTTGAGACAGAGTCTCATTAAATTGCCCAGGCTGGCCTCAAATTTGAGATCCTCCTGCCTCAGCCTTCCATGCCACTAGGATGCAATACTATGATGCCCAAACTACTGTTTTATTTTTAAATGCAGTTTAAAACAGGAGGATTTTCTAGATCCATTACTGATCATTAATAGCTGCACAAATTTTCCAAGACAAAAATAAGAATAAATACCAACTTTGCCACTTACTAAATCTACAACATAGCAGGTAGCTTTTTGGTATAATGCTACCTACATAACAAGGTAGCTGGATAATTAAAGAACTTTCTTTATATAAAATATCTAAAATAACTTAGAGTAAGTATTCAATAAATATAAGTTTGCTTATTTTTCTAATATGAGATGGAAAGTGAGACTAAAATACAGAGGAAAACGACTCAGTAATAAAACCTAGGATTTTAACATTATTGGTACTGTGCTGATCAACATATTCAAACAACAATGACTAATGACAAGTGGAGCAATGTTCTTTTTTTTTTTTTTTTTTTTGGTACTGGGGATTGAACTTGGGACCTTACGCTTGTGAGGCAGGCGGTGGAACCACGGAGCTAAATCCCCAGCCCAGGAGAAAAATCTTTTAAAAACAAAAATTGTCAAAAGATTTTAGATAGTAAATCAATAAAAAAAAAAGTTGGTATCAATAAAACTTGCAATTTAATTTCATTTATAGCAACTAATGCTATGTATTAATTCAATTTAACATCATAACCATGTATGATCTATATCAAACACTTGCTTTACTATTTATAAATCAAGTCACAGCAAATAACAGCAATAATTTACATAAGTGTGGTATTCAATTACTTATTCATCTAAAATAATTAAAAGTTTTGAGGCAGATCTAATTATGTAAGGAAGGGACTGCTTAGGATATTATGGATTGGAAGTAGACAGATGTGGAAAGTTGAATTGCATTAGGTTTGCTCCTGATTTTGTACCTTTAGGGATAGGTTATTTTCTTGAAATTAGCAAGAGTTATTTTATTTAGGTAAAAGTCTATATAAGGGGCTGAAAGCTGAAAACTTTCTTAATTTATAGGTGAGGTGAAATTATCCCAGTACTCCTCTACCATACTCTATCTCCTCGTCTATTTACTTTTCCATATGATTATGTTTTATAGCACTTCTTCTCTGCTTAAATTTCTAAGACCTTAGCCCTTACTCTAGTGATGACTAGCTTTATTTAGCACTAACAAAAGAAAAGCAATTCAAAGACAACTTTAATAAGTTTTTATCACATTGCAGCATACCCATATAATCTAACTTCCCTCATCTTACCAATGAAGTATCCAGGCTATTACAGAAAGTCTGCCCTTCCACATGCACCCTCTACACTTCACAAACTTTTCCATCCTAAAGAAAATAGCTGTGTGTTCTGCAGGCCTGCATCATTCCTATCAGCATGCAAACACACTAAAAAGAATCCACCTTAAAAGGAAAATTGTTAGCTCTCTCCCCCTTTCTTAACTTGCTACCCTATTTCTCTACTCTTCTTTGCTCCCCGATTTTAGTACTTCCTCTTTTATCCATATTCACTGCCAGACTATCTGCCTTGATCTCATGGTTTTTAATACCAACTAGATTCAATCAACTCACTTATGCTCATCTTCACCTCAGACCTCTTACAGCCTCATATATCCAATTGACTTCTTGTCATTGCCTCTTAGATGGGTAATAAGCATCTAAAACTTAACAGAGCTGAAAAATAAATTCTTGACCTTTCTATCCTACTCCCAAATTAGATCCTCTAGCAAACTTTTCAGTCTCGATCAATGATAACCCCACCCTTCTACTTGGGCCAAAATCATCAGAATCAACCTTAACTCTTCTCACTATATCTTACTGTATACAAAACTGGATTGTCTGTACCTGAAATATGTCTGAAATTTTATCCAGTTTTACTATTCAAATTATCGCTACACTATTTTGAAACCATCTTTCTGGTCTGTGTTACCTAAAGAGTACTCACCAGGCATGGTGATACATGCCTGTAATCTCAGCTAGGCTGAAACAGGAAGATCAAAAGGCCAGCCTGGGCAACTTGGCATGAACCTATCTCAAATTAAATTTAAAAGGGGTTAGGGCTGTAGCTCAATGGTAGACTACTTGCCTAGCTTGCACAAGGACAAGGGTTTAATACCCAGTACTATATAAAAAAAGTTCCCCAAAGGTCTCCACATCCATCCTCATCTCCCAGGGGTTTTTCTAGGTATTAAAAACCCGGAGTTAGCAGAATCAATGTGTTATACAGATGATATCTCTCCTCTGCTCCAAACAATACAATGGCTTTCCAATTCAGTTCTAAAACATCCAAATTCATACAACATTCTATATGATCTGCCCATCACAAAGAACTCACAGAAAATCGACTTCATTTATGACATACTGTTTGTTAGTCTGACATTCTCAGTTCATTCATGTCTCAAATTCTTTATAGTTCAGATTCCTTCTGCCTGATTTTCAAATGGTTCTCTCCCTTCAGGTCAATTTTCAGATGCTCCCTCATGAAAAAAGGCTTTCCCTAAAGCACCTTACTTGAAACAGCTCTCAAAACTCAAGAGTGTCCTCTATCTATCTTTTCTACATTATGCTCTCCACAGAAATTTTCACCTTGGACATATGATGTATTTCAGATGTATGTTTATTTCATACCACCTGTCCCTCTAATATAACCTTCATGAGAGCAAAGACTTTTGTCTGCTTTGTATGCTACTATAGTAATAGCACCTGGCACATATTTGTTTATTTGATAATGTTTGAATAAACAAATTCAGCCTTCACCAAATATTTATAGAATTTAATTCCAATGTGATCCTACTTAAAATTACAAAAGGTGGACAGCAAATAAAAACATTTGAAAATATTACAGTGCTATCAAGATAATGAAGAATTGCAAATTCAGATCCAGAGAGGAAGGAAGCCCAAAGAGGCAAGCCCAGAATTTGGGCTTTTTCTCCTGAAGGTAAATACTTATTGTAAAAGCAACTACTGCAAGACTGAAAAACTGAACAAATATTTTAATATACCCAAAAAAATACTGACACAAAAACTGGAGTTCACAGATCTCCAAAGATCTCTAAATGATGGACTCCTGCAAACATATCAGGCTTCTTCTTTATATTATAACCATGAAGAAGTACACCCCAGGATTAAAGGGAAAAGAACACACACACATTCACACACACACACACACACACACACACACACACACACACACACGCCCTGAACAAGCTAAATGAAAAAAGACAATCAAAAAGATCACATATTGTATGATTCCATTTGGAATAAGTACACCTATAGACAGTAGTTGCCAGAGGTTGGGGGACTGGGGATATTGGAAGGTTCAAGGATTCTTTTGGGGGTAATGGAAATGCTCTAAAATTAATTAGGTGATATCTATACAAGATTGTAAATATTATAAACCATTAAATTGTACACTTTTAAATCTGTAACTGCGAATTATATGTAAGGTGAATATTTTATCAATTAAAAAAAGTTTGAAATGATAAATGTTATATGCATGTACTAAACCAAAACGTTTCTTCCAAATTGAAACCATTAAATGTTATAACAAATTACCAATGATGAATATGATCATAATGTTAACTAAAATGTACCACTAAACTTAATGGAAAAAAGTTACTGGAAACAGAATTTAATGATTACTAACATATTCAAAGAATTTAAAAAACAAGATTGAGGATTTCAGCAGATAACAAAAATATAAAAGAATATAACATGAACAATGTACAACAGAAATATAAAATAAATAAATGTAATAACTCAATGACAGGTTTGATAGTAGATGAAATATAGTTAAAGAAAGAATTAGTGAACTAGAATATATATCAAAAAAATATTTAGATATATGCACAGATATGCACAGACAGAAAAAAGGAATGGGTCTAACGTAGATAAATAGATACATACAGTACATACATACATATGATTGATTTCCAGGGAGAAGGAAATGAAGTAAAGGAATCATTTCAAGACAATTAGAAAGAAAATCTCAAAACAAAAGGAAATTAAGCTACAGATTACAGAATTACCTATGATCTATCATTCATTTCTTTAATATAGAAAAACCACATCTATCCACATCAGAGAAAGCACAATAAAAAAAGTTTTAAACGCAAGGAGAAAAATATATATTACCAAAAGGAAGCAACATATTGTTTCAAAATGGAGATCAGAAGTAACAAAAGAAATCATTATACTATATCTTCAAAGTGAGTAAAGAAAATAACTACGAGTGGGCGTGGTAGTGCAGGCCTGTAACCTCAGCACTCTAGGAGGCTGAGGAAGGAAGACCCCAAGTTCAGGCCCACCATGGAAAATTTAGCAACTTAGTGAAACCCTTTCTCAAAAAAAAAAAAAAAAATTAAAGGACTAGGAATGTAGCTCGGTACAAAGGGCCTGGGTTTAATTCCCTGTACTGCAAAAAAGAAAATAACTGCTAAATTTATTCTACACGGAGTAATATATCCTTCAAAAATGAAGGTAAAATAAAACTTTGTCACAGAGAAATCTAGTGATGATATAGTATGTTTGGGCTAGGGTAGAGTGCTGGCTTCATATGCAGGAAACCTGGGCTCATTTCCCACAAATCCAAACACACACACACACACACACACACACACACACACACACACACGTAATCAAGGACTGTCAAAGTGGATGGATTGCCAGAGAGCTCTATATGTATGTATTGTAGTAAGATAAAAAGCTCAAGTATATACAGCTTATAAGAAATAAATACATCTTAGCCTGCCATACAATTGTGTGCATAGATCCTGGGGAGCAGGTGTGTGGACCAGATCAGCACTGCTACAAGCAGATGCCAGCCAGGGCTCCACCCTGCCCCAAGAGGCTTCGGCACACCCACCCAAGCCAAAGGCCCACCCAGAAAAGAGCTGCACAGACATACAAGCTTCAGCCAGAGGCGGACCAAACCATCAATAATTGTGCACAAATCGCAGGGAATAGCTGTGTGGACCAGAGCTTTGCAGCTACAGGCAGTGCCACCCAGAGCTCCACCCTGAATCCAGATCCTCAGGCACACCTGCCCAAGCCAAAGGCATGCCCAGAGAAGAACTGCATGGTCGCACAAACTTCAGACAGCTCCTTCATAACATGGGCCACAGCCAAGGGCCTGCCTGGAAAAGAGCTACATAGGCCCACAAGCAACAGCCAGACGCTTGCCCTGAAACCACTGAAAAGTGCTTGGAGCCCGGAGCCAAAGCCTGCCCAGACAAGAGGAACTGGTGTGTACAGCCGCCTGCCAAAGGCCCTCCCAGACAACAGCTACATAGGGGCCCAAACAAGAGGCACGCCTACATACCATCTCAAGTGTTCAAAGGCCCCAGCCAGAAGCCCACCCAGACAACAGGTCAACTCAGGGATCCAGAAGGACACCATTCTGAACCCAGGAATTGGTGTACTGGTGAGCAGCAGAGTTTAAGGCTGCTCTGTGGCTTGCTGAGAATTCAAAACTACTGGGTGAGCAAAAGGTTGCCTCAACAAGGCACAGCAGGCTTCATCTCTTGAAATAAGAAAACATGCAAATAAGTCTCAAAACCACACTTCCAGATCACCTAGAGCAACCCCAACAGGCAACCAGATGAAACAATCTGACACTCAACCACCTGGACTCCCTGAACTGACAATGAAAGGGGACCTGGAAAAAGCGAAATCAGAAATAATTTCTTAGACAGCAGAGATTGTGCCCATAATACAAGACATGATTGGGCTGGGGATTTAGCTCAGTGGTTATGCTGCCTGCCTTGCAAGCACAAGGACCTGAGTTAGATCCCCAGTACCAAAAAAAATACAAGACATGATTAATAAATCTAGAGCAAATACAGATAAAAAAATCTACAGGAGCTGAGGAACATGATGGAATCCCAACATAGGAAACAAATGGAATTCATAAAACAAATGCAAACAGATTTCCAGGAGATTAAAAACTCCACTGAAAGTTTATGCAGCAGAATGAGTGAATAACAGGACAGAATTTCAGATATAGAAGAAAGGACAGCAATTCATAACCAGGAAAAGAAAAATTTCTTTAAAATAGTAAGGAACCATGAGAAACCATCCAGCAGTTGCTAGACAATGCAAAGAAGAATAACATAAGATTGATCAGAGTCAATAAAAAAACAGGAGAGAGTGCAGATGACATGAAAAAAATGTTCACAGAAGTAATGGCAGCAAACTTCCCAAATAGAGGAAAACAACCTGACATACAGATTAAGTGAGGCATATAGGATTCCAACTAGCCTTGATCTACATCTAAGCATACAATAGTTGGGACTCCAAAAACCCAACAGAACAAAATGCTACAAGGAGTTAGAGAAAAGAAACAAATCACATGCAAAGGAAACCTCACCAAAATCACAGTAGACTTCTAAATTCAACCCCACAAGGCAAGAAGAGTGTGGTGGGACTATTTCAAGCTGTAAAGGAAAATAACCTCCAACCCACACTGATGTACCCTGAAAAACTATCTTTCAAAATTGTTGGAGAAATAAGATACTTTCATGACAAACAGCACCTTAGGAAATTCATGAATACCAAAGCAGCACTCTAAAATATTTTTAAACAATATCCTAGGAAAAGACAATGAGGATCACAACCCCAAGAACCCCAGCAGAATGAATCCATCAGGCATGACAAAAAATTAAATGCAAAGGGGGAGAATCCAACAAAAAGAAAAAGTCATGACAATGATAAGTCAATACAGTTATAACCATCAGTGTTAACAGTCTCAATTCACCAATCAAAAGAAACAGACTGGACAGAACAGGTCAGGAAGCAAAACCCAACAATATGCTGCATACAAGAAACACACTTAATTCAAAATGAAACTCAGAAACTGAAAGTTAAAGGATGGAAAACAATACTTCATGCGAAAGCAACCTGAAAAAAAGCAGTAGTTATCCTCTTTGTAGAACAAGTGCATTTCAAACCAACGCTGATTAAGAGAGACAAAGAAGGACACTACATCCTTGTAAAGGGAACAATACAACAGGAAGGATGACAATCATTAATATATATGCACCAAATACTAGGGTGCCCAACTATATAAAAGAAATACTAACACACATGAAAAATCGTATAAGCACTAATACAACAGTAGTGGGGGATCTCAATTCCCCACTGTCACAAATAGAAAGAGCAACTAGACAAAAAATAAGCAATGAAATACTAGAACTCAATTAATCTCTTCAACAAATGAACTTAACAGATGTTTACAGAGTGTTCCACACCACAAAATCAGAATACACATTCATTCCAGCAGTACATGGGTTGTTCTCTAAAATAGACCACATACTCACTCATAGAACATGTTTAAGTAAGTACAATGGAATTGAAGCTATCCCTTGTACATTATCAGACCATAGTGCAAAAAAATTGGAGATTAATAGCAAAAGCAACTGCAAAAATTTCATAAACACATGGAAATTGAACCACACACTTCTGAATAACCAATGGGTCATAGAGCAAATTGAAGAAGAAATCAGTCAGTTCCTACAATTAAATGACAATGACAGTACAACATACTGGAATCTATGGGACACAATGAAAGCAGTCTTATGAGGGAAATTCATAGCAGTGAATACTCACATTACGATAACAAAGACAGCTCAATTACAGAATCTGATGCTGAACCTCAAGCTTCTAGAGAAAGAAGAGCAGGATAAACCCAAAGCTCACACAAAGGAGGAAATTATAAAGATCAAGGCAGAAATCAATGCAATGGAGACTAAGAAAACAATACAAAATATCAATGAAGCCAAGAGTTGGTTCTTTGAAAGAATAAAGAAAATTGACACACCCTTAACCAACCTTATCAAAAAAAAAAAAAGGAAAGAATAGCCCCAAAGCCATGCAATTAGGAATGAAAAGGGTGAAATTACAACAGACCCAGCAGAAATCCAGTGAATCATCAATACCTACTTTGACAATGTATATGCCAATAAGATGGAAAATACAGAAGAAATGGACAGATTCCTAGATATGTGTGAATTACCAAGTTGAACAAAGATGACCTAAAAATTCTAAAGGACCAATATCAATTGATGACATTGAAAACGTGATTAAAAACTTACCAACTAAGAAATGCTCAGGTCCTGATGGCTTCACTGCTGAATTCTACAAGACATTTAGAGAAGAACTACTGCCACTACTCTTTAAACTCTTCAATGAAACTGAAAGGGAAACAATACTCCAGAATTCATTCCTGGAAGCAAGCATCACCTTGATCCCCAAAGCAGAGAAAGACCCAACCCAAAAAAAGAACTATAGGCCAATCTCACTAATGAACATAGATAAAAAAAATCCTTAATAGGATACTGGCAAGTAGAATGCAGAAAGTCACAAAGAAGATCAAATACCTCGACCAACTGGGATTCATCCCAGGGTTTCAGGTATGCTTCAACATACACAAATCAATCAATGTAACACACTATTTTAACAGAGCCAAAGACAAAGCCATATGATCACCTCACTAGATGCAGAAAAAGCATTTGACAAAATTCAACATGCATTTATGATAAAAACTACAAAAAAAAACTGGAAGAGACAGTCTCTACCTCAATCTGATAAAAGCCATCTATGAAAAACCAACAATCAACACCATACTAAATGGTCAAAAACTGAAATCCTTCACACTAAAACCAGTAACAAGACAAGGATGTCCATTATTACCACTCCTGTTCAATATAGTTTTGGAAAAATTGGCCACGATAATTAGACAAGAGAAAGAAATAAAAGGAATAAAGATAGGAAATGATGTCAAATTGTTATTATTTGCAGATGACATGATACTCTATATAGAAAACCCAAAGAACTCCACCAAAAGTCTTCTAGACTTAATAACCAATTTCACTAAAGTAGCTAGATATAAGGTCAACACATAAAAATTAACAGCTCTTCTGTACACAAAAAACAGACTCATTGAGAGAAAAATGGGGCAATCAATTCCCTTCACAATAGCATCCAAAAAAAATGAAATATCTAGGAATCAATCTAACAAAGGAAGCAAAAGACCTCTACACTGAAAACTACAGCACCCTGAAAAAGGAGATCAAGGAGGATATAAGAAAATGGAAAGACATCCCTTGTTCCTGCATAGGAAGAATATAGTGAAAAAGGCCATAATTCCAAAACTACTATATAGATTTAATATAATGCCAATTGAAATTCCAACAACATACTTCACAGAACTAGAGAAAACAATCCAAATATTCATTTGGAACAAGAAGAGACCCAGAATAGCAAAAGCAATTCTGAGCAACAGAGACATGGCTGGGGGTATCACAATCCTCAACTTGAAACTATACTACAAAGCTACTGTGATAAAAACGGCATAGTACTGGCAAAGAAACAGACCTGAGGACCAGGGGAACAGATTAGAAGATGAAGAACAACTCCAGACACACTTAGCCACCTCGTCTTCAACAAAGGAGCAAACACTCTCACTGGAGGAAAGATAGCCTCTTTAATAAATGGTGCTGGAAAAACTGGGTTTCAACTTGTCAAGGATTAAAACTAGATCTATATCTCTCACCACGCCCTAAACTAAAATTGAAATGGATTAAAGATCGAAATATTAAAACAGAAACGCTAAACCAGCTGGAAGAGGGGTTAGGTAGAACTCTTGAAGACATTGGTATAGGAAAAGATTTTATGAACAAAACCTCAGTTGCACATGAACTAGCACAAATAACCAACAAGTGGGATCTCAAACCACCAAGAGTGTGAAAGGACAAACACAATGTTAGGGCAAAAAATTTCATCAGCTGTTCCTCAGACAAAGGTCTACTATCTCGAATCTATAAAGAATTTAAAAAATCAGACCTCCCAAATTTAAAGACCCAATCCAAAAATAGGCATCTGAAATGAACAGACATTTCTCAGACGAAGTAGAAATAGCAAATAAACACATGAAAAAATGTTCAACATCACTGGTCATTGGAGAGATGCAAAAGAAAACAACACTAAGATTCCACCTCACCCCAGAAAGAATGGCTGCTATCATGAAATCAACCAATAACAAATGCTGACGGGTCTGTGGGGAAAGAGGAACCCTATTCCACTGCTGGTGCAAGTGTAGACTGGTACAACCACTGTGGAAATCAGTATGGAGATACCTCAAAGAACTAGGACTGGAAGTCCCATTTGACCCCACTATTCCACTGCTGGGGATCTTCCCCAATGAATTAAAATAATCATACCACAGTGATATATGTGCACCCATGTTCATAGCAGCACAATTCGTGATGGCTAAAGCTTAGAAACAACCCAATTGCCCATCAACTGGAGACTGGATAAAGAAAATGTGGGTTTTTTAATAAAATGGAGTATTACTCAGCCCTAAAGAACGAAAAACTGGAGACATTTATAGCTAAATGGATGCATATTGAGGCAATACTCTTAAGTGAAATAAATAGGACTCCCATGTGTAAATACAGAAACTTCTCTAGTGTGAGAAACTGAAAGTGTAAATAAGGACTAAAAGGTATAATAGATAATGTGAAATAGGAAGAAATGGGGCAAAGGGGAAGGCGAAGTAGGAAGGTTATGGGAAAAGAAAGAAGGGAATGGAATAAATAGAGAAAAAAAATAGAAACAAAGTCTTTGTAGATAGGGAGGGGTGGAGGGGTTGAAAGGAGAGCAGGGGAATGGGGAAAAAATAAGAACTAAGATGGATTATATAAATGTGCAAATTTCCAATGATGCATATCATTATATTGTATACTTTAATTGCATCATTAAATTTAATTTAAAAAAGAAATAAATACATCTTAAACAGGAAACAGTACAGAATATAATTTTCTCACATGCTTTATCAAATCAGATATTGTCGCCTCAAAGGACATTTAAAAAAGAAGAAACTGCTGTTGCTTGCTTTGCTACCTTCTGTGCACCATGAACTTTTTCTCCTCTGCAATGCCGATTTGTCATGCCACTCTGCATTTGAGCCAGCCAATTAAGGACTGAAACCTCTGTAAAGTTGACAGGGATTGAACTCAGGACCTTGCGCTTGCCAGACAAGTGCAGCACCACTGAGCTATATCCCTGGCCCCATGCTTCTGCATTTTTTAAATTTTAGAAAAAAATGAAAAGGGCTGAGGATGTAGCTCAGTGGTTCTGCCACGTGCCTCACAAGCGCAATGTCCCGAGTTTGATCCTCGGTACCAAAAAAAAGGGAAATTGATCTTGTTATGGAAAAACAAGAGGAAAATAGAATTTAGCCAGATAGGCTCAGTCTTTACATGCACTGAATTTAAAAGCTCAACTGGAAGAGACAGGATCTCAGTATGTACTCCAGACTTGCATGGAACTCTCAATCCTCCTGCCTCAGCCTTCTGGCTGCTGGGATTGTAAGTGTATGCCACCACGCCCAATTTTTGTGCCGACCTCCAGCCCCTTATGACAAGACCCACTGCCCCAAGTCTTAGAATGGGAAACCAGCCACACAGGTTTCGGAAACTTTGCTACTCAAACTCCCTGACAAGCAAACACAAACACCCAAAGCACCTATTTTAAATATTGGGGACAGGGCTTTTTGTGCATGCTAGAAAAACACTCGGTCAACTGAAGTATACCCATAAACTGAAATGTAGCCTTTTGGAAGAAGGAGCAGGCTTGTTCTACGCACTTTTAGGGAGCAACTATGGGCAGGCGCCACAACCAAAACTGGGGTTTAGCTCAATATGAGGAATCATGCAACGACTAGATCTGCTGACAATGGAACTGCTGCCACAGGAAAGAACAAACTCCATAGTCACTTAAACCATCACTACACATGCACACACTAGCAGGGACAAAGGGTACAAGTGCAAGTGGACCCTGGCTTTCAACAAGCTCCAAGTCCGAAAGGCAGTGATCACAAATGACTGTTCCATCTTAGCCGAGTCTTGAAGATGATCAGGAGTTGATGGCTACCAAGTCCAAGGAAGAGAAGCATCAAAGATGCCTCTGCAAAGGAAGAGCTACCTTACCTGTTAGGAGAAAGATTATAAGAGGACAATTTGGGTGGATGCTATGAGGAGCTTGGTTCTGCAGATGCTGAGTCTGAGAAACTGGAGGACACATACCCGCCTGTGCCCAGAAGGCAGTCATCAGCCAGGAGACTGACCTGGGAGGGTCGAGAGCTGAGCCCTGGAGGGGCTGGAGAGGTCAGGAGGAGGCGACCTCACCAGAAGAGTGCCTCCCCAGGAGCGCAAGGCCCCGAGTTTGAAAAAAGGGTCAGAAGGACAGAAACGCACCAGAAAGAAGACAGTAGCTGCAAAGCTCCAACTAGAGGAGAAATAAAGGATAGATATAAATGGGGGGGGGACTATTCAAGAAATAACCAAGCTCGTTAATGGTAGTAGTCCACCACAGTCAAGTTTTTCAGTGCCTTTATCTTTAATTCTTTTCCAGCTACAGCAAATTATTTCAAGCATTTTGCAATTCACACAGCCTTAATGATCTAGATTAGAAGCTAAGCATCTTAGTAAATCAAACCAAAATCCAAGTTAATGAAAAAAATATACATGGATGAAATATTTAAGGTGCAATGTTCCTTAATTATATGAATATGTATAAACAATTACAAATTTGGTGGACTTAAAACCACTTGAATTCTCTGCTTGTGCCAGGCATAGGGGAGCACACTTGTAATGCCAGCACTCAGGAGGTTGAGGCAGAAGGATCATTGCGACTTTGAGGCCAGCCTGAGCTACATATTGAGTTCAAGGCCAACCTGAACTACATAGTGAGACCTTGTGTCAAAAAAACATTATCTGTAGTGTACAACTACAATGTAATTTTTAAATTTAGCTATATATTTTATACTGGTACTTTACACCACTGCTAATTTTTAAAGAATGTGATGTGTCTTTACTAGAGAATATAACAGTCTCCAATTAGTAATGTGTCTATGTGTTTCTCCTTGTATACTATATATTTTTTGCTTTTTAAAGAATTGACCTAATATACAAAGTACAAGAGTAATTTCCATCACAACTTCACTGTGAATTGTAACCTTCAGCATTATAAACTGACTTTTTCTCTTGATGAGTGTTTATCTGAATTCTATCAGATGCCAAAATTACACCTCCTTTCTTTTCTTATTTGTATGTGTCTGGTATTTCTATGATCAACTTTGTATTGTTAACCTGATTCACCTACACATTTAGCACATACATATATCTTTCATTTTTTCACATTTTTATTACTGTATGTTGGTTATATAGATTAACAGGTTTCATTTTGGAATATTTGTTCATGTACATAACATACCTTCACACGCCTTTTATGACACAGGCTTAAATTTTGCCTTATTAACCAGGTTAAAAAATATCAATAGGTAAGTTTATTTATATTGATATAATTAATGTATGCTCTTAGTTGTGCCCAATCATTTCACAGTAACACCTTTTATAAAAATTGTGTAATATTTACTGTTTGTAATTATTCTTTCATGTTTCTTGTTGTATTTAGAAAGGTTTGTACTTTTATTATAGAAACTCCTTTATTACAATGCTTTTAATTCCCTCTACAAGGCACTCTAAATTATTCAACTATAAGCACTATTAAAGTTAGCTATTAACTTCCTTTTCCATTCCTCTTACTCTCCCAAAACATCCAATTTAAGGCAGCATCAGAAACTCCCATGTATCATCTTAATACAATCAGCAACCTGACATCTCTTACACTTTTCTTTCCACTTTTCCACAGTTATGTTATATTCTTCTCAGAACACATCTCAACATATAATCTTAGCTTTCAATAAAATATGTTCCATACTCATCATTAATCATTAAGCTATAACTTCCCCAGTCATTTTTCAATTTGAAACTTTTTTTATTAGGTTCCTTGCAAAGCTCTCAGAGGGAGTACTTGTTCTCTGGCTTCTTGCATGTTCTTAACTATATTTGTCTATGGACTTTATGCTTGAATGTCAATTCAACTACATATAAAATCTTTGCCTCCCGACATCTTTAATGGAACAGCTTGAATATGTTGCTTCATTGTCTTTGAGTATAAATTGTCATTTAAAAAAAAGTCAACTTGATTTTCTATCCCCTGGAAGACTTTGCTATCTAAATGCTCTATGTACTTGTTTTGCTTTAAAAATTAAATAGTGGAACTACAATAATTTTTAGTTGTGATTATTCTGGCTATTTCATAGTACATAGATTCAAACTATTAGCTCAGTAATGGTTCCTTATGGTTTAAAATTTGTTTTAAATCTTTAATTTTTTCTCTTTAGGGAGGATTATCCTTATTTTCTTCCTTTTCTATACTTTCTCTAAAATCTTTATCTTTCCATTTCAGTGTGATTTTCTTCATTCTCCTTTTCACTCTGTGATTTCCTCACTGTAATTTTTGTGGTGTCTATTCACTCAGTTGTGTCTTAATTTTTTAAAATTCTTTCTAACGTTCTATTAGGTATCTTTTCAAGTCTTTGTTGCCTACCCATTTCATTTTTAAGATTTCCTAATTTACATTATAATGTTCTTCAGAGCTTCTATCATTTTCTTAATGCCCATTATTCTCAACTTACAGTTTTTTGCTGAGTATTTTCCTGATTGCACCCATTTATTTCTGGTACGTTCTTTTCTATGTAGTATTCAGGTCATTATGCTCTTTTGTAGTATCTTTATATGGACTTGTAATGCAATCTTTTCTACTATGTATGCTGAAGTGAGATGATTGCTTCTTAAGTATTCTAAGGACACAGACAGGGGCAGCACAGAGATCCTAGCTTCACTCCTATTACCAAAGTATCAAAAAATAAAAGTGTAGCTTCCTCCAATACTTTCTGAGCTGCATATTCTCTGGTCATTCACACAGCAGTATGTGCATAATCTTAGTCCTTTACTCACAAAGTTCCCACCTTGATCAAATTGTGTTCTATTTCCATAAATTTCTCATTGTTTAATATTTTAGAAAACACTGAAGGCCCAAAGCACCCTTGGACTCTGAGATCTTTCCACATTCTCTTTGTATCCACAAACTGTAACCTATAAATTCCTTTCAAGTTGCAACTGTTTTTCTCAGACTAGACCTCTGAGCTCCCAGTTAGAAAGAACCAGTCCTTTGGAGATAAACACTTGCTGCTGATTTCCGAGTTCCTCAGTTTTTCTTACTCTCTCTTCACTTCAACCATTTCTGCTCACTAGCTATTTCCCCCAAATTCTTGCCACTATTTAACCCAACCCACTAATATTCAGTGGTACATGAGATACATTATCATCCATCTTTATGACAAATGTTCCTCTTTTTGCAATAAGTTATTGCTTTGTCTTCATGAGAAGTTTGAAGAGATTTAAATATCACACCATCAATGCTGGCATACAGCCAAGTGTCCCTCAAGGTTTTATTTTTATTTTTGAAAATTCAAACTTCTATCAGAAAAAAACGAGGGAAATTAAAAAATAACAGATTTAATCACTATTAATACTGTTGGTATATATGCTTACAATATTTTAACAATAAAAAAAGACTACCTAGGTAATACATGAAAGCATTTTTTCATTAAAAGCACCTATGTAGATAAACCTAAACTTCCCTGTTGACTTTCACAGTTCCCCATTTTAAACCTTTCCTCAAAGGTGCATATGTTAAACGCTTGCCTGGTAGGTTTCTTTATAATTGTTTGTACTTTTAAGATGTAGGGGTGGGTGTGTGTGTATGTGTGTGCACGCACACACATGCATGCACATGTGTATCCATTTTATAATCCAACTAAAACATTTACAAAGTAGAATATAGTAAACGCTTAGTAAACTGTAAGTGACATTATTATCATCAACAGCTTTAAATTTATTTTTCCTTAGCTAAGGCTAATGCTAGCAAGTACTGTTTATCTATCTTCCTCCAAATAGTACTATAACCTCAGCTTACTGTTTTTCTCTCCTCTATACTTCCTCTACAATTTTGCATGTAAATGTTTCAATTATACTTGGACTTAACAGCATGTTTTACTGCTTTCTTTGTGCATCATTACATCCTGTATCCCATTATTTTATCTTGGGTCATTGTTCTTCCTGCTAGAGTACATCCATTAGTAATACATTCAGCAATGATCTATGGACAAGTATTTCTGGTTCTCTGAATGCCTGAAATAGTCCTCATTTCTACCTTATTCTAAAATGTTAAGTGGCCTTGACAGGACATTATTAGATTCAAAGTTACTTCCACTACCCGTTTAAAGATAGTACTACACTTGTTCTGGAATGCAATGTTGATGCAGATAATCCTGTTCATATTTAAAACACCAATAAATGTATACAGTTAGAAAGCAGTTAAATGCACACATATCCATGTGATGGTAGGCATCAAAGTGTAGTTTGCTCTGCCTTGATTACTATGAATGTGAGTATGATACAATGGTTAAGATTCTGGGCTTTGAGATAAATTGCCTGTGTTAAAATTTAGACACTGACATTGGATGTAAAACTTTACGCAATTTACTTAAACATGAAATCTGTCTTTAGCACCTTTACCTGGGGATAATAACAGATCTATCCCATAGGATTGTTGTTAAGCTTAAGAAATAAATGAATTCAATTCCATAACATTAAATTGAAGTTTTTAAAAATCACAAAAAAATTCACACAAGCTTCCACTTTTATAAACTTATTTTTAATTATAACTGAACAACAAATGGCTAAGATGTGCATATATTTTGAAAAACATATAGAAAAAGAGTATCAATATAACATTCATAAAACTAGTTACTTTAGGGAAGATTTGTAAAATATGACTTGGAAGTTACACAATAAGACAATATTGGTACTATTCTAAATCACAAATTGGAGCATGGGTTCATGTACACTTATTATTGAAAACAGGAGCTGAATGAAGAATAAAAAGTAATTATTAAATGCACAGTATCTGAATTTACCTTATAGCACATCTGATCACAAGTCTTCAAATGCACTGGTAAACATCTTATAGAACACTAAAATATAAGGAGTGGCAACTCTCAGAGAACCACAATTGGCAGTATTTTTTAAACCTATTTCCTTTATATTTTCTCACATTTCTACTAAAAATGACTATGTAATTTTTTGAAACATTAAAAATGTATTGAGACACAAAGAATCCACATAATATTGGACAATATGGAGTTTCATAATAGAAGATTATATCACACTTTTCTCCCAGCATTGTCAGGTACACTTACATATGCAAGCATGTTTATTGGGCCCTAGTCAAATAATCTAAAGAATCTTACATATGTGTACAACTAAAACAGCATTCACTGGATCTAAACTTGGTAGAAAAAAGAATGAGTTGAAGAGATTTAAGACACCAAATATCCCAATGAGGGTCAAAGTCAGATTACTGGAATTGATCATGAAAAAATATGTTGACAAAATAATAGCATTATACGCAATTATAGCACTCAAGGTTGTATGATTAGAAATTCCAAGCGTCAATGTCTATATATAATGGTTGCTAAAGAGGCATAAAAATACAAATTGTTGGAACAAGAATGAACTGATAGTGCAAGTATAGAGAAGGTATTTACTCATGAGGTGAAATTATCCACGATGCTTAAGGGAGACATGGGATACAAAAGAAAACTGTAAGCCAGTTTTCAATAGTTCTTGAGAGATAGTCTATAGGTTAATCAACAATGACAAGTAAGGGAACAAATGTAGTAAAGTAGGTATAGAACAAATTTCAACAGTGAAAACACTGTTGAAAGGAGGTGATTTAAAAAGAAAACTGGTCTAAAAGCAAAATACTTGAAGAATGTCAAGCTCTTTTTTCATCATGCGCAACAGGAGCACAGGACTTGAGAGAATGAAAAGCACTCAGAACCCAGGCAAGGGGGGTAGAGATAAATGTATTAGAGAGAAAAAGTAAAATGCAAAGAAATATTTTTTTTGTTGAAAAGAAGACAGCAGTGGAAAAACAGAACACACAAAGAAAAATCCAAGTTTTCTAAAGTCTTTAAGCTTCTCAGTGCTTCAAATGTCCGCTTTAATCATCTGTATTTGTCACAGCTCCTCATCTTTCAGAATTCATCTCAAGAATTATTTCCTACAAGAAAACTTTCTCCAACCCATATCTTCACTTTAGTGCCACTTCCCAAAGACTTACATCTTGTGCATATCTCTATAAAAAGTTACTATCTATAATTACTTCATTTTCTATCTCCAGCTAGATTAACATGACTGGAATAAGGGCTATTTATTGTTTTAATCCACCCTAGCACTCAATAAATAAGTACTCAATAAATGGTGATTTCAGGCTGAATCACAAAACTACACTAAATTTACAAGAGAGGAAAGTTATTGAGACACTTGTATCTTGGGGTATGCTTATTGAAAAATGATACAGAATTGGCTGAGGTGTAAACATGGCTTAGATCCAACTTCAAGGTGCCATCAGAACAGCATCTCAGTGACATTTACTATAAATCATATTAATTATTTAATGTATTTTAATTTTCAAAACTATACCTAATTTAAAATACTGAGCTTAACAAAATCTCAAGTATTATTTTTATTAATAAAGTTTAATTCAAGTTACAATTACTGAAATAATTTCTATGCCCACTTTATACAAAGCTCTGCCACTGTGAGTCAGTGAGAAAAGAAAAAGAAATGGTGAATTAAATAACTCCTGTTAAGAAAGAGTTTAGTATGTTATTCTTATAAAAGATTAAAGAATAAATTGACTAATTCTTCAGTTCTGTTTTTTTGTCAGATTAAGCATTTAAAATATTTTCCAAATTCTACAGTAAGATAATAAACCTGCTTATCAGTAAGATAACAGATATACAGAATATTTCATAACCATGATGCCCTCAGTGCCAACTGGTACCCTGAAATCAGTACCAGGATGCATCTCAATGGTTTCATTATAATAAGGTCACTTTCAAAAATGAGCAATAAGCAAAAAAATACAAAACCTTATGGGATACAAGAAAATCCTTCTGTTAGTGCTTAGTAAGTACAACCATTACATGGATACATTCTGAGAACTGCATCAAACCTTGATGATGTAGGACAGTGATGGCGAACCTTTTAAAGACAAATGCCCAAACTGAAACCCAAAACCCACTTATTTATCACAAAATGTCAACACTACATATAAGCCTAAATACTGAGAATTTAGTTTAGAAAAACCAACTAATACATTGACATCTTTTATCTTAAAAGAAAAACAACACACATGCCATAGGTTTCCACCACTAGTAGAGGATAATCATTCCACAGCGGTTTTTAATGCAATCAAGAGATGCAGTAAATATGAGAAGTATGCAGCCCCTGCTGGCATAACACAAAATACTGTTTTATATTAAACTTTCTTAAAGTAGGAGTACACTCTAAAATAAAGTATATTATAATAAATGCATAAAACAGTAAATATTATCATTATCAAGTATTATGTATTTACACAAATATGTGTTCAATGTTTTTATACATAGTAGGTTTGTTTACACCACCATCACCACAAACACAAGTAATGTGTTGTGCTAACTTCCAAGGGCTACAATGTCACTGAGCAACAGGAATTTTTCTGCTTCATTATAATCATATGAGACCATCGTATTTGTTAACCATCATCAACGGAAATATCATTATACAGTGCATGACTGTACAAGATACATGTACCTGACAATAAAAGCAGAAGAATATCCTGCCAGAAATTATAACAATGATTACAAATCTGAATATGCTATCTTCACAGTATTCAACCTCAAAAGTGAGAACCTTGAAAGGTAAAATGATTTTTGGAAAACATCATTAGTAAATTTGGTTAAGAGATGGTTGTTAAATTACAAAGAGTAAATAACTTTATTTTTTGTTTTTCTTAAAAATGATTAGGCAAGAAAATCAATACCCTGCCTGTACACAAATAACAGACTCATGGAGAAATCAGAGAAACAATCCCATACACAGTAGCACCGAAAACTGAAATACCTAGGAATCAATCAAACAAAGTAAGTAAAGGACATCTACTCTGAAAACTACAACATACCTTCAAAAGCAGATTGAAGAGGATATCAGAAAATAGAAAGATATTCCTTGTTCTTGGATAGGAAGAACCAATATAATGAAAATGGCTATACTTTCAAAATTGCTATACAGATTTAATGCAATCAAAATCCCAACAGTATATCTCACAGAATTAGAAAAAAAAAATTCTAAAATTCATTTGAACCAGAAGAGACCTAGAATAGCAAAGGCAATTCTGGGCAACAAAGGCGAAGCAGGGGGCATCACAATTCTGATCTGAAGTTATACTACAAAGCTACTGTGATAAAAATAGCATGGTACAGGTTCCACCACTCCCGGTGCAGAGGAAGGGGCTTTTGGGCTGCCATTCCACACCTTTCAGCACAGAGGAAGGGGCTTCAGGTCCGCCGTTCTGCTGCTCCCAGCTCAGAGGAAGGAACTTCCGAGCTGCCGTACCACAGCTCCCAGCACAGAGGAAGAGGATTCCAGGCTGCCTTACTGCCACTCCAGGTGCACAGGAAGTGGCTTCCGGGCTGCCATATCACCGCTCCCAGCACAGAGGAAGGGGCTTCCAGGCCATCCTACTACCACTCCCAGTGCAGAGGAGGTAAGCCACATGGGCACCAACAGCAACCCCACCCCACCACTGCCCCAACCCCAGGTTGAAATGAGAAGACACAAAAGCAAGTCTAAAAACCAGACTTTCAGATCACCTACAGGAATCCCAAAGGGAAATGAGATGAAACACTCTGATAATCAACAATCTGTACTCCCTGAACTGTCAACAAAAGAAGATCTGGAAAAAATGAAATCAGAAATAATTTCTCACATAACAGCAGAGATTGTGCTCATAGTGCAATAGATGATTAACACATCTAGAGAGGAACTGAGGAACACGATGAAATCCCAAAATAGGAAACAAATGGAATCCATAAAACAGATACAAACAGATCTCCAGTAGATTAAAAACTCCATTGGAAAACAAAACGACAACAAAAAACTCCATTGAAAGTCTACATAGGAGAATGTGCCAATGTGATGACAGAATTTCAGATATAGAAGATAAGGTTGCAATTAGTGAACAGGAAAAAAAATTGCTTCAAAATTGTAAGGGACCATGAGAAATCAATCCAGCAGCTGCAAGACGATGCAAAGAAGAATAACATAAGATTGATTTGAGTCAAAAAAGAAACAGGAGAGAGTGCAGATGACATAAAAAAGCTGTTCACAGAAGTAATGGCAGAAAACTTCCCAAGCAGGGGAAAAGAACTTGCCCTACAGATTAAGTAAAGCATATAGGACTCCAACTAGCCTTGATCTACATCTAAGCATATAATAGTTGGGACTCCAAAAACCCAACAGAACAAAATGCTACAAGGAGTTAAGAGAAAAGAAACAAATCACATGAAAAGGAAAGCCCATCAGAATCACAGCAGACTTCTCAACGCAAACCCTCTGGCAAGAAGAGCTTGGAGTGACTTGTTTCAAGCCCTAAAGGAAAATAGCCTCCAACCCAGACTGATGTACCCTGCAAAACAATCTTTCAAAATTGATGGAGAACTAAGATACTTTTATGAAAAAGAGCACCTTAGGAACTTCATGAATACCAAACCAGCACTCCAAAAAATTTTAGACATTAGGAAAAGAAAATATAGATCACAAGCCCAAGAAGCCCAGCAGAATGAATGTAACAGGCAAGACAAGAAATTAAATGCAAAGGAGGAGAATCCAACAAAAAGAAAAAGTCATAACAATGACAAGTCAATACAGTTATAACCATCAGTGTTAATAGTCTCAATTCACCAATCAAAAGAAATAGACTGGCAGAATGGGTCAGGAAGCAAGGTCCAACAATATGCTGCATATAAGAAACACACAATTCAAAAAGAAACTCATAGACTGAGAGTTAAAGGGTGGAAAACAATATTCCATGTGACAGGAACCTGAAAAAAAGCAGGAGTAGCTATCCTCTTTGAAGATCAAGTGGTTTTAAAACCAACCCTAATTAAGAGCACAAACAAGGACACTGCATCCTTGTAAAATGAACAATGAAAATGTAAGAGATGACAATCATAAATATCTATGCACCAAACACTACTGCACTCAACTGTATAAAACAAATACTACCGGACATGCAAAGTCAACTAATACAATAGTAGTGGGGGACCTCAATACCCCACTGTCAAAAATAGACAGAACAACTAGACAAAAAATAAGCAATCAACTACTAGAACTCAAACTCTTGAACAAATGAACTTAACAGATGTTTACAGAGTGTTCCACACCATAAAATCACATTCTTTTCAGCTGCACATGGGTTGTTCTTCATAAAAGACCACATACTTGCTTATAGAACATGCTAAAGTAACTGCAAAGGAATTGAAGTTATCTCCTGTATATTACCAGACTATACTGCGATGAAATTGAGATCAATAGCAAAAGAAACTGCAAGAATTTCATAAACACAGGGAAATTGAACAAAACACTTTTCCCAGAGGAAATTAAAGAAGAAATCAGACAGTTCCTTCAAATAAATGACAATGACAATACAACATACTGGAATCTATGGGACACAAAGAGAGTAGTATTATGAGGGAAATTCATAGCAGTGAAGACTCATATTAGGAAAACAGAGCGAGCCCAATTAAACAACCTGATGCTGAACATCAAGCTCCTAGAAAAAGAAGAGCAGAACAAACCAAAAGCTCATACAAGGGAGGAAATTATAAAGATCAGGGCAGAAATCAATTCAATGGAGACTAAGAGAAGGATACAAAAAATTAATGAAACCAAGAGTTGGTTCTTCGAAAGAATAAACGAAATTGACAAATCCTTAGCCAAACTTATCAGAAAAAGGAAAGAAAAGGCCATAATCCATGCAATTAGGAATGAAAAGGGTGAAATTACAACAGACCCAGCAGAAATCCAGAAGATCAATACCTACTTCCAGAACCCATACACCAATAAAGTGGAAAACACAGAAGAAATAGAAAGACTCCTAGATATGTATAAATTAGCAAAGTTGAACGAAGAAGACCTAAAAATTATGAACAACTCAATTTCAAGCCATGAAATTGAAAACATAATTAAAAACTTACCAACTAAGAAAAGCCTAGGTTCTGATGGCTTCACTGTTGAATTCTACAAGACATTTAGAGAGTAACTACTGCCACTACTGTTTAAACTTTTCAATGAAATTGAAAGGGAACCAATACTCCCGAATACATTCCTGCAAGCAAGCATCACCTTGATCCCCAAAACAGAGGAACACCCAAATGAAAAAGAGAACTATAGGCCAATCTCACTAATGAACATAGATGCAAAAATTCTTCAAAAGATATTGGCAAACTGAATGCAGAAGATCATCAAGAAGATCATACATGCTGACCAAGTGGGATTCATCCCAGGGATGCAGGGATGGTTCAACATATGCAAATCAATGTAATACATTATATCAATAGAGCCAAGGACAAAAACCATATGATTATCTCCATACATACAGAAAAAACATTTGACTAAATCCAACACGCATTTATGATAAAAACCCTACAAAAAACTGGAATAGATGGTCTCTACCTCAATCTGATAAAAGCCATCTATGAAAAACCAACAGCCAACATCATAATAAATGGTCAAAAACTGAAATCCTTCATGCTAAAACCAGGAACAAGACAAGGATGTCCACTATCACCACTCTTATTCAATACAGATTTGGAAACATTAGCCACGGCAATTAGACAATACAAAGAAATAAAAGGAACAAAGATAGGAAATGAAGAAGTCAAATTTTCATTATTTGCAGATGACATGATACTCTACATAGAAGACCCCAAGAACTCCACCAAAAGTCTTCTAGACTTAATAACCAAATTCAGTAGAGTAGCTGGATACACACAAAAATCAATACCTTTCCTTTCCATGAACAACAGACTCACTGAGACAGAAACAGGGTAAACAATTCCTTTCACAATAGCATCCAAAAAACTGATATACCTAGGAATCAACATATTGAAAGAAATCAAAGACCTCTTCTCTGAAAACTATCACACTCTGAAAAAAGAGATTGAAGAGGGTATCAGAAAATGGAAAGACATCCCTTGCTCCTGGGTAGGAGGAATCAACATACTGAAAATGACCATACTTCCAAAACTGCTATATAGATTCAATGCAATACCAATTGAAATCCCAGCAGCATATTTCACAGATCTTGAGAAAACCATCCAAAAATTCATTTCGAACAAGAAGAGACCCAGAATAACAAAAGCAATTCTAGGTAACAGAGACATGGCAGGGTGTATCACAATCTCCAACTTGAAACTATAGTGCAAAACTACTGTGATAAAAATAGCATGGTACTGGCAAAGAAACAGACCTGAGGACCAGCGGAACAGATTAGAAGATGCAGAAACAACTCCAGACACACTCAGCCATTTCATCTTCCATAAAAGAGCCAAACATCCTCAAATGTTCAACATCACTGGTCATTCGAGAGATGCAAATGAAAACAACACTGAGATTTCCCCTCACTCCAGAAAGAATGGCTGCTATCATGAAATCAACCAATAACAAATGCTGGTGGGGCTGTGGGGAAAGAGGAACCCTGCTCCACTGCTGGTGTGTGTGCAGATTGGTGCAATCACTATGGAAATCAGTATGGAGATACCTCAAAGAACTAGGACTGGAAGTCCCATTTGACCCAGCTATTCCCCTGCTGGGTATCTTCCCCAAAGAATTAAAAGAATCCTACCACAGTGATATATGTGCACCAATGTTCATAGCAGCACAATTTGTAATGGCTAAAACTTGGAAGCAAATGCCCATCAACTGGTGACTGGATACAGAATATGTGGTTTTTGTATAAAATGGAGTACTACTCAGCCACAAAAAATGAGAAATTAGAGACATTTACAGCTAAATGGATGCACACTGAGGCAATCAATACTCTTAAATAAAATAAATAGGACACACATGTGTAAATACCGAATAGTTTCTCTAGTATGAGAAACTAAAAGTGTAAATAAGGACTAAAAGGTATGATAATGTGAAATAGGAAGAAAAGGGGCAAAGCGGAAGGAGAAGTGGGGCCAGTAGAGCAGAGGAAAGAAGGAAATGGAATTAATATGAGAAAAAGAAAAAATGGAAACAAAGTCTTTGTAAATAGGGAGGGATGGAGGGGTTGAAGGGAAGGCAGGGGAGGGGGGAAATATAAGCACCAAGAGAGATTATGTAAAGGTCCAAATTACCAATGATGAATGTCATTATATTGTATACCTAAAATATATCAATAAAATAAATTTTGTTTTAAAATAGCACGGTATAGGCAAAAGAACAGACTAGAGAATGCAAAAACAACTCGAGACATACTCAGCCACCTTATCTTTGACAAAGGAGCCAAACACCTTCAATGAAAAAAAGCCTCTTTAATAAATGGTGCTCTAAAAACTGGCTTTTCACATGCCTGGAACTAGACCCTTATCTTTCGCCACACACTAACCTAAAATCAAAATGGATCAAAGATATAAATATTAAAACAGAAACACTTAATCTGCTCGGAAGAGACAAAAGGTAGAACACTTGAGGACACAGGAGTAGGCAAAGACTTCATGAACAAAACCCAGGCTGCGTGGGAAATACTACAAAGAATCAATAACTGGGATCTCATCTTCTTAAAAAGCTTCTGCACAGCAACAGAAACCAACAACAGAGTGAAGAGACAACCCACAGTGTGGGAAAAAACTTTTAGCAGCTATTCATCAGATAAAGGACTATTATATAGAATATGTAGAACTCAAAAAATTTATACCCTTACAAATTTAAAAACCCAATCCCCAAACTGGGCATCTAAAATGAAAAGGCACTTCTCAGATGAAGAATTAGAAAGAGCAAATAAATATGTGAAAAAATGTTCAACATCACTGGTCATTCATGAAATATAAATTAAAACAACACAGATTCCATCTCACTCTAGAAAGAATGGCTGCTATCAAGAAATCAACCAATATCAAATGCTGGAGGGAAAAAGAAACCCTTCTCCACTGCTGGTGAGGGCACAGACTGGTGCAACCACTGTGGAAATCAGTGTGGAGATTTCTCAAAAAACTAAAACTAGAGGTTCCATTTGACCCAGCTGTATCTCTTGTTGGTATCTTCCTGAAAGAGCTAAAAGCATCATACCACCACAATATATGCACACCGATGTTTATAGCTGCACAGTGTGTAATAGCTAAATCTTGAAACAGCCCATCAACTGATGAGTGGATAAAGAAAAATTTTTTATACAATGGAGTACTACTTTGCCATAAAGAAGGATGAGCTTCAGACATTTACAGCTAAAGGGATAGACCTTGAGACCATACTCCTAAGTGAAATAAATCGGACACACATTTAAATACCGCATTGTTTCTCTGCTGTGAGAAACTGAAAGTGGAAATATGGACTGAAATGTATAATGGATGTTGGAAAATGGGAAGAAAGTGTTCAAATGGGAAAGGGAACAAGGGAGGAGGGAGGGAGAAAGGAAGGAAGGGACAAGAAAAGAAGTGAAAATAGAAGAAAAAATTGAAACAAAGATTTTGTACATAGGAAAGGGAGGGAGCTTGTGGGGTAAATGGGATAAAATAAAATTTATTAAAATGATTAGGCAAGAAAAATAATAAATTTGAGGGATACTGTGTCTAAAACTCATAAATTACTTACATTATACATGGTGATTTAAAAACAACTATATTCACATGCAAAAGTTTTGATATATTAGCTTGTTGGTCTGAAAACAAAATAATTACCATTTGGAAAATAATAGGAAGAATCAGTCCCTACACCAATGTGCAATGGAAAGAGAGTATCATCATTTTAAAACTAAAAAAGATGTTTTAAATTATCTACTCCATTGTTCCTTTCATTAAGATTCTAGGCCTCTTAGAACTCAATGCATGCTGCTTAAACTACTTTTAATATTTCAAAAAGTCTTACATACAATAGTTTCTAAAATTAAAACCACACAAGCTAACAAACATCATATTCCTTTATACTTTACTGAATACAGATATTTACAAAGTTCTTAATCTAGTTATCTCACTGTAAAATCAAAGTAATGTTTATTCAATAAATGTAATTTAGTAGAAATTCAGAAAAGGGCAAGGTGAGAAAAGGGATCCCTCACAATTTAAAACAAAAAGTTGGTAACCATGAAAGCACCATACTGAGGTTAAAAAACTAAGGTAATGGGTGAACTAAGGCAATTCTGACACCATTTCAAATCAATAATGTGACCCTGGGCAAGACACTTCTCTAAAGTTAAATCTCTCATTTTCCAAACTCCAATAGCAACAAATAATGGCAGCTGAGGCTCTGCTGAGCTCATTCTATCCAAGTCTAACTAAAGGACTTGACTATGAAGGTTGTCATTTGACCACAATACCCTACAATGTAAGAAAATTAATTTAGATAGCAGAACTAGCTTGAAATCAATCCATACGGCCCAGAATCCCACAGAAATGGTGATCTGAACTTCCAGCCATCTGCCAAGATTCAAAATTACTAACTTATTTCAGCTGAATTCCATGCTTCATGAGGATCCTTCCAATATCAACTTACTAATGAAATATCTGCAGTCAAGATTTACAGAAGTAAAAATAATGAAATTTATTTTTCATACATATTTATAAATGCAGAACTTTCTCAGAAAATGTAAAAACATTAAGAATAAAAATATGATTAGTTATAGATGAAAAAACATTGAAAGTAATTATGCATATCAAAACAAATATCAAATGCTAGAAGTTTCATTTCTAGTATGAATAAAATAATTCTTATAATTATTTCCATTTTACAAAGCAAATGTTAATATGTAGAGATACAAAAATTTTAATATGAAGAGATATAAAAATATCCCATTGCTTTAAACTAGAAATCCCACTTTAGAAATGAGCTTCAAAAAATTGTCCTAATAAAGGAAACGCTTATGCACAAAAGGTTCTCTGCAGCAGTGAGTCAACAATTGAAAAAATATCCAAAAACAGAATATTTACAGAAATGCCTCCTATATGATTAAAGAGGATATTACATATCCATTCTGTAGGTCTTTTTTTTTTTTTGGTACCGGGGATCGAACTTGGGACCTTGCGCTTGCAAGGCAGGCACTGGAACCACTGAGCTAAATCCCCAGCCCTACATATCCAATCTGAATTAGACAAGTTTCATAACATGTAAATGTTGGTAAATATTAACTTTAAAAGGTTTAAATTTATACGCAAATGAATTCTGCAGTCATGAAAGCCTAAAAGAAAAATCACAAAAACCTTAGTGGTTATAGTGTTCCAGTGGTAGAACTGATGATCTTATTTTCTTTTCATTCTAAATTTCATATAATATGGATGTATTTGTTTTAAAATAAAAATTCTAAACTCACAGGCAAAATACATAAATTTCATATATATACATATCTAAGTGTGTGACATCAGAATGTGAGGAAACTGTAGCTAAAAAATGCTTAAAATTGAATACTTTTTGCCCAGTTTTATATTTTACATAGTGCTGCTTCCATAACATGAATTGTTTTCAACTTTTGATTCCTATTGGTATCCTACAAACATCTTTTATATCTCACATAAGGAAAAGAAAGATAATTAAATATAAGCCATATCTCAAAAATTTTATAATCTACCTAACTATATACAACATGTCCATAAAACAAATATAATAAAACTTTAAAAACCAAGACATAGTAATTATAAAAATGCTACAATTTGATAACATACATACTAGTTTGCTAGGGCTTCCATTGCAAAGTACCACAACCTGGGTGGCTTAAACAATAAAAACTTATTTTCTTGCAATTTTGGAAGACACAAATCTGAAGTCAATGAATAGACAAGGTTAATTCCTTCTTAGAGCTGTGAGTGAAAGATCTGTTCCAGGCCTCTCTCCTTGGCTTGTGGATGACTATCTTTTCCATATATGTTCACATCATCTTCCCCCTAGGTTATATCTGTCTCTACATCCAAATTTCTCCTTTTTATAAAGATGTCAATTACATCCTCTGAGGATCCACTTGACCTCATTTAAACTTAACCATGTCTGTGAAGATACTATTTCCTAATAATGTCACATTCTGAGGTAATGGAGGTTAACATCCCAACATATCACCTATTTTGGCAGGGGAAGGAAAAAGGACAATTCAAAACTTAACATCAGTGTATCACTATCAAAAATATGTACCAATACGAGTAAGGCTGCATTTTATTCTGCCCAATGCCTATCTAATGGATTGGGGGGGCCACTAAAAGGAAATATACAAAGTTTTTAAATACTCTAAACGAGAGTAGTATGGATAACTGTTACTTCCTAATGTTCTAAACTTTTCACTAACAAAATTTTAATTAAAAAAATTACTGAGCCTCCAAATCTCTCACTTCAATACATTCTAAGTATAAATATGATACTCTTTGATATAGAAGTCCCAAAGACAGAAATTCTTCTCTGGTGCTATCACTCTACTTGAAAATTACAAACATGGAAATTATAAAAATTTCTGGTCAAAAGAGTTAAGTTTTATCTCAAATTTCAAATATGATTAAATACCATTTTTAAAGTTTAAGCCTCCAGAACACCAAGAAATAAATTCCTGTTTCTGATAAGCCATCAAGTTACATTTTTTATAGCATCCTGAAAAAATGGACAGTACAAAATAGAGAATGTGATATATTCATGTGCATGTATACACACACACATACTTGGTTTCTATAAACTTAAAAATGCATAATGAGAAAATAAATGAGTCAATAAATAATTATAAATGATACACTGAAAGCAGTATGTGTTAAAACCAGGCAATAACATAATTTGCACTGGAAATGGCTGAGAGGTCTGCTTCAAGCCAGCTGCCTTTATTTAATGAGTGACATATTTTCACAACTACAGAAAGTCTCCAATTCACAAACATGCAAGTTGTGAACTTTCACAGATGTGAATGGACTTCGCACTACAAACATTTCTAAATGCGAACAAATTGCAGAAGTAGCTCTGCTGGACATTGTCACAGTTGTGCTGCTGTATACTGACTTTACAGTGCAGCAGTGTACAGCAGTACAGTGCTCAATCAGGGCCCAGGATGTCCGGAAGGAAGAGGAAAAGCAGTGATGATGTGAAGGGGACTGCTAGGAAGTGCAAAGCAATAACCATGGAAACAAAATTGAAAATAATTGAGAGACTGGACCGAGGTGAAAAGATGGTAGACATCACTCATTCTTATAACATGAAACGTTCAACCACTGGTACAATTCTAAAAAACAAGGACTAGATCATGGAATGTGTGAAGTTTTTTTATGCTTTACAATGTCTATTTGTGTCAGAAGCATACAAGACTCATTCTGTCAGACTTATGAATGAATCCAACTTACAAATATTCTCCCAGAACAAAACTCATTTATAAGTCAGAAACTTAATTTCAGCAATTCAAATTCAACAATATCTAAGATGGAAAATATATATCAACCAAGAAAGCAAAGTTATTTTTAACATTCAAAAATCAATATCACATTATCTGTGGGAATGTAAAGTAGCACAATCACTTTGGAAACTGTGTTGTCCCACGTTCATTATTTTAACAAAATATCTGAGATAATCAGCTTAGCAGAAGGAAATGTTTATTTTGCCTTATGCTTTCAGAGGCTTAAATTAATGGCTGCTTGGCCCTGTTCATTGTCTTGAACCTGTAACAAGGCAGCAAATCATGGCAGAAGCAAAGTGTCAAGGTAGATGCTCACTTCATGCCAGTTCAGAAGGAAAAAGGAAGAGGCTGGGGTCCCAATACCACCTTGAAGAGCATACCCCAACAACCTAACTTCCACTATTCCTCCAAATAATGCCATGTGTTGTGAACCAAGCTTTTAACACATGGGCCTTTGATGGACAGTTAAGATCCAAACCATAATGGGAAGAGTTCTGCAATTTCTTAAAGTGTTAAATACAAATTTTACAACATGATCCACCAATTCCACTTGTAGATATCTACAAAAAGATATGTCTACACAAAGACCTGGATGCAAATGTTCACAGCAGTATAATTCATAAAAGCCAAAAGTTGGAAGCAATCAAAATATCCATAAATTGAAAATAATCAAACTACAGTATAACCACACAATGGGGTATTATTCTGCAATAAAAAGGAAGGCAAGCAAACCTCAACAACATACCAAGTGACGAAGTGACAGAAGCCAGACATAAAAGACCACATTTGATGTGACTCCATTTATATGAAATGTCCAGAAGAGACAAATATGAAGAGGACAAATTAGTAGAGGGCAAATCAGTAAAGGCCGAGGGCAGGAAAGGGTTGTGACTGCAAATGTGTATGAGACTTCTTTAAGGAGCAATGGAAATGTTCTTAAAATTATATGATGAATATTATTAAATAATTGTGAATTCACTGATTCTATGCTAAGAAAAAAGGTGAATTTTATAGTATGTGAATTTGACTTAATAAAGCAATTTAAACAAAGTAAATGCAGCTATTTAGTACAACAAAGGAGAAAAAAAAAGAGCACCTCAATCACCAAAAAATTCATTTGACAAAATTCACGATAAACTCCTAACAAACTATGACTAGAAGGAGCTTCCTCAATCAGATAATGGTACCTACAAAAATGTATGCCAAATGTTTCAATGGTCAATCTACCTAATGGTAAAAGAGTGACTGCTCCTCCTAATATCCTGAACAAGCCAAGAATGATTACTTTCATCACTTATATTGAACACAGTACTGAACATGCAAACTAGAGAAATATGAGATAGAAAAAACATAATAATTAGAAATGGAAAAATAACACCACCTCTATTTCTAGAGACATGACTACACAGAGCATCCTAAGAAAACTATAAAACAACTATTTAAACAAGTATGTCATTTTAGTAAACTCAGACACAATAGGTTTAATATATAAAAATCAATTTTATTTTTATATATAAGCATCAAACAACTGAAAAATAAATTTTAAAATTCTAATAAACAATGTAACAAAAGTGTAATGCCTCTAGACTATAAACTACAAAACATGACTGGAAAAGTTTTAAAATGATCTAAATAAATGAGAGATATACCACATTCATGAATTGGAAGACTCAGTGTTTTTAAATTAACTTCCCCATTGTACATTCAATGCAAATATATTCATACTGTCACCAGGCTTGTGGCAGAAACTGACAGTATTAAAGTGTTGATTTAAATAAATAAGAAAACTAGGATATTCTGGGCAATCTTAGAAAGAAAATAAATTGAAAGTCTCAAATTACTTGATTTCAAACTTTACATAAAGCTACAGTAATAAAGACATATTACTAACAAAAACACTGACATATATATCAATGGAACAAGACATACTCTTAAACATCAATTTTCTACAAATGTGCCACAATATAGTAGTTAGATAGCAAACTCCTTACCACAAATGGTGATTAAACAAATGGATATTACCATGGTAGAATCACCTGAACTGTATCTCACACTATAAGCAAAAATTAATTTCATACCAACCATAAACCTACACACAAGAATGAAAACTGTAAGGTGTCTAGAATATCTACATGATCTATAATGAAGGCAATGATTTCTTAAAGCAATAATGAAAAAAATTAAAAAGTTGGCTATTTAAATTTCATCAAAATTAAAATGTGATCATCAAAAAATTGTTTTAGGAACAGTTTTACAGACTGGAAAAGTTTTTTTTTTTAAATGCATCTACCAAAGGGGGAGGGGGAAGACTGATTATATATTTAAAATTCTGTATTTTTTTTTTTTTGAGACAGGGTCTTTATGTAGTTCAGGCTGGCCTTGAACTCACTATGTAGCCCAGGCAGGCCTCAAACTCATGGTGATCCTCCTGCCACAGCCTCCCAAGTGCTGAGATTACAGGCATGTGCCAACATTCCCAGCCTAAAATTCTGTATTTTTAAATTTACAAATCTACAAAATATTTGAACAGATATTTTGAAGATCTGCAAATGGTCAATGAAGACATGAAAGCCTCAACACTAGCCACTCTAGAAATTCAAATGAAAACCACAATGAGTTATGACTGTACCCGCATCCTGATGGCTAAACGATTGATCATAAGAAACTCTGAGTAGATGGGTCCCTCACACTTTTGAAAAGATCTGATAGGTTTTCATTAAACCAAGCATCCACCATTTCTCTGATCCAACATTTACATTTTTAGGTATTTCCCCCCCCAAAAAAAACCCCAAAAATGACTTACAATGAATTTTCAAGGAAGTTTTATTCTTCACAGACAAAATCTGGAAATAGCCCAGAGTTCCATCAAAAAGAAAACGGATAACTCTGGTACAGTCATACCACGGCTTCAATTAAGTTACACATTGCTGATAAATTCAACAGGACAGGAACAAACTGCAAAAGTACTCTGTTAAAAGAAATTTTTCTCAAAAGAGTTCATTTATATTTTTAAATGCCATTTATATGAAATTCACTAATAACTCTATCAATGGAAGAGGAAAGGGGGTGAGGGGGAAGGCAATGAGAAAGAGAAGGAAGAGGAAGAGCAGAAAGAAGACAATGAGATGGAAGAGACATCTCTACCCCCTTAAACTAGGCAAGTTACTTGATCTGGCTTCCACAGATGTAATCTGTAGATTACACAACTTTATGCCATAGGGTTAAGAGGGTTATGTGCTGTCTTAGTCACTTTTTCTATCACTGGGATAAAACGCCCACTATCCATAACTTTAAAAAGGAGAGTTTTATTTTGGCTCATGATTTCAATCCATTGTTGACTCACTCCAAGGCAGAAATGGCATGGCAGAAGAGCATGACAGAAGAAAGCTGTTAAACCCATGGCAACCAGAAAGCAGAGACAGAAAGGAGGATCTGGGAATAAGAATACACCCTTCCATGTCACACCCTAGTAACATATCTCTAACCATGCCTATCTGCTAACAGCACACTCTGCTTCTGAACTCATCAATGGATGACTCCACCGATGAGTACAATACCATGATCCAATCACCTTCAAAACATGAGACTTTGGGGGGATATTTCAGATCTAAATCAGAACATTCTATGCCTCATATATGAACTATTAGGTAAAAATTGTTACTGTTCTATTTTTTTCTCCTAAGGGGCTTAACTTCATGTCCAAGAATATTAAAAGTTATTCAATTTTTTAAAAATTACCCTCATTTTTATGCATGGACTCATAGACCAATTCTCTTCACTCTTTACTCTCTGCTTACAGTCACATCATCAATGCACATGAACAACAGCAAACCCAAATCCTCCCTATTTCCATTAAAATATTCAGTTCTGGCCCACTACTGTGTTATACTTGTTTAAAAGGCCTTCTAAATGTCCATCTTTGTGACCAATTTATACTGCTACCCTGATCCAATTTTTTACTGCTTATTTGACTCAGCTAAATTTCTACTCTGCCTCAATCTTGGTTGGCTTTAAAAATGGAATGCCTATAGTCCACAAATTTCTCTTCTAGTGGTCTAGCCAAAACTGGTTACATCTAAGATGACTGCCAAAGTAACCACTACATAATCTTGTACTTCATCATAATCCCATCTGCATGCTAAATGACATATCACCCAGGGTCATGACAGTTGCCACAACACTGGAACAAAACAAATAAAAGGAGTAAAATGACATAACATTCTAAATTCCCAGAAAATCTCTGCACCATGCCAAAACAGACATGAATATTCCTACCCTGTATTAGCTTATCCCTCCCTCTTATTTCTTTTACCCCATGGATTGAGAAGTTAATTTGCAAGTTTATCTCTCATTTCTATTTTTTGCCAAGAATAAAAACTGCAATTCCTACAGGGAAATGGGACCCATATGGGGTCAAAAATTGGTAACAAAACCCCATGAATACCTAGATGTAAAATTATTAAGAGAAGTTGATAAGTTGATATCATCTTATTCATTCCACTCTGAAATCTCCAGGCTAGAACAGGAAACCATTTCAACTCTTGAGGAAAAGGAAGGGGAGTAGAGGAGAATGGAAGGGAGGGAAGAGAAAGAAAGAGGAGGGGAGGGGAAGGAGATGTGGATCAAAAACTTTGTTTATGCTGTGACCTCCATTACACAGCATTTAGTGTCAAATTTCTATTCCCTAATTGGACAACTACAAGAATGTAGAATCTGCCTAGTAACAGGCCCACTCAACTCAGAGGTATAAAACTCCAACCGAAGGTTCTAATTCCTTTCTTTGAAAACTAGAGTAGGAAGCGCAAGGACCAGAGTTCGATCCCCAGTAGCAAAAAAAAAAAGAAAAGAAAACAAGAGTAGGACTCAAAAATTGATAGAAGATAATCAACATCCTAAAGGCTAAAGATTAAACAAAAATATTACTAATCAAACAAAGTAATAAAAATCATGGTTATTTGGCAGAGTAGCACCTAACAGTTGTGCTCTAGTAGGTAATTCTCAAACCTTCTGAATCAGAGGCACAAATAGTCATTAATGTCTAGGGAAAACTGAGGTTCATCTCAACTGATATTAAAATACATTACTAATTAGGGCACATGTGTTGGAAATTTTCCTAATGCTCACCAAACAACTTTTAAAAAGTATCCATAATGCTAAGTGAAATAAATCAGGTACACAAGCTTAAATATTGCATGGTCCCTCTTATATGAGAAACCCAAAGTAAAAATAAAGAACAAAATAAATGATAAATAGGAAGTAGACAAATCTTTCACAAATGGGGAAGGAGATCAATAGACGGAGGGAGGGAATGGGAAGGAGATGAAAAAAGGAATTAAAATGTGTTTGGTACATGTACCAACTCCCCACAAGGAATGTAAACATTATTTGCAACAACAGTGTACTAATAAAAATAAATAAATTTTTAAGGTATCTCCTATAAGTAGTGCTACTTGAGGTACTGTTCCCCTAACTTGTGTGCATTGATTACAGACAATTAGTGTCAGACTTAACAGATTTTGCCCTTAACTTTGTAGTCTGCACTAACTCCAGTTAGTATAAAAACTGAATTGAATTCTAGAGTACCTAACTAGTGCCAGAAAATTGGAACTGGAAAATGATATATTTTCATTCACATGACTGCTTTTCCACTATGATCACAGATTTGAGTAGTTATAATAGATACCACTTGCCCACACAAAGCCTAAAACACCTGGATCTTTATAGAAAAAATTTGCTTATCTCTTTTCTGGAGAGTTAGCCTCAAAGCCTCCTATTTCAGACATTTTTGATCCATATTAACATATCAACTCATATATTCACATATATATTATATTTATATATACTGTATATTATATTTATATATACTGAGTGTATTCCTAAAAAGTTCATATGCTGAAACCTTAATTCCTCAATGCAGCAGTGTTGGGAGGTGAGACCTAACAGGAGGTATTTGGCTCATGGGAGTAGATCCTTCATGAATGGATTAATGCCTTTCTCAGGTGAATTCAAATTCAGAGAACTGGATAAGTTTCTCCAAGAGCAAGTTATTGTACAGCAAGTCTACCCAACAGTATGTCTCTTTTACACAATTCCACCTGCCATTCCACTTTGTACCTGAGTTGAAGCAGCATGAGACTCTCACCAAAAGCTGCCAGATCTTAAACTCTCCAGCCTCCAGAACCACAAGCCAAAATAAAGCTCTATTCTTAATAAATCATCTAGTCTCAGGTATTCCATTATAGCAACTGAAAATAGTAAGATACTATGTGAGGACAAAAACCATCTTACTAATCAACATATCTTTAAGCACTAATCTCTTGGCAGGTTGACATGAGTATAGTAAAATATCTATTTAAAAAAAAAAGAAGCTTCTTTTTTTTTTGGTACCAGGGATCGAACTCGGGTCCTTGTGCTTACGCAGCAGGCAGTGAAACCACTGAGCTAAATCCCTGGCCAAAAACAAGCTTCTTAAAGCTTGTTTCTATTCCAGTGCTTCATTCCTCCTACTTTATAAAGGATTTATTTTTCCTTTTTTGGTGCTATGGATCTCATGCGTGTTACATGAGTGCTCTCCCTGTGATCCTCGTCCCCAGCCTCTTATGTTCTATTTTAATTAGGCCTATACTGTGCTTTAAAAAAAAAAAAGGAAAAAATAATATTAAAAATCATAGATTATCAGCATATTAAAGCCTACAAAGTCCAAGTTATCTAACTCAATGTTCATTTTTAGTAAGACAAAATAAGGTCTGGGGGTATTGGGGTAATGGAAGTATAACCGTTATAAGTGGATTAATGCTTTTCGGGCTTGAATTAGTAACAAAGACAAGATTAGAATCCAAATCCAAAATTAGTGTTTTCATGAATAATAGGCAATCTAACAATACAAAGCAAAAGAAAATAATAGAAATAAAACTAAATTTTGCTCAAATCACCCAAAGTACTGTAATGCTACCAATGTGGTTAGTCAATGAGGAGACTGAAGTAAAAGATGAGTCAACGCATTGCTGCTTCCTTCATCAAGGAAGTCTTGTTATAAGGGGAGGAAAAAAAAGTTAGTTGAAATAAATATTGTGCTTAGTCATATAGCTGATTTGCATTCTGACACAAACTCCTCCTCTGCCCTTAGGCCAGCAAACATTTCACAAAATAATACAAACCTCATCTGTAGGCCACACTTTGAGTAACAATGCACTAAATGAATATTCTATATGGTAACAGAAATTGTTAACAATATAATGATCTGTTACACATGTAATTCTCTCACATACACAGTTCCCACTTGAGAGGAGAAGAAAGGGGAAATAAGATCTTTCTCTCTTGTTTCCATTTATGTAATGGACATATATATTTATACATAAAGTATATATAGTTACACAAACAGAGTGAGGAAAATAAAGGCTCAGAAAGACGTAATACTTAGCTCAAGGTCACTAGGCAAACAAAAGGAAGAGCCAGGATCTGAATTCAAATTAGTCACACCACAAAGGCCAAGTTATTTATAGAAAACCTGAATACAGAAACTCACTTGATTCAAAATAGTATTTGCACATTAATTTATAAATCCAAATACAGAGAGTCAATACTTCAGTTCATGGTTATAAAAGGCCTAAAAGAAACAAATACCAGATGGAGCCAGAAGAGGCATCCTAATAGTTACATATACCTCACCACAGGACAGACAGTTCTCTCTAAGCAGTCCTGTTTCACAAGAAAAATACAAGAAATAATGAAAGGATAAGAGGACACAAGTCTATCCAACCAGATCATTCTACATGAAACCAACATGTTGCTTATCATGTCACTCTCCTGTAAAAATCCTTTTGCTCTATATTTTGCCCAAAGTCCTTAACTTCAAATTCATCACTGTGCTTTACTTTTCTTATGTGTGAAATAGAGATAAAGTGCCCATGCCAAAGGGGCCAAAAGCATACATGGAGAAAAGATAGCTTCTTTAGCAAATGATTTTGGGAAAAACAGATATCCATATGATTCAAACTAAATCTTTATCTCTCATCCTGTACAAAAATCAATTCAAAATGAATCAAAGACATAAGTATAAGACCAAAAACTTTGAAACCCCTAGAAAAAAACCATAGGAGAAACAACTGAAATCATAGGCACAGGCCAAAACTTCCTGACTAGGACTCTAACAGCACAAGAAATAACAAGAATCAAAAGGGATTACATCAAATTAAAAAAAGCTTCTGCACAGCAAAGGAAACAATGGAGTGAAGAAAGCCTCCAGAATGGAAGAAAAGCTTTGCTAGCCACTCTTTCCACAGAGGATTAATATTCAGTATGCATAAAGAACACACACACACAATAAAAACAATACTAGAAAGTAAACAGCCCAATCACTGAGTAAAATGAACTGAACTTCTCAAAATGAACTTCTCAAAAGAAGTACAAATGGCCAATATGTATATGAAAAAATGTTCAACATCCTTAGCCATCAAGGAAATGCAAATCAAAACTACACTGAGATTCCATTTCATCCCAGTCAGAATGGCAACTATCACAAATGAATAAAGAATATTGGTGGAGACAGAGAGAGATAACAGAGAACTGAGACACAGAGAGACACAAAGACAGAACACAAGAAAGCAAAAGGGAAACAAACTAGAGAAGAGTAAGGGGATAGGGAAGAAAAAGAAGAGTAAGGGTAACTGGGGGAAATGATCAAAGTATACTGCATTCATGTATAAATATGCCAAAATGAAAACCCTTAGTCTATACTTAAACACTAATAAAAATGTAGGAAAAAATCCTCATGATACAGAGTTATTATAGTGAGAATAATGTCCTTTTTTCTAAGAAACATTTTTTCAAATTTAACATTTGTGAGATTAATTTATAACTCATAACTGACATGTAAGAGTAATACAGTAGCATTTTTCGCTCCCCACCAAAAGTTCTTATTAAATCATAAGTCTAATACCATTTTGATAAAACTTGTAACTACTATTATTGATTTATTATATTTGTTGAAATATGCAACAATGGACGATGCTGGTTTTGGAAAGAGCTGCTTTTCTTTATGCTTTTCATATATAAATATACATATTGTTAAGGCACTGTCTTTATCCCCTCCTCTTCCCCCTGGTAGTCTAGGAGACCTTGCTCTTGTCAAACTGCAGTTTCACGAACCATATTGCAGGTCAGGACTGTAACTTCTGATTTTATTGAGATATTAATGTATTCATGAGGTGCTAATGAAACATAAAAATGGAAATCCTGGACTGCTTCAAAACTCTGTGAGTTGCAGAAGGATCTATAAGAGGTGGAAGCGTAAGCTCAGTCTTAAAAGATAAGGAAATATTTGCTGGGAGAGAAAACACTTTTAGAAAGAAAATACAGTACTACAAGTTGAGTACTCTTTATATGAAATGCTTGGGACCAGAAGTGTTTCAGATTTCTGAGTTTTTTGGATTTTGGAATATTTACATAGACTTCACCAACTAAGTACTGTATTCCTAATCCAAAAATCATATTGTTGATCAGAAAGTTTCACATTTTGAGGCATTTCAAATTTTAAATTTTTAGACTTGAGGATGTTCAAACTGTAAATGTTTAAGTTAAGTATGTTCAATCATGCTAATTCAAATTCCTTATCTGGAATGCCCTTACTCCACCCAGTAACTCCAGTTAATCTTCCAAGCAAGGAACTCTTCCACTTTTAAATCTTTCCTGGCTCTTCCAAATAGCTAATCACTTTCTCTTGTGTGATACTGTGGTATCTAACTTTCATGAAAGGTCACAACCAAAGAAAATCAGAGACAGGAGTTGAATTGAGGTTAGTTATAACACAAAAGCCTGATCACCTTACAGTATCTAGCATTTTTTATTACACATGGCTCTCTTACTGGAATTACAAGTCCTTAAAAACAACAATCATCTTTCTAATCCTGCTCTACCCTAAGGTTTGGACCTATTATCTCTATGTTCTTACCAACCACCCAGCAATAACATACTTAATCTGCTTCTCTCCAACAGACCTTTGGATAACTTTCATGGTTTAAGACCAGCTAAGAATACTGTTAATGTTACTTTGTAACAGTAATGCAAGACCGTAACCATCAACTTAAAGAAAAAAAGACAATTACCAAATTTACAGTGACAGTCTTCTAGGCCACACTGCTGTGATGGGTTCTTACAGCACTTGTGTAAAGCACCCAACTGCTCATCACAACAGTCCTTTCCTAGATCCACAGTTTCTGGCCTCCTGGACCTACTTTTGCTCCAATACTAAGTTGATTCAGCTGAAAGTGTCTACCTACAAAGGGACTCAGGAACTGAAGAAATGCTTTGCTTCTGTTCTTCACAACTCTGCTTTCACCCATCTGCCCTCATTTAAAGTGCAAATGGCTAAACACAAATAGGTATTTACAGATTCTTTTCAGAACACCCCATATTTGCCTGAAAACAACTTCTCGTTAGTCCTTAATTATTAATTATCTTTTGGGTTCCAACATCACTCTCAATAGTGCAAAGACAAAAACAAACATGCCTGGGACAGTGCCTGAGTAAGGGATCAATAAAATATTTCTCAAATGGAACTAATAAATACGTGGAACTAACTCCAAGGAGATATGAGAATATGTTAATCTCCAGAAAATAGCAGTAGTTTATTATGAGTAAAGAATGTAGAACCTAAAAGAAACAAATGTAACTAGAAGGAAAGGCGAAGACAGATCATACATAGCATGCTACTGAATTTGGTCCCTATAATTAATTTAAAAGAAGAGTAGATGCTGAGATGATTTTGCACATGGGTGCGCAGATTATTGAGGGTTTAAAAAATCAAAACTTCAATATATTTAAACATTTAAAGCTAAGTGTGTCAGACTTTTGCCACAGTAAACACCATAGTTATCATAAAGCTATCAAAAGATGAAGTACTTCTATACCTTAATTTCAATGAAATTGCAGTTAGGATTTGAGGCAGCAACAAATCAAACTCTTAAGGATTCTTTTTTAAAAAGGCAGGAAACACAGTTTTGGTTTAGATCTAAAATGTCCCCCAAAAGTCTCATGTGTTTGCAAGGTGAATGGATCACAGTAGTGCTATATTCATTAGTAGCTTTTAAAAAAATAACTGTTTATGCAGTTGGGAGGTGGAGCCTGGTTGAAGGTGGGCCCCAGGGGGCTTGCCTTTCTCTGCTTCCTGGCTGCTATGGTATAAGCAGCTTACCTCTCCCCATTCTCTTCTGCCATGACATCTGTCCCTTAGAGCCAGCCAATCATGGACTACAACCAAGAACAAATTAATCCTCTCCTCCTTTAAGCTGTGAGTATCAGGTATTGGGTCCTGGTGACTAGAAAGTAGCTAATACACTCAGTTTGAAGTCTGATAATAGTTGCTAGCTATAAAATCTTGGAAAAATATTTCATCTTCTTTTAGCCTTAATTTCTTCACCTAAAAAACACTACCAAACTCACAGGGTTGTTGTGAGATTCAATCCAAGTAAAGCACTTAGCATAATACATGTTATTTAATATAAGTTTAAAAGAGGTTAATTATTATCATTATTATTGCTATTATTAAAGAAAAGTGAAAACTTCCATTTTCTACAGATATTGCAGTGGATATTAAAAAGATGTAATTAGCTGAAGAATCAAAACTCAGTATAATGTGGGCAAGGGATTTAGATCAGTGGTGCCACCGCCTGCCTTGCAAGCGCAAGGTCCTGAGTGTGATCCCCAGGACCCCCAAAAAAGAAAAAAAAACTGGGTACAACATGCTAAGTAATGCCTTTGGAAAAGCAAATGAAAGCATAGTAAGAATAAAAACATGAGGGAGAAAAAAAAGTAGAAGCATGGAAAAAGATGAAATAACTCAAAATAAGAAAGTAACAAGTTTACAAAATGGAAAATAGCATCTTATGTAAAAAGGAAATTTTACACTTTCCTAATAAAAGATTTACATTTTTATCCTATCACTCTTTTTATTCTTATTTTCACTTTGGTTAAGACCAAATGCTATAGACTGAACTTCATCCCCCTAAAATTCATATGAAGTTCTAATCCCCAACATGTCAGAATATGAACTGTGGAAACAGAACCTTTAAAGAGATAATTAAGATAAAATGAGATCCTATCAGTAGACCCTAATTCCCTGTAACTAATATTCCTATAAGATACTAGGACACAGACACATGAGGAAGAACCCATGTGAAGACAAAGGGAGAAGACAGTCATCTGCAAGTTAAACAGAAATGCTTAGAAAAGCCAACCCTGCAGACACTTCCATCTTAGATTTCTACCTACCAGAATTGTTAGAAAAGAAATTTCTGGAATTTAAGCCACCCAATCTATAGTATTTGTTATGGTAGCCCTAAATCAGTCAAACCCAAGAGACTCCTTAATATCACAGACAGGATAACTTCCAGACTACAATTTCATAGGACTGAAATCCAGACTTACAATATGCTAACACAAAAACTGAATAACCCAGATTAAAACAGTAACTTTTCCAAGACAGGGGTTTCCAATCTGAAAATCTAAAACTTTGAAAATTTATCAAGAATTTGCAGTTCAGATTTCTAGTATTTAGTCCAGAGGCCTGTTCAAAATGTCTCTCTAATAACTAATGCCCAAAGTTGTAATCTAAATAAGATATTCTAATGCAAGATATTTACTGATAAGTCAAGTATATCTGCAGATAAACACAGCTACTTCTTGACTTCTGGTTTTGGTAAAAAGGAAATAACATCGATTTCTGTGAAAGTGTACTATCATTTTATTTTATAGTAGCTACCAGAAGTTTTTATTTCATTAAGAAACACATTCTAACAAATAATATACACTAAACATGTTGAAAATAGTACTCCATCCAATCCTAAAACAAACACCTACATTTTATTCTAATAATGATTTATTCAACTCTGCAGTAATAGTTACAACTTGCCCTCCCAAGTATTTGCTGACAATAAAAAAATACATTTTAATTTGTTGCCATATTGATTTCCATGAATTATTTAGGCAATTTTTACCAGAGCAGGGAGAACAAGTTATTCCCCAATGGTATGTGGTTTTTAAATTGCGTTATAAAGTAAATGCCATTATTAAGGATGAGGCACATAACATGTAACCCAAAATATGAATGGTTTGAACAATATAAAGATTATGTATGTGTACCTACAACCACATATGTACAAAGAGCATGCTAGAATATCTATTCATTTCTTTCTACACTTCTCGTTGTTCATTTCCTTTAGAAATCTTATAAATTTCAAAAAGTTCTATTCAGACTAATACTGTACAATAAAAATACAATGCAAATCACAGAAATAACCCACATAGTAATTTTAATTTTTCAGTTAGCCATACTAAAAGAAAAATATTAAAGGAAACAGGTGAAGTTAACTTGTTTTTTATTTAACCCAATATATTCAAGTATCCAAAATATCATTTTAAGATGTAATCAATATTGGTATTTTGCAATTTTATACATACTTTTCAAAATAAGTGTGCATTTTATACTCAGAAGGCATATTGTTATTAGCCACATATGGCTAGGGACTGTCATACAGGACTGCACAGTTCTAGATATATCTAGCCATCTTTCAAAATTCAACTTAAGATTCATGATCTTTATGAAGCCTTCCTTTGATTCCTTTCATACTTGTACCAGAGAATTTACATGTTTAATTGCCTATATTTCAGTCAGTTCTACAGTACTATAAACTCCAGAGGAAAGACTTTGTCCCAGTCATCCTATTCTCAGTCCCTAGCATCACATATAGTAAATTAGTCAATGAGTATTTGTGGGGTAGAATGGATATGTGATATGCCAGATTAGATTGGAGTTTGATTGAAAATGAATATATATACTCAAACTCAACAGATGATTTACGTAAAGTGGGGAACACAAATAAAGTAGCCAAGAAAAGAACTGGATAATCTGTATTAAAGATAGTAATCCAAGCCAGGTGTGGTGGCACATGATTGTACTCTCAGCACTCAGGAGGTTGAGGCAGGAGGGTCGCCCTAAGTTTGAGGTGAGCTTGGGCTACAAAATACCAAAATACCTGTCTCAAAATACCAAAAAAATTTAAAAGTTTAAAAATTAAATTTAAAAAATAACAATAGTAATCCATCCTGAATAACTGAACAAAACTATAAAATTATAAAATAACTTACTCAGTATATGTTACACATTAATATTTGGCCACTTATTGATAATATAAAGCACAAATGAATCCCTCTTTAACAACTAATAACATACAAAATATATCTATTAAAATATATTTCTATAAAGTACTTTTCCATTAATATACCTTCAGTCCTTTACACACAATATTAATGTTTTAAAACACAACATGCATAATATATTCATCCATAACCCCACCACTTTTTCACGAGAATAAAGTCTCTGTGGTAAATATCTATAGTCCATATTTTCCAAGCAGGTCATTTTCAATTTATTTCAGAATTTGGCGGCCTAATTTTTCAATGTAATTGGGTTCAGCTGTCATTCTGAATGATGGTATGTCATGCATTAACTGAAATATATTAGTTTATCTTTCAGAGTACACATGAGTAACCAGGTTGGACATTATTTCCAATATATATCAATTTTTATTTTTTAATTAAAAAATCAGAAAATATGACTGGAATCTATTTGCTGAATGTACTCCCTATACATATATTTCTGAGTATTTTCACTAAGAAAAATTCTTCACAGCTACTGAACCCCTAAAATAAGTATAACTGTCACCCTAGAAATAAATGCTTTTAATCAAAAGGCCTAGACAAACATACACACACCCACACACACACACACACAAAATGATAATTCAATCTGAGAAACTTTCAGGAAATCCTGTTGAACTGTGACCAATCAGTATAGCCAATCCCTATGTAGCATTAATGAGGCCAAGAAAATGAGTCAATTAAATCTAAAGTCTGTCAATGTTTAAAAGAATACACATACAACCCCATCCAGTTAGGGACTGTTAGGGGCCCACGTGGATAACTTTAATAATAACAGCAATGAAACAAGCATGTGAACAGATTAACACCTAGGAGAAAAAAAACACACAGAATTCAGATGTTAGCAGATTTTATTCATCGGAACAGATACTGCAAAGAAATTTATAATGTAAAGACACATTCTCGTAAAAATGAATCATTAAGTCTCTTGTTTTACATAATATTATTTGACTGGCTTCTAACATATTTTATAATATACTTTCAATGTTATAAAGTAAATGAAAAACTGAGATTTGAAGAAAGGAAACACCATTGGAGGCTAAGGTAAAGAGATCACCTGAGTCCAGGATTTTAAGACAAGCCTGGGCAACATAGCAACACTCCATCTTTAAAATAAAAAGCAGGAAGGAAAGAAGAAAGGGAGGGAGGGAGGGGAGAGGAAAGGTAGGAGGAGAGCAAAGAGGAAAGAGGGACGGAGGGAAAAAAGGAAGGCGGGGGGCGGGGGAGGCAGGCAGGCAGAAAGGAAGTGGTGAGAGGGCAAAATTTCTTACAGAGGAAGAAAAATTACAAAACAGTTATCTTATACATAGGGAAAATTACTTTTTCATGGTGATTCTGACAGAATACTGAATTGTCAAACTAGCTAAAATTTTCTTCCAGATTTTAGCAAACCATTAACTCTACTTTGATAAAACTGTTACAATTTTTACAACTGATTTTATGAGAACAAATTAGAAATAATTTCCAATACCCTCACTTTCATCCTTTCTTCCACCTCTTTTTTATCACAAATTCTCAAAGTTCTAGCTCCTATTAGTGAATGCAATAGGTAAGCAATAATAAGAACAACTCCAATCTTCCCAAGCCCCAAACTTACACCTGTGCATTTTAACTATAACTCTACTGATGGTGTCATACACCCTTATCATGACTATCTCTTCAAATCCTGACCTACTTTTAGAAAAATATTAATAGTTAACAAGTAATTATTATGTATCACACCCATCACCAGTACAGGGACCAGGTATTTCTTCCCATTGTCACTTCGCCCACCTCCAACTTAAAAATTTGAACTGACTATTCCCTCTTATTGATGAGCATTCTCTAATTTCATTATAAGAGTCTTTTTTTGCTCCAAAGGTAACCGGTAACTGACTACATTTATAATAAAATCACTGTGAATATGGATTTGTCTCCCAAAGTCTCTATTATAAGACCTAATAATTAAACTTAGCTGTAGACCAATAATGTTTAAAAGAAATATATAAGGCACATATATAAAAATTTTAATAGCATATTAAAAGAAAAAGTAATAGGTAAAATAATTCAAGAGGTAATATATGCAAAATGTTACTATTTCAATATGTAGCCAATTTAAAATTGCTAATGAGATACTTTGTTTTTTAAATTCTCTGAAATTTGGTGTGTATTTTATACTTAAGGCAAATTTTAATTCAGAATGGCCACACTACAAGTGCTCAATAGCCACATGACCAGGGACTTTCCACAATGGATAGAACTGTAAAAAAACTTAAAGTGGTACTTTAAATAAGCAGTAACCATATAAAAAGACAAACCTGTAATGAGACAAGTAAAAGTATGAAGAGACTCAAAAGGGACAAACAGGGGCCAGGGATTTAGCGCAGTGGTGCCACCACCTGCCTCACAAGCACAAGGTCCCGAGTTCGATCTCCGGTACCAAAAATAAAAATTTAAAAATTTAAAAATTTTTAAAAGGGGCAAACAAATAGCCATGATTCCTCAGTCTACTAAGTAATTTAAGATAAGCTATAAATATACTGCAATAGTATAAAAAGATGTGATAAATTATGTTATTTTTAAAAGTACAAAAACAGAAGGTTAAAACTAAAATGATCATCTTCAGAAGCTATATGTTATATAAAATGAGTTCAAACAAGTATCAGCCACGTTCTCTAGAAACTTGTAACTAGATAGGAATGATGGAAGATAAATTACAAAAAAAAAGATTTTGTTTTTTGTCTTGTTTTTTTCAATTGAAAACTCCAACTGTTTAACATAAGCACATTAACACCCCCTTTAGTAAGAAAGGAACTAAGGTGTTTTACTTTACATGAAGGAAGAGTTGAATATTCAATGAGGAACTAAAGTCAGTAGGCATAATCACCTATAACAAATTAGGGGCTGTCACCCATAAAGAAGTTTTTAGGCAACTAGACAACAACTACTCTGTGAGTGTTCCTGGTCTTTCCCTTGTGCCTACCCAGCAGAATTCTGGCTTGACCTGCTGAGTCTTCACCTCCACCCCCACCCCAGTCTTTGAAGACTGTCTCACCAATTTAATTCCTTTAGGGCTTGTAATATATTGAGAGAAAAGGAAAAAGAATACTAAGAATATAGAGGGTTAGGACAGGGTGTAGAGTTTTACAGAGAAGATCCAAGATAAGAGAATCAGTAATCAGAATGAGATACTGAGTCAAATTCCCTGAGTCAGAAAGTAGAATGGTGGCTGCCAAAGGCTGGGATGGTGGGGGGTATTGGAGAAAAATATCTTTATTCTTTGCCAGAATTCTTTATTCTTTGCCAGTATGTCATTGTTTTTATGCTTCGTCAATCCAAAATTTACGCTTGCTATATTCACAAGTATATAATTTTTCTGCAATGTCTAAAAATATATTTCCGCACGCCCTACCAAGGTCCCCAGCCACGCGGAAGAGGCCAAATCACCCCACTGCAGACAGGCAGGTCTGCCCACGCCCTACCAAGGTCCTGAGTCACGAGGAACAAGCCCAATCAACCCGCTGCAGACAGGCAGCCACCTGGTTCCACACTACAAAGACACAGAGGACACCAGACCACCAGACCAAGGTACTGAGCCCTGCTATACCTGGCCCAGAAGTAGGGGCTTCTGAGCCATCTTTCCACTGCTCCTGGTCCAGAGGAAGGGGATTCCTGGTCACCATACCGCCCGCTGCTCCCAGCCCAGAGGAAAGGGCTTTTGGGCCACCTTCTGTCCCGCTGCTCCTGGCACAGAGGAAGGGGATTCCAGGCCACCATCCCTCCCACTGCTCCTGGCCCAAAGGGAGGGGCTTCTGAGCTGCGATCCCACTGCTCCTGGTCCAGAGAAAGGGGCTTCCTGGCCACCATCCCTCCCGCTGCTCCCAGCCCACAGGAAAGGGCTTTTGGGTCACCATCCCTACCACTGCTCCTGGCCCCTGTCCCACCTCACCCAGCTCAGAGGAGGTAATCCGTGCAGGCACTAAGAGCGCCCCCGCCGCAGTCGAAATGAGAAAATACGTAAATAAGTCTCAAAACCAGACTTCCACATCACCTACAGCAACTCCAAAGGGAAATGAGATGGAACACTCTGACAATGAACCACCTGGACCCACTGAACTGGCAACAAAAGGGGATCTGGAAAAAACGAAATCAGAAATAATTTCTCAGATAACAGGAGAAATTGTGCCCCTAGTCCAAGACATGATTAATAAATCTAGAGAGGAGCTCAAGAACATGATGGAATCCCAACATAAGAAACAAATGGAATCAATAAAACAGATGCAAATAGATTTCCAGGACATGAAAAACTCCACTGAAAGTCTACACAGCAGAATGAGCCAATGTGAGGACAGAATTTCAGATATAGAACATAAGATTGCAATTAGTGACCAGGAAAAGAAGAATTGCTTCAAAATTATAAGGGAACATGAGAAATCAATCCAGTAGCTGCTAGATGATGTAAAAAAGAATAACATAAGACTGATTGGGCTCAATGAAGAAACAGAAGAGAGTGGAGATGACATAAAAAAATCTCTTCATAGAAATAATGGCAGAAAACTTCACAAGTAGAGGAAGAGCTTGACATACAGATAAGTGAGGCATATAGGACTCCAAATAGCCTTGATCGAAAAAAAATCTACACATAGGCATAAAATTGTTAAGATTCCAGAAACACAACAGAAGAACAAAGTTCTACAAGCAGTGAGAGACAAGAAACAAATCACATACAAAGGAAAGTCCATCAGAATCACAGCAGACTTCTCAACACAAACCATCAAGGCAAGAAGAGCTTGGAGTGACATATTCCAAGCCCGAAAAGAAAACAGCCTCCAACCCAGATTGATGTACCCTGCAAAATTATCTTTCAAAATTGATGGAGAAATAAGATACTTTCATGACAAAGAGCACCTTAGGAACTTCGTGAATACCAAACCAGCACTCCAAAGAATTTTACACAATATCCTAGGAACAGACATTGAGAATCACAACCCCAGGAAGCAAAGCAGAATGAACCCATCTGGCATGACAAGAAATTAAATGTAAATGGGGAGAAGTCAACAAAAAGAAAAGGTCAGGGAAATGACAAGTCAATACATTTCAGTTATAACCATCAATGTTAATTGTCTCAGTTCACCAATCAAAAGAAATAGACTGGGAGAATGGGTCAAGAAGCAAAATCCAACAATATTCTGCATACAAGAAACACACTTAATTCAAAAGGAAACTCATAGACTGAAAGTTAAAGGGTGGAAAACAATACTCCATGCGACAGGAACCCCCAAAAAAGCAGGAGTAGCTATCCTCTGGGCAGATCAAGTAGATTTCAAACCAACACTGATTAAGAGAGACGAAGAAGGACATTACATCCTTGTAAAGCAAAGAATTCAAGAGGAAGAGATGAAAATCATAGACATGTATGCACCAAACACTAGTGCACCCAACTATATAAAACAAATACTAACGGACATGAAAAGTCATATATGCACTAATACAATTGTAGTCGGGGACCTCGACACCCCACTGTCACAAATAGATAGATCAACTAGACTAAAAATAAGTAATGAAATACTACAACTTAATCAAACTCCTGAACAAATGAACTTAACTGATGTTTACAGAGTCTTCCACCCCACAAAATCAGAATACACGTTCGTCTCAGCTGCACATGGGTCATTCTCAAAAATAGACCACATACTCACACATAGAACATGTTTAAGTAAGTGCACAGGAATTGAAGTTATCCCCTGTATATTACCAGACCATAGTGTGATGAAATTGGAGATCCATAGCCAAAGAAACTGGAAAAATTTCATAAACACGTGGAACTTGAACAACACACTTCTGAATAACCAATGGGTCACACAGGAAATTAAAGAAAACAGACAGTTCCTTCAATTAAATGACAATGACAATACAACATATCGGAATCTATGGGACACAATGAAAGCAGTCTTATGAGGGAAATTCATAGCAGTGAATATATGTATTAGGAAAACAGAACAAGCCCAATTAAACAACCTGATGCTGAACATCAAGCTTCTAGAAAAAGAAGAACAGGACAACCCCAAAGCTCATACAAGGGAGGAAATTATAAAGATCAGAGGAGAAATCAATTCAATGGAGACTAAGAGAATGATACAAAAAAATCAATGAAGCCAAGAGTTGCTTCTTCGAAAAAATCAACAAAATTGACAAACCCTTACCCAACCTTGTCAGAAAAAGGAAAGAAAAGGCCCAAATCCATGCAATGAGGAATGAAAAGGGTGAAATTACAACAGACCCAGCAGAAATCCAGAGGATCATCAATACCTATTTCCAGAACCTTTGCGCCAATAAGATGAACAACACAGAAGAAATGGACAGATTCCTAGATACATATGAATTACCAAAGTTGAACAAAGAAGACCTAAAAATTCTGAACAACCCAATATCAACCAATGAAATTGAAAATGTAATTAAAAACTTAGCAACTAAGAAAAGCCCAGGCCCTGATGGCTTCACTGCTGAATTCTACAAGACATTTAGAGAGGAACTGCTGCCACTACTGTTTAAACTCCTCAATGAAATGGAAAGGGAAACAATACTCCCAAATTCATTTCTGGAAGCAAGCATCACCTTGATCCTCAAAGCAGAGAAAGACCCAACTGAAAAAGAGAACTATAGGCCAATCTCATTAATGAACACAGATGCAAAAATTCTTAATAAGATAATGGCAAACAGAATGCAGAAGATCATCAAGAAGATCATACACCCTGATCAAGTGGGATTCATCCCAGGGAGGCAGGGATGGTTCAATATACGCAAATCAATCAATGTGATACACTATATCAATAGAGCCAAGGACAAAAACCATATGATTATCTCCATAGATGCAGAAAAAGCATTTGACAAAATCCAACATGCATTTATGATAAAAACCCTACAAAAAAATGGAATAGATGGTCTCTACCTCAAACTGATAGAAGCCACCTATGAAAAACCAACAGCCAATATCATACTAAATGGTCAAAAACTGAAATCCTTCACACTAAAATCAGGAACAAGACAAGGATGTCCACTATCACCACTCTTGTTCAATATAGTTCTGGAAACATTAGCCACGGCAATTAGACAAGAAAAAGAAATAAAAGGAATAAAGATAGGAAATGAAGAAGTCAAATTGTCATTATTTGCAGATGACATGATACTCTATATAGAAGACCCCAAGAACTCCACCAAAAGTATTCTAGACTTAATAACCAAATTCAGTCAAGTAGCTGGTTACAAGGTCAACACACAAAAATCAATAGCTTTCCTCTACACAAATGACAGACTCACTGAGAGAGAAATAGGGCAAATAATTCCTTTCACAATAGCATCCAAAAAACTGAAATACCTAGGAATCATCCTAATGAAAGAAATCAAAGACCTCTTCTCTGAAAACTATGGCACTCTGAAAAGAGAGATTGAAGATGATATCAGAAAATGGACAGACATCCCCTGCTCCTGGGTAAGAAGGATTCATATAGTGAAAATGGCCATACTTCCAAAACTGCTATATAGATTCAATGCAATTCCAATTGAGATCCCAGCAGCATACTTCATGGACCTTGAGAAAACAATTCAAAAATTCATTTGGAACAAGAAGAGACCCAGAATAGCAAAAGCAATTCTAGGTAACAGAGACATGGCAGGGGGTATCACAATCTCCAACCTGCAACTCTACTACAAAGCAACTGTGATAAAAACAGCATGGTACTGGAAAAGAAACAAACCTGAGGACCAGTGGAACAGATTAGAAGATGCAGAAACAATGCCAAACACACTCAGCCATCTCATCTTCGATAAAGGAGACAAACACCCTCACTGGAGGAAAGATAGCCTCTTTAATAAATGGTGCTGCAAAAATTGGGCTTCAACTTGCCAAAGATTAAAACTAGACCTGTATTTCTCACCATGCACTAAACTAAAATCAAAATGGATTAAAGATCTAAATATTAAAATAGAAACTCTGAACCAGTTGGAACAGAGGTTAGGTAGAACCCTTGAAGACATTGGTGTAGGAAAAGATTTTATGAACAAAACCTCAGTTGCCTGTGAACTAGCACATACAATCAACAAGTGGGATCCCTTCTTATTAAAAGGCTTCTGCACAGCAAGAGAAACCACCAGCAGTGTGAAGAGACAACCCACAATGTGGGAAAAAATCTTCACCTGCTCTTCCTCAGACAAAGGTCTACTATCTCGAATCTATAAAGAACTTAAAAAGATCAGACCTCCCAAATTTAAAGACCCAATCCAAAAATGGGCATCTGAAATGAACAGACATTTCTCAGACAAAGAAGTAGAAATGGCAAATAAACATATGAAAAAATGTTCAACATCACTGGTCATTTGAGAGATGCAAATGAAAACAATGCTGAGATTCCACTTCACTCCAGAAAGAATGGCTGCTATCATGAAATCCACCAATAACAAATGCTGGCAGGGCTGTGGGGAAAGAGGAACCCTGCTCCACTGCTGGTGGGAGTGTAGACTGGTGCAACCACTGTGGAAATCAGTATGGAGATACCTCAAAGAACTAGGACTGGAAGTCCCATTTGACCCCACTATTCCACTAGTGGGGATCTTCCCCAAAGAATTAAAAGAATCACACCACAGTGATATATGTGCGCCCATGTTCATGGCAGCACAGTTTGTAATAGCTAAAACTTGGAAACAGCCCAAATGCCCATCAACTGGAGACTAGATAAAGAAAATGTGGGGTTTTTTTATAAAATGGAGTACTACTCAGCCATAAAAAATGAGAAATTAGAGACATTTATAGCTATGTGGATGCACATTGAGGTGATACTCTTAAGTGAAATAAATAGGACACACATGAATAAATTCCAAATAGTTTCTCTGGTGTGAGAAACGGAAAGTGTAAACAAGGACTAAATGTATAATAGGTAATGTGAAATAGGAAGAAAAGGGGCAAAGGGGAAGGAAGTGGGAGGGCTAGGGGAAAGGATAGAAGGGAATGGGATTAATATGAGAAAATGGAAAAATAGGAACAAAATCTTTGTAAATAGGGAGGAATGGAGGGGTTGAAGGGAGGGCTGGGCAAGGGTGAAAAATAAGAACCAAGAAAGACTATGTAAAGGTGCAAATTTCCAATGATGAATGTCATTATATTGTATACCTAAAATGTACCAATGATTAGAATGAATAATCGATAATGTAAAATAGGAAGAAAAGGTCCAAGGGGGTAGGGGTAGTGGGAGGGGCAGGGGAAAGGAAAGAAGGGAAAGGAAAAATGCTGAGAAATGGAAAAAATGGAAATAAAGTCTTTGTAAATAGGGAAGGGTGGAGGGCCTGAAGGGAGGGCTTGGAATGGGGAAAAAATAAGAACCAAGATGCATTATGTAAAGGTACATTTCCCAATGAGATATGTAATTGTGTTGTACACCTACAATGTACCAATAAAAGAATTTAATAAAAAAATAAAAAATAAAAATATATTTCCAACAGTCAAAAAAAAAAGCAAAAAGAAAAAAAGGATAGTCGATGGGAAAAATATTTACCCTTTATGATTAATTTTACATGTTAATTTGACTGTACCATGGGATGCCCAGATTATTTGATTACACATTATTCTCAGTGTGTCTGTGAAGATATTTTAGATGAGATTAACATGTAAACTAAATAAAGCAGATTGCCCTACTTCAGGTGGTTAGCCCTCATCCAATCAGTTGAAGGCAAAAATACAACAAAATGGCTGACTCTCCCAAAGTATGAGGTAACTTCTGCCTATTTGAACTGTAATATTGGTTTTCTCCCTGTAGCTTTTCTTTGGTCTTCTTCCCTACCACTTGTTGAGGCTAGAATTTACACTATTGGAGCTTTTGTTTCTAAGGCCTTTGGATGCACTGGAACTGTACCATCAGCACTCCTCAGTTTCCAAGTCACCAAATTAAACATCTTGGGAATTCTCAGCCTCCATAAGTGTGTGAGTCAATTTCTGATATATACCAGAGGTAATAAAAATATATCATGAATATTTAATTTTCAAATTTTAGTACAGTAAAAGACACATTGCCATTAATATCACCCAAAATGCTCCACTTTGCTTTGAACACTTATGCCATCCTTGCCACTTTCTGAAGCAGTTTTTTTGTTTTGTTTTGTTTTGGTTTTTTTCCCATTAAGTTTATTTGTACATTTTCAGTATAAAACACAGTTACATTCATCACTGGGATCTTGTACCTTTACATGAGTATCTTGGTTCTTATTTTTTTTTCCCCCTTCCCTTGCCCTCCCTTCTCCCTCTCCACCCTTCCCTATTTGCAAAGACTTTGATTCCATTTTTTTCCTTTTCTCATATTTTTTCTTTTCCCTTTTTTCCTTTCCTCTACTCCTCCCACTTCCCCTGCTCCTTTAGACCTTTTCTTCCTATTACACAATATCAATTATACATTTTTTAAATTACAATATCAAGATCTAGGAGACATTACCACAGATTTTACAGAATTTAAAAGGATATAGAAAGCATATTACAAAAATCTGTTTTGAAATAAATTTGACAACTTCTAAGAAGTACCTTGGAAGACAAATTAATGAAACTAACTCTGGAGGAAATATAAAATTTGAATAGCATCTATTAAAGAAAGTATATTCCTAGCTTGAAAACCTACCTATATGACAACAGCAGGCTCATATACATTTTAACTGATAAATTATATCAAACAATTAAAGCAGCAAAAAGAAGGAACACTTCTCCCCTCATTTTAGGAACTCAACATTGTGCTAATCCTAAAACTGGATAAAGATAATAGAAGAAAAAAGTATAAACATAGATAGAAATTTGTTTAACAAAGCAGTTTTGAAGTCCTCTGTCATACTGACTTTATAAGGTATGATCAAAAATATAGTGAATGCTGCTGCTGAGTGCCATTCAATGGAAAAGCAGGTTTGTAAAACTATTAATATTACAGAATGTAGGTCCGGGGATTTAGCTCAGTGGTTCCGGCACCTGCCTCGCAAGCGCAAGGTCCTGAGTTCGATCCCCGGTACCAAAAAAAAAAAAAAAACCACACACACAGAACGTCCTCATCCACCTTATTCACCAGATATGGCTTAACTTGTGGAAATTTCCTCAAAGCCAAAATGAGCATGGAAGTTGAACATTCTAGAACTGTTTCAGAAAGTGTTAAGAATAATGAAATAAGTATGTTCAAAGTATGCGGAGGGGGATTAATGGCATTGTGTCTTTTACTGAAATAAATTACTTTTTAAACATTCACTATATTTTTAATCATAATCTCCTGCTGATTTGAGCCAACAGTGCAAATGAGATACCCTATATTAAGAGAGCATATAAATTTTACTACTTCTAAGCAAACTAAAGAAGACTAAAGCAAAAAAGCACTTTATAAATTAGACAAAGTCAATGAATACAACTAAAACATAAAAATATTTCTGCAAGAAGATATAAAGTTAATCTAGTTTACTATAGTTTATAGTTGGTAATAAAGGAAATAACCATGAAAAGACACCTCATGATTCTCTGCCCTCATCCAAGCAATTCCATTTGTAGAAAGTTTTTCTATTACTGCCCTTTTTATCCTAGGAAACAATTACTTATTCTTCAAAACCCAGTTCACAAGTCACTACCTGTTATGGCTTGTCTAGATGTCCCCCCAAAGCCTCACGCAGTCACATGTGAGGCTTTTTCAGAGGTGGCTGAAATCTAGAGGGTGTGACGCTGGGATTAAGGTTGTACGATTACTAAATCAATCCACTCACTGGCTTGGCACCACCCTAATCCTGGTAGTCTAGATAAAATATAAAAAGGGACAGAAAGAAGCTGCTAAGGTCGCTAGTTGGTTCCCCTGCTTGCTTTTGCTGTCTTCTGTCTGCCAAGAACTGTTTCTCCTCTGCAACGCCTTTCTGCCATGCCAACCTGCCTATGAGCCAGCCAACTATGGACTGAAACCTCTGCAACTGTGAGCCGGATAAATCTTTCCTCCCTTAACCTGTGGGTGTTAGGTATTTTGTCTCAGCAGTAAGTAACAGAGACACTACCCAATGAATCCTTCCGAGACTCCTACCAGCAAAGTCAATCTCCACATTTTGTTTGTTTCTCCACAATATTACTTCATACCACTGTAAGTTACCTGTTTATTCTTCTATTCTCTGTGCTGTACTCTGAGTTATTAGCAGAGATTATGAAATTCTTTTAATACAGCCAATGAGTACCTTTACTCTGGCAAAAGAACACCAGATTACATTATAAGGTGAATTATTTAACCAACAATTTATTCTAATCCTGCTCAAGAAAAAAAAAAAAAAACAGCCTCTATACTAAAGTTGTAAACCAGAAACCTAAATAAGTCAAAATCAAAGTAGAACTAGAGTCACCAAGACAAAAATGAAGAAGATGCTGGACTGGGTCAGGTCAGGGAACTTCTAGGTGTTAAATTCCAATCTGTGAAAGACTGTAGGACCGGGGCCAGGGATTTAGCTCAGTGGTTCAGGCGCCTGCCTCGCAAGCGCAAGGTCCCAAGTTCAATCCCTGGTACCAAAAAAAAAAAAGACTGTAGGACCTTAATCCCTGGTTCTCAATTTCCTCACCTATGCAAGTGATAGGCTATTTATAAGATCTGCCGATACCATGACTCTTTACCTTTCTCAAATATTCAGAAAACTTTCTTTTAAACCTGAGCCATGCATATATACACCTAGATATCTTGCCCCTCCACTCAAAAATAAATAATCTAAAATGATAAAGTAAGTGGCAAACACAGAAATTAGAAGAATTAGCAAATCCTGTAAAGAAAATGTTTGTACTCAAGTACCAAATGACAAAAAAATCAAAGGTACCAGTGGTAAAAAACAAAAGTCACCCCTAGGGACAAAAGCTTACCAGATACCATAAAATGCCAGATACTATGTTAACTACTCAAAATAGTAAGATGAATAAGAGTCAAAGTCTCTAGGAAAATGTGACAAATTATTAAATGTGACAAATGTGACAAATATTTAAAATAGAATTGCAGAGTCTGAGATACGTACATAATGGAAGAGCATAGGATGGGAAAAATAACTTAGAGGGATATCAGGGAAGGTGTCAAATAAAGGATAAAGGCTAAGTCTTGAAATGGAGGCAGTAATTTTTTAGAAAAAAGTGGAAGAATATGACAGCTGAAAAAAAATGTAATTATTTTAAGTAACACGCAGTGTAACATAACAGAAACATTCTTGCACTAATTCCTATCTCCTAAGCTAAAAAATAATTTACTTAATTTCAAGGACCCCAAAAGGGTGATCAAGTTCTAAAGAATCAGTGAAATAATTGATATTTTACACAAAATATTTATATATTTAGAAGTAAAAACACTTCTTTAAGGTAGCAGTCTTCAATGAACATGGAAAGACAAAGGCTTTTTATTTTTCATTGAAGATTTTACATTCTAGATCAAGATGACTCAATGAGATTAATTCTTATCATATACCTAATACAGTACCTAACATATAAGGATTAAACAAGTATAGTTTGCTATCACACATTGTCAAAAGTTACAGTATATTTTAAATAGCAACAAACTTGGAAATAGGAGATCCAGTTTTAATTGTCATTTCTTTGATTAAGCAGCTTTGCAACCTTGGACAAGCCCTGAAACCTCTACTATACTTTACTCATTATACTGGAGTAAATCCCCATTTACTTCAAAGGAGTTAGAAAAGGATATTAAAAACATAATGTATAAATCAAGTCCAATTTATAAATCCCATGTCCCTTCACAAGTGTGAAAAAGATGTAAATAACAGTAGAAATATTTATATATCTTTAAATCAACAGCAGGTTACTTCTCAGTAAATGAATGTATTTGCTAAGGGGAGATATCGCGAGACATTTACACTTTCATGAAATTTTCTATTAATCAATGTTTGCCCTACTTTAGTAAACTGAGAGGTATTCACAATTACTGGAAATCACATTACCCTGGCCCTAGTATAATTCTTCCTATAACTCATCCATTCATATTCAAGCAAATATGATATATGTGGTTGCTCATACAATCATCTATAATATATAACAAGAAAATCACCAAACCATTTTCTATGTTATGTATTAATGCATACTATTATTCTGGGTCCAAGTGCTTTAAAAGAATCCACATTTTGCCTAGTAAAAATGTATAAAATTCAAAGCCAGGTACCTGTATAATACTATATAACCAATTTTTTCCTCAAAACACAAAAATAAATAGCTCACAGTATAGTTCTTGCTAAATCACTTGTTTACAAATCCATCCAACTGTCCTGCATTCACTTATATTCTCTCTGAACAGCTTGTCTTGAGTCCCCTACAAGAAGCATTCCTGAACCACAGAATCAACTCACTGAGGCTGGCTGGTTCCTCCCCTTCTAATATCATTTCTTCATACAATGCTGCCTTTAGAATAATTTCTAAGTAGTGATATTTTATTTAATAATAATACAGAACCGGGCTTTTGAATCTGAAAATCTAAGTTCCAGCTCTGCTACTCAGCACATAGATAACCTGGTCTAACTTCTTCACATTTCCTGCAGTCTGAATTTTTGGATTTATCTGTAAAGAAAGAATGGTTTCTACTTAAAAAGGGGCTATTCTGAGGATTAGATGATGCAACTCAATTCACAAGTACACTGTAAATATTTACTACCCATTAAAAAATAAACATTATTTTCTTCAACAAACTGATCTCTAATCCTCTAACTTGCCCCATAGGTTTGTTACCCAAGTATTGATCTAAATATTTAGGAAAATACTCGCAGAAGGAGATATTATTTGCCTAGAATCACTACTCCTGTCCTATTACATCCTGTCCTATTACATGAGATTTAACCATATAAGGAAGGAAAAGATATAGTGGATTCCAGGCAAAGGAACTTGTGTTACCCCATGTCTATTCCTTCCCCAGTTTTCCTCCCTCCTCAAAGTAGGAAATTACTATCCCAAGCAAGACTCAGGATTCAAGAGAATAGATCTTTCATGTTTCACTGGCAAATCATGACCAGTGAGTATATGAGATACTCCCCAAAAGGTTCACCAGGATCAGATACTCTAAAATAAGACAGCTCAGTTTTAGTTATGTTATTATTTGTTTCTATGATCAGACAATCCACAAGTCTAAGACACAAATAAAAATCATAATTGTAAGTCTTAAAGCTAGCTATGTACCAAGAACTTTACATATTTAATGTATTTATAATCTGCACAATAACCTTTTGATATACCTATCCCATTTTATACATAAGCAAACTGAGGCACAGAAAACTTTAAGTGCTGTATGCTATTCCACAATATAGACACAATTTAACTTTTTTCTACTGTTGAACACTTAGGCTGTCAATTATATCATAAAATTACATTTAACTCTAAAACCACTCCCCAAGTAATTTTTCCCTAGCTTAGAGAAATAAAAATTAATTACAGAAACTTCTTTACAGCTCTTGATATACACTGCTCAAATGTCACTCAGAACAGCTATAACAATTTACTTGTCTGACAAGATTTAAGATTAGTGACACTGATTAGCAAACAATGGTCATTTTTTATTCACTTCATTATCATCCTATTATGTTCTGTTAGTCAAGGTGAATATGTGGTGTTCATTAACCACGTTTATTTCTTTTTTCTTGAAATGTATCAAGTCCCCTAACAAGTTAACAATTATGATTTGCCCCATAATACTTAATTCTCTAAGGCTTTTTATTTTAATTTAGTATAGTAGCAACCTCTGGGGTGCAATGGATAGAAATAAGACACTATCTTAGGCAAAACAAGAAATATACAAACAATCCACTGAATGTCTGATGATACAATTGACTTGAGGGGTCCCAAAGGTGCCATCAGCCATCCATCTCTTGATTCTATGTACTTCTATGGTAAATTCAATCTCAAACAGATACTGCCTTTACTGTGGCAAACTGCCAGTCAGTCTAGACTTACATTCTAATATTCCTAACAATCCCAGTTGAAAGCACCTTTTTCTTTCTCCAGCAGAATGAAAACAGTTACTGAGCCGTCTGGAAAGTGCAGCTAGACTTTATCATCAATATCTGTCATTGACAAGCCAAGTGTCAGTTTTTGTGTTTGGTCCAAGAAATCAGAGAAGAGTCCAGGGAAGCCCCAAAGTATAGAAATGAAGACTACAGTACGAATGATTCCCAATCAAGAATCAGAAAATCTAGAACTATTAACTGCAAAAAGAATTGATACCAAGCAGCCAAAACCAACCGAAATCTATTAACATGTAGCCCCTGGCTGCTGTTTACCAGGTACACTCATTTCTTTCCAAACAAACAACTTTTTAATAACCATGTTAAAGTATGTTACCATCTTAACCACGAGAGAAAATGTATTCAGCACCTCACCATTGGGTTAAGAAAACAAAACAATGAACACAATGTGCCTGCATCCAGCTACAAGCCTGAAAATGTATTTTGTATTATTCTTGGTCAGATACAAATGTACATTCTTTTCTATGATCCCTGATATCTGATAATATATAGCTACATAATAAATGTAACTATCCCTTTTATACTTAACATACAACCAAGAACATAAATCATAATCGACTCAGACGAGTACAGAAGGTAAAACAAATAATGGTCACTAATGGAAAGCGAGTTATGTATCTTATTTCTATCTATTGACCTCAGTCCATCCTCAGAGCAGCAAGAATTCCCTGTCCAATCAAATAGTAGCTCCTTAATCAGGCAATTTTGAAATCGTTCATTCCTACCATATCAAAAGACCTCACTTTTCCACTATCTTCTGTGGCCATAGGAGATTTCCCTTCTAGAAATTATAGTGCTTTGGCAGCCCACTTCCTCCTAGTGAAGTTTCAGAAGCTTAGAATTGCCTTGGATGTAAAAGAATATAGACTTATTTTTTTGGTACTGGGGATTGAACTCAGGACCTTGCACTTGCTTGCAAGGCAGGCACCGGAACCACTGAGCTAAGTCCCCAGCCCTAGAACACAGACTTTTGATTACCAGATTTGAGGTTTCTCTCGAAGTAAAGCTTCCCTAAAATCTTAATAAGTTGTTAGTCATCTAATTAGTCAATGAGTTGCATTAGCAACCAAAACCACAGATCTTGCCATGATATAATATGCCAATTTAGGATTCAACTTTTAAGTTTCAGTCTCAGAACAATACGCCCTCCCAGTACTCTTATCCCCTTAACCCTCAGTTTAACAATCTTCCTTGAAGTAACATGAAACAATAAACTAAGTGAGAAGCACAGCTCTTCTATCCCTTGTTTCCTGGCTGCATCTTAGTTTAAAGCTCTTTGCCAATAGACTGTTACTTGGTCTGGAGGCTAGGCATAAACTGCATAAGGTTCTTGGGATAAGCCTATAAATTAGAACTTTATCTAATTTAACGTCCTCTTTCCTCTTTCTAACTTTAACATGGAGTAAAAGAATGGGCTTCCCAACCCGCAAAATCTTAACATTCTGATTCTCAGACAGCAATCACAGGCAGAGAGAAACTCTCTTACTTAAAAAACTATATTTTCTTTCCTCTCTGCTTTCAAGCATTTCAGCTTGGACCAAAGCTAATTGCTCCTATAAGACATTATCAAAGGCCCCAAGGAGTGGCCAAAAGATTCCACCATCTCTAAAATTCCAGCCTCAGTAGTTTCACAGACACAGTTTAAGTGCCTGTTCTGTAATTCCTGAAAAAGAATTGCTAGGGGACAGCTGGGAGTCTTTCCATTTACAAGTAACAAAACCCAACTTCAACTGATCTGAAACTTGTAAAAACAATGGAGCATTTAACGATTAGAAGATACTCACTATGGGTACAGACTCTGGGAATTTCAAGAGAACTAAGAAACCACTGCTCTTATTTTCACCCTTGGTCAAATTCTAAGTCGGGCACTACAGCCATAGACAAAGAGGCTACCTGTTCAGCATCTCCAACAGAAGAAGTTCCAGCACAAGTCCTGGAACTGAATGTGACTCATTGGGGTAAATGTTCATCGCTGAACAATCACTGATTCTGGCCACCCCTGAAAGCAGGCAGGTACTGGGGACCCACCTAAAGCAATTTAAATTAGCATGGGGGATGAGCAGTTTATCAAAGAAAAATTGAGGTATCCTTTCAAAAAATGTATGTATGCTAAACTGACAAAAGAGCTACCCACTGTTCTTGGTAATAATAAATGCTAGCAATTTTTAAACATTTCTATTAGTGCATTATATGTTTTCTTTGTTAATAACATGATCTTTGTTATATGCTTATATTTATCATCCATTTGGCTTTACTGAAAAAGTTTTTATCAAATTCTTACTTATCCTCAGGGGCTAGTGAAAAATAACATTTACATATGTAGTAGTGCTTTCATAGATAACATGCACACACGTACATATATGCATACATACATATACATGTATTTGATATGTAAATATATCCATACACATCATGTATATGTAAATATATATACATATATATTCAACACACATTTCTACTTTCACGAATAGGCAATATATTAAATTTATAAGAGTATACTTTAGTATCCAGGATCTGGACCATAACATTAAATATAAATTCAAAAACAGGTCCTAATTATTACCGCCTAACAATGGTGTGCTGCATATTCAAAATGCACATAATTTACTCAAGATCCAGAAATACAAATAAATGAATACACACATAAAAGATCAGCTCCTGACCTCATAGGCTTCACAGTCTAAGGGAAAACACATAAATAACTGAAATACTAGGAGTGATGTGCCAAGAATTGACTACCAATATACAAAAAATTTATTTAAAATTAATATAACTTGATCATAGGCTACGGAATATTTGTTACTTTAGTTACTAAATTAATATTTCTGTACAAAGCATCAGAAGTCCTTAAGATACTGAAACTTCTAGTATATACAAATTAATGTTCCATACTCAATAGAAAGAATAAAATACACAGGTTAATACAAAAAAGATTATGTGTCAATGTAATTCTTTTAACATAAATAAGTGTGAGTTCATTAGTATTAAGGAATGCCATGAGGTTACCTAAGATGGTAGGTGCAAAACATACCTTTTTGGAACACTCTAAACATCACCAAAATAAAAATTATTCTAACTATTAATCTTCAGATGAAAAGACTAAGGAAGAAGAGTCACTATCACATCCAAGTACAAAATACAATTTAAAATTTCCCTTTTGAGAAAAATGCTATGATCAATACCCTAAAAGGAAAATAACTTGGTCCACAAAATACCCTCAAAGTATTTTTTATGTTTTCAATATAGTAAATGGCATGCCAAGTAGAATGTATAAACAAATAAAATTAGAATACTATTCCCTACAATTAAAGAAACGATAGATCTCACAGTAATTTGTGAAAAAAACTACAAATTCATGAATTCAGTAATCCATGAAAAAATCTGCAAGTCTATAATTAAAATCTATAATTGTATTTATTGTTGTACAACATAAGACAGCTATTCAAAAAGCTCTATTATGAATTTTCATTAAGAAAAAATTAGTCTTCTATTTAATCTTTGTTAACAGTGTATGTTTACATTAAAATCTGTGATAAAAAGAAACTACTATGTTATAAACAAAGATAACACATGATATTTACATAGCATTTCTTTCAAGGCAAGAGAAACCTTAAATAAACATATGTAAAGTGTATTTACAAAGGAAGCAACAGATTAAGTAGTATGCCTGCTTTATAACAGAAAGTCAACTAACAAAATCTCTTTAATATAATTAAATTTCTTATAATGCTACATTAAATAAGTCCTTCCAATGCCAAAGCTTGTTGATCAGCTTAACAGCAGAGCTACAATGTAAAATCCTTAGAAATACACTCTCATTGTAATGTTATTTTAAAAGCTAACTTACTCATTTTCCTAATACTCTCCACCCCACATTTGAATGTTGTAAGTCAACTATAATATCATTATACAAAATACATGCATCTACAATAAAACCATTCATTTTATTTTTCAGTACACTGGTGACTCTCTAACAAACTCCCACAATCCACTTGAGTAGTAGAAACGGATCTCTATCTTTGGGCAACAAAAGCCACAGTTGTATTGGAGAAATCCTATATTTTACTGCATATTTAATCTTTGGTCTGCAAAACTTTTATTTTGGGAGGCAAGGCAAGTCTAAAATAACAATGAAAAACTATCAGTATTTTCATAATATATAGGAAGAAAGAATAAACAAAATAACATTTTAATAAAGATGACTATGACAAAGGTACTGTTTAAAATAAAAAACTCAGTTTTCAAGTTTCATTAGATTCTTTCCTGACATAAAGGGCACTGTGCTAGAATTCACTATTTCCACCTTATATTTTCTATAACATTTTAAATTAAGACAGGACAAAAAACTCATTTTAGAAATATCAGAAGCTTGCAAACTATAACAAGTCACTTGAGACCCTAAACAAATTTTATTAATTTTGTTAGTAAATAAATAGAATTAATTTTTGTACTTTTTTTGTAATAGCTAGAATTTCCATTATATTTTTGAGAATTAGCTTAAACTTTCACATGACATTTTCATCATTAGTGGTTTGTAAAAATAAAGCCCTAAACCTATAATCAAGAATTATTACACTTTAAATGACTAAATTATATTCTACAATTATTATAGTTAATAATAAACATCTTGTTATTTATTGTCTCAAAAAGTTTCCATTTAAAAATCGACCCAATGCTTTAAATATGTACAAAGAAATTTTAAATCTAACTTTGTTATTTCAAAAATTAATGCAGGTACAAGGTCTTAAGTGGATTATGGGATGTATTACTTCAGTACTACCATATTTCAAAGAATCCTAAGCATAACAGGAAAGATAATGTCTAAAACGATACTTGCATACTTCATGATAGATACTTCTTACACTGAAGAGTTAAATTTCCTCTCTGAAGAGAAATACTTCACTTCTGTTCATAGTCTACTCTGTATCTAAAGAACCCCATCTGTTAAGAACTCATCCAGCATACACTGCAAAATCCAAACTGGTTACACATTCAAAGCAATTTCCAGCTTGTGAAAGCAGGACTGCCTCTATCAGGTTAAAATGCACGAAGTAAGAGTACAAATACTATTATCACATCATCTAAAATAAAAATGGTATTGATTAGAGAAAAAGTGGGGAAAAAATTCTTAAAATATGTTCCGTTAAATACACAGAAGTACAGTACCTGCTACCATACTAACTTAATTTTTGAGATTTCATCTCTTTTCGCTTAAAAAAGAAAAAAAGACTACTTCTGACTTCCTATTTTCACCTAGTTAAAACGAAAACTCCCTAGAAAACCTTTATCTCTATTAATGTTCTGAAAATATTTGGTTATATTAAGGGGGTGACATTCTCTTAAACTTACACTGACATTTTTGCAGTGATTTATTTGAAGGGTAACAAAAGTAGAAAGGTGTTTTGTATTTAAACAGCAATAAACATAAAGTAAGGACAGATAATCTTTGATTAAACACACAAGCAAAAAAGAAAAAAATTTGACTTTTCTGTGAATTTGAGAAGTTCATAAATCACAAACATTATCTAAGCCATGTCTCAAGGCACCACTGCCATAGCTGCAGCTTTCTTTCAGTTTTCCAATAGATCAAATAAAAATAATTGCTTATGGGAAAAAATCTGACTGCATGGGTGTTATAAAATCTCCTGGCAAGCATATTTTTAGATTCTTGTAACTCCACACCAAATACAATAGTCAACTGATTGCTCCTGATCCACACCTCATCCTCCAAAACCCAACCTTATAGTATGTCAAAGCTTTGATACTGCAGAGGAAACCGTTTAAAAAGGTTTGCTGGGAGGGTGGAAAACGCATTTACATAGCACTAAAAATGAACTACTCTTAATTATGCTCTATTTATGATTCTCCTCTTATTTCTTCCCTCTTTCTTCCTGTCATCTTCTTGAACGCTTCTTAGCCTCTCCGTAGATAGGGCAAAACATTGTCATACACAGTTCTGCAGTAACTCTTTATCATTAAAGAAACCAAAACCTTAGGCTGCGTTAAACATCTTTCTTTCTTTTAGTCTTTATCCACATGCCACACTCCCGAAGGCAACCATAGAAACCAACCTATATGATTTGGTACTCTCGCATTTTAACACTTTGTATGCACATGCACAAAAACGACTAAGAGGCAAGCATATTCAGGGAAGTATTACAAAGAAGGGTAGGCTGCCTGAAAGATGGGGGTGGCGATGGGTACTGGCACAACCCTCTCCATCATAGCCTCTGAATATAAAGACAGATGCAAAACTGCATCAATTTCCTCCTCCCTGGAAAACATCACACCCCAGCTGCTTAAGTTGGAGCTAGTGCACTTCTCACATTTCAGTAGCACGAGGGAATTTGGGCTCCCGGGACACGACTGTCATCCTCGGAGAGCGACACCACGCACGGAAAATTAAGAGTGTGGGAGAAAGAACCTCCCGAGAACGCAAGGCCTCCTCTAAACTCTAAAGTAAACCCAAAACCTTCCTGGCAGCACCTATTTACTCGTAGTCACAAGAAACGATAAGAAGCGGTGTTTAAGTTGGGCACTGTGCTCAGGAGGCAGGAGAGGACCAGAGGGGAGGAGAGAGGTGGCGCGTGGCTTTGGCAGCGTGCAGGCAGGTCACCCGCTGGGCAATACCGACCCAAGGAGCTGAGCTCCCAGGGACGCGCAGCGCGTGTGACCCGGGCGGTGGAGGAGTGAAGAGGGACAGGGATGTGGGGGTTGGGGAAGCAGAGGGAGTGCACCCCTTTTGCCTTACCAGGTTGAGCACCGTCTCCACGATGTCCCTGTTGCTGACCTCTCCGACCTGTATGAGTCCAATCAACACTGCGAATTTCATCCGGATGTTGCGGATCGGCACCGATGGGTTAATCATTCCCGCGGGGAGCACCACCGAGCTGGAGCCGGACGCCCCCCTAAGCTCCCCCATCCCGCCGCCCCCGCCGCTACCTCCGCCGCCTCCGCCTCCGGCCCCGACGGCGATGAGCCCCACAGGCACGGGCTGAGGCTCGAGCCCCGGGCCCGGGCCCGGCTTCTCGCTCGCCATTGGGCCCTCTCCTGAGGAGAAGGGTAGAGCCGCGGCGCTGCCTCCGCGGGTACCGTTATACCTGCCTCGGCCCCCGCCCCCCGGCCGTCGCCTCGGAGCCCCAGCATCCACCAGCGCCGCGGCGCCGGGCCCGCTTCAGCCCGGCCCTCGCCGGCGCCTTCCCCGGCCGAGGCGGCGGGGAGTTCTCAAGCTTATTCCCCGCGGTGGCGGTGCCGCTAACCTCTGCCCGGCGAGCGCCAGAGCCCGCCCAGCAGCTGTGCCGCCACCGCTGCCTCCACTCTCTCCCCTTGCCTGTCCGTCCGGCCCGGCCCGCCCCCCGCGGAGATGCTGCTGCTGCTGCTGCTGCTGCTGCTCGGAAAAGCCCTGAGGCACGAGCGGCTGGCCACGTCGCTGGCCAGTGCTGGAGCTCAGGCTGTCGCCGATGCTATGGACGCTGCCGCCGCCGCTGCTACGGGCGCCACTGTTGTTGTGAAGCCCCGACGCCGCCGCTCACTCCGCCATGTTGCCGCCCCCTGCCTGCGGTAGAGACCACTGCGCCTGCGCAGAGCTGGGGGGGCGGAGCCCTCGCTGCACACCCTTGGTCGCCCTGCCCTCCTTCTCCTTCCACCCACCCACCCCGGCACCCCTCGGTCCCTCCCCCAACGGAACGGATAGACAGGTGAGCAGGTGCATGGGGACGGCTGCAAGACACTGGGGCAAGCTGGCAGAGGAGAGGCGGGGGGATGGCTTCCTTGTGCTGTTCCCTTGAGGGTGGATTCTCCCTCTGGGGAAGAACACAGTGCGAGTCTTGCCTTCACTGCCACCTCCTCCTTTCCTCTACTGTGTATCTTTTTGCTAGAGGTTCGTCATCTTCGTAGTTGCATCCAGCTGCTGCTACTGCCAGGGCCACGTGCCTTGTAAGGTAGGGGAGTGGCTGACGACCTTTTCCTGCCCCTCTTTACCCTTCCTCACAGTCTTGTCCGCCTGCCCTGCCTCAAATTTCCCAAACGAAAAGTGGCTGGCAAAGCAGAAAAACGCACCGGGAGGGACGATTCTGAATGGCCTGGGGAAGGATTCAGATGGAGTGTAACAGTTCTTTTTCTACAGCCACGAAAGAGGCTGACACCTGCTCACACAGGCGCGACTTAAAATAGAACTTGTCAAACAGTGATCTTCTCTGGAAAGGGCCCAGAACAACAAACAGCTCTTAAATTCACCTCCCAGCCTTAAAAAAGCGACTCTTTGTAACACTGTGCGGTAACTAGGTGGGAGCAATAGATCAAACCCTTTAAAAAATCCCCAACGATCCTCAGGTATGATGCCTATTAATGATGTCTCCCTTTTTCATAGGCGTGCATGGTATAGAGGATTTTTGAAATTATTAAAAATAAGGACGATTCTCACTGCCAGCCTTGATTCTTAAGTAGATTTCAGGGTCTACAAGAAAGCACCTTACCTTTAATTTTTTAAAATTAACATTTTCTCAGTAATCTTGCTGCTGGTATTGAATTAAAACTAAATAAGCATAACTGCTGGTTTCTTTCCAAAAACGAAGGATGTAATTTTCTTGCCCTTTTCGATAAACATATATTACAAGACACCAGAAATACTAGGTATCTGGAGGTATTGTCAAATCATTTTAATTGCCATCTCAAACAAAAGCACAAAGTCAATATACAATCCATTATAATCTGGTTTCTTATAAATTGTATTTAATTGGACCTGCTAGTCAAGTTGACTCCCAAGATACAGGGACATGGAAAAATTCTAAAATAACACAGGTTATAACAAAATTTCCTTAAAATAAGTGCTTAGGATTCGTTCTTTGTTGTATGTTTGTTTGTTTAAACGTGTACTGAAGTAGTTAAAGAATTTTTTTAAATTGTTTTGTTTATTTAAATTAAGTAGTAGGGCCCGGGATTTAGCTCAGTGGTTCCTTCGCAAGCTCAAGGTCCCGAGTTCAATCCCTGGTACCAAAATAAATAAATAAATTAAGTAGCAATGGAATTATTAAACTCTAGCAAGGTTGAAACTGTATGGAAAATTTTCAAAACATATGTCTTAGTGTGATTTGAGATACACTATAATTGAAAAACTGGGACACTTATAGCTATCTACAGCATTTTTGTCTTTCCCAGGTATGAATCTATTTCTATGATAACTATTTCATATTTCACTGCATATTTAAAATGATATACCTTTTTAAAATACATAAATCCAGACTGAAAGGTCATCATACCATGGTTTTTTTACCTCACTATGAATGCATAAACATAAAAACATATGTAGAGTTTATATAAAACCGTTTGTTTCTTAAGAAATATGTGTGTGCACTTTGGTCTTGTTTTTCATTCATTTTTCTTTGGTGAAGACAAGTAGGTAAAGAGAATATCACTATTTCAAAGGAGGAAAAATCCACTTCTTTTACATACTTCATTCAATTTCAGAGATTTCTAGAACAGGCTACCAACTAAAACATTCTCGGTAGACTCAGCTCCTCACAGGCAGTATGGCACTGAAAAGTGCACAGAGCTTTGAGTTATACTTATAACTTACTACCTGTGAAGTCTACTCAAGCTATTTGACCTTCATTATCCTTGTTTCTTAAAGAGGGAAGATAGTATCTGTCTGATAGGGAGGTGAGAATTCAGTGAAATAATTTTTATTCGTCAACTACCATACACTAAATCGTGTGTTTGTATGCTTAGTAGACAGGTACAGTGTGTTTCAAGTGACATATAAACACATGTAAGATCAATTATAACCACATACAAGTCTTTATAATTTCAGTTATGTGTTTTCAATACTATCTCTAAAAGCATAAAGTTTAGAAAATACAACAGATGTTTCCTTTTGACCTTCAAAGCCTATTTCCCCACAAATATACAAATAATTTAGCATTACATTCAGAATATTTTAAAATAGAAGCTCTATGATAATAGAAACCTCCAAGTATGTTAACTTTCAAATCTGCAGCATAAAAACATGTCATGTGGTGAATGTTAATTTTGTATACATTTTTACATGCTCATACTTCCAAAGGCAGCCCTTTGAAGATCAGAAGCCCATGAATCTGAATTTTAAGAGGCCATATTGCACAGTGATTGAGAATACATGCTCCAGACTCAACAGAACCTGGGTTGTTCCACCACCTACTTTTATGTGTCATCTTGAGCAAATGACTGAGCTTCAAAGCCTCAATTTACCCAAGCCAGTACAGTAATACTGTAAACTTAAGGTACTTAACATGTAGCAACTGTCAACCAATGATGTTTCCCCTCCTTAGCTAAGGGAAAAGATCATGTTGTAATTTTTTGTGCCTTCAGTATCTAATATGCCTGACTTATAATTTACATTTAATAAATGTGTTAAAATAGATAAAAACAATAGTTCAAAGTAAAACTGTTCCCATTCCCTTCAACTGTTCTTTAAAGAATAGATATTTTGCTTTCCTCACTCCAAATTCTGCATGGGTTGAGACCAGTATAAAACAGAGGGACTCTTACCTCAGCCTCAGCCTTTAGAAATATAATTTCCATTGGGTAACCGAAAATCAAATTAGATTGGTTTGGTTTGGAGTTTTCAGCAGCATGGCACTAATGATTTGTATAATATGTTACTGATTCATGTTTGGCATGTAGTAGATTTTCATAGATTTTCAGATAATTTTGAATCCGTTCTCCTTTCATGTTGAAATTATTATCAGACTGTTTTGTTTCTAGCAATGCTGCTATTAAACAACAGCCTATCTCCAATATGTATATCAACATGTAGATTTTGAGATTGTGTACAGAATTATATATATCTATTTAAATTTAAATTTTATTTTATTGATATTTTCTGTATAGTTTATATTTAAATTTCATCTGCTAGACATATCTTAATCCTGAATATATTGTACAAATAATTTATTGTCTTACTCTTATCTTCAAATTTGAGAGCATTCCTTCCATATTTTCATCCAAATATTTGACTGAACAGAATAAAAATGACTCAGTAGTAATTAGTAACAGTCTGGTAGGAATCAACTCACATTTTTCAAGCTGTAGGTGCTAAATCTTTAGAGAGTCATTAAACTGATTTTGTGGATTACAACTAGTTTTTTTTTAAGGAAGTACAATAAGAACACACAGAATGGGAAATATATTCATTTTATAAAGATAGTTACTTCTATGAAACTTTTTTAAATCATATATGCACCTACGCATATATAGAGCGTATATGTATGCTTACTAGATAATGATATAAAATTTAGTTCTTACTACAAGTTATAATCAAAATTTTGAAAATTGTTGATTTAAGTTTTTTATAAGTACTTTTTTTCTATAATCTTTCAACTACTAATTAGCTATTATACTATGTTAGCATCTAGCCCATATGGTATTTCTCTTACCTGTCCAAAAGAGATTTTGAAAACTAGCCATCTGAAATCTGGATACAATCTGCCTTTATACATAAAAATATTAAATGAAAGTATAAAGATGTGAATTATTAATTATTCTGGTGATACTAAGCAACTTGCACCAGATTTTGGAGAATTTACCTCTCTCGGTCTTTAGAATTTCAATCTCTGGCTCTTCTACTTCTCTGTGACTCCTCAAAGACCATTGAGAGTTATTCACTGATCTGGTTTAAGGATATTTTCAGAAACAATGGCTATAATTTTTCCTGCCTTGGAGACATGAAGAAACTTAGACCAGACAAGTGCCTATTTACAATTCTTTCATCAAACTTTAACTTCTGTTTCTTTCAGTTACTATTGAGTTTACCTTTATTGCTCCAGTAATTTTTCTCCTAAACAGAGAATACAGACACTGAGCAGAAATTCAATATTTGGTGCCTAAATTGACCCATTTCTGGAAAGGCTAAAATGTGGATGATTAAAAAAACCAACAAATAGGGCCCAGGGATTTAGCTCAGCGGTGCCGACGCCTGCCTCAAAAGCATAAGGTCCTGCGTTTGATCCCAGGTACCAAAAAAACTAGGGTAGTTGAGATGAATGATTCAAATTTTCCATTTAAAAAATTATTGTCTTTACACATAGAAAGTTAATTAGCAAGTGAATGGTACAAACATAGTGTCCTCTTGAATTTCAAAAGAACTAGAGACTGTGCAAGCACTGTGATCCACATGTACCTCAAACATCACATGATTCTACACACAAATACACCACATGCACATATTTATTCACCACTAAATAAGAATTACCTCTGCCCATTATTCCTGCCAGTATGTCTAGCATGCATCCCACTCTTTTATTCTCACTACCATCATCCTGATTCACATATTAAAAATGTCAGGTGGTTTCAGTGTCTCCACACTCTCTTCTCCAGTCACTTGTCACAGAATAAATTTCCCTAAGTCCAGAACTTTTACTTTATTAATGACTGTAGTTTCTACATACACACAAACAACACCTGCAATTCTCTTGGCCTAAGGACAACAACAATAAAAAAAAAAAGTCAAGCGTTCTTATTTTGGTGCCACTGCCCTCCATATTTTGGCTTCATTTCAATCTTTATCTCATTCTATTCTTGACAGGAACCTATACACCCTATATCAATTGCTCCTGACCTTTGTGAATGTGGATTTCCAAATTATGTTACTAACTGCTAGACTCTTACCTAGAGATTTTTTCTTTCAGTATCCATTAATTGAGACATATATGTGAAGAACAGCTACTTCAGGTCAATAGTACCTCATTTAATTTAAATATTTTAAAATTTAAATTATTTGTACTTTTTAAAAATTGCATACCTACATATATTTGAAACATACACACACTATTGTGAGTTGAATTGCTGTGTTGGCTGACTGCAAAATAGAAACATGGCAGACAAGCATGGCAAAGAAATACTCCTCACCTCAGGCAATCAAAAGCAGAGAACAGGAGAAGAGCTCTAGAAGAAAGAGTCAGAGATCAGATATAATTCCCATGGGCCACCCATACACACTCAGAAGTGTGCTTTACTACTCCTAGGAACCTCTAAACAAATTGATAATCAAGATTAACTGTCACAAATACAATGAACTTGTTTCTAGCTTCCCTAGTTTACTTGCCAAGAGTAAGAAAGTCACATGTGAATATATGTAGTCATCTACATAACTTCTTCACTGAAATTCAAAATGAAAGAAAAGGAGAAAAAAATATATATATAATGTTTTCACACTAACAAAGATTGAACAGAAAGTTTCTTTTTGCTTTTCACATTGACCTCTGTTGCCCTGTAGTTGCCTCTGGGCTTGATATACCTGTGCTGGAGAAACAGTATGTTAAAGAAAGGAGTTTGTGTAATTTTTACTAGCTAATTGTTAAAAATTATCAGTCATCTGCTATCTATCATGAGCTTTTATATGTGTTATTTCTAAATCTCAGTATAGTACTTCAACTAAGCTATTATTTCCCCACTTTTCAAATGAAGGAACTAATATGAAATTAAATTCAATCAGTTGTATGAGGTTACCCTTGAGAAAGTTACAGAATTATGATTTGATCCCAACTATGGGTGGATAAAGTCAGATCTCTTCACTATCCCACATTAGGGCCTATACCAAGGCCATTATTTAATATTTATCAGTTACCACATGAAAAATAACAAGACCAAGAAAGGCTCATTTAAGAGAAACTACATTGTCATATTTTTGTATGTTTTGCTGAGAGCTGCCTACACGGAAATGATAATCTGATTTTATATCTCTGTACCTGTAAAAGTTCAGACAATTTCATTATCCTTTTGTTTCCTGGAAATCACTGTAGTTCTGCACAAAAATAACTTCAAATAAACAAATTGTGTTCAATTATATACTAAGATTAACTTGAATTTAACAGTCACAGTAATATATCACTCCTTATACTTTTCTGATAAAAAAATTTTGTTATGTATATTACTAACCATTAATCTCCAAGTTTCTGTTGAAAGGAGTTACCATTAAAAGCACATGCACAATTCTGAGAGAAAATGTTCAATGAGGAAACATCCAAGAATCCTTTAGAATAGTTGGTCATCTCATGATTAGAATTTTTCTTGAGCAAGAGAGGATATCTTTAACAAATTCTAGCTCAACAAATAAACAGTGCTCATAATCAAGCAAATCTTAGAACTGGTATATAAAGCTTTGGTTTTGAGTCTCTCTCTGGTTCCAGCAAGCCATGGATTAACTGTTGAAAGAATGGCTTAAAACAACTAGCCCATTGATGAGTTAGCTGGTAATGCATGAGAAATTTGAGGCTTATACTTAGATGTCCCAAATCTATACTATATTTCTTTTCATTTAATGGTCCTAAGGGTCAGGATCAGAAGAGAAAGAAAAAAAAAAAAAAAGAAAGAACAGTGTATAACCTGTCCCTTTTACCTGAGAATTTAATTGTATGTATTTTGAGCTATCCATTATATACAGCTTTTTTTGCTGTTTATAAAAAAAAGTGAAATTTAACACAGGCAATCATAAGGCTTAAGGAATTAATAAGGAACCAGGGTACTTAATCATTTTTACTGTTTAGTTACCTGTTAAATATCTAAGAATGTGTATGTAAAACTTTGTATCTGTTTGGCTGATCTAATCTTAGGAGAAGTAAATAAAATGTCATACATTGGCCACAGTTTTATCACTGGTTTCTTTGTTTATATTAAAACAAGCTCCACCAGATTTCTTTTGCAGTGGCAAGAACACATAATACCAAGTTTCAAGCTATTTGCTTAGTGAAATGTAATAAGATGATGGCTACATGGTTTGCCCTCACAGTTCATGCCGTAGTGTTGTCATTCAAAAAAACAACAGAGTGTTCACATGGCTATGTTATAAAATAAAAAATTCTCCCAAACATTTCACTGTTTTTTTCTTTTATCATCTCCTTCATAATCCCAATGAATCTTTTAAAGTATGGTCTAAAAAGAATGGATCTGAAATTAGACTGAGCCCAGCCTGTAATATCAGGCTGGCCTGGAATATCAACACTTGAGAGGATGAAGGAGGAGTATCACAAGTTTAAGTCTTGCCTGAGCAATTTGGTGACTTAGTGAGACCCTGTCTCAAAATTAGAAAGAAAAGGGGTGTGGGGAGCTGGGAGTGTAGCTTAGTGAGAATGTCCTGGGTTCAATCCCCAGCACAAAAAAAAAAAAAAAAAGAGGGAAAGAAAAAGAAATAGACTGAGTTCAAATTCTGAAAAATTACCCTTGAGCCTATGTTTCTACCCCTGTAAAATATAACTATTGCTTAAAGGACTTAAAGAGATAAAACACATATAAAGTTTTTAGAACAGTAATGAGTGCTCAATAGTTGATAAAATTCATGAGATGGATTGACATAAAAAGAGACCTTGGTACAGTTTTTTGAGTTTTCAAATTACACTGATTACCACTTATTGTTATGCATTGAGTTAAGTTTCTCTTCTTCAGAGGACATCAGTGTCTTAGCCCTTTATTTATCTAACATTTATTTTATAATAGTCTTAATGAATTCCATTTCTAACTCAAATTTTTTATCTCTGCTTAAGTACATTAAACTCAATTAGCCATATAACTTTTTATTTTCTGGTCATAGGGAAAGAAGGCTTATTGTAAGTTGAATATTTTCCCTGTGACTTAATAAAAATAAAATATCAAGAGTAAGCAAATAACAAAACAATCCTTTATAGTTTACTAACCCACAGAAATAGTCTACCAAAATGTCCCTGTTAGTTGGAACCAGACTACATTTGTCCTGTTTTTTCAGTATCTGACTTTTGCTGTACTTTACATTTTCATTAAAATCGTTTGTTACTGCTTTCTTTATAAACAAGCTTAGCACTTTAAACTCATGCCAAGAAAAAGCATTGTCCCTTTTTTCCTTTTTTAAAAGGGCAATGGACTCCATGGGAATAACTTTGCTAAAATATTGTGAAGTATGTATGTTGAAATTGAACATTAACTGTCATGAATCTACAACATTATAGCATCATTCATATGCCATATACTTCCTAGCCATGTAGCTTCCAGGTTTTAAACTGAGTTAAGATTTTTTCTACCTGTACTTTATCATATTAGTTCTTTGGACTATTAGTTCTTTGGAATTAGTTCTCAGTAATATTTATAAATTTTAAAATGTCTTCTGTTGTCCCATCCTCTACTAAATCCTAAAGTTAAAACACCTTATATAAAATAACTGTAAAACATATCTTAACTTTTCTTTTTTGGTACTAAGAATCAAACTCGGCACGTTGTGCTTGTGAGGCAGGCAGCAGAACCACTGAGCTAAATCCCCAGCCCAATATATATATATATAAACTTCTAAAAAGTAAACAATATTGTTAACTAATTTTAAAACCAAGTGTACAGATGTGGTCTCGGCACTCTGGAATTGTATGAATACACTATCTAAAATTTAAGGAAAATCCCAAAGGAAATGTAATCAGACATAATACAGAACAGTTAAGAGCAGAGTTGCAATGGAACTTAAAGTGTAACAACTGTAAACATAAAATAGCCAATGTAATTGAAACATGAACACTTCCAGTTCTGAAACCCTCCATCAGTCAATAAGCATGAAGCTAAATGAAATATACTAATAGAATAGTAAATTAATATTTTATGTAGAAGCAACTCTGTAACATCCATTATAGATTCATCAGAGAGCATGTTAAAGAATATTAAGCAATGAAAACACAAAATAGGGCAACTTTAAAGAGATTGAATCTATTTTCAACAGTACATAATTTATTTCTAAATGAATGAAATGAATTCTGTATTTAAAAGATCGTATATCATTTGAATAATACAACACATATGGCCTGTTTGATAAGGCTACAAAAAAATTTAAAAGTTCAATTTAAAATAATCAAACCTTTAGTGTAATATATTGAATTAGTGCATCTAATAAATAGTCTTCATTTACTAGAAACAGACAATTTTTTAAAAGCCTAAAAGACAATAAACAGTTTATTTCTTACCATACAGATCTGTTGAGTGTATTCTATCAACTACAGATAGTTCCAAAGTAAAGAAAATACACCAGTGAATAAAGTCTCTGTTCTTATGGAGCTTGCATTATAATAAAGACACAGACAATAAAAGAGCAAACTTTGCATAATACGATCTCAGAAGGTGATAATTTTATACATATTTATTTTTATGTATACAAGTGTTTTGGTTTTTGTTGTGTTTTTCCCCTTGATTGGCAACAATTGAAGGCAGGGCTATGTCTTTCTTAAAAATAAACTTTTCAAACTTATACTGTGCTTATTGATTAATGCATATTAATACTCAATAAATGTCTAATTTAAGGGGGAAAAGGAGGAAAGAAATTAAAAGGCAGAAATTTTAACTGCAGTAAACTCAACAATTCGATACAAATTATTTGAAATAGAAGACAATTTCAACAATTAAAGAACAAAGAATTATTAAATCAGAATATCATTCATTTAAAGGACTATTAAATCCCTTCAACATGAATATGTAGGAGAGTTAAAGTCCACAAAACCAGTATTCAAGGTATTGAATCATCGCTGTGTGGTTAAGTGGATTATTCAGCCCTTTTTGAGTCTCATTTTTCCTAACAATAAAATGGGAATGAATAGCTCTTTTTTATAGAATGTGGTTGTCATAAACATAAGTGAGAGAAATTGTGGTCACTCTACACTTTGAAAAATGTAGAGTATTAGTGAGAAAGCAGTGACATTAATTCTGGCTGAGATTTGTAGTGAGGCAGTAATTCACCAATCTGGAAATGCAGACTGTAATGAGTCATGGCTGTAGATTCAGAGCAGGAAACTGGTTTTGATAGTGTGATAAGTTGTGGAGGAATGTCAAAAAGGACATAGGCAAGTCCAAAGCGCAGAGATAATGACCAGAAATCAAATGGTAATGAATCCAAATGGTGCAATGAACATTGGGGCAAACATGAAAAAGAGTTGAAGCAACCACCAATCCTCAGGAACAGAGCAGGTAAGCAATCTGAAGTTGGGCGCACATCAAGAGTCTGGAAACAAACAAAAAAAATAAACAAGAGGCCAAATGTGAGAGCCTCCAAAAGCTGCAAGGACGCCAGGGATTTAGCTCAGTGGTTCCGCCACCTGCCTCTCAAGTGCAAGGTCCCAAGTTCGATTCCCAGTACCAAAAAAAAAAAAGCTGCAAAGCAATTTCACACCTCAGTTCTAGTGTATTTATAAAGTTCTTTTAGATAAACACATCAATCCCAGAAGGACAGATGGAGCATGTGGCTGAGGTAAGGCAATGTATTGAAGCCAAACAGACAGCTTTTCCCAGGAAGATTCTGGCAATAAATAGCCAGTTTCTAGAAGATTCTTTGTAGTAACCCATTTTCCAGTTGGACGGGAAGGTGAAGCGTTGTGAAATCTTAGGATATGCAGTATGTTTTCATGATATTTTGAAAGTACAATACCTTGAAAGTAAAGCTAAACCATTAATATGCACTTATTACTAATCATACTCTGTATGTACCATTTCAGCTGTTATTGAAAATGGTCACTCTTGTTTTCCATAACCTAAGTTTACTAACTTACTGGATAAAGTTAGTTGATGGATAAATTGTACTTGAGTAATGAGCATGTGAATGCTTAGTTAAACCCTCCTGTAAATGGGGGCAAATTACTGTCATTAGGTAATTGTTTGCTTTCTGTCTCTGAATTTAAAACTGACTATCAAATGCCACTAGCTAGTGATCCTCAGACCAGTCTCTCTTTAGCATAAAGAGGCACACCAAGAAAAGGTCCAACTTCAGTATCAAGTGTTTTTTTTCCAGTATCAAATTGTTGTGTACTTCTTCTCCAAAAAACTTTGTATCCCTCTCTGTTCATGGAAATTGTCATAGGATATTGGGTTAAGGGCCATGTGGAAAAAACTACTTGTGTATTTCCTGAATTTTAGCCAATCTACAATGCATTCCTGGTAATTGCATTTACATGTACTAGTTTCCCAGGTTTAGCATCATACTGCAGGATATGTCAACATAAAGATAGCTCGACTCATTAAAAATATGTTGGGTTTTGGTAGCTCTAATTTTTTTTTAATTGTTTGTTTTTTGAGACAGGGTCTTGCTCTGTAGTCAGGCTGGCCTTGTAACCCAGACTGGCCTCAAACTCACAGCAATCCTGCCTTACCTTCCTGATTGCTGGGATTGCAGGCATGTGCCACCACGCTAGGTCCCAATTTTTTTTAAATTGGTTACTGGCATATAAATAAATAAATGACCAGAAACTCAGATTACAGAGTTTCTAATGAAAAAAAATGTGTTAATGTATACATATTTATTTACTTAATAGATTTTTTTCAAAATAACCAACTTTTTCACAGAATTATACTTTGAAAGTTGAGGTACAGGGAATTCTAATGCAAAGATTTGTAGTCATTCTTAGTTTGGATAGACATTAACACTTTTTAGTATTTCCTGGAAGTTAATAATTTTATACATTTAATATCCTAAAGGTTGAAATATGTATTATAGTTGGTCCACAGTTCATTAATTTTTTATTCTTCAATACATGTAGAAATAATATAATAGTGAAAATTCGTATGAAAAATCATAATACACAGAAATCCTGTAACTATGTTTGGAAAGATAATTTTTCTTTACAAATATCTTAATTTTGATTTTCCATCTTTTCAATAATCATTACCAAATCTTGAGGGGCTTCAGTTAATTAAATATACATACATATTTATATATATGTATATTTTTGAAATAGTGGCTATATTTAAAATTAACATGTGTAAAACTAGAAATATTTCATTATGGTCATTTATTTTACACATATAAGAATTCTGTGACTAAGAGGAAATTTAAGTATCTTTTTAATTACATCAGGCTTGCATATAACAAGAATAACAGCAAGAACAACGACAAAAAAATTGTTGAATGTTTCCCTTGTGCCTGTACTGTTAACTATCATGTTATACTCTTTCATAGAAACGCAACAATTAAGTTGAACTTAGACATGTAGTATTTATTAATCTGTTTTATAGCATTCACTGTTGTCCAGAAAGATCCCTGGTGCTGAAGCTGGTCTGCAAAGTTCTGTGCTAACAGAATGACAGTTTCTCTAAGACATACACTGTCATTGAAATAATGAATTGGATAAATATTCATATCTTGAATGAAGTAATAAATTTCATCTCTGTTAATGTCTTAATATAAGACCAAACAGTAAATATTATTCTTATTCTTACTATCTTTATTTTATTGTTAAAAAACTTCATAAAATATAATAGTTAAAACAATTTTCAGTACAGGAGACATTGAGAAACATAAATGTTCCAGATGTCTGAGAACATATTACCTCCCACTAAATAGTAGACTGTATTCATGTTAACTAGCATTTTATTTAGGTGTCAGAATTAAAGGATTTGTTTTGAAAATAAATACTGTCCTGTAATCTAATTTCCTACCTGCATCAAACTACACTTGATTACCAGTAATTAGCTTTTATTCGGTACTTATAATGACTTAGAAATTATTGTGAAATTGACACGCCCCAAGAGGATTGCTTTGTTGATCCTAAGTAGGGTTCCTATCCAGGAAATAGCTATGATTTTATATATTCCCATTAATTGAAGGACATGAAGTGTTGGTATAAATTCTCCTTGCATAGGTAAGTCTAAGTAAATAATGGAAATTGACACGATATGACATACGCAGTCCACGTACATACTCATAGCAAGAATAAATATTATAGATCAAGTGAGACTTTGTCTTGTTCTGACGTGTCATTTGTATTTATGTGGCCATTTGGGGACTTCAGAAACCAGTGTAGTCTATGCTGGGTTATTCAGCATTTGTTCCTACTTGATCTGTATATTGACTAATAAAATAATAAACTTTTGTGTATATTCTCTTTTCATAAACTTGCACATTACCTGAAAGTACTGTATGTGTGTGTGTGTATAACATAAGTTTCCTGTAAATGGTATTAAACTATTTATGAGTTTTAACCATTAAAGTTTTAATTTTAAGTATTTTCTATGACAAAATTAACAGTTAACAAGTTTATTTTAAACTTTAAACTTCAAGCAAGTCTGAGTAATTTAAAAAGAATTGTACTTGTGTTTTGAGACTGGATGTGTTAATTTCTTTTACTGTTTAAACAGGACATGATTTTACTATTTAACAATAGTTTCAAAGCCTGCTTCTCTTCCTCTATACTCTTTCCCTGGGATTGGCACTACCAACTCTTTTAATCTGTTTCTGCCCTCTGTCTTGTTCCCATGTCGTGCTCATACTACTTCCTAAGTATTTTTTAACCCTGTCCTACCTCCTCATCACACTAAGTTCAGTTCAGTTCAATTCAGATCCTTGTGAGACCTTCCCTGGTATTGCAGTAATCACAGTCTCTTGACTCAGGTCTCACTTCTTATCTGTTCTTCACACTTACATCAGAGAGAGATTTTTTTAAATGATGAACTAAAACTAATTATACAAAATATACATGACACTTTAAATCCTTCAGCAGGATTTCAATTATATATAATGTAAATATAGGAGATGCTTTATGATCTGGCCTCAACCTTTCCATCCAAACTTGTCCCCTGCCACCGTATCCTTAGTACATTTTATTCCAGCTATTTCAGAATAATCATAGGTAATATTCATAAGGTTTCCCCTGGGTTCCTATCATTGTGTAAACTACTTTACATATATTATGTCATTCAACCCTCAACAACTTTATTAGATAGGTACTATTATTACCAATATTATATAGAAAAAAAGATTAAAAACTTGTCAAAGCTATAAAGCTGAGAAATGCAGCAGATGAGATTTGTTTGATTTTTTTTCAGCAGATGAGATTTGAACACAGCCTAACTCTAGAGTCTACAGTAGTTTTCCTGTGCTAAAGTACTTGGAGTGTCCTAAACTTGACCTTTCTCACAAACATGTGTATTTTACATGCTCTTTGAATGGTCAGAAAAGCCTTTTCACAACCTCACCTACTTATGGGACTGTTGTTTGTTCCACAAGAAATGGCTCTACTTGTCCCTCCTTTGTGAACATTCTTTTACTCCCTGTGTAGGGAGTTAATGTTTTGGCACCCTGGCACCTTACTGAGTTTAGGAGCCCACTTAGTATAGTAAATAGAGAGCAGCTGTGATGTGAGACAGGCCTGACTTTATCTTTTTGGATCTATTGCATATTGTTTTGTGACTATTGTGGAAAGTCAGTCTCTAAATTTTAGTTCCCTTTTAGGTTAGTAGTAAATTTTTCAAGGAATTGTTATTAGGATAAGATGAGTTAATTTTGTGAGATGCATCTGCCACAGTGACTAGAACATAAAAGATCATTAGTTCCTTCACCACTCTCTCTCCATTGCAGCCCTTGAACCTGAGTGGTTATTGTTCTTCAAACTTCCCTGTGCTTCCCTTTTAATCTTTGACTCTGAAGTGCTTATTAGACCCTAGGGAAATGTGTAAAATAAATAAGTGGGCAACTGAATGTTCATTGCCTAATAACACAATTGAAGGAATCCTTTGTTCATTTTATGACAGAAATTATAATTAAGAAATAACAACTAGCAAAGAGGACAAATTCTGGCTATACTTTTTTCCTTTCCTTGTATAACACCTAAAACTTTTTCTTCCTGACTAAAAACATAAACTAAATTATTTCTAAATATCTCAAATTTTATGTAAATAAAGCAGGTCATCACAGGTCAGTGTAGTATTAAAATGTGGTTTTAAAACTCAGTTTGTATCCTTATAGTCTCAGAATATCTACCTATCTGGAAATCTAATGTGTTTAAGCTGGTTTTCTGAGGCTGTTCTAGTATTTCATTCCTTTCAAGATCTGATATAGCCTAAGTACTCATGAAAAGAAGTATTCTAGAAACATCTCTTCATGGTTTTGAATTATGAGCTATAAAAGTAGAAAGAGAAGAAGGCAGCTTAGGTGGAGTGTTTGAGAACACTGTGTAGTACTGCTTCTTGTGTCAACTTACACCTTTCCCTTTTCATCCTTATTAATAGAGATTTCAAGCACTACATATTGGTGGACTTCTGAACCCAAAGAAGATACCACAGTTGAAAAGACATAAAAAGGTCATTCTAAATATGTGCACAAGGTGAACTTAAGAGTTCCTTATAGCTGGAGTCCAGACAGACTTAATTGCTTTTCACAGAGATTAAACCATAGATAATCATATGACAAATTAAAATAGGTCATGATTTCCAAAAATAATTTTATGTAACTTATCTATGTAAATATATTAAAGTATGAATTGTTTTAAAAATGAATAGCAGGTCTCCAGCACAGCCCAAGTATAAGTATATAGTAAGAACATGAATTCAGAAGCAAAATGCTTACGTAGCTCCTTTCAATAAGATTCTGCTACTCCCCTTTCTGGAACAAATCCATTATATTCCCATAATAATAATTTTGTACAAAGTTAAAAGTAAGCCTCCCCCATCCTTTCTTCATTCCTTACTGTCTAGTCCTAGGAGGTTAAAACACACACACACACACACACACACACACACACACACACACACTCACTCAAAAATTCTCATCTTTATTTTTCTAATATTTGGGGCAAGACTACGATGGCTATGAAGTTTTGAACTTGACAATCTGAGATCCTCCCTACTGACCAGTGGAGTACCATTAAGCTTTCCCAGATACACACACTGGCAAAAATAGAAGAGAAAATATGTTGCCTAAGGAAAGAAAGAAGAATTAAATAACATTTAAGTTTTTAACTCAATATTTAGATTCAGTTGAGGAAAATATTTTAAAAATAAATACAAATACAAATAAATACATGTCCTAGCCTAAATAATAAATACAAATCCTATCCTGCTGGTTTCTGCCTCTCATCTCCATTAAGCTGTAAGTGGATTAAAAATTAGGGCCACATGAAAGGAGTAGAAATGCTCTCTGTTTTGTTTGTGTATTTTTTTCTTAGTATTCCAACTCACATTATAAGCTTAAAATGAAAATTAAAAACTATCACAGGTAATTCTCAATATTAGAGCAGATGAGTGTGGCAAACTGGTAGTTATTCCCTATCACTCTCTTTTCCACCACTTTCTGAATTCTGGCCATCCAGAATACATTTGCTCCCCAGCTTCCCTGGCAGCTTCTCAGTAGCCCTGTGACCAACTTGGTGACTGGCTTGTGGTTGTCAGTGATATGGGTGCTTTTCCTCTTCCATGGCTAGCATGCAAGATGTGGTGGTTATCCTGTTTGGACCACAAGGGCAACATCTCAGTGTTGGCTAAAAGGAAAAACAAAAGGAATCAGAGTACTGACAATCTTGTAAATCTGTGCTACTATACAAGCTCGTTTTATTATGTGCCAGAGAAATTTACTTTTTTATTGTTTAAGTCACTCTTATTTAAACCTCAATAATAACCATCTAACCCATATTCTAACTAATACAAATGCTGGTACCTAGAAGAGTACCTGAGTAGAACCCAATCTGAAATATATGATATTATCTCAGAGTTCTCCAACAGATGACAATGATACAGCTAGTGAATCCTGATAAACCATGGAAAAATATTTGGTAAAATCAATATCCATGATGTCATGGAAGGCTGAGCATATGCCACTTGAACCTATAATTCCAAAGAAAGCCAGTAGGAACAATAGGATCTTTGATATAAGTTGCCTGCTTCTTGCTACTTTTAGCAAACCCTCAAAGAGACAGAAATTCTGGCTGGAGCTAATCAACCTGAAGAGAGCAGGAAAGGATGACAACTATGCTAAGAAGGCTCTCTGCCCATAACTTGAAATCAAAGTCTGAAAGGCTGGGAGGAATCACATAGTAACCCTGTCAACTGCTTCCCTACACTGAAGGAGCTGTAAGAGGTGGCTGTGAGGTGGTAGTTTTAGCGGGAGATAAAGCTGGGGCCTCAAGCCAATGGCAGCCCAACAGTTCGGTCCAACTCATTGGCAAACATCAGAATAAGAGTGTTTTCTTCATAACCAAGACACTTAACCTCAAGCTGCCTCTGTTAAATTGGGAGATGATGTGGGAGGAAGGAAGAACTCAAAAGTTAGTAAGTAAAAAGCAGAAAGTTCTCAGGCTTAATCTTATCTAAATAAGATTTTTGGTGTTGTTTATTAAATTGCTCAAAAGCAAATATATTAGAAGTCTACTAGAGATTTGAAAGAAATATATTGCCAAAGAAAAGAAACTTCCCTTCAAAGCTAAATTGATAATTATATTCCTTATGCAAATTCTGGGCTCCAAATATGCACCATAAGAGGCAGCTACAAAATATGTACACCCTTTCCCCTACTTCATCCAAGAAGTATGAATTCTCTTTACCCTTCTTATGTAGTCATGGTGAATAAAGGATAGGAAACAACCTCTGCAAGTTGATTGTGGATGACATTAAAAGAGTGAATTCCACCAAAGAGTCTAAAGAAGCAATTCCACACCCAAAGCAGGAATTTCAAGGATCTGCTAATTTCCAGTATTTTATAATTATACAAGCTAGAGGTATTTATATGTTTCCTATTCTTCACTTGGTAAGAGAGCTTTTATTACAGGCATACTATAGCTACTACATGATTGCATTTAAAGAAAGTTGTAACTTCTCCTTTAATTTATAAGGAAGCACTTTTAGATTTTATGAAGAAGCTCCATATTGCCGTGAGAGCCATAAAGTTACCCTCTGTGTGGAGAGAAGTGTGGCTGTGGATGCTTAGGTGACTAAAGAAGTTATGTGCAAAATAGCTAAATATCTCTCAATATTTGTTCTGTCTTTTGACAGTATTAGTATCCCCAGATTTTAGGTGGGCCCCTGGCTGTTCAGAATAAATATACTGCTTAACTTGATTTCAATTATTGTGTCCATAATAGAGACAATTAGAGCAGAAGTGAGGTCTGCACCATCTAAGACATCCCTTAAAACCAACCCCTCCCCCATCCCACTAGTTAACAGTTTAGTAGGCCAACCAAGGCCATGGAGATAAGGGCAACACTCTAGTCTTGGAAGAAATAAGAAACCTGGCCCCTTGGTGAGAACAGAACCACAGTACCAGCTTGCACTGTGAAATGAGAAAGGAATAAAATCCTTTGTGTTAATTTACACATTTAGCACATCAGCCAAAGCTGTATTTTAACTTACACAAGTGACTTAACCATTCTATTAGAAGGCACAGAAGTCATTGGGATAACTACTGAAAAGCACAGTATTCTCCGACCAAATTCCCCACTATTGTTTGCAGCAGGGTGGGGTGGAATATTATTCTTGAGCTTAGAATCTAAAACTAGAAAAATGAGAACACAATCATTTGCTTCCCAGTGTAGAGGCTTGCTTATAAAATATGGCTCCTTCCAAGGGATATCTGTGAAGTTATAAAAAATGTATCTATTTACACATATTCCTTTGCTTAACTTGATAAAATAAAGACAACATTCTAGTCTAACTCTTGTGTAAACTGAGGAATAAATAACTCAGAACATAGCATTGTTTTTTATCATGTATTTTTGTATTCTTTTTCTGAGTGTGACACCATTGTTTATAGAAATGAAAATTGTCATTTATGAAGTGAAATGGAGCGATTTTAATGTTACAAATATTTTCTAGATTTTCTTACTGTCTGTATCATGATTCTATCTATTATTACCTTAAGTACTAATACTGGATTCTCACAATGGTTGTAAATACTGGTCTTTATTCATTCCTTGTTAGCAAGAAGTTAAAAAATTATTCAATCCATTAATATCACTCTTTTGAGGTCTTCACTTTTACCCTATGGTAAAAGAGGTGATCTGCTGAGAATAAAAGAACACATGGTAGAATAGGGCCCTAAGTGGTATTAAAAGAATGAACCAGTTATAGAGGCTGGAAGAGGAAGTGGAGTAGCATCAAATGAAAGGGTTATTGTCTTTGCTGAGAATTGGCTTGAGAGTAGACATTGTACAGTGGTAGCAACAAACTTTCTTGGTTGCTGAGTATTCTCTAGCTATGTTCAGTGGCTTGGATATAGGAATAGAGAAATTGACAATGTTATTGATTCATTATTAAGAATTCTCTGAGCATTCATCCCAGAATGATAAAAGAAGTAAAAAGATTTTAGCTTTAGTATAGTTGTATTCTGTATTATATTGTATCATGTAATATGTGATTTAGTCTGAAAATAAATTTAACACAATAACAATTGATAAACTTGGAATTAGATAAGATATCTAGATCACTCTGAGGTCAAAGAACAAGTAAAGTAGAAGTAGAGGCAAATATTTTGAAAGATCACCATAAGGATCACAGTTATGGATATTGAAGCTTGTGATTTTTGATATGGAAGAATTAAGGTTATCCAAATATGTACAGAACAGGGAGTGGGAGGTTAAATTCAAGAAAAAAGGAAGATCTCAGAACTGAGCAAATGAGAAATCTATGAAGTAATGGTATTAGATGAACCAATCTCTTAGTTGTGGAAGGGAAGCCAAATGACAGTGGTAAGACTTGAGTGGAGGGGAAGTTCTGGAATAAATGTGGTGGTGTTGAGTAGGAGATGAGCTAGACAGATAGGACCTTAGAGAAGGAGTTTTTGTATTACAGCAGAGGAGCAATGATCTGAGATAGGCAGTGTGGAGCCAAAAATTTACCAGCCCACTTCTAAATCCTGTAGTAACCTAGCATTTGGAATAATGACCAATCGAGTGTATTTCAAGGAAACAATAATCCACATAGAGAAAGCTGGACTTTAATTAAAGCAAAACAAAGAAATGGAATGAATGTCCTATGGCACCATTTCCAGAAGTCACAATGGAAATATTTGGGAGGGAAAGATGTTTGACCACAGAGTAAAGCACAGAGAAGCATGGGGGTGAGTCGAAAGAGATGTGAGTTAGTTGAGTAAAAAGCAAAAAAAGAAGAACAAAATTATTTTGAAGTTAGTTGCCTGTGTTTTTCCTCTCATAGATCTTAGAGAGACATTAACTAAAGGACCTCCAAAGAAATCTTAGTGTCTGTCTATAAAATATAGAATAAGTTTATTTGATTTAGAGTAGGAGACTGAATGTAAATAATACCAAAACTGTCTCTGATGTAATTGCAAGAAATAAAATAATTTCAGCATGTTGTGGTGGCACATGCCTGTAATACCAGCACTCAAGAGGCTGAGGCAGGAGGATCACTGCAAGTTTGAGGCCAGCATGGGCTACATAGTGAGTTCAGGGCCAGCCTGAACTACAAAGCAAGACCATGCCTCAAAAAGAAAAAAAGAAAAGAAAAGAAATAAAATAATTTCACTTTGTTGGTAAAGCAGAATCTTTCCTACAAAGAGAATTGACTCATAATCAATTTTTGAGTTAGTCTAAAAGTTCAGAAATGCCTTTGCCATATCATTTAACCATGAAAATAAAGCTCAGCCTTCAGGGAGCACACTTCCAAAGAGATCAGTAAAATCAATGAGAAATCCAATATCTATTTGTCGAGAAAGATATGTGAAGTTCAATGGGCCTATTGGGACTGAGCCACTTATTAAAGATTCTAGATCAAAATTAAGTGGCACATAGATCCCCCAAATCTCAAGAGATCTTTGAAGAATGGAATGTTAAAGATGGAGACAAATATAAAGAACTGTCGCTGGCCTAGATTTTAACTTCCCTACGAAGATGGGAATGGAATACCATACAAAGAAAAAAGTGACAGAAAAGAATACTAGCACTCTAGTGTGAAAAAAGAATAGAAAATAATGAAGGAATTTTTAAAATGCACAAATGAATACAATTTGAAGAGTAATATCCTTTTATCATTAAATTTTAAATATTAATCTTTAATAGCTACTACCATGATTGCCAATCTCCTTGATGAGTACTAATTTCAAAATTATTAAATGTAGCTTAGGAGGAAATATTTTCAAATTATTCAAATTTATTAAATGTTCTAATCTATTTTTGAATGTGCATTCATAATCTAAGATTGCTTTTTTCATCCTAATAATTTATTTAAACAACTCCCCAACACCTACAGTATGCTGGAATGCACATGTACAGTTGGGCCTCTGTATCCACAGGTTGTACATCTGCAGATTCAATCAACTTTGGGTTGAAAAACGTACTTTAAAAAATTGCGTCTGTATTGAACATGTACAGGCATTTTGTCATTATTTCCTAACCAATGTAATGTGACAACTATTTTCATAGCATTTGCATTGAATTAGAAGTCATCTAGAGATGATTTGAAGTGTAAGTTATGTGCAGATACTAAACAGTTTCATATAAGGGGCTTGAGTGGCTGTGGATTTTATCCACTGGGTACCTGGAACCCATCCCTAATAGATACTGAAGAATGACTGTGTTCATGGTAGTTCCTCTTAGAACTCCATATGCTTCAGAGTCCTCTTTAATCTCATCCGTAGGTAATAAACTACAGCCTTCTTTTGCTAAACTCATTAAAGAAGAAATATTACTTACTTAAAAAACCAACTTAAAGGTAATCCTTTTGTCACAGTAAATGGGTTCACCCTATCAAGTCTATTAAAGCACTAAGAAATTTAACACAGCTTAAAAGTGAGAAACACAGTTTGAGTCCAAACTTAACTAGGCAATTTACATACTGTGCAGTCAGGGTGTTACAGAGCCTTGGTCACATCTTTCTTGAGGCACAACAATTGTATCACATATGGTTCCTTCATATGTTCTATCCATTTTCCTGTGATTGCAAAGGAGATTCTTTAACCTGGAATAATGTCATTTTTATTTTTTTTGTTCATATTCATGGGAAGTACTAAATAAAATAAAGTGTCCAACAAAAAGATCCTAGAAAGAATCCAGTCTATCATTTCTGAAGTTGTAATTATAGCAACTCAGCTGTGAAAATAAGGACAGCAAGATTATTGAGTGTATGCCTTAGGATTCGCTGAAGTGAGAAAACTGAGAGTAGAGAGAAAAATCACACAAATGTGGTAAATCACATTAGTCTTTATTTCCCAATGCACAAATCTAAATTAAAGTAAATAAAAAGATATTTTTGCAGATGTTGATAGCAATATCTCTTTCCCTTGGGGATGACCTGCTTCATTTATTCAGTTAACAGGTATTTATTAAGGGCCTACTTGATCTAGGCCTAAGGGATCCGGCAGCGCATGAGACAGTTCTCTGCTCTTATGGACCTAAGTTTGTATGGGGGCAGACAGATGATAAGTAAATAAGTACATCATCTGGTGAACCATGCAATAAAGAAAACAAAACAGGGTGATATGATACAAAGTTCCAGATGGGATGTCATTCCTTTAGATTGGAGTGCCTCTTTGAGGAGAGAATATGAAAATAAGGAATAAAAAAAAAGATGTGAAGCAACAAAATGTCAGAGGGAACAGTACAGTGATAAGATGGGGTGTTGTTTGCAAAGAAACAAAAGAAAACCATTGACTGGGCAATATTGACTAATGGGGACTATTAAGCTACCATTTGCCCATTACCTTAAATATCATACATATTACCAAATTTCCCGGAACATTCTATTTGCCATGTTTATTAATTTCATTTGAGTAAGTATTATGGACTGTGCTAACTACAAAAGACGTAAGACTGAATCAGTCATGATCTAGGATTTCATGGAACATGAAAAACGTGAAAACAATTAGGAATAATAAACTATGATAAATGCTTTATCAGAAATAGTATAAAATATGCTGGGAACAACAATTATATATTATTCTGCCTATTTGGATCAGTAAAAGTAAATTTTGAGTTGAGCCATGAAGAGTAAGTAGTTTAGTATCAGACAAAGAAATAATTGATCTAGACTTCTTTATTGAACATTTGAGCAATATACCAACTGCTTCCTGAGCATCTTCATCAGGATATTCTACCTGACATAGATTTAACATGATGCCCAAAAGACATTTTATTGCTCAAACATGTTCTTCATTCCATATTCTGCATCTTAATGAATACACTCACTCTGAAAACTGGTAATTACCTTAATTCCATTTTCTCCTCAGTTTCCACATCTACTTTATCACCAAATATTACCAGTTCTACTCTTAGGTAACTAATCTTTCTCTCTTTACTAAGCCTTCCTTTCATGATTTTCCATATGTTTTTATCTTTCTTTCTGAAATGGACCCTATACCTCCAAATCAAATTTCAGTTCAAGACACACTAAAACACTGTGGTCACCTTTGAGCATAAAGTGTATGGTGGTAGAGTGCTTCTATTCACCTCCAAAGCCTGTTACTGCCAACATTCTTAAATTTTTCAGCTCCCTGAAGCAGGAAAGAAAACGAAGGGTCATAGACAAGTCATTCTTTTGGACATGGTTTTCTAATGAGCAGCACAACTCAGAGTTAGAAGCTTAGTTGTCTTCTTACACATTCTGTCTCCTGCTTCTTGTATTAGTCTACATTACTTTTATTAGTCTTTCCAATACTCTAATAAGATACCTGCAGCAGACTCCTAATGAAGAAAAAATATTTATTTAGCTCACAGTTTTGGAGGCTAAAATTCCAAACAGCATGGAAGAGCCTTTGGCAAAGGCTTTACAAAATGTCAGGAGCATGTTTGTGGGAAGGGACCATATCTTTATCTAGGAAGCTAAAGAGAGTCTGGGTGGGGCCAGCCTCAAACTTTTCTAACAATCCTCTCATGAAAACTAACCAGAACTCCCCACACCCACCCCTGAAGTATTTTAATTCCTTTCAAGGGAATGCCCCTGCATGTGACCTAGAACTCCCACTAAGCCCTACTTCTTAAAGGTTCTATTACCTCCCAGTACCACTCCCTGAGAAACAAGCTTCCAACATTTGAACATTTAGGGGAAACAAAACATTCAAAAACCTTGGTGTCAGGTAAAAGTGCCGAAGACCAAGACCAGACCAGGCCACAACAAGCCTTTATTAGGGGAATAGATCTGCCGGGCTGTCTCTGAACAAAGGAGAGACAAAAGCAATATGGCTGTGGCAGGGAGAGTCTTTTATAGAGACTGGGGTGGGGCTTGTAGGGGCTGAGGTGGGGTTGAGTGAGGTAGTGATCAGGGAGTGGAGGAGCCGGTGACGTCACTAGGTGGTAGGGGGTGAGCGAGTATTAGGTTACTCTCTAGGTGGGACCAGGGGCATGCTGGGAGGAAGGGTTTATTCTTTGGTGGGAGCAACCATCTTGGCATGACATCACACAGGGGAGGGGGCAAGGCACCATAGGAAGAGGGCAGCTACTATACATAATAGCTGCTGAGGTAGTGGAAGACCTATCACTTGGTCCCAGTGTTCTCATAATGCAAAATACCTTCATTCTATTCCCAGGAATTCCAAAGTCTTAACTGCTTCACTAACACTCAAAAGTTCAAGTCTAAGGTGTACTCTGGGACTTAAGGCAAACTTTCATCTGTGAGCCCCTGAAAAATAATAATAGTAGTGATAATAATAATAATGATACATGCTAGGGATTTAGCTCAGTGGTTTGGCCGCCTGCCTCACAAGGACCTGAGTTTGATCCCTGGTACCAAAAACAAAAAAAAAAACAAAAAAAAACACAAATAATAATGATACATAAGATAAAATGGTGGGACAACCACATGATAAATATTATTTTATTCCAAAATAAAGAAATAGGCAATTAGAAAAGAGTAATTGGCTTAAAGTAAGATTAAAACCCTGCAGGAGAGAAAATACATCCTAAAGCATCTTGTGTACACTGCACTCCTTCTCCTATGACATTGCTAGTTGTAACCTATACAGCTGCTGTCTTGGGTTGTACATTGGCCTAGTGGTTTTCCAGGGTGGCATTTCACTTTGCTGATACGGCTACCCTCCTAGAATCTGCACTCCCACAGTTCCACCAGGCACCACCCTCTAAAGTTCTGCTTCATAGTCTCTAGCTCTGTGGCAAACTTCTGCTTACCCTTTCAGACCTTCCTCTGAAATTCCAGTGAGGTCAGCCATGACCCCATATCTTGCATTTTGTATACCTGCAGAACCAGCATCATGTGGATGATATCAAGGTCTGCTACTATCACGAGCTACATCTGGGCCCACTTGAACCAAGGCTATAGTGGCTATGGAGCACTTTGCCAGAAAGCCAGGATCCCAATGCAGTGCTAGCATCTGATCACCTATTCTGAGTGCCTTGGGTTTCCACAAAAATATTCTTCATTTGAGATCTCTGAATCTTTGAAGGAAGAGGCCACCTTGAAGATTTCTGAGATGCCCTTAGGGCCTTTTTCCAATTGTGATGCAAAGTAACTGGTTTCCTTTCATGTTTACTAATCTCTTTAGGAAGCAACTTTTTCCCTGGCCAGGCTGTAAATTTTCCAAATCTTTCCATTCTGCTTCCCTTTTTTAAAATTATACATTCTGCTTTTAGGTCATGCCATTGCTCCTAAATCCTCCTATATGCAGTTACAAGTAACCCAGCAGCAGCTTGAATGTCTTATGGTTTAGATATTTCCTCCATCTGATAACCCAGTTTATCATTTTAAAATTTAGCCTTCAGTAAAGCTCTAGGTCATGGACCTAGTTCAGCCAAATGTTTTCCAATGAAGTTAGAGGGTGGCCTTTACTTCAGTTTTTAATAGTTCTTTGTTTGCATATGAGACATCATCAGCATGGCTTTTACTGTCCACATTTTTTTCAGCATTCTAGGCTATTTCTAGCTTGCTTCTCCAAACTCTGCCAAGTTACCCAATTTTAAAGCTGCTTCCATGTTTTAGGTCTAATTATAGTAGTGACCTCATCTTTAAGACAAATTTGCTGTATTAGTTTTTCATCATTATAATAAAATAACTGAGGCAGGCTAACTTTATATGAGAAAAGAGGCTTATTTTGCTTTATGGTTCTGAAGGTACAGGGTCGAAAGGCCACATATGGAGATGGTTTTCTTACTAGAAGAGTCCCAAGTTGGCACTTAGCATCACATAGCAAGAGATAGAGGATGTGCATTTTGTCCATGTGGTCTCTCTCCCTCTTTTTTTAAAGCCATCAGAATTCAAATATGGGGTTTCTGGACTAATAATCTTATCTCATCCTAATTGCTTCCACACCCCCCAATCCCGCTACCAACATTATACTTAAGATTGTTTCTACCCTTCTAATGTCTCACAATGGGAGTCAAATTTCAACATATGAAAATTTAGGAGACAAACTATGTCCAAACTATAATACTGCTGCCTCTAGGATTTAGACTGGATAGAACCAGCATCATTGAGGGATCACAGTAAGATTTCTCTCTTTTCCATTTCTGTTTCCTTCTATACTTGTATTATGGCTGATATTTAAACCAACTGGATAAATTAACTAAAACTTTCTCTAGCTACTTAGCCATACTTCTGTCTTTAACTTTGTTCTACACTGTAGCTACTTGGAAATTTGTATCTGTACTTATGAGAACCTGGGCATAGGGGTAGAAAGCTCAGAATAGGCCACCTACTATAAACCTTAGTCTTTAATCCAAACTTCTTAAAAAGATTCTCTTTGATGTTTCAGGTATTTGTTCAGCCATTAACGAAGTTATATTTTATTCTCATTTTGGTACAATTTTTCCTGTATAGAACTCTTCCTGCAACCCTATGGGAGGGAAAGTAGAGGGGATGGAAAGAAACAGGTTGATGATGGATAAAGACAATTTGCAAAATACCTATAAAGTCTTTGTGAGAGAAAGTGTGCAGAGTAGGCAAGGGATTGATCTGGAAATCTAGGTCTGAATTTTTGTATTCTTTGATGCTGTTGTTTGAGTAGGTCCCTCAAAATTTTATATGTTAGAAACATAACACCCAAATGCATATGTTTGTGGTATTTGAAAGTAGGCCCTTAGGAAGATAATTAGGATCAGATGAGATCATGAGGGTGAGGCCTCCATAATAGCACTTATGGCTTTCTAAGAAAAAGAGATCTAAGTGAGTACCCTTGCTCTATCTTACCATTGGTGCCCTCTTCCTTTTTATAACTCAGCAAGAAGGGCTTCTCCAGGTCCTGGTGCCATGATCTTGGACTTCCCAGACTCCAGAGCTATAAGAAGTTAACTTGTGTTCTTCATAAACTATCCAGACTCAACTTTTCTGTAGTAACAGTGGAAAACAAAGACACTAGACCCTGTGGATAAATCTATTATTTTATCAACCAATTCATCTTGATTCCTAACTTTAAAAAATATGTAAAAGGACTATACTAGATTGTGAAAAGAAATAACTTTGGTACATTCTGCTGAAGTGTTGGGTTTGTTTATTAAATCTACAAATAAAGACATCAAAGAAGTATTTTTTCTATGAAGAGAATTCTAGTATTTTGTATGAGAAAAAATTTTTTGGAAGAATATCTCATGAACTATAGGACTTTTAGCATCCCCCCCACCCCAACTCCTGCACTAAAAAATGGTAGCATCTTTTTATCATTGTGACCACCACAATTACCACCCCTTCCCATTTCTCAATGACTTTTATAGGGGTCGTGCCCCAGGGTTGAGAACTACTGAGAGAAAGAACCAATCATGAATCTGTTTTAGGCTTCTCCACTAGATTTTGAAACATGAATATCAGGATATGAAATCAACCAAATTATCAAATAGAAAAAAAAATGGAAAAGCAGAATCAAATTAACCAATTTTAGGAAGATCGTATGTCAATGAAAGGAGATGAAGGTTCAGTGTAAGATGAACTACTTAATACAAAAGTGAAGTATTGAAACTATCCCTAGCTGTAACTCTTAGTCTGCCCCACGTTCACAAGCTAACCCTGCCAGCTTTAGCACCCTATATATTTTCCCCCATAAGGGCTTCACAGACATTTTACAAACAATATCTCTATCTCTTATGAATTTGCTTTTTTTATTTCCTTTTCTTTTCGATAGAGGGTCTTGGTATGTAGTCCAGGCTGGACTTAGACTCACTATGTAGCCCAGGCTGGCTTGAGTCTCATACTGATCGTCCTGCCTCAGCCTCCTGAGTGCTGGGATGACAGGCAACCCAACTGAACTTGCATTTTTATCTTCTACCTCCTATCTGATGGAAGTAGGTAAGAAAAGAGTAGCGCATCTAGATTTGTGGTTTGTAGCTAAAGCAGTGGTTGTGAACCCTATTTAGAAATAAAAGCAGGAATGAAAAAGTCATTGAAAACACTTAAAATGTCAAGACTTTTTCACAATTTCTTTATGGCTTCTCTATCCCTGTCCTATCCCGTGGCATTCTCACCTACACCTTTCTGTCCCTCCCTCTCCTTGTCTGCCCCAGCCTATTCTTCAGGGTTCAGCTCTACAACATTTCTTCAGAAGCCCTTTATAAATCCCACTATTTTTTGCCCTCCCCTTATGGATCTTGCAGCAGTTCACTTTAATTTATAGTTCTATATGTATATTTTATTCCTCCCATTTGGGTTGGAAAACTACTTGAATGTAAGGCCTGATTCTTCTTCATAGTGCTTGCTTCCACTACCATCTTTGAAATTATTTGCTACTCAGAAATTTTCAGTGACAGTGCTAAAAACCTTCAGTTTTGCCACCAACTGACTAAAGGTATATAAACTTAATTTTTTCTGTATGATGAAGGATGCACATTGTTACAGCAATGTCTGTAGATAAAACACAGTTGAGTGGATGGTGCTGTATAGGATAAGGCATAGTCTGATGCAAATAAAAAGCTTAACTTTAATAACTGAAAGAAAAATGATCATTTAAAAAATGACTAACTGCATTTGTCATCTAGAACTGTGAAAAAATTTATATCTGGGGTGGATGGTATTTTCTTTTATAAACCTTGATGAGTAAGGCATAGACAAAGAGAGCTAAGTTGACCTGTCAATAAAGACTGATTAGAAATATTGAGAAACAGAGAGAGTCGTGAGGTGGAGAAAGTAGAAAGAACTTGGAAAAGAGGTGAGGTGGGCCTACCAAAGACTGACAGAAACAGAAGGACCTTGATCTAGAGAGACCAGCTACAAGGGAATCTCAAGTGGGTCCAGGAGAGAATCCTGATCAACATGATTACACTGGTATTTTCCTTTGGTTTATAGGAAGAGTCACAATTAAGAACTAATTCTGAAATGTTTTTCCCTATGTGATTATAGCCTTGATTACATAAGCCTTCAGGAAAAGTTTACTATACAGAATAGCTTTCTTTTAGTAAGGCTAAAAAAGCAGAGCTGATAAGCCATGTGAGACAAACTATGTGGAAAAAGAATGGTGATGATAAGATGACTATTACTATTGCTGTTTGGTTATGTGTCTGCTGGCTTTGAGCTCCATTCCAATCCTCCCATACTCTCTACAGGAAGTGGAAAGGATGCAAATGATGTTTCCTAGGTTCCTTTCCCTGAGAGATTATAGTTAAGCTTTTCCTGTGCCCTCTGGGATGGATGCACCAGGTAGAAAGCTGGAGGAAGGGGGTAAGAAATCAATTTTTTACTGCTTAGGGTAGAACTTCAGGACAAGAGCACCAGCAAGCAGGCAAATTTGGGCTTCTGAATGCCTTCTCAGGCATTGGTTTCAGCAACAGAATTAGCAGCAAAACACTTGTGGGCTCTGGCTTAAGCAGCAGCCAAGCCTCTGTGTTCCTGGGGTATTGATGAGAAGTTAAGTTCATGGCCTCCTGCAGAGCTCCAGGAGTGTTGGTGGGAATGCAGGCACATGGTCTCCTGCAGAGCAGTAGCAGCACAAATGCAACAGCAGCATGGTTGCAGCTGCACCCAGCAGTCTGTCTTAGCACCACAGAGCCACAGACTCTAGGCAATGTCATTTTCCCTTCTGTTCTTCTACCCTTGGTTGTACTTTAGCCTTGTCAACATTTTTGTGACCCATTCCTTATGTTATATTTCCTCGGAGAAATTGATATTTATTGTATGTGCCAACCTTAGTACTCAGATATTTAGTCAAATATTACTCTAGGCATGTCTATGAGGTGGTTCTGTATGAGGCAGACATTCAAATCCGTAGACTGAGAAAATCAGATGGCCCTACCTAATGGGCAAGGCCCCCATCCTGTCAGCTGCAGGCCCAGAGAGAACAAAAGGCTGGCCTGCTTACAAATAAGGGGGAGATCCTGCTTCACTGCATAAGCTCTAACATCAGTTTTATCCTGCTTTCTTACTTGAATTGAAACAATGGTTCTTGGGTCTTAAACCTTCTAGGTTTCAGGCTGGAAATCACTGCAAGTTCTCCTAGTTCTTAGGTCTTCAGACTCAGACTGGAGCTATACCATCAAGTCTCTTGAGTTTCTAGTTTGCTGTACAAATCACTAAGAATTCACCAAGAGATCACTGCCATCATAGGGATGCCCACTTCTACAACACCATAGGGGAAGACTGAATTCTTTGTGTCCTATAGAGCTGCAGCAGGCAAGGATGCCTTCACCTAGTCCTTAGAGCTGGAGCCACTTGCACACAGAGTCAGTGTGAGTGGGGGAAATGGGGCTTCCCACAGAGTCATGTGAATAGCACTGTCATGCCTATGGATGTGGAGGACAGAGTACTGCATTAAAGAGGATTAATTTCATGCCTTAAGATCTAATGAATTTGTCTTGTTAGGTTTTATATTGCTTGAGATCGGTCATCCTTTTTTTTTGTCCAGATTTTCCTGCTCAGAATGGAAGTATCTATTCTATATATGTCCCACTATTGTATTATGAAAGCACATAACTTATCTAGTTGCATAGATTCACAGCTGAAGAAGACTTTTATTTCAGAATGAATTGCACCTCTAGTAACACTCATATCTACTTTAGATGATAATCTAGATGAATACCTGGACTTTACACTTTAGTTGATGTTGGAATGAGTTAAGATCTTCAGAGTCATTGAGGTAGAATGAAATGAATTTTGCATGCAAGAAGCATATGAATTTTGGAGGGTCAGAGGTGAAATGTTACAGACTGGATGGTGCCTTCCTCTCAAAATTTATGTGTTAAGAGTACTACTCTTCCAAAAAGAAGAATAAATTTAAGTCATCTGTAGGAAAATGGATGCACTCTGAGACCATAATGTTAAGTGAAATAAATAAGACATACAAGTTTAACTATCCCATGGTTTCTCTTATATGGGAAAACCAAAATATAAAGAACAAAGTAAAAGATGATAGGAAATAAGGGGATAGATCTTTCTCAAATGGGAAGGGGATTAAGAATTGGAGGAAGGGGGAAGGGAAGGGGATGAAAAAAGAATTAAGATGTGTTATGTACATGTACCAAGTCCCCACAAGGAATGTAATCAAACATGTACTGATTAAAAAAATACAGCAGGGCCTGAGATTTAGCTCAGTGGTGCCATGCCTGCTTCACAAATGCAAGGCCCTGAGTTCAATCCCTGGTACTACAAAAAACAAAACAAAAACAAAAAACCCCCAAAATACAGCTTATGTTGAAGTCATACTCCCAATGTGGCTGCAAGAGGAGGCGATAAAGGTTAAATGAGTTCATAAAGGTAAGGCCTTAATCTGATAGGGCTAGTGACCTTGTAGATGGAGAAACACAAGATATCTCCTGCTATGACAGAGCAGCTATATGCAAGCCAGCAAGAAAGCCTTCACCACACTGAATCAACCTGCATCTTGGGGTCTGCCTCCCCAGCCCCCACAACAATGAGAAAATAAGTTGCTTAAGTCACTCTGTCTGTGCTATTACACTATGACAGGAAAACCCAACATGGAAACCTAGATGGGTTTCTGTTTTGGGACTGAATAAAAACTAATAAAGAAGCCATACAAAATGGATCAAAGTAAAAAACAAACCCATGCAAACGCAGCCACAATGTGGACAACAAAGAAAATGTACAAGTGAAATCCATGTATCTCCTGCAATTGAAAGAAAATATTGACAGAAGAGAAGGGGTGGCACTGTGCAAAAAGCAAAACTGTTTTATTTAGATATTATAAACAAATGTCATCAAAATTTTAGATAATTTTGGCGATATCCAGATTATGTGTTTACTATCACGTAAACTAACCCTTGCCTTTGAGTATGTAAAATATCATGGTCAAAGAAGTAATTGAGCTGAGTGTGGTAATACATGCTTATAATTCCAGCACTCTGGGAGGCTGAGGCAGGAGGATCACAAGTTCTGGGCAATTTATCAACTTAGCAAGATCCTGTCCCCCTCAAAAAATGCAAGAAAGGTGGGGAAGCTGGGGGCATAGATAGTGTGAAGGTTTTGGGTTCAATTCCTAGTACTGCAAGGGAAAAAAAAAGAAGTAACTGTTTCTCCTCATCAAGGCCTCAGTGTAAAAGAACAACCAATTGGATAGTGGATGTGTTTATAGACACCATGGGCTGTTAGATTTTGGGCTTAAAGTGTAATTGTTGCTGACTTCTTTGGTCCATTTCATCTCTACCAGTTTGTAGCTTAAAATAATTGTTTCTCAAAATATGCTGTGAAGCACAGAAAGGTTGAAAGCCATCACTTACATAGTGGCCCTTCAATAAACATTTTTTCAATGGCATCTCAACCTTGCATTTTCTTTAACAAACAGATTGTAAGTATAATGTCACTATATTTTTCTGCTATCTAAAGAATGTTACATTTATGCCACTGTATTACTGAAATTAAAAGTGAATAAAAATAAGTCAGATTTCTATTATAAAAAACTTAAAAAGAAACAATACATTAATAATTATAGCCTATCTCTGGATCAGGGTAAATTATTATTAATGCTCATCTTAAAAGTGGAAAAAATGGGCTCCTGGCCCAGAGGAAGGGGCTTCCCAGCCACCATCTGTCCCGCTGCTCCCGACCCAGAGGTAGGGGCATCTGAGCAGCTGTCCCACTGCTACTGGTCCAGAGGAAGGGGCTTCCTGGCCACCATCCCTCCTGCTGCTCCTAGCTCAGAGGAAAGGGCTTTTGGGCCACCTTCTGTCCTGCTGCTCCTGGCCCAGAGGAAGGAGCTTCTGGGCCACCATCCCTACCACCACTTCAGGCCCCTGTCCCACCTCTCCCAGCTCAGAGGAGGTGAGCAGTGCAGGAACTGACAGCACCCCCACTGCCCCCCCCATAGGAATGAGAAAACACGTAAATAAGTTTCAAAACCAGACTTCCAGATCACCTACAGCAACCTCAAAGGGAAATGAGATGGAACACTCTAACACTCAACCACCTGGACCCACTGAACTGGCAACAAAAGGGGATCTAGAAAAAATGAAATCAGAAATAATTTCTCAGATAACAGGAGAAATTGTGCTCCTAGTGCAAGACATGATTAATAAATCTACAGAGGAGCTCAGGAACATGATGGAATCCCAACATAGGAAACAAATGGAATCCATAAAACAGATGGAAATAGATTTCCAGGAGATGAAAAACTCCACTGAAAGTCTACACAGCAGAATGAGCCAATGTGAGGACAGAATTTCAGATACAGAAGATAAGATTGCAATTAATGACCAGGAAAAGAAAAATTGCTTCAAAATTATAAGGGAACATGAGAAATCAGTCCAGCAGCTGCTAGATGATGCAAAGAAGAATAACATAAGACTGATTGGAGTCAATAAGAAACAGGAGAGAGTGCAGATGACATAAAAAAAAAGTCTTCACAGAAGTAATGGCAGAAAACTTCCCAAGCAGGGGAAAAGAGCTTGACATACAGATAAGTGAGGCATATAGGACAAATAGCCTTGATCAAAAAAAATCTACACATAGGCATATAATTGTTAAGATTCCAGAAACTCAACAGAAGCACAAAGTTCTACAAGCAGTTAGAGAAAAGAAACAAATCACATAAAAAGGAAAGTCCATCAGAATCACAGCAGACTTCTCAACACAAATCATCAAGGCAAGAAGAGGTTGGAGTGACATATTCCAAGCCCTAAAAGAAAACAGCCTCCAACCCAGATTGATGTACCCTGCAAAACTATCTTTCAAAATGGATGGAGAAATAAGATACTTTCATGACAAAGAGCACCTTAGGAACTTCGTGAATACCAAACCAGCACTCCAAAAAATTTTACACAATATCCTAGGAACGGACATTGAAGATCACAACCCCAGGAAGCAAAGCAGAATGAACCCATCTGGCATGACAAGAAATTAAATGTAAAGGGGGAGAACCCAACAAAAAGAAAAAGTCATGGCAATGATAAGTCAATACATTTCAGTTATAACTATCAATATTAATGGTCTCAATTCACCAATCAAAAGAAAGAGACTGGCAGAATGGGTCAAGAAGCAAAATACAACAATATACTCCATAGAAGAAACACACATAATTCAAAATGAAACTCATAAACTGAAAGTTAAAAGATGGAAAACAATACTCCATGCAACAGGAACCACCCAAAAAAGCAGGAGTAGCTGTCCTCTTTGCAGATCAAGTGGATTTCAAACCAACACTGATTAAGAGAGACAAAGAAGGACATTACATCCTTGTAAAGGGAAGAATCCAAGAGGAAGAGATGACAATCATAAATATCTATGAACCAAACACTAGTGCACCCAACTATATAAAACAAATATTAATGGACATGAAAAGTCATTCATGCACTAATACAATTGTAGTGTGGGACCTCAACATCACACTGTCACAAACAGATAGATCAACTAGACTAAAAATAAGTAATGAAGTACTAGAAGTCAATCAAACTCTTGAACAAATGAACTTAACAGATGTTTACAGAGTCTTCCACCCCACAAAATCAGAATACACATTCTTCTCAGCTGCACATGGGTCATTCTCCAAAATAGACCACATACTCACACATAGAACACGTTTAAGTAAGTGCAAAGGAATTGAAGTTATCCCCTGTATATTAGCAGACCATATGAAATTGGATATTCATAGAAAAAGAAACTTGAAAAATTTCATAAGCATGTGGAAATTGAACAACGCACTTCTGAATAACCAATAGGTCACAGAGGAAATTAAAGAAGAAATCAGACAGTTCCTTCAAATAAATGACAATGACAATACAATATATCAGAATCTATGGGACACAATGAAAGCACTCTTATGAGGCAAATTCATAGCAGTGAATACACATTTTAGGAAAACAGCATGAGCCCAATTAAACAACCTGATGCTGAACCTCAAGCTTCTAGAAAAAGAAGAGCAGGACAACCCCAGTGCTCATACAAGGGAGGAAATTATAAAGATCAGAGGAGAAATCAATGCAATGGAGACTAAGAGAATGATACAAAAACTCAATGAAGCCAAGAGTTGGTTCTTCAAAAGAATAAACAAAATTGACAAACCCTTAGTCAACCTTATCAGAAAAAGGAAAGAAAAGGCCCAAGTCCTTGCAATTGGGAATGAAAAAGGTGAAATTACCACAGACCAAGCAGAAATCCAGAGGATCATCAATACCTACTTCCAGAACCTGTATCCCAATAAGATGGACAACACAGAAGAAATGGACAGATTCCTAGATACATATGAATTACCAAAGTTGAATGAAGAAGACCTAAAAATTCTAAACAACCCAATATCAACCAATGAAATTGAAAATGTAATTAAAAACTTATTAACTAAGAGAAGCCCAAGTCCTGATGGCTTCACTGCTGAATTCTATAAGACATTTAGAGAGGAACTACTGCCACTACTGTTTCAACTCTTCAATGAAATTGAAAGGGAAGCAATACTCCCAAATTCATTCCTGGAAGCAAGCATCACCTTGATCCCCAAAGAAGAGAAAGACTCAACTGAAAAGGAGAACTATAGGCCCATCTCACTAATGAACATAGATGCAAAAATCCTTACTAAGATACTGGCAAATAGAATGCAGGAGATCATCAAGACAATCATACACCCTGATCAAGTGGGATTCATCCCAGGAATTCAGGGATGGTTCAACATATGCAAATCAATTAATGTAATACACTATATCAATAGAGCCAAGGAAAAAACCATATGATTGTCTCCACAGATGCAGAAAAAGCATTTGACAAAATCCAACATGCATTTATGATAAAAACTCTACAAAAAATTGGAACAGATGGTCTCTACCTCAAACTGATAGAAGCCATCTATGAAAAGCCAACAGCCAATTTCATATGAAATGGTCAAAAACTGAAGTCCTTCATACTAAAATCAGGAATAAGACAAGGATGTCCTCTATCACCACTCTTGTTTAATATAGTTTTGGAAAAATTAGCCATGGCAATTAGACAAGAGAAGGAAATAAAAGGAATAGAGATAGGAAATGAAGAAGTCAAATTGTCATTATTTGCAGATGACATGATACTCTATATAGAAGACCCCAAGAACTCCACCAAAAGTCTTCTAGACTTAATAACCAAATTCAGTCAAGTAGCTGGTTACAAGGTCAACACACAAAAATCAATAGCTTTCCCCTTCATGAATGGCAGACTCACTGAGAGAGAAATAGGGCAAACAATTCCTTTCACAATAGCATCCAACAAAATGAAATACCTAGGAATCAACCTAACGAAAGAAATCAAAGACCTCTTCTCTGAAAACTATGGCCTCTGAAAAGAGAGATTGAAGATGATATCAGAAAATGGACAGACATCCCCTGCTCCTGGGTAGGAAGGATTAATATAGTGAAACTGGCCATACTTCCAAAACTGTGATATAGATTTAATGCAATTCCAATTGAGATCCCAGCAGCATACTTCATGGACCTTGGAAAAACAATCCACAAATTCATTTGGAACAAGAAGAGACCCAGAATATCAAAAGCAATTCTAGGTAACAGAGGCATGTCAGGGGTTATCACAATCCCCAACCTGCAACTATACTACAAAGCTACTGTGATAAAAACAGCATGGTACTGGAAAAGAAACAGACCTGAGGACCGGTGGAACAGATTAGAAGATGCAGAAACAACGCCAGACACACTCAGCCACCTCATCTTCGATAAAGGAGCCAAACACCCTCACTGGAGGAAAGATAGCCTCATTAATAAATAATGCTGGAAAAATTGGGTTTCAACTTGCCAAAGATTAAAACTACACCTATATCTCTCGCCTTGCACTATACTAACATCATAATGGATTAAAGACATAATATTAAAATAGAAATGCTGAACCAGTTGGAACAGAGGTTTGGTAGAACTTTTGAAGACATCGGTGTAGGAAAAGATTTTATGAACAAAACCTCAGTTGCCCGTGAACTAGCACAAACCATCAACAACTGTGCAGATGCATTGAGTTTTAGAATAATAATGAAATTCTACCTAGAATGCAACTTTGAGCATAGAATGATGCAGAATGTTGTGATGGTTGTTAATGTGCAGAAGATCAAAGCTACTTACAAGGAGTGCCTACACTTTGCCAGTAAGACACAAATTTAGATCACATCATATATATATATATATATTATATATATATATATATATATAATATATATATATATATCAGCAAACTGGGATCTCTTATTAAAAAGTTTCTGCACAGCAAGAGAAACCACCAGCAGTGTGAAGAGACAACCCACAATGTGGGAAAAAATCTTCACCTGCTCTTCCTCAGACAAAGGTCTACTATCTCAAATCTATAAAGACCTTAAAAAGATGAGACCTCCCAAATTTAAAGACCCAATCCAAAAATGGGCATCTGAAATGAACAGACATTTCTCAGACAAAGAAATAGAAATACCTAATAAATACATGAAAAAATTTTCAACATCACTGGTCATTTGAGAGATGCAAATGAAAACGACATTGAGATTTCACTTCACTCCAGAAAGAATGGCTGCTATCATGAAATCAACCAATAACAAATGCTGGCGTGGCTGTGGGGAAAGAGGAACCCTTCTCCACTGCTGGTGTGAGTGTAGACTGGTGCAAGCACTGTGGAAATCAGTATGGAGATACCTCAAAGAACTAGGACTGGAAGTCCCATTTGACCCCGCTATTCCACTGCTGGGGATCTTCCCCAAAGAATTAAAAGAATCATACCACAGTGATATATGTGCACCCATGTTCATAGCAGCACAGTTTGTGATAACTAAAACTTAGACACAGCCCAAATGCCCATCAACTAAAGACTGGATAAAGAAAATTTCCTTTGTTTTATAAAATGGAGTACTACTCAGCCATAAAAAATGAGAAAATAGAGACATTTATAGCTAAATGGGTGCACATTGAGGCGATACTCTTAAGTGAAATAAATAGGACACACATGTATAAACACCGAATAGTTTCTCTGTTGTAAGAACCTGAAAGTGTAAATAAGGACTAAATGTATAATAGGTAATGTGAAATAGGAAGAAAAGGGGCAAAGGGGAAGAAAGTGGAAGGTCTAGGGTAAAGGATAGAAGGGAATTGGATTAATATGAGAAAATGGAAAACTAGGAACAAAATCTTTGTAAATAGGGAGGACTGGAGGGGATGAAGGGAGGGTTGGGCAAGGATGAAAAATAAGAACCAAGAGAGACTATGTAAAGGTGCAAATTTCCAATGATGAATGTCATTATATTGTATACCTAAAATGTACCAATGATTAGAATGAATAATCTATAATGCAAAATAGGAAGAAAAGGTCCAAAGGGGTAGGGGTAGTGGGAGGGGCAGGGGAAAGGAAAGAAGGGAAAGGAAAAATGATGAGAAATGGAAAAAATGGAAATAAAGTCTTTGTAAATAGGGAAGGGTGGAGGGCCCGAAGGGAGGGCTAGGAATGGGGAAAAAATAAGAACCAAGATGCATCATGTAAAGGTACAAGTTCCCAATGAGAAATGTAAATGTATTGTATACCTAAAATGTACCAATAAAAGAATTTAAGAAAAAAAAAGTGGAAAAAATGATCAAAAGGAACATTTGAATTTAACTAAAAGCATGCAGCTTTTAATTTTTATTGAATGAATTAATTGAGCTCATTATAAAACTAAAGGAAATTACTTAAAGAAAATTGAAAGTACAACAGAAACAAAACACCAACTAATTGAAAATTGTAGTATTTACATCCTATGAGTAAGGGATACAATAGCAAGGGAAACTGGAGGGAACAAATGTAAAAATGCTTTATAAAATCTATTCAAATAACTAGTCTAATAAAATAACTAGTCATATAATCCTTTATATTTTGAAAATGTGATTTTATTTATGGATCCTCTAAGAGCAATGATAAATGATTCATGCTGCTTTTTTCCCCTTGTTAGTATTTTTTTTTTTTTTTGGTACCGGGGATCGAACTCAGGTCCTTGCACTTGTGAGGTGTTAGTATTTTTGTACATCATTTTGTTTCTTGTATATTTTTGTTGTAATATAATTCAATGTACCATAAAAATGACCCTTCTAAGATATACAATTAAGTGATTTTTTAGTATAAGCATAAGGTTGTATATCTGCCACTAATATCTAATTCCAGGACATTTTTATCAGCCTCTGAAGAGACCCACACTTTTTAAAAGTCACTCTCCATTATCTCAGCCCCAATTTACTTTCTGTCTCTGTGGATTTGCCTATGCTAGACATTTCATATAAAAGGAGTCATCTAATATATGGCGTTTTATGTTGATCATCTTTCATTTAATATTGTAGCATGTATCAGAATTTGATTCCTTTCTATGGTCATGTTGCCTTTCTATTACTGATATTACTGCAGAATCTCAGTGCTAGTTTAATTATGAAAACTTTCTGGATGCATTCTCAGTTGAATCCTCTTGTGTAATAGGCCCACGGCTTTGCTTACCTGTGCAGAGTGGGCAACTACTTCATGTTATTTGGAGAATGCTAAGAAACTCCCTTATAACATTTGTTACTCCATCTTATGCTACACCCCTCCTTCTGCTATACTTTAAATCTTGTCATTAATAATTTATCTTAATGTCTTAACAAGCACTTTGTTTGAAAATACACAAGTACCCTTTAGGAGTATATTGACTTGTAATTAATTTTCAGTTGATTAGCTTAGTTTCATCACTGAGAGTAAATTAATAGTGCTGAATTCCCCATTTTTAAAATTAGGATTTTAATGGACGAAGAAAAGATATAAGAATAAATTTGATGTAAGATGTTTTCCTGAAGCAAAGGTCATCTCTGAACACCTGATAATTAGTTTTTTAATTCACCTAACAATCATTTATAGAATGCCTAGCCCAACAGTATCAAGTCCTGTCCTTTTTTCCTCTTTTTTTTTAAGTGAGGATACAAAGCTGTATTCTGCCTTTAAGGGACACACAGTCTTGTATGGGAGATAGACATATAATCAAGCCTAAGGTCGGGTACTGAGTGCTGGGATGCATGGGTAGACAAAGAGCTATGAAAACAGATTGGAACAGAAAGGTCAAGGAAGGCTCCTGGGAGGAAGTGTTGTGAGCAGAGACTTTCAGACCAAGTATGAGTTAGCTAGATGAGAAAAGAAAAAAGCCATCACAAGTAGAGGAAGTGATACCACAAAGAAACCTAGAAGAATGAAATCATAGGCTATATTCAGAAACATCAAGTTGGCCATTATGACCAAAAACAGGAAAAGAGAAAGTGAGATAATAATGATAGTTTAGTGTTTCCTATGTGCTAGGCACTGCCCAAGTATTTTGTATGGGCTATTTCACTCAATGCTCACGTGGATCTTACCACATATGTGCTCTTTCCATAACATTTTACAAGAGCAGGAAATTGAGACATAGAAAGGTTAAATACTATATCTACATTACCATGTAGATTTGCAAAGGAAGTGTGTTGCCAGAATGTAATGATGGGCTTTGTGAGCCAGGCTGAGGAACTTGACCTTTATCCTGAAAGTGATGGGACCCTGAAGCATTTTAAGCGGGAAGGTGATCTGATATAAGCAGATTTACCATTTTAGAAACCTTAGTATGGTAGAGGTCGAGTAGGAGAAAGAGAACAATAATCCAGGTAAAAGGCAATGAAGGCTTAACCCAAGATGATGGGAGTGCAACAGGAGGGAAGAAAATGGCTCAAAGATACTACTTATGAAGTACAATTAGACTCCAAGGAGGTGGAGACAGAAGAGGCAGGGTAAAACAGTGAGCCTTTTAGAGCTTTCAGTGATACAGACAGCCTGCTGTGGCACACACGCCATGGGTTTGCTACCGCTGGTCTAGAATGACTGTGATAGTATCAAAGATGGTATCAAAGATTGTTCCTGCAACCTTGGGAGTACAGAAGTAAGTGTTATTGGGTTGTTCCTTTAGAAATGACTCACCAATTAAATATATTCCAGGTCCTTCTTGCCTCGAACAAAGAATTGGATGAGACAAGCCAAAAATGGTGCCAAAAGTTCATGTGAAAGTTGAAGGATGAAGGGGTAAGGGAAAACTGTCTCTGCAGAGTGAACTTGGGTCAAACAAAAGAGGAAAGGAGAAAAAGAGCAAAAATAAAAGTATACCCTAGCCTGGAAGACACACTGGAATACTATAAAGAGTTATAACATGGGCTTCTTGTGGTGTCTGTGTCCTTATATGTTGTTCACATCTCGTGGGATCCCGCAACAAGTTTCACATACCCCCAAGGGATCCTGGGAATTATTTGGTGCTGCCCTGGGATCTTGTAATTAACAGGTCCTCACTTATTTTCCAGCCAGTTTTGCCATGCCCTACCTCCTATTTCAGCAGGAGGAGTTTAAATTCATGTTGAGAAGGAAGCATTTAGGCAACTTTCAAGGTGGGGGGGGGGCGAGAGAGAGAAAACAGAGATAGAGACAGACAGAGAAAATATTTTGTGGGTCCAGAGCCCAACATGGCTGATTGCTGCCTGGGCTGGATATGTGAAGTTGTAGGCTTGTAGGCACTGGGTCATTCATAAGTGATAGATGAAGGAAAACAGAGACTTAAATGTGGGTCTCTCAATGAGAACTTGAGTGGATAGAAGAGCACAGAAAAAAAGAATTATGCCCTGAGCAGTAGCAGAACATCACTGAGGGGCAAGTAGAAGAGCCTGCCTGGAGGACACTGGAAAATGATAGAAGAAGGAGGAGATAAGACTGGCAGCAGTGGAGTCATTGATATTAAAGTGAGCGTTTTTAAGGAGGCAGTGAATAGAAAAGTAAAATGCTTCTTTATGGTCCGGAAAGACTCGGACATAAACTATCATTGAATGTGACAATTTGAAGATCAATGATGACTTTTATTGAAAGGAGTGTCAGGAACTGGAGTCCAATTTACAACCACAAGTGAATGTGCTATGAAGAAATAGAGAAAGTGGGCATAGTATCAATCTTCATGAGCAAGGGTTTAAAGGGAAGATGTGAAGAGAGGGCACACAAAGGAGGAGGAGAGGCCACCTAAGTGAGCAGAAGATTTATTCTGACCACATGTCTACACAGGGGAAATATTCATACTTAGTTTTGCAGCTATAGGCAAATAAGTAAGAATCTGATACACCATTTCTAGTTTGCTGAGCAACAGCGTCTGCAGGATCCTCTGTTGCCTATGGAGCATGAAGGACCCTGGTGAGGTTGCAGTGAGTCACGAGGAGGCTAAGATCACATTCAGCTTCCTCTAGAGCCAACCTCAACCTGGAGAGAGCTCAAGGTTTCCTATAGGCTGAGTGTCAAGCAGGGAACTAGGCAGCTGAGATCTTGGCTGGCTTGTCAGCCACCTTGCAACAAGAGATTTCCCTGTGGGGACAAGGCCTGCTACATGAAGCATAGGGGGTAGATCTTATAAGACTTACCACATCGCATTCACCTTATAGGATACCCAAAGGTAGGAAGCTGCTCAAGGCCCTTCTACACTGCTATTGACCATCTAAAGGACTGCTCCAAAGAGCTGAAAAGAATAAAACACCAGAGCCAGAAATAGACTAGGTAAAGACTCTAGCAACAGCCAGATTGAGCTAAAGAAAGCTCTTCATCCAACATGCACCCAACTATGTATTTAAAATTGCCATTCCTACTCTGCTTGTGTTTCTGGACACTTTAATCAACTCTGATTTATTCCATTGTTGAGGGATGGATGCCTGATCTAGAGTTAGAGGGGTGGCCACAAACATGACACTGACTTTGAATAGAAGAGGTAACAGAAATTTATTAGTCACGTAAACACATGGCACAGAGTAGAACACAGCAGACCACACAAGGCCGCATGAAGGCTGTATGAGGAAACAGAGTGAATAACCATGGGCTTGGGAAGCAGGCTTTGCAGTGTCAAGACAGCAAGGTGACTTCTGATTCCTGTAACAGGATGTGATTTGCTTGTTGGAGTCTTCTGCTGGTTGGGCATGGAACTGAAATCCATTTCTCAGGGATACACAGGAGCTATGACTGGTCTCCTTCATAAGGAGAGCTGGCTGGCTAGAGAATCTTATCCCCTGAAGCAGAATGGGGAGGCAAACTAAGGCTTAGGCCTGTGTCAGGACAGCACATACTACTAGGTCTTAATTTTAAGTCTAAAACCTCAGAGCTAATGGGATAGAGGCCTTCTGAGAGTTAGACAGGTAGAATGGGAGGATTGAAAACAGGCAGAGAGAAAACACTGAAGTGGAGAATGACAGAAGATGATAACAGTTTTGGTTAATGGAAACTTACCTGAGGGATGCTCAATTTTAAATTAGAAACAACTAAAAAATTATTGGCTTAAACTGTTTTTTGGTTGGACTGAAGTTATTTTCTATGCTATTGAGCAGAAACAAGGCTTATGAAAGAAAAATATGTACAGCAATAAAAGTAAGGGGGGCAGATGTTTCCACAGTGTTGACTGGTGACACCCAACCCATATTCATCATGCCATTATTAAAAATTGCAAAGGAGTTATAGAAGAGGATGGGGGCTCCCTGGAAAATGCTGAAAGCTGGTTGTCAAGAAGGCTCATAGGTGACATTACCTAAGGTGAATTTAGCAAAGCCACCAGTTTGGCCCTTATCCCTGTCAGCACCTCCGAGCAAAGAAGCCTCAGAAAAAAAAATGATTCCTGGCAATCTACTAATAAGAGGCCAAGTTTACTTACAGCATAAAATACTCAATTCTACACACCAGAATGCATGAATCCCTCACATGTAGTGTTCTTTTTCTGTAAAGAGGGTAGCAAGGGAAAAACAAATACCATTTACCTTATCCATAACCGATTATTAGCGTATCAGAATGTTAATTAGTAAGTATTAAAGAGAGATTTCATTACTCTGTTGATAGGTCCGATTAATTAATCATTTCTATTCCACTTACACAGGTACTTTTCTAAAGACTAGAAAGTTCATCTTGCCAGGTTTGGTATTTCTCTCTGGATCGTGCTGAATAAGCTGCTCAGTTCTGTCTTAATTCTTCCCTTGTTTATACTCTGTACTATCTCAGAGCAGACGCACATGCTGCAGGTTTCCTTAGAATGTCCTGGTTATTGATTGCTGAATCAGACAGTATTTTACTTGCTTGTTTACTTGTTTGCCTCCCCCTCAAAACTAAGCCTGTTAGGGCAGGAAAGGAGTGCTTTTCATTTTAATACTCTTACTCTCATTTCTGATTGTAGGGTATTTCACACTCATGCAAAAGCCTCTCTTCCAATTCCTACACCAACTGTTATGTTACTTTCCCACAGTCGTGAGATTATTCTGGCCTCTGGCTCCAGGTCTTCCTTGTCTCCTCTAGTCTTGGTTTACCTATTTGAACGTGGCTCTGTGACTAATCATTAGAAAGTATTCACCTCCGATTTCCTCCCCCTTCTTTCACCATGCCGTAGCCTGACATTGCTCTTCTTGTTCCCCCGGAAGGCAGGACTGAGCCAAATGAGCAGTTACTCTGGTGGCAGAGCTGAGAATGAAAGGACACAGGGTCAAGTTGAATCGGGAGACAGGTTTACCAAAGGCATGACAGCCCTGGAAGGTGGCCTTGTTATCCTGCTGGCAGCTGATTTTACCTTGAAAAAATTCTTAGAAAACTTGAAGCATGTGCTTTGGCTGTCTTTTGTCTGGGGTGGTGGAGGCTGGAAAGGTGAATTTGACCTTGGGTAACATTTAAGGGAACCCTGAAAAAGTGAAACACATGCATACCAGCCTCCGTAGGCTGATAAATGAACAATCCTAGAACACAGCAAGTGCTCAGTAATTATTTGCTAAATGATTTTTTATTGTTCATAATATTTATTACTTTTTAATAACATGAAATAAGACTTTAAGGGTACTACAGGGTGGGAAAAATCTCAGTTGTAGAATTTATTCTTTAGAAAATTTATTAATAAAAGTTTAAAGCTGGGTATTGTGACACACATCTGTAATGCCAGCACTTGGGAGGCTGAGGCAGGAGGATTTCTGGGGGTTCAAGGCCAGGCTGGGCTACACAGTGAGACCCTGTCTCAAAAAACCAACCCCTCCAAGAAAAAGATTAAAATTAATTTTTTAAAAATAAAAATTTTGTTAGAATAAAATAAAATTACAAAATATTAAACAAAGTTCTTATTTTTTCAAAGGGTCAATTTTTTTTTGGTACCGGGGTTAAAACTCGAGTCCTTGCACTTGCACAGAAGGCAGTGAACAAAGGGTCAACTTTTAAAATCAATGTGGGTAGGGCTGGGAATTTAGCTCAGTGGTTCAGCCACCTGCCTTGCAAGCACAAGGTCCTGAGTTTGATGCCCGGTACCAAAAAAAAAAAAAATCAATGTGGGTAAATATTGAGATTGCCTTTCAGGAATTACGTTTATATTGATCTAACAGGAAAGTACTGTTGAAAGGTAATTTTTAAAAAAGAGGTAAAATCATGACTCTTATTCAGATGTAAAACAAAAAATTATATTAATGATCTTAATGAACTCATTGATCAATGAAGGAGCCAGGCAGATATTGTAAGCAATTCAAAATAGAATCCAAAAACAAACAGATGCATTTCTAGATTAGGACTAATGAAGTGAATGCATAAATAGAGACAAAATTGCTTTTTCCACGAGCTAGAGGGTTGGTCCCTCCATCAAGGAGAGTTCAGTTGTCTATAAAAGTAATTATTTAGCAGTGTCATCAGCATCCCACAACTTACAGAATTGGAAGAAATTTCTAAAAATCAGTCAAATAAATGGAAAAATGGGTTGTAAATAATGGCAGGGGTCTTTTGTATTCCTTCTTCTTCAGGCTGATGTCTTATCTAGGCTGTCCTATTAAAAAAACAAAAAAACCCTGCTTGATTCCATGCCAGAAGAATTGAAGACAGCACGTTCTGATTGGTCCAAGGTATAGGACTCAGGAACTGTGTTCTGAATGTGTGTCCTGGATCTCTGTGATTGACAGGTTAAACCCTCTTGTTCTGCCAGTTTGCCATGCCCTAATATCCTGCCTCAGTACTGTAGTTGTCTTTTTGTGTTTGACTTATTTCACTTAACATCATGATTGCCAGTTCTTAGTATCTGTCACAAATAACAGGATTTCATTCAAAAAAAAGAATGACTGAATAGTATCTCATAGTATATGAAATATACATTTTGTTTATGCATTCATCAGTTGATGAATATTTAGGTTGTTTCCATCTCTTTATAGTGAATGGTGCTGCAGTGAATGTAGGAGTGCAGAAGTCTCTTCGACATACTGATATCATTTCCTTTGGATTTATATCCAGTGGTGGGACTGCTGGATCGTATGGTAGTTTTATTATTAGGTTTTTTGAGGAAACTCCATACTGTTTCCCATAATGTCTGTCTTAATTTACATCCCCATCATCAGTGTGTAACGTTTCTTTCTCTCTACATCCTTACCAGCACTTGCTATCTTTGGTATTTTTTTAAGAAGTATTCATTCTGGTCTGTCTTTTCTTTGAAAATCAAATTTGAAAACAGAAGGCTCTTATTTCCACATTACAGTGACAGGCTAGATTGCTTTTCCCTAATGATACAAGTTTTCTGTGGACCTCACTAATCCAATTTAGATCAGTCATATGATGGGTGTGGCCTCTGAGTACACCTTGTCTTTGTTCTCTAAGTTCTAAGGGCACCTTAACTCTGCCCTCTGAGAGTGTGAGCCTTGGGATTATGGAGGCTGTATTTGAGTACCACACTGGTACTCAGGCAACATCACAGGAGAGCAATAAGGGCAACAGGAATTCCTATAAGGTAGTGTGTTCCCTACAGGTCAGACCCCAAAAGTAAGGCACAGATGTCTCAGTGAGAAATGAATTCAGAAGGCCAAAGTTCCCTCAGGTGCCAACTTCCTTTTTAGTGAGACTGGCATAGTGTCAAAAGCCTTGCATCTGTCAAGGACATGCCATTGCAAAGCAATTAAGAACACAGCTGGGGGTAAGGAAAACAAAAATGAATCCTGAAGTGTTTTATTAGAGTATACAAAATGGTGGCTTTTAGAATCAATTGGCCTAAGTTTCAGGAAACAGAAAAAAAAAAAAAATTCCTGTGTGTGCGAAGGAGTTCTTCAGACAGCTCAAGAGAAGCTTAAAAAGATGAGACACAGTGGAAATTAATCTTTTTTTCCTTAATTTTAGGGAAAATTAGTGATGGGAGATCTAGGTGCTGTATTTCCTGGGTTATTATCTTTGAGCTCCTGGCTTGCTCCAGTCAACACCCTTCCTTTGGTCACTATGCCCTATCTTGTACTGCCTACTTGACCTGATTAAATCTCTGCTCCACTTTAATCTTCTTATCTTTGAGGACAGAACGCCTGTAGGGCAAAAGTCCCTCTTCAGGTGTGCTACTTCAAATAGGTTGGATCTTAGATGATTTCCGGAGTAAACCAGACAACCAGACAACTTCATTATATACCTGTCTGGGTGCAAAATGACAACCCTGCGCAGCCACTAGTACACGTGGTGCAAAGGGGCCTGTGAGACCACTCTCACCCACTTGAGTTTGGGCAACACCCCAGAACCAATACTCCTTCCATTGTTCTGAGAAAGGTAGAAAATAAAGTAAGAAAGACCCAGGAAGTCTTCGATGCTCTAGGGAAGAACACATGAAAGTACAAGCATATTAGATCTCCTGGCCTGACTTTCAAGCATTTTTAACCCTCTTGAAGGTTCATGAATGTGTACTACGTCTCATTCATATAATTAAAATCAGTAAATTCTGGGATAGGCATGAGAGTTGAAGCCCAGGAGATGACTCAGTACCCTGTCAGTCTTACTCTAGAGATTCAATAAGAGGCAACCTGGCTGGGGTGCACATCCTTTAAAACTCTGAAAGCCTGAGTTATTGTGTGTCATGTGTTTTTTCACTTTCCTCTCATCCTGGCACCACCTTTTTGTTCATATCGTAATTTTTGTCTGCATGAACTTGCCATAAACCCATCTCCTTCTGATCTTCAATAAATGTAGCTGCTTTTCACTTGCCATTGGATGTGTGCTGGCAATTCTTCGCTCATCATACAGGAGGGCTGCAGTCTGTCTGCTGGATCCATGTGGTAACACCATGACAGTTGGTAATTGTCATAACCATACAAGAAGTGAAAAGAGGTGGTCTGAAACTCCAGCAAATCTCTACCCATTCCCAGAAAAGACAGTGACTTTTCCTCTCTTTTTATCAGCCTATCACTCTCCCTCAATTCTTTTACCCTGTATCTACAATCACCCAATCCCCATTGGGTTGAGAAGTTAATTTGTGAGTTTAATGCTGCTTCTCCTATACTGGGACAAAAAGAAAAGTCTCCTTTGCTGCACAGTAGGAATTGTTATTTTGTTGCAGAATTCCAAGAGAGAAAAAGCATCCAATTTGGGATCAGAAATTTAAAACACTTCTTTGGGGCTTTGTGCAGGTGATTTGGAGCTATCCCTACTTCTACCTCCTTCCCTTCTTCCTTTATTCTTCTTCATAGTGCCTATAGTTACTATATACTGAACTTTTTCATTTTGTTAAGATTGGATGTTCCTTCTGATATAGGAAAAATATAACTCCCAACTTGGTAGATATCAGATGTGCAGAGTTTGTGTTCCCTGAAATCAAAGAATGAATTTCAAAGGACAATGAAGGTTAAGAGTAGAAAAAGTTTATTGAAAGACAGGTGTGGTCACTAGTGGGTGGCCACAGAGGCTCTTTGTCAGAGGGTAATTTATACAGAAAAGTCACAATCTGGGTATAATGTGGGTCAAACTACCATCAACCTATAAGATTACAGGTATATCTGCTTAGCTAATATTGATCCAATAGGGAAGTGGGGCACTAGGGAGACCCTATGGCTAGCTTTATTAACCACAGCTATCTATGACTCCTAAAACAGAAACAATTTTGGGAAGGGATGGGTCTAGATATCTTGGTCACCTACCTGGGTGTCTGATACACATTTGGACTTAATGGACTGGGTGGTACCAATGACAGTATAATCTCAAGTTTCCATTCATCCCTTAGGGAAGTATGCAAGTCTGGCCATTGTGATTTCATCTTGAGGCCTTGCCTTCTTTCCATGTGCCTCCAGCCACAGTTTTGATGTATTCTCATCTTTTGTACTAATCTCAAGGGCCTGTCCCTGTCTGACTATTAGTCTCTACCTAACTTAGCTCCCTATAATACTACTTGCTGAAGGGAAGATATTTTCCTTCTAGTTATTTATGGAAAACACCTAGAAAACTACTAAAAGGAGCCAACGCACAGGCACAGGTTGCATGGATGATGAGCCGTTGTTTCAAGTTTCACAGATTCCCACCTACCTCAAGAATTTTGTAGCCCAGTGTTGTGGCACACACTTGTAATCATAGCACTTGGGAGGCTGAGGCAGGAGGATCACTGTGAGTTCCAAGCTAACCTAGGCTACATAGTGAGTTCAAGACCAGCCTGAACTACATAGTGAGACCTGTCTCAAAAAAACAAAACAACAACAACAAACATTTTTGTTAAAAGCTGTGGCAGGAATGACATTCTACGCGCCCCCCCCCCCCCACTTCTGGGGACTGAACTGAGAGCTGTTACACTGAATTATATCCACAATCATTTTTTATTTTTAGACAGGGTCATACTAAGTTGTTAAATTGCCAAGGCTAGGCTGGACTTTTTGTCTCAGCCTCCCAGACTGCTGGGATTACAGGTGTGTGCCACCATGCTTGTCTTCATCTTTCATTATTTAAAACCTGAAAAAGTTATTAGGCAAAAGGTAGAAACTTCAGTATATATCCTGAAAAAATGCTTTCTTTATTATGGAGATAGGCACCTTTATGTTATGCAAATGTGAAGAAAAGACTGCTTGAAATAGAGCATCAAGTAAAAGGAGCTTAAATGGCTTTGGGGAGGAAAACGAAAGGGTGCAGTCCAAGACATTTTCTGCTTGAAGAAAAGTGAAGCAGGACACCACTTTTTGGTAAAAGACAAAGTGAAATATTACAAAAACAAGTCAAAACACAGGGCTGGTTCATTTGAACCTTAGCAAAAAGCTGTATATTTTTTAGTTACTCCAAATGTTCTCTATAGTCTTAATCGACAGGAGAATCAGTGGCAACATAGAAGATGTTTAGCCTTCCTACTTACTGTCCTGGGAGCTGACGGGTGAAGTGACCCTACTGGAAGGGTTAAAGGCTGCACGTTAACTTGTTCAGAAATGTGTTTACCTTCAGTGACTTCAACTTTCAGCAACAAGGCAAGGGATTGAAGCTGTCCTGGGCTCCAGGCAGGAGAAGTTGCTAGGCTGAAAAAGATTGCTTCTGATTTATTTCCAAATCCCACTTGAAGAGAACTATGAACAGAATTATTTTATATTATAGTTCATTACCACTTAGCGTCCAAACCTTAAGCAGCCTGTTAGAGGGCTGAAAAATACTCTTAAAAATGGTATGGTCATCTATTTTGCCCTGTGCAGTGATCATCATAGAAGGTTAACAAGAAAAAAGAAATGAAGCATGACTATAAAGATAAATGACTGTAGTTGGTGGCCCAACTGTATGACGTTCTTGAAAAGATGGTACAGTGGAAGAAGAAACATCATAGCATGAGGTTATCACTTATTTCTATATACAGGAAGAAAATATGGTTGCCTTAAAAAAGAAAAATAATAGAATACAATAAATTAAGTTCCCAAACCAATGACCACAGAGTTTAATCCTGCAAAGCTAGAAAATAAGTATTGCAACATTAAGGGAAACAGAGTCAACAACCTGGAGAAAAAAACAAGTTCAAAACGTGTTAATATTATTATAGACAACTAAATTTAACCATACTACAGATGAACTAAAGATGCTTCTATAAGCTGTGAAGAATAGTAACAAAGTAATTGAAAAAGCTGACTTGACCAACATGACTCTTCATGGATAAAACCATTAACGAATTATAACATACACAAAAAATAATAGACTCAGAAAAGAGGTGAGGAAATTTGTAAACAAATATGGGAAGGTCTGAAATAATTTAAAAATTCAGCAATACATGAAATCTCCTTTGAGTGGCTGGGTGTGGTGGTGCACTCCTGTAATTCCAGCACTAGGGAAGGTGAGGCAGGGGAATTGTTTTGAGTTCAAGGCCAGTTAAAACTGCAGAGGGAGACTCCGTCTCAAAAGAATACAAAACAAAACAGAAATCTCATTTGAGGAAAAACTTAATTATTTTCTTGAACTGAAAGACTATCTCATCAAGAGTGCTTGAACTTATTAAAAATAATATCAAAGACAAAATACCCAACAAATAACCCAAAGTTAAAGGAGGAAAGGTTTATTTCAGTTCACAGTTTATAGAGGTTTCAGTCCATAGTTGGCTGGCTCCAAGGAAAGGTGGCATGGCAGAGGGGCATCACAGAGAAGAAACAGTCCATGGCATGGCAAAGCCGTCAGGAGACAGCAAAGCTGCACACAGCAAGTAGCAGCAGCAGCAGCAGCAGCAGCAGCAGCTGGCTTTATATTTTATCCTGGCTGTAGGCCTATTGATTGGTGCCACCCATACCCAAGGTGGAACACTCTTAAACTGAGCATCACACATCCTAGATCCAGCTACCTCTGACAAGTCCCACCAATGACAGCATGAGGCTTTGGGAGGATATCTAGATACAAGCCATAACAACAATAAAATGCATTTGGCAACATTTACTGAAATATATAATAGTAAATAGTAGAAGGATAACAATACAGTATCTGAAAATACGGTTCCTAACAAATAGTGTTTTAAAAGTGGTAAAATTTACAGCTTTAAAACTTTTTTTTGTCAGTTTTGTATGTCATTCTACGAATACTCAGAGCCCAGGTGAGAAACAATTAAAAAGGGAAAGAGGTTTAAAATCTTGATTTCCTCAAGGGTAATGGCATGTTCCCCTTTTTATGTAGGAAGATATCAGAAACTCTAAAGTCAGGGACAAGGATAGTGTTAAGACAGAACTCCTTCAAAATGTCCAAGAAACATTATTTCCCAGTTTGAGAATCACTACATGAAGTGACAGAAAACACTGAAGGGATGAGGTTGTATTTCTGAAAGATGTGTAATCAGGAAAAATAAAGACAGAAAGAAAGAATATTTGCTTTTGACAAAAGTGAAAATAAGCAGTCAATGATGACCAAAACTATTTCCTTCACTACTATTATAGGAATTGAGTTTTCAGTTTAATAAAAGCGGCCTAATAAATTTTATTTAATTTATTTTTTAAAATTAATCTTATTGGTACATTTCTGGTATACAATATAATGACATTCATCATTGGAAATTTGCACCTTTACATAATCTCTCTTGGTTCTTACTTTTCCTCCTTCCCCTGCCATCCCTTCAACACCTCCATCCCTCCCTATTTACAAAGACTTTGTTTCCATTTTTCCTTTTTTTATATTAATTCCATTCCCTTCTTTCCTTTCCCCTACCCCTCCCACTTCCCCTTTGCCCCTTTTCTTCCTATTTCACATTATCTATTATACCTTTTAGTCCTATTTACACTTTCAGTTTCTCACATCAGAGAAACTATTCAGTATTTACACATGTGTGTCCTATTTATTTCACTTAAGAGTATCACCTCAATGTGCATCCATTTAGCTTTAAATGTCTCTAATTCCTCATTTTTTATTGCTGAGTAGTACTCCATTTTATTAAAAAACTGCATTTTTTTTGTACAAGGGATCCAACTCAGGTCCTTGGGCTTGCGAGGCAGGCGGAGGAACCACTGAGCTAAATCCCCAGCCCTAAAACTGCATTTTCTTTATGCAGTCTCCAGTTGATGGGCATTTGGGCTGCTTCCAAGTTTTAGCTATTGCAAATTGTGCTGCTATGAACATGGGTGCACATATATCACTGTGGTATGATTCTTTTAATTTTGTGGGGAAGATATGCAGAAGGGGAATAGCTGGGTCAAATGGGACTTCCAGTCCTAGTTCTTTGAGGTATCTCCATACTGATTTTCACAGTGGTTGCACCAGTCTACACTCGCACCAGCAGTGGAGCAGGGTTCCTTTTTCCACACAACCCAACCAGCATTTGCTATTGGTTGATTTCATGATAGCAGCCATTCTTTCTGGGGTGAGGTGGAATCTCAGTGTTGTTTTCATTTGCATCTCTCGAATGACCAGTGATGTTGAACATTTTTTCATGTTTATTTGCTATTTCTACTTCTTTGTCTGAGAAATATCTGTTCATTTCAGATGCCCATTTTTGGATTGGATCTTTAAATTTGAGAGGTCTGATTTTTTAAGTTCTTTGTGTATTCTAGGTAGTAGACCTTTGTCTGAGGAACAGCTGGTAAAAATTTTTTCCCACATTGTGGGCTGTCCTTTCATTCTGTTGGTGCTTTCTCTTGGTGTGAAGAAGCTTTTTAGAAAGAAGAGGTCGTACTTATTGATTGTTTGTGCTAGTTCACCTGCAACAGAGGTTTTGTTCATAAAATCTTTTTCTACACCAATGTCTTCAAGAGTTCTATCTAACCTCTCTTAGGTCCGGTTTAGTTTTTCAGTTTTAATATTTAGATCTTTAATCCATTTTGATTTTAGTTTAGTGCATGATGAGAGATATAGGTCTAGTTTTAATCTTCGACAAGTTGAAACCCAGTTTTTCCAGCACCATTTATTAAAGAGGCTATCTTTCCTCCAGTGAGGGTGTTTGGCTCCTTTATCGAAGATGAGGTGGCTGAGTGTGTCTGGAGTTGTTTCTGCATGTTCTAATCTGTTCCACTGGTCCTCAGGTCTGTTTCTTCCAGTACCATGCTGTTTTTATCACAGTTGCTTTGTAGTATAGTTTCAAGTTGTGTGTTGTGATACCCCCTATCTTGTCTTTATTGCATAGAATTGCTTTTGCTATTCTAGGTCTCTTCTGGTTCCAAATAAATTTTTGGATTGTTTTCTCCAGGTCCATGAAGTATGCTGCTCAGATTTCAATTGGGATTGCATTAAACCTATATAGCAGTTTTGGAAGTATGGCCATTTTCACTATGTTGATTTTTCCTGCAGGAGCAAGGGATGTCTTTCCATTTTCTGATATCATCTTTAATCTCTCTTTTCAGTGTGCTAAAGTTTGCAGAAAAGAGGTCGTTGATTTCTTTCATTAGGTTGATTCCTAGGTATTTCAATTTTTTGAATGCTATTGTGAAAGGAATTGTTTGCCCTATTTCTCAGTGAGTCTGATGTTCATGTAGAGGAAAGCTATTGATTTTTGTGTGTTGACCTTGTATTCAGCTGCTCTACTGAATCTGTCAATTAAGTCTAGAAGTCTTTCAGTGGAGTTTTTTGGGTCTTCTATGTAAAGTATCATATTGTCAGCAAATAATAACAGTTTATCTTTTTCCTTTCCTATCTTTATTCCTTTTATTTCCTTCTCTTGTCTAATTGCTTTGGCTAATGTTTCCAGAACTATATTGAACGAGAGTGGTGATAGTGGACATCCTTGTCTTGTTCCTGATTTTAGTGTGAAGGATTTCAGTTTTTGAACATTTAGTATGATATTGGCTGTTGGTTTTTCATAGATGCCTTTTAGCAGATTGAGGTAGAGACCGTCTATTCCAATTTTTTGTAGGGTTTTTATCATAAATGTGTGTTGGATTTTGTCAAATGCGTTTTCTGCATCAATTGAGCTGATCATATGGTTCTAGATCCTTTGCTCTATTGATATAGTGTATTACATTGTTTGATTTGCATATGTTGAACTATCCCTGCATCTCTGGGATGTATCCCACTTGGTCCGGGTGTATGATCTTCATAATGATCTTCTGCATTCTATTTGCCATTATCTTATTAAGGATTTTTGCATGTATGTTCATAAGTGAGATTGGCCTATAGTTCTCTTTTTCGTTGGGTCTTTCTTGGCTTTGGGGATCAAGGTGCTGCTTGCTTCCAGGAATGATTTGGGGAGTATTGCTTCCCTTTCAATTTCATTGAAGAGTTTAAATAATAGTGGCAGTAGTTCCTCTCTAAATATCTGGTAGAATTCGGCAGTGAAGCCATCAGGACCAGAGCTTTTCTTAGTTGGTAAGTTTTTAATTACATCTTTAATTTCATTGATTGATATTGGGTTCTTTAGAATTTTTAGGCCTTCTTTGTTCAACTTTGGTAATTCATACTTATCTTGGAATCTGTCCATTTCTTCTGTATTTTCCATCTTATTGACATATAGGTTCTTGATGTAGGTCTTGATGATCCTCTGGATTTCTCCTGGGTCTATGATAATGTAATCCTTTTCATTCCAAATTGCATGGATTTGGGCCTTTGGTTTCCTTTTTCTGACAAGGTTGGCTAAGGGTTTGTCAATTTTATTTATTCTTTCAAAGAACCAACTCTTGGCTTCATTGATTTTTTTGTATCATTCTCTTAGTCTCCATTGAATTAATTTCTGCTCTGATCTTTATAATTTCCTCCCTTGTATGAGCTTTGGGTTTGTCCTGCTCTTCTTTATCTAGAATGTTCAGCATCTAGTTGTTTAATTGGGCTCACTCTGTTTTCCTAATAAGAGTATTCACTGCTATGAATTTCCCTAGTAAGACTGCTTTCATTGTGTCCCATAGATTCCAATATGTTGTATTGTCATTGTCATTTAATTGTAGGAACTGTCTGATTTCTTCTTTAATTTCCTCTGTGACCCATTGGTTATTCAGAAGTGTGTTGTTCAATTTCCATGTGTTTATGAAATTCTTGCGATTTCTTTTGCTATTGATCCCCAATTTCATCGCACTATAATCTGATAATATACAGGGAATGACTTCCATTCCTTTGCAATTACTTAAACATATTCTGCAAGCAAGTATGTGGTCTATTATGAAGAACAACCCATGTGCAGCTGAAAAGAATGTGATTGTGTGGGGTGGAAGACTCTGTAAACATCTGTTAAGTTCATTTGTTCAAGAGTTTGAGTTCTAGTATTTCATTGCTTATTTTTTGTCTAGTTGATCTACCTATTTGTGACAGTGAGGTATTGAGGTCCCCCACTACTATTGTGTTAGTGCTTATTTGATATTTCATGTCCGTTAGTATTTATTTTATACAGTTGTATGCACTAATGTTTAGTGCATATATGTTTACAATTTTAATCTCTTCCTCTTGGATTGTTCCCTTTACAGGGATCTAGTGTCCTTCTTTGTCTCTCTTAATCAGTGTTCCTTTGAAATCCACTTGATTTGCAAAGAGGATAGGTACTCCTGCCTTTTTTCAGGTTCCTGTCTCATTGAGGATTGTTTTCCACCCTTTAACTTTCAGTCTATGAGTTTCTTTTTGAATTAAGTGTGTTTCTTGTATGCAGCATATTGTTGGCTCTTGCTTCTTGACCCATTCTGCTAGTCTATTTCTTTTGATTGATGAATTGAGACCATTAATATTGATGATTATAACTGATACATATTGACTTATCATTGTCACGACCTTTCCTTTTTGTTGGATTCTCCCTCTTTGCATTTAATTTCTTGTCTTGCGTGATGGATTCATTCTTCTGGGCTTCTTGGGGTTGTGATCCTCATTGTCTTTTCCTAATAAATTGTCTAAAACTTTTTGGAGTGCTGGTTTGGTATTCATGAAGTTCCTAAGGTGTTCTTTGTCATGAAAGCATCTTACTTCTCTATCAATTTTGAAAGATAGTTTTGCAGGGTACATCATTGTGGGTTGGAGGCTGTTTTCCTTTAGGGCTTGAAACATGTCACTGTAGCTCTTCTTGCCTTGAGGGTTTGTGCTGAGAAGTCTATTTTGATGGGCTTTTTCCTTTGTATGTGATTTGTTTCTTTTCTCTAACTGCTTGTAGAACTTTGTTCTTCTGTTGGTTTTCTGGAATCTCAACAATTATATGCCTATGTGTAGATTTTTTTTGATCAAGGCTAGTTGAAGTCCTATATTCCTTACTTATCTGTATGTCAGGTTATTTTTCCCTGCTTGGGAAGTTTTCTGCCATCATTTCTGTAAACAGCTTTTTTATGTCATCTGTACTCTCTCCTGTTTCTTCATTGACTCCAATCAGTCTTATGTTATTCTTCTTTGCATTGTCTAGCAGCTGCTGGATTGATGTGTCATGGTCCCTTACTATTTTATAGAAATTTTTCTTTTCCTGGTCCCTAATTGCAATCCTATTTGTTATATCTGAAATTCTGCCCTCACCTTGGCTCATTCTACTATGTAAACTTTCAATGGAGTTTTTAATCTCCTGGAAATCTCTTTGCATCTGTTTTATGGATTTCATTTGTTTCCTATGTTGGGATTCGGTCATGTTCCTGAGCTCCTCTAATTTTTTTTATCTTTGTCTGGTCTAGGTTTATAATTCATGTCTTGCACTATGGGCACAATCTCTGCTGCTATCTGAGAAATTATTTCTGATTTCATTTTCTCTACATCTTCTTTCATTGCCCGTTCAGGGAGTCCAGGTTGTTGAGTAACAGTTTTTTCCATCTTGTTTCCTTTTGGGGTTGCTTTAGGTGATATGAGAGTCTGGTTTTGAGCCTTGTTTATGTGTCTTCTCATTTCTATGGGTGGGTTGGGGTGGGAGAATGGGGGAGGGGTGTGTGCTGCTGGCTTATGCATGGCTCACCTCAGTGCTGGGGGCGATGGTATGAAGGACTGGAAGGTTCACCTCCTCTGCACTAGGGGCGGCTCTGCTCCTTGGTGCTAGGTGTGGTGGTACAGTGACCTGGCAGGTTCACGTCTTGTGCACTGTGGGAGTCTCTCTTCCAGCACAATAAATTTTTTTTTTGGTACTGGTGATTGAACTCAGGACCTTGTGTTTGCTAGGCAAGCAGCGGGACCACTGGGCTAAATCCCCAGCCCCTGGCATAATAAATTTTAAAAGGTTCTTAATTATAAAAACATGCATGTAAAATACTAATTAGAAGCATATAGCAACATGAAAATATGGTTATGTACAGGTTTTTAATCCATGTGTGTATATATGTGTATGAGAGAATAACTATGTATGAAAGTGATACTAATCCTGAAAGTGATGCTATAGAAAAGGAGTTCAGTGAATAGGTTTGAAAATATCACAGAGCACTAAAATAGCTCTGCAATTTTCTGGGCTATAGCTTTGCCAGCTGGACATTTCATTCCCTAAGATGTCCTGGAAGAACATTGATATGGCAGAACATTCATATTCTTGAAATTGACCCTAATGATGAATTTGAGTTTTTTTCAGGGAACATGCTTCTAAAGAATTTTATAAGTAGTAGCAGATTTTAAATTTTTTTGAATAACAAACTAATGTATAGCTTTTTCTGAGTTGTAAATGGTGACAAATTTGTGGAGAGAGTAATTGAAAAACAAAATGGAATCTCATAACTGCATACATTATATTAAATCTCATAAAGAGAACTGAATGAATGTAAGGGATACGAGCCATTCTTTGTTATTACTATTCACTGCTCTGATTATATCTACTGAAGGTTTTCAGATTTTAGTTTATTTAAGATTTTGAGAATTTCATCCTTGCAAAATGCCTCCCATAATTTTACAGTTTAAAAAAATTAACTGCCTCTTTTAACTCTTCACTGTAAAAAATCTGTACCATCTTTTTTGAACTTATTTCTGTATCAGTTCCACCAGATAGAGCAAGTCACATTTTTGTAACAGATAAAATAATAGGCCATTTTATAACAGAAAAAAAAGGAACTATATTCCTGTAATGCTGATAGATACTATGCTATGAAAAAATAAAATACTACAAAAGCATTATTGAGTAAGCAAAACAGGGATTAATAATGATCCTAAAATATATTTATTTTCATATACCTTTGATTCTGTTCTTATATCTTTCCTTGAGCTTGGATTGGGGATGCTTAGTAGATAGATGAAAATAAAGACAAATCAAATTTAATATAAATATCTTGGCATGGAAGAAGCTACAGAGAAAAAGTAGGTTGCCAAAGAATGGCAAAGTATGCTTATCCTGCTGAGAAATAGATTTATAGCTGCAGATTACAGTTTTGAATTTAAAAGAACTAACTGAACCTTAGTGGAAAATATAGAAATATTGGTCCAGGGAGATTTTCCAAAGAAAATCTTGAGTCATAAAAAACAGAGGATATTTATAAAGAAAGACATGTAGTAAGAAGTCCTAAGATAAAATTTATCTCTACTGTTAACACATATCCTCAATAAAATCTCTTGGGAATATTATGGACTATGAAAATTATATGAGAATTTGAAAACTAAAATAAGTTCAAGTTGTATAATTTATAGGAAAAAAGAAGCAAATGTGAACTGTGGGAAAGTATAAGGAATTGTAGTTTAGTGGGTTTATTTATTTATTTTTGCCAGAAATAGCTTCAAAAACACTTGTACAGCTGCATTGATTGTGTTTTGGGGCAAAGAAATCCCATGCTTTTCTGACAGAATGGGAAGCATGTGCCGCGATTCACAGACCTCAGCTCTTTGTCCTTAGTTGAATCATGTAATTCTGGTCTGTATGAATTTTAGCTTCAAACCTATAAAATGTAAGGCTAAGGGCTGGATAATTTCCAACGTTCTTCCTAGATGCACCTTGAATCCATAATATTAAGTGAAATAAATCAGACACATGAGCTTAAATTTTGTACAGTTTCTCCTCTGTGAGAAACCTAAAGTATAAATAAATCAAAGAACAAAATAAAAGACCACAGGAAATAGGAAGAGAGTTTTTTTGGAGATGAGAAAGGAACTAAGAGATATTGAGGGAGAGAGGGGGTGTAGAAGGAATTAAGATATGCCATGTACATGTGCTAACTACCCACAATAAATGAATTCATTATGTACCACAAACATGAATAATTTTAAAAAGTCCTTCAAGAAGAATGTTTTCTCTATTGTGTGTATTCTGGTAGCAATATTGGTTCCTTTATTTTCTGCCTTTTAAATCCAAATATAGTGTTAATATTATAATCACAAAGATAAGTTATGGGTATTCTGTAGGGCACAGATCTTCACATACCTGTCTAGATTGTTTAGTTGCAAACTATTTCACCTCTAGCTGATTAAACCTCTGAGCCATAATCCTTAAGCACATTTACGGTCTACTGGTAGGGCTCCAAGTTTTAGTGTTCTGGTATTTTAAAGTTTAAAGTGCATACTTTCCAACCACCTAGTCATGAATTGGAATCTTTACACAGAAGAATTTTGAATTCTAAAACCAAAATACTCTGCTTATTTTCTTCACTAGATCTTTTAAGCTGAGTTAAGTTGCACAAGGAGTTTCTGTCATTTAGCCTTGACTCTTAAAGTTCCATCAAATTTCTTTATTCTTGTTGGCTTACTGTAGCCCCTAAATTTGGGTTGATTTATTTCTACTTGTCTTAAATCTGCTCCCATTGCTGCCTTTTCTCACCAGCGCACAACAGAAATCTTTTATGTCTAATCCACTCCCAGCAATTTCAAACTCCTGTTTTATCCACCTCTACTTGCAATGGTCTGACACAGCAACACAGAAGAGAGAAGAAGGCAGTTCAAATGTAGATAGATGTAACTTGGAATTTAAACCATTATATGTGTTGGGCTTGAAACTTGACTCTGATCTTAATGGCATCCAAAAATGACAGAAGAGAAAAAACATACTAGACCTTTAGGGAAACAAAATTTTCTGGCTTTAATCTCTAAATGAAATTTTAGAGTACTTCGCTGTACTGACAAAAAGGTCATATATATTCATTATAAATATATATACTATAAATATATATATATTTCCTTCAATATAAGTTAAGGACATAGAGTTTAAGAGAAACTCAGTGGTAGAGTTTCTGGAAAGCAAGACAAATACAAGCATATGAAGTTTTCTAACATCTGTCCTAATCCACAGAGAAATAGAAAGACTATTTATTCTTCAAAAACTTGTCTGTATTATTTCTCTCAACCAGGAGTTTTACATTTTAGTTTCAAGTCAATCAGGTCCATTCTTGTGATTCCCAAACATTATGAAGAGAAAACACACTTCTTAAAATTACTTTTTTATTCCATCTACTTTCTGTCCTTCTGTAAGGGCTCACCAGACCTATCTCTCTCAAATTCTTCCTCAAACATTTGTTCTATAGCCTTGGCATATATACTTCCTCTTCTGTCCTTTCCTCCTTTCTCATTCTGTACCACCACAATCCAAACAATTCATGTGCTAAAATAGACCCCTACTTGAAAAGCTGAGGAAGGGGAAGATGAGAAATAAAGGCAAGGAGGCAATGATACTAAGGCATCATTTTTGGCAAGGAGGTTAGTGGCTAAGAGCTACCCTCTATTACTAAGTTTTACTAAATTATACATAATCTATCTTTGTTAAACTTCACAATAATTCTGTGTGGCAGTTATCATTTTTCCATTTTATAAGCAGGAAACTAAAGTTGATAGAGTTTATGGAATTTTTTCAGTGCCTTAAAGACAATAAATGGTTCAGCTGAAATTGTGAATGTTGATCTTATAAGAGCCTAGAAGACAAGTTTCCATATGACTGATGAAGTAGAAATTTATGTCTTCTAAAGGTCAAATGAGCTAATGGTAATGTTACCATCCTTTTATTAAAATAGCCCTAACTTAGGTTCTCACTAGTTTCAATGGCTTGTCCACTTCCATATGGGCTTGGGAAACGTACACATACATGTCATCCCTAGTCTAATTTGATGTACAGTAGAGGAGAGCACAGTCATTATACCTATAATCAATGGAAAAGTCTGAAATTGCAATCTTATATTTCCATTTGTGTATGTTTACGTAAATAGTTTTATGTTTGGGAGTCCCCAGGATTATGCATAATTTCAGTGATTTGATAGAAGGGCTCACAAAACTCAGAAAAACTCTTGTACTTACAATTATATCTCATTAAAACAAAAATATAGAGATTAAGATTGGCAAAGCAAAGACAGAGTCTAAGAGAACCCAGGCATAAAATTCCAATTTTCCTTTCCTCATGGATTCACATAAGCAAAACTCAATTTTTCCAGCACTGGTGTGTGAAAGCATGTGTATAGTACTGCCAAGCAGGGAAGCTTACCCAAAACCCAGTGTCTAAGGTTTTTACTGGGGATTTGCCATGTAGGTATGGAGTATATGGATGAATGACTTAACTTATTCCATCTGCAGCTCTTCCCAAGGTCAAACTGAGTATGGCCCAAAGCTCCCACCTTAGGTCACAAAATATTAGTCTGAGTTTGATCTCTAGTGCCACAAAAAGAAAGAAAGCAGGAAAGGAGGAGGAGGAGAGAGAGAGAGAGAGAGAGAGAGAGAGAGAGAGAGAGAGAGAGAGAGAGGGAGAGAGACTAATAGAGTTAGGCTGCTGGAAGCAGTGCAAATTGCTTAGCAATCGTGCTGGCCTGAGTTAAAAAAAGACAGGTAATTGACTCAATCGATTCATGTGATCTTTCACTACAAATTTCACTGGGAAAAGAAAGGAGCAGGGGCAGGACAGAAAATGAAAGGAAGAAGAACAGGACCAAAAACCGTGTTTTTAGTTGTTGACTTAAATTTGCAGTGGAGAAAGCAAAGCACATGTAGAATAAAAATTATAATTCTATACTGATTATAAACAGCTACATTTTTATAATTTCTTTAATATTAAGCTTAAGTTTGAATAAATTAGCTATTTCTATGTAAGAATCTATTCCAAAACTCAGTAACTTATCAAAAACACTTTATTATTGCTTGTGTATCTGCATGTCATCGAGTGGTTGGCCGTCCATCCGGTAGCTCTGCTTCAAGTGTGTCTCAAGCTTAGTAGAAGGGAAGGATAGTATTAGGGTACATATTTCTCGTAGTAATAGAATGTGTATTAGAGAGCAAGTAAAAAAATTCAAGGACTCTGAAAGCCCAGGCTGGAGACTGGCAAACTGTCACTTCAAGCCATGCACTGTTGAACAAAGATCACATGGTGTGTTAGTGTCTTAAGGCTGTCATAACAAAGCAACAGAAATGTATTGTCTCACAGTTTGGAGACTAGAAGTTCAACATCAAAGTATTAATAGGTTGGTTCCTTCTAAAGAACATGAGGAGAGGATCTGTTCCAGATACCTCTCCTTGGCTTGGAGATGGCTGTCTTCACATTCACATAGAATTCTCCCATGTGTGTCTCTCCATGTCTCTGTCTTCCAAATTTCTCCTTTTCATAAGGACATCAGTCATATTGGATTAAAGCCCCCTCTAATGTCTCATTTTAATGGAGCATCTCTGTAAAGACTCAATATCCAAATAAGTTTATATTCTGAGGCACTGAGTTTTAGGAATTCAACAAATGAATTATGAGGGCCTAGAATTCAACCCATAGCACATGGCCAAGCCCCAGTGAAAAGATTGTAAACTATACTCATTAAGAAAATATGACAAGGGTGGGGATGGAGTGTTAAAAAATGTGGGGAGGTCTTAATAGCTTTATTTTTTTAATTCATTAATTAAAAAGATTTTTTGGGTACTGGGGGAATGAATCCTAGACCTTTGTACTAAGCTACATCCTCAGGCCTTTAAAATGTTTAAAAAATTAATTCAATAGGTACATTTTAGGTATACAATATAATGACATTCATCATTGGCTATTTTAATCTTTACGAATTGTACCTTGATTCTTATTTTTTCCCCATTCCCCTGCTCTCCCTTCAACACCTCAACCCCTCCCTATTTACAAAGACTTTGTTTCCATTTTTTCATTTTCTCAAGTTAATTCCATTCCCTTCTTTCCTTCCCTCTACCCCTCCTAATTCCTCTTCCTCTTTGCACCTTTTCTTCCTATTTCATATTATCTATTATACCTTTTGTTCCTTATTTACACTTTCAGTTTCTGACATCAGAGAAACTATTCAGTATTTACACATGTGTGTCTCATTTATTTCACTTAAGAATATTGTCTCAATGTGCACCTAGTTAGCTATAAATGTCTTTAGTTTCTCATTCTTTATGGCTGAGTAATACTCCATTTTATTAAAAAAAAATCTCCTTTATCCATTCTCCAGTTGATGGGCAATTGGGATTTTTCCAAGTTTTAGCTATTACAAACTGTGCTGCTATGAACATGAGTGCATATATATTGCTGTGGTATGATATTTTGGGGGAAGATACCCAGCAGGGGAATAGCTGGGTCAAATGGGACCTTTAATCCTAGTTCTTTGAGGTATTTCCATAATGATTTCCACAGTGACTGCACCAGTCGACACTCTTACCAACAATGGAGAAGGGTTCCTTTTTCCACACAACCCCACCAGCATTTGTTATTGGTTGATTTCATGATAGCAGTCATTCTTTCTGGGGTGAGGTGGAATCTCAGTGTTGTTTTCATTTGCATCTCACGAATATCCAGTGATGTTGAACATTTTTTCAGAAGTTTATTTTCTATTTCTACTTCTTTGTTTGAGAAATGTCTGTTCATTTCAGATGCCCATTTTTGGATTGGATCTTTAAATTTGGGAGGTCTGATTTTTTAAAGTTCTTTATATATTCTAGATAGTAGACCTTTGTCTGAGGAACAGCTGGTAAAAACCTTTTCCCACATTGTGGGTTGTCCTTTCACACCAACAGTGTGAAAAGCTTTTTAGTAAGAAGAGATTCCACTTGTTGATTATTTGTACTAGTTCATGTGCAACTGAGGTTTGTTCATAAAATCTTTTCCTACACCAGTGTCTTCAAGATTTCTACCTAACCTCTTAGGGCTGGTTTAGTGTTTCTGTTTTAATATTGAGATCTTTAATCCATTTAAATTTTAGTTTAGTGCATGGTGAGAGATATAGGTCTAGTTTTAATCTTTGGCAAATTAAACCCAATTTTTCCAGCACCATTTATTAAAGAGGCTATCTTTCCTCCAGTGAGGGTGTTTGGCTCCATTGTTGAAGATGAGGTGGCTGAGTGTGTCTGGAGTTGTTTCTGCATCTTCTAATCTGTTCTCCTGGTCCTCAGGTCTGTTTCTTTGCCAGTACCATGCTGTTTTTATCACAGTAGCTTTGTACCATAGTTTCAAGTTGGGGATTGTAATACCCCCTGCCTTGTCTTTATTGCCTAGAATTGCTTTTGGTATTCTAGGTTTCTTCTTGTTCCAAATGAAGTTTTGGATTGTTTTCTCAAGGTCCATGAAGAATGCTGCTGGAATTTCAATTGGAATTGAATTTAATCTATATAGCAGTTTTCGAAGTATGACCATTTTCACTATATTGGTTAAATTTTTAAAATTTTGAGGCAGGGTCTCCCGTACTGGGCTCAAACTTGCAATCTTCCTTCCTCAACCTTCCAGATTTCTGGGATTACAATGTGTTTCACGGTGCCCTGCAGTTGTTAATAATTTAAACTTCATGAAGCTTAGGGCTTGGAAAACTATGGCCTATGGGCCAAACATGGCTTGGTTTTTTATAAAAAAAAAAAAAAAGCTTTGTTGGACCATATCTGTAGTATTTATTTATTGTATTGTCTAAGGCCATTTTTGTGCTACCATGGCGAAGTAACATAGTTATAGCATGAGACTGTATGGCCTACAAAGTCTAAAATAATAAGCCCTTTGCAGGAAAATCTTTGCTGACCCCTAATATTACCAGAAGGGCAAGGTTCCTTGAACTTTTCTGCTAGCCTTAGCCTTTTCTCTCTTGAAATGATTCCAATGAGCCTCACTAAGTAAGGAAAGTCTATAATACCAGGGGATGAGAAGCCAAATGGAGGAGAACTGACATTTTCCAGGTGACAGCCAGTGCCAAAAATCAGTCATGAAGAGCTAGGGTAGAAAAAAATCTGATCCAATTTGAATCATCTGCTGAAACCCTATCACTCTTTAGTGCTATACAAGCAACACTAAAATCTCCATTTTACAGTTTATATTTTACCTAAATTACTGTACAATTTATTAATTTTTATAAAAATAAGTTTGCATGAATTATTTTATATATATTACAAAAAGTTTTTGTGTTTCTTTTAGCATAAACTTAAATTACATTCTTTAGCTTCAGACTTTTTATCAGTTGATTTCTTTGGGAGTCTTTTTTTTTCCAAATACCCTATGCAAAATGCTGACTATCTGCTTCAGAGAGGATATAGCTTGCTGCAGCCCTCTGCAGCTCTAACATGAGCACGTGGCTCTGTGTTTCCTCTGCAAGATCAGCACAGTTGTCAGTGTGTGGTGGAGAAGGTATTCCTACCCTTGGAGAAAGGAGTAATTTCCTGCTTGTTGTCCAAGCTGATTTTAGCACAACTATTGTGCTAAGATCACCTAGTTTTCGTTGTTGTTTGCTAACTCTGACTTGTTATCACTGCCTGGGGCAATGTTAAGAACCACTGTGAGGTCACAACCAAGCTCAGTTACAGTTGACTGGCAACTCCTTCCTGGACAGGACAGTGGATCTATGTATATGCAGTATGTCCCACTATTGACCACGGTACTTCCTGTGAAACAAGCTGCTCCAGTCCCTACTAGTAACACTTAGAAATTTCTGTTTAATTACTTTATACTCAGTAGGCATAATTTACAAAGTAATATTAACCTAGATAAAATGTAATAAAATTCATTAATAACCAACATCTTTAGAAATGGTAATCTCATCAAAAGTGCAGGGGTTATTATTTTGGTCATTCTTATTTATGCAATTTCTTTAATAATCATGCATAATATCTACTTAATTGTTTAATCCATGACAACAGTTTTGAAATGAACAATACTTTTAAACTATAAAATAAAGTTACAATGTTAAAATTGCTCAAGATTGCAGGAGGGTCAAATGAGAGATGAGATACTACATGAGTTGGCAAGTTATTGTTCAGTGAGCCAAATCCAACCTATCACCTGCTTTTGTAAATTTTGTTGGACTACAGCCAGGTACACTTGGTTCATATTGTCTATGACTGCTTTTGTGATACCCTGACAGGATTGAGTAGTTGTAACAAAGACCATCAGAGTAGAGTCGTTGCAACAGAGACCCTATGACCTGTAAGACCTGTAAGATATTTGCTTTCTAATATATTACAGAAAAGGTCTGCAACTCCTGATGGACTCAAATGCTTAAAGATCTAACATTTATTGATAATTTTCCATAATAAAGGAGCTGTGATGAACAGAGCCCTTGGAAGTGTTATTTTTTATTAATTTTTTTTTTGCCTAAAGGAGTGGTTTTAATTTCATTAGCACATCAAAATTAATTGGGTCATTTTAAAAAAATGACTAATAGTTAAACACATAGGAATCAATAAATACAATATATCACATAAAATCAAGGATAAAAATTACATGATCAAAACACACACAGAACAAAACACAAAACAAAAACAAACAACAACAAAACACAATCCTAGAATTCATAGAGAAACAGAAAAGACCTAGAGTAGGGCTGGGGATTTAGCTCAGTGGCTCAGTGGTTCTGCCGCCTGCTTGGCAAGTGCAAGGTCCTGATCCTCGGTACCAAAAAAAAAAAAAAAAAAAAAAAAAGAAAAAGAAAAGACCTAGAGTAGTTAAAGCAGTCTTCAGCAAAATAGAGCAATGCTGGAAACTTCATAATACTCAATTTAAAATTATACCACTAACCCATAATAATAAAAACAGCATGGTACTGGCACAAAAGCAGACATGTAGATTAGTGGAATAGAATACAAGATACAGAGACAAACTCATGCAACTGCAGCCATCTGATTTTTGACAAAGGGGCCAAAAATGTACAGTGGAAGAAAGCAGTACTGGAAAATCTGAATATTCACATATGGAAGATTAAAACTGGATTTCTGTTACTCTGCGCTGAAATCAAATCAAAATGGACCAGCCCTAGGTATAAGACCAGAAACTTTGAAACTGCTGGAAGAAAACATAGGAGAAACACTTCAAGCCATAAGCACAGACTTCCTAAATAGGAACCCATATCACTGGAAAAAATAGCAAGAACCAACCAATGGAACTATATCAAATTAAACCACTTCTGTACAGCAAAGGAAGCAACAGAGTAAAGAGACAACTTACAGAATGGGAGAAAATCTTTGCTAGCTACTGTTGTGATAGACAATACCTAGAATATGTAAAGAACTAAAAAAAAATTAAGTCCAAACACCCCAAATAACCCAATCAAAAATGGGCACAGAAATTGAATTAATACTTTCTCAAGAAAAAGTACAACTGATCAATTGGTAAGTATATGAAAAAATGCTCAAATCCTTAGCCATCAGGAAACTACACATCAAAAGGACATTGAGATCCCATCTCAACCTAGGCAGAATAGCTATCATCAATAATACAAGAAACAATGAATGGTGGAGAGGTTGCAAGGAAAATAGGACCCTTCTACACTATCGGTGGGAATGTAAAATAGTACAGCCACTATGGAAATCAATATGAAGGTTCCTCATAAAACTAAGAATAGAAATACCATTTGATCTAGATGTACCACTCCTTGGCATATTCCCCAAAGAATTAAAAGACAATATACTATGGTGGTACATGTATACCCATGCTTATAACAGTGCAATTTACAATAGCTAAGCCCCGGAAACAGCCTAGATGTCCATCAACAAATGAATCGATAAAGAAAACATGGCGCATATACACAATGAAATATTATTCATCTATAAAGAAGGACAAGGTCCTGCCATTTCCAGGAAAATAGGTAGAACTGGAGAATTTTATGTTAAGCAAAATAAATCACCACAGAAAGTTAAATATCTCATGTTCCCTCTTACATGAGCAATCAAAAAAATTTAGAGGCTTGACCCTTTGGTTTTTCATCTGACAGAGGAAGCTGGATCTGACTGCTAGACATCAAACTAAGAATGCTTAGACATCTTGATATTTGAGATATTCTTATAGATTGTTAAAAAAACCAAATCACAACAAAGCAGAAACAATTCAGAGAGAATACAAAAATGAGAAGGATCCACTATGTGGTTTAAAAATTATTTTTTTATACTCTTTCTATCTTTTTATATAGGTTTGCCAATACCACCATGAAAGTCACTCTGCTTATCTTGGTCTATGAACATTTCTTTTCTGCAGACACTAGGATTTCTTTAAATGAAACATAATACATTTTCCTTTGCAGAATATTTCAGTCCTTGGCCTGTTTCTCTGAATTGTTCTTATGTTGGAGCAGGACCCCAGACTATACCAGAAGCAACATTCCCCACAATAGGATATGAAGATACTTCCTAACAAACTCACTTCCATTTTTGGAGAGAAAGTGCCAAGAAGTACAAGGGAAGTAAATACAGTAAACATACAAGAAAGACACTATTTAGTATCTCATAAGTGTGAGGCACTGATAAGCACCTCATATATGCTACTTAATCCTCATGAAAACTATCTTGTATTATTCCCATTTTTACTCTTAGGAGTTAAGCAGCTCCTCAAGGTCACCATTAGTAAACATTTGGGTTTTTTTCTAGTTCTATATAGGTAGCACATAACATTAATTAAAAATCATTTGAGTTAGGGCCGGGGCGTTTAGCTCAGCGGTTCCGCTGCCTGCCTCGCAAACGCAAGGTCCCGAGTTCGATCGCTGGTACAAAAAAAAAAATTGAGTTTAAATTAATAAGCTTTCGCTGAATTGAGAAATCACTTTTAATTTTTAAATATATTTGTCTTAGAGTACTTCGTAGACATTATGGATGGGTAAAGTTTGCCTCTGTATCAGGAATATAAGTAGTTTTCCTAAAATATCTATACTTGCGGAGTAACTTCCCACTACTTCTCAAGAGTAACTTAGGTCTCTTTATGATGTTAGCCCTCTGAAGAGTCTTTTTTCTTGAGTTGAAGGGTGCAACTTTGAAAATTACTACAGTAATTTCAGTTTGATGTCTTACAATTTATTGCAGTTCTCGGCAAGTTCAGACATTCTATCCTGTGAACAGAGAGTACAAATGTAGCTAAGTGTTAATTAAAAAGAACATCTTGAGTGTAAACATTAAAAATTGATCACCTTCTGTGAGGAATTTAATTTATGAGCATTAACATATTCTAAGCTGATGTCTTGAATTTTAGTAGAACATCCTTTGGTGCATAATGAAGGGGAAGAAGAAAGAACCCTTAACAGGAACATATTCAAATTTTCCGTTTCTTGTCACTGTAGGCATGGAGATTGTGAGGCCAGAGAGGCTGCTACTTTGGCATGGTTCTAAAAAGCAACAGCTACAGGAGCAGCAGCCTCCCCAGCATCCCTGGCCCCCAATAGCTGGGTTCACATCATCAGTCCTGACATCATTGTAATCATTTTTGGCAAAGTGGGAGCCCTGTGGAGTGGCTCCGGAAGCTTTCCTTTCCTTCTGGATTCTACTAAATTATTATGAATGCATTTATTTATTGAATTTTCAGCTTGTTCAGTAAGGTGTAGCAGAGTTTGCATATGACAGAAGAAAAAAAGAATAAATTTCATTGCCAAAATCAGCCAATTACCATGTGAGCTTAATGAAGAAAGTACTTTTTTTCTCCTTAGTTTCAATGTCATAATCCTGATAGTATATTTTGAAATATTGCTACATACAACTAATGCTACCTACAATGTAAAGTCAATGAAATTTTTTGGTTCTAATTTAAAATTCTTAACTTTTTGTCAAGTGCCTTCCCTACTCCCAGCAATTGCCAGGGGTTTTCTGATTCTCACTGGCTGCTTAGTGCTCCATGTGGTCATTTTGGACCTTTTTTCTTTGCTTCCCTTCTACTCTTCTACGATACTCATCCATTCTCTGTTCTGCTCCTTTAGCATACCACACTATTAGGAAGTCTCATTTGTTAATCTATGGCCAGGTGTTACCTGTCACCCATAACAGGGCAAGGGGGTACAAAAATTCCTCCTTTCAGACACCGAGTGATTTCAATTTCCAGAGGTGGAGAATCTTCAGACTTATATTGCATAGACCATACTCTGTTACTTAGTCTTCACATAAAATTGAGTTTACCGTGAATATATGGTTTCACGCTTAATCTTTGTGCAGGTGAAATGGAAATAGGTTCAGACAAGTTCTTAAAATTATTTATCTGTAATAACCAGGAGAGGGTTTTCAAATAAGCATGGGAAGGAATTTTTTATCTTTCTTTTTTGCTTCATCTATTAAATAAAATAATATTTAAGGCAGAAATTATGATTCATGAACATAAATATGAAGATTTAATAAATGATCTCTGCTTATGTTCTTCATGTGTAAAAATAGAAATATTTATATTTTATAATAAAGCTGTAATTAGCAGAATTCATCACAATAAAAATTTATTGAGCGGTGATGGTCTCTGGCTTATTTTAGAAGATGAATTGATGGTAGGGTTGCTAGTGTATAACTGTGTCATTCTTCAAAGACTGACACAAAAATAACAAGATAATATTCAAATGGAATTCTAAAGTACCAAAAATATAATGCAGTTTGAAAGAGAGTTTAGTTTTATTCGGTTGTCAAGAAAATAAAGTGTAGTGATTTTTTTTATTATCAGTTTAATCATCAATGAAATTTTTTAAAAATTGCATTTTAAAGGTTCCATTCTAAACTTAATATTTCTTTGGAATGTTTTAGGGTAATGGAGCAAAGCATTATTACTGGCCCCCAAATCCTATAGCTCTATGGCTGATCTCACAGCACTATAGGGAAGTTTTTCATTAAAAAAAAAGTTGCAATTTTCTGTTTCATTTTTAGCTCATGACTGATGTATAGTTAAGAGAAGTGGGAATCTAGACGAAAATGATTTTTCTACCGTTTGAAGGATACCTATGTCTGATCATTGCTTAACCATTTCCAGATATTTTTAACTAAGCTTCAAAAAAATGAATTCATTTGTGGTATTAAAAGACTAAGTTGGCATGATTTAAGGTTCTTGAAAATTCTGAGTATACTATTAATGTATTAAAACTTGCATATGAAAGAGTGTAGCTGGGTAGTGAAATTTATGTTATGATTTTAATTCTTCAAAAATAATTTTAAAATTTTGTAGTGTTCAATGAGCATTTTTCTTCACAAAGGGAGTAGAGCTGGAGCCAGGGGCTGAATACAGCAGGCTTGGTATTGAGAGATCGGATTTGAGGGGAAGCAGGGACCAGAGACATGGCAGAGATGGGCACCACAACACATTCCAAGCACCAAATCAACTACTATGTAGCTAATCAATCTTAGAACAACCGAGGAAAATGGGAATAATAACCACATGACTGAAATGTCAAGAAGGCCATAAAAATGGTGTGAAGAAATGTTGGGTAAAATATTATTCACTGAGTTATTACAAACTGGAAAAGAGCAGAGAAAATAGAGGAAATCAATTTTGTTTTCCCTATTCCCATCCTCACTAAAGCATCTTGATCATGGATTATTTGTGAATTGACCAGGAATTTATACAGGATAGCTGTATTTTTAGTTGTGAATGAAAGCAACTCACTTAAGGGGGGGCAGAAAAATGTATTGGCTCAGGAAACTAGAAAACTTAGATGCTTTAAAAAGTGTCACCAGAAATCTAATTTTCAGCATCTCTTGGCTCTGTTGTCTTCATCTATAGGCAAGCTCTCTTCAAGGCATAGTAATAATGGTCCCAATGGTTTTGTGTTTGAGATCTCAGAAGGACAAAGACATTTCGCATAGCTTCCCCACATTCCCCACAAATGGATTCTGAGTCACCCTGAGTAGATTGTATGCCAAAACCTGAACCACAGTAGCTGGAATATGGAATGATTTGACTAGTCCAACCAAGTGGGCAGGAGATTACTAGCCTCATTAGGAAGAAAAAGGACAGTTCCTAACATGGCAGCACTCACAAATTTGCTAGGAAGATAAAATGTGTTAGATATCTACTGCGTGGATTCACGTGAAAAAAGAGCTTATTTTGGAAGGGATAAGGGGAATCTCAGAGCTTTTGAAGGACAAAAAATGAGATGCAATGGAACCATACATTGGAACTGAGAAGTCTGTACCAAGGCTAGAAGGCTAGGGTACCCTCTTTGATGTTCCCATAGTATCCTGAGCTTCCTTTATCATAACATCTCCGATTCTTTATCATAGATCCTGTATGTCCTTTCTATAGGACTTCAAGTCCTGTGAAGACATGGACTATGTCCCATTTTCTGTTGAATGCCCTGTAGGAATATAGAGATTTTAGTAGGATCATTACATACTAGAATGGATGGAAAGTGGGACTGTTTTCTTCATCTCTCAGCGTACTAGATAAATTCCCATCTCTGCAGGACTTCTCCATTCATATTCTTCTCTCTTATGCACAGGCCCCTCTGTTCTCTCTAGGGATTTCATCCTTAACTTTGTCCAGCCATAGTACAGATTCAGACCAATTTTTTAAATGCTTTTTTTAGCCCTAGTATCTCTCAGTTTCCCAATTTCAAATGTGATAGAATAAAACTAGACACATTTTAAGTCAGGTGTCAATGCCTTATCTAAACAAGTGCAGGTGTATCAGTTACTTTCCCATCACTGGAACAAAATACTCAAGACACACACATACAATTTAAAGGAGGAGAGGTTTGTTTGGATCACAGTTTTCAGTCCATGATTGGCTGAATCCAAGGCAGAAATAGCATAGTGGAAAGGCATGGTTGAGAAAAGCTGCTCAACTCATGACAGCCAGAAAACAGAGAAGAAGAAGGAGAAGAAGAGGAAGAAAGAGGAAGAGGAGGAGGAGGAGGAGAAAAAGGAGCCAGAAAGGGAGACATACTATCCAAATACATACCACCAATGACATATCTCTCCAACCAGGCTCACATCCCAACAGCATGTTTATCTATAAACTTATCAAGAGAGAAATCCATTGATGAATGTAGAACACCCATGATCTAATTAACCCCAAAGCCCTGCCTTTGACCATGAGACTTTTGAGGAACATTCAAGATCATAAACATAATACAAGGTATATAGGGCTATAGAAACCATCTGTTTATTCTGGCAAAGAAAAAAAATGTCTAATTTTTGCCCATATCCTAAGACTTTATATGAGGATAAATTTAAAGGTAGCAGACTAATTGATCTAGTGCAGGAAGTTTCAAGGCACTCCAAAGTTCAGGCTGTATTATGGGTACTGCTGGTTGCTTTTAGCAAAATTTACAATGAGAATCAGGAGCAAAAAGCAGAGTCAAAAGATGTGAAAAGTTTGCAGCCTCACCAACAGGAAAGCATTCATTTGTAAAGCTGGAGCCAAGGAGAGTATGGCTGCTGAAAAGAAGAACACCACTTTAGAAGCCAAGTGCTTTGAACCAGGAAAATAAGAAAACATACTTTGAGGGCATCTTAGGAATTGGCTAGACCCCACCTATTACCAGCTTAAATCTAAAAGTATAAGGTTGTTTACAAGATCTCACATTGAGAAAACAGTCCCCATGCTTACTCAGGGCCATCTATGAAAGTGTTTCTCTGCATTTAGCTATCCAGGAACTGACAGGTTGCTGCTCCTTTTATTTGTAGGTGTAGAGTATTTTGTCCCTGTGATAGAAAAGTGACTAATACACTTAGCATATGGTATCTTGTCTGTTTTTAGTTTCTTGGATAGCCCTCTTTAGGTCAGCTGCTGCTATTCCATCTTCTTCTGGGTATGTAATTGAGAAGTCAAGCTTTTCCAATATTTTCTTTAACTTCTTTCTTTTTCTTTTTTCTTTTTGAAATTTTGTGAGGGTTTTTTTTTTTTTTGTCTTAGCATCTCTTTCTTAGAGTTTAGAAATCTTAGCTGTGTGTTCAACATGAAACTCAGTGAGAACTTTAAATTTATTCTCTACCATCAGCTCAAGGACATTATTTTTCTCTTATGTGCATAATTATTGCCTCGTCTCAATCTGTAACTTTTCCCTAGAATTTCTATCATTTTCACTTTATATCTCGTGAATCTGTCAGCCAGTTGTCATATTTTTTTCTCGTAATTTCTAGTCCTTTGAAACTTTTCTGTTTTCTTTTATTTCCTAGCAATTTCTTCCTTTAATCTTCCAAGTTCTTCATTTGGATACTGATTTTTTTCAGTTTGAAAATCATAGATTTTAGCTCATGTTATGGACATCATTGTGATTTTCCCATAATTTGTGTTTTGAAGCCCTAACTCATGTGATGATATTTGGAAATGAAGCATTTAGGGAGATTATTTAGGTTAAATAAGGTCATAGGATAAGGTCTTAATCCTGTAGGACTGTGTCTTTATGAGAAAAAGAAGAAACAACAGAGAGATTTCTCCTCCAAGCATAGAAGAATGGTCATGTGAAGACACAGCAAGAGTCTATCTATAAGGAGCTAACTAGTAAGCAAATTTACTCACACATTGACATGGACTTTCTGTCTCTGGAACTGTGAGAAAATAAATGTCTTGTTTAATCCACTTAGTCTGTGGTATTATGACAACTCGAGCAAATTAATATAGTCCCATATAACCTTTTTTCTTTTTGTTAAATTTTCCCTGGTACTACTCTATCTTTTGTTGGTAGCAGTGATAATGGTATTTTAATTTGAGTTTCCATTGGTCTCCTTTTGAAGTTCCTTTTTGCCAGAAATCCTCTCTCCTAGATGTTTTTCCCAAGCTTCTGCTCTCCAACTGTTATGTCAGTGCTCATTGTTTCTTTGCCCATTCACTGGGGCTCAGGGATAAAACTCTCACCTATGTGCCCTTGAGTGTAAAGGCCAGAACTTGGTTAGACTCAGAGCAAAAAGGATTCAACACTAGGAAATTAGTTATGTGGGGACAGTGAGATGAAATTTGGTTGAAAGAAACTTAAACTTATATCCTATGTTTACTTCTGAAAATTCAAGGGCAAGAAATAAATATTTCCCATTTATTGTTATTCTAGATGTGCTACTGATACTACTATAACTTTTCCTCTGTATATTTCAGGCTCCTAAAGAAAACCCTGAACTGCAAGGATGGATCTCCTCCAGTTTCCATTGCTGGCAACTGACTCTGGGCTCCTGAGGAGCTTCTTAACCTCAGGGTGCCCCAGTTTCTTTATCTTTAACAGGGACAAGAATACCTGCCCTACTTGCTTCATAGAGTTATTGTGAGACAAAAATGAAACAACAGGATGAATTTCAAAGTGGAATAAAATATATGGTACAGTAGGACAATATTATAGAATTCAGTTAATTTTAAGTATGAAAATATAAATATCCCCTTGCACAAGAAGATATCTTTTAAATATCTGTATTCTTATATTAAAGTATTCTTGCTTCTTTGTTTTTGCTTACAAAAGGAGAGAGAGAGAAAAAAAGAGAAACTCGTGTTGTAATTTCTTTTTTGGATGCCAAGTCAGCTATGCACAGATAATCTTAGGAAAGTAGAAATTATTCCCATTTTACAGATGTGAAAACTTAGCAAATGCCACAGGAAGAATTTGAACTCAACTATGCTGACTTACATGGTATGTGACTACTTATTTTGCAGTGAACAAGCTCTCAGCAGTTGCTCCTTTACTCTAATTTCCTCTGGTCTGTTCCACATTTGTTTACATTTATATGCATGGATGCCTTAGCATTGCTCTTTTATTACTGTTGTTGTTATATCTGATCTTTCCAGTTCATTACATGATGATAAAATATTACTTCTACCAAACAAAAATATAATCAATTTTAGTGGAGATAAACTGTTTTCTTTTTAAAGACATACACACAAAGACCTTTTTAAAAAATTTAAGAGGTTCTTTACTTTGTATAAGATTCTTTTCCTCTCAGTGCTCAGTGGTAACATTATTGAACTTTAATCACAAAGAAAGTTATTCTTGGGACAGAATCAGGTATCAATCATAATCTTTGTTCTGTGAATGGCAGCTTCATCACTGTACTTTTTTGTTTGTGTATTTTGCTTCTGCCATGGGGGGAAAACTCTTTAGATTTAGTAAGTCAGATTTATCAGTCTTTCCCCTGTGGTTTGTGAGTATCATGGCATATTTAGGTTTGTGCCAAAAAGACACTAGTTTTAAAAACCGTATCTCAAACAAGGACTGCTCCCAACCTGGCTACTAGTGGTTAATCCTAAGAACAGTTCCAGTGTTCTTTAGGACCATGAGAGCATATGGAAGGAGCAGCCGAAGGCAAACATCACCTGAGGGCAAGTTGAGGAATTTACTTAACTTAACTTTACTTAACTTCTGTGGAATGTGAATTAATAGAAGACAATGCATAATTGTCTTATGGATTTTAGTTTCAAGAGAATTGAGTGAGACTCTGAGAAACTGTAATTGACTTCCTTCCCCAAATTCCGTGAGGTCAGCAATGGATATCTTGCCAATCCTGAAATCTGGGGCAATCCCACTTAATTTACTTTTAGAAGCACAAATACAGTAATACCTCAGTTCACACACAATTCCATTTGCAAACAAAAGTGTTCAGCAAAATTTTGTTCCATTTGCAAACTCTGCATTGAGCAAAGAACACGGCCATCTTCCCCACACAGACACAAATGCAGCTATCTTCCCCCAAATCGTAAAACAAATTAAGTTTATAAAGAGGTACCACTGTATGGCCGGCTGCCTGGATGCTGGTTAACACCCTAATTATCAGTTAACACCTAGGAGCAAGTGTACACAGTCATCTGGGAGTGAGACCCAGTAAGAAAGATGGCCTCCCGGTGGCTTATTCATCTCACATCTTTTACTCAATTTATGCTCATATATTATGCCCTGGAGGGCAGTAACAGTATATTTTCATTTTACAAATGTGAAAAATTTGAAAGAGAACAGAGAAAATGACTTGTCTCATGTTACAGAGCTAATTAAAGAGAGAGCTATACATCTGAGTCCTTTGTCCCCAACTCCCTGAAGCCTGTGGTTTCTAATTCTGAGACAGCCTCTCACACGGAGGAAAAATTTCCGCCATGAAACCACGCTTCTTGCTTTTCTACCTGGTAGGCACTCACTGTAAAGAAATCTGAACTTTGACAATATCAGAATCAGCTTCAAATATGGGAATGACTCAGCAGTATACAAATTAGTAAAAAAAGCTAAAAATATCATTAATTGCTCTAAAATTTAAAAAACTCACCATAAGACTGGAACTTATTAGACAGCTTTATTAATTCCAGGCCCTTAGGCTACTTGTACTGACAAAAACTGATTCTTTTTTTAGCTCATTGATAGAAGTCGCCTTTCAAGTACTTGGATTTTTTTATAGGAGACAAAAAAGGTCACATTCTTATTCATAACCAAATGTGAATAGATTTAGAGCTAACCTGTACTGGAAAAGATATTCCTAACTCTAATAATATATTCCCCTTTTGTAAAAAGAAATGATTGCACATACAGTATGTTTCTAAAATTTATTTTCATGTTTTTATTTCCCCAACACTGTGGCCTTCCTCAGAGTAAATAAAATATTTTCGTTAAAATATTTAAACAATTTAAATATTTAAAGAAAATTAACACAAAATCAATACATGAATGTAGCAGAGGAAAAATATCTTTTCCTTTAGTATAGGTTCATTGGCTGAAGCCCCTATAAAGACAGATTAAGAAAGAAAAACATACACACTTATTTCATTTAACTTTTATGTGCCACAGGAACCAGTGTAAGAAAATGACCCCCCAAAAAGGTTATACCTCAGTGTTTTTATGCTGGTTTGGTAAAGAGTGAGTGGATACTTGTGGAGAAATGTGGTAAGGACAAAGCAGATATGAGCTGTGTTACTTTCTCCTTCCTGAGGCTCCAAGGCAAGGTGGCATGGTAGAGGGGCATGGCAGGGAACTGATTGTGTTCTCACATCGTGTGGTGGGGGGAAGCAGAAAGACGGATCAAAGGAGGAGGGAGGGGGATACATCTTTCCAGGCCACACCCCCAGTGACCCACCTTAAACCAGATTTCACCATCCAACAACATATTTAGCTGTAAACTCACCAGTGTGTAAAGAATAGTTTATTAAGTTAGCTTATGAATAAGGCAGCTCAGAGAAAGGGCGTGAGATAGACTTGGGTAATCAGCCACATAGGTAAGAGAAAGTAAGGATAGACAGTGAACTAGGCCTCTAAACCAACTGAGTTCCAGCTGGTCATTTTAAATCCTCAGACCTAGGCATGATAGGTGGCCACGAAACAATTGAGCAATTCCTGTGCTCTGCTTATCTATAATTAGTGCTGGATTGAGGGGCCATTTAGTCACCGAATCAGGACCCTTCCTAGAAATCCAGGAGCTATTTTTACTATTTCCATTAAAAACTCTCCTAACTTCCAAGCTTGTGGTCTTTGAGCTTGTGGTCTCACATCATTGAGGAATGAAATTGCAAACCAAAAGGAGAGTTAGGAGAGTGGCAAACTGGATCAGGGTGTAGCAAACTGCCTGAGCAAGTGGGCCTGACCTGTCAACCGTGGAGATCCAGGACCTGTGCAGAAAAACAAATTCCCAAACCTTACACGGGGGACAAATAAGAAAGTGTTATCTTCATTTCCTTTCACAAGAAATTTAGTAGGTTTGTGACAGGATGGCCTAGATCTAACATCAGCTTGAGGAGTGGGAGAAAAGAAAGACAGCTGGCGTTAAGCTGTAGGCCACTGTGCTCTCTCTTTCACAGTGGTCTGTTGTCAACCTGCAGGGTGCACTTCTTTTCCTACTTTTAATTGGTCTGCACTCAGTCTGCAGAGCATATTTCTTTTCCTATAAAAAGGACCTAAAAAGTACCTCTAGAAAGAGAGCCAGAACCCCAGAATCTGCTAACAAGTGGATTAATCCACTGAGGAGCATCACACACCCATGATCCAATCACCTCCCAAAAGCTTTGGAGGCTTTGGAGGACATCTCTAGACCCATTACGTGAATTAAGTGTAATAAAATGGGAAGACTTCCAAAGCTTGTTTGTTCAGTGTGTTTCTTTGTCTTCAGCGAGTAGGACACTTCTTTCTTCCCTATATAGAGAAAGCAACTCACACATAAGCTTCTAATGGATCTGCTTCAAGGCAAAACCACAGAATATTTCCTATGCATGCTTATCTCCCCCCTCAAATTCCTTTAGTCAAGGTGCCATATTTGAGGTTAGTGTGTCCTAAATTTCATCATAGCAAACTTGAAAAATGGCAAATAAATTTTAAAAATCACCCTAATTCCATAGTCTGAGATTATAATGCAGTGATTTTCTGTAGGCACCCACATGACTTTCCACACACATATCTGTTGATAAATAGTTGAAACTACACTGTGTGTGCTAATTGGGTTGGCACAGAGTGCATGTGTGTTGTGACTCTCATCTTCTGTATCTATGGCAGATACTCAGTGATCACAGATTTCTTCCCTGCAGAGCCCAGATGGTATTTCAGAATCACCTTCAATGTAGCACTCTAGATATCCAGCACAAAAGCGTCTCAAAACTATCTTCACTATATTCTGTTTTCCATCTTGATCTTTTCCCACTAATTTTATATGTATTTTCTCAAAATATTAAGGAAGCATATGAAGTACCTAAACTGCCTAGTATTCTTATGAATATACAAAAGTAAACAGTCCTTCGTGTTTGGTGTGGTTTTTTTCTATGAATTTTCCTAACTTATAAATAAATAAAGCTGTGGTTAACACATTTGTACTTAACTTTTAACTGAAAATTTCCAAGTCTTCCTGGATCGAGGATTGAAAACATTTATATATATAATATTATATATGTATATATTATATATATATTTAGTACATTTACTATATATATTAATACAATTAGATCAATTTCATGAAAAGATATAAGAATCCTGGTCTTAATGAACTTTACCAACATAAAATAGTAACATATTTTAAGTCTTAGATAATTTGCTAAGAGAAGAAAAGGTATATAGGTTAAATTTGAATTCTTTTTCTACTATAAGGTAAATGATCTATTTATATTTTGGCCTATATTTCTACTGGGATGTTAAGAGTTTTATTTTTGAGTTGCATCTATTACTTGTACATTGTGAATTAAATGCTTAGTGGATGATGTTATTTCTCAGCTTTTATTTAGCTTATGCTACCTCCTAATATCTGTGAGATTTCAATTTTTGTGAAGTCAAATATTTATATCTTTTACTTTGTGATTTTTTTGTTTCTTTATTTTTAGAAAATTCTTCTCCATCTCATGAGGAGAAAAATATTTATGTACATTTCCTTCCAGTGTTCCTCCAGTTATAAGAACAATGAAACATAAGAAACTATTGTTAAAGAAAGTTTTGTCTATGCCTTGTATAATTCATAATGAGCCAGACTAGGGAAATAGCCTCTTATGCAGTATCTTCAACTGCACTGAAAACAATCTTACCTCAAAATGGCACTATCCTCACCCATCTTTACAGTAATATAGATTTATTCTTTGAGGCCCTGAAGGTTCTTTGTTTTTCTGAAGTCCCTCTTCATTATTTAAAGCTGTCCTTTCAGTTATTAGATGATATATTCATTACTGATTAATAGTCCGAAAGATTTGCTGCACATCCATTGATCAATCAATGCAGGCTATAGTAGGAACAGTCCTGGGAACTTGTGCTTTAAGTGCAAAGGGTAGTAAGAGAGACAGATGCTGGGAGCCTGGAAATAACGAAGGTACCTTCATGCTCACATATGCTGCTTGATTCACAACTGCTTGGAGGTGACACTACCAAGAGCATTGCCAGGATTTGTGATGATTTAGTTATATGCTTACTCCAGCTTCAGAGCACATGTGTACAGACTTTCAGGAATCCCTTTGATTCTATCTTGGAATTTTTAATATCACCTACTCTCCTACTGTTTGGTCAATGCCAGGCTAAGACACTGTGCCTTGTATCATCCTACCACTACCTGAAAGCTCTAGGTTATTGGAACAAAACTGCTGATTTGTGTTTTTGTTTGCCATGTATTTCATGGAAAAAATAACAATATTACCAACGATGGCTGTCATTTATTAAATATTTATTGTTTGGCTCTTAATTCTAACAATCACTATGAATTAAATGTTTTTATTCTGTTTTTGCAGATACATTCTAATGCTCAAAGAGGTAAAAAGCCTACATAAGGGCACAAGGAATTTTGATAAACTATTTACAAGGTGACTTCTAGGCACAAAGCACTATCTTAAGGGCATTTTCCCACTGAATGACTGCAATCTTCTCAGACTAGTTTGCAAATGGGGAAATAGAGGCTTAGAAAGTTTAAGCATCTTGCTTCAGTTCAGCTATATGTTAAGCTTTAAGTAATGTGGGTTAAGATTCAGATCCAGCTTGGACTGATTGCAAAGCCTAAGCTCTTAGATAGGGGATGTGTCATCCAGATGTGAGTAAGCAGCGATGTTTGTGAGGGATACTACATCGCATGAATAAGAAAAGCAAATCATTAAAGCATGAAAGGTTGTGACTCTTATACTTTAAAAATCAGTTAGGAAAAATTAAAAGTTTTCTATAATATTATTTTACTCATTTTCATTCTAATTTACCTTCTTGAATCAGAAAAATTGTAATAATTCTGCTTATATAAGTCATGGGCATGGAATACTGGCAGAAAGAGCAGGGGCAGCTTATCTCTGCCCTGTGATGTTGAGGTCTCACCAATAGCTAGTGCTTGATTCATTTAGAACACTGCTTCTCAACATGCTGTCTTTAGATCACCTGGAAACTTAACAAAAGTTAGTTGTCAGGTCCCATCCCAGACCTACTGGATCAGTAACTAGTGGTGGGGCTCTTAACAAGTCCTCCAGTTGATTCTGTTTTAAGCTAAAATTTGAGAGCCACTGGGCTAGAGGTTCTTTCTTTTGTATGGGCTGACTCCAAAGAGGGGTTAGTTGGGACTATCAAGCAGAATACCTGTGCAAGTCATCTCCATGTGACTTGGGCTTCTTACAACTTGGCCTGAAGTCCCAAAGGTAGTGTCTTTAAAGGAGGCATCCAGAGAGCAAGCGTGTCAAGAGAACCAGGTGGAAATGATGTGGCCCTTTCTGATTCAGACTCAAAAATTACCCAGCATCGTTGTCACTCTATTTTATTGAATGAAGTGGCACAAGCCTGCCCAAATTAATAGAGACAAAGACTTCATCTCTAAATAAGTGTCAAAGAATTTGGAGATGTATTTTTAAATTTCCAGAATCTGCCTTCTAGCTAGACTCCCATTTGCAGATTCTACTTCCAAGTTTCCCAAAAGTCTCACTGTATTTGGTGTCAGTCTCAGACCAAGTTCCGCAGGACTTCGATGTGATTAGTTTGTGCTACTTGTGGTAGAATATAAGTTGAGGATCACGTCTCTTAACAATTACTATTCTTTTAAGAGGATATAATAAATTTTTTTAGCCAGGCATGGCACATGCCTGTAATCCTAGTGCTCTGGAAGGCTTAGGGAGGAGGACTGAAAGTTCAAGTCCAGTGTAGGCAACTTAGTGAATTAGTGGGACTCTAGCTCAAAATAAAAAATAAAGAAGGTGCTGGGGCATAGCTCAGCATGAAGGTTCTAGATTCAATCCCTAGTACAAAAAAAAAAAAAGATTTGAGTGCATGACCAACAAATATGATTTTAAAAATTAATACATAATATATAATATGTAAGAGTATACAAGGTACGATCCTTGTGAGCTATTATTGAATAAAGTTTTGAACTATTAATATTAGAACCTTTCTTTGTATTCCATTTCATTTGTTTAGCTTCCATAATGTTCATTCTTCCCTTTTCTGTATTTAAATACTTTAACAAAGCACAAGATTCCTATAAATCATAGAAGATGTGACACAAAGAATCTGTTGTCCTAGATACCTCCAAACACTATATTTCTTATAACTAATTTTCATGCAGAACCGAAGGAGGCAGTGGTTATTGTAGTGTGGGAGAATAGACTAGTGATCTCCTCTTGCCTGGATCATTTCAGTTTAGACAAAAATAACTTTACAAATGTTTTATAGTCACATTTTTTGAATTCTAAGTGACAATTTAAATTTATCTTCTCAGGTATAAAAATGAATTTTCAACGTTTGGATTTCATGCTAGTACTTGGTTTAATTTTATAATATTGTTTAAATGAGAAGGTTCAGGAATGTGACCCAATGGTTAATTCTGTGTATGTAAGGAAAGCCCAGACCTCATACTGATACTGAAGTAAAACTCTAATATTATGGCTTTTATTATTTAGCCAACAGGTTTAATAGCTTGTTTTATATTATTAATAACAATATTCAAAAGAAGAAGCTAAGGTCAAAAAGAATTCAGACAGAAAAAAAAAGAATTCAGAGACACACTATTAAAGACTTCTCTCCATTATTTAACCATCTATTAACTTGCCAAATGAAATTATTCTTCAATCCACATTTCTCCATCAAACCTTCAGGGATTTGAGAGACCTTTCCAATGCATTACTATGATCAATATATATTCTGCACCAGTTAGTTTTTGGTTGCAAATTACAGAAAAATTCAAACTCATTTGGCTTATACAGTAAAAATATGTATTCTTTTAAATAATAGGAAGTCCAGAGGTAGAGCAGCTGTAGGACGAATTTAGCTTTTCAATGACACAAGGGATCTGAGTTCTTTCTAATTTTAATACTCTGCCACCCATGGTATACTGGTCCATCCTTAGGATATTTTTGCTCATGGCCACAAGAGAGCTACAGCACTTCCAGACACCAGAGTTAGAAAATACTGTCTAGTAGAAGAGGGTTGTTTCTTTTTGTTCGGTGTATGGTTGATTTTAAATCAGTGAAAAAGACTCCCAGTGGACTTCTATTTTATATTTCATTCATCAAAACTGTACCTCATGTCAGTTTCTAAACTAGTCACTGGCAAGAGATTCCCTTGAGTGTCACATACTAATCAGGATATACTCTATTTCATTAGTAGTAGCTACTAAATGAGTTATTTGCATATATTATTGAATAGTTTCAGATTCTTTTTCTTATTACAATTCCTATATATTTTCAACATTTAGTTTGATTGAGAAATTTATATTTAGGGTTCTAGGGTATATATTAGAATATTTGCATTAAAAATTGAGAAACAGAAAATCCTACATTAAAAGAGAACAAGCCAACTGTCCGGTCCTCAAACAAAAACAAAGACTCCTTCAAAATATAGAATTTCAGTAAATGAATTGCTTTGAGACTGATATCATCCTTTCCTGATTTATGCCACGTGAGAAGCCTCTTTCTTCATTTTCTGGGTAAGGAAGACCTTGCTGAGGATAATTAGGTACCTGCTAGGAAGGGCTCCCACTGTCCAGGAATATTGGGGCACCACTTGAATAACTCATCCAAACTTTGACAAAATAATTCTGTATTTAGAAAGTCAATTTTGTTTTTTTCATTTTTATAATAATGGATATGAGAAAGTAAACCTCCAAGTGATTTTAACCTTTCAACAGAAGCTGAAAGGTTGCTGATTACTATAAGCTGAATTCTGTTTTATTTACCAAGTATTACTGTTGTTACTAGGAAACCATGCTTCATAGTTTAGCAGTTTGTTGGAAAAAAAAAAAGTTCAATTATTGGAAAGGTATCTTGATGTGGGGTTTAGCCTTTTATGTTTAAAGCTGCTATATGTTTTTCTGAATGTTATTTTGTGATGAACTAGATGACACATATATAATTTCTTTTCCAAATTTTTGTATCAACCTCCTCAAAACTGATTTATATTTTACATCTTAGCCAATCTATATGTTAATTTTAAAATGTTTGCAAATTTGTTCCAGTATTGAGGAACTTCTCAATTGAGTGAGCTGCCAAATGGTCACTATTATATTGCTCTCTACTTACAAGTGTGGAGCTGTTGGTAAGTCCTCAATGAACTCTGATAAAAACTGCATGACCCCAAATCATTCACTGTGTTAAGTGCAAAATTTATCTGTTTTATTTGATTTGCAATGTTTTATTATTCTTGTACATCTACTTTATAAGCATGTATTAAATTTCATATACTTGTTGAATTTTCCTATAACATTATGGATTAATTTATTTGTCATTTCCTAAACCTATTCTTCAGTGTTTGGAGGGTAAAATTATACCAGTATGATAATAATATTGATTCTGATACTTTAGATTTATATCATTTTTTCCCCAATGAATTAGCTTACTTGATTTTATGCTCACAATAACCCTACAAAATAGAAGATGTTATTACAAATAAGATAATGGATGTTTAGGCAAGTTAAGTGAAATAGCCAACATCTGACAGTTGATAGGTGGAAGAACTGGGATTTGAACTTGATTTTTCTGACTCTAAATCTAATGCTATTCTGTTTACTTACACAACCCTGTTACTGTGTGTTTAATATGCTTGTCTGTGTACTTTGAATTATGATGAAAAATGTTTGTTGTTGCAGAGTGTTTTTTTCTAAATATTTATTTTCACCAATGACAATGGAAAGAGATTCAGTCCAAGTATTTATTCAGTGCCTACAACATGCCGGGGTCTGTGTTAGGCTTTCATATGTACATTTCATTTGTATTATTTCATTTAGTACTCTTAGAGGGTCTCCAATTTCATTCTAATTCCAGGATTGTTTAACTACTGAGTGTCCAAGACTATAATACAATTCGGGGTTAATTTTTCCTGTTTCCCATTAGATCTGGTATATTTTATTTATCATACCTTTGTGGTTTTTCAGCAGCTCAAGCACTGATAGTCTTTCAGACCTATGATAAGCCCAGAACATTTATGCAAGATGATGACAGCAGCACTAAGAGTAACTGAGCAGTTTTTGAGAGAAGTCGGCCACCTGTTAGTCCACCAAGTACAAGGCCCAGAAATTTTTCCCAGGATGTTGGTGCCAGATACACGAAAATTCAACAGTCTCTAGGATTAGTTGACTGTGACCACTTGTCACAAAAAAAACATTTTTTTGAAACCATGTCTCTGGCCAGTGAAAATTACTGGACTTTGTCCCAGCCCAAGAAATCAATAAAAACCTACTGCACTCTTTGTTCTGTGAATGGCAGCTTCATCATTGTCTTGACCAATGTTTGCTCCCTTCAGCCAAAGCCCCAGTTTCTCTGAACCCCTTTATTCTATCCACCAGTAAAGCTTAACCTGTACAGGAGTGTATGTCCTTGAAATACTTGGCCCACTCTCATTGCTACTGTCTCTGAGTCATAAGATCCCACTGTCTGATATTTATTTTGAGACATATTAATTTTGAATGTATAAAGAGTAGTAATGTCTTTCACAAATGGTTAATGTGACTGTGATTAAAGCTACTTTTGGAATGCATCAGCATACTCTGCAAGCACACTGAAATCTAACAAATCTATCTAAAATGTCTGCTGGTCTACTGAGGCATGAAGAACAAAATTATAGATTCAGAACACTGTAATACAAGGAAAAGTAGTAGGAATGAAAACATTAAAGGCCATGTTTTTCAGTAGTAATAATTCTGACCACTCCTACTGGCTACCCGGAATGGGGTGCTATTATAATCCTTTGCAGCAAGATCAGGTAGTGTGTGTGTGTGTGTGTGTGTGTGTGTGTGTGTGTAATGGGTTGCAAATATTTTGAGTTGATTCCCTATAAATAGATCCCTCGCACAGTAGTTATCTGCCTATTTGCAGCATTGTGGTTTTAAATACATTAACTTCGACCAAGCACTACACACACAGAAGAAAGGGAATGTTAGATCAAGATTTTGCTTATCAGAGATGCAGTGTTTTTTAGGAAACGAGGTAGAGAAGACTTCAATACGCCCTCCACCCTTCCCTATTTACAAAGACTTTATTTCCATTTTTGCCATTTCACATCATTTTTCCTTTCCCTTCTTTCCTTTCCCCTACTCCTCCCACTACCCCTACCCCTTTGGACCTTTTCTTACTATTTTGCATTATCGATTATTCATTCTAATCATTGGTACATTTTAGGTATACAATATAATGACATTCATCATTGGAAATTTGCACCTTTACATAGTCTCTCTTGGTTCTTATTTTTCACCCTTGCCCAACCCTCCCTTCATCCCCTCCAGTCCTCCCTATTTACAAAGATTTTGTTCCTAGTTTTCCATTTTCTCATATTAATCCCATTCCCTTCTATCCTTTACCCTAGACCTTCCACTTCCTTCCCCTTTGCCCCTTTTCTTCCTATTTCACATGACCTATTGTACATTTAGTCCTTATTTACACTTTCAGTTTCTTACACCAGAGAAACTATTCGGTATTTATACACGTGTGTCCTATTTATTTCACTTAAGAGTATCGCCTCAATGTGCACCCATTTAGCTATAAATGTCTCTATTTTCTCATTTTTTATGGCTGAGTAGTACTCCATTTTATAAAACAAAGGAAATTTTCTTTATCCAGTCTTTAGTTGATGGGCATTTGGGCTGTGTCTAAGTTTTAGTTATCACAAACTGTGCTGCTATGAACATGGGTGCACATATATCACTGTGGTATGATTCTTTTAATTCTTTGGAGAAGATCTCCAGCAGTGGAATAGCTGGGTCAAATGGGACTTCCAGTCCTAGTTCTTTGAGGTATCTCCATAATGATTTCCACAGTGCTTGCACCAGTCTACACTCACACCAGCAGTGGAGAAGGGTTCCTCTTTCCCCACAGCCCCGCCAGCATTGGTTATTGGTTGATTCCATTCTTTCTGGAGTGAAGTGGAATCTCAGCATTGTTTTCACTTGCATCTCTCGAATGACCAGTGATGTTGAACACTTTTTCATGTATTTATTTGCTATTTCTACTTCTTTGTCTGAGAAATGTCTGTCCATTTCAGATGCCCATTTTTGGATTGGGTCTTTAAATTTGGGAGGTCTGATCTTTTTAAGTTCTTTATAGATTCGAGATAGTAAACCTTTGTCTGAGGAAGAGCAGGTGAGGATTTTTTCCCACATTGTGGGTTGTCTCTTCACACTGCTGGTGGTTTCTCTTGCTGCACAGAAGCCTTTTAATAAGAAGAGATCCCACTTGTTGATTGTTTGTGCTAGTTCACGGGCAACTGAGGTTTTGTTCATAAAATCTTTTCCTACACTGATGTCTTCAAGGGTTCTACCTAACCTGTGTTCCAACTGGTTCAGAGTTTCTATTTTAATATTTAGATCTTTAATCCATTTTGATTATAGTTTAGCGCATGGTGAGAGATATAGGTCTAGTTTTAATCTTTGGCAAGTTGAAGCCCAATTTTTGCAGCACCATTTATTAAAGAGGCTATCTTTCCTCCAGTGAGGGTGTTTGGCTCCTTTATCGAAGATGAGATGACTGAGTGTGTCTGGGGTTGTTTCTGCATCTTCTAATCTGTTCCACTGCTCCTCAAGTCTGTTTCTTTGCCAGTACCATGCTGTTTTTATCACAGTTGCTTTGTAGTAGAGTTGCAGGTTGGAGATTGTGATACCCCCTGCCATGTCTCTGTTACCTAGAATTGCTTTTGCTCTTCTGGGTCTCTTCTTGTTCCAAATGAATTTTTGTATTGCTTTCTCAAGGTCCATAAAGTATGCTGGTGGGATCTCAATTGGAATTGCATTCAATCTATATAGCAGTTTTGGAAGTATGGCCATTTTCACTATATGAATCCTTCCTACCCAGGAGCAGGGTATCTCTATCCATTTTCTGATATCATCTTCAATCTCTCTTTTCAGAGTGCCATAGTTTTCAGAGAAGAGGTCTTTGATTTCTTTTGTTAGGTTGATTCCTAGGTATTTCAGTTTTTTGGATGCTATTGTGAAAGGAATTATTTGCCCTATTTCTCTCTCAGTGAGTCTGTCATTTGTGTAGAGGAAAGCTATTGATTTTTGTGTGCTGACCTCGTAACCAGCTACTTGACTGAATTTGGTTATTAAGTCTAAAATACTTTTGGTGGAGTTCTTGGGGTCTTCTATATAGAGTATCATGTCATCTGCAAATAATGACAATTTGACTTCTTCATTTCCTATCTTTATTCCTTTTCTTTCTTTCTCTTGTCCAATTGCCGTGGCTAATGTTTCCAAAACTATATTGAACAAGAGTGGTGATAGTGGACATCCTTGTCTTGTTCCTGATTTTAGTGTGAAGGATTTCAGTTTTTGACCATTTAGTATGATATTGGCTGTTGGTTTTTCATAGATGGCTTCTATCAGTTTGAGGTAGAGACCATCTATTCCAATTTTTTGTAGGTTTTCTATCACAAATGCATGTTGGATTTTGTCAAATGCTTTTTCTGCATCTATGGAGATAATCATATGGTTTTTGTCCTTGGCTCTATTGATATGGTGCATCACATTGATTGATTTTCGTATATTGAATCATCCCTGTATCCCTGGGATGAATCCCACTTGATCAGGGTGTATGTTCTTCTTGATGATCTTCTGCATTCTGTTTGCCATTATCTTAGTAAGGATTGTTGCATTTATGTTCATTAGTGAGATTGGCCTATAGTTCTCTTTTTCAGTTGGGTCTTTCTCTGCTTTGGGGATCAAGGTGATGCTTGCTTCCAGGAATGAATTTGGGAGTATTGCTTCCCTTTCAATTTCATTGAAGAGTTGAAACAGTAGTGGCAGCAGTTCCTCTCTAAATGTCTTGTAGATTCAGCAGTGAAGCCATCAGGGCCTGGGCTTTTCTTAGTTGATAAGTTTTTAATTACATTTTCAATTTCATTGGTTGATATTGGGTTGTTCAGAATTTTTAGGTCTTCTTTGTTCAACTTTGGTAATTCATATGTATCTAGGAATCTGTCCATTTCTTCTGTGTTGTTCATCTTATTGGCACAAAGGTTCTGGAAGTAGGTATTGATGATCCTCTGGATTTCTGCTGGGTCTGTTGTAATTTCACCCTTTTCATTCCTAATTGCATGGATTTGGGCCTTTTCTTTTCTTTTTCTGACAAGGTTAGCTAAAGGTTTGTCAATTTTGTTGATTCTTTTGAAGAACCAACTCTTGGCTTCATTGATTTTTTGTATCATTCTCTTAGTCTCCATTGCATTGATTTCTCCTCTGATCTTTATAATTTCCTCCCTTGTATGAGCTCTGGGGTTGTCCTGTTCTTTTTCTAGAAGCTTGAGGTTCAGCATCAGGTTGTTTAATTGTGCTCCTTCTGTTTTCCTAATATGCGTATTCACTGCTATGAATTTCCCTAGTAAGACTGCTTTCATTGTGTCCCATAGATTCCGATAGGTTGTATGGTCATTGTCATTTAATTGAAGGAACTGTCTGATTTCTTCTTTAATTTCTTCTGTGACCCATTGGTTATTCAGAAGTGTGTTGTTCAATTTCCATGTGTTTATGAAATTTTTTGAGTTTCTTTTGCTATGGATCTCCAATTTCATCGCACTATGATCTGATAATATACAGGGGATAACTTCAATTCCTTTGCACTTACTTAAACATGTTCTATGTGGTCTATTTTGGAGAATGATCCATGTGCAGCTGAGAAGAATGTGTATTCTGATTTTGTGGGGTGGAAGACTCTGTAAACATCTGTTAAGTTCATTTGTTCAAGAGTTCGATTGAGTTCTAGTATTTCATTACTTATTTTTTGTCTAGTTGATCTATTTTTGACAGTGGGGTGTTGAGGTCCCCCACTACAATTGTATTAGTGCATATATGACTTTTCATGTCCATTAGTATTTGTTTTATATAGTTGGGTGCACTAGTGTTTGGTGCATAGATATTTATGATTGTCATCTCTTCCTCTTGGATTCTTCCCTTTACAAGGATGTAGTGTCCTTCTTCATGTCTCTTAATCAGTGTTGGTTTGAAATCTACTGGATCTGCCAAGAGGATAGCTACTCCTGCTTTTTTTTGGGTTCCTGTCGCATGGTGTATCGTTTTCCACCCTTTAACTTTCAGTCTATGAGTTTCCTTTTGAATTAAGTGTGTTTCTTGTATGCAGCATATTGTTGGATTTTGCTTCTTGACCCATTCTCCCAGTCTATTTCTTTTGATTGGTGAGTTGAGACCATTAACGTTGATGGTTATAACTGAAACATATTGACTTGTCATTGCCATGACTTTTTCTTTTTGTTGGGTTCTCCCCCTTTACATTTAATTTCTTGTCATGCCAGATGGGTTCATTCTGTTTTGCTTCCTGGGGTTGTGATCTTCAATGTCTCTTCCTAGGATATTGTGTAAAATTTTTTGGAGTGCTGGTTTGGTATTCACGAAGTTCCTAAGGTGCTCTTTGTCATGAAAGTATCTTATTTCACCATCCATTTTGAAAGATAGTTTTGCAGGGTACATCAATCTGTGTTGGAGGCTGTTTTCTTTTAGGGCTTGGAATATGTCACTCCATGCTCTTCTTGCCTGGATGGTTTGTGTTGAGAAGTCTGCTGTGATTCTGATGGGCTTTCCTTTGTATGTGATTTGTTTCTTTTCTCTAACTCCTTGTAGAACTTTGTTCTTCTGTTGTGTTTCTGGAATCTTAACAATTATATGCCTATGTGTAGATTTTTTTTGATCAAGGCTATTTGGAGTCCTATCTGCCTCACTTATCTGTATGTCAAGCTCTTTTCCCCTGCTTGGGAAGTTTTCTGCCATTATTTCTGTGAAGAGATTTTTTTATGTCATCTCCACTCTCTCCTGTTTCTTCATTGACTCCAATCAGTCTTATGTTATTCTTCTTTGCATCATCTAGCAGCTACTGGATTGATTTCTCATGTTCCCTTATAATCTTGAAGCAATTTTTCTTTTCCTGGTCATTAATTGCAATCTTATCTTCTATATCTGAAATTCTGTCCTCACATTGGCTCATTCTGCTGTGTAGACTTTCAATGGAGATTTTATGTCCTGGAAATCTATTTGCATCTGTTTTATGGATTCCATTTGTTTCTTATGTTGGGATTCCATCATGTTCCTGAGCTTCTCTCTGGATTTATTAATCATGTCTTGGACTAGGCGCACAATTTCTCCTGTTATCTGAGAAATTATTTCTGATTTCATTCTTTCCAGATCCCCTTTTGTTGCCAGTTCTGTGGGTCCAGGTGGTTGAGTATCAGAGTGTTCCATCTCATTTCCCTTTGGGGTTGCTGTAGGTCATGTGGAAGTCTGGTTTTGAGACTTATTTATGTGTTTTCTCATTTCATCTGGGGGGTTGGGGGGTGCTGTTGGCACCCATGAGGATCACCTTTTCTGAGCTAGCAGAGGTGGGACAGGGGCCAGGAGAGGCGGTAGGGATGGTGGCCCAGATGCCCCTTCCTCTGGGCTGGGAGCAGCGGGAAGGATGGTGGCCAGGAAGCCCCTTCCTCTGGACCAGGAGCAGTGGGATGGCAGCTCAGAAGCCCCTACCTCTGGGCCAGGAGTGGTGGGAGGGATGGTGGCCCAGAAGCCCCTTCCTCTGGGCCAGGAGCAGTAGGACAGAAGGTGGCCCAAAAGCCCTTTCCTTTGTGCTGGGAGCAGCAGGAGGGATGGTGACCAGGAAGCCACTTCCTCTGGACCAGGAGGCTCAGAAGCCCCTACCTCTGGGCTGGGAGCAGCAGGACTCAGTACCATGATCTGGTGGTCTGGTGTCCTCTGCGTCTTTGTAGTGTGGAACCAGATGGCTGCCTGTCTGCAACGGGGTGATTTGGCGTGTTCCATACTACTTGGGACCTTGGTAGGGTGTCTCTACAAATATTTTTAAGCACATGCTCTGTACCAGTCACTGTACTTCACTTGGAGAATAAACAACAAAGAAATAAATGTCTTCTGAACTCCAGTACATTTTAGTTTGGGAAGGAGACACAGAAAATGTGATATATTTAAGTAGAAAGCAATATTAAGTCACCATTATTAAGCTAGCTTATTCCAGGAAGCACCTTGGAAGGTACTTCCAAGGAGGATTCACTAATTAAATATTTTAGTATAACTTATCTTTTTGATATGATCCTCTTCATTGATTCCAAAAAAGACATTTGCCAAAAATTGAACATTTATTCTTGTTAAAATATCTTAGCAAACTTTAGAAATTTATGGACACTTCTTTGACATCCTAAAGTAACACATGCCAATGCCAACTCCACTGTAAACATTAAAAGCATTCTCAATAAAATCAGAATAAACTTAGGCTCTTTCTAGCCACCATTGTTACATATCATTGTCCTGGGTGGCTCTGCCAATCTGTCAAGATAAGAGTAAACAGAACAGGGTCCAGAGGATACTATGGCAGTTTCCAGGCCCAAAGCTTAGAAAATGAACTTTATCTTTCTGATACCCTTGGTACCTGGTCCACTATGCCATGAGGAAGCATGAACAGTCTGTGGGGAGATTCATGGATGGACCCACAGCACCAGGTGAGTTCTTACCTGGTGGCCATACTTACGAAGTATGGTAGTGAGCAATCTTGAAGTGGGTCCTCCAGATATCTGTCAAGTAGCCTTAAATGGTCCTGCACAGCAAACATGAACCAGAAAGGCCTTGCCCCAACTGCACACTTCTGAACAAAATTAATATTTTTTTGTTGTTTGAAGTCACTGTTTTGGAGTGGTTTGTTAATGCAGAAATCGATACTCAGAAAAGATTTTGCTACCTAAAAGTGAGGTGCTGTAGTAGGTCCTGTAGTATGAAAACCATGAAACATATAGCTTTGGCTTTGGGATTGGGATGCAGTCAGTAGCCAAAGGGGTTTTGAGAAAAATGCCAGTAAAATCTTCAAGTGTATCCAGAAAAGTATAAGCAGAAACCTGAGAGTACTGGTGGGATGATGGGGGAGAGAATACATCGCAGGAAGAGCATTCTTTCCCATGCTGTTCATATCCAAGAAAAGAAAATTACTTAACATTAGAAGCTTCTCTGCAGTGGCAAAGAGAAAAAAAAGGTTATTATTTGAGTTCTGAAAAATAACCTACCTTCCCTTTGTTCCTGACTTTCCAGAGCAGTTCTTAGCCATTCAAAGTAATTTCTCATATATGATCCTATTTTATACCTTAAATAGCTGAATGATGTAAGCAGATCAGATATTACTGTGTGAATGAATTCAAGATAAACAGATCAATAGTTTCAATGACCAGCCCAAACTGCAGATCAGAGGCACTGCCAACCCTGGTTCTCATTATTTCTGACACCATAGTGAGTTTCCTTCAGTAGGCAGTAATTTTACCTATGCTATGGTTTTTCAGGACTCTTGGTATTTCTCTTTCAGAATACACATTCTGGAAGAAAGAGAACATTATGGTTGTATTGACTTGTTTTTATTTCCTGCCCTACCTCTTTATATTCTTAGTGTAGTTCAAAATAAATGTTTCAGGTACTGGAGACTTGGTTTTTGTTCCAAGAACTTTAATATTTGATGAGTTTGGAAAATGAGATGCTGATAAAAAAGACATCCAACAAGATTCATACTTAATGGTGAATCCAGCATAGAATACACAGGTCCAATTACATGCGATATTTCTTTTTTAAATAGGAAGAACTCACAGAGGAGGATAGTAATATTTTGTGGTAGGACTTCAATGAGCTAATTTTGTGCAGGGATCTTTAAGAACCCTGGTTCTTTAAGATAGCTTTAAGAGAACTGAAGGTTCCTCCCACCCAGGTGATGTAAATACGGTAATAATTACCTAACATTTTTACCAGTGGTGGAAGTTATCAAGAGGTTTGGAATTAAAAAACATAAGAGATAAGCTTTTGCATTTGGATAATCAGGAAACTGTGAGACAGTTCCTAAACTACATTAATGTTTTCAGTTTTTTCTTTTACTTTAGGATTAGGCACTGCTTTTCCAGCTCCCTGACTTTTCAAAAGAGCATCCCTCTCCTGAATGTTCTCCTTTTATACCAGTGAAAATTCTTTGCTTGGCCAAACTTTAGTCAGTCCCCTAAACTTTCTACTAACTCTATCTCTGGATTCCTTATAAAATCCAGTTTTAGCAAGAACCCAGCTAGCTCAGTTTGACAAGAACCTCCTGTAGTTTACATCTGATCATGCCAGCATACCCCAAATAATGTCTGATTACTTTGGTTGCCATTAGTAAGGATCTTTTTAGGTTAGTTTAGCCAAAAATCCCCCCTGCCCCTGATGTCTCCTCTTAGTAATTGTCCATCCACTGATCCCCATCCTTCTCCTTGGCTATAAGTCTCCCTTTGCTCTTGCTGTATTTGAAATGGAATCTCTCTCTCCCACTGAAAAAAATCTTATTGCTATGGTCTCTATACCTGTCACAGTCATCCTGAATGATGCATACCTTGTTATAATTAAATAGGTATCATTGAATAATTTTTTAACAGTTAACACTTGAGGATTGTCTACAGAGTTATTTTTTATCATTTTAAAAGTTAAATCATGAATCACGCATCTGGAGGCCTTCTGCCTTGAACAAGCAACCCTGGCTTCCCTGAGGCCCAGCTGAGCAGAGCTCTGGCCTCAGGGCAATGGAGATTCAGTAGAAATAGGCACAGAAGACCTTGGAAGGATATTCTATGTGATATCATCCACAACGGGCACAGATTATCACATGGAATGATGGGTATAAATGCCAGAGCACTTTGTAAACTAATTTACAAATAGAACCTATTGAAATAATCTGGTCTTAATGAGGCATGCCCAAATGTCAGGCAATATTTGGGTATTTTACAGCCAAATCTTATGTATGGTAATATTGAAATGTAGATTAAATGTGAAGACAACCACCATCAACAATGTCAACTATATTAAATGAATTAAGTCAGTGGGATTTGTTAAAAAAATACTAAAGGATGATATGCCGTTCTAAATTTACTTAAGTAGAAAGTCAATAAAATACCTCAATCCTAAGGAATATTTGTGAAATAAATGTCTGTCTACATTTTGCAGATGAGAAAATGAGATTAAGATAGTATACTAGAGGCATTTCCTGCTGTTTCACTGCTGCCTTTTTGGATGGAACTACTCTTTATGTGGCCATGTATCCCCTGGGTTGTGGTTATTGGGCCACGGTGAGCACAAGGCTCAGGATTGGTCTACTTATTGCTTGATAGTAGCTTAGGACTTGAATGGATGATTTGACCTGAAAAGATAAATTACCTAAAGTTACAGTGTAACTTTTTCTCCTTTTGGACATAGAATCAAGAAATCCAGCCATCTGCACCCTTATATTCATTGCAGTATTACTTACAATAGGCAAAATAAGGAAAAACTTAAGTTTCTGTTGAGGGATGATGGATAAAGAAATTTTGTGGTGTATGTATATGTAAAACTGAATATTATTTGCCCATAAAAAAAGAATAAAATTCTAATATTTGTGACAATGAGGGTGAACATGGAGGGCATTATGCTAAGTGAAATAAGCCAGGCACTGAAAGACCTATACTGTCTGATCTCAGTTATATGTGGAATCCATAAAAGCCAAACTCATACAAGCAGAGTAGAATGGTGACCCCTAGGGACTAGGGGCAGGAGGAAATGGGGAAGTGCTTGTCAATGGGAACAAACTTTAGTTTACAAGACAAAAATGAGTGCTGGTGCTCAGAGGCACAGTAAGATTGGTGATGGATGTTAATTAATTTGTGGTAATCATTACAAAATGTTTCACATAAACAATCATGTGCACCTTGAATATATACAATCTTTATTTTTTTCAGTTAAATATTTTATAAAAAGAAAAAAATGCAGCAGAAAGTTACTAAATAAAAGTTTTTTAGGCCTAATAAGCTGGCTACCATTTCCAGACATGTTTGAGATGAATAAAACAAAAAAGACGAACAATAGAATAAATCAAAAAATGTTCTGAGAAGCACAAAAGTGGTGCAAAAGATGAGTATTAGGAAGTGAGTGACTGCTCCTCAGAGTTACCTTGGATTCTGCCTACCCTTTGGGAGGGATATTTTTTCTTGTTTTCCTATGATATTTTACTGAATGTAAAAATACAATAAATTTCTTTCTTAAGGGGGTTTGAGTGATCTTTTTTAAATTTATAAGCACCTCAAGAGGAAGAGAGAGATTATATAGCTTGCTGGAAATATTACATATAGTAATTAGGGGTGAAAATCAGGCATCTGTGATCTCAAAGATTTCTCTTAGCTCGAAGCTCTGTTTTGCTCCCAAGAAACGTCTTACTATTCACAGGAGCCTCTAAAAGATTTAATAACAGGTCCCATTTTGCGAATTCCAGGCACCATCAAACCACATTCAAGGAAGCGCTTAGGGCAAACTTCAAATTAAGCCATATAGGCAGCCACCAACTTTGTTAAGAAACATCGCTGTTTCTTTGTTTTCCAGGTAAGAATAATTTAGATCAATGCCTCAAAGAAATCATGCAAATTATCACTTGGAAAGCTTTCCATTCTCTTTCAAGAACAGTCCTTATTCTCTATTTCCTTCGCAGCAACCCAAGTTTATCCTAGAGAGACAGTGCCTGCAGTTAGTATTTGTGTAGAATATCTTGGTCTCTCGTGTCACTTTTGTTGTAATGTAATCCAGTTCATGTTTATTCTATTTTACAACTAACTTGGGGAAACAATGAGCAATCGAACCACTGGAATGAATTAAATCTATAAGAAATTTTTCATCTTCAAGAAAATTTATTCTGATGTGCATTTCTTTAGATTTCTGACATACTGAAATCAAAGATCTGAGAATATCAAAGCTACTGTCAGTTATCACTGGGGAATATATTTAGAAATATTTCTCAATTTGGTGATCATGAAAGAAATATGACATATTTTTTGTTTGTTTTTTTTTTTTTTTTGGTACCGGGGATTGAACTTGGGTCCTGCGCTTGCACAGCAGGCGGCGAAACCACTGAGCTAAATCCCCGGCCATATGACATATATTTTAAAAATGTCTGTTTATCATTTTATGATTATCACCAAGAATAAAATAGATGGAATTTTTAAATGGAGGAATTTATAATAAAAATCAATTTTGCCATTGCCTTTTGGGTATTTGAATACCAAGACAGTATTAAACTAAAGGATTTATATAATCTATAAAGCCTCTATAAAGAGTTCTGCAGTAAACGCGATGTGGATTTTGTATGACATGTATATCAAGGGTGGACTTTTGTGGCTGAATAGTTGAATCATTCTAATGGTCTTAATTACATCTTACCCCTTCCCAGGCATTATTTTCAACATAAAATGTATAGTGACCATGATCTGTGGGACAAATATGGTATAGTAATCACAGTAACAATATTTTCAATGCGCACATAGGAAGTTTCTTTTTAGATGTTTAAAATTATTAAATTTAAATTCAGCATATTACATCTAATTTTGGTTCAATTTAAGAAAAGAAAAAAAAAACAGAAGTGAAACAAAAATTTTTCCTCATAAATGTTTTATCCTTTTCCTAATAAGTGATACTGTTTCCTCTGAGATTCTTCTGGCTAAACATTCTTTTATTGAGCCCTCTCATTAAATTTTATAGTCGTGCTAGTTAAAACATAGGAAAAGGAATAGAGTCATTATAAGCAGAAAACAAGGTCATATAGGCTGCAGTATCAGCAACCAAGTGGTTTTGGAAAAAATTTCTGGAAGATTGAGAATAGATGGGATTGGATTGAGAAATAAACCAAAATGGAAAACACTTTATAAACATGCAAAGAAACCTCAGGTGGAGAATTATCCCTTCTAGGGGAGAAAAGTTTCTCAGAGATAGCCTATAGACAAAACAAAAGTATAAGGAGGTGCCCATCAGAATGATCATTTAAAGGGAAATCCTCAAAAGAGATGCCTTAACCTTACTTCCTCCATCTTTCCTTTCTCATCCTTCCATCAGCAACACAGAGTTTTTGGCCTTGTGTATTCACCCTCAGATTAAACTCAGAAATTGAGAACTTCGCTTTAAATAAATTGATTGCTTTGATGAAGCATTATATTGTTGTAGTTCTCATCATTTGGGGCCATGGTCCCATGTTCTGTCTGCACCGTCTCTGGATGCACCTGTTTGGAAACCTGCTTGCAGCTAGTTCTCGTATGAAAGGAAACAGACCTTTGCACAGTACTTGCCAAGAAAAGCCATCCCAGCTGCCTTCATTCATAAACACTACTGGATGCCCCAGAATTGCCAGATATTTGAGAAAATAAGAAGAACAAAAAATAATTAAAAAATTGTTTACTCAATATTCATTCAATGAATATGTGCTAAACATTCCAAATGTTCCAAGCACTATTATAGACATTCATTACATTTGAATAACAAATGTAATAAATATATGTTAGGTAAGATGTTAAAGGTGAAAATAGACTATCTAAAGCAGCTTTAAAAAGATAAAATCTAAAAGGCTAATTTTATGTTTTAAAAAGAAGGGAGTGAGTGAAGATGGTTACCTGGAGGGCAACAGCAAAGATGAGTGTCTCTGTACTGGTGCTGGAGAAAACCAGAAACCCCAAAGTGGGGGCAAGAGATCGTCTGATACAAGAGGATAAATGAAAGGAAAATCCAGATGGACTGAAATCCAGAGTTTAGAGGATGTGTGAAGGGAAGCTGGACCATTTCTCATCATGACACCCCACTCCCCACCCCAGACATGCCATCTTGGGTGATGATCAGACTGAGAGAGGGACCTGGTCTCACAATCACCCTATCTGCTGCACCGGACATGACAAAACAAGGCATCCAATCCTGGGATTAAGAGAAGTCAAAAGCAGAAAGGGACAGAATGAATTGGCATGCACCCACCTATTGTAGACAACAGTGCTCCAGTGCTGGTGAGTGGCAGACTATGGGGAGAGAGGAGGCTTGTCCAACACAGGAAAATATAATGTCATCCATTCCTCCCACATACTATGGGAGTGTTGCTTGTGGGACATTCAGCATTCTACCCATGATTGCAGGCAGGGGCAAGTGCCCATTGGAGGTCTCTAGCACCTCCTAGTTGGAGACTTCAGAAAGCAGGGAGAAATGGTTCTGAAAAGAACACATGGAGCAGAGTCCAGCTGGGGAGACCTATGAGAGGAGAGCCATTGGTGCCCAGGTCAGAGAGTGACTCAGTGGAGCCAGAATAGAGTGGGCACTCTCCTGTTTCTCCAAAGACTGGACAGACTTGAGATGGCACCCATCTACCACACCACTCTAGCCAAAGAAGACCCTCTGCTGACCCTGGGGCTGGCAGTAGATTCTGTACGTGTGGCTGAGACAGATAGATATCTGCCGGCAGAGAGATGGTAAATGGTGGCTGGGCTGGTGGCTTTTTGGCCGTGTATTTTCCAAAGAAAACCTGTGGAGGGAAGACATGGAGATGTTTATAATATCACTCTCCCCAAGTTAAGGCAATTAGACCCATGGAAGCCTGCATGGAGTTCACCCAGAACACAGCTTGCAATCAGGACATGTGTTCAAATGGATCAATAGCCCTCATGGCTTCCGGAAGGTAACTGTTTGGCCCAGAGAAACTGTCTGGAATCTGCTTGGCTGCTCAAAATCAGACTGTGATGCAAGTGTAGAGAGAGCTATGTGAAAGCTCTGGGTTAATGCTGTAACTGTGTGAAGGTTTCTATTCTTATTTTTATTTTGGTTGTCCTTATTGTATCTTTGCTTCTTTGTTGGATTTTGGTCATCTTGGGTTTTATTTTTTAAATCTTCTTTCTGTTTTCATTTTATTCTTTCTGGTTCTTCTTTCTTTATTGGTATTGCTTGGTTATTATGCTTTAATTTTCAAAGTTTTCCCCTTTGACTTGGTCCCTCTTTTAGTGTTTCTTCTCTCCTGTTTTTGATTTTCTTCCCTCTGTGTTCTTTGTTTTCTCTCTTCCTCATTATCTTGCCCTCTTGCTTTCCTCCTCCTCCTTTCCATCGATCTAACATGTAAATATAACAGGGGTCTGTATAAGTGCATTAGAGAATAAGAATTAACTGGTAGTATAAATTAAACAGTAACATTCAAGGGCATGTCAGGGTGATCTTTGACAAAATTGGACTCAGAGGATACAAACAAAACTACCTACAAATATATTAACAAGTTCTAATTTTAGTATATGTGCTACCAATGTGAGCACTGTATTAACAAGTTCTAACAACCTAACAACCTCTCTCAATCTCTAAATACACTTCTAGTCATCTCATACCTCCTCCTGCCTACACAAATAACTCTCAAACTCCCTCAGTATTAGTCTTTTGCCCTAGCTATAACAATAATTACAACAGTGTCCAATTTTCTTCTTATTATTTTTTACCCATTGACAATTCTCTTACTTCCCTCTGACATACCCCTTTCTTTTCCCCCTTCTCACCACATTCCACATCCCAAGTGAATCACAAATAGCAGTATAATATAGCCTGTAAGGCATATGACAAAGGGGTGAAATAATCAAAACCATTAATATTTATAACTGATGTATGCTTGGATCTGTTGATACTATTATAATGACTAAAAATTCTCTCTTTGCAACACAGTGACAGTGTCCAACCTAATAAGATTGAATAGGTTGAAGTGGTAAATATTACTTCTTGACAAAGTCAAGAAGTCACTAGAAAACAGAACCTAACAAATGAGACTCTCATAGCAAAAACAAACTCTTTTCACTCTATTTGACCTCAACCCTCAGCACACACACACACACACACACACACACACACACACACACACACACACACAGAACATGAAGAAAACCAGGCAATGACATTCCTCCAAAGACTCCTAACTCAGGCCAGGGATTTAGCTCAGTGGTCCCACTGCCTGCCTGGTAAGCGCAAGGTACCGAGTTCGATCCCTGGTACCAAAAAACCCACAAAAAAAACAAAAATGAAAAAAAACAAAGACTTCTAGCTCTCTCAAAGCAGCCCCAAGGGTCATGCAGAGAAGCAAACATCACATAACCAAGCTGTATGAAATACTTAGAGGAAGCAAAGAAATTCGGCAAATTCAAAGAGGACATAACCCAAAATATAGTGAAACTATTAGACCAACTGACCAATGTAGAAACAAATAAAAGTTTGGAAGAGCTGACCAAAATGGTTCAAAGCATAAATGGCAAATTTACCAAAGAAATAGGCACCATGAAAAGATGCCAAACAGAAATCTCAAAGATAAATATAAACTGCAGAAATGACCAATGTGAAGATAGTGTCTCAGAAATTGAGGCGAAAATAGAAATACATGATGATTTACTCAGAGAAACCTTAAAAATGATCGGAGAGCAAGAAAAATCCACCCAACAGCTACTAGATGACACTAAGAAGACTAACTTTTGCCTAATTGGAGTTAGAGAGAAATTAGAAGTCAACACACATGGAATAAATAAATCTATCAGCAGAAAACTTTGCAAGTATGGGGACTAACTCAGCATCCAGGTAAGTGGTGCCAAGTAACTACATGAAAAAAGGAAGCTTCCCAAGACATATCAGAATTAAAATTCCAGAAGTCCAACTCAAGAACAAAATCATAAATGCTGTCAGAGAAAAGGATCACTTATAAAGGTAAACCCATTAGTATTACAGCAAACTTTTAAACATACAATTTAATGGCTATGAGAGCTTAGAGTGAAGCATATTGAGCCCTAAAAGAAAACAACTTGCAACTCAGTCTAATATATCTTGCAAAGCTATCTTTCAAAATTGATGGAGAAATAAGGACATTCCAGGACAAAGAATATCTTAAGAGATAGATGAACACCAAACTAGCACTCCAAAAAATACTCAAAAATATCCTAGACAAGAAAATTATGCCAAGAAAGCCAAAAAGTCAGATTGAATGATTACATACAGCAAGGTGAGTACTTAAAGAAAAAGGCAAAAATAAAGGAGTCAACCACAGAAAGAGAATGTTATGACAAGAATAAGTAGATAGCTTTCATAATTTCATGTAAAAAGACTCAACTTCCTAATTAAAAGATACAAATGGGATCAAAAATCAAAACTCCAATGGTCTTTTACATTAGACTCATCTAACCCAAAAAGGAATGCATAGACTAAAAATCAAAGGATAGGAATCAATATTCTATGCATCAGGACCCTGAAAACAAATAGGAGTAGCAATTTTATTCTTAATGTAAACTTCAAGTTTAAGCTGATCAAAAAGAAGCAAAGAAGGTCACTAAGAAAACAATTTAACAATTATATATATAAATATATAAATGATATATAATACAAATATATAATTGTTAAATTGAATGTATATCCATATTATATATATATATATATATATATATATACATAAAATGTTGGTGCACCCAGCTTAATAAAACAAACTCTGCTGAATATAAAAGATCAAATGAATACTAACACAATCATAATGGGTGACCTCAATCCTTCTTTTTCACAAATAGATAAACTAAACAAAATATTAAAAAAGAAATATCAGAGCTCAACCATACCTGAATCAGCTATCACTACTCCTGTTCAATGTACTACTCAAAACATTAGCCAGAGTGTTCAGATAAGAGAAAGACAGGAAGAAGTCAAATTATCATTATTTTCAGATGACTTGATCCATATGACTTGATGACATAGAAGACTCGGAAAAATCCACCAAAAGATTTCTAGAATTAACCAAATTTAGCAATGTAGCAGGATACAAAATCAATACATAAAAATCAATAATGTTCTTGCACACCAACAATGAACCAACTGAAAAAGAAATTAGGAAAACAATGCTAGTTACAGTAACATCAAAAAAAATGAAATACTTAGGAATTAACCTAACAAATTAAGTAAGTGAAAGATCTCTACAGTGAAAACTGTAATACTTTGAAAAAGGAAATTGAAGAAGACACTAGAAAATAGAAAGACAATCCATTTCTGGATAGGCAGACCAACATCATCAAAATGGTTATACTTCTAAAACTGACATATAGATTTAATATAATCCCAGTCAAAACATCAATAGCATTTCTCACAGAACTAGAGATAGCAATTCTAAAATTCACATGGAACCAGAAGAAAGCCACTATAGCAAGCAATCCTTGTTAAAAGTGCAAAGCAGGAGACATCACAATCCTGGACTTCAAGTTATATTAAAAGCTACAGTGATAAAAAACAGCATGGTACTGGCACAAAAACAGACATATGACTCAAAGGAATATAATGAAAGATGCAGAAACAGTTTCAGTACATTCAGCTCTGTGATCTTTGACAAAAGGACCAAAAACATACACTGGAGGAAAGATAGCCTCCTTAGCAAATTGTGCTGGGAAAATTGGTCTATACACATGCAGAAGATTGAATCTAGATTCATATCTCTTACTATATACTAAACTACAATCAAAATTCAAAGGTCTAAATATTAAAACAGAAATATTTACTCAACTAGAAGATAAAACAGCTAAATTCTTAAAGTCATAGGTAAAGGCAAGGACTTTTTGAACAGAACCTCAATTGCGTGAGATATAGCATCAAGAATCAACAGGTGGCAGGAGGAGAATTCTGGCCTGCCATACCACACCTCACCTCCAGCGCAGGAAGGTGAGCTGCTCCCAGAGCCCAGGAGGAGGCTTCTGGGCCTCTGTACCCCCACCCCCCAGCCCAGTGCAGAGGAGGTGAGCTGCAGCCAGCACCCAGGAGGAGGGTTCTGGCCCACCATACCCTGCCCCCAGCACCTAGGAGGTGAACCACACAGGCACCAGCAGCAGCCCCCTCCCCCATCACAATGAGAAGACACATAAACAAGTCACAAAACCAGACTTCCAGATCACCTACAGTAACCCCAAAGGGAAATGAGAGGGAACACTCTGATCAACCACATGGATTCCCTGAACTGGCAACAAAAGAGGATCTGGAAAAAACGAAATCAGAAATAATTTCTCACATAACAGCAGAGATTGTGCCCATAGTGCAAGACATGATTAATAAATCTAGACAGGACACAGTTTAAAAAAGTAGAGAAGAGGAACATGATGGAATCCCAACATAGGAAATAAATGAAACCCATAAAACAGATGCAAACAGATTTCCAGGAGATTAAAAACTCCATTGAAAGCTTACACAGCAGAATGAGCCAATGTGAGGACATAATTTCAGATACAGAAGATAAGATTGCAGTTAGTGACCAGGAAAAGAAAAATTGCTTTAGAATTGTAAGGGACCACCAGAAATCAATCCAGCAGCTGCTAGATGATGCAAAGAAGAATAACATAAGACTGATTGGAGTCAATGGAGAAACAGGAGAGAGTGCAAACAACCTTAAAAAAACTGTTCACAGAAGTGATGGCAGAAAACTTCCCAAGCAGGGGAAAAGAACTTGATATACAGATAAGTGAGGCATATAGGACTCCAACTAGTCTTTGATCAAAAAAAATCTACACCTAGGCATATAATGGTTAGGATACCAGAAACCCAACAGAAGAACAAAATTATACAAGCAGTCAGAGAAAAGAAACAAATCACATACAAAGGAAAGCCCATCAGAATCACAGGAGACTTTTCAGTGAAAACTCTCAAGGCAGGAAGAACTTGGAGTGACCTATTGCAAGCACTAAAGGAAAACAACCTCCAACCCAGATTGATATACCCTACAAAACTATCTTTCAAAATTGATAGAGAAATAAGATGCTGTCATGACAAAGAGCACCTTAGGAACTTCATGAATACCAAAACAGCACTCCAAAAAATTTTAGACATTATCCTAGGAAAAGACAATGAGGATCACAAGCCCAGGAACCCAGCAGAATGAATCAACTGGGCATGACAAGAAATTAAAAGCAAAGAGGGAGAATCCAACAAAAAGAAAAAGTCATGACAATGATAAGTCAATACATACCAGTTATAACCATCAATGTTAATGGTCTCAATTCACCAAACAAAAGAAACAGACTGGCAGAATGGGCCAGGAAGCAAGGTCCAACAATATGCTGCATACAAGAAACACACTTAATTCAAAAAGAAACTCATAGACTGAAAGTTAAAGGGTGGAAAACAATACTCCATGGGACAGGAACCTGAAAGAAAGCAGGAGTGGCTACCCTCTTTGCAGATCAAGTGGTTTTCAACCCAGAATCTGAAACACTTCTGGTCCCAAGAATTTAGATAAGGGATAGTCAATCTGAATGTACAAATCTATTGTGAACATGTATTTTCATTCCTAAGTAAAAACTTAAGAACAGAACTGTTGGTTCTTAAGAGTAATACAAGAAATTTCTATATTGTTTTCCAAAATGGTTTTATCATTTTATATTCACATTAGCAGTATTAGAAAGTTCTAACTGGTTCACACCTAAGCTGACATTTGTTCTTTTAAAACTTTTAACTAAATCTCCCTAATGAGTGTATAATACAATCTTGTTATTGTACTGACTAGTATTTTTCTGATTCTAGTGTTGGACACCTTTCCTTGTGCTGTACTGGCTATTTATCATCCTCTTGTGTCTACTTTTTCTTAAAAATATAGAACACTTCACGAATTTGTATGTCATCCTTGCACAGGGGCCATGCTAATCTTCTCTGTATCATTCCAATTTTAGTATATGTGCTGCCGAAGCGAGCACTTGTGTCTTCTTTTTAATTGGGATGTCTATTAATGAGCTGTAAGAGTTCTTTATATATTCTGGTCATAGGTTATATGTACTATAAATATGGTCTGTTTAAGGACTATTTTTCACTTTCTTAACAAAGTCATTTAAAGTTGTAAATTTTGATGAAATCTCATTTATAAATTTTTTTCTTTTATACATCATGTTTTTTGTATCCTAGGAAATTCTTGCCTACCCTAAATTCATGAACATTTTCCCTTATAATTTCTTCTTGAAGTTTTATAGTTTTAGTTTTTCATATTTGGGTTCATAGATCCTTTCAAGTTATTTTTATGTATGGAAATAAAGGGTTGAGGTTCATTTTTTACATATGGATATCAGGTGTCCATTTGCTGAAAACACTATCTTTTCCTCTACTCTTGAGTTTATGTTCCATAAAATGTTAATGTTAAATAATCTTTCTAAACTCAGTGGAATATATATGTGTGGTTCTATTTCTAGATCCTCTGTTTTATTCCAGTGATCTATATGTCTTTCCTTACGCCAACACTGCCTTGATTACTGTAGCTTTAGAAGAAGTCTTAAAATTAGATAATAAATGTCTTCCAACACTGTTTTTTCTTTTTAATTTTCTAGGTCCTTTGTGTTCCTACATAACTTTTAAATTTCAATATCCAATTCTTCATTTATAGCAAGTATACATAGACCTGAATTTTTATATATACCTTGTGTTTTCTAATCCTGCTAAATTCAAATACAAGTTCTAGGGCTCCTAGAGATTTCTTAGTATTTTCTCTGTAGATGATCATTCCATCCACATATAAAGATTTTGCTTCTACCTTGCCAATCCTATGCTAATTGTTTTTTTTTATTGCCAGACTATTTTGGTTTGGGCCTATGTTTTAATTGACAGATGAAGAGCAGGCATATCTACCCTTGTTCCCCACCTTAGGAAGAAAGCATTTTATCTTTTCCATTCATAAAGGCATTTTTGCTGGAAGTATGGAGTACATGTTTTATCTGTTGAGAAGGTTTTGTTCTACTTCTAGGCTCCTGATAGCTTTTACTATGAACAGCTGTAGAATTTAGTCCAGTACTTTTTCTGCAACTACTGACAGGATCATATGGCTTTTTCCTTTCCTCTGTTAAAATGATGACTTTTGGGGGTGGAACTTCCAAGGCTGAACCAACACTGCCATCCATATAATAAAACCACTTTCTACATGTTGCCAGATCTGACTTCTAATAGTTTGTTTCATTAAACAAATTTTTATCTCTGTTCATATCTTTTCTTCTACTGTAATTATCCTGTTTTAGTATTAGCACAGTGTTGATTTCCTAAAATGAGGGGAGAAGTATTCCTTTGTTTTTCTGCTTTAAATGTTTGATATAACTCATCAGTTAAAATGTATATGAGCCTGTTGTCATATAGGTAGGTTTTTCAAGCTAGGAATATACTTTCTTTAATAGGTGCTGTTCAAATTTTATATTTCTTTCAGAGTCAGTTGCATTAATTCGTCTTCCAAGGCACTTCTTAGAAGTTGTCAATTTACTTCAAAAAAGATTTTTGTAATATCCTTTCTATATCCCTTTAAATTCTGTAATATCTGTGGTAATGTTCTCTAAATTTTGATATTGTAATAAAAAAAGAAAAAAAAAGAATCAACAGATGGCATTATATCAAATTAAAAAGCTTCTGCACAGGAAAGGAAACAACCAATAGAGTGAACAGACAACCTACATAAAGAGAAAAACATTTTCCAGCTATACCTTTGGATAGAAGACTAATATCTAAGATACATAAAGAATTAAAAACATTAGACACCCCACAAATAAAATACCTAGTTAAAAATGAGCAACTGAAATGAATATACAAGTTTCAGAAGAAGTATAAATGGTCAATATATACCTGAAAAATGTTCAGTATCACTGACCATTACAGAAATGCAGATTTAAACAACACTGAGATTTCATCTTACTCCAGAAAAAATGGCTATTATCAAGATATCAAATAATAACAGATGCTGACAAAGCTGTATGGAAAGAGGAACCCTTTTACATTGTTGATGGGAATATGAACTAGTACAAGCACTATGTAAATCAGTAAGGAGATTCGTCAGAAAACTAAAAATAGAAATACCGTGCCATCAAGCTATTCCCCTTCTAGGTAACTTCCTGAAAGAGTTAAAGACATTATATTAAAGTAATATATGCTTACTCATGTTAATTGCAGCACAATTCACAATAGTTAAATCTTGGAAGTGGCCTATATATCTATCAAGAAATTAATGGATAAAGAAAATGTGGCTTTTTTTTTTTTTCGTACTGGAGATTGTACTTGGGACCTTCCTCTTGTGAGGCAGGCGGCGGAACCACTGAGCTAAATCTCCGGCCCAAAATGTGGTATTTATACACAATGGAGTATTACACTGCCATAAAATAAGATAAATTTGAGTCATTTGTAGGAAAATAGATGCACCTTGAATTCATAACTTTAAGTGAAATAAATCACACACATAAACTTTAATATCATATAGTTTCTCTTTTATGAGAAACCAAAATCAGTCCATTAAAGAGCAAAATAAAAGAAAGATAATAAGAAACAGGAAGTGAGATCTTTTGCAAATGGGAAGGGGACCAAGAGATCCAGGGAGGGATAGAGAAGGGAGGGGGATGTAAGAAGAATTAAGATGTATCCCGTACATGTACCAAAGACTTACAATGAGTGTATTGTACCACAAACAAGCACTAATAAAAAATGAAAAAAAGGATAAAAGTATGGGTGGAAGAATGATTTATATTTTAAGATATTTTTATCAGGGCAGTTTTGTTTTGTTTTTGTTTTTGGTACCTGGGATCAAACTCAGGACCTTCCACTTGCAAGGCAGGCTGGGAACTACTGAGCTAAATCCCTGGCCCATCAGGGCTGTTTTAACTGAGAAGATACATAGTAAGGACTTGGCCAAGATAAACAAGCTTTCCAGGAAGAAGGAAATGCCAGTTCAATGACTTGAAGCAGGAGGGTTTCTTGCATCTTCAAAATGAGTGGTAATCCTGTGTCACTTCTGGTTAAAGCGGAGGACTGTGCAGAGTAATAGGAGAGCAGAGAGATAATGAAGGTCTTATGGGCTATTATAAGGGCTCTGGTTTTATTTTTCATGAATTAGGAAGCTCCTTCAGGAAAAGAGGCAGAGGAGTTAGATGATCTGACTTCAAACCCAAATGTATCATTCTGCCTGTAGTTAGAGCAGTAACAAATGTCCAAATTGGAGATCAGTTTAGAAGCTACTGCTTTTTTGTTTTGTATTGTTTTTGAGACAGGGTATTGCTATGTAGTTCAGGTTAACCTTGAACTCAGTATGTAGTCCAGGCTGGCCTCAAACTCATGGGATCCTCCTACCTCAGCCTCCCCAGTGCTGAGATTACAGGTGTGGGCCACCATGTCTGGCCAGAAGCTACTGTTGAAATCTAGGGGAAAGATGACAGGGATTGGATAAAGGTGTTAGTAGTGGAGACAGTAAGAAGTGGTTACATGTAGGCTGTATTTTTTTTTGTATATCCTTTTATTGGTACATTTTAGGTGTACAATATAATGACATTCATCATTGGAGATATGCAGCTTTACATACTCTCTTTGTTCTTAATTTTCCCCCTTCCCCTGCCCTCCCTTCAACTCCTCCATCCCTCCCTATTTACAGAGACTTTCTTTGCTTTTATTCATTTTCTCATATTAATTCCATTCCCCTTTTTCCTTTTCCCTACCCCTCCCACTTCCCCTTCCTCTTTGCCCCTTTCCTTCCTATTTCACAATATCTATTATACCTTTTAGTCCTTATTTACACTATGAGTTTCTCACAGTAGAGAAACTATTTGGTGTTTACACATGTGTGTCCTATTTATTTCACTTAAGAGGATCACCTCAATGTGCATCCACTTAGCTATAAATGTCTGTAATTTCTAGTTTTTATAGCTGAGTAGTACTCCATTTTATAAAAAAAACCCCACATTTTCTTGATCCAGTCTCCAGTTAATGGGCATTTGGGCTGTTTCCAAGTTTTAGCTATTACAAACTGCACTGCTATGAACATGGTGCACAAATATCACTGTGGTATGATTCTTTTAATTCTTTGGGGAAGATCCCCAGCAGGAGAATAGCTGGGTCAAATGGGACTTCCAGTCTAGTTCTTTGAGGTATCTCCATACTGATTTCCATAGTGGTTGCACCAGTCTACACTCCCACCAGCAGTGGAGCAGTGCTCATCTTTCCTCACAGCCCCACCAGCATTTGTTATTGGTTGATTTCATGATAGCAGCCATTGTTTCTGGGGTAAGGTGGAATCTCAGCATTGTTGAATGATCAGTGATGTTGAACATTTTTTCATATGTTTATTTGCCATATCTACTTCTTTGTGTGAGAAATGTCTGTTCATTTCAGATGCCCATATTTGGATTGGGTCTTTAAATTTGGGAGGTCTGGTTTTTTTTAAGCTCTTTATAGATTTGAGATAGTAGACCTTTGTCTGAGGGACAGCTGGTGAAAATTTTTTCCCACATTGTGGGTTGTCTCTTCACACTGCTGGTGGTTTCTCTTGCTGTGCAGAAGCTTTTTAATAAGAAGAGATCTCACTTGTTGATTGTTTGTGCTAGTTCACGGGCAACTAAAATTTTATTCATAAAGTCTTTTCCTACCCCAATTTCTTTGAGACTTCTGCTTAACCTCTGTTCCAGCCGGTTCAGCATTTCTGTTTTTATATTTAGATCCTTAATCCATTTTTATTTTAGTTGAGTACATGGTGAGAAATATAGGTCTAGTTTTAGTCTTTGGCAAATTAAAACCCAATTTCTCCAGCATCATTTATTAAAGAGGCTCCCTTTCCTCCAGTGATGATGTTTGGCTCCTTTGCCAAAGATGAGGTGGCTGAGTGTGTCTGGAGTTATTTCTGCATCTTCTAATCTGTTCCACTGGTCTTCAGGTCTATTTCTTTGCCAGAACATGCTGTTTTTATCATAGTAGCTTTGTAGTATAGTTTAAAGTTGGGGGTTGTAATACCCCTGCCATGTCTCTTTTACCTAGAATTGCTTTTGCTATTCTGGGTCTCTTGCTGCAAATGAATTTTTGGATTGTTTTCTCCAGGTCCATGAAGTATGCTGCTTGCATTTTAATTAGGATTGCATTGAATCTATATAGGAATTTTGGAAGTAGAGCCATTTTCACTATGTTCATCCTTCCTACCCAAGAGAAGGGATGTCTTTCCATTTTCTGATATCCCCTTCAATATCTTTTTTCAAAGTGCTATAGTTTTCAGAGAAGAGGTCTTTGATTTCTTTTGTTAGGTTAATTCCTAGGTATTTCACTTTTTGGATGGTATTGTGAAAGGAATTGTTTGCCCTATTGCTCTTTCAGTGAGTCTGTTGTTTGTGTAGGGGAAAGCTATTGATTTTTGTGTGTTGACCTTGTAACCAGCTACTTGACTGAATTTGGTTATTAAGTCTAGAAGACTTTTGGTGGAGTTCTTGAGGTCTTCTATATAGCGTATCATGTCATCTGCAAATAATGACAATTTGACTTTTTCATTTCCTATCTTTATTCCTTTTATTTCTTTCTCTTGTCTGATTGTTGTGGCTAAGGTTTCCAAAACTATATTGAACAAGAGTGGTGATAGTGGACATCCTTGTCTTGTTCCTGATTTTAGTGTGAAGGATTTCAGTTTTTGACCATTTAGTATGATATTGGCTGTTGGTTTTTCATAGATGGCTTTTAGTAGATTGAGGTAGAGACCGTCTATTCCAATTTTTGTAGGGTTTTTAATCATAAATGCATTTTGGATTTTGTCAAATGCTTTTTCTGCATCTATTGAGATGATCACATGGTTTTTGTCCTTGGCTCTATTGATATACTGTATTACATTGATTAATTTGGGTATTTTGAACCATCCCTGCATCCCTGGGATAAATCCCACTTGATCAGGATGTATGATCTTCTTGATGATCTTCTGCATTCTGTTTGCCAGTACCTTATTAAGGATTTTTGCATCTATGTTCATTAGTGAGATTGGTCTATAATTCTCTTTTACAGTTGGGTCTTTCTCTGCTTTGGGCATCAAGGTGATGCTTGCTTGCAGGAAGGATTTTGGGAATATTGCTTCCCTTTCAATTTCATTGAAGAGTTTAAACAGTAGTGGCAGCAGTTCCTCTCTAAATGTCTTGTAGAATTCAGCAGTGAAGCCATCAGGGCCAGGGCTTCTTGGTTGATAAGTTTTTAATTATGTTTTCAATTTCATTGATTGATATTGGGTTGTTTAGAATTTTTAGGTCTTCATTCAACTTTGGTAATTCATACATGTCTAGGAATCTGTCCATCTCTTCTGTGTTTTCCATCTTATTGGCGTATAGGTTCTGGAAGTAGGTATTGATGATTCTCTGGATTTCTGCTGGGTCTGTTGTAATTTCACCCTTTTCATTCCTAATTCCATGGATTTGGGCCTCTTCTGTCCTTTTTCTGACAAGGTTGGCTAAGGGTTTGTCAATTTTGTTGATTCTTTCAAAGACCCGACTCTTGGCTTCATTGATTTTTTTGTATTGTTTGTGTAGTCTCCATTGCATTGATTTCTGCCTTGATCTTTATAATTTCCTCCTTTGTGTGAGCTTTGGGTTTATCCTGCTCTTCTTTTTCTAGAAGCTTGAGGTTCAGCATCAGGTTGTTTAATTGGGCTCATTCTGTTTTCCTCTTATGAATATTCACTGTTATGAATTTCCCTCGTAAGACTGCTTTCATTGTGTCCCATATATTCTGATATATTGTACTGTCATTGTCATTTATTTGAAGGAACTGTCTGATTTCTTCTTTAATTTCCTCTGTTAAGCATTGGTTATTCTGAAGTGCGTTGTTCAATTTCCATGTGTTTATGAAGTTTGCAGTTTCTTTTGCTGTTGATCTCCAATTTCATCACACTGTGGTCTGATAATACACAGGGGATAACTTCAGTTCCTTTGCACTTACCTAAATATGTTCTATGAGCAAGTATGTGGTCTATTTTGGAGAATGACATGTATGCAGCTGAAAAGAATGTGCATTCTTACTTTGTGGGGTGAAACACTCTATAAACATCTGTTAAGTTCATATGTTCGAGAGTTTAGTTGAGTTCTAGTGTTTCATTGCTTGTGTTTTGTCTAGTTGATCTATCTATTTGTGACAATGGGGTATTGAGGTCCCCACTACTATTGTATGAGTGCTTATATGGTTTTTCATGTCCATCAGTATTTGTTATATATAGTTGGGTGCATTAGTGTTTGGTGCATAGATACTTATGATTGTCATCTCTTCCTCTTGGATTGTTCCCTTTACAAGGATATAGTGCCCTTCTTTGTCTCTCTTAATCAGTGTGGGCTTAAAATCCACTTGGTCTGCAAAGAAGGTAGCTACTCCTGCTTTTTTGTTGTTGTTGTTAAATTCTTTTATTGGTACATTTTAGGTATACAACACAATTATATTTCTCATTGGGAATTCTACCTTCACATAACGCATCTTGGTTCTTATTTTTTCCACTGCTGGGGATCTTCCCTAAAGAATTAAAAGAATCCTACCACAGTGCTATATGTGCATCCATGTTCATAGCAGCACAGTTTGTGATAGTTAAAACTTGGAAACAGCCCAAATGTCCATCAACTGGAGACTGGATAAAGAAAATGTGTTTTTTTAATAAAATGGAGTACTATTCAGCCATAAAAAATGAGAAATTAGAGACATTTATAGCTAAGTGGATGCACATTGAGGCAATACTCTTAAGTGAAATAAATAGGACACATATGTATAAATACCGAATAGTTTCTCTGGTGTGAGAAACTGAAAGTGTAAATAAGGACTAAAATGTATAATAGGTAATATGAAATAGGAAGAAAAGGGGCAAAGGGGAAGAAAGTGGGAGGGCTAGGGGAAAGAGAAGGGAATGGGATTAATATGCGAAAATGGAAAAATACTCTTGCTTTTTTGGGGGTTTCCGTTGCATGGAGTATTGTTTTCCACCCTTTAACTTTCAGTCTATGAGTTTCTTTTTGAATTAAGTGTGTTTCTTGTATGCAGCATATTGTTGGATCTTGCTTCTTGACCCATTCTGCCAGTCTTTTTCTTTTGATTGGTGACTTGAGACCATTAACATTGATGGTTATAACTGATATGTATTGACTTATCATTGTCATGACTTTTTCTTGTTGTTTGATCCTCCCTCTTTGCTTTTAATTTCTTGTCATGCCCAGTTGATTCATTCTGCTGGGTTCCTGGGGTTGTGATCCTCATTGTCTTTTCCTAGGATTTTGTCTGAAATTTTTTGGAGTGTTGGTTTGGTATTCATGAAGTTCCTAAGGTGCTCTTTGTCATGAAAGTATCTAATTTCACCATCAGTTTGAAAGATAGTTTTGCAGGGTACACCAATCTGGGTTGGAGGTTGTTTTCCTTTAGTGCTTGCAATAGGTCACTCCAAGCTCTTCTTGCCTTGAAGGTTTTCACTGAAAAGTCTGCTGTGATTCTGATGGGCTTTCCTTTGTATGTGATTTGTTTCTTTTCTCTAACTACTTGTATAATTTTGTTCTTCTGTTGGGTTTCTGGAATCTTAACTGTTATATGCCTAGGTGTAGTTTTTTTTTTGATTAAGGCTAGTTTGAGTCCTATGTGCCTCACTTATCTGTATGTCAAATTCTTTGCCCCTGCTTGGGAAGTTTTTTGCCATCACTTCTGTAAACAGTTTTTTTTTTTTTTTATGTCATCTGCACTCTCTCCTGTTTCTCCATTGACTCCAATCAGTCTTATGTTATTTTTCTTTGCATCATTTAGCAGCTGCTGGATTGATTTCTGGTGGTCCCTTACAATTTTAAAGAACTTTTTCTTTTCCTGGTCAATAATTGCAATCTTATCTTCTATATCAGAAATTCTGTCTTCACATTGGCTCGTGCTGCTGCGTAGACTTTCAATGGAGTTTTTAAGCTCCTGGAAATCTGTTTGCATCTGTTTTATGGATTCAATTTGTTTCTTATGTTGGCATTCCATCATGTTCCTCAGCTCCTCTATTTTTTTATCTGTATCCTCTCTAGATTTATTAATCATGTCTTGCACTATGGGGATAATCTGTGCTGTTATGTGAGAAATTATTTCTGATTTCATTTTTTCCAGATCCTCTTTTGTTGCTAGTTCAGGGCATCCAGGTGGTTGACTATCAGAGTGTTCCATCTCGTTTCCCTTTGGGGTTGCTGTAGGTGATCTGGAAGTCTGGTTCTGAGGCTTGTTTACCTGTCTTCTCATTTTGACTCACGAGGAGGGCTTGTGTTCCTTGCACCTGCATGGTTCACCTCCTCTGTGCTAGGAGCAGCAGCATGCCTAGCAGGAAGCCTTCTCTATGCTGGGAGCCATGGCACACCTACCCAGATGTCTCCTGGCTGGGAGCTGTGGTGTACCCTCCTGGAAGTCTCCTCTGGGCTGGGAGCCCTATAGGCTGTATTTTTGAGGTAGTGATAGCAATGAAAAGCCATGCTCTGTTTAAGCAGCTATGGTAATCTGAGATAGGAAATTCAAGCTCAATAGACAAAGCAGGTGACTCTGGTGACAGGTAGCTAATGGAAGACTGGAAAAGACAAAACAAAATAAAAATGTCAACCAAAACTCTAATACAAACACTTAAGAAAATACAGTAAGTTCACTCAAAATATTTCTAGGTATTAAAAAACACATAATTTGCAAAATTTAAAACTCAGTGTTGAACTGAAGAAAAGAGTGTAAATTGCCAAGAATCATTGATATTGAGAAAAGTCACAAAGAGATAGAAATAAAGGGGGAGATTAATATATACTTGGAGGACATGTTGAGGAAACTTAACTTGTGTAATAGGACTTTGAAATGGTAGAAGAGATAAACATGATGTGAGGAATCAAAACTTTAACAAGTTCTAGAAGAAAATAAGCTTCAAAAAGAGCATAAAATACTTGATGCTATCTATTGAAAAGATACACAAAGCTCAGGCATAATTTAATAATAGTAATAACAAGAATGAAGTCACATACTTGGGCATATTCTGGTGAAATTTCTGAGCTTCATGAACAATAAGAAAAATCCTTTATATTGCTAGGTTCAAGAAAAAGTTAGTAATAAAGAAAAGAAGATTCACATTTGAATACCCTTTGTTAGACTGAGCACTGGAATGAGATCTTCAGAAAAAAATACATACTGTGATCTAAAATTTATGTATGAGGCATGATCAAAACATGTGGTGAATGTTTAAATTTAAAAAATTACAGTAAAAGATACATTGCTATTAATCCCATCAAAATACTCCCAATTGCTTAGAATACACTTATTCTACCATTCTTGTCACTTTCTGAAGCAGTTCTGGAAGTCTTCTTTCATGGATGTCTTTCTTTAGTTGTGCTATTGTGGCTGCCCTGATGGCCTGAATGGATCCAAATGTTTACCATGGTCATTTTTACTTTAAGAATGATCCAGACGTTGCATGGTGCTAGATCTAGTGAATAAAGTAGATGAAGATGCCCTGTAATGTTTTTACAAGCTTGCCTTTTGGTTGGATGGCACTTGGCAGGGGCATTCACTGTATTTTTTATACACCTTCTAGAGATAATCATGAAAGAGGACTTCTAGAACTGGTTGAAAAGTGGCAAGAATGATGGGATAAATGTGTTTGAAAAAAGAAGGAAGTATCTTGAAGGGATTTAACAGCAATATGCTTTTTACTATAATAGATTTGTAAAATTTAAATATTCACTGTACGTTTTGATCAGCACTGGCCCCAAAACAATACAACAAAGTAGCCATGGGCTGCGACTTCTGAAATCCCAAAACAAAATAAATCTACATTCCTTTAAGTGATTTTCTCAGGTATTTCAGTAATGGAAAGCTGAGTATCTATCTACCTACCTATCTGTCTGTCTGTCTGTCTATCTATCTATCTATCTATCTATCTATCTATCTATCTATCTGTCTATCTATCTATCAATCACCTCAATTCATAATGATACCACAAATGGAAAATTATAATGCAAGTATTATGTAAATCTTCAAACAAAGAGACATATAAGGGAAAACTAAATACCATCCTGAGGCTGAATTCTAAACTATCTTGATATTACTCAGGAAAGTGTTAAGAGTAGGAGTAAGGAAATGGGGCTAGAGTTGAGAATAAGCATTTTCTAGGGCCAGGGATTTAGCTCAGTGGCACATGCCTGCTTTGCAAGGTCCTGAGTTCTATCCCCAGTATCAAAGGAGGAAAAAAAAAAGAAGAGAGAACAAGCATTTTCTGACTTTTTTTTTTCAGAATTGGAGGACTGTTAACAGTGAAAATATCTTGATGGAGTTAATGTTGTTAACTTTTGTAGGTCACTAGTCAATTTGAGAAGAATAGGGGAACTTCTAAGTTAATGTTGGGAGAGAGAGGAGAGGGAATAAAAAATATGATCTGGACAACAAAAGCAACAAAATAGACAAAAGAAAACAACAAAAGTTATAAAGAATTAAAATAAAGGAGATGGAAAGTAAAATCATCTATATTACTTTTCACAAGTATTGCAAACATACATACAACTTATCCTCTAAAAAGTGAAGATCAATAAATTGGAATAAAACAGTAAATTTAGCTACATATTTTCAAAGGGCTTGCAAGAATCAAAGCTTCAAATCTAATTTTATTAGGATCATGACATCCACCCCCCCCTTTTTTTTCCCACAGACTACCCATATGTGCTCTACAGAATTCTCATTCAAGATATATTAGCCATAATTTCCACTGGAGAGAAGGGGTCCTATGTTATGAAGATTTCCTTGGGAGCCCTAAAAATACATTTAGTCTGATTAGAGGGGATGGAAGTGCATTAATACTTGGCCAGAGTTCCTATAATTGAGAAAATGAAGGAATGTTCAATTGTACTGTTTTGTGTAGATATATGCTTTATTAGTGGATTCCGCTAAAATATGACTCCTTCCCTGGCTTCAACCTTCAGGTATTTGTCAATATAATCGCATCCAGATGAAGCTTGAGAATTTGTAATTTTCAGAAGATCTCTGGTAACTCTGTAATGCAATTGAATTGAGAAACTACGCTACTTGCTTCAGATACAGCCTGTATCAATATTATGTGATACAGAGGGCAGAGAAGGCGAGCCGGTCCCAGCACCTGGAAGGAAGCTCCCCCACTGCCATCCCAAGTTCCTAGGGCAGAGAAGGTGAGCTGCTTGGGCACCAGAAGCACCCCCCCCAACCCCGTGGAAATGAGAAGACACATAAACAAGCCTCAAAAATAGACTTCCAGATCACCTATAGCAACCCCAAAGGGAAACAAGATGGAACAATCTGATACTCAACCACCTGGACTCTCTGAACTGGCAACAAAAGAGGATCTGGGAAAAATGAAATCAGAAATAATTACTCAGATAACAGCAAAGATTTTGCTCATGGTGCAAGACATGATTAAAAAATCTAGAGAGGACACAGATTAAAAAAATAGATGATCTGAGGAACAAGATGGAATCCCAACATAGGAAACAAATTGAATTCATAAAACAGATGCAAACAGACTTCCAGATTAAAAACTCCATCGAAAGTCTGCACAGCAGAATGAACCAATGTGAGGATAGAATTTCACACATAGAAGATAAGATTGCAGTTAGTGAGGTGGAAAAGAAAAATTGCTTTAAAATTGTAAGGGAACATGAGAAATCAATCCAGCAGCTGCTAGACGATGCAAAGAAGAATAACATAAGACTGATTGGCATCAATGAAGAAAGAGGAGAGAGTGCAGATGACATAAAAAACTGTTCACAGAAGTGATTGCAGAAAACTTCCCAAGGAGGGGAGAAGAACTTGACATACAGATAAGTGAGGCATATAGGACTCCAGCTAGCCTAAATAAAAAAAAATCTACACATAGACATATAATAGTTAGGATTCCAGAAATCCAACAGAAGAACAAAATTCTACAAGCAGTGAGAGAAAAGAAACAAATCACATACAAAGGAAAGCCCATCAGAATCACAGCAGACTTCTCAATGCAAACCCTCAAGGCAAGAAGAGCTTGGAGTGATGTATTTCAAGCCCTAAAGGTAAACAGCCTCCAACCCAGCTGGATGTACCCTGCAAAACTATCTTTCAAAATTGATGGAGAAATAAGACACTTTCAGGATAAAGAGCATCTCAGGAACTTCATGGATACCAAACTGGCACTCCAAAAAATTTTAGACAAAATCCTAGGAAAAGACAATGAGGATCACAACCCCAGGAAACCTAGCAGAATGAATCCATTGGGCGTGACAAATTAAACACAAAGGGGGAGAATCCAACAAAAAGAAAAAGTCATGACAAAGCTTTTAAAACTTTTAACTTCATCTCCCTAATGAGTGCATAATTCAATCTTATTATTGTACTGGTTAGTATTTTTCTGATTCTAGAGTTGGACACCATTCTTTGTGCTATACTGGCTATTTATCATCTTCTTATGTCTACATTTTAATTGGGTTGTCTATTAATGAGCTCTAAGAATTCTTTATATATTCTGCTCATAGGTTATATGCATTGTAAGTATGGTCTGGTTAAGGACTACTTTTCATTTTAATGATGTCATTTAAAGTTCTAAATTTTGATGGAATCTCATTTATCAATTTTTCTCCTTTATACATGTTTTTTGTATCCTAGGTAGTTCTTGCCTACCCTGAATTCATAAATATTTTCCCTTATAATTTCTTCTTAAAGTTTTATACTTTTAGGCTTTCTTATTTAGGTTCATAGATCCCTTCAAGTTATTTTCATGTATGGAAAAAAAGGGTTGAGGTTAATTTTTTATATACAGATACCAGGTGTTCTAGTGCCATTTGCTGAAAACACGGTCTCTTCCTCGGCTCTTGAATTGAATTTATATTCTATAAAATGCTAATATTAAATAATCTTTCAAAACTCAGTGGGCCATATATGTATGGTTCTATTTCTAGATTCTCTGTTTTATTCAAATGATCTATATGTCTTTCCTTACACCAACACTGCCTTGATTACTGTAGCTTTAGAAGAAGTCTTAAAATTAGATACTAAACCTCTTCCAACACTGTTTTTGTTTTTAAATTTTCCAGGTCCTTTGTGTTCCTACATAACTTTTAAATTTCAATATCCAATTCTTCATTTATAGCAAGTACACACAGACTTGAATTTTTATATATACCTTGTGTTTTCTAATCCTGCTAAATTCAAGTACAAGTTCTAGGGGCTCCTAGAGATTTCTTAGTATTTTCTCTGTAGATGATCATTTCATCTGCATATAAAGATTTTGCTTCTGCCATGCCAATCCTATCCTAGTTGTGTCATTTTATTGCCAGACTATTTTGGTGGGGACTAGGTTTCAAAGTTTAATGGACAGATAAAGAGTAAGCATATCTGCCCTTGTTCCCCACCTTAAGGAGAAAGCATTGTATCTTCTCCATTTATATAAGGCCTTCTCGCTGGAAGTATGGAGTACATGTCTTTAATCTGTTGAGAAGTTTCTGTTCTACTTCTAGTCTCCTGATAGCTTAGGATCATATGGCTTTTTCCTTTTCTCTGTTTAAATGATTACTTTTGGGGATGGCTCTTCCAATGCTGAATCAACACTACCATCCCTATAACAAAACCACTTTCTACATCCTGCCAGATCTGACTTCCAATAGTTTGTTTTGTTAAACAAATTTCTATCTATGTTCATACTTTTTTCGTCTATTATCTTTATCCAGTTTTAGGATTAGCACAATGTTGAGTTCCTAAAATGAGGGGAGAAGTGCTCCTTCTTTTTTCTGCTTTAATTGTTTGATATAATTTATCAGTTAAAATGTTTATGAGTCTGCTGTTGTCATATAGGTAGGTTTTCAAGCTAGGAATATACTTTCTTTAATAGGTGGTATTCAAATTTTATATTTCCTCCAGAGTTAGTTTCATTAATTTATCTTCCAAGGTACTTCTTAGAAGTTGTCAAATTTATTTCAGAAAAGATTTTTGTAATATGCTTTCCATATCCTTTTAAATTCTGTAAAATCTGTGGTAATGTATCCTAGATCTTAATATTGTAATTTAAAAAATGTATAGCTGATATTGTGTAACAGGAAGAAAATGTCTAAAAAAGCAGGGGAATTGGGAGGGGTAGGGGAAGGGAAAAAAGGGAAAGGAAAAAATATGAGAAGAGGAAAAAACTGGAAACAAGGTCTTTGCAAATAGGGAAGGGTGGAGGGGGTGAAGGGAGGGCAAGGGAAGGGGAAAAAATAAGAACCAAGAGACTCATGTAATGGTACAAGATCCCAATGATGAATGTAACTGTATTTTATACCTAAAATGTACCAATAAAGTTAATGGGGGAACAATATTATGTGATACAGTGACTATAGGACATAAGCAGCATCAGTGTGCACCATATGGGAATCTTCACAATCTCTCAATATACTCTTTGGCTCAGCATTGACAATGGACATTTCTCTTTCTTGGGCATTGCCCTGGAAGGAGATTCTGAGGGTCTCTCTGGCCTGGCAGCTGACCTTGGTACTGATGGTGGCAGGATCATCAGTACCCATTAGGGTTAGAAAGTCTTCTTCCTGTTTCCTAATATAAGTAATCAAAATAGCAAAGGTAATCTCTGTTAGAAGGTAGAAAACTTCTATACTATGTTGATTATATTTACTTTTCCAATGGAAAAAATCTCTAGGGACAGAAAATGTGTTTTTCAAGTTAAGTTTTGCTGTCTGTGATGGCCAAGTGAATGCTGGAATACTTTTTGTATTTAAGGAACCATTACCATTTCCCAACAGCAACTTGACAAACTATATAAAATATATTTAATCAAATTTCTTTCTTTGGCCTTTACCCTCTTGGGCTTTTTACAAAAAGCAAGAAGAGTCTTTACAAGCACTTGGACACTTGTTTGGCCAGCATACATAGTATAAAATTATTCTTAACTGGGTCCATAGATTTTTCATTTTCCTGAAGGATTTATATTCTAGCCATCATTTAGTTTCAGGCTTAGAGTAATACTAAAATGAATAAAATATTGTCTAAATTTCTCTGAGACTTCACAATTTTCACCACATGGAGTTCTGGCATTCTAAAAACAATTTCTGTAAGACTGTCTCTGGCATGTGAGTTCTTCAATGTCAAAAATTTCTATAACTTTCTTTGAAATGGCAAGTCTCCAGCCTGTTGTATTTACCTCATGCCTTTGGTTCCTGGACTTTTTGACAGGGATTAGTGTAAGAATTTTATGTTTTAAAAATCAGCAGAGCTTCAAGATATCACCTTGGTTATATAGTGTTCTCAGAGATTGATCTTAGCATCAAAAATATTGGAACAATTTCATAATGTGCCACAGTATGAAATTCACACCATTGCCTAAAAATTATTCTGGCCAGAAATGCTTAGCTGAAAGAAATGAAGCTTTTAGATCTGAGTTCCAGTTTATGGAAAATACTTGGGAAAGGAAAAACAGAATCAAATAATATGATAAGAAACTAATCAGATAAATCCAGCAGGTGGGACATTCTATAGGAGATACAGCTTGTCTTTTTATATGTCAATATTTTAAGAAAAAATATGTGTGTATTGTGGGAGAAAGGTTATTGTTCTTTATAAAAAGACATAACAATTGAATGCAATATGTGATTCTTGATTCCAGCATGTTTTGAGCAAACAAGCTATCCAAGATATTTTGGATCAATTAGAGAAATTTAAATATGAATTTGGTATTAGATATATTACAGATAATTGTTAACTTTTTGAAGTGATGATATGTAGTTGTATTAAGAATATATCCTTATTTTTAGAGAGGATCATGGATGTGTTTAGAAGTAAAATGCTTGATATCTGAAATTTACTTACAATATCTCAGTAAAGCAAAAAATAACATGATTAATAAAATTTTAAAAACAATATGCTAACATTTAGCAATGTTTCAATCTAAGAAACAAGCATTTGGTTGTTTATTGAAGTATTTTGTGTTTGAAAAAAATGCAAATAAAGAATTGCAAAATAAATAATTTCCAAATGTCTACAAATAAGAGTAAAATCTACAACAAAATGGTGCTCATAGATTTTATACTTGTAGATGCATCTTACACACTCCTCTTTTTGGTTGCAGTTACCTATAGTTCTTTCCAACGCTTCCAGTTATTCACTGAATATTTTAGCACCTGATTCACTATTCTTTATCTACTACTATTGTCATTCGGTGAGGGGATTTTGACATCTATATTCTGGTCTCTGAGTTCCCACATTTACTTCAGCCCATTTCAAACCCGTACTCCCATTGTTATACCCTAAACCTTGAATTCTACTACTTCCAGAATCACAATTTTGAACACTACATTCTCTGATTATCATATCTTGTCTTTTTAGTGTCTATGTTTGAATAATTCTTTAACTCAGTGCTAGGGAGTCCAATCTATTACCTTGTTTTTCCTATTGTCCACCATTGTTAACAATTGTATTGACTCTTCTCACAATCCATCATTATAATATTTCCTTTCCTGTGCCCTCAAATCCCTTGCTTTTATCTCCCTTCATGGTACTTGCTTGGGAAAACTTGCCTTGGGTAACTTCAAGTCTCAGTCTCTGGGCTGACTGGATGCCTGTGTACAGCTGGTAGAAACCACACAATGATGCTGACTGGTATCATTTTAAATCTCTGACCACAAACCTCAAGTGAACCCTTGGGACTCCCTGGTACTTCCACTCTCCTCAAGCCTCCAAAACCACTTTCCTCTTCCTCAGATGAACAGCCCACTTCATATTTTACTGAGAAAATAAAAGGGCATTAAAGAACTTGTTCATCTTTCCACTGCAAAAATCTATTCTGCCTTCACCTTTACTTACAAATTCAGACATTTTCTCTTTCCAAGGGTGGATAATCTTTTCCTGCTCCTATTTAGGGCCAGCATTTTCTTTGTGCACTGGCACTCAGCCTCTATTAGCTTTCAAGAGCTTGTGTCCTGCAACTTTCCAAGAGGTTTATATTATTATGTGTCAGATTTCCCTAATAAATTGGATCAGCATTAATAAAGCTGTAATAGCTCTTATTCCTTAATCCTATTGCTGGGTTCTCTATTATAGCAAACCATTGCAGAGAGAATAATGTAGTGAACATTACTGTCTCCACCTCCCAGCTTTAGAAGTAAAATACCACAAACACATTTAAAGCTGTTTTCTCTCTCCTGGATCACAACCTGTCCTTAAACCCTACCATATCCAGGGCCAACTGACACTATGAAAACTGGGCCTCTGGAATCTGCTTCCCCTGGGCCACTCTTAGCAGTAACTGAGCAGGGTAGGGATACAAGTCAGACCTTTCTCCTTTAGATACATAGCTTTTCTAATAGATCTTAGTACATTTTCTGTTGCTGTAATGGAATACTTGAGATTGGATAGTTTAAAAAAGCAAGAGGTTTGTATTTTCTGGTGGTTCTGGAGTCTGGGAAGTCCAAGAGCATACAACTGCCATCTGCTTGGCTTCTGATAAGGGCTTTGTGCTGTGTCAATTCCTGTCCGAAAGAGGACTTTTAAGTGGGCACATGTGAGCAGGGAGAATAGGGGGCCAAACTTCTGCCACAGCTAAGTCGTTCTTCTGAGGACATCATCAATCCACCCACAAGGACTCCACTCGCATCATCCAAACACCTCTCACTAGACCCCAGTTCCTAACACTCCTCACACTAATTCGGGCTCCGACAGAATTTGAGGGGATATACGGTATTCAGATGTTAAAAGTGACTGCTTAAGTTCTCCTCATTGGCCTGCACTCAACTTTCTTAGGTCACTGCTGTAATTCCAGACTCCTCATCTCATTCTTCTTTATTTCCTTTCTTTCTCCTTTTATAGCTGTCAGACCGTTATTGTAGTGTGAAGGTTCTTCCTGCCTTCTGCTTGGTCCTATATCCTTCACAGCCATTTTTGCCTAGTAAGACTTTTGCACATCTGAGTCTATCTTGGGGTCTGCTTCTTGAAGAACCAAACCAACACAGGCACTGATTTTGGTGTTTATTATTTTTGGGTCTGTTTATCTCCCTTTTGCATATTATTCATATAGTATTTTTTTATGTTATTAAACCTTGTATACAGCCTTATGTAGTTTGCTCTGTTTCACACAATATTTGTTCAAGTTTCGTCTATGTTGAAATGTGTAACTCATAATTCATTTTCAGTGCTGTATTAATTTATTATATAAATGTGCCATAATTTATTTATTCATTAACATATATTCATGTTGTATCAACTTTTTGTTATTATAATGTTGCAATGCATGTTCTTTTATCTGTCTCTACTGTGCACTTCTATTAGACTTTCTATGAGATGTACAACCAAGAGTTAAAAGCTGGGGTGTAGCTTATGTGCACCTTTGACTTGACAAGATATTGACAAATTACTCTTCAAAGAGGTCATTTCAATCTTTATTCTCATCAGTGGTAAATACACTTTTCTACATTCTTATCATATCCTGATAAATGCTACATTTTTGATTTTTGGTAATATCATGAGGGAGAAGTATTTTAACATGGTTTTGATGTGCATTTCACTGATTATTAGGGAGATAGAGCATCTGATTATGTTTATTGGTACTTTGGAAGTGCTTCTTTGAATACCTGCTTAAAAACTTTTGTTCATTATTCTCTTAGGTTGTTTTTCTTATTGACTTACTGGAATTCTTTATATATTATGGATACTACTGTTTTGTCAGTTATATTCATTACAAATATACTATCTCATTTTTTAGTTTGGAAACTTCTGAATCCCAGAAGTTAAAAATTTTAATATAGCCACTTCCTTCCTCCTCCATCTTTCTCCCTTTTACTTTCATTTTAGAAATTTTGCTTTATCCTGAAATTATATACATTCTCATAATTTATCCTAAAGGATCTTAAAACTTGAGTTCACATGAAGGATTTCACTATAATCTGAATTTAATTTTGCATGCTGAATAACAAAACAGTTTATTTTTTCCAGTTTAAATAACTGATGCAGCACTGTATATTGGATAATTTATTCATTTCTTACTGATCAGCAATGCTATATAACAAGTCTTCGTTCATAGTTGAGTCCGTTTATGATCTCTTTATTCTGTTTCATTGATCTATTTGTTCATTCTCATGCCACTTTTTTAAATTACCAGTTTATAAGTCTTGCCATCTGTTATCCTTTTTCAAAGCCATTATGGCTCTTCTTGATATTCTGGATATCCATCTAAATCCTCCATCAGCTTAGTACATTCCATGAGAAGTCCCACAGAGAATTTGATTGGAATTGCATTTAAGTGGCCAGTTAACATGGGAAAAGTGGACATTTTTCAAGCATACTCTTTCTGTGCATGAAAATAGTTTATCTCTTGATTTATATAGGTCTTTAATGTTTTTCAATAATGTTCTATAATTGTACTCCTAAATGCCTTAATTTTGACTTTCTGTTTTTGTGTATGGCAATCCTGTTGATTTTATATCTAGAAGTATTACTGATCTTATTTATTGATTATAATTTTTTGACTATACAGTGTATTATTTTGTTTTTCTATATAGACAATTATCCATGAATAAGGAGTTTCATTTCTCTCTTTGTAATTTTTATGCTTAAACAATTACTTGTCATATCAATCTCAAATAAACCCATTTAATCAGGCTTTTGTTCTCACCTCTCCACTGAAACTCTTTTTATCAGAAGCACAAATAAACTTCATGTTGCTAAATTCAATGATTAAATCTCAATTGTCAACATGTTTAATCACTCAGCAGCATTAGATAGCAATGATTATGCCTTCCTTTTTGAAACAATTTCTTCATTTGCTTCTGGTACAACATCTGCCACTAGATTGTTCACATATTCCTGGTAGCATAGCTGACTATGATTTGGTGATTCCTTCTCATTTCCTAATCTGTCAATTTGGGAATGCCTAGGATTCTCAGTCCTTTAACGTTCCCCCTCCCCTCTCCTCTCCCCTCCCTGTTCCTCCTCTCCTCTTCTCTCCTCTTTTATCCTCTCCTCTTTATTTCCTTCCCTCCCCTCTCCTTCTCCTCCCATTTCCTTCCCTCTCCTCTCCTCCCTCCCCTTCCCTCTCTTCTCCCATCTCCTTCCCTTCCTTTCCCTTCTCTTCTTTTCCCTTGCAGGGCTAGAAACAAAACCCAGGGTCTCAACCACACTAGGCAAGAGCTCTACTCCTGAGCCACACCCTCAGCTCAATTTCTCTCTTTTCTATTTGTATTTGCTCTCCAGATGATTTCATTCAGACCCATATGGTGATAACTCAAATTTCCAACTTCAGTACCAGGATCTCTTGAATTCCATACTCTTATCCAACAGCCAACATTTTTACTTGGAGGTCTAATGAATACCAAAACTGAGCATATCAAAAATACACATTGTTTTCCTTTATATCTACAATCAGACTCTTCCTGGATATTCTTCATTTTGGTAAGTAGCACTATCATTTATCTGTTGCTCTGATGAAACCCTGGACATCAGCCTGGATTTCCTTTTTTCCAACGTGCATCAGTTTACCAGTAAGCCCTCTAGACTTAATCTTAAAAAAATGTACCACCTATATGACTATTTCTCTTCTCTTCTTTTGCCCCTGCCTTGGTCTGAGTGACTATCATTTTCTTCCTGAAGTAATGCAATCACCACCTAGCTGACTTCCTTTTTGTCCACCTTGTCTTTTACAACCTATATTTTAAACAACAATTGAAATGACACTTTTCAAAGAGAAATGATCCTGTTATTTCTTTGCTCAAATCTTTCCAGTGGTTCCGCATCACATTTAGAATACAATCCAGTATCTTACATTAGCCTACAAGATCTCAAGTGAATAGATCTTTGGTGACTTTCTTACCTTAGCTTCTACCCCTCTTTACTTACTCTATTCAAGCCTTATCTGCCCATTAATTATTCTTCAAACATGCCAAATTCATGTCTACCTCAAGACCTTGTACTTACTGTTTCCTCTTAACCTTGGCATTAATCTCCTTAATTTAGACCTCTACTCATTTGTTATCTTGTTGAGAGGACTTTCTCAGTCACTATAAAATTTTGTTCTCTTACCTTTTAATTTTGTTTTTCTTTATAATATAGTACTTATCACTCTGATATATAATTTGTATAGTTATTTATTTATTGTTTGTCTCCCAAAGTTTTTTCAGGGCCAGTAATTTTTATATCTATCTTGCTATCTCTATCTTGCCTGAAAAATACCAAAAACATAGGTAGGCTCAACAAATACTTGTTGAGTGAATAAATAATGACCCTTACAACTCACAAAGATATATACAGCTTTCTTCTGACTTGCTTGCCTATCAGCCCTCACAATTTAAATAGTTTAAATTTAAAGTTTTCAGTTTTATATATCCACACATATATTTTTCTTACCTCTTTTAGTAAACATAAATCTTCCTTTAGTTGTGACTGGGTAACTATTATCTCTCTATTCACTGTAAGCTTCATCTTTGAAGTCCACTCTGATAACAATCCTCTTGCCATATTATATAAAGCACCTTGACTAGAAAAAAAAATACAAGATGGTCAAAATTTGGTTTGAAGGGTGGAGGGCATGAAGGGAGGGCTAGGAATGGGGAAAAAATAAGAACCAAGATGCATTATGTAAAGGTACAATTCCCAATGAGAAATGTAATTGTGTTGTACACCTACAATGTACCAATAAAAGAATTTAATAATAAAAAAAAATTTGGTGGCACACCTAGCAAAAGGTGGCTCTCTAGAATATGAGCCTGGAGAAATAGACTCTGTTTCATTTCTAAGAATATAAGGACCCTAGAACTGAGAATGAAAATTTATAACCCAAAATCATACTGCAGGAAAGTAGTGAGGATATATTCACGCTTTGGCTTTGACTTGGTTGTCTGAGGTTAGTGATCTCAGCTGATAAAAGGGAAATCTCCAGGTGGCCTTGTTTTATGGACTTTCTGTTTCATTGACTGTCTATGGAATCCTATCACAGTTGCATTGCACATAATGCACATCAAAACTGAAATATGCAAAGGCAATATAGTTTGGTGTCTAGTTTACTTCCTAAAACAGATCTCATCATTGTGAGCCCTATGGTGTTGCAGAGAAAATTCTGAGTGATTTATCTGTGTCTTTAGATATAATGAGACACTGAGTACAGAGTGACTGCTTACATGTCATGAGTTACTGTAGTTATTATTTTGAGATATCTGTTATTAATTCTTACTTATAAATGATTTAAAATGCTGGTGCTTGTAAAAAAAGTTCAGATTTCAGTTGTTCTCTCTGGGTGAACATGTTCATAGTGGCTTTGCCTGAAAGGTCTTTGGGTTACCCTCTGGGTCTCTGCTCACTTGTGTCATGATGATATCCCTCGATTACGTAGAGCATGTGGTATTTCTCTGAGGAGGCTCCTCCCCACTGATAGTCCCCATTTGAGTTTCATGGCCTCACCAGCCTCTCCAGTGATGAAGTTACTTTGACTTTGGTGTAGGAAGTTTTCTGGTCCAATTCTCAATCATTTTTCTTGGCAACAAGAGCTATGCCAAGGCTTCTGAGCATTTCCTACACTTCACCAAAGGCAATGATCTCAGAGTTCTTCTTAGCTTAACGTGCTGCCTGACCTCAGTGATCTTCTGGAGATGCCCCCAGTAAGTGGGATAGAAGGTGCACCTGGAATATAGTCTCCTTTCTACTACCACAAATAGAGCGTGAGGAAGATAATAAACAGATTACATAGATTACACCTCAGTGATGAAGAATTCTGTTCTTAGTCAGCTTAACTGGATCTTGGGCAAAAACTTTAATTTCTTTCAGCTCTCTGTTGAGTGAAAATCAGGTGCTTTTTTTTCCTAAAAGAATTATAATTGGTGCAGTGATCATGTAGAACTGTAGACCTTAATAATATTGAGTATCAGTTTACCTAGCTGGCCACTGCTCTTTGCCATTTGTACATGATGCCTCTTCATCTTTGTGCTTTTGGTTTTTTCTTCAGGATCTTACTGAGATGTCAACTCAGGCTGCGGGTGAAGAAACAGTAGGAGAGAGTTGAGGGGGAAACTCTGACATGCAATGACTGTTACATCCCAGTTGGCTCTTCTTCCCCTTTTCCAAACTGCATATGAGCTGCTCGCCTCTTCTTTTTGGGCTATAAAATTTGTGCATCATAGCTTCTGCTTTTTGAGGTACACCTCTTTGGGCCCCTATCCATTGGACCATAAAATTAGATCCAGTTAGATAGAGATTCCACATTATTAGTGAAGATTCAAAATCTTACTCATGTTACACTTGCAAATGAGAGTATTAAAAATATTTATTTATACTTTATTAAAATGTTGTGTTGGCTGTCTTCAGGAATTAATCTCTCAGTGGTGCAGTGGGGCACATTCATTCCCCAGTACCCAGAACTTGCTGAGGCAGGAAGATCACAAATTCGAGTTCCATCTGAGCAACTAAATGAGATGCTCTCTCCAAAAAAAAAAAAAATGCTGGATATGTAGCTCAGAGGTGGAATGCCCCTGGATTCAATCCCTAATAACACACACACACACACACACACACACACACACACACACAAACACACACACACACAAATTTGCAAAAATAAGCTAAAGCAGCATCTCAATTTAAAGTGGGGTTAACAAAACTTCATCAGAAGGCTACTGTAGGAATTCAAATGAAAAGCACAGTGGGCAGAGGCTAACAGAAATCTTGCTTCAAAGGACTTGGTTCAGTACTATTCCTTTGTCCTTCTTTCTCTCCATAGGAGAATGATGGAATTTTTTTTCCTAGAGCATGAATTGTTTTAATTATAGATGTTTTAAAAATGCTTGTTATTAATTCTTTTCTATGAATGATTTAAAGGGCTGCCTCTATTTTTTATGCACTTAGTTAAAAGCTTTTCATCCTTAATGTAGACTCTACAGAAGAAAATGAATGAAGAATCATTTATAAGAGGTGCCAAACAGCCATTATTGGTTAAGTAAACTGACACTTAATGTTATTAGGATCTATGGGGGCTTTATGACTATCAGTGGCCATTGTCTCACCAGCTATTATAATTCTTTCTCAGGAAGAAAATGCCTCATTTTTCACTTAATGTATAAAGAAAGCTGAGATTAGTTACATATTTTTCTCTAAAGATCTGGGAATACTGACTGGAAGAATAAAATCTGTCTTCATTGATTCATAATCTACTCATCTTGCATCTTCTCTAGATATTAAATTTGATTCATGTTTAAACTAAATAGAAAAGTGGATTATTTTTATTATTTCACAATTTAGTACTCATCAATGCTTATTTTGATTTTGATGTTTAACAAAAGGGATGAAAATCTGTAACTTTTACTGGGATGTAGTAGTATTAGACATACTTTCCAGGACTTGTACCCACCCACTCCCTCAGGCACTTAGTTAAAAGCATCTCAAACTTAATGTAGGCACTACAGGGAAAAAAATGACAGAAAGAGGAATGCCATGAAGCTATTAGTAAGGAATGGTTTTAGGAAAATTGAAGCAGCCTTTTAGAGATGGTGGAGTGTGAGAGAAGCAGTGCATGTATTTTGTCTTCTCTTTGTTAAGAACAATCTGTTAATACTAGATACTGAGGGATTTTTTTTTTTCTGCTTAGTGGGAAAAAAATCAGGATAGGATGATAATTGTGGTGCCTTGTTAATTTTTGAGGGAAACAAAGCTTAATGCTCTATTTGAAGGTAGGAACGATTTGATATTGCTGCCTTTCCCATATCATGGAGCAGAGATTAAATTCCAATGAACTAGGGTAGGGCACTCAGTTAAGATAATTCAAAATTTATTCATTTTCTCAACTGACAAAATGCTGAGGATATCATCTAGGACATAAGCTCTTTGAGGATATTCCATTTGTGCAATACTTATCTGGAAATGTGGAGGCTAGGCCATTAAAAGAGAACATTACTAATTGGATATATTGTAGTAACAGTTATGGCCTTTGATTGAACAGATAGGATTTTTTTATTAAGTGAAAAATAAGGAAATCTGGGCCCCTTTTGCCAGTTGAAGGGTAACAGTAGGTACCCTTACACTCCAAAAGAGAACATATCTCAGTTGAAAATGTTGAAGAAGCTAAGAGCAAGATAGCATGAGTAGATATGTCAGCTGAATTTACACTTCACTGTGGTCATTTCCCGTACAAAAGTGAGCAGAACATGCCTTGTAGTGACCATTACAGTGGGCTCTTTTCTCATATAACAATTTAATATAAAAATATTTTTCACACTAAGCCAGTGGGTAATAAGGAAGGATAATTATTATTGAACAATGAGGAGTATCTAAATGTACATATTTATGCCATTTTTGGTCCTGGCTTAAAATTCTTCTGTAATTTTCATAAATTTCTGAGTAGGAGCTTAGGTCAAAAGCCAAGTATAACACAATTATATAACATGTATGACCAAAAATTTTAGGAGGAGGGCCTAGGGATTTAGCTCAGTGGTACCGCACCTGCCTCAGAAGTGCAAGGTCCTGAGTGTGAGCTCCAGTACTGAAAAAAACAAAGCTAATACAATAAACAAAAACAAACAACCCCCCCAAAAAAATTTTACTAGGAAAAATGAAGAATAAGAACCATATATAAAATTTCATAAATTCCTTTTTTATTTATCCATCTATTCATCAATTCAAAGAATATTTATCACATATCTCTTATATTGCAGGATGGTGCCTCTCACTGAAGATACACCAGTGAACCTTATCTTAAGAAGTGTGTAATGTTGTTTCTTTAACAAATGAACTAGGCAAGATTGAAGAAAAAATATTATAGAACCAATTTCTCTTAAGGTCCATCTACTTGGATGATGTTTAGAAGTAGGAGACAATATTCACAAAATGTCATTTCTTTTTGACCAGTCCCTACCTGTTTTATGACTCAGTCATCCCCTCAGAGTTCTGGATAGTTTTAAGCATATCTTTTATCTGTTCTGCATGGAATCTACAATTTCCTTCCTTTTCTCTGGATTATAGTCAAGGGGGCTTTTATCTAAGCTCAAGTTAGTAGTCACAGTGTTGTTGCCTGCCATTCTTCTTATACCTTCAACACATACCATCTTTTCTTCCACCATTTTTCTTTTACTTCACTGAAAAACTAGCAGCTATCATAAAATTCTTTCTTCTTTCCAAAAACCACGTACAATGGTTCCTTAGCAATGTTGTAACACTGGAGTTCCCCTTTTCTGTTTCCATTGCTATAATAATAAAATATTCAAGGATATATAATTTATGAAGAAAAGAGGTTTATTTATTCATAGTTTTGGAGGTTGAAGTCCAAGATCTGGTGGCCCCATTGATTTAGCCCCTGATGAAGCCTTTTGATGGTATCACAGTGGCAGATGTATCTTTGAGAGTAATCACTTAGTGAGAGGCAACCAGAGAGCTTCAGGTATAAGCTTTGCTCTTCTTTTTTTTTTTTTTTTTTGGTACCAGGGATTGAACTCAGGTCCTTGTGCTTGCAGGGCAGGCGGCAGAACCACTGAGCTAAATCCCTGGCCCCATCTTTGCTCTTCTATAACAACTCACTCTCGAGAGAATCAACACACTCTTTGAGCTAGCATTAATCCCTTGCAAGGACAGAGCCCACAGTGATCTAGTTAACTCTCACTAGGCCTGACCTCTGAAGGGTTTAACTAGCTTTTAATACTGCACAATGGGGAAGCGAAACCTCTATTGCATGAACTTTCAGGAGACAAAATATATCCAAACCATAGCACTTCTGTTCATATTTAAGTCTAACATCTCCTTTGGAGCTCTGAATTCTATCCTCTCATCTTTTCTGTCTACCCAGGGACTTTGATCCAGTAATTATTCCTTCTCTGTCTTGCTTCTATCTCCTATAGAAATCCTAACTCCTACTTTAATTCTCACCAGTAAGAAAGCATAATGCACACACAAAGTTTAGGTCAGAGCCTATATACAGTAAGGGTTTAATACATGTTGGCTATTGATATTATTATCATTATCACCATCTTCTTTTGATCTTCTATACGAAGCTTTGTCATAATGATAAGACTTAGGCCTTCCATATTTAAGACATGAGAAAATATACTCCAACTTTGTCGCCAACATCAACACTTAGGCACTTGATGAAGAAAATGAAAGCAACAGATTCTTAATATTTTCTGCCTTTGTACAAAATTCTTTCAGGAAACAGGAACAGAAAATGAACCAGTGCTACAAAATGTGTGTATTTGCATGATGGTTAATGAGAGAAACCCAATGGAAAAGATATAATTTTAAATGTTGTCTTGATGACAGTTTATATGAAGGAATCCTAAAAGTACAAATAGGAAAATAGTTCAAAAAAGTCCTAGCTCAGCAGGAAGGCAGATTATTAGTTAATATTTTGATTAACTATTCAATTCTTCAATGAGCACAAAGTGTGAATTTTCCCTTCAACGAGTTGCTGTAAATGATAAGAATATATTTTTCCATTTTCTGATATTAATTCCATTCCCTTCTTTCCTTTCTCCTACCCCTCCTACTTCCCCTTCCCCTTTGCCCCTTTTCTTCCCATTTCACATTATCCATTATACCTTTTAACCCTTATTTACACTTTCAGTTTCTCACACTAAAGAAACTATTTGGTATTTACACATGTGCGTCCTGTTTATTTCACTTAAGAGTATCACCTCAATGTGCATCCATTTAGCTATAACTGTCTCTAATTTCTTATTCCTTATGGGTGAGTAGTAATCCATCTTATAAAAAACCCCCACATTTTCTTTATCCAGTTGATGGGCATCTGGGCTGCTTCTAAGTTTTGGCTATTACGAATTGTGCTGCTATGAACATGGGTGCACATATATCACTGTGGTATGATTCTTTTAATTCTTTGGGGAAGATACCCAGAAGGGGAATAGCTGAATGGAATTAATATCAGAAAATGGAAAAATGTAAACTAAGTCTGTGTAAATAGGGAGAGATGGAGGGGTTGAAGGGAGGGGTGGGGAAGGGGGAAAAATAAGAACCAAGATAGATTATGTAAAGGTGCAAATTTCCAACAATAAATGTCATTATATTGTATACCTAAAATGTACCAATGATTAAAATGAATAATTGATAATGCAAAAAGGAAGAAAAGGTCCAAAAGGGTAAGGGAAGTAGGAGGGATAGGGGAAAGGAAAGAAGGGAAAAGAGAAATTATGAGAAATGGAAAAATGGAAACAAAGTCTTTGTAAATAGGGAAGGGTGGGGGGTGAATGGAGGACAGGGAACAGGGAAAAAATAAGAACCAAGATACATCATGTAAAGGTACAAGTTCCCAATGAGAAATGTAAATGTATTGTATACCTAAAATGTACCAATTAAAGAATTTAAGGAAAAAAAAGAATATATAGAATTAAAAAATTATAACAAGGGGATTTATTATTGGCCTCTCACTCTCATAGTCCTAAAAAACAAACTAAAGATTTAGTTTTTCTTCCATGCTTTGTACTTTATATATTTTTGAGTCACAATTAAAGATTCCTGGTGCTCATATATTGCGAGCATTGGAATCTGTGTGGACCCACTTAGATGCCTGATGAAGCTATATTCAGGCAAGTCCAGAGAAAGGCTGGAGCCTGTGGGGCTAGAACTGTAAGAAGAAAAACTGACTCCTATTATAGCCATTTTAATTTTTACAGCATAAAGTCTTTCCTCTCTTCTAGTAATAGCATCTCAACTGTACTTTAAATAGACACTCCTCTTCTCCTGGACAGAGCTAAGAGCAGAGTCTGTCTTCCTCTGGCCAGTGAGTGGGCACATGACCTAAACTTGGCCAATCTGATGATGCCTTCCCCCTGGAACTGAGATATTGGAGAATGTGTTCAAAGTACATTCATCCCAGAAGTGGGCTGCTATATAATTTGCATGTCCTTTTCTCTGCCTTAATGTCCAGAAACAGCTTTTTTTTCTAGCCATTTGGACTTTGGTTCTTTAGATTTTCTTTTAGTTCTGTGAGCTAACTACTCAATTTCTTTCCTATGTGAGTATGAGTATGAGTGTGTGTGTGTTTTCTTTCTACTGAAGAAACTCAAAATGATTTGCATTTCTTGCAGCTGAAAACCCTTACTGACACACATTCTCATCCCATATGAGGATCAACTAATAGCACCTACTATATCATGGTATTCTAGAATGTGATTAAAATGATATTTATTTTCTGGGAATTCAATTTGAGAGTGAGGTGAGACTATAGGCAAGTCTCAAGATTTTAGTGTGATTGAGCAATGTACACCCTGCAGCAGAAGTTACTTGGAACCAGGCCTTTTGACCTAAGGGAGGGGTGGGGGTGGGAGTCAAAGAATTTGACCAGAGCTAGATGGTGGATCATGGACCTGGACAAACTACATGGAGTTAGGAGAGTCTCTCAGTCTCAGTAGAAACTGAAATTAAACCCTATAACCAAGGCAACAAGAAATTGAGGCTGGTAAAAATAACATTACAGAGATCCCAGTATAGAGGAGGCTTCCAGGTCAATGAGCCACAGCTCCTGAAGCAGAGGAGGCTTCTGGGTAGGCATGTCACAGCTCCCAGCATAGAGGAGGCTTCTGGGTAGGTGTGCCACAGCTTCCAGCTCAGAGGAGGCTTTGGGGTCAATGAGCCACAGCTCCCAGAACAGAAGAGGCTTCTGGGTAGGCATGCCACAAGTTCCCAGGGCAGAGGGAGCTTCCAGGTCAATGAGACACAGCTCCCAGGGCAGAGGAGGCTTATGGATCCCACAACGGAAGAGGCTTCCGGGTAGGCATGCTACAGCTCTCAGCACAGAGAGGGTGAGCCGCACAGGTGCCATGGGCACCCACTCCCACCCCCATCAAAATGAGAAGACACATAAACAAGCCTCATAACCAGACTTCCAGATCACCTACAGCAACCCCAAAGGGAAACGAGATGGAACACTCTGATAGTCAACCACCTGGATGCCCTGAACTAGCAACAAAAGAGGATCTGGAAAAAATAAAATCAGAAAAAATTTCTCACATAACAGCACAGATTGTGCCCATAGTGCAAGACATGATTAATAAATCTAGAGAGGATACAGATAAAAAAATAGAGGAGCTGAGGAACATGATGGAATGCCAACATAAGAAACAAATTGAATCCATAAAACAGATGCAAACAGATTTCCAGGAGATTAAAAACTCCATTGAAAGTCTATGCCGCAGCATGAGCCAATGTGAAGACAGAATTTCTGATATAGAAGATAAGATTGCAATTATTGACCAGGAAAAGAAAAAGTTCTTTAAAATTGTAAGGGACCACCAGAAATCAATCCAGCAGCTGCTAAATGATGCAAAGAAAAATAACATAAGACTGATTGGAGTCAATGGAGAAACAGGAGAGAGTGCAGATGACATAAAAAAAAAACTGTTTACAGAAGTGATGGCAAAAAACTTCCCAAGCAGGGGAAAAGAATTTGACATACAGATAAGTGAGGCATATAGGACTCAAACTAGCCTTAATCAAAAAAAAACTACACCTAGGCATATAACAGTTAAGATTCCAGAAACCCAACAGAAGAACAAAATTATACAAGTAGTTAGAGAAAAGAAACAAATCACATACAAAGGAAAGCCCATCAGAATCACAGCAGACTTCTCAGTGCAAACCCTCAAGGCAAGAAGAGCTTGGAGTGATGTATTTCAAGCCCTAAAGGAAAACAGCCTCCAACCCAGATTGGTGTACACTGCAAAACTATCTTTCAAAATTGATGGTGAAATTAGATACTTTCATGACAAAGAGCACCTTAGGAACTTCATGAATACCAAACCAGCACTCCAAAAAATTTCAGACAAAATCCTAGGAAAAGACAATGAGGATCACAACCCCAGGAACCCAGCAGAATGAATCAACTGGGCATGACAAGAAATTAAAAGCAAAGAGGGAGGATCAAACAACAAGAAAAAGTCATGACAATGATAAGTCAATACATACAAGTTATAACCATCAATGTTAATGGTCTCAAGTCACCAATCAAAAGAAAAAGACTGGCAGAATGGGTCAAGAAGCAAGATCCAAAAATATGCTGCATACAAGAAACACAGTTAATTCAAAAGGAAACTCATAGAGTGAAAGTTAAAGGGTGGTAAATAATACTCCATGAGTCAGAAACCCAAAAAAAAGCAGTAGTAGCTATGCTATTTGCAGACCAAATGGATTTCAAACCCACACTGATTAAGAGAGACAAAGAAGGACACTACATCCTTGTAAAGGGAACAATACAAGGAGAAGAGATGACAATCACAGATATATATGCACCAAATACTAGTGCACCCAATTATATAAAGCAATTACTAATGGACATAAAAAATCATATAAGCACTAATACAATAGTAGTTAGGGAACTTAATACCACATTGTCACAAATAGATAGATTAACTAGGCAAAAAACAAGCAACAAAATACTAGAACTCAATCAAACTCTTGATTAAATGAACTTAACAGATGTTTACAGATTCTTTCACCCCACAAAATCAGAATATACGTTATTTTCAGCTGCACATGGGTCATTCTCCAAAATAGACCACATACTTGCTCATAGAACATATTTAGGTAAGCGCAAAGGAACTGAAGTTATCCCCTGTATATTATCAGACCATAGTGCGATGAATTTGGAGATCAATAGCAAAAGAAACAGCAAAAATTTCATAAACACATGGAACTTGAACAACACACTTCTGAATAACCAGTGGGTCACAGAGGAAATTAAAGAAGAAATCAGATAGTTTCTGCAAATAAATGACAATAACAATACAACATATCAGAATCTATGGGACTCCATGAAAGCAGTCTTATGAGGGAAACTCATAGCAGTGAATACGCATATTAGGAAAACAGAATGAGCCCAATTAAACAACCTGATGCTGAACCTCAAGCTTCCAGAAAAAGAAGAGCAGGAAAGTCCCAAAGTCCATAGAAAGGAGGAAATAATAATGATCAGGGCAGAAATCAATGCAATGAAGACTATGAAAACAATACAAAAAAATCAATGAAGCCAAGAGTTGGTTCTTCAAAAGAATCAACGAAGTTGACAAACCCTTAGCCAACCTTATCAGAAAAAGGAAAGAAAGGCCCAAATCCATGCAATCAAGGATGAAAAGGATGAAATTACAACAGACCCAGCGGATCATCAATACCTACTTTGACAACGTATATGCCAATAAGATGGAAAAACACAGAAGAAATGGACAGATTCCTAGACATGCATGAATTACCAAAGTTGAATGAAGAAGACCTAAAAATTCTAAACAACCCAATATCAATCAATGAAATTGAAAATGTAATTAAAAACTTACCAACTAAGAAAAGCCCATGTCCCGATGGCTTCACTGCTGAATTCTACAAGACATTTAGAGAGGAACTACTGCCACTACTGTTTAAACTCTTCAGTGAAATTGAAGGGAAGCAATACTCCCAAATTCATTCCTGGAAGCAAACATCACCTTGATCCCCAAAGCAGAGAAAAGACCCAACCAAAAAGAGAACTATAGGCCAATCTCACTAATGAACATAGATGCAAAAATCCTCAATATGATACTGGCAAACAGAATGCAGAAGATCATCAAGAAGATCATACACCCTGACCAAGTGGGATTCATCCCAGGGATGCAGGGATGGTTTAACATATGCAAATCAATCAGTGTAATACACTATATTAATAGAGCCAAGAACAAAATGTGATCATCTCAATAGATGCAGAAAAAGCATTTGACAAAATCCAAAATGCATTTACGATTAAAAACCCTACAAAAATTGGAATAGATGGTCTCTACCTCAATCTACTAAAAGCCATCTATGAAAAACCAACAGCCAATATCATACTAAATGGTCAAAAACTGAAATCCTTCACACTAAAATCAGGAACAAGACAAGGATGTCCACTATCACCACTCTTGTTCAATATAGTTTTGGAAACAGCCACAACAATTAGACAAGAGAAAGAAATAAAAGGAATAAAAATAGGAACTGAAGAAGCCAAAATGTCATTATTTGCAGATGACATGATACTCTATATAGAAGACCCCAAGAACTCCACCAAAAGTCTTCCAGATTTAATAACCAAATTCAGTCAAGTAGCTGGTTACAAGGTCAACACACAAAAATCAATAGCTTTCCTCTACACCAATGACAGACTCACTGAGAGAGAAATAGGGCAAATAATTCCTTTCACAATAGCATCCAAAAAACTGAAATACCTAGGAATCAACCTAACAAAAGAAATCAAAGACCTCTTCTCTGAAAATTATCACACTCTGAAAAAAGAGACTGAAGATGATATCAGAAAATGGGCAGACATCCCCTGCTCCTGGGTAGGAAGGATTAATAGAGTGAAAATGGCCATACTTCCAAAACTGCTATATAGATTTAATGCAATTCCAATTGAGATCCCAGCAGCATACTTCATGGACCTGGAGAAAACAATCCAAAAATTCATTTGCAGCAATAGGAGACCTAGATTAACAAAAGCAATTATAGGCAATGAAGACATGGTTGGGGGTATCACAATCCCTAAGTTGAAACTATACTACAAAGCTACTCTGATAAAAACAGCATGGCTCTGGAAAAGAATCAGACCTGAGGACCAGTGGAACAGATTAGAAGATGCAGAAATAACTCCAGACATACTCAGCCACCTCATCTTCGACAAAGGAGCTGAACACCCTCACTGGAGGAAAGATAGCTTCTTTAATAAATGGTGCTGGAGGAATAGGGTTTTAACTTGAGAAAGACTAAAACTAGACCTATATTTCTCACCATGCACTCAACTAAAATCAAAATGGTTTAAAGATCTAAATAGTAAAACAGAATCGCTGAACCAGCTGGAACAGATGTTAGGTAGAATTCTTGAAGACATTGGGGTAGGAAAAGACTTTATGAATAAAATCTTAGTTTCCCGTGAACTAGCACAAATAATCAACAAGTGGGATCTCTTCTTACTAAAAATCTTCTGCACAGCAAGAGAAACCACCAGCAGTGTGAAGAGACAACCCACAATATGGGAAAATATTTTCTCCAGCTGCCCCTCAGACAAAGGTCTACTATGTTGAACCTATAAAGAACTTAAAAAAATCAGACCTCCCAAATTTAAAGGCCCAATTCAAAAATGGGCATCTGAAATGAACAGACATTTCTCACACAAAGAAGTAGACATGGCAAATAAACATATGAAAAAATGTTCAATCTCTCTGGTCATTGGAGAGATGCAAATGAAAACAGCACTGAGATTCCACCTCACCCCACAAAGAATGGCTGCTATCAAGAAATCAACCAATAACAAATGCTGGCTGGGCTGTGGGGAAAGTGGAACCCTGCTCCACTGCTGGTGGGAATGTAGACTGGTGCAAGTACTGTGGAAATCAGTATGGAGATACCTCAAATAACTAGGACTGGAAGTCCCATTTGACCCCACTATTCCCCTGCTGGGTATCTTCCCCAAAGAATTAATAGAATCATACCACAGTGATCTATGTGCACCCATGTTCATAGCAGCATAGTTTGTAATAGCTAAAACTTGGAAACAGCCCAAATGCCCATCAACTGGAGACTGGATAAAGAAAATGTTCTTTTTTTTTTATAAAATGGAGTACTACTCAGCCATAAAAAATGAGAAATTAGAGACATTTATAGCCACATGGATGCATGTTCAGGAAATACTCTTAAGTGAAGTAAATAGGACACACATGTGTAAATATCGAATAGTTTCTCTAGTGTGAGAAACTGAAAGTTTAAAATAAGGACTAAAAGGTTTAATAGATAATGTGAAATAGGAAGAAAAGGGGCAAAGAGGAAGGGGAAGTGGGAGGGGTAGGGCAGAGGAAAGAAGGGAATGGAATTAATATGAGAAAATGAAAAAAAGCAAACAATGTCTCTGTAAATAGGGAGGGATGGAGAGGTTGAAGGGAGGGCAGGGGAAGGGGAAATAATAAGAACCAAGAGATTATATAAAGGTGTAAATTTCCAATAATGAGTGTAATTATACTGTGTACCTAAAATGTACCAATGAAAGGATATAGAAAGACAAAAAATAAATTCAAGTACTTAGAAGAAAAAAAAATAACATTAGAGCTTGGAAGTTACAATCCCTATGTCTCCCTGTGGCTCATGAAGTAATAGACAGAAGCATGACCAATTCAAGAATGAACCAGTTGGGGGTCACTGTAATGGGATGCTCAGCAGTGTAGTCAGACAGGATTATATATCAAATTTGGACTTTTCTGTTGATAATACTGAGACATAGAAAAGTATTTTAAAGAATGAGATAAATGTCTTCCTCTTGGATGTTTCCCCTGCCATTTCTTCTTTCCATTTCTCCACATTATACTGGATATAAGGTTTTGAGCTTCATGCTCTGTGCCTCTTCAGTAATCTATACTTTCCCTATCATAGTGTCTGTGAATTCCCTGTTATTGCTTTCTATTTCTCCCCAAGAAGATTGTAAAATTTATACAACAGAAACCTCATCTTTCTTGTTCACCTTTGTCTCTTCAATGTTAAGCACAGAGCCTGGAACTTAATAAAAAATGTGAATTATTGAATAAAAAGACAGAAATTATAAGGAGGGAGAAGGAGATTCTGTGAAAAATGGAAAGTCCTTTTTATTTTCTGTAGTTTCACATTAAGTAATACATTTATAAAGTACTACATTTGAGGCCAGCTCTAAATTAAAAATATAAAAGGTCCTCTGGTAGAATTATGGGATCCTTACTAAGTTAAAATTTTTCTGAAACATGTTAAATATTTTTACATTTTTTAAAGAAAAATATGCTATGCCTATCAGGTAATATACATAAGAATATGTTTAGCTTCTCAATGTTACATTAAAATTTCAATAACATCTATTAAAATGCTAGACACAAAAGTTGTTCAGCCACTATTTGTAAATAGGGCAAATATATTAAGCAAATTTGGCCACTTTGAAAACACTTTAAAGGTTAAGAATATCTATTCACTATTTAATTCTACTCAGCTCACATTATGGCAAAGATTAAATGAGGATTTGAAAAAAGAAAAGAATCTTTTTCCTTATATGAACTTTGTGCCACAACTTATTGTTGCTTATTCCACAAATGAGCTTTGGATTTTGAGTTGGATTACAACATATCTTGTCACCTGACACATACTCCCGTGAAGAATCTTTGATAAATCTTAACTGTATATATTAAGTGTGCTAAGTTCTTAATCCTTCATGAAAGATATGTTCACTTACCTGGTGAGAAAGTATCACTTACACTTGCTTGTTAGAAAATAAAAGTTTGTAATATTGAAAAAGACAAACTTTGCCAATGGACATCTGTCTTTATAAATCATCATAGAGAGTGATTCCTTGCAAAACAGGTTTCACATAATATTTATGTAAGCTTCACATGCCCTTGAATAAAAACAGTGTTCTTATTGTTTGACAGAATGCTTCTACATTTTGTCAGATATTACTTATTCAGGTCATATGTTAGTTGTTGTTTTGAACAGAATAGAAATTGTTTATTTTAAAACTATGCTATGGGGAAGTATGGCATTACTTTTTAGAATCAATACCATTTTATTCATACTTGTAGAAAATCTCTTTAAAGAAGCAAACAGGAACCACAGTGGCAGATCTGGGGATAGGAGGAGTGTGGGAAAGTAGAACATTAAAATGTCCTCCTGTCATTCTTGTGATCCAGTTGATTATGAAAGAATCATGAAAGCAGATGGAAAACATCAGATGTCTGAGAAGTAGGGTCCAGGTTACTGTGTTTGATAAACATTTCCCATAATCCAAACTTTCAGCTAAAAACCAAGTCTATAAAATAAAATAGGCAGTGATACAGGGTTCTGGCCTGGTTGATAGAATTTATTTGCTGTGTGATAATGGAAATTTTAAAAAAATTCTCTAAATTTGTCTTTGCCCATCAAAAAATTGTAACAAAATCCTAACCTACCTGACCTGCAGGGCAGGATGGGGCTTCTTCTACCTTTTCTGTTTACTATTGCCTTTTTAGTACTCATATTCCACTCAGATTCTCTCCACATCACCTCTGCCTCTTTTCTTTTCAGAGCTCTTTGAAATGATCTTGTCTGTTTGCTTCTTTACTTATTTTGTTTTCCTTCTCTAGAATGTAGATTCCATGACAGAAGGATCATGGGTATTTTTCACACCATATGTCAAGCACTAGAAAAATGCTTGGAATTTAATTGGTATGTAAAATAGTTGGTGAGAGACTTCTAGATACAGTTCCAAATGAATTGAAGGCAGGGTCTCAAACAATACTTGTCAGCCCATGCTCATAGAACACTATTCTCAATATTCAAAAGGTGGAAGCAATGCAAGTGTGCTTTGACAGGTGAATGGATAAATAAAATGAGGCATAGTTACAATGGAATATTATCTAGCCCTAAGAAGGAAGAAGAATCTTCCATACACTACAACAATGTTGAACCTTGAGGATATGATGCTAAGTGAAATAAGGTGGCCACAGAAGTACAAATAGTGTATGAAGCATCCAGACTAGTCAAGCTCATAGACACAAAAAGTAGGATGGGAGTTGCCAGTGTTTGGGCAAGGGCAGACTTGGATGACAATATTTATTGAGTAAAGAGTTTCAGTTTGGAAGGATGAAAAGTTCTGAAGATGGATGGTGATGATATTTGCACAACAGTATAAATGTACTTAATGTACTAGAATCAAATTTAAAGGTGGTTCACGTGGTAAATGTTATACTGTGTGTATTTTACCACAAAGACATTGGTGAGTGAATCAGTCAATATGGAGTTCCTTCCCATAAGCAGTTCTTCCTGGATCACTACTCTCTGTCATTCTTGCACTCCTGCCAGACCCTGCCCCCCGTCCCAACCCTCTACTCATATGTCAGCTTTCAGCATAGATCAATATTTCTCACTGGCACCACTATTGATATTTTGGGCTGTTAGTTCTTTTTTGCAGGTGCTTCCCCATGAGTGATACTTGGGAAGAGACTTCGTAGCATCTCTGGCTTCTACTGACTCCCTTTAGAATTGTGAAAGTCCAGGACTGAGGCCACAGCTCAATGATAGAGTGCTTGCTTAGCATACATGAGGCCCTGGGATCCAAAGCTGGGACATTTTAAAGATTGGATCATGGAGGGCACTGCATTCATCGATGGCTTGATCTATGGATGAGTTTATAGCTAAATGTGCTTTGATGGGGTGGGGCCTGGTTGGGAGAAGTTTTTCACCAGGGGCACACTTTTGCAGGATATATCTATCTCCCTTTCTGGTTCCTTCCTACTCTGCTTTCTGTCTTTCATAAGCTGAGCAGCTTTCCTTCACCATGTCCTTTTGCCATGATGTTTCTACCTTGGAGCTGGATGACCAAGGACCAAATCCCCTAAAAACGAAAACCGAATTAAACCTCTTCTCTTTAAGTAGTAGATGTTAGGTACTGTGTTCAGCAAGGGCAAATATAAGGGCAAAAATCACCACTGGTTGACAAATACTGGTTTAGACTATCACTTGCTCCTAAATTCTGAGCTAACTGCTGCTTTTTTGTATCAATTGTACTCTAGTGAGGGCCTCTGTTCCACTCTATCCTCTCCTATCAGGGTACTTATTATACTCTACTTACTACTACCTCTACCATTACTTTGGTATCCTTAATACCTATTGCATGGCCTAGAATGTAGTAGGTGCCAAAAAAAATGTAAGTTATTTTTTATTTGAATTCAATTTTCTCATTTTCAAAGTGGAGATAATGCCTGATTGCTTTCCATAAATGTGAAGATCAATTAATAAGAAAAATAATTTTAAAAGTAAGGCATTATATAAAAATGAAATCATACTATTATTGTTAGAATAGAATCTTCATTTTGCTCTATTCTATTAGAATTTTATCTTTGTTAATGCTTAATGCTTCCCCTAGTGCATGTACAATAGTAAAGTTCTCTCATATGTAGCTCAGCTGTATCCCTCAATAAGTCAGTGGCTGAATAGCAGTAAAGTCTCATCATTCTGTATATAGATTTATCTTTATAAACTTTATCTGAGCATTTAAAGTGATATAGATTGAAAAAGTACTAGAAGATTTATAATTTGGGCCTTGAACTAAAACACAGGTAAAAAAATGAACTTATTTGGTGCAGGAGACTGTAATATTGATTATGCCACAAGCAGGCTGTTAAGAGTTAACCCCACAATTGGCTCGTTTACAGAAGTGAATCTGGCTGAAGCCTATGTGGCAAGGTCAGAGTAAGTCACACTTAAATTCCGTTCCCACAACTAAAACCTTATGACTAGAAGGACAATGTTCTAATTGCAGCCATATATTTTGTCTATTCTGGTCCTAATTCTAGAATGCTTTGTCTTGTCCTTTATGAGCCTTATTTACATTAATTTCCAGAGAAACTGCATGTAGTTTGCCTTTACCCCAGTTGATTGCCAATAAATGTCAGTGCCTGAGACTGGCCAGCACCTTTGTCGGTTGCACAGGCTTTGGTGGTCCTGGCACCCCACTTTCTCTCCTAATTCTGTCTTTTAGTGTATTTTTTTCCTCATGCCTGCATCGTATACTGAGCAGGGTACTGGAACCTAACTGGAGGGGTCTCCAGTAATTTGGGCTTATGTATTTTTACAAAAGAGGTTTATATTTAATATTTTTTAAATAAACAACTTAGTTGTTGTCATTAGTGTGCTTTAAAAGTACCAAGAACAGAAGGAGAAATAAAAATTGTGTTCCATTACTTCTGGTAGAAATACTTAGAACTATAATTTCTCATTTGAAAGAGTCTTTTGTTGTTGTTAGAATCAGTATGTGTTATAAATTGAAGGGTTCATGATCCTATACAAATAGAAAAGAATGCAATATATTTCAAATCATAAGTTAAAATACAGATGACAAATATATAGAATGAGTGCTAGAAAAATTTAGAAGCAGATGATGAATTGAGTATTGGAAGAAAGGCAGTAATTACCTTACAAGAATAAGAGCGATATTTTGAAGAGGTAATGACATATTTTATTAATTAAAAGCTAAATTTGAATTAGTTATTATAATTATTTTAACAGCAGATTATGGAGGAGTTAAGATGGTAGTTATGGCCATTGTAACTACCATCATTTCTTCAGTATTTATGTGTGAGGGACTGCAAAATGGTTCACTTACTCATCATCCATGGCAGTCCTCATCCAGCCTGGCTTCCCCAATTAGTGAGGGGAGGTTAAAATGACATTTCACAGACTCCTTTGTAAGCTATGTAAGCAATGTTTCCTTATTTTTTTAATTTTAATTTTTATTAGTACTTGCTTGAAGCACATAATTAAATTCATCACAGGGAGTTGGTATATGTATATAACACATTTTAATTATTCTTTTATTCCCTTCCCTCTCCCTTCATCTCTTGGTCCCCTTTCTGTTTGCAAAAGATCTACCACACAGTTTTTTATTATATATCTTTTATTGTGGTCTTTAATTGACTAATACTTTTGGTTTCTTATAGAAAAGAAACCATGTGATATTTAATCTAGTGTATGTGGTTTTTTTCATTTAACATTATGTATCCATTTTCTTACAAATGACTCAAATTTATCTTTCATTATAGCAGAGTAGTACTTCATTGTGTATAAATACCAAATTTTCTTTATTCTTTCATTTGTTGATGAACATATAGGCTGCTTCCTACAGTTAGCTGTTATGAATTGTGCTGCTATAAACATGGGTATGTATAAATCATTGCAATACCATGTCTAACTCCTTCAGGAAATTACTTAGAAAGGGAATTCTGGGTAGAATGGAATTTCTATTTTTAGTTTTTTGATGAATCTCCATACTTATTTTCATAAGGATTATATTAATTTACATTCCTACCAACCATGTAGAAGTGTTTCTTTTTCCCTCCGTAGACTTGCTAGCAATTGTCATTTGATTTCTTGATTATAGCCATTCTTTCTGGAGTAAGACAGAATCTCAGTGTTGTTTTAATCGGCATTTCTCTAATGACCAGCAATGTTGAACATTCTTCATGCATTTAGTGGCCATTTTTGCTCCTTCTAAGCAGTGTGTATTCATTTTGGCTGCCCTTTGATAGGGTCTTTTATTTTTTGGTGTCTATTTTTTTGAGTTTATAAAATAGTCTAGATATTAGTCCTCTCTAATTATTAGTTTCCCTCTGTAGGTTATCTTTTCACTCTGTAGTTGTTTCTTTTGCTTTCTTGTGGAGAGGGGCAGCCATAAGCATGTGAGTAAACAATAACAGTACAATTTAATAGATCCTAGTAAACACCTGTAATATACAGTGAACTAGGAAGCCAGGATAGGAACAATGATTTAGGAAAGTAATTTGACAAGGAAAGATTTTATAGAAAATATATTAATTGCTTTCGATCATTAAAGATAAACAGTATTGCATCTGAAGAAAGTGGGAGAGGTATTCAAGAATAACAGCAGAATGTTCAGGTCATGGAATGATGTACCTTTATGGTACATTTGGAGAGGGGAAAGGGTTTTGCTTCTTAAAAGGAGTGCAGTATTGATGTCAGAGAGATGAACCTTGTATATGGAACTTCATAGTTGGACTCTGAGGATTCTGAGCAAGGGAATGACATGTATCTTAGAAGGATTACTTGGGTAGCCATGGGTAGAATAGGTTGGGGTGGGAATACTATTGAAGGAAGAATGTAGGGAAGATTTAAGAGGCTACAACAATCATCTAAGGGAGAAATGATGAGACTGTAGCACAAGAAATGGAAAGGCACAGGTGGATTAGAGAGGTAGTGTGTTGGTGGTCCTTAGAAGGAACCTGATAAATGTTAGTTGGATATAAGGGGAAAAGGTGGGGAGGGGGAAGTTATAGCCAAAGTGTTCTTGGCTTTATGAGTAGGGAGAAAGTGAACAAGCCTCTCAATGGATGCACAAAGAGTGTGCCAGAAATGTTTTTAGTCTTTATTTTTATTTAGAAAAACATGGATAACCTATATTCTCCTATATTCATATATATTACTTTCATCAAAACATTCACTCATTCATTCAAGAAAAATTTATTGGGTATTATTACTGTTGTTTCAAGCTCTGGGCTAGGCATTGTGGATTCCCCAGTGAATTAAACTAGCTTAAAGTCTGTGGGATAAAATACATAAAATAATGATAAAATAATTAATTACAGTCAAGAGGAGGGCTCCGAAAGGCAAGGGCAGGGTACTATATGATAAGATAGACTTAGGGAGTATGTGGGACAGAAAAGAAGATGTGGTTTAGTGAGCACTACAGATATAGTGAGACTGAAACTTATTTTTTTAATAGGATCAGATTTTATAAAAATCTAAAATGCTATCCTGATTTCATTAAGGCTATTTTTCTTATATCTTTAAGGCATTATGCTATGGTGGTGTTGTTGGAAATCTTTCTCTAATGGGTAGTGCAAATGCTACCCATTCATTCTCCTTTCTGTGGCTATTAGTAGAGATCCTTCTGATTAATTATTAACTAGCAAATGTATCTCTAGAACACCACACTAAGTGGGAACATATTAAAGAAGATGAATTTGAGGTCCTATTCATGCTTCTTAAAGGAAGAAACCTGGGCTATGCTGACAAGCGATCCCATTAATCACTTTCTGTTAGATTTATAACGTGGTTTAGTTTGTTTTTCAGTGGGGATTATTTCCTCCATTTGAAGGTAGATACTTTCTGCAGATAAAGGAAACACTGCCAAGATTTGTAGTGACACCAGTCATAATAATTCATAGAGAAAGGGTGTGTGGGTTACTAGGAAAAACATTTATGGTCATATGTTGGTTTTGACTATCATTTCTGAATGGCAGTCTGTCATCAGGTGTATCCAATTAATTGAAGAAACTTCAAGTATAATAGTTAATTGGTAGCTTTTCAAACTACAGATTGCAGCTCATTAATGGCTTGTGGGATCAATTTAATGCATTGTGATCACCATTTTTAAAAGGCAGAGATACAATAGGAAAAAAGAGAAAATATCAGAGACTATTGTAAAATGAGTATCTTACGAAACTTTTTGTTTTGTATTCATGTATATATCTAAATATGTATGTAATATTATTATGCACATGCATTTAGGCCATATATATTATATATGCTTATACAGAGAGTTATTTACATATATATTAGGTTGATGTGTAACATGTCAAAGAAGTTTCAAGGTCATAGGTATGGAAAAGAGTTCTGGAAATGACACTTTCTATTAATATACCACTGCCTTTAGTTTCCTAATATTTCTAGTATATGTGCTGCCGAAGCAAGCACTTCCTAATATTTCTTAAAGCACACTGGAAAGTATTAAAACTGTTGGAATAGAGAAATATTTAACATATTTTAGTAGTGAGTGAGTTCTGGGTAAGACAAGAAATTAAAGTTACTCTTGGTTTAGGAAATGTATACTTGGCATACTAAGTAAAGGTGTTTTAAACCCTCAAGGTTTATTAATTTTGCTAAGTAGGAAGAGTTTGATTTCTTTTTATATTTAAGGAATCCAGAATCAAATATATGAGAAAGATTGGCTGTTTTGTATAAGTACACTATGGATAGTAACCCAGAGGAGATTACAGATTCAGACTTGGGAGTTCTGTTTTTATACCTCACAACAGATTGCTTTGTGATCTAAGACTGTTAAGGATGAATGCCTTCTTTTTATTAATAAAAGAAATATTATTACTTATTTTACTTACAGTGTAAGCAGTAATGTCTTTGCCACAGCTTATTGAGAATTACAGTTAAGTCACAACTATTGGTACTCTTTTCCACTAAGTAAAAGAAAAACATTTAATATTTTTTTCAAATAAAAACTAACTAAAGTTTTCCTGTCAATGTCACTATAACTATTCACTAAAAACTCATATTTTGATTTCCTTGCAGAAAATTTAAATCATTACATTTTTCTTTTACTTTTAACATAATTTTTTATTCTGTACAGTCCAGTTTCAAACTCAGCTTTCCAATATAATAATTAATTTTGATAAAAACGTGACAGCTTTATAAATCTCCTGGACACTTTAAGATGCTGGTTATTTAATTCCTTCTCACAAACCCATTTTAGACATTTTGCCTTACACACAGAACAGAAGTGGCAAACTTATGACAGTACGATTCTTCCCCAGGGCAGGTTGGAAAGGGGTGTTAGTTAGCTTTCTACCACCTTAACAAAATACCTGAGATAATCAACTTATAAAGAGGTAAGGTTTATTTTCACTCACAATTTAAGAGGGTCTAGTCATACTTTGTTAATCTGTCATGATTTAGATCATAAATGTCCCTCAAAAGGGCATGTGTTGAAGTCTTGGTCCTCAATGCAGCAGAATTCAAAGGGAAGCCATTGAGAGGTGATTGGATCACAAGGGTTTAATCTCTTGAATAGATTAATCTATTTATGGATTCATAGTTTAATAAGTGTAAGGAGAGGGTTTTAGTAATACAAGCAACTTCTCTTTACTTCTTGAGTGCCATGAGATAAACTGTTTTACTCTATTATGCACTTTTTGTCAGGATGTTCTGCTTCACCATGGGCCTAGAAACAACAGAGCTAAGTGACCATGTACTAAAACCTCTGAAACCATGAGCCAAAGTAGATCTGTTTTCCTCTAAATCGATTTTTCACAGATAAGTTTTTTCACAATGATGAAAAGCCCACACATCCGCATTTGCTTTGGGTCTGTGGAGAGGCAGCACATCATGGTAGAAGGAAGTGGCAGAGCAAAATTACTCACCTCATGGCCAGGAAGCCAAAAGAGAAGGAAGAAAAGGCTGGAATCCTATAACCCCCTTTGAGTTTCCATCTCAATGATCTAAGTGGGTTCACGCTAGGCCCTACCAGTGAAGATTCATAGCAGCTCCCACTAACTACACCCTGGGGACTAAGCCTTTAACACGTAGGCCTTTGAGGGACACTTATCTAAGCCATAGCAAGGGGAATGCCTGACCTAAGCTAAATTAGTCAGGATAGAGCCAATGTTAGACAATGAAATAACTCTTGTATATCTGAGGTGAGAGAGAATAAGTACCATGACAAAACAGAGTCATTTACTTGTCAAGGATTCAGGAATAAGAAACAATTTTTGAGAGGAAGATTGAAATCTAGAGGCCAGATCAGAAAAGTAGAATTGAGGAAGGCTAGCAGCTTTGAAAAGTGGAGAAGCCTTCTGTTCTATGTCTAGGTCCTGTGTGGATGGTGATGTGCTTCATTTTCATGCTCTAGAGCCTGCGAGATCCTTGTTTATAAGTTACCTGGAGCAGATTTATGTTTCTGTGAATCCTGTAAATTTGCCCTGATTAAGACAGTTCCATTTGCTTTATTCACTCTTTTGTCCCCCAACCCAATTTCTTCTTGACACTCAAGCTGGATTCATTTCTCCAGACCTCACAACCACGTCACTTCTTTTCCCCTTAATTTGTCCCCAGTATCTTGTTTTTCCTTATCAATAGGGCATAACGTAAACCAAAATAAAAGCAGAGAAAAATGATCAAGGTATTTTAGTCAAAGTTGTCAAACTGTTCACATTTTTCAATTAGGGAAAAATAAAAAAGGCAGTCAAGACCTACCTTTTCTCAATATATGATAGTAAGGCTTTTTTTTTCTTTGCTACTAGTAATTACTCCAAGACATTTTTGTAAACATATTATTTTCTGGTCAATATATAAAGCTAAAGATGTATTTTCTACAAAATAATATTTTGTAGAAGAATGCAACTTTCTATTGGAACTGAACTCTCTAGAGTTTGAAATTACTACTGATTTGAACAGAACTTGGCCTTATAGAAAGGAATTAATTTCATACCAGAACTATATGGCCAGTAGAATAGGATTTTCTTTTAGATAAACATCTAGTCTCCAAGAAGTATGATATCAAATAACTCAGTATGTTGTAGTTATTAATGTTATTTCAAATAGTAGCTTTATGGAAATATTCATTCCTCTGATAAAATATTTACTTATTCTAAGTACTGTCAATATTAAAAAGATTAAATATTTTAGTAGTTTTTGTGGTCTTGTAAACACTGAGAGATAACTCTTTCTGAAAAAGTCTTAACCATGGTCCAGAGATTTAGGTCAGTGGTTCTGCCGCCTGCCTCTCAAGCTCAAGGTCCCGAGTTCAATCTCCAGTACCAAAAAAAAAAAGTCTAAATCTTCTGTATTGGTGCTGTATTTAGGAATGCCAGTAATCTGCTACAGCTTGAATGTGTCCCCAAAGTTCATGTGTTAAAAACTTGAACCCCACTGTCTGTATGGGATGTTGGAAAGTAGGTTATAATGGGAGGTATTTGGGTCATGGGGATATGAATTAATGCTGTCATCATGGGTTCATTATTGTGGAAGTGGGTTTATGTTCATGGGAGTGGGTTTTCTATTTCACAAGTGGACACATTATAAAAAGATGAGTGTGGCTTCTTTTTTTTACCCTTCTGCCTTCTGCCGCGGGATGACTTAATAAGAAGTCCTTCATCAAAGGTTGTAACCTTGATCTTGTATCTCTCACAGTCTCCAGAAAGGAGAGGTATAAACTTTTGTTCATTGTAAATTTTTCTCACTCTTAGGTACCCTGTTATAACAGCACAAAACGAGAAACAGACTAAGACAGGAGTTCAATAAAAACCCTATGGACAACTAATTTATAGTAATGATATTTAGAAAAAGGGCATGATTTTGATTTTTTATTTTTCATTTTTGGTACGGGGGATTGAACTCAGGTCCTTGCACTTGCAAGGCAGGTGGCGGAACTACTGAGCTAAATCCCCAGCCCTGTGATATTTAATCTTTTTACCAGATTGTCTTTAACAATTTCAAAGATTTTAAATATTTTTATCATTAATTATTTTATTGAGGCCTTTTGGTGGAGAACATAAGAACAAATGATTCTTGGGAAAAGATGTTGATAAGACATCGCATAGTACAGTACAAACTTTTGACTAATTAGGAGATACTCTTGTGGATTTTGCTGGAGAAGAGTTGTTAGTGCTTCATTTATATTGATGAGAACAATGTGCCATGGACGTTTTGAGTTCAGATTACAGCTGTGTCATAGATCTTATGTGTAGTCAAAGCTATTTTGCTGTTGTAGCTCTTATTCTTTGGTATAGTGAGTAAAACTAAAATCTGTTTTTCTCACACGAAAGTGCTTTGAAAATAAGAACCAGGAGATAAATGTTAAATATTTGCATTGGGTTGTAAAAGTGGAAAAAGGTGTGATTTGTTGTTGTTTGTATATTATAAAAAATGTTTTTGTTGTACCTGTGTGGAGCAAAACTAAGGAATTAGGAGATGTTATAGTGATAGGGAGGGACACAGGTAGGCATTCCTTGAAGAGATGGCTATTTGAAGTTTATTGTGTGTCAACTATCATTATGTTTAGCTTCTTTTTTTAAAAAATTACTATTTAGCTTCTTTTATGTGTTTTATCTGCAGAGTTCTTGATTGTGAGGTTGAGAAACAAGATCATTATTGCCTTTTGAATGTCACTAGTAAAAGTGGCTAGAATTTACCTCCAGGGGATCCTCAGAGTGTAATTGGTAATAGATCCACATTGAAAGGACTTTTGTGAATGAGACTGATGAAGTTCATTACACCAGCATATCTAAAATAATTATCCTGCTCTTAAGAGCACATTTCTGAAGAACTAGTCTTATACATACCAAAGTGACAGAAACAGTTGGGGACTCTTTTAGTTCATTTGTATTCATTGCCAAAATGGTCATTATAATAAAGCATTCCCTCCATCCAAAGAAAAGATGGGTTATTGCCCTGTTCCATCCTACTTATAAACATATCAGCCTCTATTGTGTCTCCAGCACTATGATACAGCCTACAGGACTCCTGGTACTCAGTCTCTACAGACAGTGCTGTTTCCATTTATGAGCTTTAGAAAGTGTTTCATTTACCTTACTGTATGAACCCACCGTGTATTTTGTTTTTCACAGAAAGTGTTAATGGCTAGAGGGCAGAGGTGAGTGCTCTGAGCCACAGCTAAGATAGCTCAGGTATCATAATCATTTAAAGAACAATGATGAAGGAAGCCAAAATATTCTGATTTATAAAGGTGCTGCAGGAAAGAAATCTTTGGAGTAGACATCTTGACTTTCAGAAAGGCTGTCTGTTTGATTTTATTTCTTTATTGATGTTGAAATAATTGAAAGAGCTATATTTTTTAGAGACAAAGTCCTGTTAACCACAGTCTTTTCCGCTGAGAGAGGGAAAATGCACCTATTTTACCGATTTAAATTGAGAGCTGTGAACTTGCCAAAGGACAAGACTGGAATTCCCCTGCAGCAATAAATATTACTGTGGATTAAAAAAAGAAGCATTTTTCTCAAAGTGCCCTCTTTATAAATAGGAAGCTGATGCAGTAACATTAGAGTGAGATATTACTCTAAGAGGAGCTCAGCTGGAACTCCAAGACATCAGAATCCAGAGATTAAATCAGAAAGGGGGCTAATGTAGTGAAAGATCTTTTCTTTAATCAGAGATATTCACACTGACTGATAGACTCTGTTTGCATGATACACATCTAGAAAGAATTATGTTCCCCACAGAAGCCATATTGTCTTCCTGGGACTTAAAGAAGAGAATTTCAGTCACCTTTGTTCAGACACTTCAGTTTGTTCCCAGGATCTGACAAGGAGTGCTTTAAAATTGCTGTGAACTGAATGTACTTTTTGGTAACAAACATGCAATGCAAATGAGCACCCCAAATATTCCTCCCTGGAGCAGAATTCAAGCAGTGTAGGTTGCCTGGAGTGCTTATTTGCATGTCAATCCTGTGGTCTTCCTACTCACAGTTACATCATTTGATAGCTAGATTTTAGTTCAAGGAGTAATTGATGACTTTAAAGAGCATGATGATTGAATCTTCTTTACCTTTGGTAACTTCTCCCATTACCTTTTTACTCTCATGTAATTCCTGGTAAGCATCAAATGCTTTTATTTCTCTTGAGAAACTGTTTTAATCTTTCCACTATTTTTACTGTGCAACACATTTTCAGAGTGTATGCACAACTCTAGAGTATTTCAAATAGATGTGAAGTATGCTTCTCATCTTATCTTTGATGATGGAATCATCCCTAATCAGATCATTAAAAACGAGGGACAATTGAAGATCATTCCTGCTTTTACTATTTTTTTTTGCCACTAAGGCAGGAACCCAGAGGCCTTTACACTGAGCTATACCCCCATCTCCCTCTTTTTTTCTTTATTTTTTATCTTGAAACAGGGTCTTTCTAAGTTGCTCACCCTGGGTTTGAACTTGTAATCCTCCTGCCTCAGCCTTCAAGAGTACCAGGAGTACAAGCATGTGCCACCATGCCTGCCTCTGCTTCTACTATTAGTAACTTTTACCCATCCTTCTTCCAGAAAAGATTTCAAAGGCTTGTTTCATTCATTTGTGAGTGAGATAGCAGCTCCACTATTTATTTGAAGTGATCCTTGGCATGTGTTTTCATTGTATCTTTTGCAATTGTTTCAACTAAATGTTTGTATCAGATCATATTAGCTATTGGGAGATATCAGATAACAAATATTTAATCATGCACTTTATGTGGTTTGGGGGCATGCCTTTAAAAAATGGGGAAAGAATTGTACTTCTGGCAACTGAATTGCTGGCTCCTGTAGAAAGGCTTACAAAGGGTTGTGGATCTGGGAACTTAGTTTTCTCTCTGAATTGAAAGTGACCTTTAAGGCCATAAAGATGCACTTCCTGATAAGCAACAAAGGTTGACATATTTGGATGTTTAAAAAAAGTATTCATCAAAAGAAAGTTCATATTTGTTGTAGGTTTTAATATTTAGCAGTAGTTTCACATTTTCCTTGGAATATATGTTATGCCTGGCAGGAAAGGCAGTTGTAGAGCCTGTTAGCGAGAAAGGCTGTTACAGAGCCTGCCATCCAGAAAGGCCTTTGTAGACCACCATGCACCAGCCCTCAGTTCCAGGAAATCCATAATGGTTTGAGCCCATGTCTGATCAGGTTCCTGTCCAAACAGCTTGACCCCACCATCTTGTCCTGGCTGTCATGCCTATAGGCAGCTGCTGCAGCAGCCTTGATATTCCTAGAAACACTCAAAATCATTAGACATGCCCCACTCAATCCTTACTCTTCCCATAACCTTCAGGGACTCATATCTTCATCCCATCTCTCACATTTTTCATCACACCCCTTACCTTCTTCAGCTCTACTTGCTTTTCATGAAAACTCCCATGGTTATCATTGCCTTAGGCCCTGATTTTAATCCAGCCCCTCAACTTACAGACAACTTACCTCTTTCTAAAAAACCTGAACCACATGACTGCATGTCTCTAATATACCTAGCAACCTCCCCTTTTCCTATTTCTGCCTTTCCCCTTCCCCACCATGACCATTCCTGGTTCATTGATGGGAGTGCATATAAGCCCACCCCTAAATCCCCTGCCAGGGCAGTATATGCTATCATCTCCCGTGATTCTATCATAGAAGCTGCAGCCCTCCCTCTATCCACCACCTTTCCACAGGCCAAGCTGATAACCCTGACCCATGCACTTACACTAGTTAAAGGCTTACATGTTAATATCTATATAGACTCCAAGTATACATTTCATATACTACATAGTCATGCTGCCATCTGTGCAGAAAGAGGGTTTCTTAACTTTGGAGGGTTTTCAATTATTAATGCTCCACTCAATAAAGCCCTTCTTGAGGCTGCCCTCCTGCTGACTTGGGTGAGTATACTTCAATACAGGGGACACCAAAGGCTTTCAGACCCCATAGCTTCTGGGAATGACTTTGCAGACAAGACCACTAAAGAGGCAGCCAAGCTCCCCCTCCACACCCCTAAGGGTCAATATTCTGTCCTTTCTGATGTGACCTTGGCCTATTCCCTTTCTGAACCCCAATAATATCAAGATCTTCCCACCAAAGCTAGATGGTTCCTAAATCAGGGAAAATTTCTCCTTCCTGCTTGCAATCCCATGCCATACTTTCGTCCTTTCATTACAGTTTTCATGTAGGCTACAAACCACAAACCCCTAACCTATTGCTTTGCCTCTCACCTGCTTTCTCTCCTGGAAGACCCTTCTCAAAACCATCACTGCTCAATGACCTATATGCCATGCAACCACACCTCAGAGTTTTCTGAGGCCCTTTCCTTTTCCTACACATCAAGTGTGGGGCTTTTCTCCAACTCAAGACTGGAAAATTGATTTCACTCACATTCTGCAAGTTTGAAAGTTAAGGTGCCTTCCAGTCTGGCTTGATACTTCTACTGGATGGGTTGAGATTCTTTTTTATCAGCTCAGAGAAGGCCTCAGCCTTTTTATGAACTCCCTCCTAGCCAATATTATCCCTCAAGTTGGCCTTCTTACCTCCATTCAATCAGACAGTGGCCCAGCTTTCATTACTCAAGTTACCCAGGAAGTGTCCAACTTGCTTGATGTCCAGTAGAACCTCCACACCCCCTATCAGCTTCAATTATCTGGTAAGGTAGAGAGGGCCAACAGCCTCCTCAAGGGCCACCAGCCTCCTCAAGGGCCACCTCACTAAGCACACATTCCAACTCCATAAAGATTGGGTTTCCCTGCTCCCTATTGCTCTCCTTAACATCTAGGCAACCCCCCTGGAACCTATGGGATACAGTCCATTTGAGTTTTTATATTGCCTTACCTTTCTGCTCCAGCCAAACCCCACCCCAGAGGCCAATTCCATTGCAGACTATCTCCCAGCTCTGGAACAATCCCAAAAAGAGATACAACATGCTGCTAACCTTTTCCTGCCTTCTCCTGACACTCAGTCTCATGAAGATATCTGGCTAACAAATTGGTCTTAATTAAAAATTTAAACCCCAGGTACCTACAGCCCATGTGGACAGTACCCTTCCTGGTCATCTATAGCATCACAACATCTGTCTACCTACAAGACCCTCCCCAGTGGGTACATTGCATCTCTGTAAAGCTGTGTCCTCCTGATAACTCACCTGAGCCATCCTTGTGGAAATTACAAGTAATCTCCCCTACTTCCCTCAGGATGTCTCAAATTCCAGAAGACTCTTAAATGCTCTTCTACCCATCCTGCTACTTCACTCACTTCCCTCATTTGGTTGGTCTGGTCTTTTTTGATTTCAGTCCTCTTAAAATATATATATATATAATATTATAATTATGTATAAAGTATATATAAAATATAAAAATTATATATTATATATAATATATAAATAATTATATATTATATATGTATATTTGATAGAGAGGACCCTAAATACCCTCTGTTTCTACTATGTAGTCTCCTGTGGATTTTACTTAAAATCTTGTTATGGTTTTAAATCAATTGTCTTCTGACTAAGGGATTGAATAATTTTTCACGTTCATGTCTGCCTTCACCCTAACTAGGTTCCCCTCCTCCTCCCTGCATAATTTTGTCCAGCTAGCCCTCCTGTTCTTTTTGCCATGTCCCATGGTTGCAGCCCCCTCACTTCTCCTGATGGCCCCAAATTATCTCTACAGGACCCTAGAGTTAACTCCCTCCCTGCTAAACTGGTCCAAATCTTCTTTAACCAAAAACTGCTAGCTCTGCGTCTCCATATCTGCAGCCACTTATACAGCCATTCCAGTCCCTCCCCAGATCTGGATCCTTACTAACCTCACATACCACCCCCAATATAAAACAGAAGGCCTACTCCAACCATTAAAGAAAAAAAGTTCTTGACCTATTTCCCCATCAATTATATGACTGAAAATATTCAGATAGGATGTGCAGCCTGACTCCTTCAGTCCTATATCATGAACCTCTTCATATATGATAGCTCAACAAAGCTCATACCTGGTCACATAACCACTGATACTAGCCTGACCTTCCAAGCCCTCATCTGCATTCAGCATAATCTGTACTCCAGCACAATGCTGGGACATCTACTCTTCTTAGTTATTTTTCTTTCATTGCTGAGACAAAATACTAGGTATTGAAATTAGCCAGGCCTTCTCAATCACTTTAAAATGAGGCCTTATAGTCAGTGAACTCTGACTGCACAACAAGTTTAAGAGTCCTAGGTCACTGTATGACTTTTACATTTGTATAAAGTACCAAGGATCACTAGTATTTGAGGAATTCCTCTCACCAAACGAACCAACACAGACAATAGAACAAGTGCTGCAGAAAGTAGAAAAAAGCTTAAAACTCTCATTCATACTTTCAGAGAGATAAAAATAGTATTTTTGTTCTAGAATAAAAGAATAGCTGGCTACAAAAGGAGCGAGGCAATTAAAGAAAAATAAAGAACTCTCAGATATTGAAAACATAGCAGAAGTAAAAGTAATGGAAGGAATGGAGGATGAAGTTAAAGTCAGAGATCTTTTCTTTAACAAGAAGTATTCATGCATTTGTTATATTGAGAAAAATAGAGAAAAGAATGAGAATTAGACAATAGGGAGAAATGTAACAAAATAATAGGGTCATTATGAGGTATTAAACCTCTATCATAGGAATTTAAAATAGGTAGTACAAATAAAATAAAACAAGTAATTTAAAAAAATTCTCCAAGTGGAGAATATAAATAATCACAATTGAACAAAATTTGCAGATATTTCCAAGTATTTGCAAAGGAAATAGTACCACTAGTAAATGCTGGAACTGGCACTTATACCATTGGCTCCAGTGTTAGTTACTTTTCTCTCATTGCTGAGACAAAATACCTGACACCCAAAGTTAGAGCGGAAGGGGTTTATTTGGCTTATAGAAGTTCATAGAAGTTTCAGTCCATAGTCGGCTGGTTCCAGGACAGGGATGGCAAACAGACATCACTGAGGAGAAGCAACATGGCTCTCACAATGCAGCAAAGGTGACAAGAGAGTTTAACAGCATCTTTCTGTCCCTTTCTTCTTATTCAGACTTCCAGGATTAAGGCAGTGCCAAGCTAATCACTCATCTGTAGTGGTTTAGTAATCACGTGCCCTTAACCCCAGCATCACACATTCCAGATTCAACTACCTATGAAAAAGAAAGTCCCACCTCATCCACATGAGGCTTTGGACGGACACCTAAACACAAACCATCACAGCTCCCCTAGCTCTCAGGTCTTCAAGCTTGGATTAGAACTATACCACTGGCTCTCCTGGGCCTTCAGCTTGCATGTAGCAGATTGTGGGACTTCTTAGCCTCCATAATCCTGTGAGTCAATCTTGCAGAATGAATTTCTTTCTAGTTATTTCTATGTATCCTATTGGCTCAGTTTCTCTGGAGAATTCTGACAAATACATGAGATAACATGCTTGGAAAGAATCTTAGCTTTTTCATAAGAATGAAATTTTTATAGTTTTAATCAAGGCCATAATGAGGTAAACATAAGACTTGAAACGTATTCTGTAAGACACAGAACTTTTGTTATCTACAGAGATTACACAGAAAGTAAAATATAAACCTTTATATATTCCTAGAAAGAACTCATCAGTAGTCCAAGAAAATGTTGTCATTTTAAAAGATAAAACTAAATTCTAGCTTTTCATTAGTATATTTGATATTAAAGCTCTTTTTTTGAAGATCTTATAAGTAAATCCATCAAGCAATAACTTGCTGTACCTAGGACAATAAGATTATCTTTTCTTGAACACTATACAATTTTCTGTATCTGTACTTAGTTTTTATACTGCAAATTCTCAAAGTGGCAAGATGAATACATTCATTAATACACTCAACACATAGAGCTTCTCTATATTTTACAAAAATAAGTCAATAAATATATAAACTTAAAATTATTCTTAGTAATTACTTTAGTATTGCAACTTAGAAATGACCTAAATAGCTAGTGAAGATCCACTAATTTATTCAACTTAATATCAGTTCAGAAGGGAATGGAATTAATATGAGAAAATGAAAAAAATGGAAACAAGGTCTTTGTAAATAAGGAGTGGCTGAGGGGTTGAAGGGAGGGCAAGGGAGTGGGGAAAAAATAAGAACCAAGATAGAGTATGTAAAGGTGCAAATCCCCAATGATGAATGTCATTATATTGTATATCTAAAATGTACCAATAAAATTAATAGTATAAAAAACCAGTTCAAAATTTTGAGTTACCTAAAAATTTTGCAAGCTATCATCAAATTGACACATTATATAATATAATTGACATTGAAATAAAGCTTGTTACCATAATGATTTAATTTGGCTAAACACAAATTTGCATTTTTGATAATCTTAAATATTTAGTAGAGGTAATAGCTTATTTGATCAATAAATATGCATAAATTTAGGAAGAACATATATAAATAAAATAAATTATATCAATTATAATTGATATGGATGACTTAGAAGACATAATTATTTTTATTCAATCAACAATGAAAACTTAGTCTCATTTGCAAAAGACTTACCTGAATTATGTGAACTTGATTTACTAAAACATGTGAATTAGTTTCATTAAGAATACTTTTTAGCTCGTTGAAGTTATTGGAAGTTCAATTTCTTTCAACTATGAGAATTTTAGGACTATTCAATTATATAAACACTTATCTCTGTAAGTGAATCAGAATGGAATTCCTTTAATTTAAGAAATGTTATCATCTAATTTACCATCTGGAAGTAGCACATTAACACAATCAATAACATTTAAAGACCTTTTTGAATTATGGATATAAAGACAATGAAGACATATATACATATTTATGTGTTTGAGATGAAACCTTTTATATCTTGAATTTAAAAATTTGAGTAATAGATGAATACAGAAATGTAAAACTCCCCAGTTCAAATATTTACTTCCCAATAGGTACAAAATACTTAATTGATTTGAGCTCTATATGGACAAATAGACAACAATATATCTTGAATATATCTCTTCCCCCTAACTTAGATCAGCAAAGTGAACCTGTGTATCTACAAAAGTTCTGCACTAAAAAGAATTTTATATTTTTAAGAAGTTGCAGTTAAAAAGGCCAATACAGACTGTGATACAGACTGTGTATGGCTTACAAACCTTAAAACATTTATTATTTGACTTTTTACCAAAGATGTTTGTCACCTCATAGCACTGAGTCTTTCAAATAATCTCAGTAGAATTTGGATTCTTCCTTTACAAATGTACCACAAGAAAGGGTGTTCAGATTTTGAAATCTAAAACATGCCCTGAAGCCCACATAAAAAACGCTGGTTTAGAAAATTAAGGCTTTCATTGTTAAGAGCTTAATTTGAGGGCAAAAATGTCTCTTAAAATCAAGAGAGAAACTGATGCCACAGCAGTTTATTAGAAGAAAAGATGGCAACTCATTCTGTCCTGCCCCAGGAAAATAAGAATCCTGAGTTGTGCAAGGTTGGGGTAGGCAGTCTGTCCTTGGAAACTGGTGAATGTAAAGGAGGAGAATTTCGGTGACCACATGAAGCACATATACTCTCTGACCTTTGAAGACAAATCAGTACCTGCAGACCATCTACAATTGGAAAGTCCACTGTGCAATGTCTGAGCTGTGGAGCCATGCGATCTGTCCTTCTCTTTATAGGGTTGAAGCTCTTTTCTACATACATCTGGAATTGTCACATCTAGTAGAAGGTACATCTGAACACTTTATAGATCTTCATTCAAACTGCCCCATGAATACAACCATTTAATGACCCAAGAAACAATCATGGGATGGTTGGCTTTAATCTCAGAAAGATGATGATGTGCAGAAGACAAAATGCATATATATATATATCTGGTTGGGTAGGTCTGCACAATAGCGAAACTTACTCCCATTCTTCTTTGATAAAATGATAATAATAAACTCAGGGTTGTTACAGAGATCAAATTAGATAATGACTGCAAAACTCTTAACACACAGCCTGCCTATAATCAGTACTCAATAAGTGATATCTAGCAATATTACCTAAAAAGGACTCTTTAAATTAAATTAGGGCAATAAAAGGGAACATGTTTAAGAATAGGTACTTTACTTATACTGTAGGGAAGGTGTCTTAGTCCAGTCTGTGGTATTATAGCAGAATATTTGAGACTGGGTCTTTATAATGAACAGAAATGTATTGCTTCACAGTCCTGGAAGTCAGTATCAAGGTGCCCACATCTGTCAAGAGCTTTCTTTCTGCTTTAAAACATGGCAGGTTTTGGATTCTGGGAGAGTGTGGTTGCAAAACTGATGTTTAAAGGGATTTACAGAACGATTCATGCTATTATGTGGTTAGCAAGCTGTAATAGAGAATAGAAATTGTACCTTGATGGAAGAAAATGCATTGTTAATTGCATTCCCGTTTAGGCTGTCTGTACAGCTTACTAGTTGTATTTGAGCTATTTTGCATGGGTTGTAGTCTATAGGTAACTCATGAATATATATGCTCTATCTTGTCCAGCAGACTTCCCTGACCCCTGATGAAAAAGTTTTGCTCTCATTTATAACTTGATTCCTTTATTCCATGCTATGAACTGTTAGTAACAGCTGCCTGTAGTTAAAGAAAACATTATTGTGACACTTGTTAAAATGGTAAGAACTTTATTCAAAACCATTGTAATAGAAATAAATAACATCTCAATAATGGAGAGAGCTGGAACTCAACTCTTAATATAGCAAAGACACCATAAGATTTATAGCCCATAAGCAGTGAAGGGTTCCATGGATGGAAAATGATCAAGAAGAGACATCAAGAGTAGGGGAGATTCTTGCTAACCTGACCTAACTACATTCTTGCTGAAGGTACATTAGGGTGATCAGAGATTGAAGGTGATCTGGGATCAAAGGTGAGCCTCTCTAAACTGCCTTAGCGGGAGTTTTGCTATCAGGCCATGAAGGCCTGGCAAGGATAGGAACTGAGCCTCAGGCCTAACTGGAAAAGGGTTCAGAGGAGCTTGAGTAAAGTTTGATCAAGGAGAGAATCTTTGCCACCTGGCTCTCTCATAATGAGTAAAATAAGAAATTGTTACATATATTTATTTTCATATCTGTATCAGAGACATTTTATGTTTTCCTAAAAATTATCTTTTAACACAGGCGAAGCATTTACTTATAGTGTTTATCAAACACCCCTAGATTATAGATTGGCTAAATTATCTTTGTGAAAGCTCTGGATTCTCACACTATTAGGGAGAGTAGTACGGTTGGTTACTATATCAAAATGTTGAAGGAATATATTTTGCAAAGAATAGAACAGAAAAAATATCACATTATTTTTCCGTTGCATAGCCATAAAATTTAACAAAATTAATTTTAATTAATAGGAAAAAACAAAAGGAGAGGACACTATATGTAACTCATTTATGAAACTGACATTCATATAAGACAAACATTTCAGGAAACAGCAGTTCTTAAATGTTGATTAAGCTACTTCCATTTGGTAAGAAAATAATTACCATGGGAATAGTGAGCATATATGGTCACTATTAAACCAGCTTCTGAAAGGAATGGACTTAGTGAACATTTGTTCTTTTTTTTTTTTTTTTGGTACTGGGGATTGAACTTGGGACCTTGCGTTTGCAAGGCAGGCACTGGAACCACTGAGCTAAATCCCCAGCCCCACACATTTGTTCTTGACATAGTTTGAGAAAAGAAATGGCTCATAAAAAATATGGCATTTTAGTTCAGGTTCATTGTATTAGTATGTTTGCTTATGAGTTTTTCATTTCATGATAAGGTAATTTGAATAAGACTGACCTGTTTTAGGAATTTTTTATAACCTCTATAAATTATATAGTTTTATTTCTAAACCAGGCCCATGTTATATAAACAATCTTCTTTTGGTTGTAAATTTGTCTTTAGAATACTAAGTGTTTGTATGTATGGATTTTTACATGAAGTATCCACATAAGGCTAATTAAAAATTAAAAATTTTATGATGAAGATGTTGACCCCCAAATCAGAAGACAGTCAGAATGTAAAGGCTCGGAATAGGAGATTGGGTTTTCTAGATGTTTTTCCAAACTCACAGTTCTTAGTTTCAAGGGCTCCCTTACTCCTTTCATATCTCCACCCCTCCCTGGAGCATGCCATGATACAGATTTTAAGGATTGGCCTGGCTGAAGCTTCTCTTTACTCTCCTGTCCGTTGCAGGCCCTGTATCCATTCCAGCTTTACTTTTCCATCTGTCAGCGTTACCTAGTTGCACTCACTACTTCAGATCTTTTTATGTTATGTCCAAAAGCAATCACTCATCTCAGCCAGAGAATACATTGATCCTGAGTAAGTAAGTAACTATTAATTTTAGCTCTAATGTACCTTTGGGGATAAGGATGGATTGTGTAAAGCATCGTTTGTCTGATGTACTGGAGATCTGTAGTGGGCTGTTTAAATATTTACAAGTGAATACCAAGCTGGGAGATCAGGAGCTGCACAGTGTCGTGAAACAGGTACACAACCAGAAATTTAAAAAATTCTAGTTCTAGCTCTGCCATCACTTAGCTATGAGCCTTGGGTAAAATCAAAGAAAAACTAGGGCTCACAATAGTTAAAGTGGTAAGAAGAAATTTTATTTAAGACTATTGCAAGAAGGGGGGGAAACACCTCAGTACTGAACTGTGCTTAATTCTGAACTCAGTGTGGGCAAGCGGGAATTAATTAGTAGCGAGGAGTAGGGTGGGGTTATGGATGGACAATCACTAAGAGGAAATATCATAGTAAAGGGGGTTCTGGCTCAATCAATTTAACAGGATTCTTGCTGATGTAGGTTGGAATGGTCAGACATCACTTGGGATGGTGAAGGATGAAAAAGACTTAATCAGATATTAAAGTGATCACATCTAGAGGAAGTGGTCTCATGCTAAACTGACTTAAAGTTTTTTTATTTTTTTTATTTTTTTGCTAAAGCTGTACTTTATAAGGATGTGTGCAGATGGGTCTAGGGGAAGATTCATGAAACCAGCTGAAGTTTGATCAAGGAACTTTTGTCAGTAAAGTACTTCATTGATCTCACAAATGAGAGGGATAGAATACTCCTTTGCCGCATTTATACCATAAACTTTGAGAAGGGTCTAGATATCATAATAGAAAAACATGTTAACAATACAAGCCAGTCTTTACTATCGACAATTTTTCTAGCAGTTAAAACATGCTTGGGTTTATGAAAAAAATAGAATGAAGGAAAAAGAAACAGTTTACCTCCTAAGCACTGATGAAACTGTCGCTTCTTAATCTCTGCCCCACGTTAGTGACCATCATCTTTTTACTGTACCTGTCACTGTTTCCTTAAGGGCCTCTTTTTTCCTACTACTATGTCCCCTTTAACTCATACTCCATGTGACCATCTAAGTGTCAGCCTACTAGATGCCAGGCATGTATTTCTTGTTATATTCAATATAATACTCAGTATTCCCCCAGCATCTTGTTCCTGTGCCCCTTCTCAGCGCAAAGTCCCAATATTTTCAGAGTTGTCAAACAATAGAAAATGGGAGTTGACTTTAACTCCTACTTCTTTCTCATCCCAGTATTTTTTCCATTCTAATTAATCATCAATTTAGTCAATTCTCTCCATTTTTTTTTTTTTTTGGTACTGGGGATTGAATTTGGGATCTTGCACTTGGGAGGCAGGCGGTGGCACCACTGAGCTAAATCCTTGGCCCAATTCTCTCCATTCTTAATAGCTTTAAAACATATGCCCCTCTCTTGTTCACCATTATTGTCCCTATGGTCTCTCTCAGGTATTATTGAACAGCATTCTATCTGGGAGCCTCACTGCCTTTGACTACTTTTCCCCTTCTGTGAGTCTGAGGACAGGTGACCTTGATCCTAGATGGATATCCCATTACTCACTTACTACATGGTCTTCTGAGGCTCCTTCCCCCATGGATGAAGTGTGAGCACTTTAGCTGGCCAATCCAGTCCTCCAGGCTTGGGCCCACAACCCTTTGCCTTTATGTTTTACATTGCTAACTCCTTGTAGATCTCCCAAATTCCCCTCATACATTTAGGTCTTTGCTGCAAGATAGGTGGTCTCCCATTCTTCCTGTCATTCTTAGTTGAGGAGTGCCATCTTTCAGGCTCTTCTCTGACCACTCCCCCTGTGATCTTGATGAGGAAAGCAAAACTTAAAACAAAAATCTAAGTCGCAAGTGTCAGGCAAAACCCTAAAGCCCATAACTAATACTCTCTGTCACCTTCCCCTTTAATCTTCCCCCTCCCTGTGGCTGCTGTTCTTTGCCCCAACAACTCTGTAGATAGATAATGGGTTTACCACATCCTACTTTTATGAGAGTCTGTTTTTCTTCACCTGACCAAGGACACCCAGATGTGCTAAGTTGCAGTCTGTCACAGCTTAAATAACTGCCTTTGTTCTGCTTTTGTAACTTAGCTTATTTGCCCCTCCTACAGTGATATAAAAGGAAACATATGGCCCCTGCTCAGGGCTTAGGCTTTGGAGTGACAAACTCCTCTGAGCCTGCCAGCATAATAAACCATGGTTACCCTCCACTTCTTTGAGTGCCGCTCAGTTCTTTCAAGTGTCGTTCCTGCAATTACAGTACTACGTATTCCCTTCATGCACACTAAGCTCTGCTCATGCTTCTCTCCCTGTCCTCATGGCCCTGGCTTATGTCACTCTTCCTAAGTAGCTTGTATGCTCCTGAAACTGGAAGTGTGTTTTGCTTTGTGGCAGAAGGAACAGCACACATCACCCGACAGAAGGGTCTGGGAGCTGATAGGATTGTGGAACTTCAAGAAATTCAGTACAGAATTTGCTGCCAGCTTGAGGAGAAGAGGCTGAAGTGGTAGGCAGTAGCCAGACCCTGAAAAGCCTTACAAGCTGTGGACACATTTCTCAATTATTTTTCCTCTTGCTAATAGAAATTGTTTGGCTTTGTTTTTACAGATAACAATGAAGCAGATAATAATGCAATGTATTTTTGTCTTTCTGTCAGAGAAGCTAAAAAATGATTTGCCTCTTCATTTGGAAAAAAAAATTGGTTAACAAAGACAGTGGTTGTAAACAATAGAATTAATTGCCTCTCCTAGAACTGTTATTTGGTGTCTATTTAAGGCCACTAGATTTTATTTTACTCGATGGTGTGCACAATTTGCATAAATTTGCATATTTCTATGTGAAGGTTTTAAGGGATCCAAGATGACTTCAGCCTATTGTAAATCTTTCCTTCAGAGCCTAATATCATTGAAGTAGGAGGTAGCTTTTAAAATAGTTCATAGAGAGCAAAAGGAAGTGCCTGAGGGCAGAGATGTGGCACTGGGTTGAGGGTTGCCCTATAGCCTGCAGCAAAACCAGCCTCTCTGAGTGGCCCAGCCCTCAGGATGCTTGTCTAACTGGATAGATGCTTGGAAGAGGCTAAACTATAACACTAAGATTAGGTCTTTTCCACTATGGCAGAAGTTAGCTGCTCTTCAGACCTGATTAAAGGACTTGGTGCTAGTACCTTTTTTTTTTAAGGGTCAGAGTCTTCAAGGCACCAATAAACTGGAGCTCCAGGGGAAGGGAATAACAGATTGCAGATGCAGTTTTGGGAGAAATGGTATGCACTGTGAAGAAATTGCTGGGAAAGAAGTACTCTTGTTGGGATTTCATAGCATTCATAGGGTTTAAATAGTCTTTTTAGGGTAAAGGAAAACAATATCCAAATTTCACAGGATGGGCTTAGAAACTACTGTGGAGAGAGTCCATGGGTTTAAAGAGGATGTTGGGTATCATAGTTATTAGGAAAATTGTGAAAGACTAGAAATGAGCTAAATAAATGATGATAAAATAGTCTACTTTGGGTACCCACTGGGATATCGGGATATCTCTTTCATTGGCTTTGAGCTGTTTACAACTGTAAGTTGTAGGTAACTAGTCACTGTATGTGGCTCTTATTTTTAAACATGCAAATGAGTTTTGTCTAGTGGAGAAACAACTGATTTTCTTTGCTTTCCCCCAAAGAAACCAATCTGTGTTTATTTGTAACTCTCATTTGGTACCCTTCTTTCCTACATATGTGTTCTTCAATTTTTTTTTTTTTACACTACTGGAATATGTTGCTGGTTCTTTCATTGATTAACCATGAAATACATTTTTGATATATGTCCATTTATTTTTCACCCCCTAAATAAGCCATTCTACATCTATTTGTAACTCCTACTCCTTACCTTCTTGCCTAAATATGTGTTCTTCAATTTTTTATGTTTCTGGCTCTCTCAACACATGGAGTAAATTTTTATATAAGCCTATTTTATATTTATATAAAAGTCATGATTTTACCTTAACAAAAATAACGTGCTGTCCTTTAACACAAGGGAGTGGAATTTTCAAAGGTGACTGCAAATTGTCTCATAAGGATTACTTCTGATTATGAAAAAAGAAAAGCTGGTTACTTTGTGTTTTGGCCTAATTAATTTACATAGGTTCAGCAAGATGTTTTAATTAAATATATGAGCCCCCCTGAGTGTGATTAGCAAATCTAGGCTTCTATGGTGCTGAACAATTACGAGTGAAGAGAATTAACTTCTGTATGGAAATTTCATAGGACTCTCAGGTGATGTTTTTAATGGACTCTTATTTCAAAAATTAAACAAAAATGTCTTACTGTTCTTGTATTCTGATAATAGAAAAACAAGCTTAAGAGATCCATCTCCATAGTTTCATGCCAATACCTAGAAATTAGGTTGAGTTCTTTTCTACTCTAAATCCTCACAGTCTCTTCAAGTTCTTAACTTTCTCTACTGCCTTTAAGTATAGGAACTTGAAAACCACAGCACAGATACCCAATCTTTTCCTGGACAAGATCTGTGGGCATTTGTTCTACTTATGAACTGCAATTCTTGTTCCTACATGGAGGTTTATCACCACCATTAGAACATAAAGCACCAAAAGAGCACTAAGGTCAATTTCAAGGATCTTCCAAACAAACGCTAAATGAAATTTCCCTTGTCAGTTCAAGACATCCCATTTTCACTTAAGTCTTCTGGTGGCTCATGGATGAACAGGAAAGTTCTGTGGCTGCTCCTAGACTAAGATGTGCCTTGAAATCTTGATTCATTTGTCTAGTACATTTCATGGGTGTACTGTATAAGTAATGTTAAGCTCCAGAGTTGTACCCATGAGTCTATTTATTTGTCATGAAATATCAGTAGTGAAGGGTAAATGGTTTACTTCTTTCCAATGCTCTGACCTTTTGAAATTTGTTTTGAGGCTATAATAAACCTTGAGGCAAGGAAGAGGGAAAAGTGAAAACCAATTGTTGATTATAAGACTAAAGAAAATGTAAATAAGGACTAAAAGGTATAATAGATAATGTGAAATAGGAAGAAAAGGGCCAAAGGGGAAGGGAATGTGGGAGGGGTAGGAGGAAAGAAAGAAGGGAATGGAATTAATATGAGAAGATGAAAAAATGGAAATAAAGTCTTTGGAGATAGGGAGGGATGGAGGAGTTGAAGGGAGGGCAAGGGAAGGGGGAAAAAAGAACCAAGAGAGATTATGTAAAGGTGCAATTTTCCAATGATGAATGTCATTGTATTGTATACCTAAAATGTACCAATAAAATTCATTTTTTAAAAAAGAAAGAAATTGTAATGATTTCAGAAACCAGCAAGCAAAATAAAGGAGATTAAACTTCTCTGTGGTGTTATGTTAAATAAGATTTATGGGAGGCCACTGGTTTGGATTGAGGTCCTGCTCTAGGCTCAGTAGAGCAGGAAATCCACAGCACAGATACCAGACCAACATGGAGTTTCTCATAGTTAAATTTCAAACCACCAAGCCAGAAGTTGCTTTATCTACTCTTTTGAGAAATCAGGAGAAAGATAACAGCCAAATCTCCAAACAAGCTGCTTTTAGCTGGCATGATAAGGAAGTACCCTTTGCTTTATTTAATCTTTACAAAAAAGTACACTGAAATAACTTGATGTTAAGCAATTAGTTTTTTCCTATTGTTCCATTCCCTTGTTCCCTCCTTACAAAATCCTCTGTTCCAGTTGCTTAGTGGGAGTTTTCATTCTATTCTGTAGGATGATTTGTGAATGGCGCATAAAAACCTATTAGATCTTTAACTAAATTTGCTGTATATAATACATAATTGTTTTATAAGATTTTAGCAATGTTTCCTTTGGCATAAGAACATATTATGAATAGCAAGGGCATGGACAGATTTTCAAAGTCTTCCAATCTGCCTTGCAAAAGTGTACAATCTATAAAATATATTTATATAAATAATGTTTTGTTTATAAAAATAAATTTAAAGAAGGCTGAGTATATTTTTACATTTAACTTTTCTTTGCAGATTTAAAAATGATGTGGAGCTACTTAAGAGATATGAAGTTTACCAAAACAGTCATTATTTCTGATACTTCTCTTTTAATGAGGTGTAGGAAGCTGAATAATGGGTCTACCAAAGATCTCCATGTCCTAATCATTGGAACTTATGAGTATGTTTGTATTAGTTAGTGTTCTCCAGAGGAACTGAACCAACAGAATGCATAAATCATTATAAGAAAGGACTTATTAGATTGGGTCATATGATCAGAGTTTGGAGAGTTCTACCATGGCTGGCAGCAGGCTGGAGAGCTGGGGAAACCAGTAGAACCTCAGTCTATGAAGCTGGAAGCCTCAGCAAAAGTGGCACCAATGGTGTACCCTCAGTCCAAGGCTTAAGGCTGGAAGTTCCCTAGAGAGTAACTGATGCAAATCCTGTTACTAAGACTGAAGACTGGGACATTCAGAGTCTGACATTCAGAGAACTAGCAGCAGCAAAAACCAACTGGTCAAGAACAGATCTCCCTCCTTCTGCTTTGTGTTTCAGTTAGGCCCAAGTCTATTGGACAGTGCTGGTCACATTTAGCCTGGTCTTCCTTACTCAGTTTGCTGGCTTGTATGGTAATGGTCTCTAGAAACATCCTCACACACACTCAAAAATATGCTTTACCAGTTTTCTAGGCATCTCTCAAAACAGTCAAGTTGGCAAAACCAAAATTAACCATCATAATGCTACTTTATAATTGTCATTCAGTTAAGTGTCTTGAGATGAGAATTATCATGACTTACTGAGGTGAGCCCCATATAATCATAGGATTATGTACAAAACAAGAAGGTATTGTGGTAAGGGAAGCAGAGGTTGGAATATTTTTGGATATGGAGGAAGAGGCCACAAGTCAAGTATTATGGTTTGGAACTAAAATGTCTCCCAAAGGCCAGCTGGTGGACTTCAGAAAGTGATTGAATCATGAGGAGTCCAACTTCATGGATGAATTAATTCACTGAATTTATAATTTGATAGCATTACTGGGAGATAATGGAAACAGAAGGTGGTGGTATAGTTAGAAACAACGGAGCTGAATGAATCACTCTTCCCTCCATTTAATTCTACAAGAACCCTATGGTTATCCCTCCTTCCATTATCCTAAGAAAATAAAGTAAGAAAACCTCAGGAAAACTCTGGTGCTCTAGGTGAGAGCACATGTGTGTTGGATCTCCTAGTTTGACGCTTTGGTCATCTTTACACTACTCTCCCCTCATTAAGGTTCATAGATATACACTACATTCCACATATTAATTAAGATCAGAGTGAATTCTGGAGCAAGCATACCTGTTGAGAGTCCCTAAGTTGACTCAGTACCCTGTCAATCATTCCTGTCAATCATACCTAGAGATTCAGTGAGAGGCAACTAAAATAGATGTGCCTGGGCTTTAAATTCTGAAGGCCTGATTTATCTGTGCCCCTTCTTTGTTGCTTTGCACTTTTGTGTGCTTTGACCTATGTGCAGTGCATTTCTGTCACCCTGGCACCTTCTTCTGTCGGTGGCACTATCTTGTGGTGGCACAGACTTGCCCTGACCACACCTTTCTGTGATCTTCAATAAATGTAGCTGCTTGTTACGTATTATGGCTTGTGTTTATATGTTCCCCCAAAGCCTCATGCATTTTCAGAGGTGGCTGAATCTAGAGTATGTGATTGATTCTCTGTGGGGCTAGGCCCAAGAGCACTACATTTAAGTGTGTAAGTACTACCCATCCTAAATAGTCTGAATAAGATAAAAGGAGTAGAAAGATGCTGTTAAGGTCTCTTGTTGGTTTTGCTGTCTTCTGCCACTATGTACTGTTGTCCCTCTCCCACTCTGCCTTGGAGCCAGCTGATTATGGACTGAAACCTCTATGAACTGTAAGCCAAATATAACTTTCCCCCTGTAACTTGGAGTGTCAGATGAATGTCTCAGCAATGAGAGAAAAATAACTAACATATTACCTACTATTGGGTTTACCCTTGGCAATATTTTCCTCATTGTACATAGACCCTGGACTATTATATTGGCCCATTCCTCCATAACAGTGGGAGTTGGTGGGACTTAGAAGAGAGTGGATCGGGGGGCATGGTTTGGGGGTGTACATCTGGTCCTCAGCCCCTTATTTTTTGGATCTTTCTTATTCTTTCTCTTTCTCTTTGCTTCTTAGCTCCCCTGAAGCAAGAAGCTTCCCTCTACCATGCCCTTCTGCCATAATGTTTCTGTATCTCCACAGGCCTAAAGCAATGGTCTGTCTTACCATGGACTAAAACTTCTAAAACCATGATCCAAAATAAATCTTTCCTCCAGTAAGTTGTTTATATCAGGTATTTTGTTACAGGAAGGGAAACTGGCCAACATTATCCAGGAATTCAAGCAGCTACTTGAAGCTGATAAAGGTAAAAAAACAAATTCTGCCCCCAGAGCCTTCAGAAGGAGCCAGCCCAGCTGACACTTTGATTTTAACCTACTGAAATTCATTTTGAACTTTTATGCCCAGAACTGTAAGAGAATAAAATTTGTGTTGTTTTAAGACAGTGAATTTATGGTAACTTATTACAGTTGCAATGAGAAATTAAAACATGAATTAAGAGAAAAAAATATTTGTGTTTTCTCAGATCTTGTCTGGAAAACCCCAAAGATAGTTTAAATATCAGAGATATCATAAAATTCTTTCCCTCAATTTCATAATTTGATTTTGAAAAGAAATCAGAAGACTTATCAAAGAAAATTTGGTAATTTATTGAGAGAAAATCATAGATGCTGGAGTGCAAGAACAGTTTTTGCTGTGGTACTTACTAATCAAAGAGAGAATGGAATATATTAAAATAAATGCAGAAATGGGCCGGAGATTTAGCTCAGTGGTTTCATTGCCTGCTGCACAAGTGCAAGGACCCGAGTTCGATCCCCAGTACCAAAAAAAAAAAAGTAAATAAATAAATGCAGAAGTTATTATGATTTAAGCTCTTTCAGTGAAGATTTAAAAAAAAAAAACCCAGCCAAGGCCATTACAAAAGCACCCAAAGCACAGAAAATTATTACAGGATGATCTGAAACCTGGGAAAATTACATAGCAGATAAAGGATAAACTTTCCCACCTCTTCTTAAGAGCTGATCAGATAGTCTAAGATCACCTTTAATGAAAAGAATGCTAAATTGTAGTTTTGTGTTAATATAATACTTGATCATAAAACACAGAATTTTTTCTCTTATGAATTATCTCATCAAAACTGAATCCACTTTGCCAAATTTTTATCATGTCATTGTTTATCTTTCGGATCATGGTTGATTGTTATTATAAACCACAGCAACAAAATGATTTTCTGCATTCTTTCTACAGGTCTTATTCTAAGTTTTAACCTTTATTACCTTCATTTATATTCTGAAACAAGATACTTATTTTTAGGTCAGAGCTCTTTTTGTTTCCTTACTCCATTACCTTTTATATGCAGTCATATTCCTCTGCCACTCTTGTATCTAGTAGTCTTAATTATCCATATTAATTTAAAGTTTTAACTGAAATAAGTAATTTCTATTTAACAGAGAGAAAAAAGTAAGAATAAAGTGCCAAATTTGAAAATAAGTAGAGAAAACACAATGTGGCTCCCTAATAGTCATATGTATCAGTTTGTCGCACTCTAAAAATGGTAAAAAATAAGGTGGACATGATGACACAGCATGTAACCTTATCTCTTGGAGGCTGAGTCAGGAGGATCTTGAGTTCGAGGCCTCTCTGGGGCGTAGAGCCAGTTTAAGGTCAGAATGAGCTCCTGAGTTACATAATGAGAACTTGTCTCAAAAAAAGAAAAGAAGATAAAGGAATAAAATAAAAAGACAAAAGCAACTGGGTCTTCATTAACATCATAGTTTCTCAATTTGTCTCCATGGTCCAGGGAATGTTTGCCACTGGCAGGGGGAAAGGAGTGCTAATGAAGAGGCTGGGGAAGCTGCTAAGTATTTACCATGGACAGGACAGCCCCTTGCAACAAAGAATTTATTTGGTCAAGAATGCTCACTGTACCTTATTAAGAAACAGTGCTTCACATAACCTCAAAATATATACAGGTTCTGGATTAACAAACTCACCAAACCATGTATTAAAAACATATGGGAAAAAAATTGAACATGTATTGTTCAAAAATTTTCTTGTAGCTGGATGTAGTGTTTGCACACCTACTCCTCAGCCTACTCCCAGGAGGCTGAGGCAGGCAGATTGCCACAAGTTCGAGGCCAACCTGAACTACACAGCAAGACCTTGTTTCAACAAAACCAAACCAAACCAATAAATAAATATTAAAAAGAATTTCATTGTCATTCCCTATGTAATACATTGTAACAATTATTAACATAATATTCACATTGCAGTAGGTAGTATAAGAAATCTAGAGATTATTCAAATTATAAGGGAGGATGTGCATAGATTATATGTAAGTATAATGACACTGTTTTATATAAGAGACTTATGTATCCACAGATTTTGGTATCTGCAGGAAACCTCAAACCAATCTTCTATGATACTGAGGATCAAATATATATATTAGAAAAACTATAGAAAACCATGCTTCTTAGAAACTATCTAGATATTCAATAATTATTCTTGAATTAACTCAGTTTAATAAGTATTTTCTTAACATTAACTAAAGATCCTGACAATTATGTGTAAACTGGTATCCTATAGACAACTGCTATTGATATAAAATTATCAGTTATAATTCTATTTAATTGAACTCAAAATTTTATTTTTTTCATAATTCAAAACTTTGTGGGAACATGTTGGCTTGTCTGGTCAGTTAAACAATACAGTAAGTCCTTGACTTATTAACATTTGAGTTGTAAACTTTCACAGGTGTACTGTATAAGATTCACAGGTGTACTGTACAAGACTCACTTTGTCAGATTACAAATGAATCTGACTTATGAGCATACTCCAGGAATGGAACTCATTCATAAGTGAGGAACTCACTTTATGACTATTTGGGGGAATTCAAAGAGACTATTCATGTGAAAACAATTAGCAATCTACCGTGATGTGTTTTCTCATATTATACCTAAATAAAGTTACTGAGATTACAGATAAACCCTTTTAAGCCAAAATGATCAAACAAGTCAAATATGTCCAGAGACTCACTTTGATTATATGAACATAGATTCCTATTAAAAAAAAACCCCGTCTATACTCCTAATTTCTTATAGCCTTTTGTTTGTTAGGGTTGGGGCTGATGATGGATTTAAAGTATAAGAACTTTGTTTCTTGGATTCTGGGAATATTAGATTTATGTAATGGTTTCTGGTTCTGTATAAAACAATTGGAATACAGCTTGTAAATGAGGCTTATAATCCACTTTATAAGTGCACTCTAGATGTAGCTAGATATTTCAAATCACTCCTTAAGCAGAGAAGACTTTTTCTCTTAGCACACCTGGACAAGGGGCTTTCTACTTCAGTTCTACCATACCAGCAACAATTAAAAGTAAACCCAGAGTCAAAACAGCTGACTGGCTCAGACCTCAAAGAGCTGTTCCCAGTTCCAGTGGTACATTTTAAAATTTATTTGAGCTCATTAATAATCAAACAAAAGTATTAAAAAACCATGCTTTCTACTTCTTATGTGGCCTAATACCTCTTGAAAGTCCCACCTCTTAACATTGCTTTGAAGGTGATTATGGGATTCAAACCATAGCACTGTAATAATATTATCTTCCAAATGTCAACATATGATTCTCATGCAAATATAAGATGCACACATGTTAAAGATTTATTTAACTAATTGATGAGGGAACCAGCAGGATGATAGAGCTGATTCAAAATGCATTTGATGTATTGAGTATTCAAGGTAATAAAGAAAAAAAATAAACATGTTAGGTTAGATTTAAAAAAAGGTCATATCTGATAGTGCAGTGAAGGTTTAACCTTTGGGCTTATTTTTTCTTCTCCACAGCATTAGTTTCAACTCTTTAAGACAAATCTTCAAGTTAGCATGCAATTTCCTAGAGATGGGATCCTAATCAATTGTATATAGATTAATTCTCCTGGAGAATTAAACAATGGGTATATCAGACATTGACTCAATATGACATTGAGTCAAGACACACAGTCATCATTTTACATTTATTTCCAAAATTTATTAATTTCATTCATATAAAAGACTCTGATTGTAGGGCCCAGGGAACTTTCAGGGACATGTAGATCCCTAAATTTAGGAGGAAAATGCCTCTCATGCACTCAACAAAAAGTATTTGACACTTACTATGTACCAGGCTCTGCTGTAGACCTTGGGGGCATTATAGTGACTCAAACATACAAGCATCTCTGATGGGCTGAACAGTAGGGAGAGGTGGATGAGCAGAATGTGTTTATTAGATAGAGAGGAGGCCTATAGAAGATGTGTTACAGTATGTTAAACATGGAAAGTGCTAAGGAGAAGATTTGAGCAGGGAAGGGATCATTGAGCTGTTGCAGTTTTAGAAAAGGTGACCTAGAAAGCACTCAATGAAGTGACATTTGAGCAAAGATGTGAAAGAGGTGTGGAAGGAGGCACTGGAATGGAACAGAGGAAAGAAGGAGTCAGATTTCTTTGACAGAACCCTCCTAATTCTGGAAGCTTAGCAGAGACAGAGACTCCTCACAACCAGCTGTGGGTGTGGATGCCACTTGGGACAGAACTAGGGATATTTACTGTCATTGTCTATGGTTCTAAAGAACTATGATAAGGTCTGGTTATGATTGTGGCTTATAGGCAATTTGGGGCTCACATTCATAACATGTGACTTTTGATTCATTTATTATGTTAATTTTACGTGATAAATATTTAAAGGAGAAAATAATCACCAGATTCTTTTATGGATTTTTAAAGTGATATAATGAGATGAGTGTATTTTACCTCCTAAGATGTTTTGCAGAAAAAAGTAATAAAAATGCACCTAAGATGCTACAGTATGCCTTAGTTTTTTCTTCTTTATAATTTTGTCAGGAAGTAAAATGTATCTATTGATTTTGATTTTTTTTAAAAAAACCCATCTTTTCCCATCACTTCATTTTATTTGTACACAGTAAAATAGTGCTATAATACTGTATATGTCATATAGAGAAAAGTGGAAATATTAATTGCCAGTGCTTCAGTCCAATTTTGGTGTCTCTGAGAAATGTCAGCGATAGGCAGCTTGTATTTCTTTTGAAATTCACAGTGGTGAATCAGCAGAACAGAGAGGGCTTAAATAGAAAAAACTGAAGAACATGATAGAAGATGCTTGGGTATAATTGGCAAAGATGGTAGGGTAGTGCACCAATTAGCTTGATAACACAAAGAAGTTATCTTGGAAGAATATACCATCTTAGAAATATTAATGGAACAAAGTAAGTTTAAAACACACTCTTTTCATCTTTCAATATGATTTTTCTGAAGCACCAGGTCATAGCCTCTTCAGTGTCATAGTAGTTATGGATCTGTGTCAGCAGACCAAGGAGAATTTCAATTCAATTAAAATTCCTGCATGATCTTAACCTTTTCTCTCTTTTCAAATTAAATGAATTAAAGTTACTTGTATACTTATGAGATGATAAACTCTTTACAGGCAACCGAGTAACACCCAGTACCATACAGTTGTGCAACCAAAGTGTGCTGAAGTGACTGATGAAGTGTGGCAGAATGGGCCAAACGCAAACCTGCCACTTTGGTGTACGGATTACTGACAAATAAAGGTAATAGAGAAGAAGCACATGTAAAAACAAAGCTCTTTGTCCCCCTTCTCCTGTTTGCTTAAAAGCAGGGCATATATTTATTCAGGTGTTCCTGCTCAAGTCCTTACCAGGAAGGACAGATGTTAATCACTGGAAATATCTATATGTGGTCATCAGTCCAGAGATAAGGCCAGAGGAACCTGCATATAAAATCTTACTAACTGGCCTCTATTTTCCAGTAGTTTCCCTCATCTTTTTACCCTCCTATACTTTGCTGTTCTGGAACAAGAAGTCATTTCCCTTGTTTCACTACCTCTTTAAATTTATTGTTCTTTTGTTAAGATGTTATAGAAACTCCAGTTCTTTGAGTTACTCATCACTAAGTGCTCCCATGGGTATGCACAATGCGCATGTTAAATAAATTTCTGTTTGCTCTTCTCTGGATAATCTGCCCTTTGTGCATCGAATTTGTAGAGCCCCAGCTGGAGAACCTAAGAGGGTAGAGGAAAAAGAGGTCCTTCTCCTATTGTAATAGCACTTCCACTAATTCTATTACCATTTATAGATGCTGATAATGATAGTAACACCACTGCACATCCTCTGTATACTTCCAGATGCATCTAAGATGCTTTGTAGGTGTGCTCTTACCTATTCTCAGCAACTTCATGAGTAAAACTTAAAGTTGAATATGTACCTGGAAAATTAAATAGTTATGTGGCTTTTATTAAGTCCTAAGTTTTGGATTTGAATTCTCTTTTTATCACTATAGTTACTCTGCCTCCAGATAATCAAAATAGTCTTCCATAACAATCGATACAGGAAAAAACTATTTTAAAAGTTGTTGCGTGTTATACTTTTATGTTAATGCACCAAATAAGGTCACACGTGGAAAGAACCTTTAGCATAGATTGAAAAATGAGGACTTTATACTTTTATAGCTGTGTCCCACTTACAGTCACTTTACATCTAAAAAAAAAGAAGCAATTTCATGAAGTGTTAATTTTAATCAACTTGCATCTGCATAAGGACCTCCAGTGCTCCTCTGCGTATTGCATTACATAACTCTCCCCTTTCCAAGCTTGACAGTGCTGGAAAGATTTATACCTGGACTTGTAGTTCCATCTACCAGTAAAACCATTAGACTATTCTTTCCAATTTCAAATACTTTCTTTCTCTTTTTTTGATAATTAGTTATAGGAAAGGGCCTTCCTATAGTCATATCTGTTAAATTTAAATTAAAATCAGAGTAAATTTTAGACTATTTCTGCAAGTGAGAAAACTTTGCTTTTTCTGTTGATTTTCTCCTAATGGCAATGGGTTTCAGCAAATTCTGAGTGGAGGTAAAGAAATCAAACGTTTTTCTCAGTTTTTTCTTTTCATAATTGTGATATGCTATAGAGGCTGCTGGAATGGTTTATACCACTCAGTACAAATACAGCTTGATGTGGGTGTTCTTGTTAAAGGAGAATGGCCTTTCCTGCTCTAAAACCACTTTACTGTCTCAAAAGTGAAGCATTTTTTCCCTCTGTCAAAAATAGCTTTAAAATACACCCTTTAGTTTCAGGGGATAAGGTCAAGGTATGTACATTCTCAGTAGATATAAGTGGAAATAACATTTTTTTTAGAGGCACAAATCTCTCCTGTACATATTGTGGACCCTCCATCTGATTTATTTTTTCAAGTACTGGGGATAAAACTCAGGACCTTGCCCTTGCCAGGCAGATGCGGCGGGCGCCACTGAGCTACATCCTCAGCCCCTACATCATGATTTTTACATCCAAGGTGGCTGTTCATTGTGTCAGGAGGGGATCCCAGCTCAATGTAGATGAATTCAGGCCTCACTTTACCTGGTGTTCACTAAATGGCTTCCTAGTTGGTAGAAACGATATGTATGATTCCCTTCATTCCATGTGTCTTACTTTCTTGTTTCAAAGACATAATACCTGACACCCACTTATACTTACTGGGGGAAAGGTTTATTTGGGTTCACAGTTTGTAGAAGTTTCAGTCTATAGTCAGGTAGTTCCAAGTCAGGGCAGCATGGTAGAGGGACATGCAAAGGAGAAGCAACTCATGGCATCTCTTTGGGAAGGAGAGAGAGAAGAGAAGAGAAGCAAAGAGAAGCGAAGTGAAGAGAGGAGATAAGCGGTCAAACCTTCCAAGCCACACCCCCCGTAACCCTCCTCTTCTGACCAGATTTTATCTCTTGACAGCAAGTCAGCTATCAACTCATCAGTAAACTAATTCACTGATGACTATCATGCTCTCATGATCCAGTCACCTCTCAAAAGCCCCGTCTATGAGTGCATGAGGTTTTGGAGGGACATCTAGATAACGCTATAACATTGAATGGACATACTTTCTTTGCACTTTTCAGAGGACTTGATGAGATTGCTAGGACTTCTGTTCTTTCTTTGTTAGTTTTTAAGCACATTTGTCATACCATTTCATTGTGACACCATTTCAGTCATCTGTAAAGAAGCCAAGTCTCAGAAATAATTGCACCTGAGAGTCATCTTGATTCTTCCTGTTTGAGTCATGGAACATAGCTCTCCTTGAAATTTAATCCTTTATCCAATCTCCTGAAAGTGTCTCTAATCTTCACCCTTTCTCTTTCTCCTTTAGCTTGTCCTTGTATGTACAAAGAACTACAGAGATATCTATAGGTATTCTGCCTCTCTCTCTCTCTCTCTGTCACACACATTACAACAGTATCTCCTCAAGTGTGAATATATTCCAAGACTCCCAGTTAATGCCTGAAACCATGGGTAGCACTGAATCCTGTATATACCATGCTTTTTCCTATGCAACATATTTAGGAAAAAATTTAATTCATAAATTAGGATGAGATTAACCGCAATGTTAAAATAGAACAATTATAACATTACATTGTAATGAAAGTTATTCTAAACTTATGGATTTCTAATTTCTGGAATTAAGTCATTTAGTATTTTTGGAGGGTGGCTGACCCCAGCTTAGGGAAGACTAGGATATGCTTTTCAGGTTGCTGACATTTAGAGAGTGGCCTCTAGAAGCCAGTGTCTGTTCCCTAGTTCCTGGCAGGGAGCCTAGTGCAGATAAACATCACTGTGGTGCTGGAGGAGGCCTGACTAGCAGAATGGTTATTTTTCAGTGACTGACTCAACTGTGCTTGGGGCTACACATTATTACCTTCTTGTCTAATTGCACATCTTCAATCCTATCTTAGGTCTGCTTATTTTTCTCTTCTTAGTAGGTTAATAGATTGAGATGTTCATAAAACAACCATGGCTGTTCATTTTTAAAGTAATTAGTTTGTGTTACAGGCATAACCAAAGAATCGATCTGATAATTGCTGGTTGACAGCATGCATAGCCAAAGGTGATTTAGTCTGGTTTATCTTTATTCTCAAGGACTAATCATTTGAACATAAGCCTCTTTAGAAGGTTTAAGAAGTCAACATGATTCTTCACTAAAGTTTTAGATAAATGTTGTTCTGTCTGTGTTTACAAAGTTAATAAAAAATAGAAGACAACGTGATTACCTGGTCAATTTAACCAAATCAGGATGAATTATTTTTTAAATTCATCCTTATATTAGTTCTTAAAAAGATAAATTTAATTCTCACTCTTCCAAATGTGGATTCTTATTATCTTTAGGATCTTAATTCAAGTTCTTCAACATTCAAAGTTCAATATATGACATGATTTTTTTTTTTTTTAAAGAAGAACCTATACTTTTAGAAACCATTTTAGATAAATTTTACAATTGTTATGGTTGGATCTAGATGTCCCCCCAAAGCCTCATGAAGTCATAGGTGGGTTTTTTCAGAGGGTTGAATTTAAAGTGTAAAGCTGGAATTGATTCATGGTGCAATGGTAGGCTCAAGGGCACTAGGATTAGGGTGTGAGTGCTACCCACCCTAAGTAGTCTGAATAAGATAAAAGGGGCAGGAAGACCCTGTTAAGAACCTTTGCTTTTACTGTTTTCTGGTCACCCTGAACTGCTTCTCCTCTGCAAGGCTCCTCTGTCCTGTGCCAGTTTGCCTTGGAGCCAGCCAACTATGGACTGAAACCTCTATGAACTGTAAGCCAAATAAATCTTTCTTCCTTTAACTTTGGGTATCAGGTATTTTTTCTCAGCAACAAGAAGAATAACTAACACAACAATTGTGTAAGAAATTTGAACAATAAGGAGGTTATTTTGTTTTCCAATGCAATTGGAAGCAGTTAATTATGTAAGTTGGAAGATGAGCTATTCCCAATTGAAATAGGTAATTACAAATATTTAAAGAGATATTTGTCAAGCTGTGATAGGAAGGTAGTAGCAATCACGAAATGTCATTTAATTATGATAATAAACATGTTTTTAAACATAAATATTTATATAGCACAAGCAAATCTTCCCTTGACTATTAAATTATATGTTACAACTATCATTTATAGTATTTTGGATTTTCCATTAATTACCAGGGTATGTAGTCTTTCATTTTCTTCTCTGTCATTTGTTTCTAAAGAATCAAATTCACAATTTGGGACTTTATGGGACCATCATGGAAGGCTACCTCCTATTGGATAAGAAGATTTTCTTTAATTTTTGAAATTTGTGAAACTAATTATACTACAACCTCTAAACTGAATAGAGTTTAGCAAGTTAATGATTAATTAATATTTATTTATTCAAGAGAAAAGTACTCTAATATATAATTTTATATATGATACAATTAAAAATTATAATATGTTAAACATAAATATGATAGATATAATATGATTAGGAATACATTTTTCATTGCAATAGAGTTTTGATCAAAGAGCATTTTAGAAAAGATTTGGCTTTAAAATTAAATTTTAATTCATTGTCACTTTTTTGAACCATAAGATATGAAAGCTTTTAAAAATATGTAAAACACAAGTCCATTTTTCTAGTACATTTCGTAATACCCAGTTCCTTTTCCTACACCAAACTACTATAGTGTGAGTACTGTGCATCTTTCCACAATATTATATGCATCTACAAGTATCAATCTACAGCTTTTTTAAAAACACAAGATATTTGTTATTGGTTGATTCATGATAGCAGCCATTCTTACTGGGGTGAGTTGGAATCTCAGTGTTGTTTCCATTTGCATCTCTCGAATGACCAGTGATGTTGAACATTTTTTCATATGTTTATTTGCTATTTCTTCTCCTTTGTCTGAGGAATGTCTGTCCATTTCAGATGCCCGCTTTTGGATTGAGTCTTTAAATTTGGGAGGTCTGATTTTTTTCAGTTCTTTATATATTCTAGATAGTAGACCTTTGTCTGAGGAACAGCTGGTGAAAATTTTTTCCCAATAACAAATGCTGGCGGGGCTGTGGGGAAAGAGGAACACTACTCCACTGCTGGTGGGAGTGTAGACTGGGGCAACCACTGTGGAAATCAGTATGGAGATACCTCAAAGAACTAGGATTGGAAGTCCCATTTGATCCAGCTATTCCCTTGGTAGTTATCTTCCCCAAAGAATTAAAAGAAGCATACCACAGTGATATATGTGCACCCATGTTCATAGCAGCACAATTTGTAATAGCTAAAACTTGGAAGCAACCCAATTGCCCATCAAATGGAGATGGGATAAGAAAATGTGTGTGTTTTTTTTAATAAAATGGACTATTACTCAGCTATAAATAATGAGAAACTAGAGACATTTATAGCTAAATGGATGCACTTTGAGGCAATACTCAAGTGAAATAAATAGGTCACACATGTGTAAATACTGAATAGTTTCTCTAGTGTGAGAAACTGAAAGTGTAAATAAGGACTAAAAGGTATAATATATAATGTGAAATAGGAAGAAAAGATGCAAAGGGGTAGGGGAAGTGGGAGGGGTAGGGGAAAAGAAAGAAAGAAGTGGATTAATATCAGAAAAAGAAAAAATGGAAAGAAAGTCTTTGTAAATAGGGAGGGGTGGAAGGGTTAAAGGGAGGGCAGGGGAAGGGGGAAAAATAGATGGAAAAAAAAGAAGGATTATGTAAAGGTGCAAATTTCCAATGATGAATGTCATTATATTGTATACTTTAAATGCACACATAAAATTAATTTAAAAAACAAAAAACAAGATATTAACATTCTGTACAAACTGCTTCTCACCTTGATTTTTTTTTTGTTTGACATTATATATGGTAACATATGTTCATATCAGTTCATAAATTGCATCTGTTTTTAAATATCTGTAAATATTCTATTGTATAAAAAAGCTATAATTTATCTAATAAGTCTGTGATCTAACAATTCCTCCTCCTCCTCCTCCCCCTTCTACCTTCCTTCTTTTCCCTTTCCCTCTCCCTCTCCTTCTTATTTTATGCTTTGGGGCTTGACTTTATTCTAACATTCACATTACTTTTACTTTTCTGCACCACTATGCGTGAGCAAACAGAACCCGATAGCATTGTTTTGCTTTTCCACATCTGCTAACGTCAAATCTTTTTTGTCAATTAACTTTGACATTGAATAAGAGATTTGGGATTTTTGTCATAATCTGCTGAAAACCAAGTTGAGGTTTACTAGGCCTGGAATCTTGAGCAACCATGTCACGTATTTACACAGTAACTGATAATAGGCTAGGTATGCAGATACAAGGATAAACTTAAAGACTTATAGGCAGGTTTCAAAATCATATATAGAATAGATAACGTCTACTTTCCAAAGGTAGAGGTTTGATTTTTGTCTTATGGGGTTTCACATTTGTTGAAACCTTGTATGTGTTAAACTTATTGTATTAAACCAGGGAGATTGGAATCTAGTTAGATTATCTGGTCTACATACACCTAGGTGATTATAATCCTCTAGATCAGACCAGTAATGCAGGAAATTACCTTGAGGTAATGGGAGCTTCCAAGCATATTAAGACATGCTAGCTCAGAAGTTACAGCACAGACAGACTCACAGAATAAAATAAAATATTTGAATTACATGGTGTATTGAATCAGCTTAACATGTACAATGAAAAGCAAAGGTAAAAAGATGGGATAAAGTAACATTCTCAGTGTGGTTTACAAGTAGAGAGAAGTAACACAAGATCTGAGTTCTGAGTACCATAATGTTCCTATATCTTTTGTCTGTCTCTCTTTCTCTCTTCCTTGATCGTGGTGTGGTTCCAAAAACCAGTCTGAAATTTGAGCTACCAGTTCCCAGATAGAAGAAGTCTTGAGCCATTGATACATTCTTGCTCTGAGTACACATGGACTGGAATGGAGACCATACTGGGTGTCAGCAATGAGTTGCTAAATTTGAAGTTATCATAGCTGTCTCCCTACAGGTGTCATGATTTCATTTTTCTATACATTTCTGTCTTTAAATAACACTCACGTTTGCTATATCCTATTTTTAATTTATTTTATTAACCAACAGTTGGCATGCCTTGCAGGTCATTAACTTACTGTCTAAATTTAACATATATGAATTCTACCTATGTCTTACAAGTTATTTGCTTTTATTTTTTGGTACTGGGGATTGAACTCGGGTCCTTGCGCTTGCGCAGCAGGGGGCAAAACCACTGAGCTAAATCCCTGGCCCCAAAGTTATTTGCTTATTATCTACACTTGACACATTTTTCTGAGTTTTTATTTATTTCTTAAAACTTGAGTTAACTATTCCTAACATTTCTCATGAACTCAGTTCATATTGTTTCATCTCTGGTCTTCTACAGCAGAATTAAATATTCTTAAATAATATAAGAAATGCACACTATAAGATCTGATTCTTATTGAATCCCTAAGACCTTGTTCAAAACAGGCACTATTAAACAGGCACTATTAAATGTTCAATAAAAATATGCTGATTTGAACATAAATTGTATCCCAATATTTTGAAATAGATACATTTTATTGTTGATGTTTTAATCAGGGGTGTTATTAAAGGTTATTCGCAATCTTTCCTAGAGAAATTAAACCATGATTCAGTTTTCAAAATGGTTTCCTCTTATGATTATAAATACATCTAGTAAGTAATAAAGAAGTAAATATTCAAATGAAAAATTAAAATCTGAAGTATTGAACCAGTTTTATTTTTTTGTGTTTATCTGTCCCAATATTTAGCAATAATATTGCTTCTGGGGCCGAGGATTCTTATCTTATATTCTGTTGACCCATGTTTCATTCCCTGGTAGAAAAGTTGCATGTGATCTGAGAGCACATAACCCCATCAAGGTTGAGTATAAACTCAGGAGGCCTCAGGAGTGCTTCAGCTGAACTCAGTCTTTCCTCAAGCCATTTAAGCTTTCTCTGCTTTGGATCCTTGATCAAGACTTCTGATAGCCTATCAACAAATGACCCACCCAACCAAGGCACCTGGCCACAAGGACTGCAGAAGCACCCACTGAGAACTTCATTGTACTGGGATGGTGGCGGTCGTATGTACTTGCTGTTGTCTAATTCCACAGCTTGTACTTCTGCTTACAGGTTGTGACAGAAACTGTGCTTCCCATTAGTCACCATTTCCAAAAGAGTTTTAGTTAACAGCTTTTTAAAAAGGCCTGATGTCAACACTGTGGTTGCTAAGACTGTGATGATGGGACAATCAAGAAGATAAAGGCAAGACCGTGATAACTGGATAAGAAATCGGTCTACGTGAACCTTTCACATGGACGCTCCCTTTCTCAGCTACCGTCAGGGAAGGACCCATCACCTCTACCATAGCAGCCTGGCCCTGGGCTGGTTTACCACGCCTGAGCACCTGCGCCTTTGGGCTCTGTGAAGTCACATCCTGTCCTATAGACTCTCAAGACTGCACAGTCCCATGAGTTTCCTCACAGTACTGGCTAACTCATCTTTTCCGGGGGTGAAGATCAGACCTATTTTCAGAGGTTGGTTTGGAATAGACGCTATCCTGTGATCTCCACACGTTGCTTTTTGCCCAAGGCTTTTAACATAAGCGCTTCTTATTTTTGTCAATCCAAATACTAAATGCTTGCTTGCATGTGACATTGACAATTCTAGATTGGGTATGACAGGGAGACGCTGCTGCAGGTAGATTATTTTGAAGGTGGGGGTGTCATTTCCACCATCATGTTCCTTTCTTCTGAACCATATCATGTTCTAAACATTTAACATACCTTCTTTTTGCCTTTGGTCTTTCATTGAATTTAAGAAAAGGAAAGTTTTTTTGGTCTTTTTTTTTTGGAGGAGGGAGAGGTGGTGAGCAAATGAAGTTTTTCTTCACCTGTGTGTTAAGGAAAAGAATTGACTTCCTGTCTGCCTGTTGATCTCATAGCAACCGATGCTTGGAAATGATCAAACAGAAGTTCTCCTCCTGGGCACTGAAGTTACTTTCCTTTCTTTTTTCTTTCTGACATTTTAGAAAGTGAAAATAAGGACTTTTAATTGCTTTAGAGACAAAGTAAGAAATGATGCAGGAATGATGCAGTGCTTTCATTCTTGAGGCAGCACTTGGCACTGAAAGAACAGTGGGAGGTAACTTTGAAGAGAGTCTTAGGAGGAAATCCAAAGGACAGCCTTTCTTTAGGGTCAAATGTCTCAATCTGGAGAAGTCACTCAAACGCTCAAAACAATAGGCTGGAAGCAAATTGAGCTGCTGGTCAGCACAAGCTGTTAGGAGTATGAGCTATTCTGGTATATAGACATAGGAATGCTGATTATTGGAAGAATAATTCCACAAGGTAGTGTTATATGGCCAGGAAAGCAAGCATTTTAGAGTTACTTCAGTTAAAAACAAAAAACAAACAGGATTTTGTAATATGGTGTTTTAGAATTCATAGGCTGAATAAGATTATCTTGATTATCTGTAGAAGGCATTTCAATGAAAAATCTTAGGAAGTGACAGTGCTTTTATTATGGGAAATTTTCTTCCTCTAATTCCATACTGAGTAAGCACTGTGATCTGGTTGTAAAAGCTCAGCACCACAAAAAGTTTTCACTGAAAGAAATAATGTAAAGTACTAAATTTTTGTTCTTCAAAGAGGTTATTTTTGTAAAAGTTTTATCCCAAGTGTAGTCATTGTATCTCACCTGGCATCATTCTCTTGTCAGTTCTGTTGCATTTGACCGTGAACAGTAGTTCTTGCTCTACTCATAATTAAAACTACATCTTGCTCTACACACATACAAAGTCTTCTCTTTGGAATTAATAAAATTAAAATGAGAGAAGCAAGAATAATGATGGAATTTGGACATTTTATTTTTGTATTCCTAATTAGATTCTTAAAACTACAATCCATATTTTGGGATTAAGTGATTTTTTTTGGTCTCATTGAAATATCCAATACAAAATTTACAATTATTGATTACCAATGTTTTGAGAGTAGATTTCTCAGTACCCAAAGGCTGATAATTGCCTCTGAGGAAGAACTTCTTGGAGATACTCCAGACTATTTCTGTCCAACAAAAATACAAAATCTTCTGCTAGTTATGGTTAGAAAGCTAAGAAAAAGATACATTGATTCCAATAGTATATTTTATTTAAACCAATATGGCTAAAATGTTATAATTTCAACATGGAATCAAAATGTAAAAATTTGGTCTATTTTACATTCCTATTATCTTGCTAAGTTTTCAGTATGCATTGTGTACTTTATATTACCTTAATTTGAAATAGCTACATTTCAAGTGCTCAATAGCACTTGAAACTACATTTAGTTAGTGATTACCACATTGTGTGGCTTTAGGAGATAACAAGTGTAATAAAATCAATGTATATTTTAAATATACATTTAAATATATATATGTATCTATAAATACTTCTTTTCCTTAAATTCTTTTATTGGTACATTTTAGGTATATAATAAATTTACGTTTATCATTGGGTACTTGTACCTGTACATGATGTATCTTGGTTCTTATTTTTTCCCATTTCCTGTCCTCCCTTCATCCCCTCCACCCTTCCCTATTTACAAAGACTTTATTTCCATTTTTTCCTTTTCTCATAATTTTTCCTTTCCATTCTCCTTTCACCGATCCCTCCCACTTCCCCTACCCCTTTGGAACTATTCTTCCTATTTCACATTATCAATTATTCATTCTAATCATTGGTACATTTTGGTATACAATATAATGACGTTCATCATTGGAAATTTGCACCTTTACATAATCTCTCTTGGTTCTTATTTTTCCCCTTTCCCCAGCCCTCCCTTCAACCCCTCCACCCCTCCCTATTTACAAAGACTTTGTTTATATTTTTCCATTTTCTGATATTAATTCCATTCAGCTATTCCCTTGCTGGGTATCTTCCCCAAAGAATTAAAGGAATCATACCACAGTCTCTAGTTTGTCTCTAGTTTGTCATTCTTTAGGGCTGAGTAGTACTTCATTTTATTAAAAAACCATATCTTCTTTATCCAGTTTCCAGTGGTTGGGCATTTGGGCTGTTTGCATGCTTTACCTATTACAAACTGTGCCGCTATAAACATGGATGCATGCACATCACTGTGGTATGATTCTTTTAATTATTTTGGGAGGATACCCAGCAGGGGAATAGCTGGGTCAAATTGGACCTCTATTCCTAGTTCTTTGAGGTATCTCCACACTGATTTCCATAGTGGTTGCACCAGTCTGCACTCCCTCCAACAATGGAGAAGGGTTCCTTTCTTCCCACAACCCTGCCAACATTTGTTATTGGTTGATTTCTTGACAGCAGTCATTCTTCCTGGGGTGAGGTAGAATCTCAGTGTTATTTTCATCTGCAACTCTCGAATGACCAGTGATGTTGAACATTTTTTCATATGTTTATTTCCTGCTTTTACTTCTTTGTCTGATAAATGTCTGTTCATTTCAGATGCCCATTATTGAATTGGGCCTTTAAATTTGGGAGTCTGATTTTTAAAAGTTCATTATATTTTCTAGATAGTAGTCCTTTGTCTGAGGAACAGCTGATAACATTTTTTTCCCACATTGTAGGTTTTCTCTTAGCTCTGTTGGTGGTTTCTCTTGCAGTGCAGAAGCTTTTTAATAAGATGAGATCCCAGTTGTTAATTTTTCCTGCTGGTTCCTGTGCCACTGAGGTTTTGTTCATAAAGTCTTTTCTTATGCCAAAGTCTTCAAGAGTTTTACCTAACTCATCTCCCAGGAAGTTTAGTGTTTCTGTTTTAATATTTAGGTCTTTAATCCACTTTGATCTTAGTTTAGTGCATGGTGATAGACATGGATCTAGTTTTAATCTCTGGCAGGTTGAAATCCAGTTTTTCCAACATCATTTATTAAATAGGCTATCTTTCCTTCAATGAGGGTGGTTGGCTCCTTTATCAAAGATGAGGTGGCAGAGTATGTCTGGAGTAGTGTCTGTATCTTCTAATTTATTCCAGTGATTCCAGTTCTGTTTCTTTGCCAGTACCATGCTGTTTTTATCACAGTACCTTTGCAGTACAATTTCAAGTTGGGGATTGTGATATCTCCTGCCATGTCTCTGTTGCTTAACATTGCTTTTCCTATTCTAGGTCTCTTCTGGTTCCAAATAAATTTTTGGATTGTTTTCTCTAGTTCTGTAAAGTATATTGTTGGAATTTCAATTGGCATTGCATTACATCTATATAGCAGTTTTGGAAGTATGGCCATTTTCATATTCTCCCTACCCAGGAACAAGGGATGTCTTCCCATTTTCTTGTATCCTCTTCGATCTCTTTATTCAGAGTGCTGTAGTTTTCAGTGTAGAGGTCTTTTGCTTCCTTTGTTAGATTGATTCCTAGATATTTCATTTTTTTGGATGCTATTGTAAAAGGAATTGTTTCCCTAATTTCTCTCTCAGTGAGTCTGTTATCTGTGTACAAAAGGCTATTGTTTTTTGAGTGTTGACCTTGTATCCAGCTACTCTACTGAATCTGTTAATTAAGTCTAGCAGTCTTTTGGTAGAGTTGTTTTGGGTCTTTTATGTAGAGTATCATATCGTCAGCCAATAATGACAGCTTAACTTCTTCCTTTCCTATCTTTACTCCTTTTATTACTTTCTCTTGTCTAATTGCTGTGGCTAATGTTTCCAGAACTATATTGAATAGGAGTGGTGATAATGGACATCCTTGTCTTGTTCCTGATTGTAGTGTGAAGGTTTTCAGTTTTTGACCATTTAGTATGATGTTGCTGTTGGTTTTTCATAGATAGCCTTAATCAAGTTGAGACAAAGGCCTTCTATTCCAAATTTCTATAGGGTTTTCATCATGAATGGGTGTTGGATTTTTTCTAATGCTTTTTTTTGCATCTATTGAGATGATCATATGGTTTTTGTCCTTGACTCTGTTGATATAGTGTATCACATTTATTGATTTACAAATGTTGAACCATCTTTGCATCCATGGGATAAATCTGACTTGGTCAGGGTGTATGATCTTCTTGATGACCCTCTGTATTCTGTTTGCCACTATCTTGTTGAGGATTTTTGCATCTACGTTCATTAGGCAGATTGGCCTGTAGTTCTCTTTTTGGGTTGGGTCTTTCCCTGGTTTTGGAATCAAAGTAACACTTGCTTCCAGGAATGAATTTGGAAGTATTTCTTCCCTTTCAATTTCATTGAAGAGTTTAAAGAGTAATAGTAATGGTGATAGTTCTTCTTTAAATGTCTTGTAGAATTCAGCAGTGAAGCCATCAGGACCTGGGCTTTTCTTGTTGCTAAATTTTAATTATGTTTTCAATTTCACTGATTGTAATTGGTGTGTTTAGAATATTTATATCTTCTTCTTTTAACTCTGGCAATTCATATGTATCTAGGTATCTGTCCATTTCTTCTGTGTTTTCGATTTTATTCAAGTACAAGTTCTCAAAGTAGGTATTGATGATCTTCTGGATTTCTGCTGGATCTGTTGTAACTTCACCTTTTTCATTCTTAACTGCATGGATTTGAGGCTTTTCTTTCCTTTTTTTGATAAGATTGGCTAAGGGTTTATAGATTTTATTCATTCTTTCAAAAAACCAAGTCTTCAATTCATTGATTTTTTGTATCATTCTTTTAGTCTCCATTGCATTGATTTCTGCTCTTTATAATTTCCTCTCTTGTAGGAGCTGGTTTGTCATACTCTTCTTTTTCTAGGAGTTTGAGGTTCAGCATTAGGATGTTTGTTTGAGCTCCCTCTGTTTTCCTTATTTGGGCATTCACTGTTGTGAATTTCCCATTTAGAACTGATTTCATTGTGTCACACAGATTCCTGTATGTTGTACTGGCATTATCACTTATTTGTAGAAACTGTCAAATTTCTTCTATAATTTCTTCTGTGACCCATTAGTTGTTCAGGAGGGCATTATTCATTGTGGGGGTTTTGCCATTTCTTATGATATTGATTTCCAATTTTGTTGCACTATGTTCTGATAATATGCAGAGGGTAACTTCAATTCTTTTGAATTTATTTAAACATGCCCTATAGTGTGTCATTTATTTTGGAGAATGACCTGTGTGCAGCTAAAAAGAATGTATATTCTGATTCTGTGGGGTGGAATACTCTGTAGACATCTATTATGTCCATTTGTTCAAAAGCTTGGTTCAGTTCTAGAATTTCATTGTTGATTTTCTGTCTAGATCTTCTGTGTATTTATGACAGTGGAGTATTGAGGTCCTCCACTACAACTGCATTAGTGCTTATTTGGTTTTTCTTGTCCATTAATATTTATTTTGTATAGTTGGGGGCATTCGTATTTGGTGCATATATATTTATGATTGTCATCTTTTCCTCTTGGATTTTTCCCTTCACAAGGATGTAGTGACCATCTTTGTCTCTCTTAATTAGTTTTGGTTGAAATCTACTTTGTCTGCAAATAAGATTGCTATGCCTGCTTTTTTCTGGGTTCCTGTCACATGGAGAACTGTCTTCCATCCTTTTACTTTCAGTCTATGAATTTCTTTTTGAATTAGGTATGTTTCTTTTATACAGCATATTGTTGGATTTTGCTTCTTAATCCATTCTGCCAGTCTATTTCTTTTGATTGGTGAATTTGAGGCCATTAACATTGATGGTTATAATTGATAAATATTGACTCATCTTTGTCATGATGTTTTACTCTTGTTGGCTCTTTTATTTTTTATCTTTCCCCCTTTCCCTTTAATTTCTTGCCTTGACTGGTGGCTTCACTCTGTTGGGCCTCATGGACTTGTGACCTTCATTGTCTTTTTCTAGGATATTGTTTAGAATTGTTTGGAGTGCTGGTTTGGTGTTCATGAAATTTCTAAGGTGTTGTTTGTCGTGGAAGTATCTAATTTCCCCATCGATTTGAAATATAATTTTGCAGGATACAACAGTCTAGGTTATAAGTTATTTTCTTTTAGGGCTTGAAATAGTTCACTCCAGGCTCTCCTTAACTTGAGGGTTTGTGTTGAGAAGTCTGCTGTGATTCTGATGGGCTTTCTTTTTATGTGATTTCTTTCTTTTCTCTAACTGCTTATAGGATTTTGTTCTTCTGTTTGGTTTCTCAGATACTGAATATTATATGTCTAGGTGTAGATTTTTTTTTTTAATCGTGGCCAGTTGGAGTTCTATATGCCTCACTTATCTGTATGTCCAATTCTCTACCTCTGTCTGGAAAGTTTTCTCCTACTACTTCCATGAACAGTTTTTTTTTAATGTCATTTGTACTTTCTCTTGCTTTTTCATGGACTCCTATCAGTCTTATGTTATTATTCTTTGCATCATCTAGCAGCTGCTGCATTGATTTCTCATGGTCCCTTACTGTTTTTAAGATCTCTGTTTTCATGATCATTAACCGCAATCCTGTCTTCTATATCTGATATTCTATCTTCACATTCACTCAATCTTCTGTGAATATTTTCAGTGGAGTTTTTAATCTCCTGGATATCTGTTTGAATCTGTTTCATGGATTTCATTTCTTTCCTATGATGTGTGATCATGTTCTCCATGTCTTTCTCATGCTGGGCATTCATGGCTTCCAGCATTGTTCTGAGCTCATCTTTTTAAAAATCTGTTTCTCTTCTAGAGCCTCTAATCGTGTCTTTCACTCTGCTCACTATCTCTGTAGTTATCTGGGAAATTGTTTGTTTTGAATTTTTCTAGAGCCTTTTTCATCTGTTTTGTTACTTCCTATGCCATCAGTTCAGTGTGTCCACGTGGTTGATTATCATATTTTTCCACCTCGTTTCCCCCAGAATTTGCCTTTGGTGAGTTGCACGTATGTGTTTGTGTCCTGCCAAGGTGTCTTCTCATTTTTAATTCTGTTGTTGGTGCTGTTTTTTGCTTTAATTCCTGGGCTGATATGCCAGCCAATATTTCTTTTTTCTTTTTTTTTTTTTAGTATTTTTATTACTGGTGTTTAGAGCCCCTATGGACTGATTGCTTCTCAGAGATATCTTCCAGGTATAGCTGGACTTTTTAGGTTTTGAGTCTCTAATGACTCTTAGGCAATCTTGTTTTCGGGATACCAGAGAGCACAACTGATTAGATCAATCACAACAGCTTAGGCCAATTGACACAATCAGCATCAAACACAGCTTAGAAAATGACAAATTTGTGGTAGCAGTTAATCTGTCACCTTTAACCTCTTGAGCTAGATCAAAATCTAGGGCCAGCCCAAAATATGTTTGTAGTAAGTAAACCCTTCAATATGGCAAATTTACCCTTCAGGATGAGGATTTAGCAGGGGTTGAGGAGGGAGGGATAGAGAGATAGAGGGAGAGGGAATGGTTAGAGGTGAGGCCAGAGGACATGGGAAGATCATGCAAATTGTGAGGATCTGCTGAAGACAGGAGGAAAAGACAGAGTGAAAGAATACAGACAAGTACAGAACAAACTGACAACAATAGGGAAGCTTAGAAATTGTATTCACCTTCCTATAAAAGTGACAGTCAAGAGGACAGAGAGAGAAAAAAATCAGAATGGGACAGGAATAGGAACAAAGAGGGAGAGAAATATAGAGCCAGAAGGGATAGAGAGAAAAATAAAAGAAAAAAAGAAAAAAATATATAAAACAAAACAAACAAACAAAAAGGTCTCCCTCAGGGCATGTCTCTGCTGTCCTGGTAGGCAATGTGGGCAGCAGTGTGCAGGTCTAAGTAGATTAGTCTCAGCAAGCCAGCTGTAGTCTACTGAGATTCAGGGTGATTTCTGGCTGCAAGGTCCAAGTTGAGGTCCCTGACCTCCTGCAGGATTAAACTCTGCAAGGTTCTGCTGCAGGTTTCAGTTGCCCTCCCCCTTATGCAAGTCTGGGTTTCTATGGAAGGTGCTGATCCCACCAACTTACCAACCATGATGTTCCAGTGCGCTTTTATTGAAGAGTTTTTCTTCACTTTCCCAATGGACTTCAATTTTCATTGAGGAGCGTCAGAAAGGCCCTCTCTGTTGTTCACTTCTGCGCTATCTTCTGGGGCTCATAACCATTGCCTTTATGTTCGCCCTGGTGCCTCCACTGTGCAGATTCAGATGACGGCATCCACGCTGAGTGGTCCGGTGGGGCATGGGCTGCTGGCATCCACGGGACAGGGTTCTGGCCGGCAGGGCGAGGGCTTTTTCTATATATAATTTTAAAGTATTTCATACTTCTAACAATGTTAGGTTTTCTTGATGTGTATATTTTGTTTTTTATTAGATTTTGGAATTTCACAGATACTAAGAAAACCATGCTATAGATAATGACTATTTAAAATGAATTTAAGTTAAAAATCCATTTAAAAAGTATAGAAACAACTTTCTATTCATGTGAATTTATGTATGTATATCAATTGAATTACTCTATTTTCTTAATTTTGATCAGTAGTATTGTTTTTGCAAAGTCTTCATCACTTTTTAATGAGCTGAGTCTTTCCTTAATTTTTTAAAAAATATATCAAAAGAATGAATTTAAGAGGTTAAAAGTTTTAGAGCCAACATTACAATCTTTTCACCATTAGATGGATGTTTACTTTTCTGATAAGTGTGATTTCAAATTTATATTTAGAAACGTTATCTTTTGTTTTTCTCTTTGGTTATTGACTGCTATTGAGATGAATGCAGCATATTCTTTATAGGTGTCTTACTTTTTCTTTCAATTTAAGATTCTGTTCAACTCAAATTCACCTTTCAAGAATGAGACTGGTTATATCTGAAAACATCTGTTAAAGCAGACTTATAGCATTCATAGATTTAGCAGTCTTGTTTCCTTCAATTATTTTAAGTATATTTTATGCAACAATGACAAGAAGTCATTGTTCTGACTGACATTTGAGGTCAGTGAGTGAACTTGGATTTCATTGGTTGTAAGACCTGAATGTGATGATCACTGATTAAACTTGTGAATGAGTGGAGCCAGAGGAAGCCTCACTCCATTGATCTCTTCAACTCATCTTTGTAGTGCAACAATTCTTGTGAAAAGGTAACATCTTTTCTTGTGAAAAATGGTCTGGGGGTAAATGACACCCAAATGCAATCACTAGAGCAAGAAGTGAGGCAAAAGTAAAAAATTTTAAATAGTTTTTAAAAACAGTAGTTTGGATAAACTGAAAGGATGTTGACTATATCAATACATAGACGTGAACAAAATACTATATGGAAATAAGAAAGAGTGATGTCTGAAATTGGTTCAGCTGATGTTCTTGTGGGAACATGCTACCTCTTTTTTTTTGGTACTGGGGATCGAACTCGGGACCTTGTGCTTGCGAGGTAGGTGGTATGCTACCTCTTTTAAGGCAAGAGCCAGATAATAAATATTTTAGGCTTCATGGGCCAAATTATCTCTGTCAAAATTACTAACTCTGCTTGTAATTTGAAAAGCAGCGGTAGAAAGCACAGCTGTGTTCTAAAACTATTGAAGTGCATAGGCTAAGGGATGGATTTGGGCTTGGACTATAATTTGACAACCCTAGTAGAAGAGATAAACTCTATCAAAAGTCTGTTCAGTAGCTACAACATTAACTTCAACTCCTGTTATTTCTGAAATATGTCCACACAATGACATGACTTTCACATAAATCATCTCACATTTCTTACAAAAAGTAGGAGTTTTCTATGCATCTTTCCACGCCTCAAGGTGATTATTTTATTAAGTATAGTGAGAGTTTTTTTGGTCTAAGAGAAACCTGAAATAACAATAACTTAAGCAGGACAGAAAATAGTTTCTATTATAGGTTGCTTCTGTGTATAAGCTCTCTAGGGTTGATATGGAGACTCTAGGGACTGACTGTCTTTCATTCACTTCATCACTCACAGCCACAATGTCTCCCTTGGAACCAGCAGGACAAAGGGAGGGAAGGGCAGGCATATCTCTTGCCTTTAAGAGCTCACATGGAAATTGCTTATGTCACTTTTTGCTCATATCCCAATTGGTCAGCACTCCCTGTTACCTAGCCCCATCTGTTTGCTAGAGAGGCTGAGAAATAATACAGTCATGTGCCATTTAATGACAAGCATTCATTTTGAGAAATGCTCCTTGAGTGATTTGGTTATCCTAGAACATCATAAGTGAATGTATACAAACCTGGATGGAATAGCCTACTACTGTACACCTAAGCTATACAATAATCTATGGAACCACTGTCCTGGTTGGTGCCAATTGTGACTGAAATACTACATGGTGCATAACTGTATGGATTCTGGACAGCCATGTGCCCAAATAAGATTAGAGCTTCTATTATTGCAGAAAAGATGAATGCAAATTGGGGGAGGCATGTAGTAGTCTCTGCTGTTCCTAGCTTTTTTGCTTTAATTTTGTATTGATAGAATAGTAAGGGCCTAAAAAGAATTATTTAAATTTTAAAGTTACATTTTATGTAACAGATAATATGCTCTAAAGTCTTTGGATGTATCCTTGTGTTGTAGTTAGGGTTTTGGAGAGGAATACATTTACTACAGGACACATGGTTTATAGGATTATTTTATGATAATCAACCAAAAAGTCAAATGCAAAGGAGTGCAAGAGATTAACTGCACACTAGGGGCCCAAAGAATCCAGCCAAGGGGCTGGATCTAAGCAATGTCCCACACAAGTCCAGCTAAAGGCTTAGAGTCCAAGGCAATGTCCTTCACAGGACCAGCCAGTGACATAGAGCCCACAGCAATGTCTCATGCTTGTCTGTATTGAGGATCTGCACCCGGAAGGTCCAAAGGTCAGAGATGAAGGATTTGTGCCACCAAGCTGAGAAATCCACATTGGAGCCAGGAAGTGATGCTCACGGTGAAGATCAGAGCTCCCCCTGATGAAAACAGTAGCTATTCCCAACAGCAGTGAGGCCACAAGCTCCTCCTCCCATGAGAACAGCCTAGTTTGAATCAGGAAAACCATCTGCAGCAAGCTTCTCCTAGAAAATCAACAGGCCATGATCTTCCCCTCCAGTTCTCTTTTTATGGCTATTGGCAACAATCCTCAGGTGGATCCTCCACTCCCAGTCCACGCTGATTCAGTTCAGCTGGGCGTTACAAATTGACCATTAGTTAATCTGTTACACTTTGGAAACAAATAGCAGGTATCTATTATATATTGTTTGGGTATTGTTTGAGAATTTATGTAGAAAATGATGTTCTACTTCCTCTGTCTGCATCCACAACAGACATTGCTAATAATAGATATTGCATCACAGCATTCTTTCTCATTGAATTCACACAGAACCTTAGAGTCCTCTATGTTCTGATCTAGAGAGCATCTACTAATCTACAAGAGATGACAATCAGCAATAGGTCTGCCCTTCTTGACTTAAAGTCTTACTATTCTTTTTTTGTCTTTGACACTGATCTTATCTACAAATGTCAACCTGGCAGTATGTGAATTATTTTTTTGTCTCTTAAATCAATTCTCTTAACTTTCACCAAATTTTTATCTTGTTCTTATTTTCAGACCATGATATACATCTTACTTTTAGTCACAAACCAGAATTTTCATGATTTTATTCATCTCTCAATTCATCACTCTTAATTTTATAAATAGAGAAACTGAATCTCAAAAAGAGTACTGGAGGCACAACTAGATAACATTAGATTAAAACTAGATGTTTGAAACTCAGTTCCTGTCTAGGACTTTTTGCCAAGGTCAGATCAGTAAGTATAAAAGGTAATTAAAAATCAGTAACAATTATGACAGCAATTGAGTGAGATAAATTAATAACTGGACTTCTGTTTCTTGTATTTGTACAAAGAAATGGATATATTTTACCTTTCTTATTTAAAAGAAATGATATCCTGAGCAATCTTTGCTCCTGTGTTAGGCTGCTTATAGAAGTTTTCAATTTTATAAAATGGACTCGATATTGTCAAAAATAGAATTTGAAGACTGTTTTCTATGACATCCTCATTTTGGTTAGGCTATAAAGAGTGGTTCAGCTCTTCTTGCAATGCCTTGGTATTTCCTGTCTCAATAAAATACCTTTATGTGAGTGAGATCCAAAGTATAAACTTTTGTATAATATTTTCCCAGATTAATTTATGATAGTAATTTTTAGTTCTCTTTACTATATTTGGGCCCATAGGCGTGCCGGGTCATGTTGACTTTCATGTGATTCAGACCCTTTTGTTTGCCCCAAATTGCTTGTATTCTTTCTGGCAAAGGCATGCACTTAGGTTTTGATGTGTGAACAGTTTCTCAACAGATGTGCTACTTATAAGATGTAAATCTTTCTTAATAGCCAGGCAAGATCAGACTGCCCCAGACTTACAAAGGTAGAAAAAAATCTCAGCAAAAATAAGTGCCAGAAAGTGAGACCAGTTAGAAAGCAAGAAAATCTAACTTCAATGCCTACATTTAAGAAGGTTCATCTTTTAAAAAACACAGAAACTTAAAAAAGTTGACTAAATCTTTCCATAGAAACTTTAATTGAGCACTCTATAAAAATGTGGCACTTTTACATGACAGAGATAATGAGTCGGGTACAGTAGACCAAAGGAAATTTTGATAAGGAACACTTCTTGATTTAACTATAAATTAGATGAATAAGTTTAAAAGACACTGAAGAATTTTTCTTCTTTCATCTTCCAATTTTGAGGAAAGAGCTTAAAAGAAGCAAAATGTCATGACTATGTAACTAAAGGACAGAAAATAATTCAGCACGATGTAATTCAACCTTGAGCTCAGCTTCTTTTACCAAATCTTCAGATTAGTGTAACCTTGAGACACAAAAAAGACAAAACTGTCCTCCGTACTGAGAACAAGCTGAAGCCCATGTAAATTTGAGAATGCCTGGCATCATTGGCAGACCTTCCTGGAATGCATGAAATCCAGTTTTATTTTTTTACTTCCAAGTTAGCCAATAGTTGGCTTATTCATTCAACACTCTTCTGAAAAGACAAGCAACTAAAGTACACAACCGTGTAGCTAATAAATATGTTCATTTATTAGTTCTGTAAGAAATTTACTTATTTAGCAAACTGTTAATGTGAATCTACTCTGAGTTAGGTAATGTGATATTTATAGTTGGAAAATTCAAAATCATAGCAAATGAAGTGCCTACCTTGTATTATGTGAGGTAAAAAAATGAGCCAATAAAATTGGTACAACATGACCTGTTGCTATGGCTGCAATAAGTGCTGCCTTAGTATGAACAGAGGAGACAATGTTGGACCTGGCTGGGAAGCTGTGAGATTTTTTTTGTTGTTGTTGTTAAATTCTTTTATTGGTACATTGTAGGTATACAACACAATTACATTTCTCATTAGGAACTGTACCTTTACATAATGCATCTTGGTTCTTATTTTTTCCCCATTCCTAGCCCTCCCTTCACCCCCTCCACCCTTCCCTATTTACAAAGACTTTATTTCCACTTTTTCCATTTCTCATCATTTTCCCTTTCCCTTCTTTCCTTTCCCCTGCCCCTCCCACTACCCCTACCCCCTTGGACCTTTTCTTCCTATTTTGCATTATCGATTATTCATTCTAATCATTGGTACATTTTAGGTATACAATATAATGATATTCATCATTGGAGATTTGCACCTTTACATAGTCTCTCTTGATTCTTATTTTTCACCCTCGCCCAGCCCTCCCTTCAACCCCTCCATTCCTCCCTATTTACAAAGATTTTGTTTCTATTTTTCCATTTTCTCATATTAATCCCATTCCCTTCTGTCCTTTCCCCTAGCCCTCCCACTTCCTTCCCCTATGCCCCTTTTCTTCCTATTTCACATTACCTATTATACATTCTAGTCCTTATTAACACTTTCAGGTTCTCACACCAGAGAAACTATTCGGTATTTACACATCTGTGTCCTATTTATTTTACTTAAGAGTATCACCTCAATGTGCATCCACTTAGCTATAAATGTCTCTAATTTCTCATTTTTTATGGCTGAGTAGTGCTACATTTTATTAAAAAAACACATTTTTTTATTCAGTCTCCAGTTGATGGGCATTTGGGCTGTTTCCAAGTTTTAACTATTACAAACTGTGCTGCTATGAACATGGGCACACATATATCACTGTGGCATGATTCTTTTAATTCTTTGGGGAAGATTCCCAGCAGTGGAATAGCAGGGTCAAATGGGACTTCCAGTCCTAGTTCTTTGAGGTATCTCCATACTGATTTCCACAGTGCTTGCACCAGTCTACACTCCCACCAGCAGTGGAGCAGGGTTCCTCTTTCCCCACAGCCCTGCCAGCATTTGTTATTGGTGGATTTCATGATAGCAGCCATTCTTTGTGGAGTGAGGTGGAATCTCAGTGTTGTTTCCTTTTGCATCTCTCGAATGACCAGTGATGTTGAGCATTTTTTCATGTATTTATTTGCTATTTCTACTTCATTGTCAGAGAAATGTCTGTTCATTTCAGATGCCCATTTTTGGATTGGGTCTTTAAATTTGGAAGGTCTGATCTTTTTAAGTTCTTTATAGATTCGAGATAGTAGACCTTTGTCTGAGGAAGAGCAGGTGAAGATTTTTTCCCACATTGTGGGTTGTTTCTTCACACTGCTGGTGGTTTCTCTTGCTGTGCAGAAGCTTTTTAATACGAAGAAATCCCACTTGTTGACTGTTTGTGCTAGTTCATGGGCAACTGAGGTTTTGTTCGTACAATCTTTTCCTACACTGATGTCTTCAAGGGTTCTACCTAACCTCTGTTCCAACTGGTTCAGAGTTTCTATTTTAATATTTAGATCTTTAATCCATTTTGATTTTAGTTTAGTGCATGGTGAAAGATATAGGTCTAGTTTTAATCTTTGGCATGTTGAAGCCCAATTTTTCCAGCACCATTTATGAAAGAGGCTATCTTTCCTCCAGTGAGGGTGTTTGGCTCCTTTGTTGAAGATGAGATGGCTGAGTGTGCCTGGCATTGTTCCTGCATCTTCTAATGTGTTCCACTGGTCCTCAGGTCTGTTTCTTTGCCAGTACCATGCTGTTTTTGTCACAGTAGCTTTGTAGTATAGTTGCAGGTTGGGGATTTTAATACCCCTTGCCATGTCTCTGTTACCTAGAATTGCTTTTGCTATTCTGGGTCTCTTCTTGTTCCAAATGAATTTTTGGATTGTTTTCTCAAGGTCCATGAAGTATGCTGCTGGGATCTCAATTGGAATTGCATTAAATCTATATAGCAGTTTTGGAAGTATGGCCATTTTCACTATATTAATCCTTCCTACCCAGGAGCAGGAGATGTCTGTCCATTTTCTGATATCATCTTCAATCTCTCTTTTCAGAGTGCCATAGTTTTCAGAGAAGAGGTCTTCGATTTCTTTCATTAGGTTGATTTCTAGGTATTTCAGTTTTTTGGATGCTATTGTGAAAGGAATTTTTTGCCCTATTTCTCTCTCAGTGAGTCTGTCATTTGTGTAGAGGAAAGCTATTGATTTTTGTGTGTTAACCTTGTAACCAGCTACTTGACTAAATTTGGTTATTAAGTCTAGAAGACTTTGGTGGAGTTCTTGGGGTCTTCTATATAGAGTATCATGTCATCTGCAAATAATGACAATTTGACTTCTTCATTTCCTATCTTTATTCCTTTTATTTCTTTCTCTTGTCTAATTGCTGTGGCTAATGTTTCCAGAACTATATTGAACAAGAGTGGTGATAGTGGACATCCTTGTCTTGTTCCTGATTTTAGTGTGAAGGATTTCAGTTTTTGACCATTTAGTATGATATTGGCTGTTGGTTTTTCATAGATGGCTTCTTTCAGTTTGAGGTAGAGACCATCTATCAAAATTTTTTGTAGGGTTTTTATCATAAATGCATGTTGGATTTTGTCAAATGCTTTTTCTGTATCTAAGGAGATAATCATATGGTTTTTGTCCTTGACTCTATTGATATAGTGTATTACATTGATTGATTTGCATATATTGAACCATCGCTGCATCCCTGGGATGAATCCCACTTGATCAGGGTGTATGATCTTCTTGATGATCTACTCCATTCTGTTTGCCAGTATTTCATTAAGGATTTTTGCATCTATGTTCATTAGTGAGATTGGCCTATAGTTCTCCTTTTCGGTTGGGTCTTTCTCTGCTTTGGGGATCAAGGTGATACTTGCTTCCAGGAATGAATTTGGGAGTATTGCTTCCCTTTCAATTTCATTGAAGAGTTTAAACAGTAGTGGCAGCAGTTCCTCTCTAAATGTCTTGTAGAATTCACCAGTGAAGCCATCAGGGCCTGGACTTTTCTTAGTTGATAAGTTTTTAATTACATTTTCAATTTCATTGGTTGATATTGGGTTGTTTAGAATTTTTGGGTTTTTTTCATTCAACTTTGGTAATTCATATGTATCTAGGAATCTGTCCATTTCTTCTGTGTTTTCTATCTTATTGGTGTATAGGTTCTGGAAGTAGGTATTGATGATCCTCTGGATTTCTGCTGGGTCTGTTGTAATTTCACCCTTTTCATTCCTAATTGCATGGATTTGGGCCTTTTCTTTCCTTTTTCTGATAAGGTTGGTTAAGGGTTTGTCAATTTTGTTGATTCTTTTGAAGAACCAACTCTTGGCTTCATTGATTTTTTGTATCATTCTCTTAGTCTCCATTGTATAGATTTCTCCTCTGATCTTTACAATTTCCTCCCTTGTATGAGCTCTGGAGTTGTCCTACTCTTCTTTTTCTAGAAGCTTGTGGTTCAGCATCAGGTTGTTTATTTGAGCTTGTTCTGTTTTCCTAATATGTGTATTCACTGCTATGAATTTCCCTCGTAAGATTGCTTTTATTGTATCTCATAGATTCTGATATGTTGTATTGTCATTGTCATTTAATTGAGGGAACTGTCTGTTTTCTTTAATTTCCTCTGTGACCCATTGGTTATTCAGAAGTGTGTTGTTCAATTTCCATGTGTTTATGAAATTTTTTGAGTTTCTTTTGCTATGGATCTCCAATTTCATGGCACTATGGTCTGATAATATACAGGGGATAACTTCCATTCCTTTGCACTTATTTAAACGTGTTCTGTGTGTGAGTATGTGGTCTATTTTGGAGAATGACCCATGTGAAGCTGAGAAGAATGTGTATTCTGACTTTGTGGGGTGGAAGACTCTGTAAACATCAGTTAAGTTCGTTTGTTCAAGAGTTCGATTGAGTTCTAGTATTTCATTACTTATTTTTTGTCTAGTTGATCTATCTATTTGTGACAGTGGGGTGTTGAGGTCCCCCATTACAATTGTATTAGTGCATATATGACTTTTCATGTCCGTTAGTATTTGTTTTATATAGTTGGGCACACTAGTGTTTGGTGCCTAGATGTTTATGATTTTTATCTCTTCCTCTTGGATTCTTCCCTTTACAAGGATGTAGTGTCCTTCTTCATCTCTCTTAATCAGTGTTGGTTTGAAATCTATTTGATCTGCAAAGAGGATAGCTACTCCTGATTTTTTTTCGGGTTCCTGTCAAACGGAGTATTGTTTTCCACCCTTTAACTGTCAGTCTATGAGTTTCTTTTTGAATTAAGTGTGTTTCCTGTATGCAGCATATTGTTGGATTTTGCTTCTTGACCCATTCTGCCAGTCTATTTCTTTTGATTGGTGAATTGAGACCATTAACGTTGATGGTTATAACTGAAATGTATTTACTTGTCATTGCCATGACTTTTTCTTTTTGTTGGGTTCTCCCCCTTTACATTTAATTTGTTGTCATGCCAGATGGGTCCATGCTGCTTTGCTTCCTGGGGTTGTGATCCTCAATGTCTGTTCCTAGGATATTGTGTAAAATTCTTTGGAGTGCTGGTTTGGTATTCATGAAGTTCCTAAGGGGCTCTTTGTCATGAAAGTATATTTTTTCTCCATCAATTTTAAAAGATAGTTTTTCAGGGTACATCAATCTGGGTTGGAGGCTGTTTTCTTTTAGGGTTTGGAATATGTCACTCCCAGCTCTTCTTGCCTTGAGTGTTTGTGTTGAGAAGTCTACTGTGATTCTGGTGGGATTTCCCTTGTATATGATTTGTTTCTTTTCTCTAACTCCTTGTAGAACTTTGTTCTGTTGAGTTTCTAGAATCTTAACAATTACATGCCTGTGTGTAGATTTTTTTTGATCAAGACTCTTTGGAGTCCTATATGCCTCACTTATCTGTATTTCAAACTCTTTTCCCCTGCTTGGGAAGTTTTCTGCCATTATTTCTGTGAAGAGGTTTTTTATGTCATCTCCACTCTCTTCTGTTTCTTCATTGACTCCAATCAGTCTTATGTTATTCTTCTTTACATCATCTAGCAGCTGCTGGACTGATTTCTCATGTTCCCTTATAATTTTGAAGCAATTTTTCTTTTCCTGGTCATTAATTGCAATCTTATCTTCTATATCTGAAATTCTGTCCTCACATTCGCTCATTCTGCTGTGTAGACTTTCAATGGAGTTTTTCATGTCCTGGAAATCTATTTGCATCTGTTTTATGGATTCCATTTGTTTCTTATGTTGGGATTCCATCATGTTCCTGAGCTCCTCTCTAGATTTATTAATCATGTCTTGCACTAGGGGCACAATTTCTCCTGTTATCTGAGAAATTATTTCTGATTTCATTTTTCCAGATCCCCTTTTGTTGCCAGTTCTGTGGGTCCAGGTGGATGAGTATCAGAGTGTTCCATCTCATTTCCCTTTGGGGTTGCTGTAGGTGATGTGGAAGTCTGGTTTTGAGACTTATTTATGTGTTTTCTCATTTTGACAGGGGTGGGGGGCTCTTAGTGCCTGCAGGGATTACCTCCTCTGAGCTGGTTGAGGTGGGACAGGGGCCGGAAGCAGCGGTTGGGATGGTGGCCCAAAAGCCCTTTCCTGTTGGCTGGGAGCAGCGGGAGGGATGGTGGCCAGGAAGCCCCTTCTTCTGGACCAGGAGCACTGGGATGGAAGCTCAGAAACCCCTACCTCTGGGATGGGAGTGGCAGGAGGGATGGTGGCCCAGAAGCCCCTTCCTCTGGGCCTGGAGCAGCAGGACAGAAGGTGTCCCAAAAACCCTTTCCTCTGGGCTGGGTATAGCAGGAGGGATGGTGGCCAGGAAGCCCCTTCCTCTGGACCAGGAGCAGTGGGACAGTGGCTCAGAAGCCCTTACCTCTGGTCCAGGAAAGGTGAGACTCAGTATCATGGTGTGGTGGTCCAGTGTCCTCTGTGTCTTTGTAGTGTGGAACCAGGTGGCTGTACAGAGGAGCAGGAGGTTGGGGTGTCCAATGGATTGTTTCCGGGGCATGGGCTGATTCGCTGTGTAAGCTGTGAGATTTTATGGTGTAGTGAAGGTAGCCGAATATTCATAAGCTAAAACACAACTCACACAAAGGCACAGAGCTGAGAAAGAGCATATGCCACCATGTGGCAGAGGTTTAAGGTAAGTGAGAGGATGTAGCAGAGGTTTCATTTTAATAACCAACAAATGCTGAGTATAACCATTTTAATAACCAACAAATCCAGAGGCTCTTAGGATGCAAAAAGGAAGGCAGTTTAGTGCCCAACCTTAAGAAATTCACAGAGGAAACACACTTCACAAATACTGTAAATTATAATTGGGTGAGGGTGTGGTAAGTGCAACAATAAAAGAAGCAGCAAAACACTGAGGCCAGGCATTATGGCGGTGACAAAAGCATCCCCCATAGTGAGCAACAGCACATACTTCCTGCTCTCTAGGACCTCACAGTGTAATGGGAGCAACAGTTACCAATCAAGCACTTATAGCAACAGGGGTACACTTGCAACTTGGGTGGCTATCATTGCAGAATGTACAGGGTCCTAGAGAATCCGTATTCTAGGACCATTCTAATTAGAGGGAAGGGAAAATTGTACAATATTTACCACTAGTCCTCTTACCCAATCATTTTTGCCATTACTTAATTTTAATTCACTTTATCCCTTGAACTCTTATAGTACATTTCAAGTAATTCTAGAAAGAAGTTTAAACAGGTAACAGATTGCCTAAGCCCTGGAAACAGAATATTTTTCTGCCACTTTCATAAAAGACAACACTAAAGTAGAAAAGTCCTAAGTTAATACTCTCTACCCTTAAAACTCTCCTACAGTTTGAATACTTGTCTTTTGGCAATGTGGATTAGAGTAGGAATATTAGGTTTTCCTAATGTTTCCTTTTTAGCAGTCATAGTTTTCTGTTTGAACCTTAGATTTTTAATTTTCATTTGTTTTTTTCTTTTGTGATAATGAGAATTGAACCCAGGGCCTTCATAATGAACTACACTCCTAGCCTTTTTGTTTTTATTTTTTATTATGTTGATAAATTGCCCAGACTGAGTCTGAACTTGAGATCCTTCTGCCTCAGCTACCCTGAGTGCTGGGATTACAAACACGTGCCATCATGAGATTTTATTTTATATTAATACAACTCTGCCAATTTCTTATAAGACTAAACATACTCTTATATACAATATGATCCATCATCACACTCCTTGATGTCTACCCAAATGAGCTGAAAATTTATGTCCCAGTGAAAACTTACACCTGAATGTTTGCAGAAACTTTATTGATAATTGTTGAAATGTGGACAAGGAAGATGTCTTTCTGTAGGTACATTGATAAACTTCAGTAAGCCAGTCAATAGACTATTATACAATATTAGAAATAAATGTGTTATAAAGCATGATAAGATATAGAAGAACCATAAATGCACATTACTGAGAGAAAGACAACTACATAACATTGTGCAAAGACAAAACTACACAAAAAGTGAAATGATCAGTGATTGGCAGGGCCTGTGAAGAGGGAAAGAGGAAAGAAGGGAGGGAGGGAGAGATGAATAAGGGAGCACAGGGATTTTTAGGGCAGCAAAACCCCTTTTATGACAACCTAGTGGTACATGACTGCATTTGTTCAGACTCATAGAATGGACCAAAATTGATGCACTTTATGAGCGGTTCACTCACCAAGAATGAACCCTAATGTGAACCATGGACTTTGAATGACAATCCTGTGTTAATGTAGGCTCATTGATGGTAACACATGAACTACTGGGGGATATTGATAGTAGAGGAGGCTTTGTCAATGTGAGGCCAAGGCATATAAGGGGAAACACTGTACTTCTACTCAAATTGTCAAGAATATAAAATTTTCCTAAATTTAAGAAAAAAAATAAGCAAAAAAGTTGTCTAAATAAAAAATCTTACCAGGAAATTTATATTCTTCCTAGAGTATTGTATTGTCATAGTTACCTTACTGAGAAACTAGAAATACAGTTTTCAGGAAACCTAGTCAGATGTCTGTCATTCATAACCAGAATGTCCCTCAGACTATTACAATAATTTTATTGCAATGTCATCCTTATGCTTCTTAAGGTTGAAATGCATAGCCCTAGGAAAAAGATGTGTTTGCTTGCTGTAAAAACTTGAATTCATTTTTGTTTTACCTTTAAATTTTATAAGAAAAGAGTTACAGCTATAAATAAATCCAATAATATAATCATATATTTATGGAAAATTGAATTTTAAAAAGGCTGCCACAAAAATTTAAGGGGAGGGAGGCCAGGAATTTAGCTCAGTGGTTCCACTGCCTGCCTCACAAGTGCAAGGTCCTGAGTTTGATCCACATTACCAAAAAAAACAAGAAGAAAAAAAACATTCAAAGGGAGAAAATAGTCTTTTAAAGGTGCAAGGGTGAATGGGTGTCTACCTACAAAACAATGAAGTTAGTTCTTTATGTTAACTATTCAGAAGTTAGCTCAAAATGGATCAAAGGTATATGTGTAATTGAGAAACCATAAAACTCCTGGAAGAAAATGGAGGAGTACAATTAATGTCTTTAGATTAGGCAATGGCTTCTTAAATATGAAAGGAAAAACACAAATGACAGAAGAAAAACAGAAAAATTGCACTACATGAAGTGAAAATATTTGTGTTTCAAGGAATAAATATAAAGAAAGTGAAACTGGGAAAAAGTATTTATAAATAATATATTTCATAAGATGCTTATATTTAGAATATATCAAAATTGTTACAGCTCAATAATAAGAAAAGATGACAATTTAAAAATGAGAAGAGGATTTAAATGGACACTTGTCTAATAAAAATATAAATATGGCCAATGAGCATATAAAAGATTATTATTCACTAGGTAAATGCAAATAAAAACCATGGTGTAGTAACACTTGACAGCCACAAGCATGGTTGTAACAATTTAAAAAATAACAGATAATATCAAGTGTTGTCAAGGATATGGTGAAACCTAAATATTTTATTCTTTGTAGAAATCAATTGAAGGCTAGATAATATTTATTATTACAAAGAAACGTTTTTTATAAGTTACAAGGAATACAGTACTGACACATGCTGCAATCTGAGTGAAAAAAGCCAGTCATGAAGGGCCACATTGATTATGGTTCCCTTATATTAAGTGTCTAAAAGTAGGCAAATATTTGAGATACAGAAAGACTAATACTGCTTTTAGATTTAATTTGCTATAGTGTTTCTGCTTTGTTAAGGTCAGCAGTTAGGTTACTGTTCTGAGCCCATTCTTCTTTTAATATATATGATTATGAATTTTCCTTTGAGCATTGCTTTACTAGTATTTCAGAAAAATCTTTTTTTTTGGTACTGGGGATCGAACGCAGGACCTTGCGCTTCGGAGGCAGGTGGTGGAACCACTGAGCTAAATCCCCATCCCTCAGGAAAATCTTTTCTACAAAAATTGGCCACCAAAGGCAGAAGGTACTGACATACCAAAGAAAGAGGTTGATGAATCCAGATTTGCACAAAATGTTTTACTAGGGACTCATGGTAGAAGCATGTCTTGGGTGGCAGCAAGGCTGGAGGATCCCCACACCCTGGGGTTTGTGTACTAAGCTAGATAAAAGTGGTCTTCAGCCAACTGGAATGCCCTTGGGTTTTCTCATTAACTAGTAACATGGTGATCATCAGTTGAAATAGAAACAGGAATCAGGACCCAGTGTGACATGGTCAGCTGACTATCTTAAATAATTTGTTTATTCCCTAGGGCAGTGATGGTGAACCTTTTAGAGCTTTGGGTGATGCACACAGCTTCCAGAGGTACACATGCCTGTAAGTTCCCCACCGCTGTTCTAGGTGATGGAGGGGATACCAGGGTCAAGCTGTACCCCCACACTTGGCATCCCATACATTTTGGTATATTGTGCTTTTGTTTTGAACTACATAACAGTGTTTTGTAATTTCTTTTATGATTTCTTGTCTGACCATTGATTATTTAGAATTTTATTGTTTAATTTCCACATATTTGTGATTTCTCCAAGTTTTCTTCTGGAACATATGCTGTACAATTTCAATTATTTTATATTTACTGAGGCCTGTTTGATGGCCTACCATATAATCCATCTTACAGAAAGTTCCATGTGTACTTGGGAATTATGTACAGTCTGTTGTAGAGATTTTTCAATAGATATTTGTTGGGTCTATTTTGTTTATGGTGCTGTTGAAGTCTTCTATTTCCTTGTTAATCTTTCCTCTTGTTGTTGTATCTATTCTTAAAATATGGTGATGCAGTATTCAGCCATTATCATTGAATTCTTTATTTCTCTTTAGTTCTGTCAGTTTTTCATTACACATTTAAGGGCTGTATTTTTAGGTTTAGATATGTATTTAATTGCTACATCTTTCTAATTAATTGACCCTTTTGTAATTTTGAAATGTCCCTCATTGGTGACTTTTTTTGTTTCTCACTTTTTTTGTCTGATAATAATATAACTACTCCAAAAATTTGACAATTGATCACTATCTCCTTTTGACACATAGAAAGTCTCTAGTGAGTTGTAGGGAAAAATGGGTTAACCAAGTAATGAAAAAATTAGTTTTCAGAATTCTGTTCATCTTTTCTATGCTAAACTTATTGTTTACATTAGATGCATAGGAATTGTTATAGCATGTGTAATTATATTACCATACAAATGAGAGTAATGAAGCACAGAGCTTGAACACTTTTCCTTGCATGGTTTTATTATCATTATAATTTTCTGGACAAAACAAAAATGTTTGGGTTGTATTCTCTTTGGACCTAGAAGGCACTGATTGTGATTTGGAACAAGACATGTCTTTGTGCATCAGCTCAAATGGTTAGCTTATGGCACTTCTACCTGTTTGAGGATCCATGACATATTAGGCTTAATAAATCTTTGTACTCAGAAAATATTTACTGAGCCTCAGTTACTGGTTGGCCCTAGTTTAAGTGCTACAATACAGTAAAGGAGTGAGATAAACATGTTCTTATGAATTTTATATGATAGTAGGGAGAAAAAAGCATAAGTTAATGAGAAATTTTAATTGACATAAATTTTACCAAGAAGATAAAACATGTTGGAGAATGAAATGGGGATGTGGATCACTTGTAATTGGGTTGGTATGGAAAAGTGTCTTATAGAGTTGACATCTGGGAGGAGACATAGTGATGAAAAGGATCAGCTAGGAGAGAAGTAGAGAGAGTGATCCAGGCAGAGGCAAATGCAAGTGCAAACTATGAGACCAGAAAGGGTTGTCTTGTTTAGAGATCAGTAAAAAAATCATGGTGGTTGGATCACAGTGAGCAAAAGATAGTGGAGAAAGGAAGTCACAGAATAAACAAAATAGATAACCCAGGCTTTGAAATCCACAGAGGGAAATTTGGGTGTTATTCTATTTATGCTCATAAATCACTAGAGAGTTTTTGGCAGATGGGTCAACTCAAGTGATATGGTGGATGATTTAAAATCACCATTTGGGAATCAGTCAAGAGACTAGGGAGTAGAGAAAGAATGGCAGCAAGAGATCAGTTCAAGTGAGAGATCATATAGCAACTGGAAGCAAGATGTTTGCAATAACAACTTAGGTGGAATCAGTATCCTTTGGAGGTAGAGTCAATAGAACTCTCTAGTGGACTATACATGAAAATGAGAGAGAAAGAGAAGAGAAAGATAATTCCTAGGTGCTGTGATTCTAAATTGGGCTATACATCTAATTAGACTATAGCAATATTTTCTGAGATATAGAGGACTACTGGTTATATGTGTATATGTGGGGCGTGGTTTTGAAGGCTAACTCTCTGTTTTGAATATGTTAAGTTAGAGATGTAAATATTGAGCATCTAATGGAGAATTTGAGTGGTCAGTTAGATATTAGAAAATAGAACTCATGAGGGAAATTGTTTTTACTCATCTGAGTATAGTCCCCCACCCTACTTTAAAAATCAGCTACAAAGGAAGTTCTCCCAAGTGTTTCTTGTTTTTCTGCATCTATTGACTGTCAGTATCTCTTCACTGCTGTAGTCACCACCTCCCTGGCAAGGCATCTTTTGTTGTGCTTTTGTTGGTCTCCATGGAGACAGCTCCCAGGGTGGAGCCTTGTGCTGTATCACACCTCTAACCTCACTTATAGTTGCTGGGATTAGCCTGTTTTTGATGTCAGTACAGAAAGGAGGAGAAGATATCTCATATTTAGAGATGCAAAAATGTGTTTGGGACCTAAAATCCTCCCTCCATGTGGTCCTGCATACACAGTATGAAAAAATCATCCAGAGAAATGGGCACCATTTATTCCCTTGGCTGCTGCACTGTCAGAATTGCTGGGAGGGCACAAAGGTCAAGGAGAAAGAGAAATAGATAGAATAATAAGAAAACTAAGTGTTTCTCCTACAAATGTACACCAGCAATCCAACTGTGCAAGAGAAAGATTATTAACTAGAAACCTGAGAAATATATGGTAACCATGTATATTTTTCTCCACAAAATACACAATTATTTTCAATAGAAAAGTACTAAAATCCATAAAAATTTTTATCTGTTTATGACTAGAGAAACTGGGCCACTTAAAAAAATCTCAGAAATTGCTGATTTTACAGAGAAGGCACACAGGTTTATGGAGAACATAAAATCATTGAAAGCCTGTTGTGCAACATCAGACAATTTTGAAATATCAGCCTTTTAATTTTGTTTCTACCAATGAAAATATTTTCATGCAAATTCAACAGAAACTTTTGTTATTAAACTTTTAGATCTGAATAAAATCTTTTCTATGTGATACGTACTAGTTTTAACTATGAGATTGCCACTGATTAAACACCAATTCTTATAGTTGCTGTGTGTTAAAAATTACCAACATGAAGGCCAAATTGAAAGCCATTTTTTCAGTGTTCTAAACAAAACTGCACACAATGACATTATTACTTCTCAGGTGTGCATAAATACCTCTGGGAACCTGGCTAAATCCAGTGTTTGATTTTTGGTCACTTTGACCAGCTAGAATTCACTGCCAATTTACATTGATGGTTCTCTGAAACTACAGCTTTCCAAATGGCCATTTTCCTGCAGTTTAGATCTCTTCCTACTAGATATGTACAAAGAGACACCTATGAATCAGAAATGACTAATACGTATTATGTATGTTTCAGTATGCAGAGCCTCTTGGGACAAACCCGGTTTTATCTGGGTCTTAATGGAAGGATGAGAAATGGGAATAGACGTGACCATGGAGGCCCAGAGAGATTAGATCATTCACTTCAGGTCACACTGGTAGTAAGTAACAGACCTCAGGCTTACTCCTTTTCACTCCAGGGCTTATTTCACTCTACTTATTGTTAACAGTTTTATAACACTAAGCATAAATGTTTCCTTTAAAGCATCATTAAGGTGTTTGACTGTATACGAGTAGAGGACACAAACAAGTCTGTAGTTTCTATCTCTGAGAAATGGTGCCTCCATACCTTTACTTGCTGTATGGCTTTCCTCTTCAGGATAGAGGGAATTTCACCTGTATTCATGTGCCACAGACATAATGATTCCTATGAAATTTCTAGTCATGAAAATTAAAAATCTCTTCCAACCCAGTACTGTTTCTTTGGTGTTTATGCAGTGCCTGTCAAAAGCAAGTTAGCAGAAAAAAATGGGCCTTAGAATCCTGACTGCCACAAAACCATTTTTCTCTTTGTGTGGATACGAGGAGCGCATGTGTCAGGGACATAACCTGTTAAGCAAGGTGCATGGCTTTGGGATACAGATACACCAGTCTTTCCACAGGATTTGATAAGTGATCTTGTAGTACATATTCTTTGCCACATGGTTAATAGTGTCAGTGGGCAGTGAGAAAGCCCGTCCAAGAAGCTAGTGACTAATAGGACTCAGTTACCATTCAGTTCTCTGATTTTTAATAATTTAGCAAGTATCAACTGAACCATGAATGACTCTTGCACCAAGCATTGAGCTTGGTGATTATAAAGAAGAAACATTGTCTTTGGCATTATAAAGGTCACAGTCCAGTAAATTTGCCACCTTATGAACTTATAAATCTTATCACTGATGGCTATATTTGACTTTGGAAAAGAGAAGCTGAAACACTGGGAAATCATTAAATCTGGTTTTCTAAAATCACATGAAATGATGACAAAGCTAGGGCAGGGGTCTAATACCTTTCTAATACCTCGTTGAACTGCCTTGTGAAGTATGGTTTCATCATTTCAGGATGAAGAGCAATGCCAATTATTGGCTAATTTTGGCTCTCAGAGGCTTCATTATCAAGGGCATTTCCTGAGAGTCCTGCATTTCCTGGTTTAAGTGTGGCTGATGACGTACTTGTAACCAAGGCACTCAGTTCAGCCCAAGCACATTTCTCTGACTAACATGCAGCACGTCAAGTTAACAAACACTTTTCTGTGCTATGTCTAAGAGAAGAAATGCAAAGATTAATTCACTGGCCCTAATAGCTTTAATCCAGTGATTCACAAACAATGCCATTTGGATTTCAGTAACTGTAATGGTATAACAGTTGTTGAATTTATTAGCATATGATTAACTCTGTAGTGTGTCACAATGACAGTTGCAATCAAGGAGAGATGCTCATAGACCTCAGGATCTTCCTAACTAGTCATATGATATCACTTCAATACTTTGATTGTTACCATCAACATTTGTGACCATGGTGATGGCTAATAGTGATAGATGTGTTTACCAGATTTCACAAAGTACTTATTTATTTATTTAACTTACAGTTGGTTCCAAGATCAGAGGCAGAGCTGGGAAGTGGGATTGTGAAAAGAGGACTGGAAAGGTTAAGAGGAGTGAGGAGTGATTCAGGAAGTCAGTACTCTGAGATTCAGGACAGATGACCTGGATGATGGTGATTCCAAAGATGATTTGAATTGACTTACCATGCTTCCTTCTGTAAGACCTGCTCTGAGTGGTCCAAGTTACCAATATAACATGATCTCTCTCTATATGATAGGTTCTTGTTGGGCTGTGCTTTGTTAGTCTGTTTATTTCTGAGCTCTTCTGAGCAATGATGTTGCTGCAAATTTTGTCATTGCCATGGAGCTGTCAGGTCCAGACTGATATCAGCCCCAAGTCATCACCAGAGCATGGAAAACTTTCATTGCAGGAGCTAATAACTCTTACCATGGAATTTCTCCCACTGTTTTCCCTTTGACATCTGGGCTCCTACAGCTGGTGACCTCATAAGGTACTCTGGGTACAGGTTACTTGTTTCATAGCTTCAGTGCAGGGTGCACCCCAAGCTTGCCACATGCTTTATCCATGGTACATTTTGGTACCATAGTTAAAACCCATGGTCACTAATGTAAGTCACAACTCACAGTCCTAGCTAGCTGCAAGGAGGTGTGTGTGTGTGTGTGTGTGCATGCACATTTCTCTTTTAAAAGCCTCTGTTTTCTGTTGTAGCCACCACTTGCATTTTCTTCATTACCCCTATAAGAGGAGCTGCTTCTTCCAAAAGGTTCTATTTGAACCCTGGGCCATAGGTACTGTTAATGTGGTATTAGAAAGTTGTGGTAGTGTAATACTGGGATAGTCTAGAGACTAGGCAGTGGTCCCAGGTAATAATTATGAAACAAAATTAAAATTATTGTCATTGAAGGCCTTAATTTTACTTGACTCTTTGACCTCTTCAGCTTTGTGATTGGAGCAAAAAGCAGATGATTCACATGTCAACTTTAAGTTTTTAAATTCTTGAAAACTTTTGGAATCATTTGATAAAAACGAGAAGACAGAAACTCAATTTGTTTCCTGGGTAATAGATTATGTTCAAGGCTTTTTTTCTCCTAGTACAGCTTGAAAACCACCTGACAGTAATTAAATTATTCTACCATCTCATTCCCACTTCCCACTCACATTTTCCCCCTTTGTTTTGTTATTTGGTGGTGTGTGTAATTATCTTCGTTTAAGAAACGAGCACAGCCACCCACAACTACACATGCTAACTGTAAATCTGAACTGTGGTGATGAGAAGAAGGCACCTTTCCCTTTTTCTAACTGATTATCCACATTTTCTTTGATGAAAATTTTAAGCACCAAGCACCATCTACCTAAGCACATGTAGCAGATGGTTGGGAATATTGTGCAAGAAGGAAAGCTGGCCAATTTCTTCAGTTATTTTCACCTCCTGAACACATTCCAAAGAAATGCAGTGGCATATTTTAGGGTGTGTCTTTATAAGACCTCTTTCCTTAAATATGAGTATGATTTGCTGGTGTGATCACTTTAAGATAGATTCCTTTGGGAAATGTCTCTCTTACAAGTGATCGTGTAGCATTTTCATATAAAATTAGACATGTTGAAAGCTCTCTTGGGTGTTGCTGCCTAGGAATTAACCCAGCTGTTCTTTCTCCTCACTTAGGCAAACTATGAGATAAAAGGCAATGAAGCACTGTATTTAGATGACTTCTAATCATCTTCATGCCTAGAATCTGTGTGATGACACAATCCACACAGAGGAGGAAGGAAGTTTCCAGGTCATCCAACTTGCTCTGTGAACTGACTTCAGAATTTCCCAAATAAGGATCTTTAGGCATATGTCTTAGACTCCACAGAATCCTGTAAAATGGAGTTGGCCATTACTATCATTTAGGGAGTTTGTGAGGATCAAAACAGAATAGGTAGGGCTGGGGTTTTAGTTCAGTGGTTCTGCGGCCTGCCCCACAAGTGCAAGGTCCTGAGTTCAATCCCAGAACCAAACAAACAAACAAACAAAAAACAGAATAGGTAAAGTTCTTTTGCATAAAAGTGATCCATAAATGAATCCAGTAAATCAGTGATAGAGAAATATCAACACACATCTGGTTGCTATAATCAAGGACTTTCTTGGGGCAGAGACATCAAAAATACTCTTCTGGGCACAGTCCTCTGCTAACTAGTACTGACTTAGAGGAGGGTGTCAGCCAGCTAAAAAAGCAACTTGGCCTTATATTCCTTCCTAATATTGTATGTTCCTTTGTTTCTGACTCTTGCTTACCCAGAGCATATAAAGTATAGACTAATTTATTGACTCTAAAGTTGTAGCTCCAGAGAAGACTAGAGTAAGAAAGCTGAAGACAGTTTCCAGCCGGTCTGTTGGTAGTAGTAGCTACAATAGTAGTAGTGGGACAGATTCCTGAGTAAAAAACAGATAACTCACTGTTTTGGATTGTCTGAAATATGGGTCAATTCAATATTCAGTGCGTAAAGATAAAGATAGAATGTCATTTTACTATGTCAGTGCTATCCATTAGCATAACCAGCTTCAATATGTGGTTTTCTTTCTTTCTTTTTAAAAAGATATCCAGGCATCCTCATGGTATTTTATTATATTTATAGTATTCAGCATACAAGATTTTTAGAATTTTTTGTTTAGAACTTGCCATTTAACAGATATACATACATATCTATAATTATAAGCTACCATGTCTTGGATATTATTTCAATTCTTTGCAAATATTTGTCCTGGGATTTAGACTGAATATCCAAATAAGGATTTCTTTTTTCCTCCGTTAACTTTATTGGTACATTTTAGGTATGCAATACAGTTACATTCATCATTGGCATCTTGTACCTTTACATGATGTATCTTGGTTCTTATTTCTTTCTCCATTCCCCTGCCCTCCTTTCACTCCCTCCATCTTTCCCTATTTACAAAGACTTTGTTTACATTTCTTTTCTTTTCTCATATTTTTTCTTTTCCCTTTTTTTTTTTTTTTTGGTAGCACGGTACCAGGGATCGAACTTGGGTCCTTGCACTGCAGGGCAGGTGGTGGAGCCACTGAGCTAAATTCCTGGCCTTTCTTTTCCCTTCATTTCTTTCCCCTACCCCTCTCACTTCCCCTACTCCTTTAGGCACTTTCTTCCGATTTCACAATATCAATTATACATTTTGATCCAAATAAGGATTTCAATGGCCTCTGTTAATTCATTTTTTTTTGTACTGGGGATGGAACTTGGGACCTTGTGCTTGTGAGGCTGGTGTGGAACCACTGAGCTAAATCCCCAGCCCTGTTAATTCATTTTTAATTATTTTATTTGTGTAGACATTTCATCTTTCAGTTCAATGATTGTACATATAGATTTTTACATTTAAAATGTTTGGATCTATTCTCTTTAACTTTGGAAAGGTAGTAATAATTCATCTATTAAAACATCAATATTAGAGAGAAAGGATCAGTTGCTTTAACAAAAGGCAGAGTGATTTAGATGTAATAAACTGAAAACCTTTTTTGGCATAGATAGTGATCAATAAGCTGCTGCAAGTACAGATTCAGAGAAAAAGAAAGCCATGGAGAAAATTAAAAGTTTTTATTCTCAATGACAATCTTAGGCTCACATATATTTGGAAATAGAACAAGTTTGTGTGTGTGTGTGTGTGTGTGTTTATGTTTGTTTACTGGAAGATTCTTCCTTTTCTCTTTCACTCTGAATCAGTAATAGAGGCCACTGCAAAAATGCAGATGGCCAAGTTGAGGGTGTAGTTCAGTGGTAGAGTACTTGTCTAGCATGTATGAAGCCCTGGATTTGAGTCCCAGCACTGCTAAGAGAAATTTTTAAAAAAGTAGATAGACTTTGCATTGTAGATACAAACAAGTTGATGCCTTAGGAGAACTGAGGTGGATATAGGAAGACCTCAGTTGTCTAAAGGATCTATAAGTTTAGGGTTACATTGTTGCATACAGTGGCCATTAGACAAATGGTACTATTTGAATTTAAATTAATTAAAGCAAAATAAAACAAATTCAGGTGCATTAGCCATATTTCAAGTGCTAAATAGACACATGTGGCTGGTAGCTATTATACTAACAGTACAGAAGTGGGCCATTTATATCATCGCAGAAACTTCTATTGGACAGCACTGCTGTAGGGATTGACCTAAATTGTCCTAGAGGAAAGAGTAGTGTAAATCAAGAGACCTTCTAAGAGGAAAGGATGGGTGAAATCTAAATGTTTTTGGCCAACCTAAACAGTGGCCAAGACTAGGGTATTCAATAATCAGAGACAGTATAAAAGGTTAACAACGTGGTCCATATGAGCATGGAGCAATACCCTAAACACAACCAGCAGGTGTTGCAAGGTGCACCAAGGTTGTGAGGCATAGAAGGTCCAGACATCACAATAAGCTGACCTGGCATAGTGAAAACAGACGTACCTCTGATCAACCCCAGACTTGTGATTCTGATGCCTGGTATAGGATTACAGACCCAGAGGCCATAACTGGGATGTGAGAGATTATTATTTGGAAAATTTATTGATAAATCTGTGAGAAAAACCCATACAAATTGGTTGTAGAAGCACCCAGAAGATGGACTGGTCTTCAGAAGACTGAAATGTACAGATATATAATTTAGAGAGGTCCATGACTGCCCACGTCATAATTTTAGTTAGACCTGGTTTAAGACAAGACAGAAAAAGAATAGGTTTCTCCTAAGGCCATTAAAGAATCTATTTGATTAAATTAGAATTCTTCAGAATTTTCATGGGGCAGTTTACTTTTCATATTCATGGTGTTTCATTCCATTTTTTCACTCACTATTCAGTCAGCAAATAACTATTATGTATCAGGAGACACAGCAGAAAATAGGCAAAATTTCTGCCATCTAAGATCTTACACTTTAGTGGAGAGAAACAGACAATAAAATTGGAAACAAAATGGTAAAATATGTAATATATCTGATGGTAATAAATGTTGTGGAAAAAAATAAGTGTTGTGGAGAAAAATGAAGTAGGAAAATGGTGTGGAGGAGTTCTGATTTTAAGCACTGTTGGAAAGCCCAGTGGTCACAGAAGACCTCACTCAATAAAGGTAAAATGCAGGCAATGACCTGAAGCAGGAAAGGAGATAGCCCATGAAGATAAATGAGTCAAGGGAAGAGTTGGGAGAGTACTCTATTTAGGGAACAGCAAGTTGTCACGTGGATGGTGCAGAGTGAGGAAGGGACTATGGCAGAATGTGATTAAAGATCACTGGACATAGCGTTCATAGGCCATTAGGAACTTTTCCCTTTTCTCCACATGATATTGGAAAGAGACATTTGGAGGATGTTCAGCAGGGATTGACATGTCCTGATTTAGATGAAAAAGAAGCACTTTGAAATTAGTTTGAGAAAATTATGCATAGAAACGAAGATAAGAACAGAAAGACCAAGGAAAAGGTACTGCAAAAATTTAGGCAGTGATAATATGGGATTGGAATAGAGTAGGGAAGCAGTATTTATCAAACATTTTGTCTTAAAGCATGTTTATACTCCTAAGAATTATTTAAGACTTCAAAATTTTTTGTTTATGTGGGTTATATCTGTCAGTATTTTCCATATTAGAAATAATATATTTATTTAATTTACCTAAACATGATAAAAATAAATCTATACATTATAAAAAATATATTTTCAAAAGAAAAATAATTAGTGACAATAGGAGCATTGCTTTACAGTTTTATAGATTTTTCTAATGTTTGATTTAATAGAAAACAGATTCTTGTATCTGTTATTGCATTCAATCTGATGTAATGTGTTGTTCTGGTTAAAGTCTTTGAGGAAGTTAGTTGAACATAGAATCTACAACTGTATCAATGAACTTTTTATGCTGCTATACTAAAACTATTAGCCTGTATTAATGTGAATACATCTTTATTCAGGACTAATTGATAACATCATGCACTTGTCATGTAGAACATATCGTTAAACTGACTTACAAAGATTTTTTAGGCATTGACACATTTTATTAAATTTAAAAAATCACAATCACTAATATCATCACCAATTTCATCAAAAAAGCTTGTATTAGGAAGCTGTCAAGATCACAATAGTTGAGCTGAGTCTCCCAAAATTCTAATTCCCCTTTGAAATCTTGAATATTATCATTAGCATAAATTTCTGTGATTTCTTTTTCTTGAAGTGATGGGCTCATTTTGTGAACTTTTCAAGAAAATATTTGCCACCTAACCAATTTGCGTGATGATAGCTTGTCTATTAGTTGTTCTCTTTAGTAAAAATGGTGTTCCATGGAAAAAGTGGTTACGTAAACGTGCATCACAAATAATTGTGCAAACAACAAAGCTTTACATCGTGTGACAATGTGCTTTATGTATATTTCTTATTTTATCAACTAGAATATAATAAAAACATAAACTCATAAGTTGATGGTACAATAAAAAATCAGTACTATTTCATCAAAAGCATTCTTAGGTGAAGCTATCCCCTTTTTCCCCCTCTTTCTTTTCCCTCTCTATCCACACTGTGTGGCAGTGAAGGGTACACGCCCTCAAGAACAAGTTAATGCTTGCTATGGTTTTAATGTGTCCCTTCAAAAATTCAAGTGTTGTCATTGTGATGGCATTGAGAGGTGGGATCTTTAACTGGTGATTGGGTCATTTGGGCTCCTAGCTAGTGAATGGATTGGGACTCTTTACAAAGAAGACCATAAGTAGTGTTCATTAGCTTGCTCTTCCACATTCTGCTATGTGAGGATGTAGTATACTTTCCCTCTGGTGGTTTTGGTTGCAGACATGAGAGCAATCTTGAAAGCTCTGAGCAATCTTCATCTGCCAAACCTGTCAGCACCTTGATTTTAGACTCCCCAACCTTCAGAACTGTAAGAAAATAAATTGTTCTTTATAAATTATTCTGTCTCAGTTATTTTGTTATAGTAAATGGACTAAGACAATGCAATGCACCTATGAGCTATTGCCTCAATGTGTGCTAGGATACTAACATTTTGTTTCAGCATGGCTTTTTTGTTTTCCCATCACTGCAAGTATCAGTGCTGTTTAAGAGCTAAATAATATTTGATTATGATGAAAAATGTTTCCCCTTGAAGTGACAACCTTACTTTTTTGGATTCTCCTTTCGTTGAATATTTCGCAGTCCACCTGAGAAGGTATTGTGAACTCCCAAGGGTTCATGGGCTGTAATATGGAACTACTACAGTAGGAAGTGAGATAATCTGCTTTTGAATACATTTGAATGATTCATTGATGTTTTAGAGGGTATATGAAAATACAAGAGTCAAAGATAATTCCTAGGTTGATGTTCTGGACAGTTGGAGAATGGTGTTACCATTTGATGTGTAAGACTGCAGAAGGACCAAGTGGTGGGCTAGGCTGGGAGGAACAGGGGTGAGAAGGATGTGAAATAGAAAGATCAGGAGTTAGCTATTGACCTCATCTCTGACAGTGCTTTCCTTCCTTCCTCCCTCTTTCCTCCCCTCCTTTTCTCCATTTCCTTTCTTTCTTTCTCTCTTACTTTGTAAGCTTGGAGTGGGAAAGGTGTTAATTCTTATTCTGCCTTATAAGTATCTGATAATTTATGTAGCCATTTCTGGGTAAGTGAATGGCTTTCTTGGTCCTGTTAAGAACTTTTATTTCATTTGGGAAACTCTTTGCTAGGACTCTGAAGAATAGTGCTTTTTAATATTAATTTCTGAGTCAGAGTCCTTTCAAAATCTGACAACAAATATGGACTCCTAGTGTAATGCAGTTCTAATGTTAACTGCCCAAATTTAGCATAAGACTCCACAGGTTTAAGAGTATGGTCTTTTCTCCAGATTCTGGTCACAAGCTTGGGGATCCCAAGGCTTCCTGGGATTACTAGCCACCAGACTACAAATTTGGGGCTTACCATGATTTAATTAGGTTTATTAATTCACTAGAACAACTCATCAAGGCAGCATTATATTTAAAATTACAGTTTTTTTAAAAAAATAGAAGATATAAACCAGGATCAGTCCTGGAAGAGACATATAGGTAGAGTTTCAAACACAGTTTCCATTGTTTTTTCTCCATAGGGTCAGCATGGCTCACCCCATCTTCTCCTCACCCCCATTGATGTACCAATGTGTTCACTAACTAGAAAACTCATCTGAATCTTGATGTGTGGATTTTTATTAGTATTTCATTACATAAACATGATTGATTGAATCATTGGCCACATATTTGAACCTATCTCCAGTCTTTCTTCTCTTCCCAGAGGTCAGGTGGACTCAGACTCAGCCTTGCAATCACATGGGTGGTCTTTCTGGTGGCCAACCCCTGCTCAGAGTTATCTCATTAGTTATAAACTCAGGTGTGATCCAATGGATGGATGAATAACACACTCTTTTCACCCAAGAATTCTAAGTGTTTTAGAAGTTCCATGCCAATTACACAGCAACCATCTTCATTGAAAGCACACATTTGTACAGTCAACTTTTGCTTAAAATTTCAAGAGTTAATGGATACTGGAAAACTCCAGATTATAAAAGCTCATGATTATACAAGCAAAGACTGGCTTCCCAAATGTGAAACTGAGGCCCAAACCGGCTTCTGCCTTAAACTTACAGGCAAATGAAGAGATACCAGGCTTGAGATCCAAGACCTTCATTCATAGAGTCCTAGGAATGCTTTTATTAATCCAGCAAAGGAAAATTACAGAAAATTCAATGGTTTGTATGCTGCAGATAGGTAAATAAAAAGCATTAATTTGTTGGGTAAAAGTGTTGGAGAGAGCAGAGGTTTTTAAGAATAGTGATTATCTACATAGTAAGGGTTACAGAATTTCTGCATGTGGAACTCAAGAGTCAGGAATTTTGATTTCAGCAATCTCATATGAGTAGACCTCCCAGCACAGTAGATCAAGCCTTCCCTACACAAGGCATTCAGTGCATTTTTGCTTATTTATCACTGCAGGAATTTTTGGTAAATGAAATGGAGACTATTCTTCCAGTGCCTATAACTGATGACTGGTCATGTGCATTAGACAAAAGACTGTATCCAACTGAAGAAGACATTTACTTGAAGCAATTTGTATGTGAAGCTATGAGCAGCTATTGTGTTCACTAGGTGCATGGGTCTTGTAGCAGATTTTTGAAAAACTACTGTGCTAATTCAGTTGATGCAGTCAAATTTTGAGCAAGCTCATTACATTCCTACTAAGTTAAATTTTATTCATTTTCACAAAATTGTACGAGGTAGGCATTTTTAGTACTTTATTTTTTTAAATTGGTGTCTTGAAAAATAGACACATTAGATATACAAAGTAGAGAATGGAATTTATCATGGTCAAATACTTGATATAAAATTGTTTAAGTTGCTTCAATTATACAAATAATGAGCTTTTGCATTTTACTCTCTATGAAGAAGTGAATTCACTCTATCATGAAGCGCAAGATGAATTCTTTAGGACTCTAAGGAGGAAATTTCATAAATAGTATTCTATTAAGGTAAGAATACCAGCATGTCAGTAATGTAGATGTCAATTAAAGGCATGCACTTGTGTTATTATATCATAGAATAAGTGCTTAGTCATATTTATATCAATCTGATATTGGAAAGTTTATGAAAGCAAGCTTAGCTCTTCAGATTTACTGTATCAATCAATATTTAAATGATCTTATACAAAGTCAATAAATACAGTAGTTCTTTGAAGAGAATCACTGAGTCCTGTATAATTTGAAGAGAAATGAAATCATTTATGTCTTAAAATATAAACAGGATTATTCTTCTCTCCTTATTTTGATTTTTAGAAATACATATATACATATATATATATGTATACATATATACACACACATACACTACATAAACTGTTTAGTGTTTAAGTTTTTGAGGGCAGGGATGATAACATTTTTTACTCACAATGCTTTAAATTTAGCTACTAGTATATACTCAAGAATAATTAATGAAATAAAGGACTTGAAAGAACGTCTTTCAGACCAAATGAAATGAATGTCTAATGGCAAAAGTTTAGTTATTATGAGTTAACTTTTTGGCAAGAGATTCTACTTGGTATATTTAAATCATGTTGTCTACTCTGATCACCTCTGAGTTAAATATCGTTTTCCCATCTAAGTACTATCCAGGCCCAATCCTGCTTAGCTTTGCAGATCAGACAAGATCCAGTGCATTCAGGGTGGTAAGGCCATAGACCTGAGTTAAATATTGTAAAACCTTGGGTTATAAGTAACTTATTCTGCAGGTGTTTTGAAACATGAGCAAGCATTTATAATAAATTTTAACTTGATAAATGAGTGATGTCTTCAAATACAAGTGGTACATGATGCTAAAAAAAAAGGCAGAGGAATACCTCACTTCAAATGACATTAAGAAGGTGTGTAAAATGTGGGAAACAGTGCAAAATTTTGTAGAAAGGCACATCCAAATAAGGCTGTAGCAATGCAAGCAGTGAATCTATTTAATAACAAGGCAGTGTCACATTTTCATGAAATCCTCAAAAGGAGGCAAGAGTAAGGTTAGGTTTCTTGTTAAAGTTGCACAAAAAGAAAAGCATTTCATCAAGCCAGCCAATAGACAGCAGTGATTCTGTTAGTGATAGTGAAAGTTGTCCTACACAGTAACCCTCCTCTCTCTTGTCTGCTTCACACCAGCCATGAAGGTTTTCAAAGGTAAGTGAAGGTTAATTTGTTTATTTTTCTTTATATTATGGTTTTTCTTAATTGTTTTGTATTATATTACAGTATTGTAATCACTTATATGAATATTTTTGGGTTGTGGAACAAATCATCTGAGTTTACATTATTATTTTTGGGAAAATTTGCTTTGATATAGAAGTGCTCTGAATTACAAGCATGCTCTAGAATGGATTATGCTCACAAACAAAAGTTTTTTTATACTTGTTCTGTAATTTGGGGCATGCCAGGAAATTTAGTATACAGATTTTTTTGAGTAAGTGCTTTGGGACTTTGAATAAGTATTACAGATTTGAGAGAAAGCAAGATCCTCAGTATGGCTAGAGTAGGCTGAATGAGGAGAGGGGTTGTTAGTACTCATAGTAAAGCCTCAAAGGCCACTGAAAGAACTTTGGTTTCCACAAAAATGTAATTGGAGAGTGTTCAGCAAAGGAATACTTCAAGATACTTGGGTCTGAAGGGGTTGGATGTGTAGCACAATGGTAGCATGATCTCAGCATGATATTAATCTTCAGCACTGAGAAAAAAGTGCAGGTATAGGAGGGGCAAGGCTGAAGGAGGGAGAGCAGGAGCAAGACTATTGTAATAATTCAGAAGCCAAACAGTGATGGTGGGAGCAGGGTTGAGCCAATGGAGGTGGGGAGAATAAGTCAGATTTTGAATATATTTTGATGTTAGAACTATCATGACTCAGTCACTCAGTCACCCTTGTATTAAGTTTAGAAATAGAACATAAAGAGAGATATCCAACATCAAGTCCTAAAAATATAGTGGACACTTTATTTATAACTCCATTCATGAGGGATGGTTGTAACTGAAGTTGGTTGTAAGTGAAGACTATTTTTCCCATAAGAAGTAATGGAAATGCCCCTTATTCATTCTGAACCTCCCAAAGCACCTCTTAACTAACATTTTAATAATAAAAAAGGGTTGTATAATGTGTAAAATTTACCAGAAACACAAATAATTTTTCAGAAAGTTATAAAATGTGCCTAGTTTATCAGAAACAACAATTTCATACTGTACTCACCATTCAAGTTGACATCTTTGGCTTGAGGGAAGGGAGGATGAATGGAAGGTGGCTGTTGTGTGGAAGGAGAGGCCCCTTCTATAAGAACATCAGGAATCTGGCTCTTTGGTGTCCTTTCTCTCCTTAGGAGAGTTTGTATCCCACTAGGACCCATTTCTGGCTCACTAGGTTTCAACCTTTTCAGAAGTAAAAACTGGCCTAAGGTTGTTTGTTTCTGTCTTTAACCCTGTTCTGTAGTATGAAATGACATTGTCATTAAGCAAGTGAATGCAAAGATTGGCTTTTTTCTGTCTGGGTCAGTCTCCCATACAAATGTCTGTAGCTGTTTTCCATTTTTTTTTCAGGATTTCCTTTATTTCGGAAGAAGAACTTTGATGCACTGATTGTTGATACTCCCCCTCCTTGTCAAAAAGCTCCTCAGATGTCATTCTCTGTTGCTCAGCCAGAAGTTGTTGAAGTTCCTCTGAAAACAATTCCTCTGAGTGTTCCTCCACCAGTTCCTCAACATCACTATTGTCTACCTGCAAGCCTATGGTCTCTGTTATAGTGACAATGTGATCAACCACATGGTCAATTGAAGACTCAGGCTCCTCTATATAGCCTTCAGAGTCTCTCTCCTGTATAATTTTAGGCCACACTTTCAGTTGAGCCAATCTCAGTGTCTTTAGAGAAATGTTGGCCCAGGATCTCTCAAGTAATCTCACATAAGAAAGGATGTTTTAATGTTCCTTACATAACTCTTTAAGGATTAAAGAAATCTGTATCTGAGACCGTCTGGAAGCACTTCATGAATAGTTCCTTGGTGTATAGCTTCTTAAAGTTAGCTATAATGCGCTGGAGTAGAGCAGTTATATTAGGTGGGAGGAACTTGACTGAGAGCAGTGGGAATTCTTCAGCTAAGTCTTCTTATAAATCTCGTGGGTGAGCAGAAGCATTGTCCATAATGAGGAGCACCTTGAGTGGTAAACCTTTGTCCTCTAGATAATTCTTAACAATAGGACAGAAAGCCTTCCTGATCCACTTAAGAAAAACTACTCTTCTTACCCATGCTTTTGTGTTAGATCTCCACATGACCCCTAGCCTATTCTTCATGACTTTATGTTTTCTGAATTCTCTAGGGATCTCAGAGTGATAAACCAAAAGGGGCTTTACCTTGAGGTCACCGCTGGCATTGGCACATTTTGATAGGTTTGTGGCCTGGTATTTTCTTTTCTTCCTGGGTAATGTATATTCTCCTGGGTATTTTCTTCCAGAAAAGTCCAGTTTTATCACAGTTGATAATGATGTGAGCAAAAGCCATTTCTCTGTGTCATCATTTCATAGTATGTAATTTTAGCAGCCCTTTCACCAGGACTGGCTGCTTCACTATGGCTAGTTATGCTATGAACCCCAGTTCTCACTTTAAAATTGTGAAACTACTCCTTACTGGCATAAAATGTTTAACCTTATCACTCATTGAGGGATTATCCTTTATGAGATCTGCATTCATAGCCCTAGCTTTTTCACAAATTATAGACTCAGATAGGTTATAACCTGCCATCTGCCTTTCCTTTATCTACACTAATAATAGCCTTTATACCTCATCAGTGACTTACTAATATGAGGGACACACTTAGCAACACTAGCTTCCTTATACAAATCTTTTCTCTGTAAGATTGTTGAGGTGGTGGATTTCAACATGCTGTACATATTAGCAAGGTCAGCTACACGAAAGCCACTCTCACATTTCTCTACAGTTTCCTTCTTTTCATTTGTGATAGCTTTCTTTACCTTCTCTTCCTTCCTTAGCTTCTTTTTCAGCTTTTTGGTGGGCTGCTTTGATAGCAGTAATTGTAGCAATTATATAAAGCACTTACTGAAATCATGTCCACAAACATGTGCATCTGGGCTCAGACTGATCCTTATGTATGCTTACATATGCTTTTCTGGGAATGCAAGTCTATTTACAACCATTCAGGTTGTAACTCAAGATTTTGATCATAAGTTAAAACTGAAATTCCGGCTGTAACCCAAGTTGTTTGTACAAGAAGTTGGTTGTAACTTGAGGGTCCACTGTATTTTGTTCCTAATTTTTGATGATGTATATAAGTATACTTCAGTGCACATTTAAATTTTTTATTTATTTCTCAAAGTAAACATGACACATTAAATTTCTTAATAAATTATTTTTATCTCACATAATAAATTTAAAGTAAATAAATGATGTGCATCATATTTGAAAAACAAAGCAATCATTTGCCTTTTTGTATATTGTAAACAATAAAGATTTAAAAGTAACTATTATGTATTATCTTTAATAATATGTCAATATCTTAAAATTAGTTCTTTAATATTTTACTGCTTTGTAGAGCTATAATTGACAATAAATTGCACATTTAAATTGAACCTTTTCATAATTTTTATATAGATATATAATCCATAACTACAATTAAGACAATGATCATATCCATCTCCTCCCAAAGTTTCCTTACATTCTTTTGTAATGCAAGTAGAAGAGTGGTTGACTATGGGTATATGCCTGCCTGGGCCAGTATCATGGGAAGACTCAAGACAACATTATATTTTCCTGGGGAGGCAGGTCAGAGAAGTCCTAAAGAAGGGGTAGAATTTTCAAAGTAGATGAAGTGAGTGAGGAAATGAATAATATTACAGTTAAGATGAAAATGTAAGGAGCCTAATGGCATATTCAGGGCATAATTAGGACATTAAGAGAAGAAACTTACTTCTGCTACTTATTAACTATGTGTCCTTGATTATGTTCTATTTCAGAGCTTCATTCTTGAAGCTGTAAAGTGAAATAATAGTATCTATCTTGTATTGTTTTGAGGATTAAAGATATAAATATATGACACTTTATGTCATACATAGCTGACAATCGATAAGTGGTTGCTACAACTATTATTACTACAACTGTTTCTACTATTACCATTCCTTTTAGCATTTCTGATACATAAAGCTTAAAAAGGAAGCAAAGAGTGGGGCATGGTGCCTCACACCTGTAATTTCAGCATTCTGAAGGACCGAGGTAGGAGGATCACAAGTTAGATCCCAGGTTGGGCATCTTAGCAATTTAGTGAGACCTGTCTCAAAATTAAAAAAATAAAAAGGGTTAGAGCCCAAAGGCCCTGATTTCAGTCCTCACTACCTTCAACACAAACAAATAAACACAAACAAGGGAGCCAATGGCGATCAAACTAGAAAGGTAGGCAAGATTGAAGCTACCAAGAGCCTTGAATTCAATGTTAATACACTCTCACTTGATTCTGTGGCTTCTGAGTTACTAAGTCTTAAGGGATTTTAGCAGAGGATTAATATTTTTTTTGAAGTTGGCTATTCACACCCCTGCTTTTGAAACCAATATACTGGGGATGATTGAGAGATGATGGACAAAGTTAGGTAGCCCACAAATACATTAAATATGAGATAAGAGTCAAATTACAATTTAAAACTTGCTAAAGATAGTGTGCAACATAGATAGCTATAGGTGGAGCACATATCAGGCAAGACACATATAACAACCTAATAATACATAAATAAAAAGATAAGTAGATAGAATTTCAGTTCTGTCTCCCATTTAATATGTGATTCTTCCTTACCCGAGACCACTTTTCAACAGAGTTAGGTTAACTAGTTATTCCTATCATATTTCTACCACTTCCTGCAACCTTTCCCAATAAAAAAGATACCTAGTATTTCATTTTATTGAATACTTGGCCACTTCTAATTGTAAAGTTACACTTAATCAAAAAGCTGGATTCACACTGAAGTAATCGACTAGCTAATTACTCTCCTGGGATTGTGGCCTTAGATTAATCATTACAAATAATGGGAAACTAGATAAACTTAACTCTTTTTTTCAGAGCTTGAATTTCAAGCAAGGAGAAAATAGTATTATTTTTATGGTTTTAAATTCTCTCAATTTCTAGATGATGCAGCTGTGTCCTCATTGTATTTTATGGCCAGGAAAAAAAGCCCCTCAGCAGTTCCTATAATTTCAAATTTATAACTATGTCCAGGGTAATTCACCCATAAGCCAACTAGAAATAAAAATAGAACAGATAGACCCATCTGTTGGGATGATTTCTTAACTGTGGAAAACATTTTCCTGTCTTTAAAAGCAAAGCTGTAAAATCTCTATAAATTTCAATCCACAAACCATGAAACTCTAATTTTTCCACTTCTCTAGTCACTTTGAGTAAATGATTTTTGCATATATGAAATGTCAAAAATCAACAAAATGATCCAAGGTAGTGTGAGAGATTGATTTTTGACTACACAAAAGCCTTCTAAGTGATAGCAAAAAGATTCTTCATGTAAATTAGAACCAAAAAGAATTTTATGTTGCTTGGTACTTGTATTGGAAGATCTGTATCTTCAGATAATATATTTTTCTGCTTTATAAGTGATTTTTCAGCACTTTATCTCATTGTTTTTAATTAACTGTGTATTTTCTTAGTAATTTTAAAATTAATCTTCCTTTAAACCATTTCTCTCTATTTTTAAAAAGGTCTCACTTAAGAATACTGATAGTTTTATTTAAATAACCCTCATAAAGTCATTATTTAAAGGGAAAAATCCCTTATTGTGAATATTTCAGACAAAAGTAACTGTTTTGCTTCAATATTTTGGTGATAAGTCTACCAATTTCTTCTTCATTTTGCCTGTGTAGACCTTTAGCAGCAAAACCAGCTTTCTATTATATAAAGAATATGACCTCTGATATTTTATGTGATGAAGGCCAAATCATATGGAGTGGTTACCATTTGTGCAGCTGAAACTCCTCTGATTGAAAGCCACACATATATATTTTGGGAAATGAGAGGTCTTACCACAAAGTACCACATAAACACAGTCTTTTCACTTGCTACGAGACAGTAACAGCAAACACAATGGAACACAAGTGCTTTTCAGATAATGCCTGGCATCACCACACAATCATTCTTCACCAGTCTCAGGTCTTCCCAATGTGAGAACAGCAAGGGGAGAAGCACCGTGACAGTCATGCTATGGCCACACTTTCACCATTAGTGGAGGTGTACTGGGAAGAGACACTTTTTAATGCAACCATCATCACCCTCCAAAGTGTTTCTGATCTCATGGTCCTAAACAGTGTAGGAGTCTGACACAATGAAAGAACATTTAGTTCCATGAAAAGCCCATAGTTGTGGAACTGTTATTGGGTAGCACCTTTAAAAATGGCACATCAAACAAAAGTATTTCAGGTCTATTTTGTCTCAAACAAAGAATTGGAGGAGACAAGCCAAAAATGGTACTAAGAGTTTATTTAAAGGTGAGAGGTGAAGGGGTGGGAAGAACAAAAGAAGGGGTAAAAGCAAAAATAAAGTGCACTCTGTGTCTGGGAGATATAAGGTGGGCTACCATGAAGAGTTATGATATTGAGCTCCTTATGCTGTCTGATCTAGTTTAAGCTGTCTACATTTCATGGGAGCTCACAAGAAGTTCTACCTACAGGGTCCTGGCATTGTCTTTGGACCTTATATTGACAGGTGCTGGCCAGTTCTCCAGCCAGATTTCCCATGCCCTACCTCCTATATCTTTTCCCCCTTAGAGACCTAAATCTCATAAATCTCTATGGGTTGCTGAAGGAATGGAGGTCTCTGTCTTCTATAGCTTCTTCAAGATAGAAGGGACTGTAGACCCTACCTATTAGTCATTATATACTCTCCAACTACCTTGGGGTGTTGTGGCTTGTGGCTGGGTAGAAGAAAAAAAAAACCTGTCAGAAAATAATGAGAAAAGAATTAGTGACCATCAAGTTTCCTGTTTCATGGGAGAAAGAAACTTTACTATACTAGCTCAAATGTGAGGAGCAGGTCAGATTTCCATGCTTCCTGTAGAAAAGAATGTATGTCAGAGAGGTATGTTAGATAAAATTATCAAGAGTCTGAAAGACATGGCCTTAGCAAGATCTTGTTTATTTATCTGTAACATCACTAGAACTTTGCTTTTTGAAGAGAAATCTCAAATCTTCCAGAGGCCTACAGGAGAAAATTTTTCCTTTTGGGTAATCTTGTTCTTTAGAAACAGTTCAGGTGAGACTAATTTTCATCTAGAACAATGAATCCAATTATCTGTCTTGCCACCTTTACTGTAGTGGGTGTTGTGATGATCACTGAAACAGGGCCTTTCCATTTTGACTGGTCATCAGGTGCTCCCTCTCTTCAAGTTTTTGCAAGCATTTTGTCTCCAGGGCAGACCCGAGGTGGTCCCCCTGGGGCAGGAGCTGGGAGGACTCTGTTCCCATACATTTGGATAGCTTGTTGTACTTGGTCTAGATTGGTGAGATATTATAAGAATCTCATAGTCTCTGGGTCTACTATCATATCAGAGGATAGAAATGGCTTTCCATATAGCATTTCAAATGGGCTCAAACTTTGCCTAGTTTTGGGCAGTTTACACATTCTCCTAAGTGCTACTGGAAGCAATTGGAGCCAGAACTCAGATGACTCTTGGCAAAATTTTTCAGAGCTCTCTTTAGGATCTGGTTGGCTCTCTCTACCTTTCCTAATGATTGAGGAAGTAGAATGAAGGTGATACTTTATTCCTAAATCCTTTGCCACTCTCTGAGTTATTAGGGAGGTAAAAGAAGATCCATTGTTGTGCTGGGGATTTAGCTCAGTGGTGCCACCACCTGCCTCTCAAGTGCAAGGTCCTAAATTTTGTCCCCAGTACCAAAAAAAGAAAAAAAGAAGATCCATTGTCACTCTGGAGAGAGTGGGATAGTCCAAATCCAGAGATGATTTTTTAAGAAGTACCTTGATTACCTCAGTAGCCTTTTCTGAATGGGTAGGAAAGGCTTCCATCCAGCCTGTAAAGTGTCAATTAGGATCAATATTTGTTTAAATCTTGTACAAGGTGACATATAGGTAAAAATTGGTAGTCCTCTTCAGGATATATCCCTCTCCTCTGTACAGGTTCTAATGAAGGAGGCAGTTTGGGCTTGCCTGGGTTGTTGTAGGCACAAAGTGGACAGGCTTTGCAGACTTGTTGGGTGATTGTTACTAGTCTTAGTCTGGTGAAAATCTGAATGACTATTTCCCATTTGTCACTATGTCCCTTAAGGAAAGACCAGAATGGTTCCACTCAAGGTTTGGGAATAAGGCTAGGGCTTTGAGGGACTGTAGATCTGCCCTTTTTGCTTTCCCATTAGCCTTTTGATTTTCCAAGGAGACTTTAGACAAAATCTCTTTGGTGCATTATTGCAATTTGCTTGGGAAGATGGACTGTCTCTAGGAGTTGTAGAATTTCCTGTCTGTGTTTTATAGAAACAAAACTACTTTCATCAGTGAGTCACATTTTCTCAGGGTTTTGGAGGGGGAGGTCACTGATGTCCTGCCTGCTTGCATAGGTTGGGGAGATTACTTGTTTAGAAGAGTGACTAACTTTTGGGGAGAGAAGAAATAAAAAATTCTGATTAGTGATCCCCTTGGCCCCAACTATGTCTATAGATTCAGAGGAGAGGCTTTTAGAGAAGTCAAAACAGCACTAAATTGGCTCACTTATAAAGTCCAGGATTACTAAGAGTTTCTCAGAGGAAATGGTGATATTCCTGGATAGGGTATTTCAGGTTCCCCTGTGCCTCTTCAGTAAATGAGGGTTTTGGCTGGCCCAGCTCCTCTCTGGAAATAGGGACAATCAGACCTCCAGTGCCAAAATTCAGGTGCATTAGGTGTCTCATATATGAAGAAGGGCCCAGGTGGAGTCTTGGTGCAATGTTGTTCCCAGTGTCCAGTTTTTTGTGCTTAAAACAGGAATTCTTTCATTGGTTATCCCTGGGTTTTTCCTTAGATGATCTGGGTGGGTTTAAAGCATTACCAATTGCAACAGCTATGATCTTAGGCTTTATTTTCTCCCTCCTCTGAGTCCTAATTGTTGAACACAAAAAAGGTTGCATGCAGGAATTGGGAAATAAGTGTGTATAGCCCCATCTGAAATTTCTGCAGTCTTTGACAAATATCTGGGATTATAAACTAGAATATCATCTCATTTAAATGCAAAAAGAAGTTCAGAGTGGAGGAATGGAAAAAATGCATGTCAAATCTAGATTGAGAACCAATTAGTGTCCCCTGGAATTTGGGAAAGAATTGTATATGTATCTGCCACTAGAGGATAGATTGGAATGACAGCCTCATTAATGTGGCAGATATCTGGCACCATCTCACATTCTCCTGATTAGTATATTTATGAAAGACTCAACACACCTTTTCATCTGCCTGGTAAGAGCAGCTAGCATATCAGATATCATTTTTAGTCCCTCACTAGTATTACCAGTCCCAGTTTGGTATTACTGAAGGGAGAATAGCCTTTTCAGCATGTTTCTGTTTTCTTTTTAAATCACATTGCTCATTTATATAGTTTTTAACTTCTTGTAAGATTCCTGATCTCTCTGCTTTACAATGTTGGGCATCTGTCACTATAAAAGGGGCCTGATTTATTGGCCTGGATGTTGTAAAGAGAAGGTTGAAGAGAACTCCCACTATAATCAGGCAGGTCAGAGAGACCCACATCCCCCTTAGAGACAAATGGGGGTTCCAGAACAGGGTCCTTCTCTTAGTTTTTGAGCATTTCCTGTGATACAGAATCACAAAAGCCTGAACATAAGGCATTTTACTCCACTTTTTTATTTCAAGTTGAAACAGTGTAAGTGGAGAATAGTCTCATAGTTTAAGTACCATCCCATACTCATCTTTTGCCACTTCTTGGTTCATATTTAACCTATTCCATATGATAACAGTACATAAGTTATTCTTGTTTTACATTGTCAGGGTCAAACCTGTTCTATTAGTCAAGGATATGACCTAGTGCAAAGTCAGTGGACTCTGAGTGGTGATGAAATCCAAGAGGTTTACCATTGCCTCAGCTTGGGGCCTGTAGAAAGAAGGAGACATCAAGGCCCACACTCCTTAAGGTGGCATCCGCTCATAAGAAAGAGGTTCCCCTTGTGAGATTTTACAATACCTGAATAGATGTCACTATTCAAACCTTAGAGTGCTGCTGGCAGCATTTTCCACAGAAGAAAACCTTTGTCTCCATACTTGGACCCATTAACTCCTTAGGGACAAGGTAGCTGGGCCATCTGTTGACCTTCCTAGTCTAAACACCTGTGAGGTAATACCAGAACTTTCCCAAATGAAGTTCTTTTAACCACCTAGTTGAAGCTGTTGATGACCCAACTTGTTCCTCTTGATGGCTTAGTTGATATTTCAAGTCCCTTGATGACTCTGCTTAAACAGAGTGAACACAAGTGGAAAAACCTCTCGTATTTATTCTGATGAAAAAAATACTAAGAACTGGATTTCATACACTCACAGTTATTTTAATTGACTTTTTAAATGTTAAATGTTATTCTGTTCAGGGATCAGTCATAGGTCTTTAACTTATATGCATTTAAACAGAGAAGCAAAAAAGCCAGACGATGATGGCCTCAGGCAGGTTCTTGGGCCACAGAGTGCGGTGTTGCTGGCACTGGGATCCAGCCAAAAACCTTGGGAAAATGAACAAGTTTTTTTTTTTTTCCCCTGAGTTTGCACCTCCTGCCCTGGAGCTAGGAATGGGAGCAGGTCTCTGGTGTTGCACATAGGCATGCATCTACCCTGTTGTATGTGCCCACATTTGCCTGGGGTTGCAGCCAAGGTCCTCTGGTTGTAGTTTCATTCTCCAAATGTTTCCTGACTTTTTAAAGGGTTAGTACACAGTTTTTATTTTGATGTGAGAAAGAAAAAGTTTCCTTTCCTGTTCTTACAAGTCCATATGTTGCTTAAAATTAGAAGCTTAGCTTGTAAGGCCAGTTATTAAAAAAGGGAAAAAAAGAGGAGATAGAGAAAAAAAAAGATGGCAGTGGCTGGTGATGCACACCCATGTAAAAGTTACACATGGTCCTGTAAAAAGACAAGATGGCAGCTGGCCAAATGGCAAGGTAATATGGCAGCACCCCAACCAAACCACAAACTTAGAAAAAGCCAATAGTAAACTACAGTAAGCAGAGACAAGGCTACCCCCCCACACACACCAAAAAAAGAGTAGCAAAAAATATAACACAAACTAAGAAAGAAAAGCCATTTATCACACTGGGATAAGTGGAGACCAGGTTAATTTTGAAGTACAATAAACAAACACACAGAAAATGAGGCATACTGGGGGAGTGTGGGAAAACAAGGCATACCCATGGTGGAGTGAATGCAAGGGGCTACAGTGAAAAACTAAAGGCCACCTTTCCTTCCTTCATCCCCACAGCTGGTCCAGGAAGCCCCTGGCAAACACCTTTAGAAGAATCCCTTGGTTTCTGGTTTAGGAGAGAGAGTCAGGGAAAGAAGAGAGAGAAGGAAAAAACCCTTGAGGAGAGAAACAAAAATTTTGTCTAACATGGGCCTTACCTTGCTCTCCAGCACCTGAGGCCCAGTCCTGGATGGCTATGCCAAAATGTTATCCCCAGTAGTTCCTTTAAAAATAGGTCTCCAAACAAAAGTATTCCAGGTCTATCTTGTCCCAAACAAAGAATTGGATGAAACAACCCAAAAATGGTGCCAAAAGTTTATTTAAAAGTGAGAGGTGAAGGAGTAAAGGAAGAACAAAAGAAAGGGTAAAAACAAAAATAAAAGTGCATGCTGTGTCTAGGAGGTGCCGTGTGGGCTACAATGAAGAGTCATGATATCGAGTCCTCAAGCTGTCTGGTCTTTACACTGTCCAAATGTTATGGGAGCTCATGAGGAGTTCTATATACAGGGTCCTGGTGTTGTCCTGGGATCTTTAATTGAAGGTCCTGGCCACTTCTTCAGCCAGCTTTGTCATCCCCTAGCTCCTATATCAGAACTAGTTATCTATGGAGAATGATTTTACTATACTAGATGCTTCTAGGTTGTTTCTACTCCCCTTCTTTTTTTAGTTCCTGGGGCTTGAACCAAAAGCTTTCACACTTAGCTACCTATCCCTAGCCCTTTTGTATTTTTTATTTTGAGACAGTCTTGCTAAATTGACCAGGCTTGTCTCAAATTTGTGACCCTCCTGCTTCAACCTCCCAGGGTATTGAGATTGCCCTTGTGCACCACTCTACCAGCTTCACTCATTTTTGTGTTCTCTTGTTTCTTTTTTCTTTCACCTACTAATTTATTCAATAAATATTCCACAGCCTCAACAGTGTGAAGGGGCTAGCCTGTGTTAGTGGGATTGAAGAGCATGTGAAGATGTGTCGTTTCTTCTTTCCTAGCACCAACTGAGTTGGCAAGAATTGAGTTTCATCATGAACTAAACTTTAGAAACTTCACTAAACTCTTTCAACACATAGACAACAAACTATGGTTTCTATGAAGATTTGATTATATATTTAGTTCGAATGTAAATTAAAATCTTTTCTTACAGTTCAGATAATTGGCATGTAGAAAGATGGGATTTAATATGATGAACTTTGGGGAAACTTCCAATCCCCAAATCAACATTAATTCTTTCCATAACTGCAGATAAAGAGGAATTTGTCCTTAGCTCATCTCAAGTATTTGTTTTTGTTCCTCTCTCTTTTTATGATGAACTCTCCCAAGTTCTTATAGTCAGTGTATACCAGAGAACTTTCTTAGGAAAGAGGTGCTGTCTGTCGACATGTTATTTTTTAACTTTGTTATGAATTTAAAACTATTTGTATTTTACTAGTAATTTAGAAATAAGACCACATTTGTCCAAGGAAATTCAAGAATAAATGACTATATGAGAGAGATATTTTGGGTATTTTTAACAGCAGAAAGTAACTTCTTTATACGGCATAAGATCAGACCTCCATATTGCACTCATTAAGGGGTTAACAGGTCTAATGGGTTTAATCTCCCTTCTGTTTGAAGTGTAGCTAACCCTTGGAATCACATGACTCTTTCAATCTTCTTTAAAACAGTATTTGATTTGAGTTATTCAATGAACAGTATTTCTGAAGTAGTACAGAATATAGGATTTGTCATAGATCTAAAAACAGTGTCAGGGATGAGTTATTAGAATGATTTGAAGGAGCAAATGATTGATTGTAATTAGAAAACAAACCGTATCCAAGTACTCAATCATCAGAATTCTTATAGGAAAGGAAACCTCTAGTGGAACGTAATTATACATAGTTCTCACACACCTGTTAATTCCATTTATAGAATCTTTTGTCTTCTAAAGAATTACTAGAATGATGCTGAAAAAAAAATAGTGGTGGAAACCAGAGACAAACAGAAATGGTAGCACTTTAGCAAGTCCTGACTTGCCATCAAATACTTCTGCACAAAACCTTTTTCCTGTAACAGCAAACCTTTCTTCATTCAATGCCACCAAAAGTCTGTCATGTGTTATTTCATATACTTAGAAATCTTGTGCCTTATTAGTTGGTAGATTCAGTGCCATACACTGTGCCTATGACTTAAGTGTTCATAAAGTATCCCTTGAAGGCTGAATTAATGCATGAATGTCAAAAAGCCTTAACCAAAATTCATATGCATGAAGAAAATTAATATGAATAAATAAGGAGCAGGGAATTAATGCACAAAAGGTAGATAGCAATAATTCAAGGTACAGTCATCATTGTCCAAATTTTCTGAGTTGGAGATTCAAATATATATTGGTATCTTCTAATAAAGTCTGAGTGGAAAGGACATGTTTGTAGAAATAGGAAATATAGCTTCAATTCTGAGATGCCAAAGGTGTTTGGGAAAACAGGTGTGACACAAGTAAACATGGAAAGCAAGAGAAAGGAAAGACAGAATATGGGGGAGAAAGATCTGCCTATGGATAACCTACCTTCTAATGGTCTAATTTGAGGTATTAAAAGTCTTAAGGGCAACAGAGCTGAAGGATTTGAAGCTGCCCTAACTTTTCTTGCCACTTCAGCTGTTAAGTTTAAACTATCTTTTGAAGTTTCATCTTCATCATCATAGTATTTTGTCCAGGTATTTATTTCAAGTTCAAAAGAAGAGGTAGTCAATGAGATAATTTATCACATTATGAATGCACACACATGCAAAAAATACTATGGGGCTTTGAGTCAGTTTTATGCCAACAAAATTAGGGCCTTACAGTCAAGTGACCTGTCAAGACACATTGTGAAAAGTGGATGGTATAGGTAATTTCTAAGTTACCTTCTATCTCACTGATGGGATTTTTGAGTCTCTTTTAATTGTAATTCTTTGCTGTCTGTTTTTGGTTTATATTTGTTCATGGAAAACTTTTGTTTTCTAAATTGAAGTATTCCAAACATAAAACATTTTATAGCTGATCCCATTTCCTAACAATTTGATTTCATGCCACATTTAAAATCTTTTAATATGCACTTGCATACCACATTTCTCTGAGTTTTTTATTCATCTCAACAGTAAGAATATCAAGGTGTTAAATAAGAAATAACTGAAACACTTGAACTAACACAAGTGGACCCTGAATATTTTAACGAATGGCTAATGGTTCTTATAAAATAGACTCCTGTCTTTAATTGCATTGCATTGGTCAGATCGAAAACTTCAACTATAAAATTAACAGTTTGAGTCTTGGACTCCTGTGACACACAGCTTAAAGAGGTCCTTGACAGTTTACAGAACAGCAAATCACATTATTATATCATATGATCAGAGTCAACATGGTATACCATCTGCGAAATTTATATTCTTCTAGTTTAAGAAAATGAACCTGCAAAAGTTACCTTCTGCACATTTTTTTCTGGAAATAATAATAATCAGACACTCAAAAGGTATTTATTAACCACCCATTCTTCCTCCTTTCACCTACATTTCCATTTGCTGTGGTGGCAAGAGGCAAGAGCATCTCAGGAACTCAGTTGCTTGTAACGTGGCCATCTTGTTGAGCTCTGACTTACATGATGATCTATTCAGAGGAGAATTATTATAAAAGTATGCGGCACTACCTGTGCGTACAATTGGAATTGGGTGGGGGAAATTATGGCAGTGTGCAAGGTTAACAAAGGCTTTATGGAAACTGACATCTAAGCTACACCTTGTAGGACTGGTTGACTTTTACAGCAGAAAAGAGGAGAATAGGCATTATTTGTGGAGAGATCATCAGGAGCCTGCCTGGCAATGAGAAAAGAAGAGGAAACCAGGCTAAATAATACACTAACTAGAGGAAAATTGCTTGTTGGTTGCTGTGGGAAATAATTATATTGGTAAGTGTATGTCTGACCATGGAGCCTTGAAATCCAAGTTGCGGAACCTAGGCTTGATGGAAAAGGAGTCACCAAAAATGATAAGTAGAGAGGTAATATTACGGAGGCCATGTAAAAGGGAGTTCAGAGCGGCACATAAAACAGTGGCTAGAAACCAAGCCTAAAGCATTGTTAGTAACCAAGATACCATGTGTCATAAATAACCAACATACCATGCTCAGCACCAACTATGTCCTTTGATTTCACAATGATTTATTTATTGTACCACTGTGCTCATTATCTAAAACAGAACACTGCAATTTCATACACCATCTGTGAGCCCCAAATGGTCATAATTAACAACCACAAATGTTCTAAAAAGGTGATGTGCTAAAAATAGTTTATCACGCTTGTCAGCAAGCTGTTTCTGTGAGTACCATGACATTCAATGAAAGAACAGCTACATTTTGTTATGCCTTCACATGATTATATTACTTACATAGATTGTGCAACTATGAAAACATGCCTCTCTAATTAAACATCCAAGTTTAATATTTTGACAAATGGTCAATTAGGGAAACAAAAGATCAAGAGCATACCAATAATAAATTTCCTTAAAATGAGATCTCTCTAGTGCAGTATCTAGAACATTAGTTAATATACTCCAAAATGCTTGTTGACTATGGGGAAAATGTCAATTATTTGGAGATATTTGTGGCAAATGGAATGAGGTATTTAATTATTTTATTGGCAAATATTTTCCTCCTTCTTGATTCCTTAAGGAGAGTCCCAGAGCTGGAACCTTTCCAGGGAGCTTGCACAATGCTTGGATAGCTTAGAAAAGTTAGGACTGAGAGTTCAGAATTTCAACCAGTGAAAATTGTTGTCCTTTTACATACCTATGGCTGTCCAAGCTGTTACAGCTAACTAAAAGAGCAAAGAACAAAAAAAGTATTGAATTTCCATAAATTGAAGGTGCCATGAATTGTAAGATGCACTATTATTTCATAAACTAAGATACAATAAACTGAAGAGTCTTAGAGATATTGAATGTTGTTTAAAATCTTATATCATTACTTCATTTAATAAAATTTAAATAAAATATATTGATGAAAGTATTCTCAAAACTTACTATGCATAGTCTGTCTCTATTACATTTGACTCAGCTCCACCAATGGCTGTACTTTTTTTTTTTTTAACACTATCATTCTTTATGCCATCAAAAGCCCGGATGATGTAGCATTTCTTAATGAAATGTACCAAAAAATTTTTCTGGAATTTTTTCAACTATACTAAGTTTAATGCAGGCATTTGTATACTATGGTCAGAGCTGATAACTTTTATTACATATCTCCTAAAATTCATCTCAACAGTGTGATTATGAGAATAATCATAATCAAATGATTATGAGAATCATTTTCTACTCAACATGCTGCTTGAGTAAGGTGGGGGGACTCACAGGACAGGGATGTTGTATTCTCTCCACTGCATTGCTCCTGAGTTCGAGACTGGTGATACCTGCCAGACTGAAGATACATGAAGCCCCACAGGAACTTCACTCTCCCATCTTGTCATTTTACATCTAGTGCCCAGCTCCCAACCTCATTCCCCACGCCCTGTGTTTGGACTCACCTATTTGTTCATTATGGATATGGCTCAAGTTTTCTTTTTTTCCCAGGAGGTTTTTCAGTCCCCAGGGAAATCTCATATTGATTGTGTCTTATCAGTGCTCTGGGCCAGCCATAGTGTCACTGTGCCTATACATATTTGGTACAGAGCTGTTTGTGTTGTCATCACTTCAATTAAGTGATGTATATTGATATATAAACACTGAATTGAATTGCCACTTCAAATGTCTTCAGGAGGTTTATGCGTTATGATTCAGCATTGAAGTGAAAAGCTATTGCCTACAAGGAAAGGAATGGAAACAGCAATGGGACATAAATTTGATCTTGGTAAAGCAAATTTTGTTTGCTTTGTGTGTTCTTGCTAGAAGATGTAGACAGACATTTCCAAACAGTAATCAGAACTAGTGTTCAAGTGTTCTTTCTTCAAATGGTTATTAAATTATTTGTAAATGAAGATGTCACAAGGTTGAAGTTGTTCTCAATAAGTAGTAGCTTGCTATATTATCAGGGAACTTATCCTTGAACTGTTTAGACACATATTGAAGGTGTAAAGAACTCACACAATGGGTGAGTTCTTTAGTCCTTCTGGTCTTCACAGGTAGCACTTAGTCCTCCATCTGATTTGCTGTTATGCATCTTTATTAGAGAGGAAGGGGGATGTATGTTAATTTGGGGGGCTATCTTATTCATTTTTTTGGTTGATTAAAATGAAATATGGAGTGCTCGCCTCAGAGGCACATATACTAAAATTGGAATGATACAGAGAAGATTAGCACGGCCCCTGTGCAAGGATGAAATTCAAATTTGTGAAGCATTCTATATTTTTAAAAAATTAAATACAGAATTAACTTGATCATTGGAAATTCTCCATAGTATCACAATGATAAGCTACTTTTTGTAACTCAAATTCATGATTTTGATGTCTGGAATTTTAGCATTGATAGTATAATTTCAAGCCACGCCAAAGTATGTTAGGATTTCAATAGAGCTTCCTATCTGGCCAAATTCGATTTCGTGTTTTTCTCAGTTAAATCACCTGTGTCAGAAATTTAGTAGTTTCTATTCCAAATCAAAAGGTAGCGTTTGACATAAAGCTGTTTGATACCTCAATGGTTGTCTTGTTTGACGTTCCCATCTGTGACATCAACTGTTCATTGCTTTGAAAGTTCCTTCGTCCATTCTAATGGATTTAGCAATCTCTCCTGTTTTATGTGTGTTACTTAGGCATAACTGTGATTGTCAATTCTTTTTCATATGTATCAGTGACAAAGTGTAACATAGATTCATTTATTTTTGGGCAACTTCTTTCTTAATTCTCACAAAGTACTTTATTTTTTGCAAGTAAACATAGAATTGCAGTCAATCTTCCAAAAACAAATTTGTGTTTTACCAAGATTAAATTTATTTCCCATTTCTTTCTTTGTACATAGTAGCTTTTCATATTAGGGCTAAATCATAGTGTGTAAACTTCCTGTCTTAGTTACTTTTCTTGTTGCTGAGAAAAAATACTCAAAACTCCAAGTTAAAGAAGAGAACATTTATTTCTATTCACAGTTTGTAGAGGTTTCAGTACATAGTCAGCTGTCTCTAAGGCAGGGTGGCGTGGCAGAGGGGCATCACAGAGGAGAAAGAGTCCATGGCAAACAGGCAAGAGACAGCAAAGCAGCAAGCAGCAGAAGCAGCAGCAAAGTAGTAGAGATGCTTCTCTCTATCCCTTTATATTCCATCCAAGATACCCGCCTTTTGAGTGGTGCCATGCACACCCAGGGTAGAGCACCCTTCATCTTAGCATCACGTTCTTAATACCAGTACAACACATCTTAATCCAGCCAACTTCAAAACTCCTTATCTATGACTACATGAGGCTTTGGGGGAAACATCTAGATATGAGTCATAACATTTCATGAAGATATTTTTAATGGTAACTCAACTCAATATTTATAAATCAATGCACATCACTGTGATGAAATAATGACAACATAAGCAGTTCTGATCACATGTATATAGGCACAGTGACATCATGCGTGGCCAACAGCAATTATAAGACACAATCAATGTAAGACTTCCCTTGGGATGGAAGGATTTCTGGGGAAAAATAAAACTTGAATTGAATCCATGACAGACAAATGGGTGGGTTCCAGGATAGGAACTAGGGAATGAGGATGGGAGCTGAGCAGAAGTCAGATTGTAAGAATTATGTGTGTTGACCTTGTACCCAGCTACTCTACTGAATTTTGTTGTTACGTCAAAAGACTTTTGGTGGAGTTCTTGGGGTCTCCTAAATAGAGTATCATGTCATCTGCAAATAATAATAATTTAATTTCTTTGTTTCCTATCTTTATTACTTTTATTTCTTTCTCTTGTCTAATTGCTAATTTTGTCTAATGTTTCAGAACTATATTGAACAGGAGTGGTGATAGTGGACATCCTTGTCTTGTTCCTGATTTTAGTGTGAAGGATTTGTGAGGAAAAAGGAACCCTTCTCCACTGGTGGTGGGAGTGTAGACTGGTGCAACCATTGTGGAAATCAGTTGGAGATACCTCAAAAAACTAGGATTAGACCCAGCTATTCCTCTGCTGAGTATCTTCCCAAAAGAATTAAAAGAATCATACCACAGTGCTATATGTGTACCCATGTTTACAGCAGCACAGTTTGTAATAGCTAAAACTTGGAAACAGCCCAAGTGCCCATCAACTGGAGACTGGGTAAAGAAGATGTATTTTTTTATAAAATAGAATACTACTCAGCCATAAAGAATGAGAAACTAGAGACATTTATAGCTAAATGGATGCACATTGAGGCCATACTCTTAAGTGAAATAAATAGGACACACATTGTGTAAATACCAAATGGTTTCTTTGGTGTGAGAAACTGAAACTGTAAATAAGGATCAAAATGTATAATCGATAATTTGAAATAGGAAGAAAGGTCCAAAGGGGAAGGGGTAGGGGAAAGGAAAGAAGGAAAAGGAATAAATATGAGAAAAGTATAAAATGGAAACAAAGTCTTTGTAAATAGGGAGGTGTGGAGGGGTTGAAGGGATGGCAGGGGAATGGGGAAAAAAATAAGAACCAAGATGTATCATGTAAAGGTGCAAAGACCCAAGGATGAATGTCATCATATTGTATACCTAAAATATACCAACAAACTTAATGAATAACAAAAAAAGAAGTCAGGTTGCAGGAAGTGAGGGTGAAATTCCTGAAGATAAGGCAGTGGGGAGGACTGAATAAACTTGCAGTGTGGGCTCTTCTACTTACTTAAGTGTCACATAGAGGATGAAAATGTTCTAATATTGCATGAGGTGGTGTAGTAATAATGGTGATCATTGATCATGGTGGGAAGATTCCTGCAGGAAAAGGTGCTATTTAGTAAGAGCATATTGCCTCAGGAGAAAAGTTTACTGGCATCCTGGGGTGATGAGGTTGTAGGCACCCCATGGAGTCATTCTAAAAAATATTTATTGAATGTTTCTTGGATGCAGTGTATTGTGCTTTTCACAGTACTGATATATCTGAACTAAATCCAACCTGAACTGAATCCAAATACGGACCTAATAAAAGTATAAATGTCATGTGACTTCCTAGAGAGCCATGGAATTCATTTTAGCATGGTAGTGTGAAATACTTTTTAAAAATCTCTGCTCTTATGGATGGAAGGATGAGGAAATATGAGTCAAAAGTGCCTTACTATAGGGAAATGAAAGGACACAGGAATATCAGGGCTAATGAAGACTTTTTGTAACAAAAAGACTCAAAAATATAGTGGCTCAAGGAATAGAGAGGTTATTTTTCTTTCTCATAAGTCCAATGTGAATGTCCAGGTTTATGGAATTGTATTAGTCAAGGATTTACAGGGAGAACAGAGCAAAAGAAGCTGATCCTCAGAATAAGAGAGACCAACAATGTAGACCCAGTGCAAGGCTGAAGCCCTGGAAGCTCCCTGGAGAATCACTGGTATAGGTCCATGTTCAAAGCCTGAAGAGTCTGGAGTCTTACATTCACTGGTTATGGCAGCAGTAAAAAAATGCACCTGTTTAAGAATGTTCAGGCATGCACAAGGGTGGGATTCCCTCTCTTCTGCTGGTTGTTTCATCTAGCCCGTTTATTCAGTGGTGTCACCATGTTCTGCAGGGCGGTCTTCCCCACTCAGTTCACTGACCCACATGTCATTCTCCTCGGGTGTGTCACAGACATATACAGAAGTGTGCATTGCCAGTTTTCTAGGTGTCTTTCAATACAGTCATGTTGACAGCTAAGATTAGACATCACATGAGATATTTGGTTCTGAGAAGACATATTCAGGAACCAGATCCCATTCATCATACAATTACTTTTTTTACTATCATATAATAATGGAGGGAACAATATACAAAGAAGTTATCATTTTAAACTTGTATGTAACAAACATCATGGTAGAAAACATATAAAATTTTCTAGAAGCACAACAACTTGATAAAACAGAGTATACAAATGTGCTCTCACATTAAGGCAAAAACATCAAGACACAGAATATTTAAAATTTTTATTTAGAATTTAAGGAATAGATAACATATGCTTATTCTGGAATAAGTTTCAACCACACAGGATTGTATAGTTGGGAAATAGAACATCTTCATCCCGCTTCCCAATTTTATAATTGGGAATTGCCTAGTGATGACTTCTATTTTTTGTGCACATCATTCCAAATCTTTCTGTTAAAAATCTTGTTGATTCATAAAACAAACTTCCCTGATCTTTGGTAAGGAGTTACCTTAATTTTTTAAATTGTTTGCCTATTGATTGATTTTAAGGTGCTTCCACACTTGTGTTTATTATAAACATTTATAAAAATATTGCTTGTGTGTGGGATTGGTATGATAATGTCCAACAATGATAATGTCCAATAATAAATGAATAATTTTGAATACAAAATAAGGTATGGGAAAAGCCAAATTTGATAAGTGATTGTCATGAAGTAGAACAATAAACTTATGTTGTAAGAAATTGAAATCTTGGGGTCCCTTTTCAACCCTGAACAATCTTGGGTTCACAGACTTTCCTATCTTGCTCTTGAAATCAATAGCTACTTTCTAATATTTCACTATGTAGTTATTTGAAGGCTTCTGCTTGTTACCCTTTATCAAACTAGCTGTTGTGATTAAGGAAGTCAAATTGGTTTAAAAATGCTATTGGATTTATTTATAGCATCTTATCTCAATCCATTAGTATTGGCATATAATTCCTTCATCCTAAAAATGAGGTGAAATTTATAAAATGTTTTTATCATCTATCAAGATGATCTATTGGTTTTTCTCTTTTATTGGTACATTTTAGGTATACAACACATTTACATTTCTCTTTGGGAACTTGTACCTTTACATGATGTATCTTGGTTCTTATTTTTTCCCCATTCCTAGCCCTCCCTTCACCCCCTCCACCCTTCCGTATTTACAAAGACTTTATTTCCATTTTTTCCATTTCTCATTATTTTTCCTTTCCCTTCTTTCCTTTCTCCTGCCCCTCCCACTACCCCTACCCCTTTGGACCTTTTCTTCCTATTTTGCATTATCGATTATTCATTCTAATCATTGGTACATTTTAGGTATACAATATAATGACATTCGTCTTTGAAAATTTGCACCTTTACATAATCTCTCCTTTAATCTGTAAATATAGATTTTTATATTATTAAAACATCTTGAAATAAGCACTAGCTAGTCATTATGTGTTATTATTTAATAGCAGGCTATACTGAAATATTATTACATGAAGTAGTATACTCTTGTATGACATTCATCAGTTGTAGTTGTCTATGATTCCTTCTTTTTTCTATTCTTGCCTATTTTGAGTAGTTATTTTAGTCTAATTTAGTCTATCTAAATTAGTTAGATAATGGCAATCTTTTTCTACTTTTTAAAATAGTTACATATGACAGAAATAATCCACTCCTTGAAGGGAAATTTCACCTCTTTGAAAAGTGGCTACATAACTTTTTCAGTATTGTCTATGTTTAAGAACCATTCCATTTTCTATTTCTTTTAAAGTTGATTTTTGATAATTTGTATTTCTTGAAAAAGGCTGTAAGTTGTCCTTTAAGTACCATCCTGGCTTAGAGGTCTTAATATATTACTTTGTTTTTCCTATTTGAAAGTGGGAATTGTATTTCATTGTTTCTTTAATCTAAATATTCTATAGAAGAGTGTTTTTACCTTTCTGCGGTATGGCTGGGCTGCTCCTTGTCTCCTTACACAGTATTTCCCTAAGTCTTTCATTTACAACTCTGGTCAAGGTATGGAGCCTCCAGCATTTATGTAACACAATAGTTCCTGACTTTTCACATATGAAAATCTTAACAATTAAATTTTGCTTACTTTTCAGTTGGAGAAATTGTATTTACTACAATTAATTATTAACCTAAAATTCTATAGAACTTATAGAAGATTCTATAAATGAATTTAATAGTATTTAAGATACATATGAATTATTTAATTATAATAAAATCCACAGCATTTGAAAAAAGGGATTATTATTTCTGTATAGAGATACTGTATATTCTGTCTTCTAGATCTTGATTTACAGATTCACTACAATACAATCTTGTATGGCTTACCAATGGAGATGCATTCTGAGAAAAACATGAATAGGTGATTTCTTTACTATGTGAATATAGTAGAGCAAGCCTGCAGAAACCTAGATGGTGTAGCACACCACACACATAAGCTACATGGAACAGTCCTAGAATACAAACTATACATAGCAATTGGCTGTACTGAATACTTTAGGCAATGGATGACACAGTGGTAAATACAATGTCACTAGATGACAGGAACATTTCAGCTTCATGATAATCTTGTAAAACTACTGTCACATTTGTGCTCTCTTGTTGATGAAAACATTATCATGTGTCAAATGGCTGTAGTTATTTAGCCCTGGGTCCTAGGACCACAGGCTGAGAATTGCCCTTCTGACTTCTCTTCCTCCCGCATTAGCAAGGCTGGTTACCTGACCCTGATGTTTGTGTCATTCCTTCTGCTTAGAATGCTCTTCCTGTGGCTATCAGCTTGTTGACCTCCTGAGATCCTGTCTGGCCCATGCAGCCTCCCCTTGGTCACTGCAGTTAACTGACATCCTCTGGTTTCTGCTAAGAAAGCTATACTTGATCGTATATAGTTTAGGAAATCACATCATGCTCATGTCACTGACTCTACAATAATTTTATGGTTTCATGTCACATGGATTAAAAAATATTCAATAAGCAGTAGCTGTAATAATTGTTAGATAAAAAAGTCAAATACTGGGTAATTATAAAGCAATAAGTAAAAGTTTCTTATCCACCTTCAGCCTCACTTCCTCTTAAATTTTGGTTTCTATTAGTGGTACAATAGATGAGTTTTATGTAGGGATTTATAAAGCTTAGTTTTAGTTCTATAATTATAATTAAAATTTTCATGCTTTGTCTTTAATTGCTTCTTAATCAGAGTTCAGCAAAGTCAAACCCATAGAAAAACAACTGGCCTACTCTGAGTTCTTGCACAGCTTAGGATGTATAATTTTATATTTTATACATTTATATAAAATATGTATATATAAATGTATGTAAAGCCAAGGGACCACCCTCCTTCTTCTACTCCAGCCCTCATCCTTACCTCAAAGATGGTCTCCCTTCACTGTGTGCACCAACATGCTCAGTGCACTATGACCAGTGGGGTCCTAGGTTGTTGCATGGCTGCCATCCAAGCATTTAGAGTTTTTAAAAATGGAATTCATTTGGTTAGTTCCATTATATTATGAAACTGGTGTATTTGTTGAGCTTTAATTTTTAAACAATTTCTCGAAGGAGTTTGGGGGGTATAGCAAATAAACTCTTTTTATTGTAAGTATTAAAATATTTTTATGTGATCCATTTATGTGACAACAAATTCTAATTTCAATTTTTTTTTTCTCCCAAAAGGTTAAAGATTTTGTTCCTTTGCCTGATAGGTAATAGGGTTTACTGGTACTAGAATTTGATGCTTCTAAAGAGAAGGATGAGGCCAATCTGATTATTTTTCCTTTGAAGAAAATATTTTTTTCATCTCTGGAAGATTTTAAGTTCTTGCTCTATGTGTGGTATTCTTAAATTTCATGGGGATAAATCTAGATATATATTTCTTTTTTCCTGAATCTTGGTCACAATTCCCATCTGAAGATATCTAGGTTTTTCCCTGACTATAAGCCTACTTTCTACCTGTTGGCCTCTGTACTAGCCAGTAATTTAAGTTGGAGAAAAACATATGTCAACACATGTTACCAGAGATAGAAGTTGCCAGAACTTTGCATTTGCTTGTTTATCAGAGTTTTTAGGTGATAAGTTGGCAGGCACTGACACTTCTAGAATTTGGAAAGACAGGGTTTAAGGGGTATTTGTGTGAGAGTTATAGAAACTAGTTGCTAGGCCTGAACTTACTTCATAAAGTCTCTCTCTACAAAATGGGGCTGGGAATTCTATGACCTTAAACATTGCCCCAGAAATTTAAAGTCCTCTTTCGTGGTTCTCAGTGTGTGTTTTTGTGGCTTTATATCCTCATTATGGGGAGTTTGGAAATGTGAAAGGTGTTCTAGATTGTCATAATGACTAGGGGTCACTTTTGGCATTTTGTATGCATGGCCAGGGATTAGAAATATCTTGTAGTAAATATGAAAGCCTTTCAAAAGAAAGAATTGTTCAGAAAAATAAATGCTAGTGGTGTCCCACTGAGAAACACCATGAAACACACAAGCAACTTGCCAGGAGGTGATTTATTGTGCTTTGTAAAATCTTTTTATCCCTTTTTGTTAGGGGTAGTGGACATGATGGAATTCCGTCAGCTGGCTGATTAAGTGGTCCAACCTTGCCTGGAAATAAACCTTTCTGGTTCTGTGCTTCAAGGATAGTTGGAATTGATTCTTTCCATCTTTCTGACTTGCAGGTTTGGCCTTCTATTCTTTCTTTAGTGATCTATAACTGCTATAAGTTTGAATGTTTTTTGTGTTATTTTTCCTATTCATCTGGAAGTTACTCCATTATAACTGCTGTCTTCAAACCAAAGAAACCAAAGCCTGTGTAACGCAGATGCCACTCCCTATAACTGAAATGGAAAGGATCTGTATAAAAGAGGTGGGCTCTTATGCCTTGGAGCCCAGGGATACTGACAATGGGTTAGATTAAGGAAGCTTCTAAACAAGATAAGGCTTTTTGCATAATGATTTTAAGTTTTTTCAGCATACTTAAGAGGAAAGAACTTCAGATATGGAAAGGCAAAGAGGAAAAGATTAAGAGCTACTAATTTGGCCTCATCTTTGCTGCACTTTTATTAGCTTTGGAACTTGTATTGATTTAAATGGAATTTGAAGATTCTCCATTTCATTCTAAAATACGTGGTTTACATGTTGAAGCCTGCTATTGGCTTGATTTAAATGTGCCTTAAAGACATATTTTAACTGCAACAGGCCACCCAGGGGAAATCTAACTATCCAGGAATAAACATACACATTTCTGAGAATCCAGGGAGTTGAGGAGAAATGACCCGCTGTTATCACTTCACTACTGGGCTAAAGCCAGCTCTGGCTGCCCTGGCTTTTCAAATCTGTGCTCTCTCTCTCTCTCTCTCTCTCTCTCTCTCTCTCTCTCTCTCTCTCTCTCTCTCTCTGTGCATGTTTAAATGTCTGTGGCCTCTAGGGATCTAGGGTTTGCCTACTTCTATAGTTATTGTTTCTAAGTCCTTGCCCTTATACCTCCTTCTTCCTTTTAGTTTAGTTACACATAATTGCTGTTTTTCCAAATGCACTCTCAAAAGTCTGGTTGATCATCTTTTTCTATCTAAATTGCTCAGTCTTTATTCCCACTCTTTGCTTAGCCAGCTCCCACTGATCTTTCAAAACCTACTTTAGGAATCATCTTCACTGGAAGCCTTTCTTTCTTTTCCTAAACCTCCTCAATTAAAATCTTCATACAGGTGTTGCTTGAGAAACTTGCCCTGAGAAGACTTGCTAAGAGAACACATTCCTGGCACCTAACACAGACTGACTGAATGGAAATTATAAGATGGGTCCAAGGGAGCCACATTATTTCCACACTACTAAGAACAAGGCAGAGGGCTTTTGAGTGTATTTGTCTGTCTTTTTATTAAATTATAAACATTTTGAAACCATTTTTTACACTTGTACCCTTAACACAGAAGTAGTGCCTAACAGAGCCAGACACACTTGTGCATGCCTGTAATCCCAGTAACTCAGGAGGCTGAGGCAGGAGAATTGAAAAATCTGAGGTCAGCTTGGGCAACTTAGAGAAACCCTGTCTCAAAATTAAAATTTATAAAAAGGATATGTAGCTCATTTAATGTCTATAACTACAAAAAAGAGGTAAGGAGGAAGGGAGAGATAGAAAGAGAGAGAGAGAGAGTGAGAGAGAGAGAGAAATAGTACTTGACACGAAGTAGGTATTCTGGGCAGTCATGGTCAAATTGCACTGAAGGTGAAATATAAACTAAAATTGAATCCTGACTCTATCACTTAGTAGGTGTATATTTGGACAAATTGTTATAGCAGTCTAGATTTCTGAATCAATAAAATAGAATAATATTGTACCTGTGTGTCAGTGCTTTGAGTTGAAAATAAGACATATCACGATTTTTAGCCACATAGGTTTTTGGATGGTGATCTTAAAAAATCTTCAATACAACCTTGTAAAAAAGTTGCTGCCTAACCAGAGGCCCATGCTAATACCATCAGTAAGTGTTCATAGATCCCAGTGAGAAACCTGCGTGAACCATTGAGGAACAGGTGTGGACAAGTCCTAGGCAGGGCCCCACCCTAACTGCAACAGCTTGGCCCTGCAGGCCCAGCTGGAGAAGAGCTGTACAGGCACACAAGCAACAGCCAGAGGCCCACCCAGATTCTATCCATAAGTGCATGCAGACCCCAGCCAGAAGCCCACACAGACACCAGCAACTTGAGTGCACAGTCCCCAGCCAAAGGCCCTCCCAGAAAACAGGGAGAGGAGCAGTCCCCAGCAAGAGGCACTCCCACATACCACCTCAAGTGTGCACAGGCCCCAGCCAGACCCCTGCCTGGACAACAGGGCAGTGCAGAGATCCAGAAGACAACCATTTTCAACCCAGGAATTGGTGCAGTGGTGAGCACCAGAGAAAAGGGGCCTTGGAGGCTTCCTGAGAATTGAAGACCATGGATGAGCAAAAAGTCACCTCAACAAAGGTGTACCAGGCTCCATCCATTAAAATGAGAAGACATATAAACAAGTTTCAAAACCAGACATCCAGATTACCTAAGGCAACCCCAAAAGGCAATGAGATGGAACAATCTGATACTCAACCACCTGGACTCTCTGAACTGGCAATGGAAAAAGATCTGGAAAAATAAAATAAGAAATATTTTATCAGATAAGAACAGAGATTGTGTACACAGTGCAAGACATGATTAATAAATCTAGAGCAGACACTGATTAAAAAAAAAATAGAGGAGCTGAGGAACATGATGGAATCCCAACATAGGAAACAAATGGAATCCATAAAACAGATGTAAACAGATTTCCAGGAGATTAAAATCTCCATTGAAAGTTTACATAGCAGAATGAGCCAATGAGAGGATAGAATTTCAGATATATAAGACAGGATTACAATTAGTGACCAGGAAAAGAAAAACTTCTTAAAAATAGTAATGGACCATGAGAAATCAAACCAGCAGCTGCTAGACAATACAAAGAAGAATAACACAAGACTGATTGGAGTAAATGAAGAAACAGGAGAGATTGCAAATGACATAAAAAAGCTGTTCAAAGAAGTAATGGCAGAAAATTTCCCAAGCAGGGGGAAAGAAATTGATATACAGATAAGTGAAGCATATAGGACTCCAACTACCCATGATAAGAAAAAAGAAATCTACACCTTGGCATATAATAGGTAAAATTCCAGAAACCCAAAAGGAGAACAAAATTCTACAAGCAGTTAGAGAAAAGAAACAAATCAAATACAAAGGAAAGCCCATCAGAATCACAGCAGACTTCTCAATGCAAACCCACAAGACAAGAAGAACCTGGAGTGAAATATTTCAAGCCCTAAAGGAAAACAACCTCCAACCCAGATTGATGTACCCTGCAAAACTATCTTTCAAAATTGTAGGAGAAATAAGATACTTTCATAACAAAGAGCACCTTAGGAACTTCATGAATACCAAACCAGCACTCCAAATTTTTTTAAATAATATCTTAGGAAAAGACGATGAGAATCACAACCTCAGGAAGTACAGCAGAATGAATCCATCAGGCATGACAAGAAATTAAATGCAAAGTGGGAGAATCCAACAAAAAGAAAAAAGTCATGACAGGGATAAGTCAATACATATCAGTTATAACCATTAATGTTAATGGTCTCAATTCACCAATCAAAAGAAATAAACTGTCAGAATGGGTCAAGAAGCAAGATCTAACATTATGCTGCATACAAGAATCACATTTAATTTAAAAAGAAACTCATAGACTGAAAGTTAAAGGGTGGAAAACAGTACTCCATGTGACAGGAACCAGAAAAAAAGCAGGAGTAGCTATCTTCTTTGCAGATCAAGTGGATTTCAAACCAACACTGATTAAGAGGCACAAAGAAGGACATTACATCCTTGTAAAGGGAAAAATAGAAAAGGAAAAGGTGACTATCATAAATACATATGCACCAAATACTAGTGTGCCCAACTAAATAAAACAAATACTAACAAACATAAAAAGTCAAAAAAGTACTAATACAATAGTAGTGGGGGACCTCAGTACTCCACTGTCACAAATAGATTTATCAACTAGACAAAAAACCAACAACAAAATACTAGAACTCAACCAAACTCTTGAACAAATGAAACTAACAGATTTTTACAGAGTGTTTCACCCCACAAAATCAGAATACGCATTCTTTTCAGCTGCACACAGGTTGTTCTCCAAAATAGACCACACAGTTACTCATAGAACATGTTTAAGTAAGTACAAAGGAATTGGAGTTATCCCCTGTACATTATCAAATCATAGTGTGATGAAATTGGAGATCAATAGCAAAAGAAATCTGAAGAATTTTATAAACACATGGCAATGGCACAACACACTTCTGAATAAACAATGAGTCACAGAGGAAATTAAAGAAGAAATCAGACAGTTTCTACAATTAGATGACAATGTCAATGCAACATTGGGAATTTATGGGACTCAATGAAAGTGGTCTTATGAGGGAAATTCATAGCAGTGAATATTCATATTTTGAAAACAGTGAGCTCCAGTAAACAACCTGATGTTGAACCTCAAGCTTCTAGAAAAAGAAAAGCAGGACAAACCCAAACCTCATACAAGGGGGGAAATTGTAAAGAAAAGAGCAGAAATCAATGCAATGGAGACTAAGAGAACAATACAAAAAAATCAATGAAGCAATCATTTGGTTTTTCAAAAGAATAAACAAATTGAAAAACTCTTAGCCAACCTTATCAAGAAAAAGAAAAAAAATGACCCAAGTCTATGCAATTAGGGATGAATAGGGTGAATTAGGAATGAAATTACAATGGACCCAGAAGAAATCCAGAGGATCATCAATACCTACTTTGAGAACCTATATGCCAATAAGAAGGAAAACAGAAGAAATGGACATATTTCGAGATATGTATGAGTTACCACCATTGAATGAAGAAGACCTATATATTCTAAACAACCTGCTATCAATCATTGAAATTAAAAACATAAAAACTTACCAATTAAGAAAAGCCTGGATCCTGATGGCTTCACTGCTGAATTCTATGAGACATTTTGAGAAGAACTATTGCCACTACTGTTTAAACTCTTCGATGAAATTGAAAGGGAAGCAATACTCCCAAATTCATTCCTGGAAACAAACATCACCTTGATTCCCAAAATAGAGAAAGACCCAGCCGAACAAAAAAAACTACAGGTCAACCTCACTAATGAACATAGATCCAAGAATCCTTAGTAAGTCACTGGCAAATAGAATGCAGAAGATCATCAAGATCATACATCCTGACCAAGTGGGATTAATCCCAGGGATGCAGGAATGGTTCAACATACTCATATCAATAAATGTAATACACTACATTAATAGAGCCAAGGACAAAAACCTTATGATCATCTCAATAGATGCAGAAAAAGCATTTGACAAAATCCAACATGCATTTATGATAAAAACCCTACAAAAAATTGGAATAGATGGTTTCTACCTAAACCTGGCAAAAGTCATCTATGAAAAACTAACAGCCAATATCATACTTAATGGTCAAAAGATAAAATCCTTCAAACTAAAATCAGGAACAAGACAAGGATGTCCACTATCACCACTCTTGTTCAATATAGTCTTGGAAACATTAGGCAGAGCAATTAGACAAGGGAAAGAAATAAAAGGAATAAAGATAGGAAATGAAGAAGTTAAATTATCAATATTTGCAGATGATATGGTACTCTATATAGAAGACCCCGAGAACCCCACCAAAAGTCTTCTAAACTTAATAACCAAATTCAGTAGAGTATCTGGATACAAGGTCAACACACAAAAATCAATAGCTTTTCCTGTAGAAAAACAACAGACTCACTGAAAAGGGATTTGGAGAAACAATTCCCTTCACAATAGCATTCCAAAAAATAAAATACGTAGGGATCAACCTAACAAAAGAAATCAAAACCTCTACTCTGAAAGCTATAGCACTCTGCAAAAAGACACTTAAGTGGACATCAAAACATGGAAAGACATCCAATGCTCCTGGGTAGGAAGAAACAATATAGTGAAAATAGCTGTACGTCCAAAACTGGTATATAGATTCAACACAATTGCAATTGAAATTCCAATAGCATAATTCACAGACCTTGAGAAAACAATCCAAAAATTAATTTGGAACTACAAGAGACCTAGAATAGCAAAAAGAATTCTAAGCAACAAAGACAAGGTAGAGGGTATCATGATCCCCAACTTGAAATTATATTACAAGGTTATTGGATAAAAACAGCATGGTACCAGGAAAGAAACAGACCTGAGGACCAGTGGAACAGATTAAAAGATGCTTGAAGAGACAACCCACAATGTGGAAAAATTTTTTACCAGCTGTTCCTCAGACAAAGGTCTACTATCTCAAATCTATAAAGAAGTCAAAAAAACCAGACCTCCCAAAGTTAAAGATCCATTCCACTTCTTTGTCTGAGAAATGTCTGTTCATTTCTCAGACAAAGAAGTAGAAATAGCAAATAAATATATGAAAAAATGTTCAACATCACTGGTCATTCAAGAGATGCAAATGAAAACAATGCTGAGATTCCACTTCTCTCCAGAAAGAATGGCTGCTATCATGAAATCAACCAATAACAAATGCTGGTGGGGCTGTGGGGAAAGAGGAACCCTGCTCCACTGCTGGTGGGAGTGTAGACTGGTGCAAGCACTGTGGAAATCAGTATGGAGATACCTCAAAGAACTAGGACTGGAAATCCCATTTGACCCCGCTATTCCACTGCTGGGGATCTTGCCCAAAGAATTAAAAGAATCATACCACAGTGATATATGTGCACCCATGTTCATAGCCGCACAGTTTGTGATAACTAAAACTTAGACACAGCCCAAATGCCCATCAACTAAAGACTGGATAAAGAAAATTTCCTTTGTTTTATAAAATGGAGTACTACTCAGCCATAAAAAATGAGAAAATAGAGACATTTATAGCTAAATGGGTGCACATTGAGGCGATACTCTTAAGTGAAATAAATAGGACACACGTGTATAAATACCGAATAGTTTCTCTGTTGTAAGAAACTGAAAGTGTAAATAAGGACTAAATGTATAATAGGTCATGTGAAATAGGAAGAAAAGGGGCAAAGGGGAAGGAAGTGGAAGGTCTAGGGTAAAGGATAGAAGGGAATTGGATTAATATGAGAAAATGGAAAACTAGGAACAAAATCTTTGTAAATAGGGAGGACTGGAGGGGATGAAGGGAGGGTTGGGCAAGGGTGAAAAATAAGAACCAAGAGAGACTATGTAAAGGTGCAAATTTCCAATGATGAATGTCATTATATTGTATACCTAAAATGTACCAATGATTAGAATGAATAATCGATAATGCAAAATAGTAAGAAAAGGTCCAAAGGGGTAGGGGTAGTGGGAGGAGTAGGGGAAAGGAAAGAAGGGAAAGGAAAAAATGATGAGAAATGGAAAAAATGGAAATAAAGTCTTTGTAAATAGGGAAGGGTGGAGGGCGTGAAGGGAGGGCTAGGAATGGGTAAAAAATAAGAACCAAGATGCATTATATAAAGATACAATTCCCAATGAGAAATGTAATTGTGTTGTATACCTACAATGTACCAATAAAAGAATTTAATACAAAAAAAAAAGATCCATTCCAAAAATGGGCATCTGAAATGAACAGACATTTCTCAGACAAGGAAGTAGAAATAGCAAATAAACATATGAAATAGTGTTCAGCAACATTGGTTATTTGAGAGATGCAAATGAAAGCAATGCTGAGATTTCACCTCACCCCAGAAAGAATGGCTGCTATCATGAAATCAACCATTAACAAATGCTGGCATGGCTTTGTGTTAATAAGGAACACTTCACTGTGGGTGGGAATGTAGACTGGCACAAGTACTGTGGAAATCAGTATGGAGATACCTCAAACAACTAGGATTAGAGGTCCCACTTGACCCACCTATTGCTCTGCTGGGTATCTTCACAAAAGAATTAAAAGAATCATATCACAGCAATATATATGCACCCACCATGTTCATAGTGGCACAGTTTGTAATAGCTAAAACTTGCAAACAGCCCAATTGCTGATCAACTGGAGACTGGATAAAGAAAATGTGTGTGTGTGTGTGTGTGTGTGTGTGTGTGTGTGTGTTTTATAAAATGGAATACTACTCAGCCATAAAGAATGAGAAATTAGAGACATTTATAGCTAAATGGATGTACATTGATGTGATAATCTTAAGTGAAACAAATAGGATACACATGTGTAAATACCAAATAGTTTCTTTGGTGTGAGAAACTGAAAGTGTAAATAAGGATCTAAAGGTATAATAGAGAATGTGAAATAGGAAGATAAGGTACAAAGGGGAAGAAGTAGGCGTGGTAGTTGTAAGGAAAAAAGGAAATGGAATTAATATGAGAACATGTAAACAGAGTTTTTGTAAATAGGGAGATGTGGAGGGGTGGTAGGGAGGGCAGTAGAATGGGGAAATATTAAGAACCAAGATATATTATGTAAAGGTACAAATTACCAAAGATGAATGACATTATTTTCCATACCTAAAATGTACCAATAAAAGTAATTTACAGAAAAGGTTGCTTCTTTTTATCCTTCTAGGCTCTTCGCCTGATGTATAAATTAAATTGACACAATGCAAATTGGCAAGGGGAAAATGATTTTAACTATTTATGCATACATGTCAATCCTACAAAAATATGAGACTCCCAAAAGAAGGCAGATGATTTAGGCTTCTATATCATCCTAAATTATAGGGATGGATAAAGCAATATTATGGGTTTGGGGTTTCAGAGAGGTGGTGATAGCAATGCTCTTTTCTTGGTACAGAAACCTGGTAACTAAGGAATTTTCTTTTTTTAAATAAATGTAAATTTCCTTTACAAAAAGGGAAATTTATGCCTTATTTTTAGGGAGTTAAGTGGGAGGTAAAGAGTTTTCCTGTGTTGGCTGGATCTTCATTTGTAACAGAAAATAATGAATATATGAAGTGGCATATTTAGGGGTCACAGGCTTTGAATCCCTTCAGAGGCTGGGGTGGTGGAATTCCTAAGAGAGGAGGGACACTTATGGGTTGACTTTTCAAATCTTGTATGGATTGAAAACATGAGAAAATTAGAACCAGAAATTCTGTTTATCTCAGTTCTCTTGAACTGGACTACTAGGCTGATTTTTTTTTAGTATTTTCTGGTTCAACATTTGTGGTGTTCATAGTCTACCTAGATAGGTAAATGGCAGTGAACAAGTTGAATAGAAGACATGTGTTCACACCAATAGACCGTTTTGCCTACAGGCACCAACTGTATTATTTTAACCAAGGCTCCATTTATCTATTCAAACAACAACTATTGAGTATCTACATGTGTAAAGTACTATTAGTAGGAATAACTAATTTTTTCAGCATTGACTATATGCCAGCCATGGTGCCAAGAACTTTTATGTTCTCTCTTTCAAATCTTGCAAAAATCCTAGGAGGTACATTGTTATTTAGCAGTCCCCGTTCAATGGAAGAGGACTTTGTATGTCCACTTACCCAAGATCTCATAAGAAATGTTGGAACCAGGATTTAAACCTAAATCATCTTTCTCTAGAGCATGCTATGTTAAATATTATATTACTCTGCTTCCACTGACTTCACAGATCTTAAATCACATGCATGCAGGGATACTGAAGCAAGAAACATAACAGTCAGCAAAAAGAAAGGCAAAAATAATTCTTCCTTGATTTTAAGAAATCCTCCGTCTGACTATTTTTCAAAAGATTAATGAAGTTGCTTGCCTATTTGGTTTGTGTTGCTAAGCTTGCTCTTTTTACACAATTTTCTTCTAATTATACACTCTTGGTTCTTGCAATGGACTGAAAAAGGTGAATGTTGTAAAAAGACTTGCACTAAATAGAAGAGACATGGATATTTTGGAATTCATAGCTGATGCTAATGTGTATGTTAGGACAGTAAAATCTTACAGGGAAACTTCAAAGTGGGCCGGTCTTAGTATGTGTCAGAAAGAACCAGTTTGGAATATTTTCCAACAAATTCTATCTCTATTTTGAAATAGGAAACAGGCTTATATTTATTTTGACTTTAAGGGTGTGTCTTTGTTTAGTCACTACCTTAGAAAATGGCACAGACAATTATATTGGCTTTTAATTTTAAATTTTGTGGCATCTTAATGTCATAACTGTGTTAATATAAGCCATACTAGCTGGAATGGTTCTAAAATACTGTGCTGTTTCAAATATGATCACTAAGCTTGGTTATTTTCCTTCTGTTATGGTTGAAGCCAGTTTCTTAGAGTTTAGCCAAAAGTTTTCTGTTCTGGGTCAGATGGGTCCTTTAAGTTCTAATTGATTTGTTTTGTCTTTTGTTCTGTAAGTATCTGGCTCAATTTTCTGAATAGAAAAAGGGGGTAATTGATTTCGAATTTCTGAAATGTTTGGGAATGAGTAACATCTTGTTTTCAGAATTCCTCAATATTAAATTGTCTCTATTTTGTGGACTGTTATTTATATAAATAGTGTTGCCTTTCCCTGACAGATTATTTAAAGCTTTTATCAGTCATTACAAAATGAGAGTGGTAAGTTTATCTTATAAATCTTTAGTGCAAATTGAGACCATAAGTCAAAACACGTTAGTGAGAAGATTTCATATTGGGTTAAACATATAATTACAGGATTGTAGGCATCAGAGCGAAAAATTCAGGTCAACATGCAAGCTACAGAGAAAGCAATTCATTAACTTCTAAAGCTTAGTATTTGTTTTAGAAACCGGAGATTTTTCCACTATAGTTATTTTTATGAAAATTGAAGTTGTGAGGAAATCACTGATAATCATTCTTTTCAAATGAATAATAAAAAGTGAATGAAAATATCAGATGTTAGTTTATATTGAAGAGAAAAACCCAACTAGTATTTATTGAATACCAATGAATATGCAGTCCTGTAAGTAAATAGGGCATTAATTATCTATCATCTCCTTTCAAAGCCAGTTATATTGAAGAAAAACTTATAGATTAGATTAAAAATGCCTAATCACTGAAGTTTTCATGTAAGTTTTCTAGGCAGAGTTCAAAGATCCCTATATAAAGCCATATTTTGTTTTCTACGTAAGTATTACTTTCATGGTGGAGAACATGCCTTTGAAATATATGTGATATTTACGAAGGCATAATCACTACTATAGGATGATCTAGTAATGTTAGTGATACTGAAATCAATGAGATTTTAGGATATGTTTAATTCTTGTGCAAAAAATAATCCAGCAGTTTTGGCTATTATGGTAGGTTTGTTTGCATGAAAGAAAATGTTTTACTATAGCTTTCATCATTATGAGAACATGTTATAGCTCAGAATAAATTCAGACATGGGCTAGTGTAAAAGCTCCACCATCAAATGGAAGTGCCATGAGTAGAATGGCATGTTATTTAATGGGGTAGTTACTTATATAGATGATGCTATAGACATCTTCATCATTTCAAAAGAAATCAACTCCACAAAATCAGAAAACAAGTTATAAGAGGCAGGAGATGGGAGAAAGTAAACAAAGATATGTATTAAAGCATGAGTTTTGGTGAATACGTAATTTCAAGAAATAATTTTTTAACATGTGTGAGTATGTTAAATAAGGCAAGATAGTTAACAGGGTAGTTTATGTAATATTTCCATACCATGTGTTCTTTTACTGGGGGGAAGGTTTTATGTTTGAATAAAGATCTAATTTACTGAGGCTTTGCAGTGAATTTATGGAATGCAATTAGTTTTGTTGCCAGGCAGTTTCAGTAGCAGTTTTGATATGTAATTTGTTTGAAACTATTAAAAGGGCTTTGCTGAAGATTTAAAACAGTCTGAATTAGCCTCAGAGAATGTTAGGTGTTGCTATTTTAATGAACTGAAGCTTTGAATTTGGAATTAAGTTTAGTGAAACCAAAATAATTTGGCACTTTGGGAAATAAAATCTGTTGAACAAAGTTGCAATGAATTTAATATTCACTCCATGTCTCCTGGCTTCCTAACCTTCACCCAGTAGTGTTTAACCTATATCTTACTTTGAAACCATTTTTTTTTTCTTAAAGCACACATGCCTTGGTACTCTGGGGGCCACCCCAACAGTATAGCCATATTTTTCACCTCTATGACCAAGCCTTTGGTTTGATGCTTGATTTAAATAGATTTCCCATTCAGGATTTTCCAGGAAATCATCTTTGGTCTCCTCCATGTTCCTGTTTTGAGAACACTGTCTTACTTAACTTACCCTTGGCTTCAGTTTCCAGGATTCCAAATGGCCAGGTTTAGCAAATCCAAGGTTTCTCCCTACTTTGTAGTGGAAGAGGTTTCTAGATATCCTTTGAGTTTTGCGTGTCTGTGAAACCCCTGCTAATACACTTTCCAGTTTGAGAATTATGTGAAGCTCTCTGTTCTTTAAAGCAAAAATGTTTTTACTCTTATTGGATTTATTTGATTTTTTCTTTAACAGTAGCTGTATGAATTATGAACTATCTGCCTGCTGCTAGTCTGGGATTTTGCTCATTAGTGGTTGGAACCTCACTATATGAAAGGGTTATTTGTAGTTAAGACATGGGAATATATTAAAGTATTTCTTTAAAAGGTGCTTCATCGTGGTCCTGAGTTGGCCTAGGCCATTATAAAGAAAATCCCACAGTCATTTCTCCATGACTACAGGTTATCTGTAAGCCAAAAAGTTTTTCTAAAAATTAATTTTGGAATATTTGCATAGATTTCTCTGTGTATTCCTAATCTGAAAATCCAAAATCTGAAACTTTTTGAGTGTTGACCAACATGACATTCAAAAAGCTTTGGATTTTGAAACATTTTAGATTTTTTAAAAATTTTTGATTTAGGGATGCTCAACCATAATCATGATTTCTAATTGTAACAATTTCTCATAGAGTGGTCACTTTGGATTTTGTTATGAATTCTATACTACAAAAGTTTATATTAAAAATTATACAGCACTAAATGATTTGTTTCTGATTACATGTGTCTTGGGCCAGCATTTCATCTGGATGGAATTGGTGAATGGTTAAGTATTTTGATGTTAAAAAATCAGCCCAGAACATTTAGATGTAGAGATATTTAATCCTCTAAAATAAGTTATTCAGAATTATGGGTTAAGACTTTTATTTCTAAGAGTACACTATTAATGTGCAAATCCTTCAATATGATGATTGCTTAGACTATAAACCATTAGTGAGGACTCACTTAGATCGTGTTCAAATATGAGATGGCTGAGATGAGCAGTATACATAACATATACTATAATGTGTAATATTAATTATATATTATATTGTATAATATTAACATAAATTTTTAAGAAAGCCTAAGGGACAATGTTGACCAGTAGTCTGATGTTTTATGCTTATCCCTTTTCTCTTGTTTCACTTTATGTGCTGAAAAATGGTCTTTTATTTATAGCTGGGATTTCCTGAAATATCTCTGTTTTTCTGTAAAAGTCTGAAACTCCATTAGTGCCAACAGTCAAAGGTGAATATGACTTACATGATTTTTGTCTCATTCAGACAGATTTTGAATTTTTTAGTATGAATAGGGTTAGATTTTATTTTAGAAATTAACACATTGTAGTAATTATGCATCTCCCCTTTCCTCTCTAGACTTTAAGCTTCTATGAACCCCTGATTGGTTGGGATGGTGATGCATCAAGGTTAGCATGCAGCCCATGGTCAATGTTTGTAGTTCTTGTCCATAGAACTTTGCAAATATCTTCACATTGTTGAGTTAAAATAACTATGTTTTCAAGTTTCTTTTCTACTGAAAAAGGTTCTTAGTGGCAAATATGCTGGTTTTTGATATATTCTTTTTAAAAGTGTCTGCCTGGAACAAATCAGCCTCATCTTCAAGTTGATCACTTAATTGTTCTCCAAGAAAACAACTTTATGGTATCATATAAATACAGTTAAAGCTTGATTGCTTGGCCCTTCAAAACGTGATGGATTGTCTCTTTTTTGAGAGGTGAATAAATCATCACAATCTCATAAATCTTAGTAATCAATTTTTCTTCTCTTTTAAGAGTTTCCATGAATAGCTCACAGGGCGTCCATCAAGCCAAGACAGTAGAAGAGAAGTAGGGCAAAATGGAAAGTGGAAGCTAGTGTTACAGTGAAAAATGAGAAAAGTCCTGGAAAGCCTTTGTGTGTGCCCTCCTGAGATGTATGTAACACAGTTTCTGTGCCATCTTTGTGATGTGATAAGACAAAGGACAGAAGTGTTAAGTAAAATTTCTATTACCAAAAAGGGTGCTGTTTTGCTCTCACCATTAGCAGGACTCTGGGTGATTGATTTAAATGGAGCTTCCACCTTTGTCCATAGGAAAACTGATTAACCCAAAATCCACCTGAGAACTGAGCTGCCCAAGTCCCAAAGGATATCACCTATGTTAACACTTGCCTTTCATGTCATAGTGTCTTAGGTACAGAAAAGTACTATCATGTAACTTATGCACAGAACAAGTGTGTGTGTGTGTGTGTGTGTGTGTGTGTGTGTGGTTGGATCCTTTCACTAAGTGTGTGCTGGCTTTCACAATGTTTATTCTCAGAAGGAGAAAAACAAAAGCTATAAAGTGTATTTATTCTAACTGTAGCATATACTCACACACACACACATACACTCACTTTTACACATAATATGCTTTGATGCAATTCCAAATCCACATGACACCAAAAGTATTTCACTTTTCTTATGAGAGAACAATTAGGTATTTTCATTGATAATTCATTTACTTATGACAGTATAGGAGTTTACTGAGTATAGGAGTTTTCCACTGAGGATGGAAGATTTTGTTGTAAATTATTTTATACTATAGCAACAGGCTTTTATTATTCAACAATATTTATTGAACAAATACATGCAGTGTGGCCAATTTATAAGATGTGTGATACTAGCTTTATTTGCTATTTTCTTTTGTTTTTCCCACTTTTATCATGATAAACATTGTTTGCAAAGGGTTGAAACCAATGTAGGATATGAAATTAATTCTCTTTCTGGGTATAATCAGCAAACTTTCATATATCTTTGAGAATTTCAGGTAAATATTGAAAAATATTGAAAATTGCATATGGGCAAATATCAATAAAAACTCTCCTAAGGGATAGTTTCAGTTAATGTTTAAGTTTCTAGATGAGAAGCCCCCTGATTTTGGGGCCATGCTACCTGGATTGAATCTCAACCCCTCTGTGTAGCAGGTGGGTTCTTCAACTTTTCTGTAGCTTGTTTTCTTAGAAGAAAGATAGTAACAGTGTTTTCAATGGAGGTCAAATGAATCAACACATCAGTTGCCTCAGAATAGTGCTTGGAACACAACATTGACTATATATTATTATTTTTCTTATACCTTTATACATATTAATTATATGCAATGTGTAAAATATTGTGAACATAGAAGATTGAAGATAATTTGCCTTCAAGATTATAATTTAGTGGAGAAAATTGATATACATGAAACAATTAGAGAACCTAAATGTTAAATGTTAGAACATTAATTTTAAGAGCAGTTAAAGTTTAGAGAAGGGGAGAGATCTATATGGGTTTAATAATAATGGAGAAAGTAAAGTACTGATGACATAATAGGGAGTAAAATAGCAAGCTAAACTACAACAGGCTACATATTCCAGCATTATTGAAATGTGGATATATTTTAAAAGAAAACATTTTCTCTGGACTAATAAGAAGGGAAATTTTATGTCTTTTCATTATTTCTGCTTTTAGTGAAAATCTAGCAATCAGCTAAGCATGTGGTGGGTGTTGGAGACACATAGGAATAATGTGTTGTCTTGGCTCACACTCCATGGAAGGAAAAGTTTGAGAAGCAAGGCATTCTAGTGTGGAGCCATGAGGGATGCTATAGAATTCAAGTCTGTTGGTGTCATTAGGGCATAAACCACTTGTGGTGGACAGTGATGGAAGGAACAGCAAGAAGAGAGGGCAGAGAAAATGTCTGAAGTTTCACCAGCCTTTCAGGTCAGCCATGAAAGTGGAGCCCTAAGGACCCTGTCCTGGAGAGAGAAAATAGTTGACGGCCAGTGTTGATGCGTCCAGGTATGCAAAAGTGCCAATCTCAGCATAGTGGCAGCACACAGTAACTGGATGAATAAAATGAAGGCTGTTAAACATGAAGGCTTAATTTCTGATAAGAATGATTTTAATTTAAAGAAACAGTTACATTTTCAGTCATTAGATATGGTAAGTTATTCTTCCTATTTTTTTTACCTCCTTTCTATATTTTGATGTCTTTTTCCATGTGACCTTTTAGTACTTCTCACTCAAGTGGGTGAGATAATTACCTTTTCCTTATTGAAATTGGATTTGATCATATAACTTGCTTAGTCTAATAGTATGTTAGGGGATGAAACATGAGCAGAGGCTTTACATTTATTTCCATGACTTGATTTTCCTCTTGGGCCCCTACATTTCATGGGAGGAGCATTGACTCCATAAAGAGTAGCCTTAAGCTTACTAGAATGTTGTATTCCAGCTTGGCTCAGTTGTGATCAGCTGAGCTCAGCTGAAACTGTCAACCCACACACATGTGAGCATCAAACTACTTGTTACTTATGGGACAGAGATGTTTTAGGTCATTTGTTACACAGTAAAAACTGACTACTACAGTATATAATCTGGAAGCTCATACCTGGTGCCCATTCAAATTAGCCTTTGAGTTTAAATAAATAAAGGTTCATCTCACTGCCATGAGAATTGGACTTGTTTAGTTTTAGGCAATTAGTTCTTAGCATCAAGATGCTTCTGACAGTGGAAGAAATGAACTCAGTCTGGTAAAGTTTGCAAAGTGGGAGACAATGGATGAGTGAACAAATAAATGAATCAACCAACCAACCAACCAGGCAAACAACAATTTTGCCTACTTTTTCATGATCTTTTAGGAAAAAGGAATATAAATGCTTAAGAGGTTAGGGAAAGTCTCTTTATTAATTTTAGTTAAGTTTCTTAGCTGTAATTCCATTAAACATTCATATGCCTAAAAATCAGTAAGTAAAAATTACCATTCAGAAAGTATATTTGAATACAATGCAGAGTCTCAAAAGACTATAATACTACATGTGGAGGAAAATTTTAAGATTATGGAGAAATCTTTTTCTCTGAAATAAAGTTATTTCTAGATTTAAAATAGCAACCACTTAGAAAATATAATTTAAGCAGTATATTTAATATAATTAATCTAGCATAATATATTCACTCATTTCCTAAGTCAGTACTGAATATTCCCAGGAAATAGGAAATCGTAACATTTCTTTTAACAATACATCTTGAAAAAAAAAGAGACATTGAGCATACTAAGAAGCATTTCTTGGTATGTTTAATTAATCATTTATATGATGTGTTAGATATATTAATTAGCTTGATTTAATCATTTCACAATGTATTCACATATGGAAAAATTACATTGTATGCCCTACATATGTACAATTTTCATTTGTCAGTTGTACTATGAAAAAACAAATAGGGGACAGAACTGTATCATGTTTGTTAAACTTGGTTTAATGTAGTCTGTTAACATGAAAATTTCTTGTCAACAGAGCTCTTCCAAGCAGTCTCTTAAAACAAGCCAAATATTGTCTCTTTCAAGGACCTATTAAAATTTCTTTTGTGTCATTGCCTATGCTACAGCTCAGTTGAATTCCTGCTCAGAAGTTCTTATGAAATGGAGAAAGAGGATTGAGATGTCAAAATTTCTAGTTTACAGAGCTTAAATACAATCAATTAATCATTCAAATTCTTCTGAAAATTCTTATAAGAAAACATACACAAACACATGATTTAAAGCTTATCCTAGATCAACCTAGACTTAGCTCACCAAATATTTAACAAAACACATGAAAGGGAAGAGATTTTCTTCCCATGATTTTAAATTCTATGTGAGAACTGTGTAATGTAGTAAAGAAAAGGGTTCCTGGAATAAGTTTGCCCAGTTTTTAGTCCTAATGTAAACTTATGGGGACTTTATTTCTATATCTGCTAGGTGGTTATGGTTAATACCATAATATTTACACCAAGTGGTTGTTGAGAACCTTAAATAAGCTAATAAATGTAAAGTACTTGAGATACCCATTACATAGTAGATTTACAGGACAGAAGCGCAGAGACAAATTGAATATATCTAAACTGCTATTCTAATTTAGTTTCTTTTCTTACTCTACACACACACACACACACACACACACAAAATTATTAATAGTCTTGCCTAAAGACTATCAAGGTTAAGTTTTCCAATCATATTTGTTATTATAAAAGCTCTTGGCTTCCAGAGCATATTGGAATTTGAAATTGCAGATAAGGAGTGGAAATCTGTGCAGTATTTTGTATTTTCCATGGTTATCCTATGTGTATTCATATCCATGGGCATTATGTTTCCAATAAAAAAGTACAGTCCTCATTCTCCTACTTTTTAAAATAATTAACAGTATGATGCAAATATATTTGAAATAGTCATTCATATTAAGAACGTAAGAAAATAATATTTTCTTTTGAGTCATCCAGAGAATGGGGAAATAAGCATTTACCATATTTGTTTTCTGTCTAAAATATTGAGTGATCATCACAACACTATTGTGACACAGTCTTTGTGTTATGTGCTTGACTTAATATTTAGTTTTATACTGGTAACTATTATCAATCTTTTTTAAAAAATTAATTTTATTGGTACATTTAAAGTATACAATATAATGACATTCATCATTGGAAATTTGCACCTTTACATAATCCATCTTGGTTCTTATTTTTTTCCCACTCCCCTGCCCTCCCTTCAACCCCTCCGCACCTCCCTATCTACAAAGACTATGTTTCCATTTTTCTTTTTCTCATATTAATTTCATTCCCTTCTTTCTTTTCCCCTACCACTCCCACTTCCCCCTACCCTTTGCTCCTTTTCTTCCTATTTCACATTATCTATTATACCTTTTAGTCCTTAATTATACTTTCAGTTTCTCACCCTAGAGAAAGTATTTGGAATTTACACATGAGTGTCCTATTTATTTCACTTAAGAATATTGCCTCAATGTGCATCCATTTAGCTATAAATGTCTCTAGTTTTGCATTCTTTATGACTAATACTCCATTTTATAATTTAAAAAAACCACATTTTCTTTATCCAGTCTCTAGTAGATCGGCAACTGGGTTGCTTCCAAGTTTTAGCTATGATAAATTGTGCTGCTATGAACATGGGTGCACATATATCACTGTGGTATGATTCTTTTAATTCTTTGGGAAAGTTACCCAGCAGTGGAACAGCTGGGTCAAATGGGACTTCCAATCCTAATTCTTTGAGGTATCTCCATACTGATTGCACCAGTCTACACTCCTGCCTGCAGTGGAGCAGGGTTCCTCTTTCCCCACAGCCCTGCCAGCATTTGTTATTGGTTGATTTCATGATAGTAGCCATTCTTTCTGGGGTGAGGTGGAATCTCAGTGTTGTTTTCATTTGCATCTCATGAATATCCAGTGATGTTGAACATTTTTTCATATGTTTTTTTGCTATTTCTACTTCTGTGTCTGAGAAATGTCTGTTCATTTCAGATGCCCATTTTTGGATTGGGTTTTAAATTTGGGAGGTCTGATTTTTTAAAGTTCTTTATAGATATTAGATAGTAGACCTTTCTCTGAGGAACAGCAGGTGAAGATTTTTTCCCACATTGTGGGTTGTCTCTTCACACTGCTGGTGCAGAAGCTTTTTAATAAGAAGAGATCCCACTTGTTTATTGTTTGTGCTAGTTCATTGGCAACTGAGGTGTTTTTTGGGGGTACTGGGGATCAAATTCATGACCTTGCGCTTGGGCTGCAGGCACCGGAACCACTGAGCAAAATCCCTGGCCTGGCAACTGAGGCTTTTTTCATAAAATCTTTTTCTACACCAATGTCTTCAAGAGTTCTACCTAGTCTCTCTTCCAGCTCGTTTAGTGTTTCTGTTTTAATATTTAGATCTTTAACCCATTTCAATTTTAGTCTAGTGCATGGTGAAAGATGAGATATAGGTCTAGTTTTAATCTTTGGCAAGTGGAAACCCAATTTTTCCAGCACCATTTATTAAAGAGGCTATTTTTCCTCCAGTGAGAGTGTTTGGCTCCTTTGTCAAAGATGAGGTGGCTGAATGTGTCTGGAGATATTTCTGCATCTTCTAATCTTTTCCACTGGTCCTCAGGTCTGTTTCTTTGCCATTTCCATGCTGTTTTTATCACAGTAGCTTTGTAGTATAGTTTCAAGTTGAGGATTGTGATACCCTCTACCTTATCTTTATTGCCTAGAGTTGCTTTTGCTAATCTAGGTCTTTTCTTGTTGCAAATGAATATTTGGATTGTTTTCTCCAGGTTTGTGGCATATGCTGCTGGGATTTCAATTGGGTTTGCATTGAATCTATATAGCAGTTTTGGAAGCATGGCAATTTTCACTATGTTGATTCTTCCTACCCAGGAGCAAGGGATGTCTTTCCATTTTCTGATATCCTCTTCAATCTCTTTTTTCAGAGTGCTATAATTTTCAGAGAAGAGGTCTTTGATTTCTTTTGTTAGGTTGATTCCTAGGTATTTCAATTGTTTGGATGCTATTGTGAAGGGAATTCATTGCCCCATTTCTCTTTCAGTTAGTCTGTTTTGCATGTACAGAAAAGCTATTGATTTTTGTGTGTTGACCTTGTATCCAGCTACTATACTGAATTTGATTATTAAGACTAGAAGACTTTTGGTGGAGTTCTTGGGGTCTTCTATATAGAGTATTATGTCATCTGCAAATAGTGACAGTTTGACTTCTTCCTTTCCTTTCTTTATTCCTTTTATTTCTTTCTCTTGTCTAATTGCCGTGGATAATGTTTCCACAACTATACTGAACAAGAGTGGTGATAGTGGACATCCTTGTCTTGTTCGTGATTTTAGTGTGAAGGATTTCAGCTTTTGACCATTTAGTATGATATTGGCTGTTGGTTTTTCATAGATGGCTTTTATCAGGTTGAGGTAGAGACCATCTATTCCAATTTTTTGGATAGTTTTTATCATAAATGCCTGTTGGATTTTGTCGAATGCTTTTTCTGCATCTATTGAAATGATCATATGGTTTTTGTCCTTGGCTCTATTAATATCGTGTATTACATTTATTGATTTGAGTATGTCGATCCATTCTTGCGTCCATGGGATTAATCCCAATTGGTCACAGTGTATGATCTTCTTGATGATCTTTTGCTATTTGCCTGTATCTTATTAAGGATTTTTGCATCTATGTTCATTAGTGAGATTGGCCTATAGTTCTCTTTCTCAGTTGGGTCTTTCTCTGCTTTGGGGATCAAGGTGATGCTTGCTTCCAGGAATGAATTCTGGAGTATTGCTTCCCTTTCAATTTCATTGAAGAGTTTAAACAGTGGTGGGAGTAGTCCCTCTCTGAATGTCTTGTAGAATTCAGCAGTCAAGCCATCAGGACCTTGACTTTTCTTAGTTGGTAAGTTTTTAATTACATCTTCAATTTTATTGATTGATATTGGGTTGTTCATAATTTTTTAGGTCATTGTCTTTCAACTTTGGTAATTCACACATATCTAGGAATCTGTCCATTTCTTCTTTATTTTCCGTCTTATTGGCATATATGTTCTCAGCATAGGTATTGATGATCATCTGGATTTCTGCTGGGTCCATCGTAATTTCACACTTTTCATTCCTAATTGCATGGATTTGAGCCTATTCTTTCCCTTTTTTTGATAAGTTTGGCTATGGATTGTCAATTTTGTTTATTCTTTCAAAGGGCTAACTCTTGGCTTCATTGATTTTTTTGTATCGTTCTTTTAGTCTCCATTGCATTGATTTCTGCTCTGATCTTTATAATTTCATCCCTTTTATGAGCACTGGATTTGTCCTGCTCTTCATTTTCTAAAGCTTGAGGTTCAGCATCAGGTTGTGTAATTGAGCTAGCTCTGTTTTCCTAATGTGAGTATTCATTGCTATGAATTTCCCTCGTAAGATTGCTTTCATTGTGTCCCATAGATTCTGATATGTTGTATTGTTATTGTCATTTAATTGTATGAACTGTCTTTTGATTGGTGAATTGAGATCATTAACATTGATGTTTATAACTGATGTGTATTAACTTAACCTTGTCATGACTTTTTCTTTTTGTTGGATTCTCCCCCTTTGCATTTAATTTTTTATCATGCCTGATGGATTCATTCTGCTGGGCTTCCTGGGGTTGTGATCCTCATTGTTTTTTCCTAGGATATTGTTTAAAATTTTTGGAGTGCTGGTTTGGTCTTCATGAAGTTCCTAAGTTGCTCCTTGTCATGAAAGTATCTTTTTTCTCCACCAATTTTGAAAGATAGTTTTTCAGGGCACACCAATCTGGGTTGGAGGTTGTTTTCCTTTAGGGTTTGAAATATGTCACTGCAAGCTCTTTTTGCTTTGAAGGTTTGCATTAAGTAGTCTGCTGTGATTCTAATGATCTGTTCTTTGCATGTGATTTGTTTCTTTTTTCTAACTGCTTATAGAATTTTGTTCTTCTGTTAGGTTTCTGTAATCTTAATTATTATATCTTTATGTGTAGTTTTCTTTTTAATCAAGGCTATTTGTAGTCCTATATGCCTTACTTACCTCTATGTCAGGTTCTTTTCCCCTGTTTGAGAAGTTTTCTGCCATTACTTCTGTGAACAGTTTTTTTTATGTCATCTGCACTCTCTCCTGTTTCTTCTTTGATCCAATCGGTCTTATGTTATTCTTCTTTGCATCGTCTAGCAGCTGTTGGATTGATTTCTCGTGGTCCCTTACTATTTTTAAGAAATTTTTCTTTTCCTGGTCACTAATTGCAATCCTATTTTCTGAATCTGAAACTCTGTCCTTGCATTGGCTCTTTCTGCTGTGTAAACTTTCAGTTGAGTTTTTAATCTCCTTGAAATCTGTTTACATCTGTTTTATGGATTCCATTTGTTTCTTATGTTGGGATTCCATCATGTTCCTCAGCTCCTCTATTTTTTTTATCTGTGTCCACTCTAGATTTATTAATCATGTCTTATACTATGGACACATCTCTGCTGTTACCTGAGAAATTATTTCTAATTTCATTTTTCCAGGTCCTCTTTCCTTGCCAGTTCAGATGGTTGAGTATCTAATTTTTCCATCTCGTTGCCCTTTGGGGTTGCCTTAGGTGATCTGCAATTTTTTTTTGAAACTTATTTACATGTCTTCTCATTTCAACAGATCCAGTGTGCTGTGACTTTGTTGAGGTGATTTTTTGCTCACCCAGTGGTCTTCAATTCTCAACAAGCCACTGAGCAGCCTTTACTCTGCTGCTCAGCATTACACCAATTCCTGTGTTCAGATAGTGGGCTTCTGGATCCCTGAGCTGTACTGTTGCCTTGGCAGGGATCTGGCTGGGGACTGTGCAGTCCTGGGATGGTATCTAGTTGTGCCTCTTTCTGCGACCCCTATGTAGCTGTTGTTTGGGAGGGTCTTTGGCTGGGGGCTGTGCACCACAGTTCCTGTTGTCTACACAGGCTTCTGGCTAGGGTCTCCATGCACTTATCAATTGTATTGGGGCAAGCCTCTGGGTGTTGCTTGTGTGCCAGTGTAGCTCTTTTCCAGGTGGATCATTGGCTGTGACCAATGGTATGCCAGGCCTCTGGCTGAAGCTTGTGCACCTGTGCAGTTCTTTTCTGGGTAGGTCTTTGGCTTGAGTGGGTGTGCTTGAGCCTCTGGGGTCAGGGCAGAGCCCTGGATGGGATCCACCTGCAGTCAAGCCACTCTGGCCAACACAGCTGCTCCCTGGGATCTCCAGGCACTTTCCAATGGAATGGTGGGTCTCTGGCTGACTCAATCTTTTTTTGGGGGGGTACCAGGGATCGAACTTGGGACTTTGCACTTGAGAAGCAGGCGGCAGAACCACTATGCTAAATCCCCGGCACTCTTCTTTTTTAAAATTAGTGCATGTCAGTTATATAGAATAGTGGATTTCATTTGCATAGAACATACTTTGATGATTTCCACTCCAACATTACCTCCTTCTTCCTTTCCCTTCCCTCTGCCTTATTTCTTTTCTTCCTAATAGTGTCCTCTCTACTTTTGTGCTCCCCATCTTGATTCTACATATGAGAGAAAACATTTGTCTAAGTTTATGTTGCTTGGGATTATGATATTCAGGTCCATTCATTTTCTGCAAATGGCACAATGATTTTTTTCTTCTTTTTGATTAAATTATCCATATCATGCTTTCTTTATCCATTCATCAGTTGATGAGTACCCAGGCTGTTTTCATAGCTTAGCTACTGTAGATTTTATTACAGTAAACATGCGTATGTATCTCTATAATATGTTGACTTTTTTGAATCAAATGATAGGTCTATTTTCAGTTTTTTGAGAAACCTACATATTGACTCCCATACTGGCTGTACTGAATTACATTCATACAGTGTAGAAGAGACTATCCCATCCCTTGCCAGCATTCATTGTTTTTATATTCCTAATATTTCCATTCTGTCTAGGGTGAGATAGAATCTTAATATAGATTTGATTTACATTTCCCTTATGACAAAGAATGTTGAATATTTATTCATATATTTTTTGCCATTTGTACTTCTTTTTAGAAGTGTCTATTTAGTTCATTTGCCTACTTAGTGATTGGGCTATTTGATTCCTGGTATTAATGTTTTTTGAGTCTTTTATAAATTCTGGATACTAATCCCCTGTTAGCTGCATAGCTAGCAACAATTTTCTCCCATTCTTTAGGGTGTCTCTTCACTTGTTTGTTTCCTTTACTGTGCAGGAGCTTTTTAATCTGATGTAATTCCATTTATTGATTCTGGTTATTATTTGTGGTGCTAGTGGGGTCCTATTTATGAAATCTTTGCCTGTGCCTATGTATTTCCCCTATATCTTTTTTCTAGAAGTTTCAAACTTTCTGATCTTATTCCTGGTTATTTAATTCATTTTGAATTGATTTTTATGCAGGAAGAGAAATAAGGGTTTAGTTTTATTCATACAGATATCTAGTTTTCCCAGCACCATTTGTTAAAAAGGTGTCATTTCTACAACCTCTGTGTTTGGATAATCTTCTAGACACATATTTTCTACCAAAATTGAACCAAGAGGACATAAAAATGCTAAACAGGTAAATAACAAGCAATGAAGTTGAAGCAGTGCAAAGAGTCTCCCACAAAAAAAAAAGTGCAGGACAGGACAGATGTACTGCTCAAATCTGCAAAACCTTTAAGGAACCAACATGAATACTCTTAAATATTCCATGAAACAGAAAGATATGTAATACTTCCAAATTTATTATATAAAGACAGTATCACTCTGATCCCCAAACTAGGTAAAGATTCAACCAAAACCTTCAGACTAATATCCTTGATGAATATAGACACAGAAATCCTTAATACAATTTTGCAAATGAAATTCAATGATACATTAAGAAGACCAAACATAAATAAAGTTAGTTTCATAAAGTTAGTTTCATTTCAGGGCTGAAAGAATGGTTCAACATAAGTAAATCAATAATTGTAATATACCACATAAATAGAAAGATAAAAATAATGTGATATTTCAATAGATGCAGAAAAAGCCTTTGAAAACATTCAACATTTCTTCATGATAAAAGGCCCGAGGAAACTAGGCATAGGAAGGATTGTACTTTAATACAATAAGTTTAGGTATGACAAATTCACAGACAATATCATACTAAATGGAGAAAAACTGGAAGCATTTCCTCTAGAATGAAGAACTAAATAAAGGTGTTCACTGTTACTACTTTTTTTCAATATAATACTTAAAACTCCAGTTGAAGCAATTAGACAAGAGAAAAAGTAAAAGAGGTACAAAAGAAAAGGCAGAAGTCAAATAATCCTTACTTATATACAGTAGGAACCTTTACTTAGAAGACCCTAAAGTTGCACCAGAAGACTTTTACATCTGATAAATTCAACAAAGTAGTTGGATTCAAAATCAACAAACAAAACCCAATAACTTTTATATGTTCCAATGATAAACTCACCGAAAAAGAAATCAGGAAAACAAATCCATTCCCAAAAGATTTTTAAAAACCTAGAAAACAATCTAACCAAAGAGGGGAACAACCTCTAGACTAAAAATTACAGAGCACTGAAGAAAGAAAATGAAGACACCTAGAAGATGAAAAGACGTCCCATAATCAGGGATTGACAGAATCATATTTTAAAATGGTCATATTACTGAAAGTGATCTTCAAATTTAATGCAATTCTCATCAAAATACCAATTATAACCTTCAAAGAACTACAAACAATTATACAATTCATAAAGAAATATAAAAAAGATCCAGCATAGCCAAAGCAATCCTAAGCAAAAAGAGTATGCTGGAGGCATCACAATACCTGATTCCAATACATGTTTCAACAAAAACAGCAAGGAACTGGTATAAAAACAGACACAGACAAATGGAATAGAATGGAGGAAACAGAAACAAATTCACACAACTTTAGCCATCTGATTTTTGACAAAGCTGATAAAAACATATGTTGGAGAAAAGAACAAATGGTTCTGGAAAGACTGGATATCCATATGTACAGGATTAAAACTAGATCATTTTCTCTCATTCTGTACAAAAAATAAATTCAAAATGAATCAAAGACCTAAGTGTAAGATCTCAAGTGTTGACACTCTTCGAAGAAAACAAGGAAACACTTCAACATATATACACAAGCAATGACTTACTGAAGGTGACTCTAATAGCACAGGAAATAATAACTAGAATTGATAAATGTAGTTGCATCAAATTTAAAAAAAACTTCTGCATAGCAAAGGAAACAATTAGAGTGAAGAGTGAGCTTACAGAAAAAGAGCAAATCTCCCTTCCTTTTGTGTAATCCTAAAAACAGAATCATGGTATGACAAACACTTGGTGCTCACCAATACTGTGCCTGTATTTTCCAGGCTCCTTTCCATTTTATTTGGGGCAATAGATTGTGAGCACAAATGTTATAGTCACTCTCTAGCCAAGGCAGTTCAAAACAGGTGTCTCCTCCTTTTCTCTCTTCTCTTACTGTGGAAACTTTAGAAGACATGACATGAGATGACAATGTCAAAAGATGAAGGAACCTAGCTCTCTGGTACCTAAATTAAAAGACTCAAAATTTGCACAGGACCTGGTGCATGTAAGAAAATTTTTTTAATGTTGTCACTATGATTTTGAGATTTTCTGTTGTAGCAGCAGAAGACAGTTACTCATGACAAATGACAAGTCAATGGTCAACTGAGAGTGAGCTCAATTAAGTCCATCCAGTCATGTTTCTAATGATGGGAAGGCACTAACCTGTCATCCTAATAAAAACAAAGCTGTACATGGTCTTATTTCTATATGGAATGGCATGTAAACTACAATGCAAAATAGTTTTGAAAAGAGACTTTATCTTTTATTTGGGTTTCCTGAAGATCATTAAAAGGAATCTTCGATTTACAAAAGTTTTTTTTTCCTCTTAAATTTTTTTACATGTGCTACAGCAGTGAAATAAGGTGGCATCTACTGTGAAGATGGTACACATTCAATAGGTTTTTAAATGTCAGAAATAGAAGGCAGTACAGATTGGTGAGTTTTCCCATCATATAGATATTTCCAGAGAATTCTGGGGGCTCTTCTTGCCATTAAACATCTGTCTCAAACAGGAGAAATTCCAACATAAATATGGCATTTTCCTTTGTTTACTTCATGTCTAAATAAATTAGAAGGATAAATGAGATGAGAAATATTTCATTTGTAAAGTATTAATCATTAGATAATAGACACCATGAAAATAGCTCATCAAAATTCATTAATGTTTTATTAATCCCATTTTTTTGGTTAAGACTTTGATTTGAAAAATAATGATCTCTGCTTTTGTCATCTGGTAACATACAGCAGTATTGTGCAAACAGCATTAAACCCTTTATCAGTTTTTCCTGCTTAGTTGAACAGGTGATGTAGGTGTTGATTCTCATTATTTTGGGGTAGTTTCTACACTTCTATCTGTAATATGATTATTAATGAGATTCAAAAGATCATAGATTCTAATGTGAATGAGTTACAAGACAGAAGTCTAGGCAGAAAAATTCAATAGTATGTTCTGTTGAAAAATTCATTAGGCCCCCAAAGTAGAAGGCTGTCAGAATAAAGCTTAGCTGGCTTTTCTTGCTTCCCAAGTGTGTCTCATGGACAGTGTCCTCCCGTCCTTGGCCCTGTGCCTTCTTTGACTAAAAAGTATCCCAGCTTCTGTTTACCTGTTAGAGTCTCACCATCCCTGAAGTCTCACCATTTCCCTGTTGGAAACCTTGTCAGCCATGACCTTATCTTGTTATCCAAGCCCTTGTGAGATGTTCCTGTGCACCATGCATTTTCTGAATCACTTATTCATAATAATCTTTCACTAAACTTGCCTGTTGACTTTTTTGTAAGGATGTGTGCATGGAAGCCAGCTTCAAGGTGGCTTCCCCAATGATATCCTTATCTTGTTTTTCACAGTGTAGTTGTTTCCACATTTTATCAAGGTTGTTTTGTGTGACTATTAGTCTGTGGCAGAAATTATGGTATGTCACTTCTGATACTACATTATAAAAAGACTGTGGTTTCCACTTTGAGTCCATTCTCTCTTTAATCATTCTATCTGAGGGAAGTCAACTGCCTTGGTGTGAGGCCAGCAGACAACCTATAGATAGGGCTATATGGTGTGGAACTGAGTTGCTCTCAACAGTCAAGGAGGAACTGAGGCCTGACAATGATTACATGATTGCGATTAAAAGCAGCTTCTTCCCCAGTCAAGCCTTTGAGTGTGACTTCAGCCGCAGGCAACATCATCACCGAAGGCAGATTCACCCAGTAAATCTGCTCTCAAATTCCTGGCCTCAGGAACTGCAAAGTGACAAATGTTGGTTATTTTGAGTGGCTAAGTTTTGATAATTTCCTCTGTAGCAGTAGGTAATTAATATAGTACCTCATTTCTTCTACTACGTGGTTATCCTTGAAGAAGGGTTCTCATCTTCCAGGTGATTCTTCATAATGATTGCATTTATGCACTGGATAAAAGACAGACAGATGACAGAAGACAGAAGAGATAGTTTAAAAACTGCCTCCTTAAACTTTTTCACAGTTAATAACTATTCTGAGCAGCATTCTTCCAGTCAGGTAGCAGAAATTTGACAATATTAGTCCTATATAAACAGGAGTGGGACAAGTTGAAGAAAATAATTTAGCCATGGTCCTAAATCTTAACAGTCACTGGTGGTAAGATCCAAAATGTAAATATAATATTGCTAAGTCAGTGTTTTTAGAAATCTTTTCATTTCCTGAGCTCCCTGGAAGTCCTGGTAGCCTCTTCTGCTACAGAGCCCTCAGGTTCTTTGCAGGGATTGCTGTCATTTGCCTGCTTAATGGAATCCTACTGCTCCAGGCTCTGCAATCCTGTCACCCTCAGCAGCATCACAGTACAGGAAGAAAAATGCCTATGACTCAATAAACCTATAATTTCACATTTTGGGGGGTTCATGGATTCTATGCTTGCAGATAAAGATAACATATCAAGGCTGTTATCAAAGGATAAAGAAAATACACCATCAGATAGAAATGTTACAAAGTAAAAGTTGAAAACTCCTCCCTTGGCCTTTTCATCATCAATCACTGTGTATCAAGATGCTCTGGCAAGAGAGATACAGTGTTTTGGACAGGCAGTAACTGATATGAGGAACAAATGCTGATTTACTGCACCTATGAGATATAACTAATAGCAGATGGATGTTATTTATAAACCCTTTCTTGTTTATCCTAGTTCTTTTGAACTCTTTTCTATTCTGGGTCTATCAGCTGTTGCTGTTAGGATAATTAATTACACAACCAAACTCACTTTAGAATTTTGAAACGTGTATTTCTTATATGGTCTACACACTAAATGCTCGATTATGCTCTTGAATGTTTCATATGCTATTTACTTCTTAAGACACACACACACACACACACAAGTACACACACAGTATGCTGATTTGATTAGTTTTAAACTAAGTTTTGCTTTAACCATAATCTTTATTTTTTAATGATCCCTGTCTCCAAACCTATCTGTTTAAACCTAAAAAATTGTGGCCGGATTATCATGAATACTTTTAAATGTATTAGTGCAAATTGCTTACAATCATTATTAAATTATTATTGATAATTGGCTTAAAAAAGAAATTGGGTTTAGCTTAATATAAGACAGCACTCTACTCCTAGCTTCTTTGTCAATGTAGGAATCAAATATTTTTGTCACCTGAAAGCAAACTGAGCACTGGGACAGAAGAGCTACACTATTTAGAAGATCAAGGGAGAGTAGGAGAGAGAGAAGAGAGGAGTGAGGAAGAGAAGGTAAGAGAGAAAGGAGCCAGGGGGATTATGTTATGACTTGGGACTATTACTACAATCAGTACAGTGGAGCTTGAACTCCTCTCATCCACTTGGAAGTGAAGTCTCTCTGGTTGAGACAAAGTGAGTTAGGTTGGAAGAAGAGTATTTAAATGTCATAGAAGGTCAGGAAGGGTTTATCCAGTTCTAAATGGTACTTTTTTCAGCTGAAAGCTCTCAGATACCAAATTTCTTTCCTCTTTGAATTTATCAAAGAATATCAAAAGAAATACTTCTGAGTCCATCTTTATATCCAAATGACTGTGAAAGAACTTAAGTGAAACCATTATCAGTGGAAACAAAGTTTTATTCAGGAAGAGTTTTGTGTACTAAGTTGTCAAAATTGGCAAAGCAGTAAATAAATAACCATATAGGTGAAAGCGAAGTGTAACATGTTAAGCATAGTTATCCCTCTATCTGGATCATTGGGGAATTGTATCCAGGACTCTCCACAGATAATGAAATCTAAGGATGTGTAAGTTTATTATATAAAATAGTATACTATTTGCATAGAGCCTATGCAATTTTTTGCTACACTTTAAATCATCTCTAAAATTCTGCATTTACCGTACCTAATATAGTGTACATACCATGCAAATAGTTGTTTTACTGTATTGTTTAGGGAATATAATGACAAAAACAATCTGTACATGTTCAGTACAGACACGATTTGTTTTAAAATATTTTCTATTTGAGTTTGGTTGACTGCATGGATATACAACCCAGGGATATGGAGGCCTGACATTACTCTTTAAAAATAATTATACAACCCCCCAAGGCATGCCCTGCAGCTGCCCACAGAGTCACAGGGGCAGAGAAGTGTGAGCAGAGTGACCCATGTTGACTGAGCCCAGCTCTGTCCGGCAGACCACGCCCACTTGCAACCAGGAGCTGGTAAGGACCCCCACAGGCACACCCACCAGCCACACACAGAGCCACGCAGGCCCACCTCTGGGCTCTTGGCTGTGCAGCTACCTGGTTCCACACTACAGAGGCACAGGGGGACATAAAGGCCATTGTCCTGAGCTGCAGAAGTGAATAACAGAGAGAGGGCCTCTCTCAGGTTCCCTGATGAAAACTGAAGCCCACTGGAAAAGTGAAGAGAATTTCTGCAATAAAGGCACACCAAACCACTGTACTTGGTAGGTTTGAGGGCTCATCACCTCCCACTGGAACCTGGATTATCTTCAGGGGAAAGGTAGCTGGAACATGCAATAGAACCTTGCACAGTTCAACCAGGCAGGAGGACAGGGAACTCCACTTGGGACTTGCAGCCAGAAATCTGCCTGAATCTCACAAGTCTGTGACTGAGTTACTGAGACTCATTGACTTATAACTGCACACTGCTGCCCACATTGTCTATTGTGACAGCACAGACATATCCTGAAGAAAGTCCTTCATTTTTATCTTTTATTGGTTATTTTCAAAATTGGCACTTTTTTTGCTCTTATTTTTAATTTTTTCTTCTTTTTCTACTATTTAAAAATTTTTACTTTTCTCTTTTTTCTTTCTTTTCTCTTTTCTTTCTCTCTCTCTCTCTCTCCCTTGCTCCCTTGCTGTCCCACACTGTTCTTCATCAACTGTTGTGTTCCTGTTCTGGCCTTAATTCATATTTCTTCTTCTTTTTTTTCTTTTCTTCTCTTTCTTTCTCTCACTTGTGTCCTCAGGCTTCACTGCTAACCTTTCCTTATCCTTCTAACTACCTATCCCTTCCTCTCCAACTCCTTCTAACTCCCCATTCCAAAGGGTAAAGTAGCTAGAGTAAAGAGTTTATTCACTGTAAACATATGTTGGGTTGGTCCTTGATTTTGATCTAATTCAAAAAAGGGTAAAGGTGATAGATTAATAACTACCACAAATTGTCATTTTCTAAGAGGTGCTTGATATTATTGTGCTGCTGATTGTATCACTTGGGCTAAGGTGTTGTGATTGATCTAATCAGTTGTCCTACTGATATAATGAAAATGAGACAGCCTCAGATCCATTAGAGACTAAAAACCTAAAGATCAACTATATCTGGAAGACACCTCTGAGAAGCAATCATTCCATAAGGGTTCTAAATACATCAACAAAGACACTTACAATAAGCAACTTCAAAGTATCAACCCAGGAACAAAACCAAGGACAGTAGAAAAACAAAAATGAGAAGACATTTAAGTAAAGCACAAGCTCACCCCACAAAAGGCAAATTCTGGAGGAAACGAGGTGGAAAAGTCCAATAATCAACCACCTGGACATCCTGAACTGATAACACAGGAAGTAATAAAACAGAGGACTGAGGCTCTAGAAAAATTCAAAACAGAAATAATCTCCCAGATAACTACAGAGATGGTGAGCAGAGTGAAAGACATGATTAGAGGCTCTAGAACAGAAAAAGATAAAAAATAGACAAGCTCAGGAATATGCTGGAAGCCATGAATGCCCACCATAATAAAGAAATGGAAACCATGATTGCCCAACATAAGAAAGAAATGAAATCCATGAAACAGATTCAAACAGATGTTCAGGAGATTAAAAACTCCACTGAAAGGATGCAGAGCAGATTAAGGGAATGTGAAGATAAAATATCAGATATAGAAGACAGGATTGCAGTTAAGGACCATGAAAACAGAGATTTCTTAAAAATAGTAATTGACCATGAAAAATCAATCCAACAGCTGCTAGATGATGCAAAGAAGAAAAACATAAGACTGATATGAGTCCAGGGAAAAAAAGGACAAAGCACAATTGACGTAAAAAAACTGTTCCGAGAAGTAATAGTAGAAAACTTCCCAGACAGAGGTGGAGAATTGGACATACAGATAAGTGAGGCATATAGAACTCCAACTAGCCATGATCAAAAAAAATCTACACCTGGACATATAATAGTCAAGATTCCAGAAACCCAACAGAAGAACAAAATCCTACAGGCAGTTAGAGAAAAGAAAGAAATCACCTACAAAGAGAGTCCATCAGAATCACAGCAGACTTCTCAACACAAACCCTCAAGTTAAAGAGAGCCTTCAGTGAAGTATTTCAGGCCCTGAAAGAAAATAACTTCCAACCTAGACTGTTGTATCTGGCAAAATTATCTTTCCAAATTGATGGGGAAATGATATACTTCCATGAAAAAGAAGCCCTGAGAAATTTCATGATCACCAAACCAACACTCCAAACAATTCTAAGCAATATCCTAGAAAAGACAATGAAGGTCACTACTCCATGAGGCCCAACAGAGGGAAGCCACTAGGCAAGGCAAGAAACTAAAGTGAAAGGTGGAAAACTAAGAAATAAAAGAGCCAACAACTGTAAAACACCATGATAAAGATGAGTCAATATCTATTAATTATAACTCTCAATGTTAATGGCCTCAATGCACCAATCAAAAGAAATAGACTGACAGAATGGATAAAGAAGTAAAATCCACCAATATGCTGTATACAAGAGACACACATAACTCTAAAAGGAAATTTATAGGCTGAAAGTAAAAGGATGGAAAACAGTTCTCCAAGTGACAGAAAGCCAGAAAAAAGCAGATGTAGCAATGTTATTTGCAGACAAAGTAGATTTCAAACCAAAACTCATTAAGAGAGACAAAGATGGTCACTACATCCTTGTGAAGGGAACAATCCAAGAGGAAGAGATGACAATCCTAAATATATATTCACCAAATATGAATGCCCCCAACTATACAAAACAAATATTAATGGACATGAAAAATTAAATAAGCACTAATACAATTGTAGTGGGGGGCCTCAATACCCCACTGTCACAAAGAGACAAATCATCTAGACAGAAAATTAACAATTAAAGCTTAGAAATGAACCAAGCTATTGAAAAAATGGACTTAATAGATGTTTACAGAGTGTTCCACCTCACAAAATAAGAATACATATTCTTTTCAGCTGCAGGCAGATCATTCTACAAATCGGACCACATACTAGATCATAGGACACATCTAAGTAAATGTAAAAGAATTGAAGTTACCCCCGTGTATTATCAGACCATAGTGCACTATAATTGGAGATCAATAACATAAGAAACTGCAAAACACTCACAAACACGTGGACATTGAATAACAACCTCTTGAATAACCAATGGATCACAGAGGAAATTAAAGCAGAAATTAGACAGTTTCTACAAGTAAATGATAATGCCAGCACAACACTTAGGAATATATGGGACACAATGAAAGCAGTTCTACACGGGAAATTCATAGCAGTGAATGCCCATATTAAGAAAATAGAGAGATCTCAAATTAACAACCTAAGGCAGAAACTCAAGCTCCTAGAAGTAGAAGAGCACAACAAACCCAAAGCTCGTACAAGGGAGAAATTATAAGGATCAGAGCAGAAATCATTGCAATGGAGACTAAGAGAATGATACAGAAAATTAATGAATCAAACAGTTGGTTTTTCAAAAGGATAAATAAAATCAATAAACCTTTAGTCCTTATCAAAAAAAGGAAAGAAAAGGCTCAAATCCATGCAATTAAGAAAGAAAAAGTGAAGTCACAACAGACCTAATAGAAATCCATAGTATCATCAATATCTTCTTCGAGAACCTGTACCCTAATAAAATGGAAAGCGCAGAAGAAATGGACAGATTCCTAGATACATATGAATTGCTAAAGTTAAATGTAGAAGATATAGAAATTCTAAACACCCCAATTACAATCAGTGAAATTGAAAACGTAATAAAAAATTTACCAACAAAGAAAAGCCCAGGTCCTGATGTCTTCACTGCTGAATTCTACAAGACATTTAAAGAAGAGCTATCACCATTGGTACATTTTAGGTATACAACATATTTATATTGCTCATTGGGAACTTGTACCTTTACATGATGCACCTTGGTTCTTCCCCCCCCCCCATTTCTAGCCCTCCCTTCACCCCCTCCACCCTTCCCTATTTACAAAGACTTTATTTCCATTTTTTCCATTTCTCAGCATTTTTCCTTTTCCTTCTTTCCTTTCCCCTGCCCCTCCCACTACCAGTACCCTTTGGACCTTTTCTTCTTATTTTGCAATTTCAATTATTCATTCTAATCATTGATATATTTTAGGTAAAAAATATAATGACATTCTTCATTGGAAATTTGCACCTTTACATAGTCTCTCTTGGTTTCTAATTTTTCACCCTTGCCCAGCCCTCCCTTCAACCCTCCATTCCTCCCTATTTACAAAGATTTTGGTCCTATTTTTCCATTTTTTCATATTAATTCCATTCCCTTCTTTCCTTTCCCCTGCCCTTCCCACTTGCTTTCCCTTTGCCCCTTTTCTTCCTATTTCACATTACATATTATACATTTTAGTCCTTATTTACACTTTTAGTTTCTCACACCAGAGAAACTATTCGGTATTTATACATGTGTGTCCTATTTATTTCACTTAAGAGTATTGCCTCAATGTGCATCCACTTAGGTATAAATGTCTCTAATTTCTCATTTTTTATGGCTGCGTAGTACTCCATTTCATAGAAAAACCACATTTTCTTTATCCAGTCTCCAGTTGATGGGCATTTGGGCTGTTTCCAAGTTTTAGCTATTACAAACTGGGCTGCTATGAACATGGGTGCACATATATCACTGTGGTATGATTCTTTTAATTCTTTGGGGAAGATCCCCAGCAGTGGAATAGCGAAGTCAAATGGGGCTTCCAGTCCTAGTTCTTTGAGGTACCTCCATACTGATTTCCACAGTGCTTGCACCAGTCTACACTCCAACCAGCAGTGGAGCAGGGATCCTCTTTCCTCACAGCCCTGCCAGCATTTCTTATTGGTTGATTTCATGATAGCAGCCATTCTTTCTGGATTGGAGTGGAATCTCAGCGTTGTTTTCTTTTCATCTCTCGAATGACTGGTGATGCTGAACATTTTTTCATATATTTATCTGCTATTTCTACTTCTTTGTCTGAGAAATGTCTGTTCATTTCAGATGTCCATTTTTGGATTGGGTCTTTAAATTTGGGAGGTCTGGTCTTTTTAAGTTCTTTATAGATTCAAGATAGTAAACCTTTGTCTGAGGAAGAGCAGGTGAAGATTTTTTCCCACATTGTGGGTTGTCTCTTCACACACTGGTGGTTTCTCTTGCTGTGCAGAAGCCTTTTAATAAGAAGAGATCCCACTTGTTGATTGTTTGTGCTAGTTCAAGGGCAACTGAGGTTTTGTTCATAAAATCTTTTCCTACACTGATGTCTTCAAGGGTTCTACCTAACCTCTGTTCCAACTGGTTCAGAGTTTCTATTTTAATATTTAGATCTTTAATCCATTTTGATTTTAGTTTAGTGCATGGTGAGAGATACTGGTCTAGTTTTAATCTTTGGCAAGTTGAAGCCCAATTTTTCCAGCACCATTTATAAAAGAGGCTATCTTTCCTCCAGTGAGGGTGTTTGGCAACTTTATAGAAGATGAGATGGCTGAGGGTGTCTGGCGTTGTTTTTGCATTTTCTAATCTGTTCCACTGCTCCTCAAGTCTGTTTCTTTTCCAGTACCATGCTGTTTTCATCACAGTAGCTTTGTAGTAGAGTTGCAGGTTGGGGATTGTGATACCCCCTGCCATGTCTCTGTTACCTAGAATTGCTTTTGCTATTCTGGGTCTCTTCTTGTTCCAAATGAATTTTTGGATTGTTTTCTCAAGGTCTATGAAGTATGCTGCTGGGATCTCAATTGGAATTGCATTAAATCTATATAGCAGTTTTGGAAGTATGGCCATTTTCACTATATTAATCCTTCCTACCCAGGAGCAGGGGATGTCTGTCCATTTTCTGATATCATCTTCAATCTCTCTTTTCAGAGTGCCATAGTTTTCAGAGAAGAGGTCTTTGATTTCTTTTGTTAGGATGATTCCAAGGTATTTCAGTTTTTTGGATGCTATTGTGAAAGGAATTATTTGCCCTATTTCTCTCTCAGTGAGTCTGTCATTCATGTAGAGGAAAGCTATTGATTTTTGTGTGTTAACCTTGTAACCAGCTACTTGACTGAATTTGGTTAGTAAGTCTAGAACACTTTTGGTGGAGTTCTTGGGGTCTTCTATATAGAGTATCATGTCATCTGCAAATAACGACAATTTGACTTCTTCATTACCTATCTTTATTCCTTTTATTTCTTTCTCTTGTCTAATTGCTGTGGCTAATGTTTCCAGAACTATATCGAACAAGAGTGGTGATAGTGGACATCCTTGTCTTGTTCCTGATTTTAGTGTGAAGGATTTCAGTTTTTGACCATTTAGTATGATATTGGCTGTTGGTTTTTCATAGATGGCTTCTATCAGTTTGAGGTAGAGACCATCTATTCCAATTTTTTGAAGGGTTTCTATCACAAATGCATGTTGGATTTTGTCAAATGCCTTTTCTGCATCTATGGAGATAATCATATGGTTTTTGTCCTTGGCTCTATTGATATAGTGTATTACATTGATTGACTTGCATATATTGAACCATTGCTGCATCCCTGGGATGAATCCCACTTGATCAGGGTGTATGATCTTCTTGATGATCTTCTGCATTCTGTTTGCCATTATCTTATTAAGGATTTTTGCATCTATGTTCATTAGTGAGATTGGCCTATAGTTCTCCTTTTCAGTTGGGTCTTTCTCTGCTTTGGGGATCAAGGTGATGCTTGCTTCCAGGAATGAATTTGGGAGTATTGCTTCCCTTTCCATTTCATTGAAGAGTTTAAACAGTAGTGGCAGCAGTTCCTCTCTAAATGTCTTGTAGAATTCAGCAGTGAAACCATCAGGGCCCGGGCTTTTCTTAGTTGCTAAGTTTTTAATTACATTTTCAATTTCATTGGCTGATATTGGGTTGTTCAGAATTTTTAGGTCTTCTTCGTTCAACTTTGGTAATTCCTATGTATCTAGAAATCTGTCCATTTCTTCTGTGTTGACCATTTTATTGGTGTATAGATTCTGGAAGTAGGTATTGATGATCCTCTGGATTTCTGCTGGGTCTGTTGTAGTTTCACCCTTTTCATTCCTAATTGCCTGGATTTGGGCCTTTTCTTTCCTTTTTCTGACAAGGTTGGCTACTTTGTCAATTTTGTTGATTCTTTTGAACAACCAACACTTGGCTTCATTGATTTTTTGTATTGTTCTCTTAGTCTCCATTGCACTGATTTCTCCTCTGATCTTTATAATTTCCTCCCTTGTATGAGCTTTGGGGTTGTCCTGCTCTTTTTTTTCTAGAAGCTTGAGGTGCAGCATCAGGTTTTTAATTGGGCTCCTTCTGTTTTCCTAATATGTGTATTCACTGCTATGAATTTTCCTCGTAAGACTGCTTTCATTGTGTCCCACAGATTGCAATATGTTGTATTGTCATTGTCATTTAATTGAAGGAACTGTCTGATTTCTTCTTTAATTTCCTCTGTGACCCATTGGTTATTCAGAAGTGTGTTGTTCAATTTCTATGTGTTTATGAAGTTTTTGCAATTTCTTTTGCTGTTGATCTCCAATTTCATTGCACTATGGTCTGATAATATACAGGCAATAACTTCACTTCCTTTGCATTTACCTAAATATGTTCCATGAGTGAGTATGTGGTCTATTTTGGAGAATGACCCATGTGCAGCTGAGAAGAATGTGTATTCTGATTTTGTGTGGTGGAAGACTCTGTAAATATCTGTTAAATTCATTTGTTCAAGAGTTCAATTGAGTTCTAATATTTCATTACATATTTTTAGTCTAGTTGATCTATCTATTTGTGACAGTGGGGTCTTGAGGTCCCCCACTACAATTGTATTAGTGCATATGTGACTTTTCATGTCCATTAGTATTTGTTTTATATAGTTGGGTTCACTAGTGTTTAGTGCATAGATATTTATGATTGTCATCTCTTCCTCTTGGATTGTTCCCTTTACAAGGATGTAGCGTCCTTCTTTGTCTGTCTTAATCAGTGTTGGTTTGAAATCTACTTGATCGGCAAAGAGGATAGCTCCTCCTCCTTTTTTTCGGGTTCCTGTCACATGCAGTATTGTTTTTTACCCTTTAACTTTCAGTCTATGAGTTTCCTTTTGAATGAAGTGTGTTTCTTGTATGCAGCATACTGTTGGATTTTGCTTCTTAACCCATTCTGCCAGTCTATTTCTTTTGATTGGTGAATTGAGACCATTAACATTGATGATTATAACTGAAACATACTGACTTGTCATTGCCATGACTTTTTCTTTTTGTTGGGTTCTCCCCATTTACATTTAATTTCTTGTCATGCCAGATAGGTTCATTCTGCTTTGCTTCCTGGGGTTGTGATCCTCAATGTCTGTTCCTAAGATATTGCTTAAAATTCTTTGGAGTGCTGGTTTGGTATTCACGAAGTTCCTAAGGTGCTCTTTGTCATGAAAGTATCTTATTTCACCATCAATTTTGAAAGATAGTTTTGCAGGGTACCTCAATCTGGGTTGGAGGCTGTTTTCTTTTAGGGCTTGGAATATGTCACTCCAACCTCTTCTTGCCTTGAGGGTTTGTGTTGAGAAGTCTGCTGTGATTCTGATGGGCTTACCTTTGTATGTTATTTGTTTCTTTTCTCTGACTGCTTGTAGAATTTTGTTCTTCTGTTTTGTTTCTGGAATCTTAACAATTATATGCCTATGTGTAGATTTTTTTTGATCAAGGCTAATTGGAGTCCTATATGCCTCACTTATCTGTATGTCAAGCTCTTTTCCCCTGCTTGGGAAGTTTTCTGCCATTATTTCTGTGAAGAGATTTTTTATGTCATCTCCACTCCCTCCTGTTTCTTCATTGACTCTAATCAGTCTTATGTTATTCTTCTTTGCATCATCTAGCAGCTGCTGGATTGATTTCTCATGTTCCCTTATAATTTTGAAGCAATTTTTCTTTTCCTGGTCACTAATTGCAATCTTATGTTCTATATCTGAAATTCTGTCCTCACATTGGCTCATTCTGCTGCGTAGACTTTCAATGGAGTTTTTCGTGTCCTGGAAATCTATTTGCATCTGTTTTATGGATTCCATTTGTTTCCTATATTGGGATTCCATCATGTTCCTGAGCTCCTCTGTAGATTTATTAATCATGTCTTGGACTAGGGGCACAATTTCTCCTCTTATCTGAGAAATTATTTTTGATTTCATTTTTTCCAGATCCCCTTTTGTTGCCAGTTAAGTGGGTCCAAGTGGTTGAGTGTGAGAGTGTTCCACCTCATTTCCCTTTGGGGTTGCTGTAGGTGATGTGGAAGTCTGGTTTTGAGACTTATTTATATGTTTTCTCATTTTGACTGGGACAGGGGGCTTTTAGCTCCTGCACGCATTACCTCCTCTGAGCTGAGAGAGTTGGGACAGGGGTGGGGAGCATTGGTAGGGATGGTGGCCCAAAAGCCCTTTCCTGTTGGCTGGGAGCAGCGGGAGGGATAGTGGCCCAGAAGCCCCTTCCTCTGGGCCAGGAGCAGTGAGACATAAGGTGACCCAAAGCCCTTTCCTCTGGGCTGGGAGCAGCAGGAGTGATGGTGACAGGGAAGCCCCTTCCTCTGGACCAGGAGCAGTGGGACAGTGGCTCAGAAGCCCTTACCTCTGGGCCCGGAACAGTGGGACTCAGTACCTTGGTCTGGTGGTCTGGTGTCCTCTGTGTCTTTGTAGTGTGGAACCAGGTGGCTGACTGTCTACAGAGGGGTGATTCCGTGTCTTCTGCATGACTTGGGACCTTGGTAGGGCATAGGCAGATCTGCCTGTCTACAGTGGGGTGATTTGACCTCTTCCCCATGACTCAGGACCTTGGTAGGGCATGCACAGACCTGCCTCTCTGCAGTGGGCTGAATTGGCATGTTCTGTGCCACTCAGGACCTCGGTAGAGCATGGGCAGACCTGCCTGTCTGTCTGCAACAGGGGTGATTCGGCATTCTTAGTGCCAAGAACAATCACCATTACTCTTTAAACTCATGAAGGAAATTGAAAGGGAAGCAAGGCTTCCAAATTCATTCCCAGAAGCAAGTGTTACTTTGATTCCAAAACCAGGAAAGTACCTAATCCAAAAAGAGAACTACAGGCCAATCTCCCTAATGAGCATAGACTCAAAAATCCTCAACAAGATAGTGTTAAACAGAATACAGGGGGTCATCAAACTAGAGTCATTTATAGCTAAATGGATGCATATTGAGGCCATACTCTTAAGTGATATAAATAGGACACACATGTGTAAATACCTAATAGTTTCTCTAGTGTGAGAAATTGATAGTGTAAATAAGGGTTAAAATGATTAAAATGAATAATTGATAATTTGAAATAGGAAAAAAGGTCCAAAGACTAAGGAGTGAAGGGAGGGGAAGGGGAAAAGAAAAGAGGGAAAGAAAAAACTATGAGAAAAGAAAAAAAAAATGGAAATGAAATCTATGTAAATAGGGAAGGGTGGAGGGAGTGAAGTGTGCACAGGTAATTTGGGAAAAAATAAGAACAAAGATATATCATGTACAGAAACAAACACCCAATGATAAATGTAAATGAATTGTATACCTAAAATGTACCAATAAAAGAACAACAAAAAAAGGAAGATCATACACCCTGACCAAATTGGATGACCCAGGGATGCAAGGATGGTTCAATATTCATAAATTAATAAATGTAATACACTATATCAACAGAGTCAAGGACAAAAATCATATGATCATCTCAATAAATGCAGAAAAGGCATTCAAAAAATCCAACATCTATTCATGATAAAAATCCCACAGAATTTTTGAATAGAAGGTCTTTATCTCAATCTGATTAAGGGTATCTATGAAAAACCAATAGCCAACATCATACTAAATGGTCAAAAACTGAAAACTTTCACACTAAAGTCAGGAGCAAGACAAGGATGCCCACTATCACCACTCTTGTTCAATATAGTTCTGGAAACATTACATACAGCAATTAGAAAAGAGAAACAAATAAAAGGAATAAAGATAGAAAGGAAGAAGCTAAACTGTTATTGTTTGCTGATGATATGATACTTTACATAGAAGATCCAAAAAAACTCAGCCAAAAGACTTCTAGACTTAATTGACAGATTCAGTAGAGCAGCTGGACATAAGGTCAACACTCAAAGAAGAATAGCCTTCCTATACACACATAGCAGACTCACTGAGAGAAATTCGGGAAATAATTCCTTTTATAATAGCATCTAAAAAAAAGAAATATCTAGAAATCAATCTAACAAAGGAAGCAAAAGACTGCTGCACTAAAAACTACAGCACTCTAAAGAGGGAGATCCAGGAGGATATAGGAAAATAGAAAGACATCCCATGTTCCTGGTTAGGAAGAACCAATATAGTGAAGATGGCCATACTTCCAAAACTTCTATATAGATTTAATGCAATGTCAATGGAAATTCCAACAATATACTTTAGAGAACTAGAGAAAAAAATCCAAAAACTTATTTAGACCCAGAAGAGACCTAGAATAGCAAAAGCAATTCTGGGCAACAGAGACATGTCAGGGGGTATCACAATCCCCAACTTGAAACTATACTGGAAAGCTACTGTGATAAAAACAATATGGTACTGTTAAAGAAATAGACCCAAGAATCAGTGGAATAGATTAGAAGATGCAGACACAATTCCAGACATCCTCAGCCACTTCATCTTTGACAAAGGAACCAACCACCCTCATTGGAGGAAAGATAGCCTCTTTAATAAATGCTATTGGAAAAACTGGATTTCAACCTGCCAAAGATTAAAACTAGACCCATACCTATCACCATGCACTAAACTAAGATCAAAATGGATTAAAGATCTAAATATTAAGCCAGAAACACTAAACTTGCTGGAAGATAAGTTAGGTAGAACTCTTGAAGACATTGGCATAGGAAAAGACTTTATCAACAAAACCTCAGTAACATGGGAATCAGCAGGAAGAATCAACACCTGGGATCTCATCTTATTAAAAATCTTCTGTACTGCAAGAGAAACCACCAACAGAGCTAAGAGACAACCTACAATCTGGGAAAACATTTTCAGCAGCTGTACCTCAGACAAATATCTAGAATGTATAAAGAGCTGAAAAAAATCAGACCCCCCAAATTCAAAACCTCAATTCAAAGATGAGGATCTGAAATAAACAGACATTTCTCAGACAAAGAAGTAAAAGCAGCAAATAAAAATATGAAAAAATGTTCAACATCACTGGTCATTTGAGAGATGCAGATGAAAACAACACTGAGATTCCACCTCACCCCGCAAAGAATGGATGCTATCAAGAAATCAACCAATAACAAATCCTAGCGGGGGTGTAGAGAGAAAGGAACCCTTCTCCATTGTTGGTGGAATGTAGATTGGTGCAACCACTGTGGAAATCAGTATGGAGATACCTCAAAGAACTAGGACTAGAGGTCCCATTTGACCCAGCTATTCCCATGCAGGGCATCTTCCCAAAAGAATTAAAAGAATCATACCAAAGTGATATACATGCACCCATGTTTAGAACAGCACAGTTTGTAATAGCTAAAGCTTGGAAGTAGCCCAAGTGCCCATCAACTGGAAACTGAATAAAGAAGATGTGGGGTTTTTAAAAATATAAAATGGAGTACTACTCAGCCATAAAGAATGAGAAAGTAGAGACATTTATAGCTAAATGGATGCATATTGAGGTCATACTCATAAGAGAAATAAATAAGACACACATGTGTTAATACATAATAGTTTTTCTAGTGTGAGAAACTGAAAATGTAAGTAAGAATTATAATGATTAAAATGAATAGTTGATAATTTGAAATAGGAAGAAAAGATCCAAAGGGGTAGCGGAAGTGGGAGGGGAAGGGGAAAGGACAGGAGGGAAAGGAAAATTTATGAGAAAAGAAAAAAAATGGAAGCAAAGTCTATGTAAATAGGGAATGGTGGAGGGGGTGATGAGCACACAGGTAATGGGGAAAAAAATAAGAACCAAGATACATCATGTACAGGTACAAGCACCCAATGATAAATGTAAATGTATTTTTTACCTAAAATGTACCAATAAAGATTTTAAGGAAAAAATAATTATAGGCTGGGCTTTGTGGCATACATCTATAATTCCAGCACTTGGGAGGGTGAGGCAGGAGAATTGCTGCAAGTTCAAGGCCAGCTTGGGCTACATAGTGAGTTCAAGTCCAGCTTGAACTATATAGTGGAACCCTGTCTCAAAACAAATTACAGTCATTGTCTTTAGATTCAGCTAAGTTCTTATACAGTCTTAATATTTATTTATTTTTAAAAATTAGTTAAGCAGCTTTCTCCATGATCAGAGTAATATTACACAAGGGAGCAGATGTACACATACTTAAAAATTAGCCAATAATTCCACCTGTTCTTCTGGGATCTGTAGTGTAAGAATGTCCTTAAACTACTTCTAGTGAGCCAAAGTCCTTGAATTATTCATGTTTAGTGATGTGAACCAGACTGGAGCTGTTCATATTCAACCATATTTTCCATTTAACTTTTGTCTTAATTGTGACCCTTTATAATTCTAAGATTCAAGCATTCTTTCATTCTATAATAGTTTTTCAATAATATTATATTATAAAATTAACCAGTGGTTTCTTTCTATTACATTTATTCCTAAAACATATAAATAGTATATTTATTATAAAATATTTCTTGCTTTGGTATTCATATAAATTTGTTATGGAAATGATCTTATTGTACCCATTTAGTTTCAGTACATACCTGGCAGCCAGGAGACACTACATAATGTGTAACAGCACAGGCTTGAGATGAGCAAGACTGGTAACAGTAGCACAGGTGAGGATAAGAGTGTGGATTCCAGAATCAGACTGCTTGTGTTCAGTCAAATTCAGGCTCCACCAAATATTGCTGTGTGATTTTGCATGTTACTTAATCTAATTGTCCCTCAGTTTCCTCAAATATAAGTGGAAAATTAACAACATTAAATTATGCTTAGAGCAGCATGTGTTTATAGCATAGGTGTAAGAAATTAATAACACAAAAGGAACTTAGAGAAATTAAGTTAATGACACTTATAAATATCATTAATATTTTTAAAATTATTGTAATGATAATAATCACTGAAAACTTCACGTGCCAGCTCTATCATATACCAATATTGTCTTGCATATTTTCTTAGCCCTTTGTTGTGTAAATCTGTCAAATAAGAATTGTAAGACCTCTATCATAGAAGTGGGAATTAATATGGCATACCATAAAAGTGCCTAACCTAGAATTTAGAATTTGAAAGATGTAAGTGCTTAGTCAGTGTATCCATAACTATGGATGTGTGTCTCAATACAAGTCTTAGGGTCCTGATCAGTGAGGCTGAGGGTGAGATTGTGTTTAGGGAAGACTGTCAGGTTTGAGAATCCAACATAAGGATTTCACTAGAGGTGGAGAAACTTAGAGGAAAGCTTCTTCCCCCAGTAACTCTCCCATCTGACATATAAGTCAGAGTACTAGGGAGAAGAAGCAGGAGAGTAGACAGACTGCTGGAAGGGTTAAACTTCTGATCAGATCAGTGCTTACCTGGTTATTGTTTAGGAGAGTGACCTTCAAGGTGAGCTCCAAAGACTACTAAGAGCCCTTGAGAATTTTGGGGGTTGTTCATGAAGTCAAAACTATTTCAATCATAATATGAAGATGTTATTTGCCTTTTTACTTTCATTCTCTTGTCAATGTGCAGTTGTATTTTCCAGAGTCTACATGATGTGTGATGATGTCATTGTTCTTACAGCTAATGAAATATGTGTTCATGTATTTTATCTTGTAAAATTTTCTCAGTTTTGGTTTCCATTATTGTTACTACCCACATACATAACTAATAGAAGTGGAAAATCTCTTTGGAGTTTTCAGGAATTTTTAATGGTGAAAAGGGATCTTGAAATCAAAATGTTTGAAGGTCATGTTTTTTATGCTATAAACTGTCTAGAATACTTGTTTATTTCCCCACATTGTTGCTTTCCTTTTCCCAAACTCTTATGTATCCAATTCCAGTTCTATTGATACATTCTATTCCTAATATTTATAGGAAAATTGATTATATTGCAGTTTCCTTTGACCTGATCATTTTTATGCTTTCCTAAGACACTTCCTGTCAGTTTAATTGGCTTTCAGCCACTTTCTGTTATTCTTGATCAGATTCCTGCTTTTTAAAACCCACCTCTCAAGGAAAGCCATTTACCTTCTATTTCTCAAGTTTAGTATCAGAATGCTTCTTTTGTGGTCCAGTCTTGCAAATTTTAGGTGATTTTAATAGAGCTACTACCACTGCAATTATTGTGCCAAATACATAAATAATATAAATAAAGAGGAAATGCAAATATGGACTTTGTTAAAATAATTCCAAGTTAAATTTGATGTTTATTCTTTCCTATCGAAATTGTTGTCATCATAAAAGTTGTAGACTTATTCTGACCCATGAAGTGAATCTGGAAAACAAAACCACTACTCTTCATTTGAAGTGAAATGAAAAGCTAATAAAATGAATAATTTGAATCACTTGGAAATACCCTAACATTGTATGAGGCAATCATGCAAGGTAGTAGACACCCATAAGTCCTGTGTCAAATTGGATAAGGCTCATAAAAAATCTGATTTTGAGCAATAAAGACTTTTAAAAAATCTTTAAAATACTATCTACATTTATTAATAATTGAACCATACTTTTCTTTGTAGTTTTCTTGCCTCTAACTCCCCAAACAGAAAGACTAACAAAAAGTAAGAGGAGGGAGGGAGGGATGATTAGGCAGAGCACCAAGGATTTTTAGGCAGTAAAGCTACTCTATGTGATTTTATAATGGTGAATATCTGTCATTATACATTTACCAAAACCCATGCAATGAAAAACAAAGAGAGCACTCAAATATAAACTGTGGACTTTGGTAATGATGTGTCATTGTAGGTTAATTCTTTGTACCAAGTGTCCTGCTGTAGTGAGGGAGGGGTGTTGACAGTAAGGGAAGTTAGGTCTCTGTGCCTTCTACTTAATTGCTTTGTGAATCCAAAACTATTTTAAAAAATAAAGACTTAAAAATAAGGCTCTTGAATTCTGAATTTTTATAAGCTTTACGTTCTACACTGCAATACTTAACAATTATATGTAACCATATTTTATACTCAACTACTTTTTTGTCTTTTCTTGAATATGAGACTAGAAGTCGGAAGGTTTTCTAGCCTTGGTTATTAGCTGTAGTTGTTGCTAGCCTTTTAACTTGTAAAGTAGAAGTAAATCTTTTCATTTATTGGAGCATTTTTGGCATCAAATTATTTGTAAGCAATAAAGTATTTTTAAAACTAAAGATCTTGTTAAGATTTCCCTGAAAACATTCGATTAGATTTGGATTTAAGCCCTGGAGATATATATATATATATATATATATTTATATTTACTGGTACATTTTAGTTATAAAATACATTTACATTTATCATTGGGTGTTTGTACCAGAACATGATGTATCTTAGTTTTTATTTTTTCTCCCATTACCTGTGCACCCTTTACCCCCTCCACCCTTCCCTATTTACACAGAGTTTGATTCCATTTTTTTTTCTTTCTCATAATTGTTCTTTTCTCTTCTTCCCTTTCCCCTTCCCCTCCCACCATCCCTTATCCCTTGGACCTTTTCTTATTTCAAATTATCAATTATTCATTTTAATCGTTTTCATCCTTAGTTACATTTTCAATTTCACACACTAGAGAAATATTCAGTATTTACACATGTGTGTCCTATTTATTTCACTTAAGAGTATGGCCTCAGTATGCATCCATTTAGCTATAAATGTCTCTAGTTTCTCATTCTTTAGGGCTGAATAGTCCTCCATTTTATAGAAAAACCACATCTTCTTTAGCCAGTTTCCAGTCAATGGGCACTTGGGCTGTTTCTAAGCTTTAGCTATTGCAAACTGTGCTGCTCAAAACATAGGTGCACATGTATTGCTGTGGTATGATACTTTTAATTCTTTGGGGAAGATCCCCAGTAGGGGAATAGCTGGGTCAAATGGGACCTGTAGTCTCAGTTCTTTGAGGTATCTCCATACTGATTTCCACAGTGGTTGCACCAATCTGCATTCCCACCAACAATGGAGAAGGGTTCCTTTCTCTCCACACCCCTGCCAGGATTTGTTATTTGTTGATTTCTTGGTAGCATCCATTCTTTGTGGGGTGAGGTGGAATCTCAGTGTTGTTTTCATCTGCATATCTCAAATGACCAGAGATGTTGAAATTTTTTTATATATTTAATTGCTGTTTTTACTTCGTCTGAGAAATGTCTGTTCATTTTGAATGCCCACTTTTGAATTGGGTCTTTGAATTTGGGGAGTCTGATTTTTTTTAGTTCTTTGTATATTCTTGATAGTAGACCTTTGTCTGGGGTATAGGTGCTAAATATTTCTTCCCACATTGTAGGTTGTCTCTTAGCTCTGTTGGTAGCTTCTCTTGTAGTGCAGAAGCTTTTTAATATGACGAGATCCCAGTCATTGATTCTTTCTGCTAGCTCCTGTGCTACTGAAGATTTGTTCATAAAGTCTTTTCCTATGCCAATGTCATCAAGAGTTCTACCTAACTTATCTTCCAGCACGTTTAGTGTTTCTGGCTTAGTATTTGGATCTTTAATCCACTTCAATCTTAGTTTAGTGTGCAGTGATAGGTATGGGTCTAGTTTTAATCTTTGGCAAGTTGAAATACATTTTTTCCAACACCATTTATTAAATAGGCTATCTTTCCTCCAATGAGGGTGGTTGGCTCCTTTGTCAAAGATGAGGTGGCTGAGTATGTCTGGAGTTGTGTCTGCATCTTCTAATCTATTCCACTGATCTTCGGGTCTGTTTCTTTGCTAGTATCATGCTGTTTTTATCACAATAGCTTTGTAGTATAGTTTGAAGTTGGGGATTGTGATACCCCCAGCCATGTCTTTGTTGCCTAGAATTACTTTTGCTATTCTAGGTTTCTTCTGGTTCCAAATGAATTTTTGAATTGTTTTCTCTAGTTCTGTGAAGTATATTGTTGGAATTTCAATCAGCATTGCATTGAATTTATAGAGTAGTTTTGGAAGTATGGCCATTTTCACTATATTGGTCCTTCCTACACAGCAACAAGGGATCTCTTTCCATTTTCTTATATCCTCTTAGATCTCCTTTGTCAGAGAGCTGTAGTTTTCATTGTAGAGGTCTTTTGCTTCCTTTGTTAGGTTGATTCCTAGAAATTTCTTTTTTTTTAGATGCTATTATAAAAGGAATTATTTCCCAAATTTCTCCTCAATGGGTCAGCTATTTGTGTATAAGAAGGCTATTATTTTTTGAGTGTTGACCTTGTATCTAGCTACTCTACTGAATCTGTCAGTTAGGTCTAGCAGACTATTGACTGAGTTTTTTGGATCTCCTATGTAAAGTATCATATCATCAGCAAATAATGACAGTTTCACTTCTTCCTTTCCTATCTTTTTTTTTTTTTTGGTACCGGGGATTGAACTTGGGTCCTTGTGCTTGCGTAGCAGGTGACGAAACCACTGAGCTAAATCCCCAGCCCTTCCTTTCCTATCTTTATTCCTTTTATTTCTTTCTCTTTTCTAATTGCTATGGCTAATGTTTCCAGAACAATATTGAACAGGAGTGGTGATAGTCGTCATCCTTGTCTTGTTCCTGATTTTAGCATTAAAGTTTTCAGTTTTTGATCTTCTAGTATGGTGTTGGCTGTTGATTTTTCATAGATACCCTTAATCAGGTTGAGATAAAGCCCTCTATTCCAATTTTCTGTAGTGTTTTTATCATGAATGGGTGTTGGATTTTGTCAAATGCTTTTCCTGCATCTATTGAGATGATCATGCATTTTTTTTGTCCTTGACTCTGTTAATATATTGTATTACATTTATTGATTTACGGGTGTTGAACCATCCTTGCATCCCTAGGATAAATCCAACTTGGTCAGGGTGTGTGATCTTCTTGATGACCCTCTGTATTCCATTTGCCAGTATCTTGTTGAGGATTTTTGCATCTATGATCATAAGGGAGATTGGTCTGTAATTCTCTTTTTGGGTTGGGTCTTTCCCTGGTTTTGGGATCAAAGTAACACTTGCTTCCAGGAATGAATTTGGAAGCCTTGTTTCCCTTTCAATTTCCTTCATGAGTTTGAAGAGTAATGGTGATAGTTCTTCTTTAAATGTCTTGTAGAATTCAGTAGTGAAGCCATCAGGACCTGGGCTTTTCTTTGTTGGTAAGTTTTTTTTTTATATTTTCAATTTCACTCATTGTTTTTGGGGTATTTAGAATTTCTATATCTTCTTCATTTAATTTTGGCAATTCATATGTATCTAGGAACCTGTCCATTTCTTCTGTGTTTTCCATTTTATTAGAGTACAGGTTCTCAAAGTAGGTATTGATGATTCTCTGAATGTCTGCTGGATTTGTTGTGACTTCCCCTTTTTCATTCTTAATTGCATGGATTTGAGCCATTTCTTTCTTTTTTTGATTAGGTTGGCTAAAAGTTTATCAATTTTATTTATTCTTTCAAAAAACCAACTCTTTGATTCATTGATATTTTGTATCATTCTCTTAGTCTCCATTGCATTGATTTCTGCTCGGATCTTTTTCATTTCCTTTCTTGTACGAGTTTTGGGTTTGTTATGCTCTTCTTTTTCTAGGAGCTTGAGGTTCTGCATTAGGTTATATAACTGAGTTCTCTCTGTTGTCCTAATATGGGCATTCACTGCTATGAATTTTCCATGTAAAACTGCTTTCATTGTGTCCCACAGATTCCTGTATGTTGTACTGGCATTATCATTTACTTGTAGAAACTGTCTAATTTTTTCTTTAATTTCCTCTGTCACCCTTGGTTGTTCAGGAGGGTGTTGGTGAATTTCCATGTGTTTGTGGGAGTTTTGTGGTTTCTTATGTTATTGATCTCCAATTGTATTGCACTATGGTCTGATAACATAGAGGGGATAACTTTGATTCTTGTACCTTTACTTAGATATGTCCTATGAGCTAGGCTGTGATCTCTTTTTGCGAATGACCCATGTACAGCTGAAAAGAATGTGTATTCTGATTTTGTGAGGTGGAACACTCTGTAAACTTCTATTAAGTCCATTTTTTCAATAGCTTGTTTCAGTTCTAGAATTTCACTGTTATTCTTTTTTCTAGTTGATCTATCTATTTGTGATAGAGGGGTGTTGAGGTCCCCCACTACAATTGTATTAGTGCTTATTTGGTTTTTCATGTCCATTAATATTTGTTTTGTATAGTTGGGGACATTCATATTTGGTGCATATATATTTAGGATTGTCATCTCTTCCTCTTGGATTGTTCCTTTCACAAGGATGTAGTGACCATCTTTGTCTCTCTTAATGAGTTTTGGTTTGAAATCTACTTTGTCTGCAAATAAGATTGCTACATCTGCTTTTTTCTGGGTTCCTATTGTGTGGAGAACTGTTTTCCATCCTTTTATTTTCAGTCTATGGATTTCCTTTTGAGTTAGGTGTGTTTCTTGTATACAGCATAATGCTGGGTTTTACTTCTTAATCTATTCTGTCAGTCTATTTCTTTTGATTGGTGAATTGAGGCCATTGACATTGATAGTTATAATTGAAAGATATTGACTCATCCTTGTTATGATGTTTTACTGTTGTTCACTCTTTTATTTCTTATTTTCCCCCTTTCACTTTAGTGTCTTACCTTATGTGGTGCCTTCTCTCTGCTGGGCCTCATGGAGTTGTGATCTTCATTGTCTTTTTCTAGGATATTGCTTAAAATTGTTTGGAGTGCTGGTTTGGTGTTCATGAAGTTTCTCAGGTGTTCTTTGTCATCGATGTATCCAATTTCCCCATTGATTTTGAAAGATAATTTTGCCAGACACAACAGTCTAGGTTGGAAGTTATTTTCTTTTAGGGCTTGAAATACTTCACTCCAGGCTCTCCTTCATTTGAGGGTTTGTGTTGAAAAATCTGCCATGATTCTGATGGGCTTTCCTTTGTAGGTGATTTGTTTCTTTTCTCTAACTGCTCGTAGAATTTTGTTCTTCTGTTGGGTTTCTGGGATCTTGACTATTATATGTCTAGGTGAAGATTTTTTTTTGGTCATGGATGGTTGGAGTTCTATATGCCTCACTTATCTGTAAATCCAATTTTCTACCTCTGTCTGGGAAGTTTTCTACTATTACTTCTGTGAACAGTTGTTTTATGTCAGTTGTATTTTCTCCTGTTTTTTCTTGGACTCCTATGAGTCTTATGTTATTCTTCTTTGCATCATCTAGCAGCTGTTGGATTGATTTCTCATGGTCCCTTACTATCTTTAAGTAATCTCTGTTTTCATGGTTCTTAACCACTATCCTGTCTTCTATATCTGATATTCTGTCTTCAGATTCTCCTATTCTGCTCTGCATGCTTTCAATGGAGTTTTTAAGCTCCTGGATATCTTTTTGAATCTGTCTTAAGGATTCCATTTCTTTCTTATGTTGAGCGATCATGTTTTCCATTTCTTTCTTATGCTGGGCATTCATGCCTTCCAGCATGTTTCTGATCTCATCTATTGTCTTATCTGTTTCTGTTCTAGAGCTTCTAATCATGTCTTTCACTCTGCTCACCATGTCTGTATTTATCTGGGAGATTATTTCTGTTTTGAAATTTTCTAGAGCCTCATGCATCTGTTTTGTTACTTCCTGTGCTATCAGTTCAGCGTGTCCAAGTGGATGCTTGTCAGACTTTTCCACCTCATTTCCCCCAGAATTCCTTTTCGTGGCTTGGAAGCCTGCATTTGTGCCTTGCTTAAGTGTCTTCTCATTTTTGTTTTTTGTGCTGTCCTTGTTTTAATTCCTGGGTTGATATTTCAAAATTGCTTAATGTAGGTATCTTTGTTGGTTGTGTTTAGAACCCTTGTGGAATGATTGCTTTTCAGAGGTGTCTTCTAGATATAGCTTGTGTTTGGCTCTTTTATTTTCCTTATACCAGGAAGGAAAACTAATTAGATCACTCACAACATGTTAGCCTAAAAGACATAGTCAGCAATACCATAGCATCAAGCACAGCTTAGACAATGACAATTCGTGGTAGTTATTAATCTATCAATTTTAACTATGTGAGTTAAATTAAAACCAAGGACCAACCTAACATAAGTTTATAATGAATAAGCTCTTCAATATACCATCTTTCCCCTTCAGGTGGGGAGTTAAAAGGAGTTAGGGAGGGAGGGACAGGTAGAAAGAACAGGTAAGATTAGCAGTGAGGCCCGAAGACACAGAAAGATCACACAAACTCTAAGAAGTTATTAAAGGCAAGAGAAAATGGCAGACTGAAAGGACAAAGATGTGAATAGAATCATCTAACAGCAATAGGGAGGCTAGATACCAAATTTACTTTCCTTTAAGCCTAGTGATAATCAAGAGAAGGAAAAAGAGAAGAAAAAAAACAATAAGGGAGAAATCTGAATTCAGTGCAGAAAGGAACAAATGGGGAGATTGGGAGAAATGTGGGACAGCAAGAGAATGAGTGAGAGAGAAGAAAAAAAGATAAAAGAAAGAAAAGAAATAAAAGTAAAATTTTGAACAGTAGAGAGAAAGTAAAAATTAAGAATTGAAAATAGGAGAAAAAAATTTTTTTTTCTTTTTTGCAAATAGCACTAGAAATTATGGGCCACCTTGAGGGTATGTCTCTGCTGTCACAGTAGGCAATGTAGGAATCCATGTGCATATACAAGTCAATGAGTCTCAGCAAGCCAGCAGCAGACCGAGTACAGTGGTCTGATGTGCCTTTATTGTAGAGATTCTCTTTACTTTTCTGTTGAGCTTCAGTTTTCATGGAGGAGCCCTCTTTCTGTTACTAACTTCTGCTCTATCTTGTGGTACTCAGGACAAGGGTCTTTATAATCTCCTGTGCCTCTGTAGTGTGGGACCACGTAACAGAAAAGCCTGAAGGCCAGAGGCGCATGGGGGAGGGGGGGATTGGGACTTGAAAGGTGCCTGCCAGGCTGGCTAAACAGACCTCACAGTGGCGTGGGCTGGGCCCAGGATGGCCATGTAGCTTCAAGCTGCTCCTCTCACCTAGTGGGTCCAGTTTAGAGCTAAGCCCTGGATTTTAAAAAGTTAACCTCTCTGAGCCTCAAATTCATTGGTAAAATGAGATTAGTAATTTGAAAAACTCCAACTCTGTTGTGAATTACTCTCAAATAATTCTAGAGGCGCCTACAGAAGGGCCAACAGTGAACCATAAAATATAGCTTTTCCTAACCTCAGACTCTTGAGTTATTCCCATTTTTCTCCTGTACTGCCGTACCTCCCTGTGTTGATGTCTCCTGGAACAAATGATCTCAGAATTTGGGAATTAAACAATTGAGATCCTCTCACAGATGTGGGTCAGGAATTCAGAGGTAGCATTGCTGAGCATTTCTGGCTCAAGATCTTTCATGGGGTTGCAGTTAACATGTTGGTAGGGCCTTCAGTTATTTGAAAGTTCAACTGGATTGGAAGGTCTGCTTCTAAGATGGCTAATGCTCAGGCTCCGTGGCTCAAGCCTTATCTCTAGAGTGTGCTGGAACCAGCTCACATGTACTTTCAAAAGTCCATTGTTAAAGTTTAGAAAATTTCAGAGCCAATTGTTAAACATAGCCATTATTAAAAATTAAATCATGTAGGTATAATTTAAATAAATTACATTAAAGGGTAAGGTAGTAAATGTTTAAAACTAATCACTTTCTAATTACTTAACATTTTTCCTTTACGGATGCTCCTGTGACTATATATGCCTATTGTATTGTCATGGCAGAAATGTTACATAGTAATGTCCTACTGTGTATCTCATTCATTTCTACATTTGGTGACATTATGTTGCTGCCTTAAAATCAGCAGGTTGGAAGTATTTATGCTACAAATGTCAGAAAACACTACAATTCAGTACTTGACTTATTTTCGATCAGACTTTACAAGGTGATGGAGAAATAATAGATTTAAAACTATAGCATATCTATAGCTTTTACATTGTGTATAGCTCAAACTTGAGGTAATATTCTGCTAGTGTTTGCAACTATTATCCACTGGCAAAGGAATCTTTCATGCCACTGACAAATTAATGAAGCTATTACATATTTCTTCATTAATGCATTCTTTTTATTCATTAAGGTAAATGAAAATATGAATCACTCATGTCATAAACTCAGCAAAATAATTAATGGAAATGTGAGTATCAATTGGCTGTTTTTTAAAAAATGATGACTATTACTTATTTTTATAAAATATTTCTTGCAAATTTTTATAGTGGTAAAATTACCAATAAATACACAAACACACAAAAAAATTTTTAGAGGCAGATGTGAAGTGTTGATTAGTACACTACTAACTCAGTTCCTCTCCTACATGTCCTTTCATAAGGCTCCTTGAATATTTGCAAAATATTGGATCTGGTTTCCTCTAGAAGAGCCTCTGGAAGAGTCAGGGTAAATATAGAAGCTGGAGTGTTTTCATGACCTAGTTTTGCAAGTACTGCTATAATTTCTGCAATATCTTAGTGGTTACATAGATGAACCCTATTCTGTGTGGGCTCATACTACACCAGGGCATGAATTCTAGGAATCAGAAAGCACTGTGTAGTACCTTGGACACTGATTGCCCAGTGCACATCCTGGCTCCCTGTGATTCATATCTTTTCCACATGTGAAATACACTCACCCCCTCCCAAGACCCTTCAAAGTCTCATCCTTTTACACCTATTACACAAATTAGGACCAAATGCAAATGTGTCTCTCAGGTACAGTTTCTCTTCGACGACACTTTTTCTTGATCTGGTAAAGAGCCAAGCTCTATGTTTCTCTCTAGCCCATGAAAGACAGTGTTGGGCCAAGGATATAACAACTGCTATAGACATTGTGTTTAAAAAATATAGGAAACAAGAGGCATGCAAAAATCCTACAGTTAGAGTTTGGATTCTAACGGCATATTTTGGAAGTTGATTGATTAGGATTCAGTCCTGTTCTCCCCTGTGGTTCTTGGATTTTCTCTCTAGGGTCTGGACAATTCACTGTGAATCATTCATCCAATTCCAAAAGATTTTCAGCTGTGTTTGCAGCTGGGTAGTTTTAAATCCAGCCCCCCCCTCCTGCCATTAGAATTTTGAGGATCCAAATTTTTTTTTAAACTTGTACTGACTATGTCTTTTTCAGGCAAAGCTAATGGTGTTTCTTAAAAACTTTATGGGTCCCTTATTAGACAAAAGCCATGTATGCAAATCTTTTTTGGGGTAAATCTTTCTCTAATTTGGGCTTCTGCTGAGAATGGTAAAGAAATTCACCTTAAGTATTTTAGAATCCTTATTCTTTGACCAGTTCTCTTTGGCATCATAGTAGGCCACCCTAAGTCTTACAAAAGTTTTAAAGCATGTCTTCAACTTTATCATTAGACTGTGTTTTCCTGGTAGCCTTGGTTTAGATCTTTGCCTGGTAACTATTTCTTAATTTTAGCAGTATTTTTCACATAGGCTAGGAATTTTCAAAACCAGAAAAGTCTTATTTTGTACAAAATTTCAACTAGATAAAGTGAGTAAAGTATGGGGGTCAATTTTATAGCATGGTGAGAATAGTTAATATAGTGTACTGCATAACTGAAATTGTTAATAGAGATCTTAAGTGTTCTTACCACAAAAAGTGATGTGTGTGAGGTGATGGGTATGTTAATTAGCTTGATTTAATAATTTCACAACATGTACATATATCCAAAGATTGCATGCTTTATAGATATATACAATTTTAATTTTCCAATCATACCTCAATAAAATAAGGAAATGAAAACTCTTTCCTTTAGCTTATCTCTCTCTGCTCACATTATGCTATCAGCAGCAAAAAACATACAAGAAGCATTAAACTCCTTACTCTAACTCTTATTAGCTAGGTCATTCCATTCATGTGGTACATCTTTTACTTTCTACACAACTGCAAGAAACATTGTTGCTAAACTTTCTGATATTAGATATTGTAAATCCTCATTCTTCCACTTTCTGCTAACTTTTCCAGATGTCTCCTTTATGCACCAACCCATAACCTCCTCAAAGGGAATGGAACATCTCCTAAATGTCTGTTCACATAGTTTATGTTGTCACTGATACTCTTCCCCAAATATTTTCAGCTTTTGCCCACCACCGTTCCCAGAGCCACATTCATATTTTTAGTTATCTGGTTCTCCAGTAACTCACTTTCATGTGCCAAAGTACCAACATATGTATTAGTTATCTATTACTGTGTAAAGAAAGTACTCCAAAATCTGGTAGCTTAAATTAATAAACATTATATCACAGTTTTTATGGGTTAGAACTTGTGAGCTGGTGGGCTGAATGGTTTTGACATGAAATCATTCCTGAGATTAAAGTTAAATGTTGAGATGAAGTCCACTAAAGCCTTGATCAGGGCTGGAAGATCTTCTTCCAAGATGGTTCACTTTCAAGGTTCTTGGCAGGAAGCCTCAATTTGTCAGGTTTTTTTTTTTTTTTGTCCTTTGTTGTCCCTGTGTTTCAGCAAAGGCTCTGAGTTCCTCACCATGTATCTTATCCATAGGGTAGTTTGATTGCTCATGGCAGCTGACTTCTCACAGAGCAAGTGATCCAAGACAGGAGAAAATTATAGCCACAATGTCTTTTGTGACCTAGTCTGAGAAATCATATACTGACATTTCCAGAATATTCTACTAGTTCACAGATTATCCCTGTTCAATCTAGGAGTGGATTGCACAAGGGCAAGAATGTCAGGAGGTGGGGACTGTTGGTAGCTATCTTGGAGGCTTGCTAGATTCCAGATTCAGCATCTATACCATAGATGCTCACTAAAGATGTCTTGCTATTAGGGCTACCCAAATGACCTAGTGTTTTTGTGCTGTTTTTGGTTCCTGGACTGAGGCTGAGAATTTCTGAAGAAGAGAGTGATGTTATTGCTTAGCTATCTACAGCATATATAAGAAACTGAGCACACTGCCTAGAGCCAATTAAGCACAAAAAACTTCGTCATTCTTATTTTGTGAAAATCTCTGAATCGATTTATGGCCCAGAAATACAAGCAGTAGCTTCTAGGACAAATATAGGGGATAATCTGGCTTTCACTAGGCCCATTGACCTTTTGGTAAAAAGAAAAGCTCATACCCTTGGACGCAATTCTTTGGCTAAGTCCTTGGGGACTTAGGCATGTGAATGATGGAAAGATGGACACTAATTCCTGCTAGGCCAATGACTCACTTATGTAAAATTTCTGTCCCTCCCACCTCCTCTTCATTTCCTCTAAATTTCATCTCTAGTCTGGGTCTCTTCAAATCTTCATTAATTAACACCTGGAGGATCTATGCTAATTGTAGGCTGCTGGAACATGCCTAAATCATATTTGTGCTTATGTTGGGTCATTTCCTGTTACCAACACTAGAAACAACTAAAAAATACCAGAAGTCAGGGTGAAAGCTAAGCTTAGGATGCAAAACTCTTAGGTGACTGAGTAAGCAGTTCCTGTTCCTCATTTCTAGAAGCTGGTTCCTCTTTCTCTCATTTTATAGTTCACCTCTGAGGAACCACAATCAGTTCTAAACCATAAATAATACCATTGCTGAATATTTTAATATTGATTAAAATTTCTTTGAAGCAAAAGATATTGCCTTGAAAGTATTAACATTCAATTTCTTTTGCTTTCTTCCCTATCTTATAAAAGTTAAATCCAATGCATCAGACTCTTCTGTTTGATTTCTGGATGTTAGAATGAGAACCAGAGAAGTGTGGAATTGTTTGAAGAGTTCAATGCAAGACATTAAAAAAATATCTCACGAAGGACAGTTGTTCAATGAAGGTAAAGTATGCTGGTGGCTGCATTAGTTATGAGGTAGTACAGGTGCAGCTTTTTGAAATTGTCTTGTCATGTGTCTGATTCCACCACTGAATGTTCCTGTTGTTTTGAGTTCTAAATGTATATGGAGTCCAACCTCAGGTCCATTATCATCCCCTTAACTGGGGTTACTTCCTGTTGTTTTGAGTTCTAAATGTATATGGAGTCCAACCTCAGGTCCATTATCATCCCCTTAACTGGGGTTACTTCACAGAAAACAATGGACAATGGCATTTTAAAATCAGTGATAGAACCATATAGACTGTAAGATATAAACACAAATGCTACCATGGTTTTTAAATAGTCAAATATTAGATTATTTCATAGAAGCAACCATGGATAGTTTAAAATGAGGTAATAGGAGCACAAAATCATTTTTAGAAAGAAAATGATTCTGATGGGCACCATGCTTGCCTCATTATTTTACATTGTATTTGAAATAGACATGACAGGCATTTGCCAACTCTTGATAAGTCTCATTGTAAATACTGTGTAACGTGGACAGGGAAGGCATTAGGAGAAGGAGCCACAAAGCCCTGTAGAAGCATGGGAGTTGTAGACATGTGGGAAAATTTTAGGAAAATCCAGGGAGGAGCCACAGGCCTGATAAAGCAGAGGACTTGGAATGTACAGTGAAAATATAAACAGACAGAAAAAAAACCTAGACAAAAATAGATATATATAAGCTGGACCCTGAAGCATATAGAAATGGTAAGTGACAGGTGATTGTCTTATTTAGGTTGTTGGCCCAGACCCATCTATGGTGGATTAACTAATGGTGAACTTGGACCACCCAGATAAACTGTCAGTGTGGTTCTGGGAGTGGAAGACCCATGTGAGAATTGTTGCCAACAGCATAAAGGAGAACTGGAGGGGAAGATTATTGGCTGTTGATTTTCTAGGAGAAACTTGCTGCAGTTGTTTTTCCTGATGCAAACTTGGTTGTGCTCATTGGAGTAGGAGCTCTGGTCCTTGCTGTCACTGGGAATGGCTACTGTTTTTGTCAGGGGAGCTCTGATCTGCACCAGGCGCATCACTTCCTGGCTCTAGTGTAGATGTCTCAACCTGGTGGCACAAATCCTTCACTCCACCAGCTCAGGTTTTCTGACTTTCACCACTGAACTTTGGGCCTTCTGGGTGTGGATCCTCAAAATGGATAAGCGTGAGATATTGTTGTGGGCTTGAGAGCCCACTGGCTGGACTCATGGAAGACATTGCCTTGGATGCTAGGCCTTCAGCTAGACTTGTATGGGACATTGCTGTAGGATCCAGGCCCTTGGCTATATTCTTTGGGTCTCTAATGTGAAGTTAGACCTCTTGCACTCCTCTGCATTTGACTCTTTTTGGTGACTATTATAAAATAGTCCTGAAAATTATGTGTCCTGTATTAAATCTATTTCCTTGAAAACACTGACTATAATACCATCCATCCATGCATCCATTCACAAAGTAGAAACTATTTGAGTTTTGCAGAACTAAATCTACTATTTTAGTCTTTAGATTTAGCTCCACCTGGCTGGCATCTATCAAGTCTGGTTCAAGCACTTCCCATTCACAGAATCAATACCTTAAATACCAAATACAATACCCCATAGCAATCTCCAAATAGCCAAGTGTGTATACTTTTAAACTGTAAGCTAGAGTAGAGAAAAGCTTAGATCCATTCTTTTTAAAGCCAGGCTTCAGGTAGCCCAGAATATTTCATATTGTTGCAGAAATCTCGGAAAGAAATACACAGAGACACAGAATTCGGATAAAATTTCTTCTCGCGAGCGGATGGGAATGCCAGAAACCAGTCTGGTCAATATCCATGCCCTTTGTTCAGCATTTCCCTTTTTATATCCTTTTTAGCCATTATGTCATCCCTAGTGGTCTTTGATATGTGAATACAATTCCAGTTCCTATTTACAAGTCACAGACACAACATAGGCCATATACATTGTAAATTCACCCTGGCATGGTAACTTTGTTAGGTTAATGAAATTACTGGTTAGAGTCAGAGAACCTTCACCTTAAACAAGGAGTTACAGGAAAAGCAAATCTTAAAAGAACACATTACTTATTTTGCTTCTACAACTACCTTAATATTCAATCTATTAAGTTATCTAAAACTTTTCCGTATCAATATCTCAAAAGCAAAATGATGTGTGAAGACAAATAAAAAGAGGATAGAAGTAACATTACCTGGGGGGTTATGTTAATCCAGCAACAGCATGAGAAGCAATGCTGAGCTTTGCTCTTGAGAGGTCAGAGCTGATTTACAGCCTCTGCCTCTGAAATGATTTTTGGCAGATGGCTCCCTGGAATCTGTTTCATGTTCTCTCTCTCTGGCTCACTAGCATTAGCAATCTTGTAGGTGTGCCTCCTACTCCTGCTTTTCTCACCCTGGAGGTGTGTTCCAAAATACATTCTGTTTCTCATCCATGGTTTGGTCTTTGCAATACATAATATTATTAAAGATCATATAGGGCTGGGGATTTAGCTCAGTGGTTCCACTGCCTGCCTCGAAAGCACAAGGTCCCGAGTTCAATTCCAGTAACAAAAAGAAAAGAAAGATCATATAAAAAGGCAATAAGGAGGCAAAACCAAAGTCATGACTGTGCATAGCCTTTAGTCGAAAGCAGTCATTAAGCCTACTCAAATACTTTCTAGAAGTAAGAGGGAGTTGGAGAACACCACACACCATCCAGGCCTCCCCGTTAGTCAGCAAGCTGGAGCCCTGTGAGGAGGAAGCCTGCAGGCAGGCAGAAGCAGCCTTCAAGCCTCACACCACCATGTGAGGGATTGTGAGCTACAACCCTCAGAACTTTTCACTGCTACAAAATGACAGCGTAGAAATGAAAAGAGATGATTTAAAATGCATTGCAGCCAATGTTCTTTGGGTTTGTGTTTCAGTATTAGTATAATGGTAAAGTGCATGGAAAATGTCTCTACCTTGCATCTATGTTTTTCTAGAAAAGTAATTTTCCATTAATTGACCCCTTTTATCATTTTTGGCAAGCCTTAAAGGGCTGTCTGGGATGGGAAAAGCACAGCTTGTAACTATTCTGCAATTCTGATTATCTAACCACCCACACTCTATAACTGTACTCTTACTTAATCATACATTTAATTTTCAGAAAGGTGCTTAATTTGAACTCAAGCAGCTGAAACAGCTTCATTATTTTAGATAAAGTTTGCTTTATTTCCTTTCATTTTTAATTACCATGCAGAACATTATACAAGTCAGTGTATCAAAAGCAAAATATCCATCTGTCTTTATCCAAGAAAAAGTGCTTATCTTTAAGCCTTAAAGAGTTGAGCAATTGAGTTATTGCTGTGCATTTAATTACATTTTATATTAATGAGTCAAATAAACTGTGAAGGTTTCTATAAAAATCTCACATTAATTATTTGCTAAGGTCAGAGGGAAGTTTGACCCATCAGAGCATTTGAGTCAAGTATCTGCCCAAAGTGATTATATTAAAAAGAAGAAAGAAAGAAAAGTCCTAACATTTTGGCACATAAGACTTGGAGGACTGGGCAGTTACTTAATTTTGCTCTTTTTCTGAGATAGAAATGAACCTTAAGCAAAGGCAATTTGTTTTTGATAATTTTTCTGCATTGGTTTTCTATGATTAAATGTTATTCTCCAGCTATTTCAACTAATTAGCATTGTCTCCCCAAAGGCTGATGAAACGAGGAAGCTGAGCCGAGTTAGACTAATTTTGCTCCATGGCTTATTAGGCATCCACATGCATGTATTACTGTGCTAAGTACTGTATCAAGCAAGTTAAATAGCTATTATCCTTGCCTTCCACACGATCACTCCCAAATATTCACAACTGCTGGCATATGCATAGACCAGGGGAAGCAGTGATACAGCACATGTCCATGTACTCTGAGAGGGAAAAATCATAGCTTCAGGGCAGTGGGGGAAATATTGACATCAGGCATCTCTATGAGTAATCACAGCTCTGTGTGGAAGTACAAATTGGTATGCTGGATTTTGGAAGGATAGAATGGGGAGGTGGGCTAGGAGAAATTTTGTTGTTTCACTTACGAAGAGACCATCAGAAGCCTCTGGTTTCTGAGTTCCTCTCTGAGCTCTGATATTTTAACTTGTGTGCATTCTCCCTTCTCTTTGTTCATGCTGCCTTTGTTTTGGTGAGTTGAGGAATGATGGAAATGGTGACTGCAGGGGATAACTCACTTTCTTTTCTTTTCCTTCCCTTCCTCCCTCCCTTCCACCCTCCATCCCTTTGTTCCTTTCACAATACTGGGGATTGAACATGGGCCTTCATATTCTTCTACATCTCCAGCCTTTTAAAATTTTCATTTCAAGACAAATTCTTACTAATTTTCCCAGGCTGGGCTCAAACTTGTGATGCTCCCAAAGTGCTGGGATTACAGGCATGTACCACAATGCCCAGTTTAGAGACAAGGCTTTCTTATGATAATGGGTAGAACTGAAATTGCTCATCATTTAGAAGGTTAACATTTGTCTCTTTAATGTGATTTGTGTGCATATACACAGTGTTCTCTATTGTCATCATTTTGTATATTTGACATGGACCCTTGTCCATAAATTGAGAGCAAGTGATTCTAAAACCATGATGCTGTCAATACCTCTTAGAAATACAAATTTAAATGTGAAACTCTAAATCTTACAAGGATCTTTTGTTCTGGAGGCTGGACTATATATTGCAGAATAATTAGCTTTCTATTTAGTGGGAGACTTGACCTAGCAGGTTTCATCCTGAACTCAACTTTTCCAGTGGACAACAGGAAGCACTTCTGATTGCTCAAATTCAGTCTAACTGAATTTTTGAGTTCATTTTGAATGCAAACAAAAATAGAATTCTGTGTTACTTTGAATAAACAAAGCAACTGTTGTGCAGCAATATCTGCTTATTCAGGAGACTGTCTTGTGCACAAGTGAGCATTCCACTAGAGCAGATTTCTTTTCTTACCTTTCCAGCCTCATTCAAATTTCTAAAATGTGGGAAATTATAGTGGAAAACATCTCTTTATAGGCTTATTTATATTATAGTGTTTTAAAAATTTGAAGCTATACCTAAACCTGCTAATATAATAAAGCATGTGAAAATGCTTTATAGGTATCAGTGTAGCTTAAAAATATTAATTGCTATCCCTATTGTTACCTAAAATTAATCTATAGGGATTGATAGCATTTGAAGAGAAAGCACTTATGTTTTATTTTATAAATGAAACATTTAATCTTAAATTCTTAGAAATAAAATATTTGGTTAATTCAGAATAAATCATGCCAAAATAGATACTTGTCACACATGTATTTTGCATATAACTAAATATAGAAGCTTTTAAACAGTTCTATCCGGAATTTGGTCTCACTAATGAAAGCATGAGAAGTTGCCCAGGAATGCAGTCTAGGAAGCCATGAGTTAGCTCAGGGAGGAAAGGAATGAAATAGTTACAGAAATCAGTTTGGAATCATACTAATTTTTTTTTTGCAATTTTCGTAGGGACTTATTTCCCTTGCCATAGTCTTCACACTATTGTTCTATGGCTGGTTAAGGTTAATTATTGCCATACAGGTAAATATTAGCAAATATATTCCTGCCATCTTTTTTTTCCATTATTTGATACAAAGGACATTACAAATTAATCATTGTGGTGGTTAAGGTTTATTGTGTCAACCTGATAGGTTTGGGAAATGCTTAGGAGATTAATAAAACATACCTCTTGGTGTGTCTGGCTGAATCATGGAGGAATGACCTGGGTACTATATCCCTTCCCTTGTCTGGTCCTTTCTGGTACTGTTACTTTGCTGTGTTTCCTTCCTGTTATGAACTAAGCATGTTTGCTCTGCCGTGCCCTTCCAACATAATGTTTCTGCCTTAGAGCCAGCTGACATGGACTAAATCCCTGATACCATGAGCCAAATTAAACATTTTTTCAGTTGTTGGTGTTGGGGATTTTGTCTCATTGATTGGAAAGCTGACAAATACAATCATACCTTCCTTCCTCCTAAGCCTGCATCATTCAGAATTCTAAATCTTCTCAACACCCTACTTTAAAGATACACTTTGCTGTGGTCCCAATGTTTGCCCCCACGCCTCAACTCATACAGTGAGATAGCCCCTAAGGTGATGGTATTAGGAGCTACAGCCTTAAAGGTGATAGGGTCAAAATGCAAGAAGTCCTTGTGAATGGGATTAGTGCCCTTATAAAAAGAGATCCAAAATCATCTGTCCATCCTTCTACCATATAAGAGCATAGCGAGAGGGCACTGTCTATGAACCAGAACACAGGTCCTAACCAGACACCAAATCTGATTTCCAACCTACACAACTGTGAGAAATTTTTGTTTAGAAGCCACCCATTCTATGGCATTTTGCTATGATAGACTGAGTAGACTAAAAGGACGAAGACATATGAGATGAAACATTTTTACCATCCTGGTTTTAGAAAATTCTCTAATGCAGTGTTTTCTTTTCTTTTTTTCTTTTTGTATGCCCTTTTATTGGTACATTTTATGTGTACAATATAATGACATTCATCATTGGAGATATGCACCTTTACATAATCTCTCTTGGTTCTTATTTTTCCCCCTTCCCCTGCCCTCACTTCAACCCCTCCATCCCTCCCTATTTACAGAGACTTTGTTTCCATATTTTCATTTTCTCATATTAATTCCATTCCCTTCTTTCCTTTCCTCTACCCCTCCCAATTCCCCCTACCCTTTGCACCTTTTCTTCCTATTTAAAATTATCTATTAAAACTTTTAATCCTCATTTACACTTTCAGTTTCTCACACTAGAGAAACTATTTGAAATTAACACGTGTGTGCTATTTATTTCACTTGAGTATTGCCTCAATGTGCATCCATTTAGCTATAAATCTCTCTAGTTTTGAGTTCTTTATGGCTGAGTAATACTCCATTTTATAAAAAAACCCCACATTTTCTTTATCCAGTCTCCAGTTGATGGGCAATGGGGCTGCTTCCAAGTTTTAGCTATTACAAACTGTGCTGCTATGAATATGGGTGCACATATATCACTGTGGTATGATTCTTTTAATTCTTTGGGGAAGATCCCCAGCAGGGCAATAGCTGGGTCAAATGGGACTTCCAGTCCTAGTTCTTTGAGGTATCTCATACTGACTTCCACAGTGCTTGTACCAATCTACACTTCCACTAGCAGTGGAGCACTGTCCCTCTTTCCCTACAGCCCCACCAGCATTTGTTGGTTGATTTCATGATAGCAGCCATTCTTTCTGGGGTGAGGTGGAATCTCAGCATTGTTTTCATTTGCATCTCTTGAATGACCAGTGATGTTGAACATTTTTTCATATGTTTATTTGCTATGTCTACTTCTTTGTCAGAGAAATGTCTGTTCATTTCAAATGCCCATTTTTGGATTGGGTCTTTAAATTTGGGAGGTCTGATTTTTTTAAAGTTCTTTATAGATTGGAGACAGTAGACCTTTGTCTGAGGGACCGCTGGTGAAAATTTTTTCCCACATTGTGGGTTGTCTCTTCACACTGCTGATGGTTTCTCTCGCTGTGCAGAAGCTTTTTAGTAAAAAGAGATCCCACTTGTTGATTGTTTGTGCTAGTTCACAGGCAACTGAGGTTTTGTTCATAAAGTCTTTTCATACAACAACATGTAAAAGAGTTCTACCTAACCTCTGTTCCAGCCTGTTCAGCACTTCTGTTTTTATATTTAGATTTTTAAACCATTTCAATTTTAGATTAGTACATGGTGAGAAATATAGGTCTAGTTTTAGTCTTTGGCAAGTTGAAACCCAATTTCTCCAGCACCATTTGTTAAAGAGGCTATCTTTCCTCCAGCGAGGGTGTTTGGCTCCTTTGTCAAAGATGAAGTGGCTGAATGTATCTGGAGTTGTTTCTGCATCTTCAAATCTGTTCCAATGGTCTTCAGGTCTGTTTCTTTGCCAGTACCATGCTGTTTTTATCACAGTAGCTTTGTAGTATAGTTTCAAGTTGGGGACTGTAATACTCCCTGCCATGTCTCTGTTACCTAGAATTGGTTTTGCTATTCTGGTTATCTTCTTGTTCCAAATGAATTTTTGGATTGTTTTCTCAAGGTCTATGATGTATGCTGCTGGGATTTCAATTGGGATTGCATTGTATCTATACAGCAGTTTTGGAAGTATAGCCATTTTCACTATGTTGATCCTTCCTACCCGGGAGCAAGGGATGTCTTTCCATTTGCTGATATCCTCTTCAATGTCTTTTTTCAAAATGCTATAGTTTTCAGAGAAGAGGTCTTTGATTTCTTTTGTTAGGTTAATTCTGAGGTATTTCAGTTTTTTGGATGGTATTGTGAAAGGAATTGTTTGGCCTATTTCTGTCTCAGTGAGTCTGATGATCGTGCAGAGGAAATCTATTGATTTTTGTGTGTTGATCTTGTATCCAGCTACTTTACTGAATTTGGTTATTAAGTCTAGAAGACTTTTGGTGGATTTCTTGGGGTCTTCTTTGTAGAGTATCATGTCATCTGCAAATAATGACAATTTGACTTCTTCATGTCCTATCTTTCTTCCTTTTATTTTCTTTCTCTTGTCTAATTGCCATGGCTAATATTTCCAAAACTATATTTAACAGCAGTGGCAATAGTGGACATCCTTGTCTTGTTCCTGATTTTACGGTGAAGGGTTTCAGTTTTTGACCATTTCATATGATATTGGCTGTTGGTTTTTCATAGATGGCTTTTATCAGATTTGAGGTAGAGACCATCTATTCTGAGTTTTTGTAGGGTTTTTATCATAAATGCATGTTGGATTTTGTCAAATGCTTTTTCTGCATGTATTGAGATGATCATATGGTTGTTGTCCCTGGCTCTATTGATATTGTGTGTTACACTGATTGATTTGTGTAGGTTGAACCATCCCTGCATCCCTGGGTGAATCCCAGTTGTTCTGGGTGTATGATTTTCTTGATGATCTTCTGCATTCTGTTTACCAGTATCTTATTAAGGAATTTTGTATCTATGTTCATTAGTGAAATGGGCCTATAGTTCTCTTTTTCAGTTTGGTCTTTCTCTGCTTTGGGTATCAAGGTGATATTTCCTTCCAGGAATAATTTTGGGAATATTGCTTCCCTTTCAATTTCATTGAAGAGTTTAAACAGTAGTGGCAGCAGTTCCTCTCTAAATGTCTTGTAGAATTCAGCAGTGAAGCCATGAGGATCTGGGCTTTTCTTGGTTGGTACGATTTTAATTACATTTTCAATTTCATTGGTTGATATTGGGTTGTTCAGAATTTTTGGGTCTTCTTCGTTCAACTTTGGTAATTCCTATATATCTAGGAATCTGTCCATGTCTTCTGTGTTTTCCATCTTATTGGCGTATAGATTCTGGAAGTAGGTATTGATGATACTGTGGATTTCTGCTGGGTCTGCTGTAATTTCACCCTTTTCATTCCTAATTGCATGGATTTGGGCCTTTTCTTTCCTTTTTCTGATAAGGTTGGCTAAGGGTTTGTCAATTTTGATGATTCTTTCAAGAACCAACTCTTGGCTTCATTGATTTTTTGTATTGTTCTCTTAGTCTCCATTGCATTGATATCTGCCCTGATCTTTATAATTTCCTCCCTTGTATGAGTTTTGGGTTTGCCCTGCTCTTTTTTTTCTAGAAGCTTGAGGTGAAGCATCAGGTTGTTTAATTGGGCATGCTCTGTTTTCCTAATATGATTATTCAGTACTATGAATTTCCCTTGTAAGACTGCTTTCATTATGTCCCATAGATTCCAATATGTTGTATTGTCATTGTCATTTATTTGAAGGAACTGCCTGATTTCTTCTTTAATTTCCTGTGTTAAACACTGGTTATTCTGAAGTGTGTGGTTTGATTTCTATGTGTTTATGAAGTTTTTGCAGTTTCTTTTGCTGTTGATCTCCAATTTCATCACACTATGGTCTGATAATATACAGGTGATAACTTCACTTCCTTTGCACTTATCTAAATATATTCTATGAGCAAGTGTGTGGTCTCTTTTGGAGAATGACCCATGTGTAGCTGAAAAGAATGTGTATTCTGGGGTGAAACCCTCTGTAAACATCTGTTAGTTTCATATCTTCAATAGTTTGATTGAGTTCTAGTATTTCATTGCTTGTTTTTTGTCTAGCTGATCTATCTATTTGTGACAATGGGGTATTTAGGTCCCCCACTGGTTTTTCGTGTCCATTAGTATTTGTTTTATATAGTTGGGTGCACTAGTGTTTGCTGCATAGATATTTATGATTGTCATCTCTTCCTCTTGGATTGTTCCCTTTACAAGGATATAGTGTCCTTCTTTTTCTTTCTCAATCAGTGTGTGTTTGAAATCCACTTGGTCTGCAAAGAGGATAGCTACTCCTGCTTTTTTGGGGGTTCCTGTCACATGCACTATTGTTTTCCACCCTTTAACTTTCAGTCTATGAGTTTCTTTTTGAATTAAGTGTGTTTCTTGTATGCAACATATTGTTGGATCTTGCTTCTTGACCCATTCTGCCAGTCTATTTCTTTTGATTGGTGAATTGAGACCATTAACATTGATGGTTATAGCTGATATATATTGAGTTATTGTCATGACCTTTTCTTTTTGTTTGATCCTCCCCCTTTGCATTTAATTTCTTGTAGTGCCTGGCAGATTCATTCTGCTGGGCTTCCTGAGGTTGTGATCCTCATTGTCTTTTCCTAGGATTTTGTCTAAAATTTTTTGGAGTGCTGGTTTGGTATTCATGAAGTTCCTAAGGTGCTCTTTGTCATGAAAGTATCTTATTTCACCATCAATTTTGAAAGACAGTTTTGCAGAGTACATCAATCTGGGCTGGAGGTTGTTTTCCTTTAGGGCTTGAAACACATCACTACAAGCTCTTCTTCCCTTGAGGGTTTGCACTGAGAAGACTGCTGTGATTTTGGTGGGCTTTCTTTTGTATGTGATTTGTTTCTTTTCTCTAACTACTTGTAGGATTTTGTTCTTCTGTTGGGTTTCTGGGATTTTAATTATATTCTTATTTGTAGATTTTTTTTTTTGATCAAGACTAGTTGGAGTCCTATATCACTCACTTATCTGTATGTCAAATTCTTTTCCCCTGCTTGGAAAGTTTTCTGCCATCACTTCTGTAAACAGTTTTTTAATGTCATCTGCACTCTCTCCTGTTTCTTCATCGACTCTAATCAGTCTTATGTTATTTTTCTTTGCATCATCTAGCAACTGCTGGATTGATTTCTCGTGATCCCTTACAATTTTAAAGAACTTTTTTTCCTGGTCACTAACTGCAATCTTGTCTTCTACGTCTGAAATTCTGTCTTCACATTGGCTCATTCTGCTGTATAGACTTTCAATGGAGCTTTTAATCTCCTGGAAATCTCTTTGCATGTTTTATGGATTCAATTTGTTTCCTATGTTGGTATTCCATCATGTTCCTCAGCTCCTCTATTTTTTTATCTGTATCCTCTCTAGATTTTTTAATCATGTCTTGCACTATGGGCACAATCTTTGCTGTTATGTGAGAAATTACTTCTGATTTCATTTTTTTCCAGATCCTCTTTTGTTGCTAGTTCAGGGAGTCCAGGTGGTTGACCATCAGAGTGTTACATCTCATTTCCCTTTGGGGTTGCTGTAGGTGATCTGGAAGTCTGGTTCTGTGGCTTGTTTACCTGTCTTCTCATTTTGACATGTGTATGTGTGGGGGGCGTAGGGTCCGTGTGTGTTCCTGGCACCTGCAATGCTCACCTCCTGTGTGCTGGGAGCCACAGCACGCCTACCCAGAAGCCTCTTCTTGCCTCCAAGCCATGGCACACTGATCTGGCAGTCTGCTTTGGGCTCTTAGCCATGGCATGCCTACCTGGAAGCTTCATCTACACTGGGAGCCACAACACGACTACCCAGAAGCCTTCTCCTGCCTGGGAGTCATGGTGAGCCAATCGGGAGGTCTCCTATGGGCTTGGAGCAGTGGCATACCTACCTGGATGCTTCCTCTACACTGGGAGCCACAGCATGCCTACCTGGAAGCGTCCTCCTGGCTGGGAGCCATGGCATGCTGATCTTAATGCAGTGTTTTCTAATGTTCATTTTGTGGAATATTTTATAGGATTTTAAGAGTTATTGTGAGAAAAAAAGCATTCTGTTGACAAATTAATCTGTTTTTTAAAGGGTTAAACTCGGGCTGGGGATTTAGCTCAGTGGTTCCACTGCCTGTTTTGAAAGTGCAAGGTCCCAAGTTGGATCCCCAGTACCAAAAAAAAAAAAAAAAAAAAAACAGTAAAGGATTAAACTAAAGTAAACAGGATGGAGAACTTCTCAGAATGTTTCATAAATTAATATACTAAAGGGGCTGAGGATTTAGCTCAGTGGTTTTACCACCTGCTGCACAAGCACAAGGACCCGAGTTCAATCCCTGGTACAAAAAAAAAAAATTAATATAGTACGTAACATTTCAAACAAGTTGTGGAATTTAATTAAGGAATGCTAGTCTTCCTACTTGTTTCCCCCACAAAAATTAAGGGCTTCAAAGCTGTATATTGGGGAAATCTTGTTTGAGACATTCTATGTTAATATATATATGAATCATTCTTGGTATTTACAGGAAGATTTAGCTAATGGACTTTTGTAGTGTTTTTGTTTTACTTCAACTTACCTGTAATGCTACTTCATTTCCCAGAAATTTCCCTTCCTATATGGTCCTGGGATAATATTGGCAGCAGCATTATTTAGCACAAAATTTAGAAAATGAAAGTGAAAGAGAAGTGTGTTAGCCACTTTCCCATCACTGGGACAAAATACCTAACACTGGAACTTAAAAGAGGACAAGTTTAACCTGGCATCTGATTTCAGTCCATGGTCAGCTGTCTCCAAGGGATAAACAGGATGGCAGAGGGGCATGGCAGAGGAAAAGGTGCTCAACCTATGGCAGCCAAGAAGCAGCAATCAAAGAGGGGAGACAGGGACAAAAATATATTCTTCCAGGTCATGCCCAAAGTATCCGACTTCCAACTAGGTTCCACCTCCTAACAGTATATTCAGCTACTTAACTCATCAATGGATGAACCACTGATGAATATGGCACCCCTATGATCTAATAATCTTTCTAGTACCTGAGACTTTTGTCAACTTCTCCAGCAGGTCACTCACAACATTGAAGTTGGAGTTGGTGAGAGACAGGAATGCCTCTGGTTTTCATGTGGATTTCAGTATATCCCTGTGGGTTTCAGTTTGCATGTGCTCATCCACATGTAGATTTCTTTCCAAACTGGTAGATTGGCTCTCTTGTAGTAACTTTGAGCTTAAAACTTGATGCAGAATATCAGCCTTCTTAGACTGCTCCATTAAGACCCACAATTGAATGAAGTCTAATCCTATAATAAACCTCTTAGTTTAGATCAGAGCAGAGCAGTTCTGGTGCTGAATGGATATAGAAGTTAATTAGTCACAGTAGTTCCAGAGGATCAGAACCTCAGGAAAGTGGGGGTGGGACATCTCTCAAATGGTTCAGGGCTATCTGAAATTGAGTCCTTGATCTGATTATATTTATATTCAAAACTAACCTTTACAACTGGTTAAGTCATCCATGGCACACTTGGCAAATGATTACTTAAGTTATCACCTGTTTCCTCTAGTAATCAAGCACCTGTAGAAAGAAGGTAAATCATTGGATAATCACATATTCTTTGCCATGAAATATTTTTACTCTGAGTAAAGAGTATAATAAGCTTGACTGATTGCTTCCATGTTCATTCACTAGCGAACTTGACACTTTTTAGAAAGAAAACAATGATCTCAGAGACTTAAATTCCTAACTCAGGTGCAGACTAGTCACCAGAAATCTATGATTTTTGTAAAAGTAATCCTTGTCTTGTGTTGTCACAGCTTTCTGAAAACTGGATCCAGAATCTAATTCGGGGCAAAACTGAATCACAATTCAACTGTAGACGTCCAGGAATGATAGCATGACTGGTGACCAGAGTGGGCTTTTTTATGTCATACACAACCTCTCCAAAGAAAAAAATCATGATTTTTACTGATATATTTAGTGAGACACCATTTGTAAAATTCCTATGTGATTTATTTTTCTTTTTGAGATAGGATATTGCGTAGGTTGGCCTTGATGTCCTGGGCTCAAGTGATCTTCCTGCCTGAACCTCTAGGGTAGCTGGAACCATGTCTGGCTCCTATGTATTTTTTAACCTTTATATTTAAAAACAAGATTTGGAGGGCATTTTAGCTGCAATAAAGCTTGAAAACATTTACATCTTTAAATCACTAGAAGGACAAATTCTGAGGTCAAAGAGAAAATGTATGCCACCAACAGACATTAAGCAGAAGGACAAACAGCTCAGTTTGCTAAATTGATATAGCCAACACAGGGTAGCCACAGACACAAAACTCAAAAACATAAGTGACAAACCAAATCAGTTTAACAAGTGAGCTTTGATGATAAAGTTCAATCTAAGGCCTATGTAGAAGACATTTAATGGTTCTAAGTGGTATTAAAAAATAAGCAAGATAAGGGGGTACTGAATTATAATGGAAAAGAGATGGGAAATATTGGAGCCAGACTGGCCTTATTTTGGGTCTTGGCTCCAACATTCATTAGCTGTGTAATCTTGACAAGGCACTTAGTTCTTTCATTGTAGAAATGGTAATAAACTTACCTTGCATGGCTTTTCATTGAAGATAAATGAGGTAAAATTTAAGTGCACACAAGATAGATGCCATAAACTTTTCTGTTCTAAAACTCTTGCTCACTTTTCTTCCAAGGTATTATTTTGGACAATTAGGGGAGAAGTTTACATTTTTAGGCCAATCAAGTAAATCAGTGCTTCTTGAAACTTAATATGCATTTGATTTACCTGGGATCTCATTAAAAAGTAGGTTTATTAGCGGAAGGGCCTGAGTTCGATCCCCAGTACCAAAAAAAAAAAAAAAAAAAGTAGGTTTGGCTTTAGGATATCTGAGGTGGGATCTGGAATATGGCATTTCTAATCCACCCCCAGGTGATGCTGAGGTTCCATTCCACAGACATCCCTTTAGTAGTAAGAAGCCAAATCATGGTAACTGTTCTTGTCACCCAGATGCACTATGATTGGTTAAGGACCCGATGCTACAGAAATGTACTGGCTTTGAGGTCCATGGATTGGCTTGGAGGTTAATTTAGATCTCCTCAATTGTTTATTATCCTATGTTTGGGTGAAATGATGAGTGTCTTGACTAAGCGTGCCAGAAATTCACCCAAAATCTGGACAGGCTTTCATGTGTAAACCCAATCTTTCATTTTACAAAAATGAAATAAAGAGACTTAAATGTATGATATTCTCTTCTCTTATCCGCTCTTTCATCTGACCTAAAAGAGGAAATTTTTGTTTGTTTTTGTAAAGACTCATATATGTTTCAAGGGTAGAGTTCCTTTGCTTGCTTGTTTTTTGATGGTTTTGTTTTGCTCTTTGACAGAGCTGGTGATGCAATTAAAGTCTTTAGAAAGCACAAAAGCCCACTTTAGTTGAGACTTTTTTCAGCCATTTTGTATTGTAACCTTTTTAGTTTTTTTTCATGTCCTGAGTTGCAGAACATTGGTAATACCAACTAATTTCATGGTTCATGATTGAACATAAGGTTTTTATTTAATTGTGGACATTTAAAAGATATTTTAAAAAGCAACCACTGTGCAAATTCTTAACATTCAGCCAGAAATGAGGCATTGTTATTTATAATACTGAAGAAAAGATTTACAATCACCCAGTCATTACGTTTTTAAAAAATCCATTACACTGGAGGACGGGTCTTAATCTATGCAATGTAGGAAGAAAAAGATTACCATGAATTGAATCTTAGAGGGCAGAGATTACTGGGAGGAAACCTCTAACTTTGCTGTGAAATAATCATCTTAGAAGTACTAGAGGTGTACAAATTCTATAAATATGAACAGATTGATGATTTCATGAATCTTCCTGATTTTATTTATAATCTTTTGAGCTTTCATCTTGTAGCTAAATTCTAGCTAGCTTCATTTTATTTCTAGAAGAAAAGAATTAAACCAAAAAATGGTATTATAGAAAGATGGCAAAGGACAACTTTCCAAAAGTATTCAGGAAAAGAAAGATATTAATCAGTAAACTTCCTAGCTCTGGGCTTTTGGCTGGCCAACAAGCATACACATATTCTAAGCACATGGGTTTTCTGCCATGTACTTGACATCAAACATACAGGTGGAAGTAGAAATGCTACATCACTCACCTTTTTCTAAAAAGTAGATGTAAAGCTTCTTATAGGTAATAAACTTGGTAGACCAAATAATTTTTAGTACTGTTTTGGAGATTATAATGTCCACTTAACTTTCCTATTGAAGGCCTTAAAGGATTCTGGCTTTAAATAGAGAAGCATTGTTAAAGATTTTGGCATTAAAAAGGAGGCTTCAAATAGCCTGCCACCAAAAAGATGTTTGGACTTTTGTAATTAAAAAGTTAAGGCTGACAAAAGTGGAGATTTAATCTTTTTATTAATAACATATTACAGATTAGATGATTCCAGTTTTGAATTTCTAATGCAGTTTTTCATTCTGTACTGTACTGTACAAGAGCAGCAAGGCATGCAGTCCATGCAGTACCTAGCCTTTCTGTCAGGGAAAGGGTGAACTGTATGTCTAGTATCTGGCTCCAGTCCTATTTCTATCAGTAATTGGTTATATAACCATGAGGATGTCATTCTATCTCCCTGGCCCCTATCTTCCTTCTGTGTGAAACAATAACATTGAAAATTTAAAAAGTTGTTGTTATTGAGCTCTTATATGCTAAATTTTAAAGTGTCACTTAATCCTTACAACCACTCTGGAAAGGAGCTTCAACTACAATCCTCCCTTGCAGATAATAAAACTAAGCATATTGAAGTTAAATAGGTGGACCAAAACCACATATAACTTGCCAGTGGCAAAGTAGTAAGAAACCAGTAGCCAGAAGTGAAAGCAATTCGAGAACTCTGTCTTAGACTTCAACTTTGTGGCTTTCCTACTATACTCTCATGACAGCTATGCGATTGGCTAATATAAGCATCTCTACAATGATACCCTTATTTTTATTTTTTCCTTAAGGCAAATGTCTACCCAAACTATTAAGCAAGATGGTTTTTATCTTATTTTTTAATATTTCTAGGGATAACATTTTAAAAATAAATTAGAGAATGTTTTTTATAAAGTCACAACTATGATAAAAATATTTCTTTCTGTTATTTAAGTATATTCATTGGATAAAATTCTAACACATTTCTTTAAGTGTGCCTATTTATAATTGTGATAATGCCTTAAATGTGTGAAAATGAGTTATTCTACATCCTGTTGTTCCTAGGATAAGTTTTATCAATTTTTGCCTTCACTTCCTAAAAAATCTTTCTTTTCTCATTGCTTTATTGCTTCCCCATCCCTTTTTCTTATTTCCCCTAATTCTTCTTCATCTGTTCAAAGCACACACAATCATTTATTCAACACACATTTAAGTGCTACTATTTGTCAGGCACTGTCTTAGATGCTAGAGATAGCAAAGTGCTAACTCCCCACCAAATTTATAGGCTAGTATATTGGTCAAGTTTTTATTCCTGGAAAAACATATTTTAAACCTGCAACTTAAAGAGTGAGGGGTTTACTTTGGCCTACAGTTACAGAGGTTTCAGTCCATGGTTGGCTGGCTCCAAGGAAGAAACATCATGGTAGAAAGGCCTGGTGAACAAAAGATACTCAACTAATGACATCCAGAAAGCACAGAGCAGAAGAATACCAGAGAGAAAGGGGCCAAGGAAAAGACATAGTTTCCAAACATCACACCCCCATGACACTTCTTTCAACTAGGTCCACCTCCAAATAGCTCAGTAAGCTGTGAACTCATCAATCCCTTTGATGATGGTAGTGCCCTCACAATTCAATCATCTCTCAAGGAATGCCTTAATCCCATCAAGTTGACAATCAAGATTGACTAGTACAACTACTAATCAAGATGCATAAGTGACTACACTATATTCAGTGTGATAGTTTTGTATGTTACACAAGTAACAAAATAAAGTACAGTGAAACCTTAGATTGCAAGTAACTTGCTCTGCAACTGTTCCACAAGATGAGCAATTATTTCTACTACATTTTAACTTTACAATCAAGTGAAGTCTTGCAATAAGAGTATTACATGATGCCAAATGTCACATGGTCACAACTGAGCCAATGGTTCCCCTTCTCTGCTATTTCTCTCTCTGATTGTGGGTGATTATCTCCCAACAACAAGAGGTTATAGAGATCTTATTGGGAGAGGAGGTGAAGAAAAAGGCAGAGGAATCCCTCCCCTCAAATGAGATTAGTGATATGTGTAAAATGTGGGAAACAGTGCAAAATTTTGCCCAGCCCAACCTACAGTGAAGTCTTCTACCAATGATTTCAATTGTCCAACTCAATGGGATGTCACTGGGAAAGAGTTGTGAGATGATTGATAGAAGTCAGCTTTCTAAGACTAATTAGGTCAGGAGAGGATAGACAGTTAACCTGGAGAGGAAGTCAGAAAATATCTAGCAGAGTATAACTGAATATTACACGTGACCAATTTGCTCTTCAATTTTCTCCAATGTGGCTTTATCCTCTCACTCCAGGGTCTCAGCTCTTACCAAGGTGAACAACACACTCAAGTTACTGGATGTAAAGAATGCACCTCTACTTTTGTCTTATACTCTCAAGAGTAATTGGCATAGCTACCATCCTTGTTGAAACAGTTTCTTCCTTTGGCTGTTGAGAGAAACCTGTCTCAGATTGTTCCTCTCTCTGTGTTTAACATCTAAATGCTCAAGGCTTCATATAAAACCACTTTTGTCTGGATCCAGAATTTGCGAGGCCTGAAGCTTTTAGAAGGTAGAGTGCATTCTTAAGTGAAAGAACACAAAATTATAACTAAAAAATACAAAAGTAAATATTTATTCAGAGAGGAAAAGAAACTACACTAAAATTTGAAAAGTTTATAAAATCATAAACATGACAGGCCATTCAGCAGCCAGGGCCACTGGGCCTGCTTGACATTCAGCAGTGGGGCTGCTCACAAGAGGGATAGCAAGATCCAGACAGTTGCAGAGAGCAGAAAGACCATTGTTTTGATCTTGGGAAATTGTTTGGAGTTGTGAGCAGCAGAAAGAGGGCCTCTCTGAGGCTTGTAGCTGAGAATTGAAGCCTCCTGGGAGAGTGAAGATAGCCACTGTAATAAAGATGCAGTGGATTACAGCAGTTGGTGGGTGGTTGGGATCAGTACTTCCTACTGGAACCCAGACTTGTGCGGAGGAGCAGCTCAAACCTGCAGCAGAACTGTGCAGAGTTCAAACTTACAGGAGGTCGGGGAGCTCAAGTTTGGTCCTGAAACCAGAAACCAGCCTGAACCTTAATGGACAGCAGCTGGCTCACTGAGACTATGTGACTCAGATCTGCATGCTGCTTCCTACATTGTCTACTGGCAACAGCAAATACAAGCCTTGAAGAGGACTTTTTTCTTTCTCACATCTTTTCTTCTCCTTTCTTCATTTATCTGTTTTATTGTTCCTATTTTTTCCATGTGCTATTTTTTCTTGATTGTTCTTATTTCTCTAAGAGCATGAATACAGTTTCTAGTTCTCCTGTTGCCACTAGTTTGTTCTTTCTTGCTTTTGTTCCTTCTTTTTCTGTTTTCCTCCTGTCTTCACCTGTTTCACAAAGTTTACATGATCTTCTTGTGCCCTTTGACCCTACTTCTAACCTTCCCCTCTCCTTCTATTTCTCTATGCCCCTCAACTCCTTCTAAATCTTCTTCCCAGAAAGTTAAATTCACTATACTGAAGGGCTTATTTATTCCAAACATATTTCTAGTTGGTCCTAGACTTTGGTGTATAACCACAAGTCTAGTTCATGTGGTTGACAGTAGCAGATAGTTACCACAATTGTCATTTTATAAGCTGTGTTTGATGCTATTGTTGTTGCTCATTGTATTACTTTGGCCAAGGTGACATGATTGTTCTAGTCAGTTGTACTTCCTAGTATACTGAGACTGAGATTGCTTAATCATCGTTACAGACTCAAAACCCAAAGACCAGCTATACTTGGAAGACACCTCTGAGAAGTAGTCATTCCCTAAGGATACTAAATACTGGCAATAAAGATACTCACAATAAACAATATACAAGCACCAAGCCATGAATTAAACAAAAACCATTAACAATGACAAAGAAATAGAAATGAGAAGACACCTAAACAAGAAACAAACACAGGCTTTCAGATCACCAAAGGAAAATCTATGGGGTAATGAGATGGAACAATCCAAAAGCCAACAACCTGGAGTTGCTGAACTGGTAACAAGGGAGGTTACAAAACAGATGAAAGAGACTTGGGAAAAAATAAAATCAGAAATAATTTCTCAGATAACAACAGAGATGGTGACCATAATGAACAATATGATTAATAACTCTAGAGCACATACAGATTAAAAAAAATAGGGGACTATAGGAAAATGATGGAAACTGATATAGGAAATGATTAGAAAACATAAAATACATCCAAGCAGATATCCAAGAAATTAAAAATTCCACTGAAAGTTTGCATAGCAGAATAAACGAATGTGAGGACAGAATTTCAAATATAGAAGACAGGATGGCTGTTAGAGAACATAAATAGAAAGATTTCTTTAAAATAGCAAGAAACCATGATAAATCAATCCAAAAGGTACTAGATGATGCAAAAAAGAATAACTTAAGATTTATTGGAGTCAATGAAGGAGTAGGAGATAGCAGAAAATATATAAATAAATTTTTCTCAGAATTAATCAGAAAACTTCCCAAACAGAGGAAAAGAATTTGACATAAAGATAAGTGAGGCATATTGAACTACAACTAGCCATGATAAAAAATTTAAACCTAGGCATATAATAGTCAAAGTTCCAGAAATCAAACACAAGAACAAAATATTAAAAGCAGTTAGAGAAAAGAAACAAATCACATACAAAGGAAAGTCCATTAGAATCACAGCAGATTTCTCAACACAAACCTTCAAGTCAAGGAGAGACTGGAGTGAAATATTTCAAGCCTAAAACAAACAATCTTCAACCCAGATTGATGTATCCTGCAAAACCATCTTTCAAAATTGATGGATAAATAAGACACTTTCACGACAAAAAACACCTAAGGAAATTCATGAATACTGAGTCAGCATTCCAAAAAATTCTAAACAATATCCTAGGACAAGACAATGAGGGTTACAACTCCCTGAAGACCAACAGAATGAATCTTTCAGGCAAGACAAGAAATTAAATGAAAAAGGGTAAAAAAAAAAAAAAAAAAATCCAAGAACAGGAAAACATCAGGACAAGGATAAGTCAATTCATATCAATTAAAACCTCAATGTTAATGGTCTCAATTCACCAATCAAAAGAAATAGACTCCCAAAATGGATCAAGAAGCAAGGTTCAACAATATGCTGCATATAAGAAACATGCTGAATTAAAAAAGAAATTCATAGACTGAAAGTCAAAGGATAGAAAACAATACTCTATGTGACAGGAGCCCGAAAAAAAGCAAGGGTAGCTACACTATGTGCCAACAAAGTGGATTTCAAATCAAGACTGATTGAGAGACAAAGGTCATTACATCCTTGTAAAGGGAATAATCCAAGAGAAAGAGATGAAAATCATAAATATATATACATTAAATGGTAGTGCACCCAACTGTATAAAACAAATATTAACAGATATGAAAAATCAAATAAGCACTAATACAGTAGTAATGGTGGACATCAATACCGCACTCTCACAAATAGATGGATCAACTAGACAAAAAGGCAACAAAGAAATAGTAGGACCCAACCAAACTCCTGAACAAACGGACTTAACAGATGTTTACAGAGTGTTCCACCATACAAAATCAGAATACACATTCTTCTCAGCTGCACATGAATCATCCTCCAAAGTAGACCACATGCTTGCTTATAAAACACAATGAAGTAAATGCAAAGGAATTGAAGATACCCCTTGTATATTATCAGGTCAATTTTGATGAAATTGTAGAGCAATTGTAAAAGAAATCATAAGAACTTCATAAACACATGGAAAGTGAATAACACACATCTCAATAAAAATAGGTCACAGAGGAAATTAAAGAAGAAATTAGGCAGTTTCTACAATTACATGGCAATGCCAATACCACATTCCAGAATTTATGGGACACATGGAAAGGAGTCATGAGGGAAATTTATAGCAGTGAGCACTGATAGGAAAATAGAGCATGTTCAAATAAAAAATTTAATGGTAAACTTTAAGCTTCTAGAAAAAGAAGAGCAAGACAAACCCAAAACTCATAGAAGGGAGGAAATTATAAAGATCAGAGCAGAAATCAGTGCGATGGAAACTAAGAGAATGATTCAAAAAATCAATGAAGAGTTGATTCATCAAAAGAATAAACAAAATTGACAAACCTTTAGCCAACCTTATCAAAAAAAAAAAAGAAAATCTCAAATCCATGCAATTAGGAATAAAAAAAGGTAAAATTACAACAGACCCAGCAGAAATCCAGAGGATCATTAATACCTACTTTGAGAACCTATATGCCAATAAGATGGAAAACACAGAAGAAATTGACTGATTTCTAGATACATATGAATTACCAAAGTTGAATGAAGAAGACCTAAAAATTCTAAACAACCCAAAATCAATCAATGAAATTGAAAATGTAATTAAAAGTGTACCAACAAAGAAAAGCCCAGGTCTTGATGTCTTCACGGATGAATTCTACAAAACATTTAGAGAAGAGATATTGCCACTACTGCTTAAACTCTCCAATGAAATTGAAAGGGAAGCAAATTCATTTCTGGAACCAAGTATCACCTTGATCCCCAAAGCAGAGAAAGACCCAACCAAAAAAGAGAAGTATAGGCCAATCTCACTAATAAACATGGATACAAAAGTCCTCAATAAGATACTGGTAAACAGAATACAGAAGATCATTAAGAAGATTATATACCCTGCCCAAGTAGGATTCATCCTAGAGATGCAGGGATGGTTCAACATATTCAAATCAATAAATGTCAGGCATTATATTAACAGAGCCAAGGACAATACTATATAGTCACCTCAATAGATGCAGAAAAAGCATTTGACAAAATCCAACACCCACTCATGATAAAAACCCTACAGAAAACTGGAATACATGCTCTTTATCTCAAGCTGATAAAAGCTATCTATAAAAAACCAACAGCCAATACAATACTAAATGGTCAAAAACTGAAATCCTTCACGCTAAAATCAGGAATCAGACAAGGATGTCCACTATCATCGCTTCTGTTCAATATAATTCAGGAAAAAATTAGTCAAAGCTATTAGACAAGAGAAAGAAATAAAAGGAATATAGATAGGAAATGAAGAAGTTAAATTGTCATTAGTTGCAGATGACATGATACTCCATATAGAAGACCCCCAAAACTCCACCGTAAGTCTTCTAGACTTAATAACCATATTCAATAGAATAGCTGAATAAAAGTCAACACTCAAAATCAGTAACCTTCCTGTACACTAACAACAGATTCATTGAGATAGGACCTAGAGTGACATTTTCTTTCACAGTAGCATCCCCCACCCCTAAAAAAGAAATACCTTGAAATCAATCTAATGAAGAAGTGAAAGACCTCTATTCTGAAAACTACAGCTCTCAAAAAAATGAGTTTGAAGAGGATAACAATAGGCACAGTCAACTACCAATTGAGAATTTTACTTAGATGTTGAATATTGGCCTCACATTTAATATTTCAAAAAATGAAGCCTTTGATGAACACCATCTCCTCAGCCAAACTCTACACCTCCAATAGTCCCTGCCGAAAGTGGCTCCTTCTTCAGCCTTCCTCTTCTCTGAATATGATACCACATTCACTTAATTGCTTACAGGCCCAAATGTAGGAATTTTCTTCCATTCCTTCCCTTTCCTTTTCCTTTCCAATAGCAAGTCTTTCATGTGATCTTTAGTATACATTAAATTATTACTCTTCTTTACATCTCCAGCCCACTACTTTGGACCAGGCTGCCATCTTATCTTAGTTCTTAGTCTTCCACTCTTGGTACTCTCTGGTCTTTTGTTCACACAGTAGATATCAATTGAACTGTGGCTCTTTTCTGCATAGGACTCTTCTCTAGGCTTCTCCTTCCTTCAAATATTAAAGCCTAAACTATTTACTGTGACTTTCAAGGTCCTGCTCATTCACCTGATCTTATTCCACTCTTCAATTTACTCAGAAACAGCACATCGAGTTTTTCATGTTCCTTAAACATATCAGGTCCTTTCTTCCTTTGGGATTTTGTGTTCATCTTTGAGCTCTAATGATTTTTGGTACTTCATTTTTATTTTTTTAAATCTCAAAGCAAAGGTCACCTCTACAAAAGGCCTTCTCTTAGCCACTATCTAAAGTGGTTTCACTTGTGGTACACTGTTTCATCACCTTGCCTATTTCCCTCACAACACTCAAATTATAATTATTTGATTAATTATTTCACATTTATTGACTTTACTCCATACAAATGTACATTCTATGAGACTAGATTCTTGTACTGAATTGGTCACTCTTGAATCCTTAGGGCCCATTTTAGTGCTTATTTTGGGCACTTAATATTTATGGCTTAATTGCATGTCTGGACCTTATTTTTTTCCCTGTAACATTCCTCAGTTCAGAGAAAGGTAAAAATTAATAAATCAGCATTTAAATTAAAATTAAGAGCTATTTTCTTTTTATGACTAAATTTGTACTCTTATGTTCTCATTTCCCTTCAGGGTGTTCCTCTAATTATTCATTCCTGTGACTGCACCTCTTACCATGTCTTCACCATCTACATCTTATCCTAATTTTCACCTTCACCTAGATTTGAGTTTTCAATTTACACAGAATGAATAAGCCTTTCCTTCAGGTAAATCTGGTATTTCTTTTGTATGAATAGCATCAACATTTCTCCTAGACATTCAGAGCATCATTATCAACTCTTCTGTCTCCTTCCCAAACAAAGTGGCCAATAAACCTCTTGCTCTGCCTTCCAGAAGACTTTCACTTTTCCAGTCCTTTCCACTCCCTGGGCTTTCTCTGAAATTCAGGACCTCTCTAGCCAGGTCCTTCAACTTCATGGCTTTCTAACAGCCTTTCCACATCCATTATTTCCTCTGATCAAAGTCTTCCAATTTCTATCTGGGTCACATTTTCAAACACAGATCTAAATACTCCGTGCTTAGAAATCTTTGAAGCTCCCATTAGCTTCAGAGTAGAAACCAAACTTCTTAGCCAGTCCTTCAAAGCTCCCTAAAATGGTGTCTAAATCCATCTTTCCAATCTTCCTGTATATGATAAATTACCGTACCCCGTACTCAGCCATACTGGATACACTTCAAGGTTTCTAGTTTCTTGAATTAGCTCAAGCTTCATGACACAATTATCTTTCCAATTATAATATTATTTTAAAAGAACTATTTAAATACTATCTTTCTCTAAAGTCACCCCTACTTGGCTTTCATTGTTTTCTATCTTATTTTTGTATTAGTACATGTGTACAGTACATAACACACCTTAATTCCTTTTTTCATCCCCTTTCCCTCCCTTCCCTACTACTCCCTCCATCTGTTGATCCCAGGTTCTTATCACATTCTTTCTTATATCCTGTATGGATTTTTTTGTTTGTTTGCTCTTTTGTTTTTTTAAAATGACAGCAGAATACAAGTTCTTGTAGCATTCTAACAATTAAAGAAATGAACACAATTCTCCTCTTCCCCAGTCTCATTAATTTCCTAGGGACAGCCAGTGGCAAATGCTACTTCCACAACTTTCTCCGTTTGTATCTGTCTTAAGAACATTGCATAAATGATAACAGATACATGACCTTACAACTTGTCTTTTCACTTTAGAAATATTTATTAGGGATCTTTCTTTGACAATGTGTAGGTTTGCTTCCTCATTTTCAATGGCTCGACTATAGATATCACAGAGACTACTAATTGGAGACTATTGGAAGACAATTAGAATCCTTGAGTCTTAGCAAGACATATGAATGTTAAGAATAAAGGCTACAATTCCAGCCACCTTGTAGCTTTATATGACCATGTTGTAGCCAAAAGGATTCAGCAAAGGTGGGTTATGTGACATCTCGGTACTCCTTGAGAGAATAGATATGCCTTCTCCTTGCCCTTTCTTCTTTCCTGGTTGTGTGAATATAAAACTACAGAAGACATCCAAGTCTATGGTAATTATTGAAATAGAGGACATAAAAGAGCAACAGTGAAAGAGGAGCTGGGCCGCTGATTTTGTAGAACAACACCCCCACCTTAGACTTTTGTAGAACATCACTCCCACCTAATTCCATGTTTATATTGATAAAAAAACTTTCATCTTCTTTAAATCACTATTATTTTAGATTTCTTCACTTTTGCAGTTGAACCTAATCCATGGGACCCAGCCCCTTTCTGTTCCTCATTTGCTTCCTGGACATGAAGTAAACACTTCGCTGTGCCACACAACCCCTCCACCATCTGCTGCTTTGCCAAGGGCTCAAAAGCAATGGGACCACTCAAACATAGCCTGGAAGCTTTAGAACCAGGAACCAAAACAAATCTTTTCTCTTTATTATTATTTCAGGAATTTGTTGAAATGACTAACGTATTATTATAAGTGATTATGACTTTTGTATTTCATTAGTTATCTACAACTTTTTCTCTCTGTAAACTCTAGAGTCCTTGAAGGCTTCCCAGTGGTCTTATTCAAGTTTAAATTTTTAAATTTCTGTCTGTTATATATATCGCACAAGTACCTAGTACAATGTCTGGAACTTAGTCCAAGCTCAATTAGTATTTGTTATTCTAATTAAACTTGTTTAGTGCCAATCAGGGAATTTGCTCCTTCTTCAAATCATGTGAGCAGGGATGGAGGATTTGAAAAAGTATAATTCCTGAAGTGCAATAAATAAATGAATTTCCTTTATCTTGAATTGCACCTATAATTCTGGCATGAGCAAGCTGTTGAGTATGACAATATATGACTTTCATCTTTGCAACAATGCTGATGTTGAAAATTACAATGATTATCTTAGCGAAATCTAAAGAATTTTGCTTGGTTTGGTTTTTAAATCTCTGTGTACTACAACTTACTTACTCCAATAAATCTATTTCTTGTGAGTTTCTATGTCTTGATAACCTCTTCTGTAAAGTAATAGCATGCAGTAATTGTGTGGAAGTGGAGGTTTGGACCAGATCAGTGGTTCTTAGGTTTTTGTAGGTCAAAAGTAGGGAGATCATATAATTTATCAAGTAAACTGGTATACTTCTGAAAGTAAAATGGGGAATTATAGTAATTAAGCCATATAAACAGGCATAAATGGGCCAGGGATTTAGCTCAGTGGTTCCACCACCTGCCTCGCAAGCGCAATGTCCTGAGTTCAATCCCCAGTACCAAAAAAACCCAAAAACAAACAGGCATAAATGTGACAGTCCCACGCAAAATATAATACCTGCTCTGCTTGTCATAGACTTCCTTGAGAATATGAAAAAGCCCTGGGTTCTCTTATCAAATAACCATACACACACATATGCATGTAATCTAAGTTTGGCATATGATTTGAGGTGTCCACCACCCACTTTCATCTATCTGTGAATTTTTAGAGAATCTACTCTCCTTGACTAAGAGCTCCTGAACAAAACTGCCCTAAGTTCCTTCTTTATGAAGGTCCTATAATTCTATCAATTTAGAATGGCGATCAAGAGTTACAGGCTCAGCTACTTCTGGACAATTTTCTAAGCACTCAACTCTGGTTCACACATAGTACCTTGCATCCTTTTACACACAACCCTGTAGGTGTGACCTCCCTCTCCACCTACCCATGAGAAGGGACAGATGTGAGCAGTAACCTTACTTTAGTTACACAACAGCTAAATGCAAGGCCACTTGCTCCTGGCAACTCTGTGTACCTACACACTGGAGCTAGAGCTGCCTGGAGTCCCCTCACCAGGTGTTCCCCAGATCCACCAGTCCTGATTGCTACAAACCCCAAATCAGAGCTCTCTTGGCAACTCCAGACCAGTGGGACTCACAACACAGTAACTGTGAATGGTTCTTCCCTTTGCAGGTAGGATGTGATGATCAATCACAGTACTGGTTGCAAGGGAAATGCAAATGTAAATACAAATAGAAATGCAAATGTCTATCTTTCCATTGCATTTTTGGTGAACGTGACTTTCCATTTCAATAAAATAGGTAAGAAATACTGGAAGTTTGAAAAGTATTTAGAAAATGGAAATCAGGATGACAAAGGAAGGAATAATTAAATTCATAAAGGGAAAAAATAGAAAGCAGAGTATACCTGAATGAAATTCAATAAATAATGTGGAATGGAGATGGTTATCATTTTAAAAGGTTTGAGCCCACTTTTCTATTGCCAAGGAAACTATTACATTATCAAATTGCAAAATAAGGGGAAAAAAATCATCAGAGCACCAAAAGCCTAAACAAGAATGATTTGTGTACAGATACAAATTTAATAAACAAGATGAAAAGCTGCTTTGTTTAAAGATTCACTGGTAAGAAAAAGAGTTTTTTAGAAAAACTAATATTGCTTTCTATATTTTCATACCATATTAGAGAAAATACTCACATATCATTTAAGCTATGTATTAAATCCTGCTGAATTCATATAAGATTTAGTTGGTCCTTTTTCTCAAAGATGTAGGGGTTTCATAAATAGTGGTATAAAATATTTATTTAAAGGTCTCAGTATAATAAATCTTTTATTAAGATATTTCTTTCCTCTAGAAGTTTGAATTTTAATTAAAACACATTGCTAGATTGAACAACTTTTCTTTTTTCTTTTCTCTTTTTTACTGATGATAGGAGGCCCTTTATCAAAGAGATTGTACTAAGGATTCAAGATAAACATTGCATAAAAGTATTGACTGGATAATTTCATAAGGAATACGGTAAAATGCAAATGGGAGGTTAAAGGGTAATGGTCATTTACCTAGTTTTTACTGAAAGCTAAATAGAAGCCAAATATATGTATTCATGCAAAATTCACATCAAGCTTTGAAGAAACACAAATGTTTCCCCAGCTATTATCTAAAACTCTTAGTTTTTTCACTCTTTGCTTTTTATTCATTCCAACCTTGATCCTCAACTATAGCATGCACACACACACACACACACACACACACTCACACACTCACACTTCCAAGAAGAGGTAATAGAGGGTAAATTTACTAACAATGAAAATCTTGTAATTTCCTATTTTTGGATCATTGCCAGGGGCTACCCAATGTCTTTATCCTTTTTTATGGCAGCCTTCCCATTGCAAGTCCAAAACTGTCTTATGTAGCCTCTTTACTCTCATGCCCAAGAGATTTTAGCATTTGATTGCAAAGAAGAAAACTCTAAGAAGAGGCAATTTTCCCTTGGGATGACTCATAATCCCTAGTGATGGGAATATTGCATTAGCCATACCTGAATGGCCAGGCAAGATGTAGAGGATTAAAACAATACCTTGAGGACAGAAATTTCTCAGACAAAGAAGTAAAAACAGCAAATAAATATTTGAAAAAATGTTCAACATCACTGGTCATTCGAGAGATGCAGATGAAAACAACACTGAGATTCCACCTCACCCCACAAAGAATGGATGCTATCAAGAAATCAACCAATAACAAATGCTGGCAGGGGTGTGGAGAGAAAGAAACCCTCCATTGCTGGTGGGAGTGCAGACTGGTGCAACAACTGTGGAAATCCATATGGAGATACCTAAAAGAACTAGGACTAGAGGTTCCATTTGACCCAGATATTCCCCTACTGGGTATCTTCCCCAAAGAATTAAAAGAATCATACCACAGTGATATATGTGCACCTATGTTTGTAGCGGCACAGTTAGTAATAGCTAAGGTTTGGAAACAGCCCAAGCGCCTAATCAACTGGAAACTGGATAAAAAGATGTGTTTTTTTTTTTTATAAAATGGAGTACTACTCAGCCAGAAAGAACAAGAAACTAGAGTCATTTATAGCTAAATGGATGCATATTGAGGCCATACTCTTAAGTGAAATAAATAGGACACACATGCATAAATACCGAATAGTATCTCTAGTGTGAGAAACTGAAAGTGTAAATAAGGATGAAAATGATTAAAATGAATAATTGATAATTTGACATAGGAAAAGGTCCAAAGGTCAAGGGTTGGCGGGAGGGGAAGGGGAAAGGGAAGAAAGGAAAGAAAAAATTATGTGAAAGAAAAATAAAATCAAAACAAAGTCTATGTAAATAGGGAAGGGTGGTGGGGGTGAAGGGCGCACAGGTAATGGGGAAAAAAATAAAAGCTAAGATACATCATGTTCAGGTACAAGCACCCAATGATAAATGTAAATGTATTGTATACCTAAAATGTACCAATTAATATATAAATAAAAAAACAATACCTTGAGGAATGCTGTTGTTTCTTTGACTAGACTAGGAAAATCCAGTTGAGATCAGAAAAAAATTGTCAGTGCCACCTGCACCTGCTTTCCCTATGCTTCGAGGACTCCCTTTGTTCCAGCCCGTTTCTCACCTAGACACTGGGAAACTTCTTACCCTGGCATCATTTGGTTATTAGAATCATTTCTATAAAGCACCCTCCTGATCTCATCTTGTTTCACAAAAAGGTCAGCATAGGAAAATCCTCTGATCTGACATTGAATACATTCTTTCTCTTTTGAAATGTTGCTGAATTGTTTCATTGAAGCCCACCAAGGACTGTTATATATATCTGAAGACCAATTGGAAAGTCTCCCCACTTCTGAAACCCTTACCCTAATAGAATGCATGAGAGACATCATCTCAGCTCTTTTTATTTGATGAACTTAGACTCCTTTCTTTGATGCTTGCTAAAATAAAAGGGAAGGTAAATTATTTTCTTGCTGCAAATTTATGAATAAACAGACTTTGTAATTTTGTCTCAGACTTTGTTTTGCCTTTGACATCTCCAGTTCTCCAACTTTCATTAATGTCTGTTTTCATTTTGGCTTTGTGCAGATTCCACCATGGAATGGCCTTCTGTGCCTTACCTTGAGCATATATGAGGAGAGTCATTGTACTTCTTTTGAGGATTGGCTGATGGATATCAGAATCACTCTGGCTCAGTGTTGAAATAGTGTTACAGCCATAAGAATTCAGGGCCCACATTTATTGATGAGGCTGCAACTGAGGAGACCTGGGCCTGGGAGGTCATTTTCTTTCTGTCCTTTATTGGCATTTTCATGATGGTTCTTTCCTGTGCAAGAAAGGGATACTTTTTAAAAAATCTATGTATCTTCTGGATCTGGTTTTCTGATCTTTCTGATCCTGTAAGCTTTGTTGTGTGCTTTGATTAAATCTCTCTGCCTACATTAGCTTGAGTTGGATTGTTTCACTTGCCAAAAACCTTCCCATAGATACAAAGTCTCTCTGCAATGAAAAAGTACTTAATGTTCACTTCTGTGACCTCACTGAGCAAACTGCTTCCTGAAAGTGCTGACCTCATTCCTTAGGGAGATAGATAAGCATTTATTCATATGATAGGATTTCAAGAGGCTGAAGGCAGAGCACTGTCAAGGTGAGAGTGGAGCACAGCAGGGCATCCAGGGCATCCAGGAGCTTCAGAGACTTCCCTTAAATCCTGTCCTGCTTCCAAGAAATGCAATCAGAGGAAGCAGAATGACATGGAGGAGCCTAAAAGCTCATTATTGCATTAAGTGACTTTCCCATATGTGAGTTATTTATTTCTCAGAAATAACTCTATCTGAATGCTGTATTGATCTTCTTGCCAGGCTGGCCCAAATCCCAGGGAGAGGATTTATCACTGAGGATAGCTTTAGGTCATTGACTTCATAATGATATACATGTTTAGAGGCTCTAGAATTTTGAAAATGTTCATATAGAATTAGTGGTTTCTGAATCACTACAGCAGTGAGCTATTCTACTTTAGCTTTTGGAAAGAGAAATGTAGTTAATTAACGCCTTTCCTTAAGGTTGAGAACAAGAATGTTTTAACACCCGAGGCTGTATTCAACTTCAGATTAAAATGTATTACACTCAGTGATACATAAAATTGCTCTAAAAATGTGCACAACCAAATCCTGTTTATGACTGCTTTGTGATCTGTGAAATAGATAGAATGTAGAAGAAAAAGGCAACAAAGATAAATGACCCAATTTTATTATTCTGCATTTGTTACCAATTTAATTACTTTTCTTCAGGTATGCACTTGTAATACCAGTCGGTTGATATCCATTTTCTTTATCCTGTTTTTGGAGAAAATCTTGATTTTTGATAGGAAGAAGCTGAAGGAAATAATATTGAAAAGCTTAATGTTAGTGAAATTGTACCATCTAGTCTTCAAAGGATTATTTTTTAAGACAGACTTAGTGAGATAAGAATTTCTCATCTCCCTTCTGTTTGAATTTTAGGTTGTTGGATTTTGTCATAAAACTGTTGAAAGGCATACTCTACAAGCCAGCTCCTTTAATTTCTTGATATTGAATAATCAAATTGTGCTTTTATCTTTTTAATGAAAACTTGATGTTAAAAACATTGAAAGAAGAGAGCTGGAAAACAGGAAGTACCAGGCCTCTTTTTGGAAACAATAATTGTATCTTTCCTCACTGTTCTCTTTTCCCCATAAAGATTTTTAAGTCACTTAATAAATGCAATGCCATGCATTAAACAGCATAGGAATTAAGCAGGGTTTATTTTTTAAAAATTCCTTTCTTGGTACAATTTAGGTATATAATACATTTACATTTCTCATTGGGTGCTTGTACCTGTACATGATGTATCTTGGTTCTTATTTTTTCCCCATTACCTGTGCTCCCTTCACACCCTACACACTTCCCTATTTACATAGATTTTGTTTCCATTGCTTTTCTTTTCTCATAATTTTTCCTTTCCCTTCTTTCCTTTTGCTTCCCCTCCCACCACCCCTACACCTTTGGACATTTTCCTATTTCAAATTATCAATTATTCATTTTAATCATTTTAACACTTATTTACACTTTCAGTTTCTCAAGCTAGAGAAACTATTCGGTATTTAAACATGTGTGTCCTATTTATTTCACTTAAGAGTATGGCCTCAATATGCATCCATTTAGCTATAAACGTCTCTAGTTTCTCATTCTTTATGGCTGAATAGTACTCCATTTTATAAAAAAACCCCACATCTTCTTTATCCAGTTTCCAGTTGATGGGCACTTGGGCTGTTTCCAAGTTGCCGCTATAAACATGGGTGCACATATACCTCTGTGATATGATTCTTTTAATGCTTTTGGGAAGATAATCAGCAGGGGAATAGCTGGGTCAAATGGGACCTCTAGTCCTAGTTCTTTGAGGTATCTCCATACTGATTTTCACAGTGGTTGCACCAGTCTGCACTCCCACCAATAATGGAGAAGGGTTCCTTTTCCCCCACAATACAGGCAACATTTGTTAGTGGTTGATTTTTTTTTTTTTTTTTTTTGCGGGAGGTACCTGGGATCAAACTCCGGTCCTTGTGCCTGCGCAGCAGGTGGCGAAACCACTGAACTAAATCCCCAGTCCATTGGTTGATTTTTTGACAGCAGCCGTTCTTGCTGGGGTGAGGTGGAGTCTCAGTGTTGTTTTCATCTGCATCTCTCGAATGACCAGTGATGGTGAACATTTTTTCATATATTTATTTACTGCTTTCACTTTGCTGAGAAAGGTGTATTCATTTCAAATGCCCGTTTTTTGAATAGGGTCTTTGAATTTGGGGGTCTGACTTTTTCATTTCTTTATATATTCTAGATAGTAGACCTTTGTCTGAGATACAGCTGCTAAAATTTTTTTCCCACATTGTAGGTTGTCTATTAACTCTGTTGGTGTTTTCTCTTGCAGTGAAGAAGATTTTTAATAAGATGAGATCCTAGGTGTCGATTCTTTCTGCTAGTTCCCATGCTACTTAGGTTTTGTCCTTAAAGTTTTTTCCTATGCCAATGTCTTCAAGAATTCTACCTAACTTATCTTTCAGCAAGTTTAGTGTTTCTGTCTTAATATTTAGATCTTTAATCTGCTTTTATCTTAGTTTAGTGCATGGTGATAGATAATGGGTCTAGTTTTAATCTTTGGCAGGTTGGAATCCAGTTTTTCTAACACCATTTATTGAATAGGCTATCTTTTCTCCAATGAGGGTGGTTGGCTCCTTTGTCAAAGATGAGGTGGCTGAGGATGTCTGGCTTTGTGTCTGCATCTTCTAATCTAATTGACTGATCCTTGGGTCTGTTTCTTTGCTAATACCATGCTGTTTTTATCACAGTAGCTTTGTAGTACAGTTTCAAGTTGGGGATTGTGATACTCCCTGACATGTCCCTGTTGCCTAACATTGCTTTTGCTATTCTTGGTTTCTTCTGGTTCCAAATGAATTTTTGGATTGTTTTCTCTAGTTCTGTGAAGTATATTTTTGGAATTTCAATTGCCATTGTATTAAATCTATATAGTAGTTTTGGAGGTATGGCTATTTTCACTATATTGATCCTTCCTATCTAGGAACAAGGGATGCCTTTCCATTTTGTTATATCCTCTTTGATCTCTTTTTTTCAGAGTGCTGTAGTTCTCAGTGTAGAGATCTTTTGCTTCCGTTGTTAGATTGATTCCTAGATATTTCATTTTTTTTGGATGCTATTGTAAAAGGAACTGTTTCACTATTTTCTCTCTCAGTGCATCTGTTATTTGTGTAGAAGAAAACTATTATTTTTTGAGTGTTGACCTTGTATCCAGCTACTCTACTGAATCTGTCAATTAGGTCTAGAAGTCTTTGGCCTAGTGTTTTGGGGTGTTGTATGTAAAGTATCATATCATCAGCAAATAATGACAGTTTAACTTCTTCCTTTCCTATCTTTATTCATTTTGTTTCTTTCTCTTTTCTAATTGCTATGGCTAATGTTTCCAGAACTATATTGAACAAGAGTGGTGATAGTGGTCATCCTTGTCTTCTTCCTGATTTTGGCATGAAAGTTTTCAATTGTTGACCATTTAGTATGATGTTTGCTATTGGTTTTTCACAAACAGCCTTAATCAGGTTGAGATAAATACCTTCTATTCCAATTTTCTGTAGCATTTTTATCATGAATGCGTGTTGGATTTTGTCTAATGCTTTTTCTGCATCTATTGAGATGATCATATGTTTTTTGTCCTTGATTCTGTTGATATAGTGTATTATATTTATTGATTTATGAATGTTGAACCATCCTTGCATCCCTGGGATAAATCTGACTTGGTCAGAGTGTATTATCTTTTTGATGACCCTCTGTATTCTGTTTGCCACTATCTTGTTGAGGATTTTTGCCTCTACATTCATTTGGGAGATTAGTCTGTAATTGTCTTTTAGGGTTGGGTCTTTCCCTGGTTTTGGAATCAAAGTAACACTTGCTTCCAGGAATGAATTTGGAAGCCTTGATTCCCTTTCAATTTTCTTGATGAATTTAAAGAGTAATGATGATAGTTCTTCTCTAAATGTCTTGTAGAATTCAGCAGTGAAGCCATCAGGAACTGGGCTTTTCTTCATTGGTAAATTTTTTATTACATTTTCAATTTCACTCATTGTAGTTGGGATGTTTAGATTTTCTATATCATCTTCATTTAACTTTGGCAATTTGTATGTATCTAGAAATCTGTCCATTTCTTCTGTGTTTTCCATTTTATTAGAGTACAGATTCTTGCACCAGGTATTGATGATCCTCTGGATTTTCACTGGGTCTGTTTTGACTTCACTTTTTTGTTCTTAATTGATCTGAGCCTTTTCTGTCCTTTTTTTGATAAGGTTGGCTAAAGGTTTATTGATTTTATTTATTTTTTTGAAAAAACAACTCCTTGATTCATTAATTTTCTGTATTGTTCTCTTTTTCTCCATTTCATTGATTTCTGTTCTAATCTTTATAATTTCCTTTCTTGTACAAGCTTTGGGTTTGTTATGTTCTTCCTTTTCTAGGAACTTGAGGTTCTGCATTAGGTTATTTATTTGAGTTCTCTCTGTTTTCCTAATATGGGCATTCACTGCTATGAATTTCCCTTGTAGAACTGTTTCATTGTGTCCCATAGATTCCTGTATGTTATACTGGCATTATCATTTACTTGTAGAAACTAATTTCTTCTTTAATTTCCTCTGTGACCCACTGGTTGTTCAGTAGGGTATTAAATGTCCATGTGTTTTGGGGAGTTTTGCAGTTTCTTATGCTATTGACCTCCAATTTTATTGCACTATGGTCGGATAATATACAGGGGGTAACTTCAATTCTTTTACATTTACTTAGACATGTCCTATGAGCTAGCATGTGGTCTCTTCTGCAGAATGACCCACGTGCAGCCAAAAAGAATGTGTATTCTGATTTTGTGGGGTGGAACACTCTGTAAACATCTATTAAGTCCATTTGTTCAATAGCTTGGTTCAGTTCTAGAATTTCCTTGTTAATTTTTTGTCTAGACGATCTGTCTGTTTGTGATAGTTGGGTATTGAGTTCACCTACTACAATTGTGTTAGTGCTTTTTTGGCTTTTCATGTCCATCAATATTTGTTTTGTATAGTTGTTGGCATTCGTATTTGGTGCATATATATTTAGGTTTGTCATCTCTTCCTCTTGGATTGTTCCCTTCACAAGGGTATAGTGACCATCTTTGTCTCTCTTAATTAGTTTTGGTTTGAAATCTACTTTGTCTCCAAATAAGATTGCTATGCCTGCTTTTTTCTGGGTTCCTGTTACATGGAGAACTGTTTTCCATCCTTTTACTTTCAGTCTATGAGTTTCTTTTTGAGTTAGGAGTGTTTCTTTTTTCTTTTTCTTTTTCTTTTTTTTTCCATACTGGGGATCAAACTCTGGTCCTTGAACTTGCACAGCAGGCAGCAAAAACCACTGAGCTAAATCCCCAGCCCAGGTGTGTTTCCTTATACAGCATATTGCTGGATTTTGCTTCTTAATCCATTCTGTCAGTCTGTTTGTTTTGATTGGTGAATTGAGGCCATTAACATTGAAAGTTATGATTGATAGATAGTGAGTCATTCTTTTCATGATGTTTTGCTGTTATTGGCTCTTTTATTTCTTATTTGTCCCCCCTTTCACTTTAGTTTCTTGCCTTGCCTGGTGGCTTCCCTCTGTTGGGCCTCATGGAATTGTGACTTTCATCGTCTTTTTCTAGGATATTGTTTAGAATTGTTTGGAGTGCTGGTTTGGTATTCATGAAATTTCTCAGGTGTTCTTTGTCATGGAAGTATCTAATTTCCCCATTGATTTGAAATATAATTTTGCGGGATACAACAGTCTAGGTTGGAAGTTATTTTCTGTTAGGGCTTGAAATGCTTCACTCCAGGCTCTCCTTAACTTGAGGGTTTGTGTTGAGAAGTCTGCTGTGATTCTGATGGGCTTTCCTTTATAGGTGATTAGTTTCTTTTCTCTAACTGCTGGTAGGATTTTGTTCTTCTGTTGAGTTTCTGGGATATTGACTATTACATGTCTAGGTGTAGATTATTTTTGATCATGGCTGGTTGGAGTTCTATATGCCTCACTTATCTGTATGTCCAATTCTCCACCTCTGTCTGGGAAGTTTTCTACTATTACTTCTGTGAACAATTTTTTTATGTCAATTGTACTTTCTCCTGTTTTATTATGGACTCCTATCAGTCTTATGTTATTCTTCTTTGTATCATCTAGCAGCTGCTGGATTGTTTTTTTGAGGTTCCTTACTATTTTAAAGAGACCTCTGTTTTCATGGTTCTTAACCACAATCCTGTCTTCTATATCTGATATTCTATGTTCAGATTCCTTTAATCTTCTCTGCATGCTTTCAGTGGAGTTTTTAATCTCCTGAATATTTGTTTGAATCTGTTTCATGGATTCCACTTCTTTCTTATGTAGGGCAATCATGGTTTCTGTTTCTTTCTTATGCTGGGCATTCATGACTTCCAGCATGTTTCTGAGCTCATCTATTTGTTTTTACCTGTTTCTGTTCTAGAGCCTCTAATCATGTCTATCACTCTGCTCACCATCTCTGTAGTTATCTGGGAAATTATTTCTGTTTTGATTTTTTTCTAGAACTTCATTCATTTGTTTTGTTATTTCCTGTGCTATCAGTTCAGGGTGTCCAGGTGGTTGATTATCAGATGTTTCCACCTTATTTCCCCCAGAATTTGCCTTTTGTGGGGTGGAAGTCTGAGTTTGTGCCTTACTTAAGTGTCTTCTCATTTTTGTTTTTTGTACTGTCCTTGGTTTAGTTCCAGCATTGATACTTTGAAGTTGCTAATTGTAAATATCTTTGTTGATGTAGTTAGAACACTTATTACTTATTACTTATTACTTCTCAGAGATGTCTTCCAGATATAGCTGGTCTTTAGGTTTTGAGTCTCTAATGGCTCTGAGGCTGTCTCATTTTCAGTATACCAGGAAGGACAACTGGTTAGATCAATCACAACACCTTAGCCCAAGTGATACAATCAGCAGCACAATAGCATCAAGTACCCCTTAGAAAATGACAATTTGTGGTAGTTATTAATCTATCACCTTTAACTGTGTGAATTAGATGAAAATCAAGGACCAACCCAACATATGTTTATAGTGAATAAATTCTTCAATATAGCAACTTTACTTTTCGGAATGGGGAGTTAGAAGTATTTCAGGAGGTAGGAATAGGTAAGTAGATGGATAGGGGAAGGTTAGCAGTGAGGCCAGGGGGCACAGGCAAGAGAAGGAAAGAGGATAAAAGAAAGATAAAGAATATAAATTAGAGGCAGAACAGGAACACAAAGGGTGATGAAGGACAATGTGCAACAGCAATGGAGTAGGGCAGTGAGAGAGAGGGAAAGAAAAGAGAAAATAAGGAAAAAAGAGAAAAATAAAAAACTTTAAAAGAGTAGAAAAAGAAGAAAAAAATAAAAATAAGAGCAAAAATAGTGATAATTTTGAAAATAACACATAAAAGATAAAAATGAAGGGCCTCCTTCAGGGTAGGTCTCTGCTGTCACGATAGACATCATGGGCAGCAGTGTGTAGTTATAAGTCAATGAGTCTCAGTAAGCCAGACACAGACCCATGAGAGTCTGGCACATTTCTAGCTGCAAGTCTCAAGTTGAGCTCCCTGTCCTCCTGCTAGGTTGAACTCGGCAAGGTTCTACTGCAGGTTTCAGCTGCCTTTCCCCTGAAGATAGTCCAGGTTCAGATTGGAGGTGATCATGCCTCCAACTTACCAAGCACAGTGGTCTGTTGTGCCTTTATTGCAGAGATTCTCTTCACTTTTCCAGTGGGCTTCAGTTTTCATCAGAGAGGCCCCCTGTCTCTTGTTCACTTCTGCAGCTCAGGACATTGGCCTTTATGTTCCCCTGTGCCTCTGTAGTGTGGATCCAAGTAACTGTATAGACAAGAGGCCAGGGGTCGGGGGACTGTTACAAGCACCCACACAGCCAAGCTGGAGGCTGGAGGACATGCCCGGGGGTCCTCATTGGCTTAATCTCCAGCTTGGTCTCCTGGCAGGATCAGGATTCATACATGAACGGGGTTGTCTGAATCTAAACTCCTTAGCAATGCAGCACAGCCTCTATGAGATAGTTCAGCCCCTTCATCAGCCTCTCATCTGGGGAGGTCTCCCAGTCATAGCTTCTTTCAGTTCTGGGACAACCTAAGCAGGGTTTATTGTTAACTTTGTGTGAAATCATGGACAATGATTTTAATTTAATGTATTTTTCAAGGATAGTGGCTAGATTGTATTTATCTCTGTATTTCAGGCACCTGACTAGCATAGTCTCTGGTCTACAGTTTGTACTCAGCAAATATTTAGATAAATGAATAAATGAAATGAGGATTTCAGAGGATATGTGGTGTAGGAAAGTGTTTCACCCCCTTTTAGTAATTCATTCAGTGATGTGGTTTGATGGAATACTTTAAACTAGGGTCCTCATAGATAGTGTTGAATCAATAGGACTCCCAGTCTTTTGGGGTCTTATTTGGTAAAAGATGCTGAAAACAGATGATGAGCAATGGAAGAGATAGACAGTTTTGTGTTTTTCATTAAAATGGTGCTGTACTGATCAGGTTTTGTCTGAAATGTTGGAAGGATGTACTATCTCTGGGGGTATCGGTTCTGTTTGCTTGGGTATCCAGGTAATCAGAAAGCTGATTCATTTTACTTTGAGAAATTTTTAAACAAGGTTACCAAGAAAAACAGGGCAATGAAATGAAAAAAGAAAAGTACTATGAACCATAGATTAAGTTGGAAGAGATGCTGATTAACTCGCACTCAGTTCCTGCTCTGTGAAGCTAGAGCATATTTTCTTGATTGCAGTCTCTTGAAAGAGTGTGAGTGCTCTTCTTATACAGATTTTACTAATTAATAATAAGGCATGTTACCAAGACCCCTTGTTTAGATTTGTTTATTTTAATTGACTAGTAAGGACCATGTAGGTCAGAGAACAAAAGTAGACCTTGACAAAGAAAAAGAAAACAGCATCTGGCATCATTGTTTATGATGAACAGAACTGTTCTAATTTAATTGTGAACATCTGAAAACTGTCTATCAAGCATAACATATTGATTTGATGTAAAGTACATAATAATTATTAAATGAAACAGTGTGATTTATTATTAGCATTATCTTTTAAAACCTTTCTTTGTGTTTTCTCTAATTTGAAAGCAAATTTTCTTTTGATTTGTTTTGCCTGATTTTTATTTCTTTTCAATATGTCAAAGTTTTTAAATTTGAATCTCTAATTTATCATTTTTTCCCTTTGCCCCATCTTCATACCATGTTATTTCCTTAATTCCCTAGTCCTTCAAAGATCCATAATCTTCTACCTAGTTTAGGATTAAAAGTCATTTGGAAAACTTAAATTCCTCACATATAAGCAGATCCCAAAAACTCCATATTGTATATCCAAATTACTTTTGCCCTGGCCACTTCTTTCCTTTCACATTTCCATAGTACCACAGTGTTCATTTCCACTTGCCTTGACTACTACAAAATGCTAATCAGTTTGTAGCAACTTCTTTCTCAATTCCATTTTGCATAGTAAAGCTGTATTAATCAGTGTAAACCAAAGATGTGTTTTTCTGCTTTAAACTATGTATGTTACTTTTCTATAACACAAATTCCATAGATCAGTATCCAGATTTCTACATTCTAGTTTTATCTCTGTTCTTAGACTTATTTCTAGAAGTTCCTGAAATGAAACTTTCTATGTTCCACCAAACTGGATTTCTCATTGCTATGGAATGGCTCTGGCCAGTGCTGCAACCACTACTTATTAATGATGACAGTATCACTATATAAAGAAAGAATGAATAGCCTGCCCCTATCCCATCATTAATGGTGAACAGGTCCCAGGGAGAAGCCATTGTGGACCAGAGCAGTGTGGCTGCAGGCAGGTCCAGTCAGGGCCCATCCCAATCCCAGCTGCTTAGGCCCACAGGCCCCAGCCAAAGACTCACCTGAAAAAGAGCTGCACAGCTACACAAGCAACAGCCAGAGGCCTTCCCCAACACCATCCATAAGTTCATGCAGACCATAGCCAGAAGCCTGCCCAGACTCAGTGACTGGGGTGCACAGCCCCCAGTCAAAGGTCCTTCTAGACAGCAGCTACATAGGATGGCAGTACCTAGCTAGAGACACTCCTAGACACCATCCCAATTGTGCACAAGCCCAAGTCAAAACCCTGTCCAACAACAGGACAGCACAGGGATCCAGAAGGCCACCACTCTGAACACAGGAATTGGTGCAATGGTGAGCAGCAGAGAAAAGGCCGCTTGGTGGCTTGCTGAAAATTGAAGATCACTGGGTGAGCAAAAAGTCACCTCAACAAAGGTGCATATTACAGGTTTCATCCATTGAAATAAGAAGACACATAAGCAAGTTTCAAAACCAGACTTCTAGATCACCTAAGGCAACCTCAAAGGGCAACAAATGGAACAATCTGATACTCAACCACCTGGACTCTCTGAACTGGCAATGAAAGGAGATCTGGAAAAAATGAAACCAGAAATAATTTCTCAGATAACAACAGAGATAGTTGTGTCCATAGTGCAGGACATGATTAATAAATCCAGAGCAGACATAGATAAAAAAATAGAGGAGCTGAGGAACATGATGGAATCCCAACATAGGAATCAAATGGAATCCATAAAACAGATTCAAACAGATATCCAAGAGATTAAAAACTCCATTGAAAGTTTATGCACCAGAATGAGCAAGTGGGAGAACAGAATTTCAAACATAGAAGACAGGGTTGTAATTAGTGACCAGGAAAAGAAAAATTTCTTAAAAATAGCAAGGAACCATGATAAATGAATCCAGCAGCTGCTAGATGATGTAAAGAAGAATAGCATAAGGCTGATAGGAGTCAATGAAGAAACAGGTAAGAGTGCAAATGACATTAAAAATGGTTCACAGAAGTAATGACAGAAAAGTTACCAAGCAGTGGGAAAGAACTTGACATACAGATAAGTTAGGCATATAGAGACTCCAACTGGCTATGATAAAAAAAATCTATACCTAGGCATATAATAGTTAGGACTCCAGAAATGCAAAAGAAGAACAAAATTCTACAAGCAGTTAGAGAAAAGAAACATATCACATAAAAAGGAAAGTCCATCAGAATCACAGCAGACTTCTCAACACAAACTTTCAAAGAAAGAAGAGTGTGGAGTGACATATTTCAAGCCCTAAAGGAAAACAACCTCCTACCCAGATTAATGTACCCCGTGAAACTATCTTTCCAAATCAATGGAGAAATAAGATAATTTAATGACAAAGAGTACTTGAGAAACTTCATGAATACCAAATCAGCACTCCAAAAACTTTTAAACAATATCCTGGGAAAAGACAATGAGGATCACAACTCCAGGAAGCCCAGCAAAATGAGTCCATCAGGCATGAAAAGAAATTAAATGCAAAGGGGGAGAATCCAACAAAAAGAAAAAGTCATGACAAGGATAAATTAATAATATCAGTCATAACAATCAATGTTAATGGTCTCAATTCACAATCAAAAGAAATAGACTGGCAGAATGGGTCAAGAAGCAAGATCCAAAAATATGCTGCATACAAGAAACACACTTAATTCAAAAGGAAACTCATAGACTGAAAGTTAAAGTGTAGAAAACAATACTCCATGTGACAGGAACCTGAAAAAAAATAGAAGTTACTGTCCTATTTGCAGATAAAATGGATTTCAAACCAACACTGATTAGGAAGGACAAAGAAGGACACTACATCCTTGGAAAGGGAACAATCCAAGAGGAAGCGATGACAATCATAAATATATATGTGCCAAACACTAGTGCACCCAACTATATAAAACAAATATTAACAGACACAAAAAATTAAATAAGCACGAACACAATAGTAGTTAGGGACCTCAGTACCCCACTGTCACAAACTGCTTATCAACTAGACAAAAAATAAACAATGGAATACTAGAATTCAAACAAACTCTTGAACAAATGGAATCAACATGTTTATAGAGTGTTCCACCCTACAAAATCAGAATGCACATTCTTTTCAGCTGCTCATGGGTCATTTTCTAAAATAGACCACATGCTTGTTCATAGAACATGTTTAAGTAAGGGCAAAGTAATTGAAGTTATCCTCTGTATATTATAAGACCGTAGTGTGATGAAATTGGGGGTCAATACCAAAAGAAACCACAAGAATTTCATAAACACATGGAAATTGAACAACACACTTCTGAATAACCAATGAGTCACAGAGGAAATTAAAGAAGAAATTAGACAGTTTCTATAATTAAATGACAGTGCCAGTACAACATACTGGAATCTATGGGATACAATGAAAGCAGTTCTATGAGGGAAATACATAGCAGTGAATCTCATATTAAGAAAATAGAGTGAGTTCAAATAAACAAACTGATGCTGAACCTCAAGCTTCTAGAAAAAGAAGGGTGGGACAAATCCAAAACTCATACAAGGGAGGAAAGTGTAAAAATCAGAGCAGAAATCCATGCAAAGAAGACTAAGAGAAGGATACAAAAAGTCAATCAAGAGAAGAGTTGGTTCTTCAAAAGAATAAACAAAATTGACAAACCCTTAGCCAACCTATCAAAAAGGAAAGAAAAGGTCAAATCACCCTGCTCCAGACAGGCAGGTCTCCCCATGCCCTAATGAGGTCCTGAGTCATGCGGAACATGCTGAATCAGCTCGTGACCTGTCAACAATCCACTTGACACCCACCTGATCCTCTGTACAGCCACCTGGCTCCACACTACAAAGACACAGAGGACACCAGACCACCAGACCATGGTACTGAGACCTGCTGCTCCTGGCCCAGAGGTAGGGGCTTCTGAGCTGCCATCCCACTGCTCCTGGTCCAGAGGAAGGGGCTTCCTGGCCACCATCCCTCCTGCTTCTCCCAGCCCACAGGAAAGGGCTTTTGGGCCACCATCCCTACTGCAGCTCCTGGCCCCCGTCGCACCTCTACCAGCTCAGAGGAGATAATCTGTGCAGGAGCTAACAGCCCCCCACCCTTTTCAAAATGAGAAAACACATAAATAAGTATCAAAGCCAGACTTCCAGATCACCTACAGCAACCCCAAAGGGAAATGAGATGGAACACTCTGGTACTCAACCACCTGGACCCACTGAACTGGCAACAAAAGGGGATCTGGATAAAATGAAATCAGAAATAATTTCTCAGATAACAGGAGAAATTGTGCCCCTAGTGCAAGACATGATTAATAAATCTAGAGAGGAGCTCAGGAACATGATGGAATCCCAACATAGGAAACAAATGGAATCCATAAAACAGATGCAAATAGATTTCCAGGACATGAAAAACTCCATTGAAAGTCTACACAGCAGAATGAGACAATGTGAGGACAGAATTTCAGATATAGAAGATAAGATTGCAATTAATGACCAGGAAAAGAAAAATTGCTTCAAAATTACAAGGGAACATGAGAAATCAATCCAGTAGCTGCTAGATGATGCAAAGAAGAATAACATAAGACTGATTGGAGTCAATGAAGAAACAGGAGAGAGTGCAGAGATGACATAAAAATATCTCTTCACAGAAATAATGGCAGAAAACATCCCAAGCAGGGGAAAAGAGATTGACATACAGATAAGTGAGGCATATAGGACTCCAAATAGCCTTGATCAAAAAAAATTTACACATAGGCATATAATTGTTATGACTCCAGAAACTCAACAGAAGAACAAAGCTCTACAAGGAGTTAGAGAAAAGAAACAAATCACATACAAAGGAAAGCCTATCAGAATGACAGCAGACTTCTCAACACAAACCATCAAGGTAAGAAGAGCTTGGAGAGATGTATTCCAAGCCCTAAAAGAAAACAGCCTAAAATCCAGATTGATGTACCCTGCAAAACTATCTTTCAAAATTGATGGAGAAAAAAGATACTTTCGTGACAAAGAGCACCTTAGGAACTTCGTGAATACAAAACCAGCACTCCAAAGAATTTTGCACAATGTCCTAGGAACAGACATTGAGAATCACAGCGCCAGGAAGCAAAGCAGAATGAACCCATCTGGCATGACAAGAAATTAAATGTAAAGGGAGAGAATCCAATAAAAAAGAAAAAATCATGGAAATGACAAGTCAATACGTTTCTGTTATAATGATCAATGTTAATGGTCTCAATTCACCAATCAAAAGAAATAGACTGGCAAAATGGGTTAAGAAGCAAAATCCAACAATATGCTACATACAAGAAACACACTTCATTCAAAAGGAAACTCATAGAATGAAAGTTAAAGGGTGGAAAACAATGCTCCATGAGACAGGAACCCAAAAAAAAGCAGGAGGAGCTATCCTCTTTGCAGATCAAGTAGATTTCAAACCAACACTGATTAAGAGAGACGAAGAAGGACACTACATCCTTGTAAAGGGAAGAATCCAAGAGGAAGAGATGACAATCATAAATATCTATGAACCAAACACTAGTGTGCCCAACTATATAAAACAAATACTAACAGATATGAAAAGTCATATATGCAGAATACAATTGTAGTGGGGGACCTCAACACCCCACTGTCACAAATAGATAGATCAACTAGACAAAAAATAAGTAATGAAATACTAGAACTCAATCGAACTCTTGAACATATGAACTTAACTGATGTTTACAGAGTCTTCCACCCCACAAAATCAGAATACACATTCTTCTCAGCTGCATATGGGCCATTCTCCAAAATAGACCACATACTCACACATAGAACATGGTTAAGTAAGTGCAAAGAAATTGAAGTTATCCCCTGTATATTATCAGACCATAGTGCGATGAAATTGGAGATCCATAGCAAAAGAAACTTGAAAAATTTCATAAACACGTGGAAATTGAACAACACACTTCTGAATAACCAATGGGTCACAGAGGAAATTAAAGAAGAAATCAGACAGTTCCTTCAGTTAAATGACAATGACAATACAATGTATCAGAATCTATGGGACACAATGAAAGCAGTCTTATGAGGAAAATTCATAACAGTGAATACGCATATTAGGAAAACAGAACAAGCCCAATTAAACAACCTGATGCTGAACCTCAAGCTTCTAGAAAAAGAAGAGCAGGACAACCCCAAAGCTCATACAAGGGAGGAAATTATAAAGATCAGAGGAGAAGTCAAGGCAATGGAGACTAAGAGAACGATACAAAAAAATCAATGAAGCCAAGAGTTGGTTCTTTGAAAGAATCATCAAAATTGACAAACCCTTAGCCAACCTTGTCAGAAAAAAGAAAGAAAAGGCCCAAATCCATGCAATCAGGAATGAAAAGGGTGAAATGACAACAGACCCAGCAGAAATCCAGAGGATCATTAATACCTACTTCCAGAATCTATATGCCAATAAGATGGACAACACAGAAGAAATGGACAGATTCCTAGATACATATGAATTGCCATAGTTGAACGAAGAAGACCTAAAAATTCTGAACAAGCCAATATCAACCAATGAAATTGAAAATGTAATTAAAAACTTATCAACTAAGAAAAGCCCAGGCCCTGATGGCTTTACTGCTGAATTCTACAAGACATTTAGAGAGGAACTGCTGCCACTACTGTTTAAACTCTTCAATGAAATTGAAAGGGAAGCAGTACTCCCAAATTCATTCCTGGAAGCAAGCATCACCTTGATCCCCAAAGCAGAGAAAGACCCAACCGAAAAGGAGAACTATAGGCCAATCTCACTAATGAACATAGATGCAAAAATCCTTAATAAGATAATGGCAAACAGAATGCAGAAGATCATCAAGAAGATCATACACACTGATCAAGTGGGATTCATCCCAGGGATGCAGGGATGGTTCAATACACGCAAATCAATCAATGTAATACACTATATCAACAGAGTAAAGGACAAAAACCATATGATTATCTCCATAGATGCAGAAAAAGCATTTGACAAAATCCAACATGCATTTATGATAAAAACCCTTCAAAAAATTGGAATAGATGGTCTCTACCTCAAACTGATAGAAGCCATCTATAAAAAACCAACAGCCAATATCATATTAAATGTTCAAAAACTGAAATCCTTCATACTAAAATCAGGAACAAGACAAGGATGTCCACTATCACTACTCTTGTTCAATATAGTTCTAGAAACATTAGCCATGGCAATTAGACAAGAGAAAGAAATAAAAGGAATAAAGATAGGAAATGAAGAAGTCAAATTGTCATTATTTGCAGATGACATGGTACTCTATATAGAAGACCCCAAGAACTCCACCAAATGTTTTCTAGACTTAAGAACCAAATTCAGTCAAGTAGTTGGTTACAAGGTCAATGCACAAAAATCAATAGCTTTCCTCTACACCAATGACAGACTCACTGAGAGAGAAATAGGGTAAATAATTCCTTTCACAATAGCATCCAAAAAACTGAAATACCTAGGAATCAACCTAGTGAAAGAAATCAAAGACCTCTTCTCTGAAAACTATGGCACTCTGAAAAGAGAGATTGAAGATGATATCAGAAAATGGACAGACATCCCCTGCTCCTGGGTAGGAAGGATTCATATAGTGAAAATGGCCATACTTCCAAAACTGCTATATAGATTTAATGCAGTTCCAATTGAGATCCCAGCAGCATACTTAACAAACCTCTAGAAAACAATCCAAAAATTCATTTGGAACAAGAAGAGACCCAGAATAACAAAAGCAATTCTAGGTAACAGAGACATGGCAGGGAGTATCACAATCCCCAACCTGCAACTCTACTACAAGGCTACTGTGATAAAAACAGCATGGTACTGGAAAAGAAATAGACCTGAGCACGAGTGGAACAGATTAGAAGATGCAGAAACAACACCAGACACACTCAGTCATCTCATCTTCGATAAAGGAGCCAAGCACCCTCACTGGAGGAAAGATAGCCTCTTTAATAAATGGTGCTGGAAAAAATTGGGCTTCAACTTGCCAAAGATTAAAACTAGACCTATATCTCTCACCATGCACTCAACTAAAATCAAAATAGATTAAAGATCTAAATATTAAAATAGAAATTCTGAACCAGTTGGAACAGAGGTTAGGTAGAACCCTTGAAGACATCGGTGTAGGAAAAGATTTTATGAACAAAACCTCAGTTGCCCATGAACTAGCACAAACAATCAACAAGTGGGATCTCTTCTTATTAAAAGGCTTCTGCACAGCAAGAGAAACCACCAGTGGTGTGAAGAGACAACCCACAATGTGGGAAAAAATCTTCACCTGATCTTCCTCAGACAAAGGTTTATTATCTCAAATCTATAAAGAACTTAAAAAGATCAGACCTCCCAAATTTTAAGACCCAATCCAAAAATGGGCATCTGAAATGAACACACATTTCTCAGACAAAGAAGCAGAAATAGCAAATAAATACATGAAAAAATGCTCAACATCACTGGTCATTCAAGAGATGCAAATGAAAACAACGGTGAGATTCCACTTCACTCCAGAAAGAATGGCTGCTATCATGAAATCAACCAATAACAAATGCTGGTGGGGCTGTGAGGAAAGAGGATCCCTGCTCCACTGCTGGTGGGAGTGTAGACTGGTGCAAGCACTGTGGAAATCAGTATGGAGATACCTCAAAGAACTAGGACTGGAAGCCCCATTTGACTTCGCTATTCCACTGCTGGGGATCTTCCCCAAAGAATTAAAAGAATCATACCACAGTGATATATGTGCATCCATATTCATAGCAGCACAGTTTGTAATAGCCAAAACTTAGAAACAGCCCAAATGCCCATCAACTGGAGACTGGATAAGTGGTTTTTTAATAAAATGGAGTACCAGTCAGCCATAGAAAATGAGAAATTAGAAACATTTATACCTAAGTGGATGCACATTGAGGCAATACTCTTAAGTGAAATAAACAGGACACACATATATAAATACTGAATAGTTTCTCTGGTGTGAGAAACTGAAAGTGTAAAAAAGGACTAAATGTATAATAGGTCATGTGAAATAGGAAGAAAAGAGGCAAAAGGTAAGGAAGTGGGAGGGCTCAGGGAAAGGATAGAAGGGAATGGGATTAATATGAGAAAATGGAAAAATAGGAACAAAATCTTTGTAAATAGGGAGGGCTGGAGGGGTTGAAGGGAGGGCCAGCAAGGGTGAAAAATAAGAACCAAGAGAGACTGTAAAGGTGCAAATTTTCAATGATGAATGTCATTGTATTGTATACCTAAAATGTACCAATGATTAGAATGAATAATCGATAATGTAAAATAGGAAGAAAAGGTCCAAAGGGGTAGGGGTAGTGGGAGGAGCAGGGGAAAGGAAAGAAGGGAAAGGAAAAATTCTGAGAAATGGAAAAAATGGAAATAAAGTCTTTGTAAATAGGGAAGGGTGGAGGGCGTGAAGGGAGGGCTAGGAATGGGGAAAAAATAAGAACCAAGATGCATTATGGAAAGGCACAATTTCCAATGAGAAATGTAATTGTGTTGTATACCTAAAATGTACCAATAAAAGAATTTAATAAAATTATAAAAAAAAAAAGGAAAGAAAAGGGCCAGGGATTTAGCTCAGTGATTTTACCGCCTGCTGTGCAAAGCACAAGGACCCGATTTCAATCCCTGGTACCAAAAAAAAAAAGGAATGAAAAGGCCCAAATTCACACAATTAGGAATGAAAAGGGTGGAATTACAATGGACCCAGCAGAAATCCAAAGGATCATCAATACCTACTTTGAGAACCTATACACCAATAAGATGGAAAACATAAAAGAAATAGGCAGATTTCTAGATATATATGAATTATCAAAGTTGAACAAAGAAGACCTAAAAATTCCCAAGAACCCAATATCAATCAATGAAATTGAAAATGTAATTAAAAACTTATCAACTAAGAGAAACCTGGTCCTGATGGCTTCACTGCTGAATTCTACAAGACATTTTGAGAGGAGCTATTGCAACTACTGTTTAAACTCTTCAATGAAATTGAAAGGGAAGCAATACTCCCAAATTCATTCCTGGAAGCAAGCATCACCTTGATCCCCAAAGCAGAGAATGACCAACCAAAAAAATAGAAATGTAGACCAATATAACTAATGAACATAAATGCAAAAACTCTTAATAAGATACTGGCAAACAGAATGCAGAAGTTCATCATAAAGATCATACACCCTGAACAAGTAGGATTCATCTCAGGGATGCAGGTATGGTTCAACCTATGAAAATCAATAAATGTAATACACTATATTAACACAGCCAAGAACAAAAACTATATGATCATCTCAGTAGACACAGAAAAAGTATTTGACAAATTCCAACAAGCATTCATTATAAAATCCATACAAAAAATTAGAGTAGGCAATCTCTACCTCCACCTGATAAAAGCCATGTATTAAAAACCAACAGCCAGTATCATACTTAATGATTAAAAACTGAAATCCATTCCACTAAAATCAGGAACAAGACAAGGATGTCCACTATCACCACTCCTGTTCAATATGGTTTTGGAAACATTAGCCACAGCCATTAGACAAGAGAAAAAAGTAAAAGGAATAAAGATAGGAAATGAAGAAATTAAATTGTCATTATTTGAAGATGACATGATACTCTATATGGAAGACCCAAAGAACTCCACCAAAAATGTAATAACCAAATTCAATAGAGTAGCTGGATACAAGATCAACACACACAAATCAATACCTTTCCTGTGCAGGAACAACAGATTCACTAAAGAGGAACTGGAGAAATAACTCTCTGCACAATAGCATTGAAAAACAAAATAAAATACCTAGGAATCAAGCTAATGAAATAAATCAAAACCTCTACTCTGAAAACTGTAGCTCTCTGTAAAAAGAGATTGAAGAGGATATCAGAAAATGGAAAGACATCCCTTGCTCCTGGGTAGGAAGAACCAATATAGTAAAAATGGCCATACTTCCAAAATTGCTATATAGATTCAATGCAATCCCAATTGAAATTCCAATAACATACTTCACAGATCTTGAGAAAACAATCCAAAAATTCATTTGGAACCAGAAGAGACCTACAATATCAAAAGCAATTGTAGGCACTAATGACAAAGTAGGTGGTATCACAATCCCCCCTTGAAACTATACTGCAAAATTACTGTTATAAAAACAGCATGGTACTGGCAAAGAAACAGAAGAACAGATTAGAGAACCAGTAGAACAGATTAGACAATGCAGAAACAACTCCAGACACCCTCAGCGTCCTCATCTTCAATGAAGGAGCCAAATATCCTCACTGGAGATAGCCTCTTCAATAAATGGTCCTCAAAAATTGGGTTTCAACTTGCCAAAGATTAAAACTAGACATATATCTCTCACCATGCACTAAACTAAAATTGAAAATGGATTATTAAATATTAAAACAGAAACACTACAGTGGCTGGAAGAGAGGTTACGTAGAACTCTTGAAGACATTGGCATAGGAAAAGTTTCAGGAACAAATCCTCAGTTGCATGCTAACTAGCACAAACAGTCAGCAAGTGGGATCTCTTCTTATTAAAAGCTTATGCACAGGAAGAGAAACCACCAACAGTGTGAAGAAACAACACACAAAGTGGGAAAAAATTTTTACCAGCTGTTTCTCAGAAAAAGGTCTATTATCTAGAATCTATAAGAAATTTTAAAAAATCAGACCTCCTAAATTTAAAGACCCAATCCAAAAATGGGCATATGAAGTGAATAGACATTTCTCAAAGAAGGAGAAATAGCAAATAAGCATATGAAAAAAAGTCCAACTCCAGTGGTCCTTCGAGAGATGCAAATGAAAACAACGCTGAGATTCCATCTCACCCCAGAAAGAATGGCCGCTATCAAGAAATCAACCAATAACAAATGCTGGCGGGGCTGTGGGGACAAAGGAATGCTTCTCCACTGTTGATGGGAATATACACTGGTGCAACCACTTTGGAAATAAGTATGGAGATACCTCCAAGAACTAGGATTTGATGTTGCATTTGACCCAGCTATTGCCCTGCTGGCTATCTTCCCAAAAGAATTAAAAGAATCATACCACAAAAAAATAAAAGAAAGAAAAAAGAATCATACCACAGCTATATGTGTGCACGCATGTTCATAGCAGCACAGTTTGTAATAGCTAAAACTTGGAAACAGCCCAATTGCCCATCAACTGAAGACTAGTTAAAGAAAATGTAGTTTTTTATATAATGGAGTACTACTCAGCCATAAGGAATGAGAAATTAGACACATTTATAGCTAAGTGGATGCACATTGAGGCCATACTCTGAAGTGAAACAAATAGGGCACACATGTGTAAATACTGAATAGTTTCTCTGATTTGAGAAACTGAAAGTGCAAATAAGGATCAAAAGGTATATTAGATAATGTAAAATAGGAAGAAAAGGTGCAAAGGGGAAGGAGAACTTGGCATGGTAGGTGTAAGGAAAGACAGGAATGGAATTAATATGAGAAAATGAAAAAATAGAAAGAAAGTCTTTATAAATAGGGACGTGTGGAGGGGTTGAAGGGAGGGCAGGGGAATGGGGAGAAAATAAGAACCAAAATATATTATGCAAAGTTATAAATTTCCAATGATGAATTTCATTATATTATATACCTAAAATGTACCAATAAAATAAAAAAGGAAAGATAATATGAAAAAAGAATGAATTAGATTCAGTATGAAAATAAAACCCTTACCCACAATATTCTAGCAACATGCCCAGAAAAACAACTCATTATCTACAGTAACCAGCTCAGGAAGCCAGCCTATTATGTATAAGTCAGATTTGCAGAAAGTTAGACTGCTATCTCTAGCAACAATCCAGAAAGCCAAGCAATAATCCCTTTAACAATTAGTCTAAAATAACCAGGACTTGATTCATAACTGATAGCTTCTCTAATTTTTTTTCCCTGTTTCCAACATTGGGCTAATCAGCAGAAGCCAAATATGCCCCAGTAACTAACCAAGTAAGATGCTGGAACTTGGGTAGCCCACATTGGACATACCTGAATATTTCTCTGCTTTCTTCTCTAATGTTTCCCCACTCCTCTGACTACCTGTGACCTTCTGCCCAAGTGGATGGTGGTGGCTGATGTTCTGTGACAGCAAGCTCTCAGTAAATAGCCTCAGCTTGTTCCCATTTGTTTGGTCTTTGTTTATTTCTTCAGTGATGATTTAAATTTAAGTTAATTAAAATCATGATATTAAAAGTTAAGTTCTTCAGTTGCTCTAGCAACATTTCAAGTGCTCAACATCCTCATGAAGCCAGTAGCTACCATATTAAACAATATAGATATAGTACATTTCTATCCTGCTAGAAAGTTTTATTGAATAATTCTATGCATGGTTAGGATTTTTCCACCTTATGCTACTCCTTCTGCTTGAATTACTGTTTTTCTACATTTTTTACCTGCCAAACTCCTATGCAGCCTTCACAGCCTCACTTACTACCTTCATCAGGAAGTCTGCGCTGATTCTTGTACTTGGACATTGCTCCTTATTGCTTCGTTTGTACTTTGCATATAGCTCTATGATTTCTTCTGCTTGCTGTATTATAGACTACTGATTTCCAGGAATAAGATGTGATTACCTTACCCCATAAGATCCTGTGCCTGGTATACAGTAGGCCTGAATAACTTCTACAAAGAAAAACATTACATGTGATTTGGGGAAAATAAACATAATTTTGAATTACTCACTTTAAGAAGTCTTGGGATGACAGATGGGAATTGATTTCATGTTTTTCATTTGGGACATAGAATGTACAAATAGTGTCACACATGGCTTTGGTCTTCCCTTCCTGTCTCTGCATCTGTTATGCTCTAGACAGCTTCATTTAACACTGGAAGAATGCTTATAAAGTTAGCTGGTGATCATTTCAAAGCCTCCCACTGCTTTTTCTCAAGAGTTGTGCAACTTCAGAAATCATCATGGAAGAGGCACTGGGGAGGAGACTGCAGCTCTAACATTTTCAAAATACTTACAGAATGGCTGGCTTTTTAAATAATCTCTTTACCATTACAGACTGATTTCTACCTCTGTGTCCTGTTCATAATTTTCTCTTTGCCTGGAATATGATCCCAGGCATGTCCACCCTTCTAGCACCTCTGTCCTTGGTAAATGTTCCAAAAGCAGGTCAAATTGTACGTTGTCTATTAAGTCATCTCCATCTCACTCAATGGAATCACAGTTTTCTCTGAATGTCTAGCAATAGCTCTGTGTGCATCTCTTTACTCTCACAGTGGGAAGAGATGAATTTAAATGCTAATTCTTAAAGTAATGCTACTAGGAAGCATGTGGACATCCAGTGGAAAAAATGAATGTTTATGTTTTGGAGGTTATTGTTACTGTTATTTTTGAATACTTTAGAATAAGTCACTAAAGTTCAGAGAGACCCCACCCCCCACCCCCAATCCAAAGGTTGATAGCTCATTATTCTTTCAGATAGAGCTAGAAAACCCTCTCCTTTCTTTGTAGATCAGCATAAATTCATCTGGCAGAAAGCAATTGCTATTCAGTGCCTGAATTTGGAAAATTTATAAGAAGCAGACACTGATCTGAGTACTGAGACTTAATTATTTGCTAGATGGTATGAGATGTCTTAAGCTGGAGAGATACTGTGATGCTAGATCATCAGCTGAAGATGAGACTTAAAAGAAGACAGCAGGGAGAAGTGAAGCTAGGAAGAAATGAAATACCCATGCAGAACACCTTTGAAGGAACTAACAGAGGAGTCTCTTCCTCTTGAAGGTGAAGAGAGAGAGGAGGCCAGTGGCACAGTCACTGAGTCTATCCATTACCATCACCCTCCTAATCCACCAGGTTTTAGAACAATTTCTTGAACACCTTAACAGAGCTCTTAAACATTCATTATTTTCAGTGGCATTTGAGTAAAGAAGTTGTTGGAATGGATATGGGTACACTGGTGCGATGCTCATCTAACCTTAGTCTACCAGTGGTCCATGGGTTGAACATGTCTGATTTAGCCAGGCTCTGTTGAGTGAAGAGAAATTGTCTTGGGCTGCATATAAAAGAAATAATATAATTAAGGTATATAAGTAACAAAACAATCTTTCATTCTTTTGTTTTTATAGTAGAGCACGTCTGTAATAAAGAACAGCAACGTTCATTTTGGGACCCTGGATCTTGTGTACAGCATACCTTGATTACTTTCAATCTCCCTATCTTCCCCCTACCCCAACCCTTTGACCCATTTCCAAGAGTCTATCTTCTTGTTCCTTATCATTTCTTCTTTATTTTATTCATTTGTTTATTTATATTTCTGATTTATCATATAAGAAAAAATGATTTATTTTTCTATTTTTAGTGTTTTGATGAATATATATATATATATTTGCTTAAATTCTTTTATTGGTACATTTTAGGTATACAATACTTTTACATTTATCCTTGGGTGCTTGTACCTGTACATGATGTATCTTGGGTCTTATTTTTTCCCCATTTCCTGTGCGACCTTCACCCACTCCACCCTTCCCTATTTACATAGACTTTGTTTTCATTTTTTTCTTTCCTCATAATTTTTCCTTTCCCTTTTTTCCTTTCCCCATCCCCTCCAACTTCCCCTATCCCTTTGGACATTTTCTTCCTATTTCAAATTATCAATTATTCATTTTAATCCTTATTTACACTTGCAGTTTCTCACACTAGAGAAACTACTCAGTATTTACCATGTGTCCTATTTATTTTACTTAAGAGTATGGTTTCAATATGCATCCATTTAGCTATAAATGTCTCTAGTTTCTCATTCTTAAGGGCTGAGTAGTACTCCATTTTATAAAAAAAAATCTTCTTCATTCAGTTTCCAGTTGATGGGCACTTGGGCTGTTTCCAAGCTTTAGCTATTACAAACTGTGCCACTATAAACATGGGTGCACATATACCGCTGTGATATGATTCTTTTAATTCTTTTGGGAAGATAACCAGCAGGGAAATAGCTGGGTCAAATGGGACCTATAGCCCTAGTTCTATAAGGTATCTCCATATTGATTTCCACAGTGGTTGCATCACTCTGCACTCCCACCAACAATGGAGAAGGGTTTCTTTCTCCCCACAATCCTGCCAGCATTTGTTATTGGTTGATTTCTTGATAGCAGCCATTTTTTAAAGTTCTTTATATATTCTAGATAGTAGTCCTTTGTCTGAGGTACAGCTGATAAAAATGTTTCCCCACATTGTAGGTTGTCTCTTAGCTCTGTTGGTGGTATCTCTTGCAGTGCAGAAGATTTTTAATAAGATGAGATCCCAGTTGTTGATTTTTTCTGCTAGTTCCCATGCTACTTAGGTTTGGTTCCTAAAGTCTTTTCCTATGCCAATGTCTTCAAGAGTTCTACCTTACTTATCTTCCAGCAAGTTTAGTGTTTCTGTTTTAATATTTAGATCTTTAATCCACTTCAATCTTAGTTTAGTACATGGTGATAGATATGGGTCTAGTTTTAATCTTTGGCAGGTTGAAGTCCAGTTTTTCCAACAAGATTTATTAAATAGGCTATAACTGTCATTATTTGCTGATGATATGATACTCTACATAGACGATCCAAAAAAATCTACCAAAAGACTTCTAGACTTAACTGACAGATTCAGGAGAGTAGCTGGATACAAGGTCAACACTCAAAAAACAATAGCCTTCTTATACACAAATAACAGAATCCTTGAAAGAGAAATTAGGGAAACAATTACTTTTACAGTGGCTTCCAAAATAAAGAAATATCTAGAAATCAATCTAATAAAGGAAGCAAAAGACCCCTGCATTGAAAACTACAGCACTCTGAAAAAAGAGATTGAAGAGGATATAAGAAAATTGAAAGACATCCCTTGTCCCTGGGTAGGGAGAACCAATATAGTGAAAATGGCCATACTTCCAAAACTGCTGTATAGATTTAATGCAATGCCAATTGAAATCCCAACAATATGTTTCAGAGAACTAGAGAAAACAATCCAAAAATTCATTTGGAACCAGAAGAGAACTAGAATAGCAAATGCAATTCTAGGCAACAGAGACATGGCAGGGGGTATCAAAATCCCCAACTTGAAACTATACTCCAAAGTTACTAAGATAAAAACAGCATGGTGCTGGTAAAGAAATAGACCCAAGGATCAGTGGAATAGATCAGACAATGCAGAAACAACTCCAGACATACTCAGCCATCTCATTTTTGACAAAGGAGCCAACCACCTTCATTGGAGGAAGCATGATTTTTAACTTTCTGAGCCTGGCTTCTTTTGCTTAGTATGATGGTCATAAGTTCTATTTTCCTGTTAATAACATGATTTTATCTTTTTTCATGGGTGAATAATATTCTATTGTGTATACACACCTCACTTTCTTTATCCATTCATCTGTTGACCAGAATGTAGGCTGTTTCCATAGTTAGCTATTTTGAATTGTTACAATAAACACCCATGAGCATGTATCATTATCTTATGATAATTTTAACTCTTTCAGAAATATACCCAGGAGAGGTATAGCTCAGTGAAATGGTATTTCTATTTTTAGATTTTGTGGAATCTCCATACTAATTTCCACAATTGTTGTACTAGTTTATAATCCCACCAACCATGTATAAGGGCCCCTCTTTCCCCATGTCCTCATCAGCATTTTTTTGTTTTGTTTTGTTTTTTGTGTGTCCTTGATGATTGCTCTTTTGACTGAAATAAGATAGAATCCCAGAGTTCTTTGATTTGCATTTCCCTAATGACTGAAAATGTTGAAGAATTTTTCATATACTTATTGGTCATTTGTCCTTCTTTTGAGAAGGTTCTATTCAATTCCTTTGCCCATTTTTTGACTGGGTCATGTATTTTTCAGTGGTTAATATTTTTGAGTTTTTTTTTATATTCTTTAGTCCTCTATCAAAAGAGGAGCTAGTAAAATTCCCCTCCTATTCTATTTTCCCTTTACTCCATTGATAGTTTCCTGGCTGTGCAGAAGCTTTTTAATTTGATGCAATCTCATTTGTTGATTCTTGGTATTATTTTCCATGTTATTGGAGTCTTTGACGATGTGCATAGTTTCAAGTGTTTTCATAAGTTATATTCCAGTAGTTTCATAGTTTGTTTTTATTTCTATGTCTTTGATCCATTTTTATTTGATTTTAGAAAGGGTTCAAGATAGAAATATAGTTTTAAACTTTTGCAAGCAAATATCCAGTTTTCTTGGTACTATTTATTTAAAAAGATAGCTTTTCTCCAAGGCATGTTTTTAGCTCCTTTGTCAAAAATCAGTTGCCTGCAGGGGCATGGGGTTTTTTCCATGTCTTCTACTTTATTCTATTCCATTTTTCTGTTTTGTGCCTGTTGTTTTTGTTATTATAGCTTTATAGTATAACATGAAACCTGGCATTGTGATGTCTCCAGCATTGCTTTTTTTGCTCAGGACTGTTTGGGTTATTCTTGGTCTTTTTGGATCCAATATGAACTTTAGAATTGTTTTTTCTAAATGTTGTTGGTATTTTAATAGGTATTGAATTAAATCTCTAGATCACTTTTGGTAATATTGCCATTTTCATGATACAGTGTTAGTTCTTCCAATCTAAAAACAAGAAATATCTTTCTAATGTCTAATATCCTCTTCAATTTCTTTCTTCAAAGTGCTGTTATTTTTAATATAGAGGTATTTCACCTTTTTGAAAGGTGGTTAGATTGGTTGGTTCTTTTTGGTTAGGTTGATTCTTAGGTATTTAATTTTTCTCAAAGCTATTGCGAATGGAATTATTTCTTGATTTCTTTTTCAGTGGGTTCATAGTTGGTGTACAGGAATGCTAATGATTTTTGCATGTTGATTTTGTACTTGCCTTTATTTTAAATTTTTTTATATAACACAGGCATCCCCAGCCTGAAGACTGCAGATTGAATGTGCCTGGTATAAAACCCTCACCATGGGCTAATGGGTGGCAGGGCACAGACACACAGCTGGAGAAACGGTTGGAACATGTGCTCCTATGTCTCCACTATTGTAAGATGTGGACAATGGAGGTGGATTTTCTCCTCATGTTAATGATTGTAGAGTTGCAGTAATAATTTATTTCTTTATTCAACAAAGTTTTGAAATAGATTTTGAAAAAAATTTTGACTTGATTTATTGTAACTTGAAGGTCGATCCCATATCTTTCTGTATATTACCAAATGGAACCACAGTTTTTGATTCATGGTGAGTACTTTAAAAAATGCTTATAATGAATTACTGGATTTGTTGATATAAGAGGCTCAGTAAGTGGGGTTGTGTAAATGCATCATCCATTCTTTGGAAGTTAATGGAAGAATTTTATGTCCAATTCATATACTTTCTTTTTAGACTAGAGGAAGACTGGAGGAAGAGATATGGATTTAAAATGAAAAGCTATGGCCAAAATCCTCATGGGAACACAATCACAGAATTTATAAGGTCCCTGAGCAGAGAGAATCTCAGAATTCACTTATGCCTGTCCTTTTGTTCTGTGGCTGACGATACCAAAATTCAAATAGTTACCATACAGCTTTTAAAATATGAAAATATTCTTTGTAAGCCTTGCCAGCTTCCAGGTTAATTTAAAAGTTTGGGCTTGTAGTTCAAGTTCCCACTTAATTTCCCAAAGCTCATGAACCCTTCCTACTCAGATACAGATTTGGGTGTGGTGCTCATTGTTCTGCATCCTTTTATCCTGCCTTTTGTAGCCCACATACTGAGAAGCCAGCTCACTCCCACTTTGTGCCTCCTCCTGTTCTGCTGATTGTGGAGGCAATAGACACTCAGCCCCTATGTTTTTTCTAATTTTTCCATCCACCTCTGCTTCCCATACCTTTGAGATTCCCCCAAAATGGAGGGAACTTTGGGGAAGAGACCATTATTTAATTATGAATACACATAGGTTTTACTTTGTTCATATCTGAACATTTTCTTTCATAATAGGAATAATTATAGGAAGGAGCTTTTGGGAACCATAATGATAATTTATAAATGTTTTTGTTCATTTTGCCAGATAAATCTAGAATTTCCATGGGTTGCTCATTCAAGGTAAAAGTGGAAGAAGCTGATTTACATTAGTGTTTGGAATAGAATAAAAGAATTTATAATATACCGATCTGATCAGATATTGTTTTCTTTTGTGATACCTTTGGGAGTTCAAATGTCACAACTCTAACTTTTCCTGTTACACTCAAGTCTTCGTGGTTGCTCTGACAAGTTAGGTTTTGCTATAAGGGCTTTTTCCCAGGAAGGCATCCTACCTAGAGCTTCTAGAGAAGAAGAGGTAGCCACTGGTTTCTGGCCCCAACTTATTTTGTGTCCTGAATATACCACAGTGATATATGTGCACCCATGTTCATAGCAGCACAATTTGTAATAGCTAAAACTTGGAAGCAGCCCAAATGCCCATCAACTGGAGACTGGATAAAGAAAATGTGATTTTTAAAATAAAATGGAGTACTACTCAGCCATAAAAATGAGAAATTAGAGACATTTATAGATAAATGGATGCACATTGAGGCAATACTCTTAAGTGAAATAAACAGGACACACTTGTAAATACTGAATAGTTTCTCTAGTGTGAGAAACTGAAAGTGTAAATAAGGACTGAAAGGTATAATAGATAATGTGAAATAGGAAGAAAAGGGGCAAAGGGGAAGTGGGAGGGGGAGCAGAAAAGAAAGAAGGGAATGGAATTAATATGAGAAAATGAAAAAATGGAAACAAAGTCTTTGTAAATAGGGAGAGATGGAGGGGTTGAAGGGAGTGCAGGGGAAGGGGGAAAAATAAGAGCCAAGAGAGATTATGTAAAGGTGCAAATTTCCAATGATGAAAGTCATTATATTGTATACCTAAAATATAACAATAAAATTAATTTAAAAAATAAATAAAATGATCCAAAAGGAGAGAGAGAAGGGAAAAAGAAATAAAAAGATTTAAGATACTTCATGTACATATACCAAATACCCACAACAAAAGTAAACATTATAAGTCATAAATATTAACTGAAAATAATATTAATGATAATGAAGATGGGGAAAGGGGATCTAGAGATGGAAGGTGGGAGCAGGTGGGGATGGGAAAGGGAATAAAAGAAGAATCAAGATATTTTATGTACATGCACCTACTCCCTAAGATGAATGTAAACTTCAAGTATTGCAAACATGTACTAAGACAATAATTTTTTAAAGGGCTAAGCTGAGTGAATTAATTAGCTTTACTTTCTGGTTTAAGTTGCAGAAAACCTAACCAACAGTAGCTTAATCAAATTAGGGTGTTTTTATGATAAGAATCCTGGAAATGAGTGGTTAGTTCATTGGCTTGGTGATATTGGAGGTCTTGGACGCAAATGTTTCCTTTCCCAATTTAGGTCTGAAAGATCAGGGCCTGTAAATTAATTGACAATAAAAAAATTAATAGGAAAATTTATTATGCACTGAGGGATACCAGAATATGCCACTTTAAACATGCCTTTTTGGCATAAGCATTACTTTGAGCTAAGGGTCATTGAGAACCAGCAGATGGAAGCCCAACAAATAATGTAGTGGACAGAAAGGCAAGCTAAACTGTCAGGGCATGGAACCAGACAAATAGGAAAGCAATAGCTCTACCTGGGAGGGAAAGGATCATAACCAGTGAAGAATTAGAAGGAAATTCATGACAGTCATAATCCAAAGAAGTAATTTTGTCTCTGGGAAGTAGGATCCTGACACGGTGAGGAACTGGCTCCTCACTATCCCATTTTTTGTAGCTGTGATGAAAGAATTTAGTCAAATTCTAGCAGCATAGGCTGCTGTGTGAAAGAATAGTTAGAATTTAATGTTAAATATATAGAGAGATTTACTCCTGTACGCAAGAAGTCAGGCAGTGCATGTAGACATCAACGTGAATGTGATTTGATATGAAAAATGTCTTTCTTCTTTTCAGATGATCAGAGTTCTCTCAGGGGCTTTAATCATGTAAGAAATTTACAAAGTAAATTTATGAAAGAAAAAATTCTCATATAGGAGGATTGTTAAAGAATGTTTCCCTTTCTGGTATCATTGGGTCATAGGGTTTAGCAATGAGAAATGTTTTTTTCTAGGAACAGAAGCCCTGTGTCTTTGGCTCTGAGACCTAATAAATAATTATAAATGTATTGCACACTGGAGTCTTTGTTTCTCTATTTAACTATACCTGGAAAAGAAGGCTATTTGGAACCCCCTTTGTCCCATAAGCCCACTAATAGCTAACTACCTGACTAATAATTCTAACAAACAATTTTCTGCTGTTAATCTAAATCTGGAAAGAAAAGGATAGAAACCTTTACTATTTTCATTCCATCGGACTCTGTATACAGAAGCCCAAACCCCCTTTCCTTTAAGGAGATGCTAAGTAAACTTAAGTTCTAAACACTTTTTGAGTTACTCATCTCTGAGTTCTCCCATGGGATATATGTACAGGGCATATATTAACAATCTTTGATGGTTTTTCTCTTGTTAAACTGTCTTTGACTACTCTATTTTATAAGGCTCCATTTGGAGAACCTAAGATGAGTGGAGGAAGAGATTTTACTTCTCCCTTGCATGCATACAGGGCCCTCTGAGGAGTGGCTCCCCAAACAGCCAGCAAGGATTTGCACATCAGTCTAACAAGGGGTAATGAGGCTTCCGTGGGAAAGCATAAAAGGTTCTGAGAAGGCTTGCTCACACAGTTCCTCATCTGTGGTCCTGATCATTCTGCTTTCTAGGTGGAAGCTCCCCAGAGGGGTTTTATGACAGCTGAATTGTTATATCTAGGTTCTAGGGTTAGTCTTTTCCCTAACTGGTGGCTGAATTCTCAGAAAGATTTTTTTAAAACAAGGAAAGTTTAGAAAAGGCTCCTTTCTCGGCTGCTATGTTCAGATATATTTGGGGTCAGATACATGTCTTTGTGCCATTCTGGTTGGTTGTTCATCCATTCAGTGTCTGTGTCTGTCAAGTTCATGGGGAAGGAGGGTGGGAGCTACTGAGCTTTCAAAGAAGGAAGGGATGCTTTCTCTATGACACTTTTTGGTTTGGTGCTGGCCATTGTTCCTGGAAAGTAGTCATCAGAATCCCCTAGGGGATTTTAGAGGGTTATAGATTCTTAGGAGCTTGTTCTGAAAACCAGATTTTGTGGATTTGGAGTATATGTGTATTGACAGAGTTAGCAGAAAGGTCTGAGATTTGCTGTTATAAAAGCATCAGCAGAACTGGGCTTCATTTCAGAAGGGAAAAAGCAATGTGTCTTTGAGTAAACTTTGCATGCAGTTACTAGATATCATTTGCAGTATGGCAGCTCCCTGAGTAGTAGGACAGTATGGAATCTGCCCAACCATATTACAAAATGAGTTTTTGTCCCTAAACTGTAGCCAGTTTTCTCAAAACTTGTATGTACTGCTTACATGTACTTGGGCTTGTATGTGAACTCTTAGCTGGTTGGTCTTCATGGTTGAAAATAAGATTCTAAAATTACTTCTATCAGCAGTGGGGTCTTATAGCCTTAAGATGACAATTTAGGATGCAAAGGACATTTTACATGTGGTTTAAAGTGACATTTTAATGTGATTTATAGAGACTCTTTGAGCAAACATGCATTTGTGGGTTTTGAGAGAAAAAGGATGATTGAAAGTACCAAGTCACAGACAGTGAGAATACTGAGCAGCCAACACATGCATGTGGTTACGAGGATGCTGATCTGGAAAAAACTCTTGTCCAGGAGAAGAGGCTTGTTTCCAACATGAGGAATACGTGCACAGTGCTGTAGGCTTAAGCTGTGTTACCATGGCCTGCTCAGGCTCTGAGCCTCAATTTTCTCATCTGTAAAATGGTAATTATACAGTACTCTTTCCATTTAAAGAGATAATGTGTGCAAATTTGCTGACCAAGTGAAGAAAAGCAATTTTTCAGAATTCCCAAATATATGGTGTATAGAAAGGGGGGTCAAGCGAATTATTCTGAGTGGTCCAGCCCTTGAACAGGTGCCTCACTGATGTGGTGCTGCATGTATAGTGAAGTTGGACCCTCATTAGGAGGCAATTTCCAATTATATTTCATGACTTTCTCAGAGATGGGACATTGTTTTATATTATTTCATGCACCTATCTGCTAAGGGTAATATTTCCTGCCATCATTCTTTGCAAAATGTGCATGGATAGTGAGATAAATTTTAATAAATATTTCCAGGGAGAAATATACTTCAGACTATTTGTTCCTTATGCTTAGTAAAGTTGATAAAGGAACTGGGTGAGAGAAATACATTACTAATCTATTCTTTGGACAGTAAAAGACTGTAAGAAAGAACATGGAGATGTCTATTCATGTCTGCCTTGGGAAAACATATATCAAGATGGAGTGGTTAAATGTGAATTGCTTCATCTGAAAATGACACAGCCATTTTAGAATAATATTGCCTGGTATCTTTGTCTTAGAAGCCTGAGTTTAAGACTATTTACAACTCAGTGGCTCTGGAGTCTTGAGGGATTTTCCTTTCCTCCTTTTCCACGGTTGTTGGTTTTTCTAACATTGATTTCTGTCGCTGTTCTCAGCTTTACTCAGCAGAGGTGGAATGTGGTTTCACAAATGTTAGAAGGACAATATGTTTCTAGTTTTTATTTTATTTGTGTTTTCATGAGGAGCTTCCAGCAATTCTCAGCCTAGCAAAATAGCTCAATTTCCTGAGATCTATTGAAAATATTGATATCAGAGGCAATTAAAAAAAATATGTTCTTTGGTTTGTTCACTTATATTCCACTTCTCACCTTTTCCAGTGAAGGCTATGGAGGACCTGAAAATCTACAGCTCAGTGGGAAAAGCAGAGGGAAGGGCAGCATTTCCACTGTGAGGCACTTTCCTCTTGGCCTGTTCTATGGTTAGAATGTGCCCTCTGAAGTTCAGGTGTTGGAAATTTCATTCCCAGTGCAATAGTTTGCAGGGTGAGGCCTAATAAGACATGATTAGGTCATGAGGGCTCCACCTACATGAATAGATTAATGTCATTATCCTGGGAATATGTTAGGTATTGCAGGAGTGGACTTACATAAAAGTGACTTTGGTCTTTCCTTGCTCTCTCATGCTCTCTTGACCTCTGCCTTCTTCCATGTTATGATTCAGCACAAAGAACCTCAGTAAATACTGGTGCTATGCTGTGGAACTTCCCAGCCAAAACAATTGTGAGCCAAATACATCTCTGTTTATTATAAATGACCCAGTCTGAGCATTCGGTTAGGGGAGTCCAGAATGGATGAGGACACATTACCATTTTATACTAACAAATCCTCATGTTCAAAGAATCTCAAGGGGATAACTTTTCACATAGCACAAATTAATAGTTCTTACTGTATGTGGAAGCAGGCAAAGTCTGCCAACTTTATTTGTTATTTCATCCCATAAGTAAATTTACTTTCAAATTGCTGTGTTTGTTTGTAATTCCAAAATTAATCACATGCTGCAATCTCTTCTAATTCCTTAGCTGCTTTTGGCTTTAAACCATGCTGATATTGGGAATTGAGAATTTTCTGACATGTGTTTACCTTCTATTTTGGAATCTCAAATACATCAGGGAAGCTCTCCTAGCAAACATTTGAGTCTCAGGGGAACACTTCTTTTGAAAGGAGCCCCCTCTCAATAATTTTTTGGAATGTGAAAACTGAAAAATGTCTCAATGTCAGGAGCAAGGCAAACAGCCTTATTCTTTATGTATTCTGTCTGCCTAAGTGATATTAAATCAGAGAGCACAGACTTCAAAGCCATTGGGCATGACTGCTAAAGAGACTTTAGCTCCCTCAAATTTCTGGGCATTTATGGCTTGCATGGAGGCCAGTCAGCATAATCCTTCCGCATCTCCTAATTATAGGTTCAGGGGAGGAAAGGGAATCTATTAAGAAGTTCTTTTCCAGGCATAGTTATTTTTACAAGCATATTTTAGGTGACAATAATTCTATTCAAGGATGTCTATTATGTTTAATGGTGACCTCAGGGATAGTGAGTATGTCAGTTATTTCCCATAGCATAGCTGGCCTCAAGCTGATACAGTTTGACTTTCTCACCTGGCTCCCTTGTTATCAGCAAAATGCCAAGGGACAAAGTCACACTCACAAGCCCTGAGAATGAATCCAATCCATGACCTTAGCTTCATTAGCAGCCTAACGCAACCAATCAGAGTGAAGCCCACCTTTGATTCTTGTGACAGAGACAGTGATGGCTTCCTTGGAGTGGCTCTAAGATGAAGCCCTGGTTCTCTTTGAAATTACTTGTCAGTGCTGACATACCAACTTTAGATGTCTTTCTGCCTCTCTCCCTCTTTAATTGGAATGCCAGAATGCTCAAGTTACCCACTGATTTCAAGGAAATCCCAAAAACTCTGCAATCTTTATTTCCTCTTCCTCCCTGAAATGCATTAAATGCTCACAAATATGTACTGAAATCCAGTATCTTTGGAATTTTTTTATAAAAAATTAACTTTTCATTTGAAATAATTCTACAGTGAAGAGAAAACAATAAAAATACAAAGAAGTCTACCATGCCCTTTACCCAGCTTCCCCAAGTGTGTGTTAACATTTTACATGATCTTCTTTTAAGGACCAAAACCGGGCAATTAACATGATATGATACTATTAGTTAATCAATGGACATTATTCAAATTTTTTCAGTTGTCCCACCAATGTCCTCTTTCTTATCCAGGATCCAACCCAGGATCATATATTGCATTTATTTGCCCAAACCTCTTAGTCTCTTCCAACCTGGAATAATTTCTCAGTCATTCTATAATTATTCATGGCACTTATATTTTGAAAAGTACTGTTTCAAAAAGCTATGTTGTAAAATGTTCTTCAACTTGGGTTTGTCTACATTTTCTTCATGGTCAAATTCAGGTTAAGTATTTTTGTCATGACTATCATGATACTGATCCTGTGCTCATTTCCATATCTCATTTCAGGGGTGTGTGATGTCAATTTGTCTCACTACTACTGAGATGAACTTTGACCACAGTTAAGGTGGTGTCCGCCATGTGAAGGTCCTGATTTCCTCTTTGCACTTAACAAGTATATTGCAGAGGGCTATGACAAGACTATACAAGCCTGCTGTTTCTCACCATGCTTATTTGGAGTTTTGGATTTTTGCAATTGAATAATCTTTTTTTAAAAAAAAAATTCTTTTATTGGTATATTTTAGGTATACAACACATTGACATTTCTCACTGGGAACTTGTACCTTTACATGATGCATCTTGGTTCTTATTTTTTCCACATTTCTGGTCTTCCCTTCAACCCCTCCACCCTCCCCTATTTAAAAAGACTTTTTTCCATTTTTTCCATTTCTCATCATTTTTCCTTTCCCTTCTTTCCTTTCCCCTGCCCTTCTCACTACCTCTACCCTTTTGGACCTTTTCTTTTTATTTTGCATTATTAATTATTCATTCTAATCATTGGTACATTTTAGGTATACAATATGATGACATTCCTCATTGGAAATTTGCACCTTTACATAGTCTCTCTTGGTTTCTTATTTGTCACCCTTCCCCTGCCCTCCCTTCAACTCCTCCATCCCTCCCTAGTTACAAAGACTTTGTTTTTATTTTTCCAATTTTTCATATTAATTCCATTTCCTTCTTTCCTTTCCCCTACCCCTCCCACATCCCCTTCCCCTTCCCCTTTGCCTCTTTTCTTCCTATTTCACATTATCTATTATACATTTTAGTCCTTATTTACACTTTTAGTTTCTCACACTGGAGAAACTATTCAATATTTATACATACGTGTCCTATTTATTTCACTTAAGAGTATCACATCAATGTGCATCCATTTAGCTATAAATGTCTCTAATTTCTCATTTTTGATGGCTGAGTAGTACTCCATTTTATTAAAAAAAATCCGCATTTTCTTTATCCAGTCTCCAGTTGATGGACATTTGGGCTGCTTCCAAATTTTAGCTATTACAAATTGTGATGCTATGAACATGGGTGCACATATATCACTGTAGTCTGATTCCTTTAATTCTTTGGGGAAGATACCCAGCAGGGCAATAGCTGGGTCAAATGGGACTTCCAGTCCTAGTTCTTTGAGGTATCTCCATACTGAATTCAACAGTGGTTGCACCAGTCTACACTGCCGCAGCAGTGGAGCAGGGTTCCTCTTTCCCCACAGCCCCGCCAGCATTTGTTATTGGTTGATTTCATGATAGCAGCCATTCTTTCTGGAGTGAAGTGGAATCTCAGTGTTGTTTTCATCTGCATCTCTTGAATAACCAGTGATGTTGAATAGTTTTTCATGCATTTATTTGCTGCTTTTACTTCTGTGTGTGAGAAATATCTGTTCATTTCAGATGCCCATTTTTGGATTGGGTCTTTAAATTTGGAAGGTCTCATCTTTTTAAGGTCTTTATAGATTCTAGATAGTAGACCTTTGTGTCAGGAAGAGCAGGTGAAGATTTTTTCCCACATTGGGGGTTGTCTCTTCACACCACTGGTGGTTTCTCTTGCTGTGTAGAAGCTTTTTAATAGAAGAGATCCCACTTGTTGATTGTTTGTGCTAGTTCACGGGCAACTGAGATTTTGTTCATAAAGTCTTTTCCTGCACCAATATGTTGAAGAGTTCTACCTATCCTCTATTCCAGCTGGTTCAGCGTTTCTGTTTTGATATTTAGATTTTTAAACCATTTTGATATTTAGATTAGTGCATGGTGAGAGATATAGGTCTAGTTTTAGTCTTTGGCAAGTGGAAACCCAATTTCTCCAGCACCATTTATTAAAGAGTCTATCTTTCCTCCAGTGAGAGAGTTTGGCTCCTTTGTCAAAGATGAAGTGATTGAGTGTGTCTGGAGTTGTTTCTGCATCTTCTAATCTGTTCCACTGGTCCTCAGGTCTGTTTCTTTGCCAGCACCATGCTGTTTTTGTCACAGTAGCTTTGTAGTAGAGTTGCAGGTTGGGGATTGTGATACGCCCTGCCATGTCTCTGTTACCTAGAATTGCTTTTGCTATTCTGGGTCTTTTCTTGTTCCAAATGAATTTTTGGATTATTTTCTCAAGGTCCATGTAGTATGCTGCTGGGATCTCAATTGGAATTGCATTAAATCTATATGGCAGTTTTGGAAGTATGGCCATTTTCACTATATTAATCCTTCCTACCCAGGAGGAGGAGATGTCTGTCCATTTTCTGATATCATCTTCAATCTCTCTTTTCAGAGTGCCATAGTTTTCAGAGAAGAGGTCTTTGATTTCTTTCGTTAGGTTGATTCCTAGATATTTCAGTTTTTTGGATGCTATTGTGAAAGGAATTATTTGTCCTATTTCTCTCTCAGTGACAGAGAAATTTCTCTCTGTCATTTCTCTCTGTCATTGGTGTAGAGGAAAGCTATTGATTTTTGTGTGTTGACCTTGTAACCAGCTACTTGACTGAATTTGGTTATTAAGTCTAGAAGACTTTTGGTGGAGTTCTTGGGGTCTTCTATATAGAGTATCATGTCATCTGCAAATAATGACAATTTGACTTCTTCATTTCCTATCTTTATTCCTTTTATTTCTTTTTCTTGTTTAGTTGCCATGGCTAATGTTTCCAAAACTATATTGAACAAGAGTGGTGATAGTGGACATCTTGTCTTGTTCCTGATTTTAGTGTGAAGGATTTCAGGTTTTGACCATGTAGTATGATACTGGCTGTTGGTTTTTCATAGACGGCTTTTATCAGTTTGAGGTAGAAACCATCTATTCCAATTTTTTGTAGAGGTTTTATCATAAATGCATGTTGGATTTTGTCAAATGCTTTTTCTGCATCTATGGAGATAATCATATGGTTTATGTCCTTGGCTCCATTGATATAGTGTATTACATTGATTAATTTGCATATGTTGAACCATCCTTGCATCCCTGGGATGGATCCCACTTGGTCAGGGTGTATGATCTTCTTGATGATCTTTTGCATTCTATTTGCCAGTATCTTATTAAGGATTTTTGCATCTATGTTCATTAGTGAGGTTGGCCTATAGTTCTCTTTTTTGGTTGGGTCTTTCTCTGCTTTGGGGATCAAAGTGATGCTTGCTTCCAGGAATGAATTTGGGAGTATTACTTCCCTTTCAATTTCATTGAAGAGTTTAAACAGTAATGGCAGTAGTTCTGCTCTAAATGTCTGTCAAATTCAGCAGTGAAGCCATCAGAACCTGATCACTTCTTAGTTGATAAATTTTTTATTACGTTTTCAATTTCATTGGTTGATACTGGATTGTTTAACATTTTTAGTTCTTTTTCGTTCAACTTTGGTAATTCATATGTATCTAGGAATCTGTCCATTTCTTCTGTGTTGTCCATCTTATTGGCAAATAGGTTCTGGAAGTAATTGGAAGGTTCTCGAAGGTCTGTTGTAATTTCACCTTTTCATTCCTAATTGCATGGACTTGGGCCTTTTCTTTCCTTTTTCTGATAAGGTTGGCTAAGGGTATGTCATTTTTGTTTATTCTTTCAAAGAATGAACTCTTGGCTTCATTGATTTTTTGTATCATTCTCTTAGTCTCCTGTGCATTGATTTCTCCTCTGACCTTTATAATTTCCTAGCTGGTATGAGCTTTGGGTTCGTCCTGCTCTTCTTTTTCTAGAAGCTTGAGGTTCAGAATCAGGTTAATTGGGCTCATTCTGCTTTCCTAATATGTATTCACTGCTATGAATTTCCCTCATAAGACTGGTTTCATTGTGTCCCATAGATTCCAATATGTTGTATTGTAATTGCCATTTAATTGAAGGAACTGTCTGATTTCTTCTTTAATTTCCTCTGTGACCCGTTGGTTATTCAGAAATGTGTTGTTTATTTTCCACCTGTTTATGAAATTTTTGCAGTTTCTTTTGCTATTGATCTCCAATTTCATCACACTATGGTCTGATAATATACAGAGGATACCTTCAGTTCTTTTGCACTTACTTAAACATATTCTATGTGTGAGTATGTGGTCTATTTTGGAGAATGACCCGTGTGCAGCTGAGAAGAATGTGTATTCTAATTTTGTGGGTTGGAACACTCTGTAAACATCTATTAAGTTCATTTGTTCAAGAGTTCAATTGAGTTCTAGAATTTCATTACTTATATTTTGTCTAGTTGATCTATCTATTTGTGACAGTGGGGTACTGAGGTCCCCACTACAATTGCATTAGTTCATATATGACTTTTCATGTCCATTAGTATTTGTTTTATATAGTTGGGCACACTAGTGTTTGGTGCATAGATATTTCTGATTCTCATCTCTTCCTGTTGGAATGTTCCCTTTACAAAGATGTAGTGTCCTTCTTCGTCTCTCTTAATCAGTGTTGGTTTGAAAGCTACTTGATCTGCAAAGAGGATAGCTATTCCTGCTTTTTTTCAGGTTCCCGTCGCATGAAATACTGTTTTCCACCCTTTAACTTTCAGTGTATGAGTTTCATTTTGAATTAAGTGTGTTTCTTGCATGCAACATATTGTTGGATTTTGCTTTTTGACTCATTCTCCCAGTCTATTTCTTTTGATTGGTGAATTGAGACCATTAACATTGATGGTTAAAACTGAAACGTATTGACTTACCATTGTCATGACTTTTTCTTTTTGTTTGATCCTCTCCCTTCGCTTTTAATTTCTTGCCATGCCTGGTGGATTCATTCTGCTTTGCTTCCTGGGGTTGTGATCCTCAATGTCTGTTCCTAGGATGTTGTCTAAAATTTTTTGCAGTGCTCTTCTGGTATTCATGAAGTTCCAAAGGTGCTCTTTGTCATGAAAGTATCTTATTTCTCCATCAATTTTGAAAGATAGTTTTGCAGGGTACATCAATCTGCATTGGAGGCTGTTTTGCTTTTGGGCTTGCAATAGGTCAATCCAAACTCTTCTTTGCTGGGGATTTCACTCATTGGTTCTGGTGCCTGCATCACAAGTGCAAGGTTCCGAGTTCGATTCCTGGTACCCCCCAAAAAAATCCCACAATCCAAGCTCTTCTTTCCTTGATGGTTTGTGTTGAGAAGTCTGCTGTGATTCTGATGGGCTTTGCTTTGTATGTGATTTGTTTCTTTTCTCTAACTGCTTGTAGAACTTTGTTCTGTTGAGTTTCTGGAATCTTAACAATTATATGCCTATGTGTAGATTTTTTTGATCAAGGCTATTTGGAGTCCTATATGCCTCACTTATCTGTATGTCAAGTTCTTTTCCCCTGCTTAGGAAGTTTTCTGCCGTTACCTCTGTGAACAGTTTTCTTTTTTTTTTTTTTATGTCATCTGCACTCTCTCCTGTTTCTTTTTTGACTCCAATCAGTCTTATGTTATTCTTCTTTGCCTCGTCTACCAGCTGCTGGATTGATTTCTGGTGGTCCCTTACAATTTTGAAGCAATTTTTCTTTTCCTGGTCACTAATTGCAATCTTATCTTCTATATCTGAATTTCTGTCCTCACATTGGCTCATTCTGCTGTGTAGACTTTCAATGGTGTTTTTGATCTCCTGCAAATCTGTATGCATCTTTTTTATGCATCTCATTTGTTTCCTATGTTGAGATTCCATCACGTTCCTCAGCTCCTCTCTAGATTTATTAATCATGTCTTGCACTACGAGCACAATCTCTGGTGTTATCTGAGAAATTATTTCTGATTTCATTTTTTCCAGATCCTCTTTTGTTGCCAGTTCAGGGAGTCCAGGTGATTGAGTATCAGAGTGTTCCATCTCATTTCCCTTTGGGGTTGCTGTAGGTGATCTGAAAGTCTGATTTTGAGACGTGTCTTCTCATTTCGACCCGACAGGGGGTGCTATTGGCTCCCGCGTTGCTCACCTCCTCTGAGTTGGGAGCTATGGGACAGCAGCTCAAGAGGGGTGGGAGGGATGGTGGTGGCCCAGAAGCCCCTACCTCTGGGCCAGGTGGAGCGGGACCCAATTGAATAATCTTAGTGGGACTATGAAGACTATGTCCTATTATTTTAAAGACATGCCACAGTGGATTTGACTGTTCTGGATACTTCATCTAAATGGCGTAAGACCACATGGGAAAAAATTCACAAAAAGACATGCTGCATAAAAAGAATATTGGGATGAGAATAGTTTTAGAGTCTAAATTCTCCTTTTTCACCATTACTATTGACTTTTATTTTACTAATATCAATATTGTAGTTTGTGATCTTTGCTATTTTCTTAGCTTCTTGAGTGAAAAGCAAATCTGATATATGATACATAAGCAAAGATGCTGTTACAAAAATTCACTGAATGAAGTTCACATAAACTTATTCTATTTGTCTAAACAGTCCTTTCCCTTCTTCTTGCTTTCATTCCCTCCCCTGTGTTAAAGCATTCACTGAGGCCTAGTTTATGCCAATCACAGGCATAAAATGGTGAGAAAGACACCCCCAGAAATTCTATGGTACTAGGGTGACGCATGCTTAGCCTAGGTGTTGGTTGGCTTGGTTTAACAGTAGAATGAAACTACAAAGTTAAAATTAAGGTACAGTGTTACAAAGGATTAAGTTCAGGATAAAGTTTGTAATTGAAACAAGCAATGTTATAAAATACATATGTACAAGGTCTGCCCAAAATATATACACTGGGAAAAGAAAAACTTGTATAAATATTTTTTCATTAAATTTATTGGTACATTTTAGGCATACAATACAGTTGTATTCATCATTGGGGACTTGTACCTTTACATGCTGCATCTTGGTTCTTATTTTTTCCCCATTCCTCTGCACTTCCTTCAACCCCTCCACCCCTCCCAATTTACAAAGACTTAGTTTCCATTTTTTCCTTTTCTCATATTTTTTCCTTTCCCTTATTTCCTTTCCCCTGATCCTCCCACTTCCCCTATCCCTTTAGACATTTTCTTCCTATTTCATATTATCAATTACACATTTTGATCCTTATTTATAGTTTTAGTTTAAATATTTTAACTAAATTTATCATGATGTCATGAGATTAATACAAGTTACCTTTGGCCTCTACAGTTACAAGATGTAATATAAAGTCTACCTATATTGACTTTGTGACTTTTGGTGCTGAATAGCTGAATGGTTTCCACTGAGATATTGTATCTATAAAAAAAGAAGAAAAATAGGAAAAGTGAAACCAGATCCACTGAACATGAATATGATTGGGTGGGTGTCCTCTCAGAGATACTAAAAAATCCACAGTATGGCTGCTTGCTGGGAACCAGTGAAGAGAGAAAAGAAGCCCTGCAAAGAAGTACAAAAATAAATAAATAAAAAGCAAGGGGATCAAGAGATGGGTGGATAGGGATGGAGGAAAGGGAAAGGGGATGAAAAGAGCAATAAAGATGTGTTACAAACATGTACCAACTTCCCACCAAGAATGTAAACTTCATGTACTACACACATGTACTAATGAACTAAAATTTTCACAGAAGATGCCCCTCTTTGAGCTCTTCATTCCCTGGTTAGAGACTGACTCTTCTGCTTAGTCCTAAGTCTGTGGGGAAAGGGTAACCTTGAACATATTTTATGTCATTAAAGAAGTCAATGATAGGATCTCATAACCTATAAACCTTGATGCAGTATTAAAGCATGCCAACTTTTAACTAGAAAATGATGCATCTCTATCTTATGCAAATGATTCCTCAAAATCTCTGATTTCTCATAATTTTGAAAAAACATTCATCTCTATTTCATGCATCTCTTTATTCATTTTCAGGACATCAATTTATTTTGATTTTTTTATTATGGAGAAATATACAATCATATCATTTTTATGAAGCTAAAGAGGTCATCTCATCCTGTAAGGAGTAAATAAGGAGTGATGAAATGTTCCTTTCATTCCAGCGATATCTCACAGCAATAACTAGAAGCAGTGTCCCCAAAAAAGAACTTTTAGTGGAGAAAAACCTGCAGAAGGAGTATATGTATAAATAATGTGATGGAACAATAATTACTTGTTTTAAAATTGAAGATGCTATGCCATTTCCTGGATTTCTTCTGACCAAATGAGAAAATAGAAAAAGAAATATGTTATTCATTTTACTCAACTGAGCTATGCATCTGTCATGCATTTATTGGGATAATAGTGTGCATTCATAAGCATTACCTCTGTCTGCCTTTTTGTTTTGCTTTGGTCACCCACTCTATCTGTTTTCATTAGAATATTGAATAGTGTTTCTCACTTTTTAAATAAATCTCATCATTTGCTTTTAAAATAAGAGCAAGTCAATCTATTGCAACCCTTCATTTTGATTAAAATAATCCATTTAAAAAAAAATTTTTTTTTTTAAAGCAGATTGAGAGGTTAAGGGCTGAGGCAGGAGGATCACTGTGAGTTCAAGGCCAGGCTGGGCTAGACAGTGAATTTAAGACCAGTCTGGAGTACATAGTGAGACCCTGTCTCAAAAAACTGAAAAGAAAAAAAAAAAAAGGCAGAAATTACTTCCAAGTTGCTGCAGAGGATGAGCTTTCATTCTCTGCCGGAGCTGGGAGAACCATCATCATCCGGGACCACGCTGGACTTGGGGACAGTTGATTGAGTTTCACAGTGCTCCAGGGTCCATGGTTTGCTCCTGTGTCCCCAGGGCTGCCCACTCCTGCTGAGTCACCAGCCACATCATCTTCAGAGCCATGTCTCCTTGGTCAGCGGCAACCATGTGACCTGTGCCGAGAATCCAGAAGAAAGGTTCTTGTAGGACTTGATGAAAGTGGACATTTCCAAGGACTTTGGGCTGCTGTGCAAGGCCTTCCACTTCAGCTAACTGAATTTGGGCAGCTCTGGCCACTTCAGCTTCCGTAGCCAGGCCTCCTGACCCATGGTGTCCACGATGAGATCCAGTTGTCCATTGTATACGGTCGTGTTGACCCCAGCTTCCAGCAACTCGTCCACAGTGCTGATGACCGGCTTCATGAAGTCTTCTTCCATGCTTATAAAGAAGTAAGAAGACTGGGTTCCCCAGGAGATATCCTCAGGAATAATTTTGAGCTTCTTTCTGATGGGGCCATTCATGAGCTGACTGAAGGCATCCTGGTGCAGGCTTCTCACGTGGCGCAGAGAAAGACGAATCAGGTGTTTTGGCATGAACTCTAGTCTGGATTCCATGGCTAAATTGGGATTGCTTTTGGTTAAGCTGTTATAGAAGTTCACCCCGTCTGCTTTCTTTTCAATGATCACTTCAGCCTCCCCTCTAGCTGAGTGGCTTCCTTGTTCTTTCCACTATTTACAGCGGCCAGGACCTTTTCTGCAACAGTAGACATCTCTGCCCAACCTGTGTCGTCTAGAAGAGACATGCTGTACAGGTAAGGTCCCCAGGACAGCACCGAATCAACAGGAGAAATCCAGAAATCACCCAAAGCCACCCCAGAAAAGTTGCACTTCATGGTTCCTTTCTGAACAGCCTTATAAAGTTCCAGGCCAATGACAGAGTCCTCCATAGGACTCTGAGAAAATGTAGAACGGAACCGTCTGGAACTCTTTGTGGTAATTGAAGAAGGCCTTCAGGAGGACCAGCATGTCTGAAGCCATTGTAGCTAGGTCCTTGGCATACACATCACTCGTGTTCACATAACTGAAGCCAGTGCCCACGGGTTTATCCACGAAGAGGAGACTGGCAGCCTGGAGCCAGACCACCAAGACTTATGAATAGAGCTCTAACTTTGGTGATCCCAGCTCTTCACCCCCTGGAATTAATTGCCTTTGGGAAGCAGGTTTTGCTTGGCAAGTCATTTTGAGTACCCCATTTGCTGCTAGGGGGAATAATGGTTGTTGGATGAAGAAAAGGAGGCTTTTTGCTAGTGTTCTCACTGGGCTACTTAGAATCCTATGTGAAAGAAACATGCTACCTAGTTATCATACTTTGTGACTTTAGTTCCTTCCATGTCTCTGGTAGATAATCAGATTTTTATGGTTTGATAATCTGATAGTCTTCCTCAGTGTTTATTAATTATTATTAAACATTATTAAGTCTGGACTATGGGCAATCTTAATTGCTCAAAAAGAGCAAAAGGCTCTTCATAGCATGTTTAATACAAACCAACATGTATAGAAAGATTAGTTGCACTTAAACTCTGTTAATAAAATATCAAACCCTACTTACAAATACTATATTGAACATCAAATGAAATCTACCTAATTCCCTCTGCCTCATCTCTTCTCATCTGTTTTTCCCTTTTAATGTCCTTTTTGAATGTTATTTACAATCATGCATGGCAGACATGTACTAATAAAAGTAAAAATTGAAAAAAACATCATATTACTAGTTGGGCTGATTCTAAAAATATTAGATGTCCCCAACTTGTTTCCTTCAGCTGCTATATAAAGATTTATCACTTATGAAATAGGATTAAACAAGGTAAGTGCTAGTGTTTTACCATCTAGTAAGTAGCAAAACTAGAAAAAAAATAGCTCAGCTGGAAATGTGAATGTGCTTACCAATTCATATATCACCATAATCTCACAATGTTATTTGTGAGCCAAGGGAGTATGTGTGGCTGGCTAAGCACATCCATGCTCTTATGTGAAGAAGAGCTGAAGGAGGAAAGGAAAGGCATATTTTTGGTAGTAGCCATGAACTTTCCTCAGGACCATGTAAGGATATGTTTTTTGTGGCCAGTGGGTGGGATTCTGGGGGTTCCCTGTGGTACCCAAAGCAATTGAGGAGCAGAGGCTCCTCCAGCCTCAAAATGAGAACATTAGCCATGGAAGCATTTAGCCAGTGGCAGTGACCTTGACCTTGACCTCTTATTGGCGGCCTTCAGAAGCTATGTCCTGTTGTTCATCAGCTGCATTCACATTGTTTTAACACACATCAGTCTTTTCCCTGCGGAAGAACTGGATTTGCATGCTTTTATCTAGTGAAATTTACTTACCAGCTAGATATCGTGAGGATTTCCTATTTATTCTAGAGGTTGGATTGGATAAGAAGCACAGAAAGATTAATAAAACTTTTAAAATATTCTTGGCATGTAAACAGATGAACAAAGAAAGGGAAGAACTGCTGTAAAGAATGGCCCCATAGAATTATCTAACATTTTAAGATAAACGTGCAAAATGAAAAAAATCTGCAAAATTATAATATACTATATTCAGGACTCCAAAAAATAAACAAAAATTTGTACATATTACTAAGACTAGAAAGAAATACAGTATAATGTTAAAAATCTTATTTCTGCATGGTGGGTATATGAATGAGTTTTGTCTTCTTTTCATTTTTCATTTCTCACACTTTCTATCGTAAGAATTAGTATCTTTTCATAGTGAAGCGCAATGAATGAACTAAGAAGCATACAACTACACAGATGTACACATGCTGAAAATATATTATAAAAAATAATTTTAAGCAACAAAAAGTCCTAACTATCGGATTTATGGGGAGACTGAAAATCTCATTATAGTCTCATTTTTGGTAGAAAGTCTTGTGTTCTGGAAAATGTCATTTTAAAATATAAAATACTACAGAGTAGTGTGAACATCAATACATGAACACCATATGAAAATTGTACCTGATTTTGCAGATTATAAGGAGCATAAACTTAAGTATATGGGGGAGGCATAGAGAGGTTTTTTTTTCAGTGCCGAGGATCAAATCCAGTCTTGAGCAAGCTATGCAAGCACACTACCTTCAAGCTACACCTCCAGCCCAAGATTTTTTTTTGACAGAGATCTTGCTGTTTATCAGGATGGTCTCAAATTCCTGGCTCAAGTTATTCTCCTGACTCAGCTACCACAGCACATAGGACTATAGGCACACACCACAGCTCCCCACAGCCTTTTGATAGCCAATTTCAGGTGCAGAGTAGTAAAATGCTCTTTATTTTTATGCCAGATGGGGGGCACCTTGTTCTCAAGAATTTCCATGAGACTGTCCACAGAAAGGTCACATAATACCTAGAATCTCATTGCAGACTTCTCTGAAGGTGCCACCTGAGTTCTTATTTGGTAAGAATTAGGACTTCCACAGTTACATAGGAAGTGATTTCTAAGTCACTTATTCAGGGAACCAGCTGGAGACAGTTTAACATGAAGCATAAGTTGTAAGCAGGGCTCAAACAACCAGCTCTGGAACTCAGTTTGTAAAGAAAAGCAAACCTCTCTGTTTACAGCAGTCAAATCCAACTATCTACTAGGGATCAAATTAACCGAAAATAAGCTCTGGGGAAGTCTGACAGATTTAATTGTCATTTAATAGACCCAGTTCCTAAACCCCCTAATATCTTGTGTTGATTGTGATCGCCAAGGGTCCCATGAGTAAATCTAATTTAAATTGATGCTCAATTTGGCTAGGATTGAAGAACTAGTGGGTGGCAATTGTGGAATAAAATAGGGTAAAATTGCTTTCATCTTTTTGGTAGTTAAAGCAGTTGAACTTTAATACTTAAAAGAGTCCATCTGGATTCCTTAAATGAAAAGCTTTAACTTTCACAGAAAGGATTTGAAGGTCTCTTTGTCTTCCACTGAAGGTTTTAAAAGGCAGTCAGCAATTAATAAATGAGATCATTGCTGAAATAAAATTCTTTTTTAAACTGAATTTTAATGGGTTCATATTTCACCCTGAGCTTGCTTGTGTATTGGATGAAAGGATGCTGGTTATTTGTATGACCTCTGGGGGACCTATAATGATTGAGGGGAAGAAATTATAATCCTTCAGCATTCATGCTTGGAAGATTACTTTTAATAGGCACATTAAATTATCCATGTCATGCTTTTCTTTTGGGGAGTATTCAGGAATCACCAGAAAGTACATAATGGATCAATATTTTTTGTACCAGTTGTCTTTTAAAAAATATTTCATTCCTCCTTATTTCCCCAGTTATCTATTACAGTTATCCCTGAAAGTTACAAAAGTCTGGATCTATCTTATTCACACAAGGAATACCTCTGCTTTTCTGGAGCTATCTGCTGTCACAGATGTTGACACATTTTACACTGCATGTGGCTCTCATCAAACCTTCTCCTAAGATTGAAGTCTGCTACATAAATCAGTGAAGCTCTTCTGAGACCCATTTAAGGATTATGTCCTTTTTATTGCTGCAATACAAAATTAGGTTCATTGCAAATACAAGTCAGACCAGGGACACTACCATACAGTACACTTCCACCAATAACCATAAGGTGACTTACCCAGCCTTTAATAAAATGATGTACTTTGGCCATACCACAGGATGAAAATGATATCCCTAAACCCTCAACATACATCAAAATCCTTAGATAGGCCAGATACATTGAAAAAGCCACTGTGAAACAGAAAAATCCTTTGAAGGTTGATATGAATTATTATAGTCCCCCAAATCATCAAGGGTTATAGGTGGAATGGGAGGGAGAAGAGGGAAAGGGGATGAACAAAGGAATGGGGATGTTGTGTACAGGTACCCACTTCCTATAAGGAATGTAAACATTATGTCCTACACACATGTGCCAATAAACTAACATAATAATGAAGAGAACAAAGTGGTAGGAGAAAGAAGAATCAATAGTATCTAATATGGATAATAAAATGAGTATCTGGAGGGAACGGTATTGGTGGTCTCTCTAGAGGGAGACCCGAGACCCCGGAAAGCACGGACTTTTAAAGAAAGAAAAGGAGTCAGCATGGGGGACGAACAGCAGTTTAATTCCTCTGGCATTATTTGACAATCACAAAGGAAAGAAGCAAGGCTTTTATACATGTAGGAAAGCAGCTTAGTTATTCTGGCTATCGTCTTTCTGATTTTCACCTCTGATGATAACCAGGGACTTTAAGTGACTCATAAAAGCTACAGGTGAATTCACAAGTCCCCGGTTTCCGTTCACCAATCCCGTACATCAAAGAGCACACCGCAGCCCTCTTCTTACCAGATGGTACCAGGAGAGCAGGATGATCTCAGCCAAAATCAAGCCCACCGGCCCACCACATACATCACAGATGTGCTTAGTGAGTCCTATCTCTCTCACCACTCGGAGAGTCATTGGGTCGCGGTTCTCTGATCCCAGGAAATGGTAAATAAGAAAACTAGGAAAACCTGTTTTTCTCCCATGAAACTTGCACAACATCTCTTAAAGTTTTCTGGGATTCTTTTAACAAACAGACTTGTGGAATTTCCCAGAAACGACTTAATTTTCTCAGTTAACAAACTTGTGATCAGTTCTTACAACTAGATACTTGAATTCTACAATTTCCCACAGAACAGAAGAAATATGAGAAAAGAAAAAAATGGAAATGAAATCTATGCAAATAGGGAAGGCTGGAGGGGGTGAAGGGAGCACAGGTAATGGGAAAAAAATAAGAACCAAGATACATCGTGTAGTTACAAGCACCCAATGATAAATGTAAACATATTGTACACCTAAAATGTACCAATAAAAGAATAAAAAAATATTGTAAGAAATTCAGCTTCCATCACTTTTGAAAGTAAATTGTTGATCCTGGAAGAAAGGATTGAACAAACAATATCATTTTTGAAATTAAATATTATTAGACTTAAAAAATGAGTATCTGGCTGGTAGTTCTCTTTTTTTGGTACATGTGTAATTTTTTTAAAGCTCTTAATGGAGTTTAGTACAATCTCCTTCACAAAGCAGCACTTGTGATTTACATATAAAACCATCAGAATTTGCTATGATGAAATTTCCTGCCTTCATATTTGCTGATTGAATAAAAGGCTAATAAAAGAACACATTTTCTTTTTACTTATGTAAATAGAAAATGCACTGCATAATAATGTGAATCTGAAATAATGGAACATTTTTTAAATCCTTAAAAATCCCTTTATATATCCCTATGGTTGAGACAGATATCTCAGTTTTGTTTTTTTTTTTTCCGAGTTGCAAAATGAGGACTATGAGCTAGAGCTGTTTGCTCATTTGAAGTAAATTACTTTGACAGTGCATAAGAAGAAGAGCTCTGAGATAATTGGGTTCAAAACAAGTGTTTGCAGAAAGAAGACAGGAAGGTTTTTGTACAGATTAAAAGGTATATAAATGAATGATTTGGTTAAAGGTTTTAGCTGGGAAAAGATACAAATAGGGATTGTATTTCAGTTAGATAATAAAGGGGAGAGAATATTTGAATATTAATTCAATAAGCACAACTACCTACTGTATATACAGCTGAGTATTTGGGGGGTTTAGTTACAAGTTATTGTAGACACTATGGTGGGACCCCGACATAGATCCCCCAGGCCTCTCTGAAAGTCACTTGCAGCCTCATCCGTAATTCCCAATTGCACCAAGGACTCTTCTCCCTCAAGCTTCTGGGTGCTTTTACCGGCAGATACTCTCTGGTCACAAGAGTGTTCCCTACCCAAGCAACACGCAAGCAGGCATGAAACTTTGGGAAATCAAGAAAAGTCTAGGTTGTAACTCTCAAACAATGAAGGATACTGAACCAGATTGAACCACTTACAAAGGATAAAGATTTATTGAGTTCACAGTTCTGAAGGCTGGGATGTCCAGAGTTGAGCAGCTTCACCTAGTGAAATTCTTCTTGCTGGTGAGACTCTGCAGGATCTTGAAGCAGTGCATCGTATGCCAAGACAACATTCTAGCTCAGGTCTTTCTTCTTATGAAGCCACAGTCCTGTTGGGTTAGTTCCCTATCAGTATGGCTACATTTAACCTCATCACCTCCTAAAGGTCACACCTCCAAATACCAGTCAGATTTTAAATTTCCACCCTCTTAACACTTCAAAATGGAAATTTTATTTCAACATGTGTTTGGGTGGGGATACTCACGCCATAGGAGTGAGCCAATATGCCTTGGTGGGACAATTCTGGGCTGTGAAATACATCTTGGCACAGTTGCTCAAGTAGTAACTCTCTCATTAACACACTTTTATTTGCCTTCCTCCCTTCACTGCTTGGCTTCCCAGAGATGCATTGTGCCTGCTGGGACCACTTCCCAAAGACAATTTGTACTCAGATTCTTTCTCAGGGTCTGCTTTGGAGGGAATCCAAAGAAACAGGCTAAATGGGTGTTTGACAGAGAAAAACTGAAAGATGTTTTATTTTAAAATATTGATCTTGTCTGATTTGCATCCAGAAGAACAGAGCTTAATAGAAAATGAGAATATTTTATGGAAGGGAGTAATAATAAGTCATGAAGAGGAATGTTTGAGGAAGGTAGCAAGATTTCCTCCCAGACTTGTTGTGATGTATATTTGATCAAGAGGTTGAAATACAACTTGGTTCTAAATTTGAGGATGATAATACAGCTTGCATCATTGATAATGATTACAATGGGAATAGCAGAAAAAATATTTTAGGGAAAACTCAAGTAATAAGTAACTGTGTATAACATGTGCAGTCCTTAGAATTTCAAGTCACATCCCCCAAATTCCCATATCATCATGTACTTTCTGATGTGATTGCTGAAAATATTCACAAAAACGTCTATAGTTACAGTTTTCTTTCTCCTTAAAAGAAGACTGAAAGCAAGAAAAGGAAACAAAGAGATCACAATGTTTCAAGAGGACTATGGTGTACGGTGTATATCTGTTTTATGTCTTCTTCAAATGTCTTCAAAAGATAATATCAAAATCCTTATTACAGAATAACACCTGCTGTATACTTTGTGACAAGGACATGTTAGAGGACATATTTTGACAAGGACATGTTTTTTTCTGGTAAGTATCTTACCTGGATCCTCTTGGCATTGATTTTCTCATTAAGCTAGTTAATTTTTGAAGATGATGATAGTTTATATCTTATATCATATTTTTATTTTTTTAAATTTTTTAAAATTTATATAGATATATTTATTGGTACATTTTAGGTATAAAATACATTTACATTTATCATTGGGTGTTTGTACCAGAACATGATGTATCTTGGTTCTTATTTTTTCTTCCATTCCCTATGCACCCTTCACTCCCTCCACCCTTCCCTATATACACAGAATTTGATTCCATTTTTTTTTCTTTTTCATAATTTTTCCTTTCCCTTCTTCCCTTTCCCCTTCCCCTCCCACCATCCCCAAACACTTGGACCTTTCCTTATTTCAAATTATCAATTATTCATTCTAATCTTTTTCATCCTTATTTACACTTTCAATTTCTCACACTAGAGAAACTATTTGTTATTTACACATGTGTGTCCTATTTATTTCACTTAAGAGTATGGCCTCAATATGCTTCCATTTAGCTATAAATGTCTCTAGTTTCTCATTCTTTATGGCTGAGTAGTACTCCATTTTATTAAAAAAAACACATCTTTATCCAGTTTCCAGTCGATGGGCACTTGGGCTGTTTCCAAGTTTTAGCTATTACAAACTGTGTCACTATAAACATAGGTGCACATATATCTCTGTGGTATGGTTCTTTGAATTCTTTGGGGAAGATTTCCAGTGGGGGAATAGCTGGGTCATATGGGACCTGTAGTCCTAGTTCTTTGAGGCATTTCCATACTGATTTCCACAGTGGTTGCACCAATCTACATTCCCACCAACAATGGAGAAGGGTTCCTTTCTCTCCACACCCCTGCCAGGATTTGTTATTGGTTGATTTCTTGATAGCAGCCATTCTTTGTGGGGTGAGGTGGAATCTCAGTGTTGTTTTCATCTGCATCTCTCAAATGACCAGTGATGTTGAACATTTTTTCATATATTTATTTACTGTTTTTACTTCTTTGTCTGAGAAATGTCTGTTCATTTCAGATGCCCATTTTTTAATTGAGTCTTTGAATTTGGGAGGTCTGATTTTTTTCAGTTCTTTGTATATTCTCAATAGTAGACCTTTTTCTGAGGTAGAGCTGCTAAATATTTCTTCCCACATTGTAGGCTGTCTCTTATCTCTGTTGGTAGTTCCTCTTGTAGTGCAGAAGCTTTTTAATATGATGAGATCCCAGTTGTTGATTCTTTGTGCTAGCTCCCGTGCTACTGAAGATTTGTTCATAAAGTCTTTTCCTATGCCAATGTCATCAAGAGTTCTACCTAACTTATCTTCCAGCAAGTTTAGTTTTTCTGACTTAATATTTAGATCTTTAATCCATTTTGGTCTTAGTTTAGTGCGTGGTGATAGGTATAGGTCTAGTTTTAATCTCTGACAGGTAGAAATCCAGTTTTTCCAACACCATTTATTAAATAGGCTATCTTTCCTCCAATGAGGATGGTTGGCTCCTTTGTCAAAGATGAGGTGGCTGAGGATGTCTGGAGTTGTTTCTGCATCTTCTAATCTATTCCACTGATCTTCAGGTCTGTTTCTTTGCCAGTACCATGCTGTTTTTATCACAATAGCTTTGTAGTATAGTTTGAAGTTGGGGATTGTGATACCCCCAGCCATGTCTCTGTTGCCTAGAATTTCTTTTGCTATTCTAGGTTTCTTCTGCTTCCAAATGAATTTTTGAATTGTTTTCTCTAGTTCTGTGAAGCATATTGTTGGAATTTCAATTGGCATTGCATTGAATCTATATAGTAGTTTTGGAAGTATGGCCATTTTCACTATATTGGTTCTTCCTACTCAGGAACAAGGGATATCTTTCCATTTTCTTATATACTCTTTGATCTCCTTCAGAGCGCTGTAGTTTTCAATGTCTTTTGCTTCCTTTATGTTGATTCCTAGATATTTCATTTTTTTAGATGCTGTTGTAAAAGGAGTTATTTCCTGAATTTCTCTCTCAATGGGTCTGCTATTTGTGTATAAGAAGGCTATTGTTTTTTGAGTGTTGACCTTATATGCAGCTACTCTACTGAATCTGTCAGTTAGGTCTAGAAGACTTTTGACTGAGTGTTTTGGGTCTTCTATGTAAAGTATCATATCATCAGCAAATAATGACAGTTTCACTTCTTCCTTTCTTATTTTTATTCCTTTTATTTCTTTCTCTTTTCTAATTGCTATGGCTAATGTTTCCAGAATGATACTGAACAGGAGTGGTGATAGTGGGCATCCTTGCCTTGTTCCTTATTTTAGTGTGAAAGTTTTAAGGTTTTGACCATTTAGTATGATGTTGGTTGTTGGTTTTTCATACATAGCCTTAATCTGGTTGAGATAAAGCCCTTCTATTCCAATTTTCAGTAGCGTTCTTATCATGAATGAGTGTTGGATTTTGTCAAATGCTTTTCCTGCATCTATTGAGATGATCATGTGGATTTTGTCCTTGATTCTGTTAAAATAGTGTATTACATTTATTGATTTATGGATGTTGAACCATCCTTGCATCCCTCGGATAAATCTGACTTGGTCAGGGTGATCTTCTTGATGACCCTCTGTACTCTGTTTGCCAGTATCTTGTTGAGGATTTTTGCTTCTATGTTCATTAGGGAGATTGGTCTGTAGTTCTCTTGTTGGGTTGTGTCTTTCCCTGATTTTGGAATCAAAGTAACACTTGCTTCCAGGAATGAATTTGGAAGTCTTGCTTCCCTTTCAATTTCCTTGATGAGTTTAAAGAGTAATGGCTTTAGTTCTTCTTTAAATGTCTTGTAGAATTCAGTAGTGAAGCCATCAGGACCTGGGCTTTTCTTTGTTGGTAACTTTTTTATTACATTTTCTATTTCACTCATTTTTAATGGGGTGTTTAGAATTTCTATATCTTCATTTAATTTTTGCAATTCATATGTACCAAGAAATCTGTCCATTTCTTCTGTGTTTTCCATTTTATTAGAGTACAGGTTCTCAAAGTAGATATTGACAATTCTCTGAATTTCTGCTGGATTTGTTGTGGCTTCCCCTTTTTCATTCTTAATTGCATGGATTTGAGCCATTTCTTTCCTTTTTTTGATTAGGTTGGCTAAAAGTTTATCAATTTTATTTATTCTTTCATAAAACCAACTCTTTGATTCATTGATTTTTTGTATCATTCTCTTAGTCTCCATCGCATTGATTTCTGCTCAGATCTTTATAATTTCCTTTCTTGTATGAGCTTTGGGTTTGTTATGCTCTTCATTTTCTAGGAGCTTGAGGTTCTGCATTAGGTTATTTAACTGACTTTTCTCTGTTGTCCTAATATGGGTATTCACTGCTATGAATTTTCCACATAGAACTACTTTCATTGTATCCCACAGGTTCCTGTATGTTGTACTGGCATTATCATTTACTTGTAGAAACTGTCTAATTTTTTCTTTAATTTCCTCTGTCACCCATTGGTTGTTCAGGAGGGTGTTGGTGAATTTCCATGTGTTTGTGGGAGTTTTGTGGTTTCTTATGTTATTGATCTCCAATTGTATTGCACTATGGTCTGATAATATACAGTTATAACTTTGATTCTTGTACCTTTAGTCCTATGAGCTAGGCTGTGATCTCTTTTTGCGAATGACCCATGTACAGCTGAAAAGAATGTGTGTTCTGATTTTGCGGGGTGGAACACTCTGTAAACATCTATTAAGTCCATTTGTTCAATAGCTTCTCTCAGTTCTAGAATTTCACTGTTAATTTTTTTTCTAGTTGATCTGTCTGTTTGTGATAGAGGGGTATTGAGGTCTCCCACTACAATTGTATTAGTGCTTATTTGGTTTTCCATGTCCATTAATATTTGTTTTGTATAGTTGGGGGCATTCATATTTGGTGCATATATATTTAGGATTGTCTTCTCTTCCTCTTGGCTTGTTCCTTTCACAAGGAAGTAGTGACCATCTTTGTCTCACTTAATTAGTTTTGGTTTGAAATCTACTTTGTCTGCAAATAAGATTGCTGTGCCTATTTTTTCTGGGTTCATGTCACATGGAGAACTGTTTTCCATCCTTTTACTTTCAGTCTATGGATTTCCTTTTGAGTTAGGTGTGTTTCTTGTATACAGCATATTGCTGGGTTTTGCTTCTTAATCCATTCTGTCAGTCTGTTTCTTTTGATTGATGAATTGAGGCCATTAACATTGAGAGCTATAATTGAGAGCTATTGACTCATCCTTGTCATGATGTTTTACAGTTGTTGGCTCTTTTATTTCTTATTTTCCCCCCTTTTGCTTTAGTGTCTTACCTTATGTGGTGCCTTCTCTCTGCTGGGCCTCATAGATTTGTAACCTTCATTGTATTTTTCTAGGATTTTGCTTAAAATTGTTTGGAGGGCCGGTTTAGTGTTCATGAAATTTTTCAGGTGTTCTTTGTCATGGATGTATCCAATTTCCCCATTGATTTTGAAAGATAATTTTGCCAGACACAACAGTCTAGGTTGGAAGTTATTTTCTTTTAGGGCTTGAAATACTTCACTCCAGGCTCTCCTTCATTTGAGGGTTTGTGTTGAAAAAATCTGTCATGATTCTGATGGGCTTTCCTTTGTAGGTGATTTGTTTCTTTTCTCTAACTGCTTGTAGAATTTTGTTCCTCTGTTGGGTTTCTGGGATCTTGACTATTATATGTCTAGGTGTAGATTTTTTTTGGTCATGGTTGGTTGGAGTTCTATATGCCTCACTTCTCTGTATGTCCAATTCTCTACCTCTGTCTGGGAAGTTTTCTACTATTACTTCTGTGAACAATTTTTTTATGTCAGTTGCTCTTTCTCCTGTTTTTTCATGGACTCCTATGAGTCTTATGTTATTCTTCTTTCATCGTCTAGCAGCTGTTGGATTGATTTCTCATGGTCCCTTACTATCTTTAAGAAATCTCTGTTTTCATGGTCCTTAACCACTATCCTGTCTTCTATATCTGATATTCTGTCTTCAGATTCTCTTATTCTGCTCTGCATGCTTTCAATGGAGTTTTAAAGCTCCTGGATATCTGTTTGAATCTGTTTTATAGATTCCATTTCTTTCTTATGTTGAGTGATCATATTTTCCATTGCTTTCTTATGCTGGGCATTCATGGCTTCCAGCAAGTTTCTGTTCTCATCTATTTTCTTATCTGTTTCTGCTCTAGAGCTTCTAATCATATTTTCACTCTGCTCACCATGTCTGTATTTATCTGGGAGATTATTTCTGTTTTGAAATTTTCTAGAGCCTCATGCATCTGCTTTGTTATTTCCTGTGCTATCAGTTCAGGGTGTCCAAGTTGTTGCTTTTCAGACTTTTCTACCTCATTTCCCCCAGAATTTCCTTTTCTTGGCATGGAAGCCTGAGTTTGTGCCTTGCTTAAGTGTCTTCTCAGTTTTGTTTTTTGTACTGTCCTTGGTTTAATTCCTGGGTTGATATTTCACAATTGCTTAATGTAGGTACCTTTGTTGCTTGTGTTTGAAACCCTTGTGGAATGATTGTCTTCCAGATATAGCTTGTGTATGGGTTTTGAGACTCTAATGACTCTGAAGCTATTTTATTTTTCTTATACCAGGAAGGAAAACTAATTAGATCGATTACAATATGTTAGCCCAAATGACATAGTCAGCAATACCACAGCATCAAGCACAGCTTAGAAAATGACAATTTGTGGTAGTTATTAATCTATCACTTTTAACTATGTGAGTTAAATTAAAAATGAGGACCAACCTAACATAAGTTTATAATAAATAAACTCTTCAATGTAGCATCTTTCTCCTTCAGGGTGGAGACTTAAAAGGAGTTGGGGAGGGAGGGACAGGTAGAAAGATCAGGTAAGATTAGCGGTGAGGCCAGAAGAGACAGAAATATCACACAAACTCTAAGAAGTTGTTAAAGCCAAGAGAAAAAGGCAGAATGAAAGAAAAAAAGATGTGAATAGAATCATCTAACAGCAACAGGGAGGCTAGATACCGAATTTACTTTCCTTTAAACCTAATGATAATCAAGAGAAGGAAAAAGAGAAGAAAAAAAAATACAGGAGAAATCCAAATTCAGTCCTGAAAGGAACAAATGGGGAGATGAGGAACAGTGTGGGACAGCAAGAGAATGAGTGAGAGAGAAAGAAAGAAAAGATAACAGAAGGAAAAGAAAGAAAAGCAAAGCTTTGCAGGGTAGAAAAAAAGTAAAAATTAAGAATTAAAAATAAGAGAAAAAAATTCTTTTTTTCTTTTTTGCAAATAGCAATAGAAATTATGGGGCTCCTTCAGGGTATGTCTCTGCTGTCACAGTAGGCAACGTAGGAATCCCTGTGCATATACCAGTCAATGAGTCTCAGCAAGCCAGCAGCAGACCAAGTACAGTGGTCTGATGTGCCTTTATTGTACGGAGATTCTCTTTACTTTTCTGCTGAGCTTCAGTTTTCATCGAGGAGCCTGAGAGGTCCTCTTTCTGTTGCTAACTTCTGCTCTATCTTGTGGTGCTCAGGACAGGGGTCTTTATAATCTCCTGTGCCTCTGTAGTGTGGGACCAGGTAGCAGAAAAGCCAGAAGGTAGGCGGGGCACGGGGGAGGGGGGACGGGACTGGCTTTTGGAGGGGCCAGCATGGTTAAGCGGACCTCACCGTGCCGTGGGCGCGGCCCGGGACAGCCGCGGAGCTTCAAGGTGCTTGTCTCTCCTTGCTGGTCGCAGCTTAGAGCTATATCATATTTTTAAACTCTTTCTCTACTTAAACTTCTTACAAAGCAGGTACTGTGCCACTGAGCTAAATCCCTGGCCCACAACTTTATTTTTTATTAGTAAGGGTTTGTGATACATAATGAATACATTCATCATGGGGAATTGATATATATATATATAATATATCTTAATCCTTTTTACTTCCCCCTCCCATCCACTCTATTAGTTCTATTTTGGATTAGACAGATGATTACCTTCTGGAGCCATCATAGTAAGTGTATAACCAAGAACATTTAGGTCTGAGTTCAAAGTAATAAGTTGAGCTAGGTGAGGACAGGATGACAACAGAGAAATGGAAGTGATTTTTTCCAACCAACCCCTCTCGCCATCTGACATGCAGAATTCTATCCAGCTTTCACAGCTGAGGCATTGCTAATTGTTGAATTTACATTAAGATTGTAAGCTCTGACAAGCCTGAAATTCATGTTGGTTCATTTCCTCTGCCTTATTCCACAAATAGTATCTCTAGTCCCAAATACTAAGGCCAAGGAGAGGAGTTCTCTGAATGAGGCAGAACTATGGCCTTTTTCTTAGTAGCAAAAGATATTTTTGAGAGGAGTAAAAACAATTCTAGAAGTCAGAAAATATTCCCAATGGCAATACGTTTTCTGTGTCATTGTAGACCAAATCACTTCACATCCTGCATAGGAGCAACTAAATTTTTTCATATCAGGGCAATTTGGACAGAGAAAGAGCACATTCTTTGGGGGAAATTTTGAGCATTTCCTTCTAGTTTCTTTCTGTTCTAGCTACCACTCAGAGATAGTGACTATGTGGAAGGTCAGTCTATGTTTAAATCTACCGTGATTTGATGCAATAGTCAAGCCTTTGTTCACAATTCATCATGTGATAATAGAAAAAAACAGTTCCAAGAATAAATGAATATTTTTTGAGAGTAAGTTTTTATGGTTCACTTTTTATAGTGAATATCATTCCAAGCTAATCTTTAGATAGTTAACTGATGGTTGAATATTAACAGAAATAAATCTCTTTCTGAGACAGTGTCACAGACTTTAAAAAAATTAATAGGCAGTATTTAGAATAGTTTTAGTTTAACACAGAAATTCAACAGATAGTGCAGAAAGTTTGATATTCCCTTGTCTCACCCTTAGTTTCCTTTTACAATAACATGTTACATTAGTGTGGTACATTTATCATAATAAGGGAACCAGTATTGATATATTGCTATTAACTGATCATTAATTAAAAGTTCATTTTGTATTGAACAGTTCTGTAGATTTTGAAAATATATACTGTCTTTACTGGGGTTCGCTACAGCAACAAATTTTATATACTATTATATATGCATATGTATATAATATTATATAGATAGATAGATGGATTTACAAGGTAGGCTTACAGTGGTTGCCTGAAGAGTGAGGTGTGGAAGAATGCAAAAGAGATGTCTTCACACTGGAGATCCAAAGGTTCCAGTCAATAGTTGAAGGCCTGGAGCTCTCTGCAGAGTCCTGTGCAAGTTCATATCAGAGTGCTGAAGAGCGCTGTGTTGGGAGGCTGAAGAGTCTGCACTGGAAGCCTGGAGACAGATATCCAAAGGTGGTGTTGAAGACTGGAGCTCCTACAGTGAGACTTCCTTCCTCTTTCCCCCTCTTATTCTATTCAGGCTAAAATCTATTAATTGGTGCCACCCATACCCAGGGCAGGTCTTCTCTCTTCAGGAGATCAATCCTCCACACACATGAAGAATTATGCTAAACCAATCTGTTAGGCACTTTTATTCAAGTTGATAGTGTAGTTAAGTATCACAACCCTTCCCTTGTCAATTTGACAACCAGACACACACTTAGTCTCCAGATACAATAGCAAGTTCAGGGCCCGGTATTTGCCTCAGTGGTTCCACTGCCTGCCTTGCAAGTGCAAGGTCCCGAGTTCAATCTCGATACCAAAAAAAACCCACCAAAAAACACTACCCTACATACTAATGGAAGCACGCTGATTCCCTCTCCAGAATAGAAGGAAAAGTTTCTATTGGTGATGCTCACTTGTAACATTTCATAACTTAAAAATTATAATATAGATTTAACAATATTTAAAAACCAATACACACACACACACACACACACACACACACACATATATATATATATTGGTACTAGGGATCAAACTCAGGACCTTGTGCTTACAGGGCAGGCAGCAGAACCACTGAGCTAAATCCCCAGCCCCATTTAAAGACCAATATTAAGTTTATCAATATTATGTTACAAAGGAGGGAAATAAAGATACATGCTTAATATATGTGTATATATACACATGCATATTAACAAACTAGGAGAGAACATTTACAATCCTTGTGTCTGTAACTGGTCACATGTTCTTAGCTGGTATTATAACTACCTTTTTCTACTACCTATTTTGTTTACTCTTGCCCTTCAGCAAATGCATCAGCAAGTCTTGGTTCTTTTGTTGGTGGGGTGACCCATACTTTCATTCCTAAAGGTTTTAGGCCACTTATCTTCCTGTCTGGATTGGGGTGTTATAGTTTTCCACTCACCTGAATAAGAATATATAGTAATAGTAAATGGTGCCGTAAGGGATCTCCTGTACTCTAAGTGTATTCTTCCTTTCCTTCATTGTGGAGTAATAGCCCAATTTCCCCCAATAGTCTAAATCAATCACCCCTGCCAATACTATAACTCCCTTTTTATCTTGTTTACTCAGAGGCTTGAGGAACCTAAAATTGATCAGGGGAAAGTCTTAGTTTCCAGTTCAATGTAATCATTTTTGTGTTTCCCAGTACAAGCTAGCCTGCCTCTAGAACTAAGATTTCTAGGGCAACAGTGGATAAGGTCTTGGAAATAGGAAGCAAAAACTTTGCTAGTGGATCACTAGGTGTAATGGTGAGTGGTACCATTTCCACTTCCACTTCTTGATTCCTGCACCCATTAGTCCTGCCTATGAGAGACACAGTAAATACTGGTAAACACTGACTCAAAGCATATGCATACTTTTGAAGAAACTTGACCCAGCCCTACAAGGTATTGTCACCTAGTGGGCACTATAACTTCATCTTTAAAAAGGCCATTCCATCTCTCTACCTAACCAACTTTTTGGATGGTGAGGAACATGTTAAGATCAGTGAATTGCATGAGCACGAGCCCATTGGGTCACATCTTTAGCTGTGAAATGTGCTCCTTTTTCAGAAGCAATGCTATGAAATGTGTGGAATACCATGACAGTGGATAGGGCATTCTGCAACTCCTTGGATGGTAGTTTTGGCAGAAGTATTATGTGCAAGGAAGGCAAAGTCATAGCCAGTGTAAGTATCTATACGGTAAGGGCAAAACACTGCCCTTTTCATTATGGAAGTAGTCTACTATAATCAACCTGGCACCAGGAGGCAGGGAATGGTCCCATGTTGGGGACTCAGTGTTGGTCTCTGCTGCTTGCATATTGGGCATTGAGCAGTGGCTATATTCAGATCAGGCTTGGTGAGTAAAAATCCATTTTGCTAAGCCCACCCACAACCACTATTCCTGCCACCATGGCCACTTCATCATTAACCACCAAAGAGTGGAGTGTGCCATATAATTAGATGACAGAGGAATAGAAGACTAGGACTGGATTTGTAGACAGCTCTGCACGTTATGCAGTGCCGTTTGAAAGTGGACATCTGCAACGCTATAGCCCATTCCCAGGACATCCCTGAAGGTCAGTGAAAGAAAATTTTCATAGTGGAGAGAACTTTGGGCAGTACACCTGGTCATATATTTTCCCTGGAAGAAAAATTGGCTAGATATACAACTATATACTGATTCACGGGCTGTGGTCAATGGTCTTGTCAGATGTTCAGGGATTTGGAAGAAACTTGATTAGAAAATTGGTGACAAAGATATTTAGCGAAGAGGTATGTGGACAGGCCTTTCCATATGGACAAATGATGTAAAGATATTTGTATCCATGTATCCTCACCAAGTGACCTCAAGAGGGGAGAACTTTAACAATCAAGTGGATAGGACAACCCATTCTGTGGTTAGCAGTAATCTTTTACTTTAGCTACCTCTGCATTTACCCAATAGGATCATGAAAAGCAGCCATTAAAATAGATGAGCTGAGAAACATGCTGGAAGCCATGAATGCCCAGCATAAGAAAGAAATGGAAACCATGATGGCCCAACATAAGAAAGAAATGGAATCCATGAAACAGATTCAAACAGATATCTAGGAGATTAAAAAGTCCATTGAAAGCATGCACACCAGATTAAGGGAATGTGAAGATAGAATATCAGATATAGAAGACAGGATTGTGATTAATGACCATGAAAACAGAGATTTCTTTTGTTTTATAAAATATTCTTTTATTGGTACATTTTAGGTGTACAATATAATGACATTCATCATTGGAGATAGGGACATTTACATACTCTCTTGGTTCTTATTTTTCCCCATTGTCCTGCCCTCCCTTCAACCCCTCCATCCCTCCTTATTCACAAAGACTTTGTTTCCATTTTTACATTTTCTCATATTAATTCCACTCCCTTCTTTCCTTTCCCCTGCCCCTCCCACTTCTGCCTCCCATTTTCCCCTTTTCTTCCTATTTCACATTATCTATTGTATCTTTTAGACCTTATTCACACTTTCAGTTTCTCACACTAGGGAACCTATTTGGTATTTACATATGTGTGACCTGTTTATTTCACTTAAGAGTATTGCCTCAATGTGCATCCATTTAGCACTAAATGTCTCTAAGTTCTCATTTTTGATGGCTGAGTAGTACTCCATTTTATTAAAAAAAAACACATTTTCTTGATCCAGTCTCCAGTTGATGGGCATTTGGGCTCTTTCCAAGTTTACCTATTACAAACTGTGCTGTTATGAACATGGGTGCACATGTATCACTGTGGTATGATTCTTTTAATTCTTTGAGGAAGATACCCAGCAGGGGAATAGCTGACTCAAATGGGACTTCTAACCCTAGTTCTTTGAGGTATCTCCATACTGATTTCCACAGTGGTTGCACCAATCAACACTTCCACCAGCAGTGGAGCAGGCTTCCTCTTTCCCCACACCCCCACCAGCATTTGTTGTTGGTTGATTTCATGATAGCAGCCATTCTTTCTGGAGTAAGTTGGAATCTCAGCGTTGTTTTCATTTGCATCTCTTCAATGACCAGTGATGTTGAACATTTTTTCATATGTGTATTTGCTATGTCACTTCTTTGTGTGAGAAATGTCTGTTCATTTCAGATGCCCATTTTTGGATTGGGTCTTTAAATTTGGGAGGTATGATTTCTTTAAGTTCTTTATGGATTTGAGATAATAGATCTTTGTCTGAGGGACCGCTGGTGACAATTTTTTCCCACATTGTGGGTTGTCTCATCACACTGCTGGTGGTTTCCCTTGCTGTGCAGAAGCTTTTTAGTAAAAAGAGATCCCACTTGTTGATTGTTTGTGCTAGTTCACAGGCAACTGAGGTTTTGTTCATAAAATCTTTTCCTACCCCAATGTCTTGAAGAGTTCTACCTAACCTCTGTTCCAGCTGGTTCAACATTTCTGTTTTTATATTTAGATCTTTAATCCATTTTGATTTTAAGTTAGTGCATGGTGAGAGATATAGGTCTAGTTTTAGTCTTTGGCAAGTTGAAACCCAATTTCTCCCGTACCATTTATTAAAGAGACTATCTTTCCTCCAGCAGGGGAGTTTGGCTCCTTTGTCAAAGATGAGGTGGCTGAGTGTGTCTGGAGTTGTTTCTGCATCTTCAAATCTGTTCCACTGGTCTTCAGGTCTGTTTCTTTGCCAGAACCAAGCTGTTTTTATCACAGTATCTTTGTAGTATAGTTTCAAGGAGGGGGTTGTAATAGCCACTGCCATGTCTCTGTTACCTAGAATTGGATTTGCTATTCTGGGTCTCTTCTTGTTCCAAATGAATTTTTGGATTGTATTCTCAAGGTTCTTGAAGTATGCTGCTGGGATTTCAATTGTGATTGCATTGAATCTATATAGCAATTTTGGATGTTTAGCCAGTTTCACTAAGTTGATCCTTCCTACCCGGGAGCAAGGGATGTCTTTCCATTTTCTGATATCCCCTTCAATATCTTTTTTCAAAGAGGTATAATTTTCAGAGAAGAGGTCTTTGATTTCTTTTGTTAGGGTGACTCCTAGGTATTTCAGTTTTTTGGACTCTATTTTGAAAGGAATTGTTTGCCCTATTGCTGCCTCAGTGACTGTTGTTCATGTAGAGGAAAGCTATTGATTTTTGTGTATTGATCTTGTATCCAGCTACTTTACTGAATTTGGTTAATAAGTCTAGAAGACTTTTGGTGGAGTTCTTGGGGTCCTCTATGTAGAGTATCATGTCATCTGCAAATAATGAAATTTGATTTCTTCATTTCCTATCTTTATAACGTTTATTTCTTTCTATTGTCTAATTGCTGTGGCTAATGTTTCCAAAACAATATTGAACAAGAGTGGTAATAGTGGACATCCTTGTCTTGTTCCTGATTTTAGTGTGAAGGATTTCAGGTTTTGACCATTTAGTATGATATTGGCTGTTGGTTTTTCATAGATGGCTTTTATCAGATTGAGGTAGAGACCATCTATTCCAATTTTTTGTAGGGTTTTTATCATAAATGCATGTTGGATTTTGTCAAATGCCTTTTCTGCATCTATTGAGATGATCATATGATTTTGCTCCTTGGCTCCCTTGATATAGTGTATTACATTGATTGATTTGCATATGATGAACCATCCCTGCATCCCTGGGATGAATCCCACTTGGTCAGGGTATATGATCTTCTTGATGAACTTTTGCATTCTGTTTGCCAGAATTTTATTCAGGATTTTTCGCATCTATGTTCATTAGTGAGATTGGCCTATAGTTTTCTTTTTCAGTTGGGTTTTTCTCTGCTTTGGGGATCAAGGTGATATTTGCTTCCAGGAATGAATTTGGGAGTATTGCTTCCCTTTCAATTTCATTGAAGTGTTTAAACAGTAGTGGCAGTAGTTCCTCTCTAAATGTCTTGTAGAATTGAGCAGTGAAGCATCAGGGCCCGGGCTTTTCTTAGTTGATAAGTTTTTAATTACATTTTCAATTTCATTGATTGATATTGGGTTGTTTAGAATTTTTAGGTCTTCTTTGTTCAACTTTGGTAATTCATATGTATCTAGGAATCTGTCCATTTCTTCTGTGTTTTCCATCTCATTGATGTATAGGTTCTGGAAGTAGGTATTGATGATCCTCTGGGTTTCTGCTGGGTTTGTTGTGATTTCACCCTTTTCATTCCTAATTGCATGGATTTGGGCTTTTTCTTTCCTTTTTCTGATAAGGTTGCCTAAGGGTTTGTCAATTTTGTTGATTCTTTCCAAGAACCAACTCTTGGCTTCATTGATTTTTTTGTATTGTTTTCTTAGTCTCCATTGCATTGATTTCTGCCCTGATCTTTATAATTTCCTCCCTTATATGAGCTTTAGGTTTTTCCTGCTCTTTTCATTCTAGAAGCTTGAGGTTCAGCGTCAGCTTATTTAATTGGGCATGCTATGTTTTCCTAATATGATTATTCACTGCTATGAATTTCCCTCGTAAGACTGCTTTCAGTGTGTCCCATAGATTTCAATATGTTGTATTGTCATTTTCATTTATTTGAAGAAACTGTTTGATTTCTTCTTTAATTTCCTCTGTGACCCATTGGTTATTCAGAAGTGTGTTGTTCAATTTCTATGTGTTTATGAAATTTTTGCAATTTCTTTTGCTGTTGATCTCCAATTTCATTGCACTATGGTCTGATAATATACAGGCAATAACTTCATTTCCTTTGCATTTACCTAAATATTTTCCATGAGTGAATATGTGGTCTATTTTGGAGACTGAACCATGTACAGCCAAAAAGAATGTGTATTCTGATTTTGTGGGGTGAAACACTCTGTAAACATCTATTAGGTTCATAAGTTCAATAGTTTGATTGAGTTCTAATATTTCATTGCTTGTTTTTTGTCTAGTCGATCTATCTATTTGTGACAATGGGGTATTGAGGTCCCCCACTACTATTGTATTAGTGCTTATATGGTCTTTCATGTCCATTAGTATTTGTTTTATATAGTTGGGTGCACTAGTGCTTGGTGCATAGATATTTATGATTGTCATGTCTTCCACTGAGATTGTTCCCTTTACAAGGATGTAGTGTCCTTCTTTGTCTCTCTTAATCAGTGTGGGTTTGAAATCCACTTGTTCTGCATAGAGGATAGCTACTCCTGCTTTTTTCGCGGTTCCTGTCACATGGAGTATTGTTTTTCACCCTTTAACTTTCAGTCTATGAGTTTCTTTTTGAATTAAGTGTGTTCCCTGTATCTAAGATATTGTTGGATCTTGCTTCTTGACCTGTTCTGCCATTCCATTTCTTTTGATGTGTGAGTTGAGACCATTAACATTGATGGTTATAACTGAAATGTATTGACTTATCATTGCCATGACTTTTTCTTTTTGTTGGGTTTTCCCTCTTTACATTTAATTTCTTGTAGTGTCCAGTGGATTCATTGTGCTGGGGTTCCTGGGGTTGTGATCCTCATTGTCTTTTCCTAGGATTTTGTCTAAAATTTTTTGGAGTGCTGGTTTGGTATTCATGAAGTTCCTAAGGTGCTCTTTGTCATGAAAGTATCTCATTTCACCACCAATTTTGAAAGATAGTTTTGCAGGGTACATCAATATGGGTTGGAGGCTGTTTTCCTTTAGGGTTTGAAACACATCACTCCAAGCTCTTCTTGCCTTGAGGATTTGCACTGAGAAGTCTGCTGTGATTCTGATGGGCTTTCCTTTGTATATGATTTGTTCCTTTTCTCTAATTACTTGTAGAATTTTGTTCTTCTGTTTGGTTTCTGGAATCTTAACAATTTTATGCCTATGTGTAGTTTTTTTATCAAGGCTAGCTGGAGTCCTATATGCATCGCGTATCTGTATGTGAAATTCTTTTCCCTGCTTGGGAAGTTTTCTACCATCACTTCTGTAAACAGTTTTTTTTAATGTCATGTGCACTCAATCCTGTTTCTTCATTGACTCCAATCAGTCTTATGTTGTTTTTCTTTGCATCATCTAGCAGCTGCTGGATTGATTTCTGGTGGTCCCTTACAATTTTAAAGAATTTTTTCTTTTCCTGGTCATTAATTGCAATCTTATCTTCTATATCAGAAATTTTGTCTTCACATTGGCTCATTCTGCTGCATAGACTTTCAATGGAGTTTTTAATCTCTTGGAAATCTGTTTGGATCTGTTTTATGGATTCAATTTGTTTCCTATGTTGGCATTCCATCATATTCTTCAGCTTCTCTATTTTTTTTATCTGTATCCTCTTTAGATTTATTAATCATGTCTTGCACTCTGGGCACAATCCATGCTGTTATGAGAGAAATTATTTCTGATTTCATTTTTTCCAGACCCTCTTTCATTGCTAGTTCAGGGAGTCCAGGTGGTTGACTATCAGAGTGTTCCATCTCATTTCCCTTTGGGGTTGGTGTAGGTGATCTGCAAGTCTGTTTCTGTTGCTTGTTTTCCTGTTTTCTCATTTTGACGTGTGTGTGTAGGGGTAGGGTTCATGTGTGTTCCTGGCGCCCATGCGACTCACCTCTTCTGGGCTCAGAGCCATGACACAAATACCTGGAAGCTTCCTCTATGCTGGGAGCTGCAGCATGCATACCCGGAAGCCTCCTCCTGCCTGGGAGCTGTGGCATGCTGAAAACAGAGCTTTTTCAAAAATAGTAAAGGAACAAGGAAATCAATCCAGAGGGTGCTAGATGATGCAGAGAAGAATAACGTAAGACTGATAGAAGTCCACAAAAAAGCAGGAGAAAGTACAATTGACATAAAAAAAGCTATTCCCAGAAGTAATAGTAGAAAACTTCCCAGACAGAGGTGGAGAATTGGACATACAGATAAGTGAGGCATATAGAACTCCAAGTGGCCATGATCAAAAAAAATCTACACCTAGACACATAATAGTCAAGATCCCAGAAACCCAACAGAAGAACAAAATCCTACAAGAAGTTAGAGAAAAGAAACAAATTACCTACAAAGGAAAGTCCATCAGAATCACAGCAAACTTCTCAACACAAACCCTCAAATTAAGGAGATCCTGGACAAGTATTTTAAGCCCTCAAAGAAAATACATTCCAACCCAGAGTGTTGTATCCTGCAAAATTGCCTTTCAAGATAGATGGGGAAATTAGATACTTCCATGACAATGAAGACCTGAGAAATTTCATGAATACCAAACCAGCACTCCGAACAATTCTAAGCAATATCCTAGAAAAAGACAATGAAAGTCACAACTCCATGAGGCCCAACAGAGAAAAGCCACCAGGCAAAGGAAGAAACAAAAGGGAAAGGGGAAAAAATAAAAAATAGAAGAGCCAACAACTGTAAAACATCATGACAAGGATGAGTCAATATCTATCAAATATAACCATCAATGTGAGTGGCCTAAATTCACCAATCAAAAGAAACAGACTGGCAGAATGGATTAAGAAGCAAAATCCAACAATATGCTATATACAAGAAACATACCTAATTCAAAAAGAAATTCATAGACTGAAAGTAAAAGGATGGAAAACAGTTCTCCATGTAACGGGAACCTGGAAAAAAGCAGGGGTAGCAAATTTACTCACAGACAAAATAGATTTCAAACCAAAATTAATTAAGAGAGACAAAGATGGTCATTATATCCTTGTGAAGGGAACAATCCAAGAGGAAAAGATGACAATCCTAAATATATATGCACCAAATACGAATGCCCCCAACTATACAAAACAAATATTAATGGACATGAAAAACCAAATCAGCACTAATACAGTTGTAGTGGGGGACCACAATACCCCACTGCTGTAAATAGACAGACAATCTAGACAAAAAATCAACTACAAAGTTCTAGAACTGAACCAAGCTTTTGAACAAATGGACATCATAGATGTTTACAGAGTGTTCCACCCCACAAAATCAGAATATAGATTCTTTTCAGCTGCACACAGGTCATTCTCCAAAATAAACCACATCCTAGCTCATAGGGCATGTTTAAGTAAATGCAAAAAAATTGAAGTTACCCCCTGTATATTATCAGACCATCATGCAATAAAATTGGAAATCAATAGCATAAGAAACTGCAAAACCCCCACAAACACATGGAAAGTGAATTACACCCTCCTGAAAAACCAATGGGTCACAGAGGAAATTAAAGAAGAAATTAGACAGTTTCTACAAGTAAGTGATAATGCCCATACAACATACAGGAACCTATGGGAAACATTGAAAGCCATTCTACAAGGGAAATTCATAGCAGTGAATGCCAATATTAAGAAAACAGAGTGAACTCAAATTAACAACCCCATGTGGAAGCTCAAGCTCCTAGAAAAAGAAGAGCACAACAAACCCAAAGCTCATACAAGAGAGGAAATTATAAAGATCAGAGCAGAAATAAATGCAATGGAGACTAAGAGAATGATACAGAAATGAATGAATCAAAGAGTTGGTTTTTCAGAAGAATAAATAAAACTGATAAACCTTTAGCCAACCGTATCAGAAAAAGGAAAGAAAAGGTTCAAATCCATGCAATTAAGAACAAAAAAGGTGAAGTTACAACAGATTCCGCGGATAGCCATAGGATCATCAATACCTACTTCAAGAACCTGTACTTTAATAAAACGGAAAACAGAAGAAAAGGACAGACTTCTTGATACAAACCAATTGCCAAAGTTAAATGAAGAAGATATAGAAATGTAAATACCTCAATTATAATGAGTGAAATTCAAAATGTAATAAAAAATTTACCAACAAAGAAAAGCCCAGGTCCTGATGGCTTCACTGCTGAATTCTATAAGACATTTAAAGAAGAATTTTCACAATTACTCTTTAAACTCACCAAGGAAATTGAAAGGGAAGCAAGGCTTCCAAATTCATTCCTGGAAGCAAGTGTTACTTTGTTTCCAAAATCAAGGAAAACCCAATCTAAAAAGAGAACTATAGGCCAATCTCCCTAATGAACATAGATGGAAAAATCCTCAACAAGATACTGGCAAACAGAATACAGAGGGTCATCAAGAAGATTATACACCCTGACCAAGTCACATTTATCCCAGGGATGCAAGGATGGTTCAACATATATAAATCAATAAATGTAATACACTATATTAACAGAGGCAAGGACAAGAACCTGATGATCATCTCAATAGATGCAGAAAAAGCATTAGAGAAAATCCAACACCCATTCATGATAAAAACCCTACAGAAAATTGGAATAGAAAGTTTTTGTCTCAACATGATTAAGACTATCTATGAAAAACCAACAGCCTACATCAAACTAAATGGTCAAAAATTGAAAACTTTCACACTACAATCAGGAATAAGACAAGGATGCCCACTATCACCACTCCTGTTCAATACAGTTCTGGAAACATTAGCCATAGCAATTAGAAAAGAGAAAGAAATAAAAGGAATGAAGATAAGAATGGAAGAAGTTAAATTGTCATTATTTGCTGATGATATGAAACTTTACATAGAAGACCCAAAAAACTCTGCCAAAAGACTTCTAGACTTAATTGACAGATTCAGTAGAGTAGCTGGATACAAGGTCAACACTCAAAAAACAATAGCCTTCTTATACACAAGTAACAGACTCACTGAGAGAGAAAATAGTGAAACAATTCCTTTTACAATAGCATCCAAAAAAATGAAATATCTAGGAATCAGTCTAACAAAGGAAGCAAAAGACCTCTACACTGAAAACTACAGCACTCTGAAAAAAGAGATCAAAGAGGATATAAGAAAATGGAAAAGCATCCCTTGTTCCCGGGTAGGAAGAACAAATATAGTGAAAATGGCCATATTTCCAAAACTACTATATAGATTTAATGCAATGCTGATTGAAATTCAAACAATATGTTTCAGACAACTAGAGAAAGTAATCCACGAATTCATTTGGAACCAGAAGAGACCTAGAATGGCAAAAGCAATTCTAGGCAACAGGGACATGGCAAAGGCTATCACAATCCCCAACTTGAAACTGTACTACAAAGCTGCTGTGATAAAAACAGCATGGTACTAGCAAAGAAACAGACCTGAGGATCAGTGGAATAGATTTGAAGATGCAGACACAACTCCAGACATATTCAGCCACCTCATCTTTGATAAAGGAGCCAACCACCCCCACTGGAAGAAAGATAGCCTATTTAATAAATGGTGTTGGAAAAACTGGATTTCAACCTGCCAAAGATTAAAACTAGACCTATAACCATGTACTAAACTAAGATCAAAGTGGATGAAAAATCTAAATATTAAAACAGAACACTGAACTTGCTGGGAGATAAGTTAGGTAGAACTCTTTAAGACATTAGCATAAGAAAAGACTTTATGAAAAAGCTTCAGTAGCATGGGAACTAGCAGAAAGAATCAACAACTGGGATCTCATCTTAATAAAAAGCTCCTGCACTGCAAGAGAAACAACCAACAGAGCTAAGAAACAACCTACAATCTGGGAAAAAAATTTTAGCAGCTATACCTCAGACAAAGGACTACTATCTAGAATATATAAAGAACTGAAAAAAAATCAGACCCCTCAAATTTAAAGATGCAATTCAAAAATGGGCATCTGAAATGAACAGGCATTTCTCAGACAAAGAAGTAAAAGCAGCAAATAAACATATGAAAAAATGTTGAACCTCAGTGGTCATTGGAGAGATACAGATGAAAACAACACTGAGATTCAACCTCATCCCAGAAAGAATGGCTGCTATCAAGAAATAACCAATAACAATGCTGGCAGGGTTGTGGGGAGAAAGGAACCCTTCTCCATTGTTGGTGGAAGTGCAAACTGGTGCAAGCACTGTGGAAATCAGTATGGAGATACCTCAAAAAGTAGGACTAGAGGTCCCATTTGACCCAGCTATTCCCCTGCTGGGTATCTTCCCAAAAGAATTAAAAGAAGCATACCACAGCAATATATGTACCCATGTTTATAGCAGCACAGTTTGTAATAGCTAAATCTTGGAAACAGTCCAAGTGCCCATCAACTGAAAACTGAATGAAGAAGATGTGGTTTTTTTATAAAATGGAGTACTACTCAGCCATAAAGAATGACAAACTAGATACATTTATAGCTAAATGGAAGCATATTGAGGCCATACTCTTAAGTGAAATTAATAGGACACACGTGTAAATACCAAATAGTTCCTCTAGTGTGAGAAACTGAAAGTGTAAATAAGGATTAAAATGATTAAAATGAAACATTGATAGTTTGAAATAGGAAGAAAAAGTCCAAAGGTGTAGGGGAAGTGGGAGGGGAAGGGGAAAGGAAAGAAGGGGAAGGAAAAATTATGAGAAAAGGAAAAAATAGAAACAAAGTCTTTGTAAATAGAGAAGGGTGGAGGGGGTGAAGGGAGCACAGGGAATGGGGAAAAAATAAGAACCAAGATATGTCACGTACAGGTACAAGCATCCAATGATAAATGTGAACATATTGTATACCTAAAATGTATCAATAAAAGAATTTAAGCAAATAAAAAAATGCTATGAACCTAAAAGTGCTGTTAAATATATATTTTTTCTTTCCTTTCTTCTTCTTTTTTTTTTTTTTTGAGACAGGATCTTGCTCCATAGCCTAGGCTGGCTCAAACTCATGGTCCCCCTGCTTCAGACTCCTGAATGTTGGGAGTATAGTGTGTGATGCCCTACTTGGCTCAAAAAATAAATTCTTAAAACACACATATGCACACAAAACAATATGATATGCCTCTGTGAGCGCTACCCTCCCCATTTGGCTTGGGATACTCATCCATATATTGTCACTTCTGCCCCTTTCTCTTTTGATTCTAATCTGCTTTGTCTTACCTTCACTTTCTGAGCTATGAATTCATGGATCCAAATACAAAATTTGCTACTCCTAGGTCCTCCTGGATTTGTGCCCTTTGTAAACTTGGCATGACATCTTAGTATGGTTTCTGATTTAGCCACCTTTTCTCTAAGCATTTTGTGTTAGTTCTTGCTGTCTTAATCTCCTTTCCCAAAGAATCTCATCCTTCTTCTGTACCATTAAGTTGGTCTCTGCTGCCCCAGTCAGTGACATAGGAGACTCAGGGAAAGTTGGAGGACAAAACAGACCTAATCAGGGCTGGGGAAATGGTTTTCAGCACATGCATTTTGCATCAACTGCATTTTTGAAAAGTCGGTGAAGAGAAAAATTTTTTTAAAAAGTCAAAAGTTCGGTTTGCATATAAAAAGTTATAGCTATAAAAATCTTAAGGATTATCTTGCCCAGCTCACGTTTTATAGGTGAGAGAACTGAGGCCCCAGAGAGATAAACTGATTTCCTCATTAATGTGATTCCAGGCAGTTCTCTTGACTTCAGTGTATATGCCTAGAAAAACTTTTGTATGCACTAAACATAAAACCACTAACAAGACACTTTCACTTTATTTGTTTTAGAAGAATCTGCCACTATGCATTCAAATACTTTAGTTATTATTTTCCCACGAAATAGAATTTTGGTATTTAAAACACAAAGGCCATTTACGTACCTTGGAGTGATGGGGACAGATGCTTTCCTGTTGGGCTGATTCTACAAGGGACTCAGGAATATCACTGCATCTTTAAGCCCTTCACTGATAAGTCTTTCCTTATAGTCCCAGATTGCTCCATTTACTCTCAGATGTATACCTGAGATTTGACAGAGATCAGTTAGGATCAACATTGGTTACACATCCTTACTCTAGTGCTGTATTAAGACAAACTTGCTTCTGAGCTGCAGCTAAAATTTGAGAACTCTTGGAAAATTAAGCTTTGGTGAAATTGTCCAAATGCAGCCCCAATATCAAGTGCAACTAGTGAAAGTTAAGGTAGAAGACGAGGCTGCTGGAGAATCCTAGAGAAATATCCTATTCCTCTTCCAGGCTTTCCAAAGTAGAGACGCATAAAAGAGGGCCAAATAGAGGCACACACCTATAACCCCAGCTACTTAGGAGACTGAGGCAAGAAGATTGCAAATTTGAGGGTAAGCTGCTGGCCAATTTAGTGAGACCCTGTCTCAAAATAAAACTTTAAAAAGTGTAGGGATATAGTTCAGTGGTAGAGCTCTTGCCTAGCTTGTGTAAGGCCCTGGCTTCGATCCTCAGTACTGCTAAAAATAAAATATAATATAAATGAAAAGTTACAAAATAAAAAGTTGGCCAGATGAGTCCACAGTAATACCTTATTTCTTTTGCTCAGGAGATTTAATGAGATGATGTATGGCATGTAAATGTTAAACAGGTTAACGCAAATGAGTTATTGGAGTAGCAGCAAATGGTTGTAATGGATGGAGCATGGTGTCCCAGGCATCCAGTCCTAGCTACCTTACCTGGTGGCTGGGTGAGCTGGGTCAGTTTTCTATTTTTTGAGTTTATGGTCCCTGATCTATAAAATGAGATGATACTCAGGCTGAACTGCGTACCACCCAAATTCATATGTTGAAGTTCTAACCCATTGTACCTTAGCATGTGCTTGGTATTAGGAGACAGGATCTGAATATATAATTAAGGTAAAATGAGATAATAGGGGTAAGTTCTAACTCGGTATAGTGGTGTCCTTATAAGAAGAGGCGATTAGGACCCAGACACCACATAAGGGAGCTGGCAGAAGATGGCCATCTACAAGCCAAGAAGGGAAGTTTTAGAAGAAATCTGTGCTAACGTTTTTATCTGGGACACTGGGTTTCCAGAGTTGTGAGAAAATAAATTTATTCGGTACTTTGTTATGGAAATATTTTTAAAAATTAAAATCACCTTATAAATATAAAATAATTAATAAATGACATTAGTAGCTATTGCCCCTAATCATTTTGAGACTAAAGATTTTTTGAGATTTATACAATTGGGCAGATTCAAAAAGTCTCTAGCACTTCAGTAATTATTGGGATGTTTCTTAAATTGGGTTCATTTAATAGCAAGATCTGATGGAAGCTGAGCATTTCCTAGGTATGGCCAGGCTATGTTAAATGCACACAGAAAATAAAAGGAAGTTTTTTGTTTTCTGTGTTTATGCTAATAGCTGTCTATCAGTCCAGAAAGGGGATCTAGTTCTCTCCTTGTCCCTCGGAATTCCTTCTTTAGCTGGATCAGCAGCAAATTTCTAAAAAAAAAATTTGAGCCAGGGAATGAAAGTGTGTTTGTTATTTAAGAAAAGAGAATTACCTCAGGTTTTGTAAAAGGCAGAATAGAAGCACTGAATTCTAGATGCATATTTTTATTTGTGTTGAGTAGGAGTGAATTTTTGAGCCTATGCTTTTCAATTCAGTGTTTATTTAATCAAGCCTTTGGAGAACTGGGCACTGCCCTGACAAAACATTGTGGGTGGATTGAATGCACAGAGAGCCAGCCCTTTCTTTGCAGTCGATACAACATAATTTGTGTTAGGCTGTCAGCAGCCAGGCAATCATGTATCAAGCAAGTCTGCAAGGTACAAAAGATATGTAAGGTTAAGTGGCAAGAAAAATTTCTGTACTTTTTTCATTTGGTCTGAGAAGGAGTCTTCTTAAGTCTGTAGCAAAGTAGTCATTTTCTGTTGAAAAGACTTGGAATCCATATTCAAGTTTTCACAGTACACTTTAATTTAGTAACCTCCTCTTCTTCTTTCTCTTCTTCCCCTTTTCCTAAGCCATGCTTTTCCTTTGCACAAGTTTTGTTGAGCTCTGCTTCCATCATGGGAATTGTAATGAGAACCCTGGCAAAGGGATTACCAACTTTGAGGCAAATATGAAAATAATAAATTCTTAAGTTGCTTTTGGATGCCAGTGTGATTTGTAGTTCAGTTTTTAAAAAACCCAAAAGGTTTAAAGTGCTTAGTTTGATACAATGCAAAAATTATATCACATCAGAACAAGTTATCGGTGGAGTGCTTTGATCAATCTAAGATGAAGCAATCAGATAATTTTAACTTTAATCAGATAAATTGTGTTGCTATTTTGGGGGAGGTGAAAGGTAGGTATGAAATTTAGGCTAGGTAATGATGGTAAACACTACCAAAGGAACAATTATTCTGAAGGATTATCAGGGCATTTCATTTCTATCACTTTACAGAAACAATCGTTTCGTTAGGAATTTTATCAGTAATTTGATTTTATAACTATGAATACTTCAGAAAAAATGAGTTAAAAGTGCATTCATAGAAGAAGAAACAGAACTAACATGGCTTATACAATGAGTTTCCAAGTTGTAGGTTAGGCCCAAGTGGAATATGTAGATAATAAGTAAGACTATATGTAGATAAGAGAGAGTAGCTATTGTCAATGCATGGGAGAGAGTTAAGATGGACTTTCCAGGGCCTAGACTGGGGACTTATTGTATCTGAAACCAATATTTCTGTACTTAGAAAATGTCAATCATGATTTCCTTCTTCTCCTTCCTTCAGTATCTCCTCCCATAACATCAGGAAGAACAGTCTGGTAATGTACATTTGTGGCTTTAGATGATGCACTGAACTCTGTAGACTATGTACACAATTCTTGAACCTGTTTCTGATCTTCTGGAGTTTGAAGGGGCTTTAATGATGACCAAGCTTGAAATGATAATTTAGGAAGAGCAAGCTCTGGGTCTGCTTGACAGGGTTTAGGTGTTACAAGATGGAAAGGTCAGTATCAACGATCTCTTTCTCTCTCTCTCTCTCTGTTTCTCTCTCTGTTCTCTCTCTCTCTCTCTCTCTCTCTCTCTCTCTCTCTCTCTCTCTCTCTCTCTCTCTCATGTGTGTTTGTGTGTAATGCTGCAGATGGAACCTAGGGCCTCACACTGAACTACATTCCTATCCCACTAATTCCTTTTTCATCTTTTCTTTTTGTGGTAAGAAAGTTCTGGAGATGGAATCCAGGGCCTCATGCACATTAAGCACATGCTGTACCACTGAGCTACAGCCCTAGTCCAACAGCCCCACTGTTTTTATTTCTTTTGGATTCCTGTTGACAGTGAGGTCCATTTCACTTTTGGTTGTGCACAAAGGGTATTTAGAGTTGAGTTATCTCAGATCAGTCACTACATCAATATAGAGATGCTTTGCTGAAGACTTGCTTGTGTCTTGCTAGTATATTGCCTCTTAACATACCTTCTGGTGAGCAATATGTAAAGATGCAGAGTGTGTCCATTCATTTACAAGTAACTCCAATTAACACTTGGACATAATTTTCCTATAGGAGCCCAGGGGGTTGATGTTGTTAAAGGGGAAACACTGATGAGTTTGAGATCCAATCTAGAAGATCTAGGAGGTAGATAAACAAAAAGAAGTTAATAAGAATGTACTGGAATCTTTCCACCTGAAGATATTCACCATTAACATGCTAGTGTCTCTTTATAGTCTCTTTTGTATGCATATACATTTAGATACATATACCAGCACATGCACAAGTTTACCAAAGTGTGATAATTTTAACTATTTGTCATTTTTAATGGTTGCATAATAGTCCTTTTTAAAGATGTTACCATTATTTATTTAAATACTATTCTATTGTTGGAATATCAGTTGTTTCTGGATTTCTCTTAGGGTAAACCATGTTCTGCACATTTCTATAAATAATTATGTGCTTAAATCCATTCCTACTTACTCAGGATATATTCTTAAGGAATACTGAGAACTTCTGAAATGTATTAGCTACATGTTACCTTTAAAAGTTCATCCATTCAACACATGTTTATTAATTGAGCATTTAGTTTATGCCCAGGACTGTGCTATGAAATGGAGACAAAAAGCAGTAAATGAGTCAACACAAACCATGTCCTTATAGAGACAACCATTAAATATATAAGTACAGTTAGCTGATTTGTCTATGAGTTCTATACACATATATTCAACCAACTGTGGGTCCAAAACATTAGAGAAAAATGTTGAGTAGGACTTGGTGTCACACTCCTATAATCTCAGCACTTAGGATGGTAAGGCAGGAAGATCACTGAGAGTCTGAGACCAGCCTGGGATACACAGTGAGTTCAAGACCAGCTTGGAATACCTAGTGAGAAACTGTCTCAAAAAATAAAATAAAAGTGTTGAGTTTTTACTGAACATGTACAGACTTTTTTCTTGTCATTATTGTTTAAATAATACAGTATAACAACTTTTTATATAGTGTTTACATTACGTTGTTATCTGGAGATGATTTAAAGTCTCCAAGAGGAGGTGTGAATGTTCTATGTAAACACGACACCATTTTCCATAATGGATTTAATCATAATCGGGCCTCCTGCAACTAATCCCTTGGGCTTCTTTGGGAGGACTGCATAGCTGTGTTGAATGTCACAAAAGGGTGTTCACAGGGTACTGGAGCTTCTAGGAGGAGAACCGCAGCAAAGTCTGTCAGTAAGTGTCACTGTGTCCCTGAGTCTTTGTCAATACATTCTAAAATCATTTCACTTGTTTCTCATATTGAAGCAACCAAAAACAAAGACTATGCCTTTGTTTAGACTTTTGACTAGACCTTTGGAACTCTGTACAATCCAAACTTGAGGCAAAATGTAACCTTTTATGATCCCAGTCCCACTGCACACTCAGGCTTATGAGATGCAATGTTTAGAGATTTAAATTTAATAACATGAGCAATTTGGTAAGGAATAGCTTCATCGACTCCAGTGCTAATGCCTAGATCTCTCCACACTGTGCAGGGAACCTGGCCTCCTGCCTGTCAGAATTAGTAACTTGCCCATCTTTGAGAAGACCTTTTTGGGAACTTAATTAATTCACTGTGTTTACTTTCTTCTCTTTTTCTTTTTGTTTTATACTGTTATCAGTTTGTTCAGCTTTTTTTTCCCTAGACAGTAAACAGTCCAATGGAGGATGTGCTATACTCAAATTACTGGAGACAATAAAAGCTCAGTAGACTGTAGACTAATTAGCTGAGCGAATGAATGCTGCCACTGGACTGTTTTTCTGCTACCTGTAGCATTATTAAGACTCTGGATTTATACAGGGAAAGAAAAAAATTGCCACAATTTAGTTTAAAGATTTTAGTTGAAATTATTTTTTATGCTAAAATTTGATAGCCCATCGTTCTATAAAGTAGAATAAGTGCTCAATGAACTGAGGAGAAGAGATTGGTTGAATAGGGAAGGGCTAAAGCAAGAAAGCAGAAACAAAACAGTAACAAGAAGAATTGGTCATTTCAAAGTTACTTTTCCTATAAGGCAGAGATAGATCAATAGGATAGTAAGTGCTAGTTAACATCAAGTTATTTCAGGTTTTTTGTGTATGAGTTGAAGCAGAGGAAACTTCATTACCATGCTATTGAAGCTGGCCTACTTGGAAGATTTGATTGTTCTTTTTCTAATTCTGATGTTTCAGAAGGTCAGGTAATCAGCTTAGTTTTAGGCGGGTGCCGCAAAACTCTAGCATAAGTGACCCTATTTTGATTTTTGGCCAAGTTTGTTAGGCTTAGTTCAAAAGCTTAGCCTGAAATAATGGCCTATTATAATTCTTATTGGACAACATTATTGAACTCAAACTTGCTTACAAAGGCTATTGGTTAGGTTTTCATTGCTGTGACAATATACCTAAGGAAACAAATTTAACAGGATGAAGATTTGTTTTGGCTCCCAATTTCAAAGATTTCAGTCTATGATTGTTGGCCCTATTCCTTTGGGTCTGTGGTAAAGCAGTTCATCATTCTAGAGGATGTGGCAAAGGAAGCTGCCCACTTCAAGACATCCAGGCAGTGGAGAGCAAAAGAGGACGGACTTAGGTCCTGACATCTCCCTCCAAGGACAACCCCCATGGTCTAGCATACTTCAAAAGGCCCAGCTCCTCAAGGTTCTACCAGTTCTCAATAGCAGCACAGCTGGGGACCACACCTTCACACACAGGTATTCGGGAAACATTTCAGAGTCCATTCATAACAAGGAATATTAAGCCTATCTATTTAAAATTTTCTTTCAATTCCTTTTTTCCTTTTAAAGGCTTGCTTTATTGTTTCAGGATAAGAGGAAGTGATTGTCACCACTTTACTGATCTAACAAGTTTGAAAGTTTATCCTTAGGGTTTCACAATGAAGCAGTTTTAGGGTTTTATGTGAGGGAGGCCTCAGGTGCAAAGGAATAACTGCTTTGTCCTGACTTAGGTTGATAGTGGAAAGAAAGAGAACAGGGTGTCCAGAGAGGGGAGCTACCATCCATTTAGGTGTGTTGAGAGAGTTGAGGGAAGTGCTGAGGATGCATCTTTCCTACTCAGTGTTTGAGGGGGCTTTAGGAGCTAGAGGGAGACTCCCTGGTCCAGGAGGCCTCAGGAACAGTGTGGCCAAGCCTCAGTGCATTCTGTAGGCTGCAAGAGGAGGCCTTGACAGTGTAGGGTGGGGCATACTAAGGTGCAAACAGTGAGAGGTTATTTCATGGATTATAACCTGCACGGTCTGCAGGTAGGAATATTTTAGGATAAGCAGTAATCAGGTGGACCAAACACAAGAGGCCAGAGGGCTATGGAGTCCCAAGGACATCTATGCTGCACAGACACAGGCCATGCAAGCTCTTTGCTCAGTTCAACCCCAAGTCCACTATGGGATAGGTTTGCAGATATAGTCAAGATTAAGCAATTATTTCAGATTAGAAAAAAATCAAGTATCTTTTCTCCTCCCTAAGATATCACACAAAATCTCTATTTTCTTTCCATTTGAGTTGTAGTGTGATCAATATCACAACTGTTAGAATACATACATAAAGGGTAATTTATTGGTTTACATATTCTAAAAGGTTATAGAGGAGACAAACACAGTAAAAGAAGTGTACCACTGGAGGCAGGAGCTTAGCTTTTTGTCTTCTCTCTTAATCTCAGCTTTGTTCTCTGTATCTGCTTTCTTCTTTCCCATTACTGATCAACTCCTCCAAATAGAGAACCCAAGGAACTCCACACAGTGTTCCTGATGGTGGCCTGGCATTTGAGGGACATTTTCTTCCAGGAGAAAGGAAGAATAAGAATGTTACAACAAATCCAGGCTGCAATTACAGAATAACATAGATTGGGTGTTTTAAACATTAGATATTTATTTATCACAGTTCTAGAGGGTGGAAAGTCTGAGATGAGGATGTCAGCGTGTGGGTTCTTGTGAGGGCCCTACCTGGTTTGTAGATGGCTGCCTCCATCTTCTTTCTGTGTTCTCATGTGGTAGGAGAGAGAGAGAGAGAGAGAGAGAGAGAGAGAGAGAGAGAGAGAGAGAGAGAGAGAGATTTCTTCTTTCACTTTCTGAATGCATTAATCCCATAATGTATCAACCTCTGTGACCTATTCACCTTCCAAACACATCATTCCCAAATATCATGACGTTATGGATCAACATATAAATCTTGACAGGACACAAACATGCAGCCCATGGTATTGAGTGATGTGGAAAATTCCAATGATGTACAATATGACATCAGCCTTCTGCAGGATGTTTACAACTTCCCCTGACATGCTGGTTTCTTGGGAACAATGGACTATCTAGCAGCTCACTCAGGGGAGTCCATAGTAAATCCCACCAGCCTACAAGATGACCTCAGTGATTCTTTACACATGTGGTCTTCCTCCATGCTGAATTCAGGCCTGTGTGACCAATAGAGCACAGTGCAGCTGACAAGGTATAGCTTCCAAGGTAGTAATTACATGGCACTAAGGCTCCCACATGCTATCTTGGGTCACTTGCTGTGGTTGCAAGGACATTCGAGGAGCCCTGTGAAAATCTCACATGGGAAGGAACTGAGGCCTCTTTCTGACACCCAGAGCTATCTTAGCAGTCATGTAATGGGGCCATATTGAAGCAGGTCTGGTGCCTTTATCACGTTTTTAGCTAATTGCAGTTTTGGCTGATATCAGACTACAATTTTATGAAAGATGTCTCCAAGCCAAATTACCCAACTAAGTTGCTCCCAAATTCCTGACCCAGAAAAAATGTCAGAGATAATAAACATTCATTGTTGTTTTAAGGTACTAAGTTTGGGGGTAATTAATTGTGTGTGGCAAATTAACCTGTGTATATTGCCAAAACAGGTGAGTCAGGGTTAACTTTTCCGGCCTAATGTAGTCATATATAATACTTATTAAGTATGATTCAAATAGAGAGGACATGACTAGAGAAATCTGTATCATTTTCTGTGGTTTCTACAGGTATTAATTCTGTTGAAAGGAAAATGAAAAATAAATACAGAAAACAAAGATCTGTGATATATACTTTTCCTGGTTTGCTAATATCCATGGAGTACTGGGAATGGAAATGTCATAGTGTAACACAGAAGGTGAAAAAACTGAAAATTTATTCAGAATATTGGAATTTTCATCCCAAATCTCAGTTAAGTCATCATTAAGACTTTTCTGCTTCCATCTCCCTCAGTTGATTGGAGATCACATGAGATAATGAATGTGAAAGCTCTCTAAAATTATTAACACCTTGCAATATCATGTGTCATTGTTACAATCACAAGGACAAAGGGTGTGAATATGGGTTAGAATTAGAAACTGGGAGAAAGAGTGGGAAAAAAGAGAAAAATAACTTATTTTTTCTCGCTAAGAAAATAACTTTCCTAATAATAAGAACATTATAAAAAATCAATTTTGAATATTACTATAATGCTGTTTGGGAATTATTTCCGCATGCAAAGAAGGTATCCAATCACAATTCCATGAACCCCATGAATTAGCTGATAGTGAGTCAGTTTCTAATAATTCTGTTTTCGAGCTCTCTCCTCAAATCCCCTAGCAGATCACAGTTGCAGCTAGGTAGAGGTCTCAGTGGCTCTACTCATCCCTGATACCTTTGAAACTGTTGTTTGTGTCAGTCTTCCCACAGAGACTCCACACTTCAGTGGGTATGTTTTATGAGTGAAGGTGTAACTGATGAGTCTTTTTAATTTTATGGTCTGATATAGGATGATAGAATTCTAGGTTCATAGATATTGTTTCATTGTGTACAACACTCACGTTTCTTATGCCCATCTGGTGGAAAAAAGGAAATTTGTTCTCCCTTTTAAGTGTGGTGCTGTTCAGTGTATGTTGTTTAAGATCTTGAGGAGTTGAAGCATAGTTCTCCACCAACATGAAAGATTTGATGCTGTGGGCAATACTTTAATGCAAGTAGGGCTTATTCAAAAGCATTTTATGCTATTGCAGTTTTTTTTTGAAGGGGAAGATATATCTTTATGTCCTTGTTTATTAGCAACACCCATTCTCATATTAAGAAGAACTGTTTAGATACGCAACAGTTGCCTGTCAATTCTTCCTCAAATTTTATGCTATTTAAGTGTGCCAACTGCCTCATTGTCAGGGTGTATCAGAAATTCTGCCTAAGATGTGTACCCATGATTGCATTCTTATCAGGTGGCTTTCCTTTGGGCATGCAAATGACCTCTTACAGATTTTAAGGACCTGAAAATACAAGTTATTTTTCCTGAAACCAGAACCCAAATACCCTCTTGCATCAGACAGGGATTGCCCTGTTTCTCCAAATCCCTCAGAAATTTGCCTCATGTTTACTTTCATATTTAGCATGCGCTTGTTGAGGTGTCATTTCTCTCATGGGAGAACAATTAGGCATTCATCTCATTGCAATAGAGGAGATACACAAAAATAAAAGAGTCACCAAAGAGGTGAGGGAGGAGAAACACAAGGAAAAGAATGTGTCTGTGTTATTCAAAACCATGACAGTCACATAATATTGGTCTTTTATAACACCTCAGGGGGATTAAAAAGGAAGAGGAGGCAGTGCAAAATGAATTTGTGAAAGAAACTTATTATGAAATAATGATCACTATCCCAAGGTGAATCTTCTTTTAATGAGAGACAAACAAATATTTAAAGAAGGAAAAACTTGACTGCTCATTTTTAACAAACCACTAATAAGTCCTTTTTATATGAAAGCATATATATGTGGGTATGATAAATAACATGCTTACCATAGAAAGAGATTTAACAGCATGTTTTTCTAATTATCAGACATAATCAAATCTTTATTTAAATATTATTACTGTAAAAGACACATTGCCATTAATCTCCCTAAAAATACTCCTCTTCCTTCATTTTTACCTTTTTGAAACAATTCTGGAAGTTCTCTTTGGTTGAGTGTCTCTACATGGCTGCCTCAATATCCTGAATCAATTAAAAATATTTTTGGCCACTTCTGTCAAATAAAAACATCATGGTGTGTCCGCACTCACCTCATTCACCAGATCTGGCACCATGTGATTTTTGGGTCTTCCCTAAAGTCAAAATGACCATTTCTGAAAGGTAAATGTTTTGAATTGATTCAGGACTTTGAGTCAGCCACAACAGTACAACTAAAGACACTCACAAGTGACAAGAATGATGAAATAAGTATGTTCAAAGTGAGAGCGAATAATTTGAAGAGGATTAATGGATGGCAATGTCTTTTACTGTAATTAAAAAATTAAATATTCACTGTATTGATCATATCTCATATGTTAAGAACCTGATTTCCCTGAATACTATGTATGTTGCATTACCTTTAATCAAAAATATTTACCTAGTCTTTGCAAGCAGCTTTTGAAAGATCTCAAAAGGATGTTCAGAACGTAAAAACCAATGTGTAGTAATGAATTATATAGAATGGAGAATTATAATAATTAAGGCTGGAAATTATTCAGCACTTGTTTTGTCAGGTGTGGTATATTTATGTATTACCTCATTTAATACAAAAGATATAATTTCATCAGACTCCTAAGGTTTCTATCTGACAGAAAGACAGAGATGATTAAAAAGACTGATGGATAAAATAAGGAAATAAACTGGTGAAATGACAGCGATCTGTGAGATAGAGTAGATTACAGGGTTACAGAAGGCTGTTACAGGGAGATGATTTTGGGAGAGTGACCATGAGGAGATCAGCACAAATGAGACTGTGCTGCACAAATGATTATGCAGCCTGATTTTCTCCAGGCAGTGGAGTCTTTCATTGAAATCAGCAATACTGTGTATGATTTTGTTGGATGGATAATATTCTATTTTATAGTTGTATCATGACTTCTTATTTATTTATTTATTTATTTAGTACCAGGGATCGAACACAGGACCTTGCACTTGTGAGGCAGGTGGCAGCACCACTGAGCTAAATCCCTGGCTGAAAGACTTCTTATTTTTAAACAATTATTCCATTTTCTCACTACTATAAACAAGGCTACGGGAAACAATATTGTCCGCACTTACTGATTGTTTCCCTCCAATACACCCCTGGAAGAGGGGTTTTGTAGGCATTTCACACTTTGTGTCTGTGTGACTTGTGGTAGCAGTGGACTCAAACCAAGGTTCTCCCCTCGAGGAACCTTTCTTGGAGTCCATTGGGAACCCCTCCACGAGGACTTTTTTTAAATGATTAAACATTTGTCAACCTAGAAATTGAGAATTTCACAAATACTCTCTTTGGGCTCATTATCTACCTCATCAACTAGAAAGAAAATAAATTTCCTGGTTCTTTTTTTTGTGTTCTTGCTTTACTGTCATCACCATTTACCAGGTGCTGGAGGCTGGGAACCTCACTGAATCCTCCACTCCTGTTTACCAGTCACATCCCATCAACCATTTCACTTGCCCATTCATCCTCCTCTTTTTGAAATGCATCCTTCTTTTCCAGCTCCTCTACTACTGACTTATTGTAGGTTCCCTTCATCATTCATTTATTCTACATTTAATTTATCTTGGAGTCTAACAACATCGTTGACCTCCCCAATGCTTCTGAATGATTGTTGGAATAGATTATGTACAGAAAAATCCAACTTAAGTCCTTTGGTTGTTTCCCATGGCCCCTGACCCTAAGCATCATTGCAAACTTGAACCTGGTGTTCTGGTTGTCTACCATCTGGGCTCTGGCTTCCTCTTTCTCTCAGAGCTTGCCTTTCTATCTTAAATCACTCCCTAAAGTCAAACCCTGCAGCATTTTCAGTCCCCAGAAGGTGGGTCTTGCTTTTGTCTTTTCTGCTTTTGCTCTGCCTGGTTGAGCCACCTTGTCACCTCCTTGCCACCTTGCCACTATGCACCACCTTGGTGGGCCTCCTCAGTCTTTGGCACCCCCTCCTTCATGCCATCTGGGCACCTGGTGCACACTGCCATCAGAGTAATAGGAGAGAGATTTCCTTTCCTGGAGGTAAGACAACAAATCTTAGTCTGAGCAGTAGATGGAAGAAATAAAGTAGAATTCTTCTAATGAATTTCTTAGGTGGAGAAAACACAAGTGCCTGAAGCAGGAGGTGGCTGTGTGATAACATGTGCAAAGCTCTTGAATCCATGTCTGGCTCACCATAGGCACCCAGAACATGTTAATATTGCTGTTGTTCATTCAAGAGGATTTCTGGTCTAATGGATATTGTAGTAAGGACAGAACACTTTCACAATGTGCTAATAAGTTAGTATAACAAAGATGTAGAATAAGGGAGGGCTATTTCTATCACAAATGTGATCAAAAAACCTTCTGAGCTTTAATATGGAAAATGTCTTTAGTTGTTTGAGTTAATGGAGGAATAATAATCATCCCTATTGTAACAACAACAATAGTAAGCTTATTAGGTATTCAATGATTTGTCTGTATCAGACTTTATCAGGTTGAGTGCTTGCTATGCATTTTTTTCATTTAATTTTCACAAAATCCTCTTAAAGTAAGCATTTTTATCCTTCTATGACAGACAGAAATCTCTGAAACATAGGAAGGTCAGTTTTCTTGTCCAAACTGCTGCTGTTGGCAAATTGTGGGGTCATGGCTTGAGCAAGGTGTAAGTCACTGTGATTTCACCAAGATCTGCATGTTCCTGCCTGTGACCTTTGATTTCTCTGTTAGAACTTCAGCCTCAGCTTACATGTGAAGAAGTCCTTCTCTTTGAAGATGGCTGTAAGATAACCTCAACTTACAAACCCTCCTAGTCACAGAGAATTAGTAATAATAATCACCTCCAGGGTGATCATCCAGGTGTATTTTGGAAAATGCTTTTGAAAGTTACAGGGACAAATACATTTTTCTGAATTTGAATTCAAAGTTCAGAAATTTAAAGGCCACTGTGGCCTTTAAAATTCCTTTGTAGTTGGACTTCTGCATCTGCTTCTGAGTGGACATGTGTAGGGAATAGGAGGGGGAGGAGGAAGAGGGAGAGACAGACAGACAGAGAGACAGAGAGAAGGAGGGAAGGAGAGAGAGATTTTTTCAGCTTCTGTATACAGTGGGTATTGATTGAGCAAAGTTAAAGAAAGGAGAGAAACTTCTATTTGAGAGATGTTATTCAGTGGCATAAAATCCTCCTAACTCTTAATAATGTATCTATGCATTAAATTTTATTTCCAAAATACTATAGGATAGGAAATAGTCTAAACTGAATAAAAAGAAAAAAAAATCTCACATATTACAATTCAAATTTGTATTATTCCTTATATTCATTAGCTTTTTATTCTTATTAACTGACTGGGTAATTTATAATGCAGCTCTTATAATTTGCATACTTCTTTTAGAAGAAATGCTTGGGAAATACATCTGTGCTTCATTGTGTAATTATCATTGGAAAGCCAAGTTTCCTGGATAAACTGCTCTCAGATACATGTTTAGTTTTTAGAGATGTGGAATCCTGTCTCTCCTCCAATTTCACTAGAATATTTCCACTCTAGGTTACCATAGAAAGGCATAACTGGCCAGAGAGAATATATGTTTCTAAAGGACATTTTTTTGTCCTTGAAAGTCAAAATAATGTCATTTGACTTAGAAAACTTAGATCTCTTTATTTACTGAAGAATCCCTAGATAATTTGAGATCAATATTTAATAGAGTAGGGAGCAGTAGCATGGAGGAGTTGGTGGGAACAGATGCATGAACAACTATCTACTTTAGCAAAGTGAGTAAATGCTCTTGAAAATGTTTGGATGAAGTTCTGAACATTTATTTTTATTATTTAGCATTATTACAAACATCATTACAAATAATGCTGCTGTAAACATTCTTCACATGCCTTTTCTTGCATATTTTGTCAGCAATATATCTAGAAAGAATCACATGATCTGCTTGATACCTACTGCAGTCTTCTGTTTTCTGAGGTATTAATTTTGAGTTGTTTAAGAACACTGACACCGATACCAAGAGGAAGTCAGAATTAGGAATCTGGACCTCAGAGGTTAGGGCATTGTTAATACATAATGAAGAAGTGATAAGAATGCCTGAGATTCTTAGGTAAAGGATGCAGAATAAAAAAAAATAGAAGCCAGAATATATAAAGCTCAGGTGAAAGTGAACTGATGGTTCTATGATAAGGAATACTTACTGTTCTTCCAAGAGTCCTTTTACCTCAGTGAGTACATATTACTTTATGTTTGCATACCCTTATCACTTTTTTAATCCTAATCTTGCAAACTAAGTTGATCTCCATGTGTACATATATATACATATATATACATACACATATATATTCAACTACTCAAAACCAAATAACAGATATTTAAATATTTTGCAAATATATATTTATTTCCATTCATGTGTGTGTGTATAAAGTAGGAGCATCCTGATCCTGTGGCCTTTGCTAATGATTACTTAGTGATAGAATGATGATGATGATTGTTTAATACAAATGGTACTTTAGCTAAATGAAGCCATTCTGTCTTCCTACAAAGGCCAAATTCTGATCTCTTTTTGCCTATCACACACCCTTGCTGATAGCTCATGTATCTTAAACTATCATCGGTTTGACATTCTAGCACTGCTACATGCCATTAACATTCTGTCCCGTGGCACTCTCAGAGAGTCTTCACTGCCCTGTGAATTGACCCAGCAATTATGCCAAATGCTCTAGGAATGCTCTAGGAATGCTCTAGTATATTATAAGCACATCAGTGAGCATGTTGATGTGATAACAATGACATTACTCTTTCTCACATTCAGTAGTTTCCAGAAATTTACTCACAAGGGAGTGCTTCCTTTATGAAAGCAAAGGCTGAGACTGGGAATTGGAGGGATTGGATCCTAGGGGGATAATGGTCTTTGTTTTGGTCTTAGATTCTGCCAAATCCTTCTGAAATAATGTTAGAATTCACTAAAATACTTCCACCTATTGAATGTAGATTAAATTATTAACATCGGTCAATTCCTTTTCTGAGGATAACGCTTTTTTTCCCCCTTAAATTCTTTTATTGGTACATTTTAGGTATACAATACATTTACATTTATCATTAGGTGCTTGTACCTGTACATGATGTATCTCGGTTTTCATTTTTTCCCCATTACCTGTGCACCACTTACCCCCTCCACCCTTCCCTATTTACATAGACTTCTTCTCCATTTTTTTTCTTTTCTCATAATTTTTCCTTTCCCTTCTTTCCTTTCTCCATCCCCTCCAACCAGCCCTACCCCTTTGGACCTTTTCCTATTTCAAAGTATTGATTATTCATTATTAATCCTTTTAATTAGGATAAGGCTTCTTGCTGGAAATTTTGGGTGAGGGATTGTGGAATTAAAGCATAATAATGCAGAAATAAAGAGAAGTACGGTCAAACCCCTGTTTCTACTTTCCATTCCCAGGAACCACCATTAAAATGATATTCCCAGCACCTGCAAATTGAGTCTCATCTCTGCTCTAATGACATCAATAGCATTGAAGCACTGTCAAAAGTTGAGTTTGATTGTGTCCATGAGCCTGAGTGTGTATTAGGAGTTTGGAAAAGAAGAGGTAAGATCCAAAAGAAATAACGAAGTTGCAAGAGATAGATAAATTTTTCAGAAGTCTTTAGTCTTTATGTACAGTTTTAAAGTATAATTAGGACTATTGTTTTCTTTATTCTTTATACTACTTGTGGCCCCTTCCCATAACATACTTATTCTTGTCACTTGTGAAATCATTTTATCTTTCCTAATATTAAACACTTTCATGGATCCAACAAGTATCACTGAATTCTGTTTTTGGCTTTGATAATGTTATCTAGGGCAATACTGTATCTCTCTGGACTGTAGTTTTTTTCTTCTGTAAAACAAAGAGTGAAAAAAATGAGAGACAGAAAAATTCTTACTATCTTCTTTTATATAATCATTCATGAAACATTTAAAGAGTGGGCAGAGTTATATGAATAAAATAAAGTTCAGCCCACCAAAAATTTCATAGTAAAATAGGAAAGAAGAGACTCATGAGCAATGAACTTTCACATAGTATGGAAAATTTTGTAGTAGACTTACAACAATATGCTAGAGGGTCAACATTCAGGAACAAGTTCTCCTCAGGTAGACATTTATAAGGGTTCTCTCAAAAGAGAAATCAGTTTGATCTGGTCAAACTTGAACAATGAATGCAGTTTGAACTGGTGATATCTTGAGGAAGCAAAAAGAAAGGAATAAGTAAAGGTTTGTGCATGTTTAAAGGATTATAGCATTTAGATTTTATTAGCTAGAATATATAGATGACAAATTGTGGCAATAGATGTTATGCAGAAGTATATGACAGGAGATTGTTAAAGACACGAAAGGCTTGCTAAAGCACTTGAGACAGTGGAAAATAAGATAATATTTTCCCTTTCCAAGTCTGAGAACAATATGACAAGCACAGATAATATAAACCAAGATAATTTCTTAGGAACAAGAAGAAATTCTTGGTTGGTTGATCTAATGAAAAATAAGTAAGGAATTGGTATCACATTGTCTATCTGCAGCACACTGTGGCATCCTAGAATAAGCATCCTTATTCAAGTGTTTACCTCATCTGTCAAGGTTTACCTTGGTGAATTGTGTTTGGATTGGCTCTTGAACTATCCTGGCATTGCTTCATCTTTCCAGACAGCTGCTCTTTTGAAGCATCATTGAAAGAGATACTGCTCTACTTATCTAGACAAGCATACTCTTGTCAATCAAAATATAAATAGCACCCAATCCACCTGCATGTCCAGAAGCCAGAGGAGAGACAGGACTGTTTTCCCACTGAAGATCTGCCAAGTTTAGAATGATGAGTTTCTTTGTGAACCTTCTGGAATTGTAGCCAGAAACCCCAGCATGAAAACCTCTGCTATTGCTGTTGGTCTTTTATTTGCGTCCTTTATTGTTCTAATAAGAAGTCCTTCAAGGATTTTCCAAGACTACAAAATTATTATACTACAGTATTTTACCTGCTTCGGGGACAACTGAATATGTTTTTCTACTGCCTCGTTTTCTCTCTAGGTAGTAACATTAGCTTTTTTTGCCTTTCCCCAAGTACTTTACACCCATAAAATCTTGGTTTGCATAATTCAAATCATTAAATCCCTTTCTCTAACGATCTACAACAATGAAGTCTTCTTGGGGTGTGAGGGATGATCCCTGAGGACAATCAATGGATGATGCTTATTCACAGGGTCTGAATTAGAGCTGTCCTGCATGCCAAGGGAGGATTGATGCCCGTTCATGCAAAGTTTAAATAGGGTTTTTGGTGGTCCAGTCACATTTCTTAGGATGCTCCAGAGGTTGGAAGTATGACTCTTTCTGTGTTTCATCCTCTGAATCTCTTTTCAGAGTCACTGGCTTGCAAACAGAAAGATTTGGCAAAGCCAGGGACACAGAGCATCACCGAGACCAAAGAGATCCTGGTTTGTATTTGTTTCCCTGTCAGATGTTGCTGGGAGATCCATTCCTTTCACACCACTTCCAAGTATGCAAACTCCAGTACTGTAATTTGGTTGGGCAAAGAAATCACTGGCAAATAGCAAACTGTGGGCTAATAGCTAAAGCCGGAGATGACTCTGTTTAGAGACCCAGCACAGCCTATTGTCAGCTGGGTGAGGAGTCTCTGCAAACCCTGAGAAGCCAGACCTGCAGCAAGGGGGGCAGAGAGTCCAGGAAAACCACAGAAGACAGAGGATTTGTTTCCACCGCTAACAGTTATTTGTCCTTTGGAAAGAACAGACAGGCTTTCATAGGAAACAATGATAAGATTAGACATTCAGAAACACTAGTGCTTTAAAAAATGGCAGAGAAAAAAAAATGACAGACTGTGTGGCAGCATCTGCCCTTAGAATTTCACAGACCTTCTTCATCTTTTTTTTTGGAAAGAAGAAAAGATGCCATAATAATTTAAATGTGTCATTCCTTGGCTCTATCTCACAGAAATGAGATGAAGTAGGAGTTAGATGTTGATAATGTCAGTTCTTATGACACATTGCTGTCACTGCCTAACCAATTCTGCAGACATTTTTTCATGTTCCTTTTCATGTATAAGTGTCTTATATTCAAGTGCCATGTCCTTACACTTGTATGCGTGTAAGTGTGTATATATATTCATATAGATTAGAAGTATCTGAATTCTGCTGAATGTATACACACAGAAAAAACATTCATTCCTATATGTCAGAGAAATTCCTCAGCTGTTACCAATTTATTCATTCTATCAGTTAATGTTTAGTAAATGCTTACTAGATGTCCATTACTGTGGTAGGTCTCAGGCACTTGAACACCCCGGGTTCTGCAACCAATCTTCTATAGATACTGAGGAGGGTGCCACGATATTAAATACACACTGCGATACTGGGACTAAGTGTTAAGGAGGAAAATAAAGCAGAACAAAGGGTTAGAGTGTTGCAATTTAAATACAATGGTCAGGGAAGACCTGAACGGTCAAGATCCATTTGTGCATAGACTTTAGGTAAGTAAGACAGTAAGTTGTTTCCAGAAAGAGCATTCTCGGAGGAGGAAAGCACAGGTACAAAGACTTTGAGTCTGGTGGATAGCTGGCATATTCAAGCAAGAGCCAGTAGGTCTGCTTGGCTGAAGTGACAAGACAAGACAGTTGCATCTTCAGATGCTATCAGAAGGCTCCTCTGGCAGTGGTGAGCCAATTCTGGGACATGGTGTAGAACTTTGTAGGTTTTCATAGCTAGACTTTGGCTTTTGTGCTAAGGGATGGGACCCTATGGAGGACAAGGCCTAATTTGTTTTAAAAGGTCATTCAGGCTGCAGGGTGCAAAGGCAGAATAAGAAGGTCAAATTACAAGAATCTAGCTGAGGGATGCTGGAGACATGGTAGAAACACTGAATATGGGAAGATAAGGTTGGATTCTGGAGGTATTTTGAATATGGATCCATGAATATCGGAGTAGAAAAGGCTGAGGATAATTCTAATCCAGGAAAATGAGTGCCTTGATCCTCAAGGGGGAATCTGGCCATGGCATCCATTACATCAATTTCCACACCTTCCCATGAGATACAGTTACAATTGGTATTCCCACTTTGCAGACAGGAAAACTGAAGTTTAAGGAGATTGAGCAGTTTTATTCAAATTTCTGCCGTTGCAAGTGATCCAGGTCACAAATAGGTATTCTGCTGCCATGTTTTGCCAATGGTCTTTCCTCAGTCACAAAACCCACTGTTTACCTCCTGCCCCAGGAGTCTACATGGCTAAGCCAGGACCAGATTCCACCTGCCGTGTTAAAGTGCCTGTTCTTAAAGTGAGCCAAGGTGACTAAAGGCCATGCTCTCATGTTGTGGATATTTGGCCATGAACATGGCACAGGCTGACATACATCTGCAGGTGTGATGGGACATGTGCGTGGTCTTCTCTTCAGTTACTTCTTCCCTCCATTTCTCATTTTTTTCTTCTTTTCCTCCCTTAGCCAGTTTGTAATAAGTGCATTTTGTGCCTAGCAAAGTGCTAAATGCTTTTAATGCAACCTCCTATTTCCTTATTTTAAAAAAGCATAAATTTTAAAAAGCTAATAATGTGAGAACTTGAGTATAAAGACATGGAAGAAGAGAAAGGTTTGAGATGAAGGAGATTCCTTTTTGAATATGTTCTTTTGGAGATGCCTGAGGAACATTTTGGTTGAAAGACACCAGGTTCCAGCTTAGAAAAGTCTAAAGATTCCAAATATTATAAATTCTTTTCCCAAGCCTCTGACTTGTAACTGAGTATCTGAGTTACTCAGTTTTCTTCTTAACCTTATCAACCCTGTTGTTTGTACATGCACATGAAAATGATGGGAGAGTTGTGCAAGCAAGACAGAGCTAAAAGAGGCAAACCTTCATTTTGCCTCTCACTATCCTTTTTTCAGTGGCGTTTTTGTTCTTCAGATGTGGGATGAAAATTATGGCAGATTCCAGAGACTTTTCTGTTTATTCATAGAAAGTGCACATATTTATGGTGATTTGGAGTTACAAGAAAACTTTCTATTTCAAATATTTAATATCCAGGGAAAGATATTATTGATAAAGTCTGACTTGGTTGAACATCAAAACATTAACTGTTCCCCAGTGCAGATGTGGGTCATCTTGGAGGCAGGAGAAGAGGGGCAGGCAGGAATGTCCCATCTCACTAGCTCCAGTTTCCTGTTACAGGAGAAGGGAGAAGGAAAGAGATGGGATAATTCTTATTTTTTTGGGTGACTTCACACCCAGGCCTGGCAGATGTCTGGTTCTTTTTGTGAAGGATATTTTGGGCTCTTTGTCACTTCCAAGTTGGAATCTCTCACTTGAAATTACTATGAAAAAAGATGAGTATTTTGCGTTGCCAGTTGTGGCCCCTTGTGGCCCCATCTGTGGCCTAGTCCAGAGACACTGGCAGGAACCCTCCCTGGGACTCTACCCAGACTCCTGGAATCATCTCTTTGCCCCTTCAGACAGCTCTACTGGCCAGAACAGGACCTGGGTACTCACTGTCTTTCCCTCTGCCTGCATGGCCCACACTTGGCCTGGCATGGGCCTGTGCATCATGATGCCTCAGTCACAATGGAAGTGCTTTCCTTATGCACAGCCCCATTCAGCTTCTTCAGATAAGAACAGGGTGCAAGTTCCTACATTTAGAAATTGCATAGAATATAAGGCAAGCTCTCTAAAGTTAAGGGAGAAGCTGTGTTCTCATGGGGAATTCTTTTCCTCTCCTTTTGTGCTCTTATTTGATAAAAGAATGATAGGCAGCCACCTTCCTTCCACTGTATTTCTTCCCTGTTCCTCACAGTCATGGGTAAAAATACTTTGAGATGGGAAATCACAAGTGACATTGGTGGGTCGCTTATGCATCAAGCTTGAGGGAGGTTATAAAGCCTCTAGAGGAAGAACAGTTGTGATATTCCAAATGAAGGGGCCCTGAAAGTAGGGAGTGATAGAGCACATGTCAGGATGTTCTCTGTCATGTATCAGTTTACCTCAAATAACCTTGGATGCGGATTTAGTGGCACTGGTTTCCTGCCTTTTTATATGCTATGATATTCCTTAGGTTGTGAAGTATCCATGCACCAAAGGAGTAGCCAGCTGTGAGGAAAAAGTTGTAGGGTTGGGTTGAGGTCATGACTCTTAACAGGTTCTTTTCATGCCTGTAACTCTTGCTCTCTCATAGAAATAGAAGTAAGTCATTTTGTGGGTGGGAGAATCAGTCCAATTATATAAAAAATGTTTATATGATTCCAAGAATTTCAGCTTGTAAGTCAGACATTTCACACCCCACATGAAATTGGCGAGAAGCCTAGAATTCGCCATTTTCACTTTAGGTACTAAAATTCTCACATGGATTTGCTTAAAGAGTATCCAGGGTATTAAAATGTCCTATGGGTATAAGACTTATTTGCATATGATTCATTGGCATGATTATTCACTTACCACATGAATTATGAGTTTTTTTTTTATTTTGAAACTCCAGAAATCACATATTCATTTATTTCTGAGATCAGGTAGCACTGACATTCTCATAAAGATGTGACCTGTTGGCATACTTTCATATCTTACATTTTCTTCATAGGAATAAAATATAGTGTTTTCCTTTAGTGCACTAGATGCACTAGGATCTTGTTAAGTGGTTAACTCAGTGGAATAAAAACATCTTAGAAGGCTTAATCCTCTCCAATTGGATATGCTAATTTAATATATTAGCATGCTCCAATAGAATGTTGTAAATTTCAGAAGCTATGAAGAAAGATTGTAGTTGGTTCCCCAACATCTAGTATGTATGTATGCAATTCAGAGATTCATGTTCATGTAGGCAATAGCCTTTGTAAAAATATAGCCAATTGTGATTATATGAAATGTGGATTCTGCATTTGTGAATTTTCCTACTCATTAAAATTTATTTGTAACTCCAAAGGCAATGTTCTCTGCACTGGGTAAGCATTTATTGACATGTGCAGAGTGATTAAAAAAATTTGAGTCATTCAAGATGTAGATTTCCAGCTGAGGTCAAAGAAGATGATACTGCTTTTTTGTTTCAGTTCTCATCCTGTAGACAAGTATCCTTTTCACAGTAGTTAGTGCCTTGTTTTGTTGCATTCAGGTGATTTTTGTTTTATTTTGCTGTTTAAAGCAGCCTCCAAATGTAGTACTTCAGTGTTACCTAGTGTTTCCAAGAACAAGGAAATGCTAGTGTGCCTAATGGAGAAAATATTCATGTTAGAAGAAGTTTCCATTCAGGACTGAGTTAGAGTTGGCTGTGACTTCAATGTTAATGAATCTGAAAAACATATTAAATAATGTGTCTTAAACACACATAAAACAAGGTATGTATTGATTGGTTGATGATAAAAGTGTGTGACTAAAGGCTTGTGAGAATATAAGCCTATATTTTTCTTAGGATCAATGACTCAGTATTCACTAGTTCAGTGTTTATGTGACTTTATATAACATAAATATTGCCAATAACAATAATGCGGAGTCACATTCTATTTCATGCTCTTATCCTCTCTGCCCACTTGCAAGGTTATTGAATACTCACTTTTCTAAGAACCTGGGTATGTGTTTTAGTCACTTTTCTTTTGTTGCTGGGACAAAATACCAGACACCTGTAACTTAAAGGAGGAGAGGTTTATTTTGGCTTACCTTTTGTCCTGGACTGGTAGACCGGCTCAAGGCAGGATTGCATGGCGCAAGGACATGACTGAGGAATAACTCCTGTCACGGCAGTCTAGAAGCAGAGAGAGTCAAAGGAGGCACTGTGAAGGGAGATGTACCTTCAGGGTCATGCCCACAGGGACCTGCCTCTTCTGATCAGGTCCCACTTCCTAACCTCAAGTCAGCAATAATGCCCTTCTTATTGAATTACCTTTCAAAGGACCCACCTATGATGGCATAAGGCTTTGGGTGAGGGGACATCTAGACAGAAACCACAACAGTATGTTATTGATAGATCTGAAGCAAAAATGTGTTGAGATCTTTGTTTTTAAATGATCACTCTTGCTGCAGATGAGGGTAGATGGGGGGAAGTAAGGAGTCCCTGAAGTAGACTCTCACACTGTCCCCACACAAGGTGACAGTGTCCCTGCATAGGATGATGGTGGCAAGGCAAACTGGTCAGAGAGATAAGCAGCAGGTATACTGTGAACTGTGGAACAAGGAACTCTGCTGCCACTTGTCACACTTACTGAGACTGGATGGCATCAGGTGCTGGAGACTAACCAGATGCTTAGCTAAGTGAGTCCTGACATAGCAGAGTGTGACAAAATGTCATGTTTTCCTGCTCCTATTTTGGGGACAAGTGTGAGGCTCAAAAGGGAAAATCACATGAGCAGCTTTAAAGCTCAGTTTCCACACATGCATGTGATTTCCCTCCAGAGGTGCTTTTTTTGAGTATATGGTTACTTTTTTTTTGAGAATATTCTTTGAAAAAAACACACATAGCTATACTAATGCACAGTTTTTCATATTTACCACACCATACAGACACAGATAACAGAATACAGGTTTAGAAAATTTAATGGCTATTATGAATTATTATGTGAAGGAAAATGATAACACTGATATTTATATCTTACTTCATGTCATAGCACCTTTGTATATTACTCTCTGATGAACTCATAGGATATAAATCACATTGTTCTGGTTTTTGAAGATTGTTCTTCATGATGATAAAAAAATTTTAAAAAGCACTTAATATTCTGAAAAGTGCTTTCCTATTGGTTTGATGAAAGCATGAAAATAATTCATTTCTTAAAAATTTGAACATTAATAGAGCTATAGTGTTTGGTATCCTATTGATACTATTTGTTTTATCCTCTGTTCTTTAGGCTGAATAAATATGTATTCAGTGGATTCAATTTGGCCAAATACGCCTTTCCCTTTTGAGTAACAAAATATCTAAACAGGAGTCTTTATTAACATAGAATCTATAGTTGACCATTAGATGAGTGAGCTTACAAAGTGGGAACATTGCTCAAGATCTGAGGTTTCCTAATTCACTTTCTTTTATCACTTTATTAAACACTCAGTTAAAGAAACTTTTGAACTCACAAGTTTTGGTATCTACAAAGATGAATGAACATAGTCTGGTAAGTGAAATGGTCAAGTAAACTAAATAAACATAGTAAGCTCTCAAAAGAGTTTTCATAAGCTCTCATGAGAGCACAGAGAAAAATACATTAGGAAAGTTTTCCATAAAAAGGGTGATTGAAGTCTTGAAGTAACTGCTGGGATTGGCCAGGCAGATGAAACAACACATGCCAAAGTAGACAGATATCAAACACACAATGTATTTGCAGAATTGCAAGAATTTGGAACTCTATCATAAATTAGGAGGATGTGTGAAAAATCTCACAACAAAAGTCTCTATGAGAACCCAGAAGGAAGCTCCCCCGCCGCCATCCCAAGCTCCTAGGACAGAGAAGATGAGCCACATGGAAGCCAGAAGCACACCCTCCCCACCCCGGAAATGAGAAGATATATAAACAAGCCTCAAAAACAGGCTTCTGGATCACCTACAGAAACTCCAAAGGGAAACAAGATGGAACAATCTGATAGTCAACCAACTGGACTCTCTGAACTGGCAACAAAAGAGGATCTGGGAAAAATGAAATCAGAAATAATTACTCAGATAACAGCAAAGATTGTGCTCATGGTGCAAGACATGATTAATAAATCTAGAGAGGACACAGATCAAAAAAGAGAGGAGCTCAGGAACATGATGGAATCCCAACATAGGAAACAAATGGAATCCATAAAACAGATACAAACAGATCTCCAGGAGATTAAAAATGCCATCAAAAGTCTGTGCAGCAGAATGAACCAGTGTGAGGATAGAATTTCACATATAGAAGATAAGATTGAAATTAGTGAGGAGGAAAAGAAAAATTGCTTTAAAATTGTAAAGGAACACGAGAAATTAATCCAGCAGCTGCTAGACAATGGAAAGAAGAGTAACATAAGACTGACTGGAGTCAATGAAGAAACAGGAGAGAGTGCAGATGACATTAAAAAAAGCTTCACAGAGGTGATGGCAGAAAACTTCCCAAGGAGGGGAAAAGAACTTGACATACAGACAAGTGAGGCATATAGGACTCCAGCTTGCCTTAATCAAAAAAATTCTACACATAGGCATATAATAGTTAGGATTCCAGAAATCCAACAGAAGAACAAAATTCTACAAGCAGTGAGAGAAAAGAAACAAATCACATACAAAGGAAAGCCCATCAGAATCACAGCAGACTTCTCAATGCAAACCCTCAAGGCAAGAAGAGCTTAGAGGGATGTATTTCAAGCCCTAAAGGAAAACAGCCTCCAACCCAGATTGATGTACCCTGCAAAACTATCTTTCAAAATTGATGGAGAAATAAGATACTTTCATGATAAAGAGCACCTAAGGAACTTTATGAATATCAAACTGGCACTCCAAAAAATTTTAGACAATACCCTAGGAAAAGACAATAAGGATCACAACCCCAAGATACTCAGCAAAATGAATCCATTGGGCCTGACAAATTAAACGCAAGGGGGGAGAATCCAACAAAAAGAAAAAGTCATGACAAGGGTTTTAAAACTTTTAACTTCATCTCCCTAATGAGTGTATAATTCAGTCTTGTTATTGTATTGATTAGTATTTTTCTGATTCTAGAGTTGCACTCCTTCCCTTGTGCTGTACTGGCTATTTATCATCTTCTTATGTCTACTTTTTAATTGGGTTGTCTATTAATGAGTTCTAAGAATTCTTTATATATTCTGCTCATAGGTTATATGCATTGTAAATATGGTGTGTTTAAAGACTGCTTTTCATTTTAATGATGTCATTTAAAGTTCTAAATTTTGATGGAATCTCATTTATCATTTTTTTTCTTTTATACATCATGTCTTTTGTATACTAGGTAGTCCTTGCCTACCCTGAATTCATAAACATTTTCCCTTATAATTTCTTCTTAAAGTTTTATACTTTTAGGCTTTCTTATTTAGGTTCACAGATCCCTTCAAGTTATTTTCATGTATGGAAATAAAGGGTTGAGGTTAATTTTTTATATATGGATACCAGGTGTTCTAGTGCCGTTTGCTGAAAACACTATCTCTTCCTTGGCTCTTGAATCGAGTTTATATTCTATAAAATGCTAATGTTAAATAATCTTTCAAAACTCAGTGGGCCATATATGTATGGTTCTATTTCTAGATTCTCTGTTTTATTCAAATGATCTATATGTCTTTCCTTACACCAACACTGCTTTGATTACTGTAGCTTTAGAAGAAGTCTTAAAATTAGGTACTAAACATCTTTCAACACTGTTTTTGTTTTTGTTTTTAACTTTTCTAGATCCTTTGTACTCCTACATAACTTTTAAATTTCAATATCCAATTCTTCATTTATAGCAAGTATACACAGACCTGAATTTTTATATATACCTTGTGTTTTCTAATCCTGCTAAATTCAAATACAAGTTCTAGGGCTCCTAGAGATTTCTTAGTATTTTCTCTGTAGATGATCATTCCATCTACATACAAAGATTTTGCTTCTACCTTACCAATCCTATCCTAATTGTGTCATTTTATTGCCAGACTATTTTGGTGGGGCCTATGTTTCAAAGCTTAATGGACAGATAAAGAGTAAGCATATCTGCCCTTGTTCCCCACCTTAAGGAGAAAGCATTGTATCTTCTCCATTCATGTAAGGCATTTTTGCTGGAAGTATGGAGTACATGTCTTTAATCTGTTGAGAAGTTTCTGTTCTACTTCTAGTCTCCTGATAGCTTTTACCATGAACAGCTGTAGAATTTGGTTCGATACTTTTTCTCCAACTAGTGAGAGGATCATATGGCTTTTTCCTTTCCTCTGTTAAAATGATGACTTTTGGGGGTGGATCTTCCAATGCTGAACCAACACTGCCATCCCTATAACAAAACCACTTTCTACATCCTGCCAGATCTGACTTCTAATAGTTTTTTTTGTTAAACAAATTTCTATCTATGTATCGCTTTTTGGCCTTTTGGCTAAGATCAAGTGCAAATTTCTATCTATGTTCATAATTTTTTCTTCTATTATCTGTATCCAATTTTAGGATTAGCACAATGTTGAGTTCCTAAAATGAGGGGAGAAGTGTTCCTTCTTTTTTTCTGCTTTAATTGTTTGATATAATTTATCAGTTAAAATGTATATGAGCCTGCTGCTGTCATATAGGTAGGTTTTCAAGCTAGGAATATACTTTCTTTAATAGGTGCTATTCAAATTTTATATTTCCTCCAGAGTTAGTTTCATTAGTTTGTCTTCCAAGGTACTTCTTAGAAGTTGTCAAATTTATTTCAAAAAAGATTTTTGAAATATGCTTTCTATATGCTTTTAAATTCTGTAAAATCTGTGGTAATGTCTCCTAGATCTTGATATTGTAATTTAAAAAATGTAAAATTGATATTGTGTGACAGGAAGAAAAGGTCTGAAGGTGCAGGGGAAGTGGGAAGGGTAGGGGAAAGGAAAAAAGGGAAAAGAAAAAATATGAGAAAAGGAAAAAAATGGAAACAAAGTCTTTGTAAATAGGGAAGGGTGGAGGGGGTGAAGGGAGGGCAGGGGAAGGGGGGAAAAATAACCAAGATACTCATGTAATGGTACAAGAGCCCAATGATCAATGTAACTGTATTTTATACTGAAAATGTACCAATAAACATAATGGGAAAAAAAAAATGTCTCCGTGATTTCCTGGAGTTCACATTTTGGTATGAAAAATCTTATTGGCTTTGTAAACAGAGATGATATAAATGAAATATTTGATATTATTTCCTTTAATATAAATTAATCAGATGATTATTCAGATAAAGAATAAAGTAAACAATAGAAAAATGAATGTGGATATTTTATAATTGATTTTGAAGTTGATACTGACATGCAGATGAAACTGTAAGGGTCTGAATTTATTTCAATGGTATTAGGAATTGAACCCAGGTCCTTCACATTGAGCTACATCTCAGCTTGCTTTTTTCCTTTCTTTTTCTGAGACAAGGTCTTTCTAACTCACTAATTTGATGAGGCTGGTCTCAAATTTCTAATCCTTCTGCTTTACCTTTTCATTTCTTGATATACAGGTATTGTTTTCAGGTATTTGAATAAACTGAAGCATGATCTGTAAGCACAACTATTCTTTTATTTTCTTTCTCATTTCTTCCTTTCTTCTCCAAGTGTAAGCATAAAAAAGAATATTTCTCATCATCAGTTTTAAAGATAAGACTGTTGGGTTTGACAGGTGGTAGAAAACCATGTTTAAATAGTTAAATTCCTATTCAGGTTAATTTTAATGCATTTTTACACTGAGAATTAAAAGTTTCTCTCAAGTCATATTTTTCACCATTTTTAAAACATAAGTGATTAGAATTTCTTTTAGATATATTCTTCATTTCAGAACTATTTTTAGAATGTTATTTGTCTACAAGATTTCTGAAATCAAGATTTAACAAAGAATGTGTAAGAAACTTAAACAGAATATTCCACAGAAACAAATGCTGAGTATTAACTAAACATTAAAATAAGCATCAATTTTGCTGATAAAATTTTTAAAGATTGCAAAGTTGATGTCATATAAAGCCTAGGTTTTCTTATATTAAGAAAGCGACATGCTGTTATTGCCAAATTTATTACCCTAAAAGGCTTTAGGTTTTCTTTTCCAAATTGGAATAAGATCAAACACCTAAATAAATGAAACATCTTTTTCTTCTTCTTTAAGCCATTCTGACGCTGAAGGCTTTAGTTTCCTTGGATTGGAGCTGTTTCAACATCTTGCAATGAAACGACTAATTAAAGTGTTTTTGTTTTTGGCTTGGAGTCTTTTTCTCTGGCTGGAGTTCTGTCTTGTTTAGTTGAAGCCAGTACAGCATATTCCCATTTCTAAATTTTGATGTGGAAAATACCACTGATTGGGGACCAAAAAACTATGAATGAAACATTTGACAATTGATTATCTACCTTGCTGTGCCTAATACCAAGTAGGATATGTGTCAGGAATCCATTATCACTTTCCCAAATCAGGTTCTGTAATAATATATTTTTTTAAGTGATGATTGACTTCCTGTAGTATTTTCTATCTTATGTTTACAAGCACTTATTGATTTTACAAAACATAGCTTATTTTTATTAGCATTTTTGAGAGAACATATTTGCCATATTTTGAGGATATAATACACTTTGATATTGTTTCTTATTTATTATCTTTCTTTCCCACTAAACTGTCATCTTCTTTAGGGAGAGTCTATGACCTTCTTGTTCACTGTCGAATCCTTCCCTGGGTCACAGTTTCTGGCTCATAGTAAAGTTCTAAAGAAATATTAACTGATTTCATAAAGGGAGGAGCTGGACAAGCATAGTCCCTGCATTCAAAAGCAACAGACACAAATGGGGAAAGAGAAGTTAGTATTATATACATAGCCATAATCCACTGATTGACGAACCAAGAGAGACCACTTTAAAAAACAATAGAGAACCAATGGTGGACAGGTTTCTGTTTGTTTAGGAGGAATGGGACAGGAGAAGATGAAGAGGAGATGCTGTCAGGTACAGTATCTTAGGAAGAAGAAAGAATTCTCTAGAAGATCTGGAAAAGATGCAAGTAGAATTTAGGTCCAAGGGAAACCATAGTGACAAGCCATGGGTACTTTTTGGTCATGCTCAATTTCAAGTCTTTTGGAGAAATAAGGAAGGAGATTCCCCGTGGGTTTGGAGCTCAAGATAAAGTCTTATTGTGTATTTTTTCTCATTTTCCAAATATAATTTTGGGACTCTTTGAACATTGAATAAATAATTGACAATATGTAGACTAAGATTTAGTGTAAAAATGTCTATAAATAATTTAATAGAATAACTTTAAACTACACATTTGACAGGGTACAGTGAAATTAAGTCAAAAGTCTTCAAATAGCAGTTATAATCTCAACCCAAAAGACAATTGGAAAAGATTGCGGTTGTAGATTGACCTACATATAGGAAGCACCATTACTGCAACAATGCATTTTTTTCTGGGCCATGACATATGTTAACAGAGAGAATTTTGGGGAGAATTACTATCTCTATTCTCCAAGTATTACAATATAATATGTATTTTTCATTTTAACCTTAAAGGGACATAAAATATGTAAAGAAAAAGCATTGAAAACAGGTTTTGATAATAGGCTTCACAATTTTAAGAATGAATAGAATAGAATCATTTTAAGAATGAATAGAGAAAGCTTAGATACTTCTGAGTCCAATCCTGACTGATTACCAGAAGTACAATTGCTTTGTGCATCTTCCTAATCCATAAAAACACCATGCAAACTTGTTTGCCAAGAAGATGGGTTGGAGAGATGTGAATGCATCTGCTGAGTTTGAAAAAGTGGAAAGGCAAGGACTGGATGCTTAGCTGAGTATGAAAGGCAGACTAGGATACAGTGGTAGCCAAAAGAAGCTAAGTAATCTGAGATCTTGAAGGAAAAATATTTAAAGCACACAGAAGAGGATCTAGACATTTGTTTTAGTTCAAAGAGAGCTATAAATATTTAGTAAATATCTCCTTTTGCCATAAAAGAATGCTGTTTTGGTAAAAATGTCATGAATTTATTCAGGTAAGCTTTTCAGGCTATAAATACATCTATATAATCAAGTTCTGACTTTGAGATGTCATTATTTTAAAATATTTTACTCTGGCAAGGTCATTCTGTATTATGTCATGTCAGTGTCTACTTCAAAATTCCCCTCCATGTCTATTGTACTGAGCAGATATATTTATGTCTCAACATGAGCATTCTGAAATCTCTTTATGTGGGAGCTTGAAAATCAGCCTCCCCTGATTTTTTTTAACCAGTGAATTCAGGAAGTGTGGGAATGGAGAATCCTGTTCCAGTGACCTGTAGAATGTGTTATGTTTGTTTTCTCTGCTGAGAAAGTCATCAATTCTGTGTACTCTAAATGCAGGCTAATCTTTCTTTTAGAGGAAGGTTCAAGGATGTCAGGAATCTACCTCTGTGTTCTAACTTATTAAAGAAAATAAAGGAATCCCTGGAGTAAATGAAAAAAGAAGATATTTCACAAAGCATGCTAAAAATAAAAATATAGGGCCGGGGATTTAGCTCAGTGGTTCCACTGCCTACCTCACAAGTGCAAGGTCCTGAGTTCAATTCCCAGTACCAAAAAAAAAAAAAACTCTAAAGAGGTAAATGGAAGTATTGGGGAAATCAGAAACAGTGGTAAGAGGTTCAGGAGTAAATGAATGTAACATTGAGAAAAAGACAAGGGAAAATTACTACCGGTATAGCACTATGATATAAAAACTTGCTTGAAGAGAAAACAATGTGCTATTTTTCTGAAAACACAAGAAATTGTTTCTAAGAATTAGTAAATAAGCAAAATAGTGCTCTAATCCCCATGGAAGTATCTTCTCTCAACCTCTGTCACCCTCTTGCCAACAGCAATGGGCGACAGTGGGTGACAAAAAGAGAATATGTAATTCATAATATGCAAATGGAAGGAAACCCAGCAACACCCAATGACCCTCCTATTCTTAACTACCCAATACATTTGAATTCTGTGTGCCCACTTGAGAATACCTGTTGATACAAAAAGGAATTTGGGACATATTTTTAGTGATTTGGAAGATCTGAGTAGGAAACTGATTGATTAAGTGACATAATAAATGATATTTCTGGACTAGGGGTTTAGCTCAGTCGTTCCACCACCTGCCTCGCAAGTGCAGGGTCCCGAGTTCAATCCCTGGTACAAAAAAAAAAAGAAAGAAAGAAAAAGAAATGATATTTCTTCTTCCAAACACATGAGTTTGCAAGGAATATATGGGAAGAAATGAGATAGTAAGGTATAAGTGTCTATAGAATGTCGTATAGTGTTTTAAATACAGTGGGATCTTAAAATTTTAAAAAAGACAGAAGAAAATGTTAAGCAAAAGAAGTAATGAATCATAATTCTATAAATTATAATAAATATGAGCCAAAAAGCCCCAAAACAACAAAAAAAGCAAAATTCAAGAGGTGCCCACTTATTCTCATGAAAATAATAGGGAAACTGGTCAAGAACTATAACATATGGGACTGAGGTTGTAGTTTAGTGATAGAGCTCTTGTTCAGTTGGGTTCAATCCTTGACACTTAAAAAAACCCCAGTAACTATGGAAAACCCCAGCAACTATGGAATGATTTGTATTCAGGTAAGTGTAGAAAAGTATAGAACAATGGAGAATAAGCAAAATGATCTTGAAATGTGAAAATACAAAAGCAGAAGTTATCTCATAGATATCATTACATTTCAGTGAAGCAAAACAATAGAAGACTACATATTGTTCCATAGAAATCAATTATGATGTGAGCTTAGGGTAAGCAGAGTCTAGCAAGAAAATAATTACATCAAACTGATTGTGTGCCTATGCAGGGGATATGAAAATGACTGAGATATAATATTTGATTAAAAGCCCTCACAATTAAAGTGGAGGTTTATATGCAAACATTTCACTAGAGTAAAAAGTGATACAAACTATAAATGATATGTCCAAAGGGCCATGAATATTTCTCTGAGCTCCCATAATAAAGCACTGCAGGCTGGATGGCTTAACCAATGTATTGTCTCCCCATTATGGAGGCTGGAAGTTTGAGAACAAGGAATTTGCCTGGTTGGTTTCTTCTGAGGCTATAAGGGAAAATCTATTCCAGTCCCCTCTTCTAGCTTCTGATAATTTTCTGGCAATCTTTGTCATTTCTTGTCTAGTAGCTACATTGCACGGTTGCCATCTTCATCTTTGCAGGACATTCTTCCTGAGGGGGGATCTGTGTCCAAATTTCCTCTTTTAATAAGGATTGTACTGGATTAGGGCCCACCCAAATGACCTCATTTTAAATTGATCACCTGCAAAGACCCTAATTCCAAATAAGGCCACAGTCATAGTGACTGAGAATGGCAACGTATCTTTTGAGAGGCTTGGGAGTGACAGTTCAAACCATAGCAGGCTATAAGGATCCTACATAACATGTAACACAGCATGCATAGCTTGATGGAAGAAAATAACATTTTAAAATAGAAACATGGCACAAAAGTGAGAAATAAAATGTTTGCAGAAAGAGGCATGACTGTTCAAATAAAAATATAACTCAATTTATTAAATTAATAAACTGATCATTGAACATCTACTATGGGTCAGATGCTGTGTAAGATACCAGACATACAAAATGAGTAAACTAGTTACAATCTCCAGAGTGCCTAATAAATACTTTTTTTGTTTTTGTTTTGGCTGGGAAAAAAAATCATCTCTCAGAGTGTAAAGAGAGTAGGCAACTTTAAACTGGGAATTAATTCCAATTACCTAGTCAGAACTTATTTCTGTTCACATAAATTACTGAAATTTTAGAACAAAGTGACCACATCACTGAGAGGTTGTTATAATGAGGGAATGATTGTTAGACATAATCAGACAAATATCTGGGTTTTAAGAAAACAAATTTTATAAGGCTTAGGGGGAAAAAGTTATAGTTTTGTGACCAAGGAGGGGTACAGAGTGCTAGAGTCTGTAACACTAAAAGCTTCACCCCCATGAGCTTCCCCAGGCTTGGGAAGTGCCTGCTAGATCATTTCCCTCACAAGGTTAAGACACTGTGTTTTACGCCCAGCATGTGTAGCACTGAACTCAAATCCTTGGTGAGTGATTATAACTGCAAATCATCTGTTATGAGAGAAGAGTAGATAACAGGAAAAAACAAAAAAAGTATTTGCAATAGAAGTCTCTGTTTAAATCAGGTTTTGAGAATACACAATCACATTTTCATATAAAATTTTGACAGTGAAATCAGTTTTGACATATAAAATTTTAAAACATGGACACTGAGTAACTTTTCAGGTTTGTATGATTAGAAGCAGTGCTAATGTAACTATGCATATGGGTTTTGAATATTGCCTATTTCTGTGTATTATGCAATATCCTTTGACCATATCTAATCTTATGTTAAGACTTTCTTCCATGCTGAGCAGTGATCCTGGCCTCCTGCAAGCCAGTATGACGTCCGCAAGACAGGAAAGTGGGAATTAAAAGCACACAGAGACTTGAGAGAAACAATCTTGGACTGACCTAAGCCGCTCTGGGCAACAAAGACAAAGAGCCCAAGGATACCCAGTGTTTTATTTTTTATAAGTGTGGGAAGGGGGGGAAACTGGGCAGGCCTTGGGACACCTGCTGATAACAAGTATCAAGTGGGCAGGACTGTAGAATGAGGGCACAAGCATATCTTTGCTGAAGAGAACAAACAGTTAATTCAGAGGGGAAGAATTTAGTTGAAGAGTCAGTTGACCTTGACTGGGAGTGAACCCAGCCAAGCTCTGCTACTTTTAACATAACACAGTCGAATTATGGAGGGGCAAGAAGCTTGCGCCACTATAGCCTGCTAATATTGGGCAGAGGTGTCTGCTATGTGGATCTGTAAGTCTCTTCTTGGGGTTCTTTAGGATGTCTCTATTGGCTACAGACTAAATGTTTACAATGCTTTCCACAATAAGTCCCAGCCCCCACGCCTGTACCTCCTCTGTGATCATTTTCCACAAATGCAGAATCTTATTTCACAACTTTGCTTATGCTTCCTACCTTTCTTTATCTAACACAATCTTACTTTTCATGATCCCAAAGCTTCCCTGAGTTTCTGGGGTGGGTGAAGTGCCCTTCCTCTGAAACACAACATCTTGTATACAACCCTATCATAGCAAAGACTCAAAATGACCTCTTGACTCCCAACGCCCAGTAGGATTTAAGCTACTTGAAGACAGAAACATGATTTTGCACCTGGATAACCACGTACCACTGAGAGTAGAGACTGACCTGTCACATGCCAGATTTAATATATATTGGATTTTAATATTTATAACAATGACAAATAAGCTATCTGTGTTAACTATCTTTCACACCACCAGCCAATGACCTACAAAGAATCTCCTAGAGTACTCTGACCCCGTGTAAGTGCTCCCTAAATATTTGTTGAAACTGAATGAAATTCAATCATTTATTTATTCATTAGTTCAAAAATCTTTTCTTCAAAAATTGGTGTGTACCTGTACTGGTGCCGGACAAACCAGGTGATTTGGTTTGAGTTGGATATGTAAATGAAGTGTAACTGTGCAATATAATGAGTGTTATGATAATCATCTACTTACTGTGGAATAAGGGTACAAAGAGGAAGAGGCTGTCGGAAGGCACAAGAGAAGATATCAGGGCCATTTGTTTTTCTCTCAAATGTATTCTCTGCCATTCTCTTCTATGCAGAATCTCTTGTCTCCTGGATTCTATGGGGGCCAGTGATGGGCACAATGATAAATCGAAGGGCCTGGTGAGAGAATAAATTACACTCTGTCTTTCTGACCTCTCTACTTGGAGCAGTGTTTGCACGAGAACCTGCTGCATCTCCTCTAGGACTCCAGTTCTTGCTGAGCTAGCTTCTGCGGTTGCCTGTTCCTTGGTTGTGGTAACATGGCTTTTCCCTTTATTCCTTTATGAGTGATGGCATCATCTTGCCTTTTTCTAGTCTTTTGTTTCTTTCCCTAATAAATTCCTTGGCTGTTCCATCACCTGTTAAATCCATACCCAATGGCAAATTCATGAAAATACTGAGACTGCTAACTTTCTTTTCTTTTTTTTCATTAAGTATAGTGGTACATTTTAGATATACAATACAGTTACACTCATCTTTGGGATCTTGTACCTTTACATGATGCATCTTGATTCTTATTTTTTCCCCATTCCCCTGCCCTCCCTTCACCCCCTCCACCCTTCCGTATTTACAAAGACTTTGTTTCCATTTTTTTCCTTTTCTCGTATTTTTTCTTTTCCCTTCTTTTCTTTCCCCTACCCCCCCACCCACTTCCCCTACTCAGACCCCCCAAATATAAAGACCCAATTCAAAAATGAGCATCTGAAATGAACAGACATTTCTCAGACAAAGAAGTAAAAGCAGCAAATAAACATATGAAAAAATGTTCAACATCACTGGTCATTTGAGAGATGTAGATGAAAACAACGCTGAGATTCCACCTTACCCCAGAAAGAATGGCTGCTATCAAGATATCAATCAATAACAAATGCTGGCGGGGGTGTGGGGAGAAAGGAACCCTTTTCTTTTCTTTCATTTTTTTGAGGTACCAGGGATCAAACTCAGGACCTTGGGCTTGCAAGGCAGGCAGCAGAACCACTAGAGCTAAATCTCTGCCCCCGCCCCTGGATTTAAAGTTTAAATTAAACTTTTCTGGTTCTGAAGCTCCACAGTGAAAAGCTACAATAGCGATTTCATTTCTTATCATCCCTATTATTTTGTTAGTGCCTTATTTAGTGGCTCTGGACAAAGTTTTAATTTATTCTGGACTTAACGTTTCTTACCTAAGAAAATAGAAAAATTTAATGTGTTTGGTTATCTTAGAATTCAACTAGAGGTGCCATGCCAGCCTTGAAGATGCAGCCAAGATCAAGACAGATTTGCTCCATAAAGCATCATAGACCAATGGATGAAAGATGTCAGGCTCATTCACTTAGGAGATGGTAGCTTTGGTAGCTGTGCCATTAACACTCATAGTTTCTTTAAAGTGTCTGTTATGTTTTCTAAATCAGTATTAGTAAATGACCATATGATTATCTTTTGAAGATCATAAAGCTTGGAGAAATCTCCCATTAAAAGCAGATGGAGACCACTGATTTTAAAGTCTAAACAGCTTCATAAATGGAATGAATCATAAAATCTGCAGTCTTGAATAACTTCACACTGATGTGCGGTAGCCTTCCTAACAAACAGGCCTGTAATTAGGGAACACATGTGCCCTCTTTGTGATTCATTCTCCAAATGAAATATGTTTGGCAAGAATTTCTTTCAGAAAATTGCTTTTGTTCAGGAAATCTGCTAAGACAGGGTCCTTTCCATCATAGAATGAATGATTGCCTTGAAGGGACGAGGGATGAATGTAATCAATCCTTTATTCTGTGGGTGGAAACATATCAAATTTAGTGCATTTTGATCAAGTAAAATCTTTTTTAAAAAAACATACTTTCACACTATAAATTTTAATATCCTTCAGAAACATTTCAATCTCAAGAAGTTTTTCCTCATCTTATCTAAATCTCCCAGGCTGTTCTTAGCAGTAATAAAGGACAATTGGCTATAATTCTCTGTAGTATAGACCAACACTCTAACTATATATTTATTCATTCTTTCATTCAACTAGTTTTTATTGATCACCTACTACTAAGAGCCAGGTCTGCTGATAAAATACTGAGTAAAATGAGATGAAGATGCAGTCCATTCATGGTCATAAAAGTCTTTGCTTTTATTTCTCTTTTTAGATCAATTTTCCAACCCTTTACTTCTTTTACTCCCTGTCCCATTTGCTATACAGTATTGAGCAAGTGAATAATATTAGGTAAATTAAGTGTTCTTAATCTATAAAGTGAGGATAATTTTAATAGGACAAGAGTTGTTTTTAAGTTTGAATTAACTAATGAATGCTCAACAAATGTTAGCTCTTACTATGGTCATTATTATTTCAGTAGAGTCTCTACAGCTGTTCTCTTCAACAGTAAAGCCAGTAGTCCCATGTAGCTATTTATATTTAAATTAGTTAAAATTAAGTTAATGCAGAAATTAGAGGAATTGACCACATTTCAACTGTTCAATAGTAACAGGTGGCTAAAGGCTACTATTTTGGATAGTGCAGCAGATACAGAACATTTTCAATATTGCAGAAATTTCTATTGAACAACCTCAGTCTCTAGGGCTCTCAAATATTGGGGAAGATAGAAAGAGAGATGGAGACAGAGGGAGAGACAAGGTTACATAATCCTGAAGGATGGAGGAAAAGATACCCCTCCCCAAATACTGACTATTGCACAGTGTCAGTAAAACAGACCTAGGCTTATTTCTAACAGGTTTGCTGTGAGTTGCATCTATAAGCCAGTTGTTTCTCTATTGAGCACTTTGTGAGGAGCACTATAACACAATGTTTAAGAACATATTCTCTGGAGTTAAAATGCTTGTGTTTGAATCCTAGATCTACTACTTACTGGTTATGTGATTTAGGACAAGTTTCCTAACCTTTTGCTCCTGCATTTCCTCCTATGTAAAATGGGGGCTAGCAAATTCCCACACAGCACTGTGTACACTCCCGGAGAATATGAAACACTTAATGAAACAAGATAATGGGGCTCTTGGCTAGACCCCTGTGGCCTGCATGTACACAGTTTTGCCCGAACACTGAACATTGCCAGCTTTGTTTGGCTATTTTTTGGATGGTTCCTCCAGTTACTTAAATTTTCTGAGCTCAGTTTATTTATATTTTAAATTGAGATAATTTATATTTCTCAAGATTGGAATGAAGTAAGATAATGTATGTGAAAGAAAAAACATGTTATAGTCATAATAATAAAATCTATTTCCTTCCATCCTTTCTGTTTCTTTATTAGACCCACTGAAATGCACAAGTTATCTTGGATATTGTGGTTGGTTATCCTTTGGGATTATGTAACCTTGTATGTGAACAAAAAATAGAGAACCCTGTAAGATAACACACAGATTTTGTGAAGCAGATAATGCATTTTCTTTCCTAACATTCTGATTACCATTTTCTATGCTCTTAAGGCAACTCAGATCACTGTACATTTTCAATTACTTAACCAATGGAAGGAAGAAATGGTGAGAATAATCTAATGTGACAGATAACCCAAACCATGGATGGGTTCAAAGATCATTAATATTCATTTATTTAAAAATGTTTGCTGATTCAGTCCACATTTATCAAAGTCCTCCAGGCAAAGCTATATGTTAGACAGCACTTAACCTTCAGAATGATTTTGGCAGCAAATTTATCCTAGCAATTATTTAGTTTGGACTCATATTTAAATGGTTTACATTTCCTAAACATAGAGAGACCGATTTTAGAAGATGAGGGAGGTAGGGGTAGGGCTGCATCAAGAAGGAGTGGAGCTGAGATTAGAAATTCCCTCCATCAACAGTCTGTGTGTAATTCCATTTGCAAAATGAGAACTTCTGAGGAAGAAAGGAAAGTTTCTTATAAGTATGCATTTCTAGTTTTCTAGAAGCAGTACTTTCTGCTAGCCTCAGAGAGCCTGAAGGGCTATTCCATGTGACAGAGTACTGCCCTGTTCATACTGGCTGCAATAATCACCTTCAATTAGGTGAGCCCCACAGGCCAGTGCAAACACACAGGTAGCTTTTGCTGCTGTAAGGGCAATACAAAGCCTGAGCCACATCACCTTCTTTGCATGATTCTCTTTTGGAATACAGGATGGCATAACCAGCAGGTTGTACAAAGGGAAGACCAACTAGTAAGCAACAATGCCTTTCTTTAATGGTTGGATTAAGTGCGCCTTTAGCTTACTGGACTTCAATTTATGTTTTATTTGCAAGTGTCCTAAGGAAATTTGGGAAATGAAGGTCCACAAAGCCATAACACACTCTGAACTCAGAAGGACAGGGTTTGAAGTCTGCTAATGTGATTTCAGATGTCAGAGTGCTTTAGGAGTTTAGTAGGCAAATTTCACTTCTCTCTTTAGTTCACCCATGAAGACTTGAGGCATATCTAGTCAAGACCACACCATTTACTTTGGATGCTCTAGTAGTCAAGATGGGGAGAGTTCCTGGTGAATGGAGTAGGAAGCAAAGTGATAGAATGTGGAGTTTTAGGGAGGGAAAATTGGCTTAACATTTCTACACCTGTGGTTGAGGTGGGCTTAATTTACATTTTGGCATAATTATTGACAAAGTTAAAGATGAATGGAAGCATACTTTGACATGGTATTTAAGAAACTCTATCATTAGGATATTTGAAAACATGTGGTTTAAAATATTTTTTTAACTTATGAAGTACATGAGGAAGAACACTAAGTGTGCCAGCAGCCTTCTAAGATGGATAGAAAACAAGGGAGTATTTGTGGTTTTATGTCTCATGCCAGCTAATCAAAATGTGTCTTTTCTTTTCTGCTCAAAACTAATCAATGTATCAGGAAATACACTTCTCTGAATGATCTATCTGGAATAAAAATAGGATAAAGTGAAATAAGTACCCCCATAGTCCTGGCTGAAAAATCTTTTTTACTCCACCATGAAGAAATAAATGTCTACCAAAGGAAAATGAAGAGGATTTGAGAGGAGACTCTAATTGCCCACTTCAGTCACTTCCACACGAAATGTCTTGCTAAAGGATGGGCAGCCAGAGCAGTAGTGTTTTGGCAAAAATTTGAAATAAAAAGAAAGGGAAAAAATTGTTCCAACAAGAGTTCTGTAGAAAAATGGAGACAGCTGCTGCATTTTTTCCAGCCCGTTATCTCTTGCCACCAGACCCAAAGGCAATCCAGCTCTTGGCTAATTGATCACTTGCTGTTTTTGAGAGTAGAAGAAAATGGCGCTTACTTACTGTGTTTTTATCCAAAGTGCAAAAATTTCCCAGAGAGGGGCAAAATGCATGTCAGTTGAGGAAAAATACCATTTCCAAAGAAGTCACCAGAATATGACTTCGTTCTTAGTGATTTTTGTCCCCAAGGCTTCTGCTGTCATTGTAAGGTACATTTGCACAAAGCCCTATTCTCAATCTGTTCTGACCTCTAAGCACCCACATAAATTCAAATCCAGAGCAATAAAGCTGTCTCAAAGCTATATACTAATCTATCTTTAAAATTCCAAGATTTCATTCAAATAGTCCCATAGCTTAAGTATGTTTTGCCTCAATCAAAAACCATATTGAAATTTAATTCTCAATATATTCATGTGCAGAGATAGTTGGTACTTTAAGAGGTGATTATTGTTGCACCCAGCGAGAAAGAACCAACCAGAGACCGATATTAAATCCACACAGGAGTTTATTACCGCCCGGGACCCGAGCCGAGCATCGGACTCGAGTCCCGAGTGAGTCCCGAGTCCCGGCTGGGGGAGCTTAACATATTTTATACACCTTTGAGGCCAGCAGTTTCTAGGCCCCCCATGGGATAGAACTAGCAAAGCAAGCAAAAGGTACAGAAGAGGAACGCCCTGTCTTTAGAACATTTGTAAAACAATAGTTGATTAATTGTTGCTTCTAAGAGACTCTCTAAGGGGAGGAGGTTTCTAAGCTTCCTCCTTCTGAGTTCATCTAAAGGGCAGGCAGGTGGGTCAAGCAGCAATATGGAGTCTGTCTTGCTAACTAGGGTCCTTCAATTATATCATCAAGAGAGATTAATACTTTTCTCCTTTTCACAGGGCTGGATAGTTACTACAATAGTGGGATGTTATAACACAAGCTTGGCACCTCTCTTCCGTCTTGGGCACATGTATTCCTGTTCTACAGGCACTCATTTATTTTCCACTTTCTGCTCTGAGTAGAGCCACCATGAAATCCTCACCAGAAGCTGAGCAGATGCTGGCTCTATGTTCTTAGGCTCTCCACCTCCAGAACTGTGGTCAAAAATAAACCTCTTCCCCTTATAAACTACTCAGCCTCAGGTATTTTGTTTGTACCAGGGATTGAACTTGGGACCTTATGTTTGCAAGGCAGGCAGCGGAACCACTGAGCTAAATCTCCTACCTCAGGTATTTTGTTACAGAAACAGAAAGAAGACTAAAACAAAGAGTTCATATGATTCTCTCCCCCCACCAGACTGTCACTGATAAAATAACACTTGTATAATATTTGAGCTGTGCCTTAATTGTAAATCTCCTCTAGTCAGAATGAACTGTGTCCTAAGAAGAATCCCAGGGCCTCATCTAGATCAGTCCTGATCAGGTGCAAGCACGGGGATGACAGCCAGTCGTCAACTTGAAGGCTGTGCTTAGGACACAAGACTGGGACCAAGAACCCTAGGATGTACAGTGAAATGAGGAACCATGTTTAATGCTGTTTACAGAGAACCAGATCAGGATATTGACCTGAAGCCATTTATACCTCTTGTGAGCTATTCTTGAGGGTCACAGGTGTTATTGTGGAGTGAGATATTGGGGCCCCGTAACATTCTTGAGCCATTTTCCTTACACAAGGTGCTAATGTATTTTATTTTTTCTTATGCAACCCTAATAGAACCACAAGTTTCTATTTTTTCATGGAAGTCAAGGTGCAGAAGCTCAGTTGGGTCTCAAAATAAAAATAAAATGGAAATCCAATTTTTACTTTTGTCTTTTAAAGAACTTTCAAGGGGATCCTATGCCATATTTGCCTCTCCCTGTCTATTCCCAGACCCTGTAGACTTTCCCATAACAAACTCCTAAGCTTCCTCACTGCTCAGCCTAATTGTTCTTTTCATCTTTCCAACCCTGCCTGAGCCCTTTGCTATATACATAGTGTGAAACTTCTGTAGGTTCTTTCTTTAAAAAAAAAAAAAATCTATTTTAATTCATTAAGTTTACTGGCACATTTTAGGTCTTCAATATGATGACATCCATCATTAGGAATTTGTACCTTTACCTGATATATATCTTGGTTCTTATTTTTCCCCATTCCTCTGCCCTCCCTTCCACCCCTCCACCCCTCCCTATTTACAAAGACTTTGTTTCCATTTCTCATAGTTATTCCTTTTCTTTCCCCTACCTCTCCCACTTCCCCTTTCCCTTTGGGCCTTATCTTCCTATTTTGCAGGTTCTTTCTTAATCTCCCACTCTGTGCCTCTTAGTCTAAACTCCAGATTCCACACTAGAAAGACCTAGAACTTGGTCCAGGACAGCCTTGTAGCCAGCCAGAGGTTGAAGGAGGAGACTGCAGACAGTGGCTCATTCATAAATCTTGGCTCCATCTCAGGTTTCTTCTTTTATGTTCCCCCACAATGATCTTCTAGTTTTTAATGAACCCTACTTTCTGACCCCATAAACTAGTTTATCCCTTCAGTTTTATCCCTGCATACTTAAATTCCCAGAAGATAAAAATCTAACAGGTTAGTCACTTTTGAATCATTGATAGTTTGATGCAAATAAGCTCTTAATATTCAGAATGTTGATGGAAAAGATTACATATATATGACCTAAAGAACAGTTGAAATAAAGGGTTGAGTTTCACGGGGAGGTGTCCAGGTAAATGAGGAGTATCCTGTGGGATAAAAAGACTAAGTAAGTCTATTCAGCTTCTTCATGATATTTTCAAAATATCATGTTTGTATTGAGTACATATGTAAGAGAATGTTGTTAGAGAAACATACTTCTGAAGAAAATAGGGGCCAGGTAAGGGGATATTAAAAGTAGATAATGCTAGGCTCTATTATCGGTGCTTGATTGTTCTCATAATAACCTTAATTTATAGTTATTTATTCCCATTTTGCAATTGCAGAAATTGAACTTCATTTTGGAGGATTTGTCTAAGGTTGCACAGTGAATAAATGGTACAACATTAAGTTAAACTCCATACATCCTTCACCGTTTAATTATGGTATGCAAATCCATATACACATACACAACATATATGCTCATGTGTCTGTGTATACTAGATATATACAGGATGAAGATCTAGTGTACAGCATCTACAGCTAAGCATCCATACAGATTTAGATCTGTATGTTAAACTAAAACAAAATTATGAGAGAAAAAAGGGAGGCTCTGGTTAGAATTGTGACCAGCAGGATCAAACTTTACCAGGAACAAAATTCAGCCTTTAAGGAATATTTCTGAAGGACAGAATCCTCAATCCTTTTTGTTTTATCATATCATTTTTCTCATTAATGTTGCTAATTTTTTAAAATGTAGTATAAATTTAAGGAAATATATTCTCATTTTACTTAATATCCATGGAACCTATAACTTAATTTTTAAAATAGGGAGGGTAAAAAATAAAAGCAGAGGTTGGAATATGGGCACTGGAGTGATAAGAAAGCCCATGTCTTCCTTCACTCATATATCAATTACAACAGCCTCTTTCACACAATACAAAGCAGACCTATTACTGAAGAGGGTACAAAGCCTCTATCCTTGAGAGCTCACTGTCTGGTACATGCATAATAAATAAGATGCAATCTGTGATCAGGATTCTCAGGCCAGGAGAACGCAAAGGAGAAAGCAACATGTTTTATAGATACTGTATAAGAAACAATTGGAAAGGAAGAAAGTTTTCTGTTGTCTGGAAGAATGGATTGGCATTTTGAGATTAAGAACAAGGGATACTCAGCCATAAACAACAAGAAACTAGAGTCATTTATAGCTAAATGGATGCATATTGAGGCCATACTCTTAAGTGAAATAAATAAGACACACATGTGAAAATACCAAATAGTTTCTCTAGTGTGAGGAAACTGAGAGTGTAAATAAGGACTAAAAGGATTAATAACTAATAATTGATACTTTGAAATAGGAAAAGGTCCAAAGGGGTAGGGGTGTTGGGAGGAGATGGGGAAAGGAAAGAATGGAAAGGAAAAATTATGAGAAAAGAAAAAATAAATGGAAATGAAGTATATAAATAGGGAAGGGTGGAGGGGTGAAGGGCGCACAGGTAATGGGGAAAAATTAAGAACTAAGATACATCACATACAGGTACAAGCACCCAATGATAAATGTAAATGTATTGTATACCTAAAATATACCAGTAAAAGAATTTAAGAAAAAAAAAAAAAAAAGAACAAGGGATAGAGAAGTTTTGGTGGTCATTGTGGAAGAACAAACTAGGGGGTATAATTGGATAGTTTTAGACTTCAAGTTGAGAAAAGTAATGGATAGAAGGAAAGCACATGGAATTAAGATTGCTCAGGGCCTTGTTGGAAATAAATGTATGCATTATTTTATGTTCTTAAGGAAACATCACAGAGATCTCTCCTTTGAATCAAGACTGGCAAAACAGGAGTATTTTCTTCTCTTTAATAATTGGGCCCTCTCTAGGCTAATTGAAAGAGGAGCTGAGTATGATGTCCTTATGGATGCTGAGACAAATTACAAAACAAGAGAAATTTATTCTTCCTACAGATCTGGAGGCCAGAAGTTCTAAGTGAGTTTTAGAGGCTACAATTAAGATATTAGAATAGGTAGTTCATTGTAGAGGCTCCAGGGAATAATCTGATCTTTATATTTCCGGTTCCTATTGGCTATGGGATTCCTTGCTTTAAACCATTGTCTCTCCATTTTCTGTACCTGTCATCAGATTACCTTATCATCAGCTGTACTCAAATCTGTTTCTTCTCTTATTACAAAGACACTTGTGACTGAGCTCAGGGGGCTACTCCAGGATAATCTCTCATCTCCAGATTTTTAATCTAATCATATCTTCAAAGTCTTTTTTACCACATAGAATACTCACAAATTCCAGGGATTAGAACATGGGTGGATATCTTGGGAACTGGCATTATTCATCCTGTTGTTTCTCTGTTCCTTCCCAGCTGGGCTGTTAATTCTCCAAATACTGCTGGATATTTTTGGCCTTCTGGAATGTGAATTGCTCTAATAGTCAACTCTACAGCAAACTCGAGGTTTATGTCCTGTGTGTGGGAGGCATCTGGTTGGAGGAACATTGGGCATTATGGTTTGAGGTAAATAACAATAATCGGGAATAGCAGCTGCAGATGTTAACTCTGACAGCCAAGAAATGTTTGCAACTGAAAGATCAGCATGTATGGAAGTGAGTTTTTGGACATTTCAAAAAATTTAAGTGATTGCTGTTAGTACAACAATACAAGTAGCGGAGAAGGGCCAGGGATTTAGCTCAGTGGTTCCAGCACCTGCCTCACCAGAGCAAGGTCCCAAGTTTGATCCCCAGTATCAAAAAAAGAAAAAAGAAAAAAAAAAAAACAAGTAGCAGAGAAAGGACAGCTCTGTAAACATGTTGCTGCAGACACCAATGTCCCTCTTTCCAGCTCTGCCTTAGAGCCATCTTTTTGTTGTTTTTCCACACCCACAACCAATCTGTCATGTTAGCCTACTAATTCTGCCTAACATCCCTGTGTCTGTTCTTTCTCCTTCCCTTTTTTCTTGCTACCAGGGATCAAACATAGGACCTTGAGCTTGTGAGGCAGGTGGCAGAACCACTGAGCTAAATCCTCGGCCCTTTTTCCATTTTATTAATAATTACATCCATGCTTAGGCTATGATTTCCTCCACCTGGAAACCTCAATCCTCATCTCTGGCATTCATGCTTCCTCAACAATTGCACCAGCAATATTTATAACTTCAGTTGATGCCTTGTTGGTCTCTTCTCTGGTTCATCCAAATAATTTATGTTCACTATTTTCTCTGTCAAACTTCTTTCCTACCCTTGTCTCAAAGCATAGTTGAGTTCCTAGCTCTCCTTAGATTGTCCTATTTTATAATCTCTTTCTTTCTTTCTCTCTCTCTCTCTCATTTCAGTCAAAGAAAGTTCATGGATTACAGTCTGGTTCTTCTTCCTACATCCTGGTGCCTTGCATACTATCTTCCTTAAAGTGTATACTGGTCAAAATACACTGTCACCAACAAGTCTGTGGTTAAATGAAAAACCAATGTGATTCCACCTTACAGCCTCATGAATGGATTATAAGGCAATAAATACTTTCATTCTCTACCTCATGGGAGAAGAGTGAAGATGGACTTAGAATAATGTTGAGATGTAGGAAGCACTCAGTAAAACTTAGAACTCATTAGTATCATCATTATTATTTTAGTTTTAAGTTTTGCGTTATTTTGTAGAACAATTCTTTCTTCTTTGTTCCAGTGGCCTTTTCTATAGCTAATGGATGTTTGTGTAGATTTTTGAATTTGAGTTCTGCAGTTCAGTGACTAATATGTTTTGATTAGTGTCTGGCACAGAACTAAGCCTTGAAGGACATTTGTAAAATGTCATTCAAAGATGATAATTCTTTAATAAGAAACTACCGATGCTTCACATACCTCCATCTCATACTAAAAGAGTGATTTTATCTTGAGTCATCAGCATATTGAGTGTGGAATGACAATTTATTAGTAGGACATCTACAATTAGGTGAGATCAAAAGTGTTCTCAATTGATTCCTTATCCTCTTCACCTACAGAAGCTGTCAGAGGTAAAAGTATTGTTCATATGATCAACTTGAATTTGAAAAGTTGTCTCACTCTGGTTCAGTATGTGAGTTCATCAGCTGCTAAGGGAAAAGAAAAATTTTTTAATACTAAACCAGGGATGGGAGTCCTTTAGGGTTAAACTGAGACTTTTCATGCCCCAGATTTATCAATGTATATGCTTCTTTTGCTTTATTTGTGCTCAATGCATGCGAGAGTACTGCAGTCCAAAAAAGACACATTTCAATGTCTATTGGATTGGTTTAGGCATTTTCAAAATGAAGAAAGCCAGAGGGAAAAAGACCATGCCCACCTTGCTCTAGATTGTGGCATAGTAAACAACATGAGGGGCACATTGAATGCATATCATTGAATAAACGAATGAGTAAATGAACTCAAGAATCCAGCAATAGTGGAGATGTGACCTTTCTTTCTTTGAATGTGAAAACATGGGTCTTTCTTTTTAGATTTCCACTGAGGCCAGTTATTTTAAGCACATTTCCAGAGTGTTCACCAGTATCTTCTCTATGGACGTGTGCTGTAAGTCTTAAAGCTTTCTAAGAGTAAAGACAGAGCAGGGACTCTCACTGCTGCCATCTTCTCTCTGCTCAAGCTCCACGGAGACCAACTTATCATACATTAGCTCATTAAAACCTTTATTCGAAGGCAGTTATCTTGCCTTTATTTTCATCCTAATGTGTAAAATATGACAATTGCTCAGAATTTGGAAATTGGCCTTTTTACTCTTCCAAAAAGTTTCCAATTACATTTTTTGCAGCATTATTCAGAAATCCATTTGGGGCATTAGAAAGAAAAAAGAACAAGCATTCTTGCTCACACATTTTTTGCAACAATACTTTTTGCATAAAAAAGTATTATCTAAAAGTGCAGCTTTTAGGCATTAACTGTGTTGAAAGTGGTACCTGTAGTGGACATGTTTTGGAACTAGCTGCCTATCATCTATCTACATTTCCTATGTGGGAAGAATACCAAAGAAGATGAAGGGATGAAGATACAGTATTTCCTTTTCCAGCTCAGCTGTTAGTTAAGTAAATGATCTTACCTCACTCATTAAATGTCCTCTCCAGGATATTCAGTCCAAAACCTGTAAAGATGATGGCCTTGACGACGGCCACGGTGGTGGCTTCGGTAACCTGCATTAATTTGCAGGTGCAATGGTAGCAGCATTTGGTATTCAGTATTGAACACAGTATCAGTGGCAGTTTTGATGATAAGCAGTGACTGGCACCAATGACAACAGCAGCTTCCTCACCAGACTCCTTAAAATTGGGCTCTACTTATGGCTATCTGGACTTTCATAGTTCTTGACTTTTTCAAACCTGTTTCTACAGTCTCCTAGTTAATACTAGAAGGGCATAGTTGGCAAAAATTTTAGTGCAACTCAAATGGCATTAATCAAAATTAAACACAAAAGTGTCTTCCATGGACTTTGATTACATTTAAACATTTCTTTTTTAAAAAATTCATTACGTCGGGCAGGGAATTTAGCTCAGTGGTTCTGCTGCCTGCTTTACAAGCATAAGGTCCCAAGTTCAATCCCCAGTACGAAAAAAATGAAACAACAACAACAAAAAACCCCTAAATTTTGGGCCGGGGATTTAGCTCAGTGGTTTCTCCACCTGCTGCACAAGTGCAAGGACCTCAGTTCGATTCCCAGTACCAAAAAAAAAATTCATTAAGTTTATTGATATATTGTAGGTATACAATATGATGACTGGGAATTTGTACCTATACATGATATATCTTGCTTCTTATTTTTTCCCATTCCCCTGCCCTCTCTTCAATCCTTCCATCCTTCCCTATTTACAAAGACTTTGTTTCTGTTGTTTTCTTTTCTCATATTTATTCTTTTCCCTTCTTTCCTTCCTCTACCCCTTCCATTTCCTCTTCCCCTTCCCCTTTGGAAATTTTCTTCCTATTTCACATTACCTATTATACATTTTGATCCTCATTTACATTTTCAGTTTCTCACACCAGAGAAACTATTCAGTATTTACACATGTTGGCCTTGCTCTTCTTTTTCTAGAAGATTGAGGTTCTACATTTATTCAAGCTCTCTCTGTTTTCCTAATATGAGTATTCTCTGCTATGAATTTCCCTCCTGAGACTATGTTCATTGTGTCCCATAAATTCCAATACGTTGTAGTGTCATTTTCATTTAATGGTAGAAACTATCTAATTTCTTCTTTAATTTCCTCTATGACCTATTTTTGTTAAGAAGGGTGTTATTCAATTTCCATGTTTTTATGAGGTTCTTGTTGTTTCTTTTGCTATTGATCTCCAATCTCATTGCATTATGATCTGATTATATACAGGAGATAACTTCAGTTCCTTTGTATTTACTTAAACATGTTCTATGAGCAAGTATGTGGTCTATTTTGGAGAATGACCCATGTGCAGCTGAGAAGAATGTGTATTCTGATTTTGTGGGGTGGAACATTCTGTAAACATCTGTTAAGTTCATTTGTTTGGTTGAGTTCTAATATTTCTCTTCCCCCCCCTTCCCTTGCCCTCCCTTCACCTCCTCCACCCTTCCCTATTTGCAAAGAACTTATTTCCATTTTTCTCCTGTCCTCATATTTTTTCCTTTCCCTTTTTTCCCTTCCCCTACCCCTCCCAATTCCCCTGCTCTTTTAGATCTTTTCTTCCTGTTGCACAATATCAGTTATACATTTTTTAAACTACAATATTAAAATCTAGGAGATATTACCACAGCTTTACAGAATTTAAAAGGATATAGAAAGCATATTTCAAAAATCTTTTTTGAAATAAATTTGACAACTTCTAAGAAGTAACTTAGAAGACAAATTAATGAAACTAACTCTGGAGGAAATATAAAATTTGAATAGCACCTATTAAAGAAAATATATTCCTAGCTTGAAAACCTACCTATATGACAACAGCAGGCTCATAAACATTTTAAGTGATAAATTATATCAAACAATTAAAGCAGAAAAAAGAAGGAACACTTCTCCTCTCATTTTAGGAACTCAACATTGTGCTAATCCTAAAACTGGATAAAGATAATAGAAGAAAAAAGTATGAACATAGATAGAAATTTGTTTAACAAAACAATTAGAAGTCAGATCTGGCAGGATGTAGAAAGTGGTTTTGTTATAGGGATGGCAGTGTTGGTTCAGCATTGGAAGATCCACTCCCAAAAGTCATCATTTAAACACAGGAAAGGAAAAAGCCATATGATCGTGCCACTAGTTGGAAAAAAAGTATTGGACTAAATTCTACAGCTGTTCATGGTAAAAGCTATCAGGAGACTAGAAGTAGAACAGAAACTTCTCAACAGATTAAAGATATGTACTACTTCCAGCGAGAATGCCTTGTATGAATGGGGAAGATGCAATGCTTTCTCCTTAAGGTGGGGAACAAGGGCAGATATGCTTACTCTTCATCTGTCCATTAAACTTTGAAACCTAGGCCACACCAAATTAGTCTGGCAACAAAATGACACAACTAGGATAGGATTGTCATGGCAGAAGCAAAATCTTTATATGTAGATGAAATGATCATTTACAGAGAAAATACTAAGAAATCTCTAGGAGCCCCTAGAACTTGTACTTGAATTTAGCAGGATTAGAAAACACAAGGTATATATAAAAATTCAGGCCTGTGTATACTTGCTATAAATGAAGAATTGGATATTGAAATTTAAAAGTTATGTAGGAGTACAAAGGACCTGGAAAAATTAAAAACAAAAGCAGTGTTGGAAGACTTTTAGTACCTAATTTTAAGACTTCTTCTAAAGCTACAGTAATCAAGGCAGTGTTGGTGTAAGGAAAGGCATACAGATCATTTGAATAAAACAGAGAATCTAGAAATAGAACCACACATATATGGTCCACTGAGTTTTGAAAGATTATTTAACATTAGCATTTTATAGAATATAAAGTTGATTCAAGAGCCGAGGAAGAGATAGTGTCTTCAGCAAATGGCACTAGAACACCTGGTATCCATATATAAAAAATTAACCTCAACCTTTTTTTCAATACATGAAAATAACTTGAAGGGATCTATGAACCTAAATAAGAAAGCCTAAAAGTATAAACCTGAACTGGCAACAAAAGAGGATCTGGGAAAAATGAAATCAGAAATAATTACTCAGTTAACAGCAAAGATTTTGCTCTTGGTGCAGGACATGATTAATAAATCTAGAGAAGACACAGATTAAAAAAAATAGAGGATCTGAGGAACATGATGGAATCTCAACATAGGAAACAAATGGAATCCATAAAACAGATACAAACAGATTTCCAAGAGATTAAAAACTCCATCGAAAGTCTGAGCAGCAGAATGAACCAATGTGAGGACAGAATTTCAGATATAGAAGATAAGATTGCAATTAGTGAGGAGGAAAAGAAAAATTGCTTTAAAATTGTAAGGGAACATGGAAATCAATCCAGCAACTGCTAGACAATGCAAAGAAGAATAACATAAGACTGACTGGAGTCAATGAAGAAAGAGGAGAGAGTCCAGATGACATAAAAATACTGTTCACAGAAGTGATGTCAGAAAACTTCCCAAGGAGGGGAAAGGAACTTGACATACAGATAAGTGAGGTATATAGGACTCCAGCTATCCTTAATCAAAAAAAATCTACACATAGGCATATAATAGTTAGGATTCCAGAAATCCAACAGAAGAATAAAATTCTACAAGCAGTGAGAGAAAAGAAACAAGTCACATACAAAGGAAAGCCCATCAGAATCACAGCAGACATCTCAGTGCAAACCCTCAAGACAAGAAGAGCTTGGAGTGATGTATTTCAAGCCCTAAAGGAAAACAACCTCCAACCCAGATTGATGTACCCTGCAAAACTGTCTTTCAGAATTGATGGAGAAATAAGATACTTTCAGGATAAAGAGCACCTCAGGAACTTCATGAATACCAAAGTGGTACTCCAAAAAATTTTAGACAATGAGGAAAAGACAATGAGGATCACAACCCCAGGAAATCCAGCAGAATGAATCCATTGGGCGTGACAAATTAAACACAAAGGGGGAGAATCCTACAAAAAGAAAAAGTCATGACAAGGCTTTTAAAACTTGTGACTTCATCTCCCTAATGAGTGTATAATTCAATCTTATTATTGTACTGATTAGTATTTTTCTGATTCTAGAATTGCATACCATTCCTTGTGCTATACTGGCTATTTATCAACTTTTTATGTCTACATTTTAATTGGGTTGTCTATTAATGAGCTCTAAGAATTCTTTATATATTCTACTCATAGATTATATGCATTGTAAATATGGTCTGTTTAAGGACTACTTTTCATTTTAATGATGTCATTTAAAGTTCTAAATTTTGATGGAATCTCATTTATCAATTTTTTTCTTTTATACATCATGTTTTTTGTATCCTAGGTAGTTCTCGCCTACCCTGAATTCATAAATATTTTCCCTTATAATTTCTTCTTAGAGTTCTAGTATTCCATTGTTTATTTTTTGTCTAGTTGATCTATCTGTCACAGTGGGGTATTAAGGTCCTCCACTACTATTGTATTAGTGCTTATTTGATTTTTCATATCTGTTAATATTTGTTTTATATAGTTGGGTGCATATATATTTATGATTGTCATCTCTTCCTCTTGAATTGTTCCCTTTACAAGGATGTAGTTTCCTTCTTTGCCTCTCTTAATCAGTGTTGGTTTGAAATACATTTGATTTGCAAAAAGGATAGCTACTTCTGCTTTTTTCATGTTCCTGTTGTATGGAGTATTGTTTCCACCCTTTAACTTTCAGTCTATGAGTTTCTTTTTGAATTAAGTGTGTTTCTTATATGCAGCATATTGTTAGATCTTACTTCTTCACCCATTCTGCCAGTCTGTTTCTTTTGATTGGTGTATTGAGACCATTAACATTTATAGTTATAACTGACACATACTGACTTATCCTTGTCAGGACTTTTTCTTTTCGTTGGATTCTCCCCTTTGAATTTAATTTCTTGTGTTCCCTAATGTATTCATTCTGTTTGACTTCATGTGTTGAGACTCTCACTGTCTTTTCCTACAATATTGTTTAAAATTTTTTGGAGTGCTTGTTTTGTATTCCTGATATTCCTCAGGTGTTCTCTGTTATGAAAATATCTTATTTCTCCATTGATTTTGAAAGATAGTTTTGCAGAGTACATCAATCTGGGTTGGAGGTTGTTTTTTTTTTAGGGGCTGAAATACTTCACTCCAGGCTCTCCTTGCCTTCAGGGTTTGTCTTGTGAAGTCTGCTGTGATTCTGATGGGCTTTCCTTTTTATGTGATATATTTCTTTTCCCTAACTGCTTATAGCATTTTGTTCTTCTGTTGTATTTCTGAAATCTTGACTATTATATACTTAGGTGTAAATTGTTTTTTAATCATGGCTAGTTGAAATCCTATATGCCTCACTTATTTGTATGTCAAATTCTTTTCCTCTGCTTGGGAAGTTTTCTGGCATTACTTCTGTGAACAGCACTGTTGTGTCATTTGCATTATCATCCTTTTTTTCATTGACTCTGATCAGTCATATGTTATTCTTCTTTGCATCATCTAGCAACTGCTGGATTGATTTCTAGTGGACCCTTGCTATTTTTAAGAAATTTTTCTTTTCCTGGTCACTAAATGCAATCTTGTCTTCTATATCTGATATTCTGTCCTCACATTGGCGCATTCTGCTGAGTAAACATTCAATGGAATTTTTAATCTCCTGAAAGTCTGTTTGAATCTGTTTTATGTATTCCACGTCTTTCCCATGCTGGGATTCCATCATGTTCCTGAGCTCCTCTATTTTTTATCTACATCTGCTCTGGAGTTACTAATTCTGTCCTTCACTATGAACACCATCTCTGTTGCTATATGAGAAATTATTTCTGATTTTATTTTTCTAGATCCTCTTTCATTGCCAGTTCAGGGAGTCCAGGTGTTCAAGTTTCAGATTTCTCCATCTTGTTGCCCCTTGGAATTGCCTTTGGTTATTTGGAAGTTTGGTTTTGAGTTTTGTTTAGGTGTCTTCCCATTTCTATTTGTTGTTGTTATTGATGGTTTTGCTTTAATTCCTAGGTTGCTGCTTATAGAATGATTATTGCAGGTATCTGTATTGCTAGTATTTACCACTCTTAGGAAATGGCTACTTGTTGGATTGTCTTCCAGGTTTAGTTGGCTTCTGGATTTTGAGTCTGTAATGGCCCTTAGGTAATCTCAGTCTTGGTATACTAGGAAGGACAACTGACTAGAATAATCGCATCACTGTGGCTAAAGTAATACAATCATCATCAACAATTGCATCAAACACAGCCGAGAAAATGACAAATTGTGCTAACTATTAATCTAATACCTTTGACAGCATGAACCAGACTTGTGGTTATATAGCAAAATCTAGGACCAACCAGAAATATATTTGCAGTAGATAAGCCCTTCAATATAGCGAATTTGCCCTCTGGAGAGATTTACAAGGAATTAGGGGGGTAGAGAAATAGAAGGAGATGGAAGGGTTAGAAGTAAGCTTAGAGGGCATAGGAAGATCATGGGAACTTTGGGAAACTGGTAAAGATGAAGGAAAAAAAAGAAAGGAGGAACAAAAACAAGAACAAAACAAACTGACAGCAATAGAAAAACCAGAAATTGTACTCTGTCTCCTATAAAAATAAGAACAATCAAGAAAAACCAGGAGAAGAACAGGAACAAGAAAAGCAAAGAATGAAGAAGTAGGAGAAAAGAAGAAAAAGATTTTTGCCCTTCAAGGCATCTCTGTTGTTCCTGGCAGACAATGTGGGTAGCTTACAGATCTCTGTCAACTGATCTCAGCAAGCCAGCTGCAGTCCACTGAAGGTCAGCCTGGTTTCTGGCAGTGAGGCTGGAATTGAGCTCCTTGACCTCCTTTGGGTTTGAACTCTGTGCAGTTCTACTGCAGGTTAGAGCTGTCCTTCCCCTGTAACAAGTCTGGTTCCAGGAGGAGGTGTTGACCACAACAGCTCAACAACTCCGGCAGTCTGTTTTGCCTTTATTGAGGTGACTCTTTGCTCTCCCAGTGGGCTTCAAATCTCAACAAGCCTCAGAGAGGCCTTCTCTATATTGCTCACCATTGCACCAATTCCTGGCTCAGAATGATGGCCTTCTGGATCCCTGGACTGTGTTGCTGTCCTGATGGACCACTGTCTGAGGTCTATGCACCCTTAATTATGGTGTCCAGGAGGGCCTATGGCTGGGCCCTGCATACACTTACAGATGGTGTTTGGATGGGCCTCTGGCCGGGCCTATGTGGCCAAGCAGCTATTGTCTGGGTGGGCTTCTGGTTGAGGCCTTTGTGTATTTACAGATGGCATATGGGAAGGCCTCTGGCTGGGCCCTGCACACTTGTGCAGCTGGTGTCTGCATGGGCCTTTGGCTGGGGCCTGAGCACACTTACCCATTTAAACATCTCTTTGAACAACCTTGATTGCGTGAATTCTGAATAAAGGAAGGAATAGATAATAAGTTAAATAACTATTGCTATAAAAATAAACTGTAAAAGAATGCATGTAGGGCTGTCATGACTGTTTTTGTTTGTATCAAAATCTATGTTTCTAGGGAACATGAGTAGCTCTAAATTGTGGAGCCTTCAAGCTTTTTTAGTTTCTGATTCTATGTCTTTCTGTCAAACAGCTGCTCCTTATTCCTTCTTTTGGGTGGATCCCCAAGGTCTGAACCTGTCTTATTCTGCTTAAAGTCATTTTGCATTTTCTAAGCATAATGGAGAGAAGCTGGTGGTAGTGAAGATTGCAGTCAATTTTAGAAGCATCACCTTTCTTGATTTGGCTTCATACTGTGTGCATTTTGTTTTTCTTTGAGAAACATTTACTGGTGATATTTCACTGTAATCAAGGAACCAAAAATAACTCCAAAATGAGCTGAGCATTTTTACTCCAGGTGTGGATTCTTTTTGTCTTCAGGCCATGTTGTAAGAGTCCACCTGGTTGATTAGATTTCTGCTGCATGTCAGATGGCTTTATGCATTCCATCCTTGCACTTACTTCATTGGCTTTTATTTTCTGGACTTTTCTCACTTCTCTGATGCAGTATTTTTCCAAATTAAATTTCTAGAAACACTGGAGAAAAGGGAAAGAGTGGCTCTGATTTTCTACTGTAGGCTTTTAATATGTAATGTGCACCATCAATCTATGAGAGGTAGATACTGGTAGTACACAATGTTCCCCAAGGTGATTCGATCAAGAAACCCTTCTCCAGGATGATTTTAGAGTTCTAATGTTCCATGGAACCCAATTTGGTGCATACTTTTCCAAACTCATTAGGACACTTCCTCTTGAGCACTGCAGCCTAGCCAAATGGAGATCATTGAAGATCCCAGAAGTAATGCTCTTCCTCACCTATGTGCCTTGCACAAGCTTCCCATTTGCCTAGACTCAGTGATGATGAATCTTTAGAGCTTTCAGTGCTAACAAACAAACCCTTGCCCTAGGTTTACTACCACTGGTGGAGTATCTTACCCTGGTTTTTAAAAAAATCTAAGTATCTCCTATATTTTCAGGGTGAGTTTCATAGCACTTATCTTGCTATCCCTCCCTTCTGGGTCTGCTCTTGAATTTCCTCCTCTGTGTGTACATTAAACTTGGTTGTAACTCACATGCTGTATTCTAGTCTGACTCTGTAATAGTCAGAATCTTGTTCTTCTTGTCTTTATGTCTCTAGCATGTAGTATATGGCCATACACAAAGCAGATGCTCAATACCTGCTAAATTCACAACACATGAATAGGTTGAATTAAAGAGGATGAAAATCTAACCCAAAGGACAATACACAGAATTCTTATAGAAAAGTTTGTGTGTTCTTGTGTGCAAGAACTAGTTATGCACATCTACTGGGATTTAAAGTAGTGGATGGAGGCCTAGAGGAGCCACAGAGAAAGAAAAGAAGGAGATGGATTGTCACATGGCTTCCCCAAAAATATAGAATATAGGTAATTTAATAGAATTAGATTTTTAAAATGATTTTTCTGATAAATCTACACATGCTATATATGTTATATAGAAAGGTTAGAAACCACAGAAAAAAGAATTTCCTCATCAAAAATAAATCTTTGTTAAGATTTAAGGTGTACCATCAGCTCAAACTCAACAAAATTGAATTATAATGTAATAGAAATTTTGACGTTTTCCCTTATTTAATAATACACTATAATCATCTCTCCAAGTCATTTTATAGTCTTACATAATGTGGTATGTTGAATAACTGCAGTGAATTCTATTGTGTGCCACCTCAAAATTTGTTTACTCATTATTTATTATTGGATGTTAGGCTGTTAAAAAATTTCACTGCTTTAAATAACATTGTGATGGATATCTTTGTATATTAAAAATTCCTGAACAAAAGATTTAGTATGTTCTGATGATTTTGATTTACCATACAAATTTGTCCCCTAGAAAGCTGATATCAATTTATAGCCTAATCAACAGGAGGGAATGATCATTTTCACTCACTCTCATCAGTTAGATTCTTTAAAAAATTCCTGAGTTATTTTGGTAGATGAAAAATGGTATCTACTTTAATTTTAATTTTGTCATTAGTGACGTTGGAAATTTTCTCATTTAGTTTTGACCATTTGTATGTATTCCTATATAAACTGCCTTTGCTTGTTTGTACTGCTATAGATACTTGATTTAATTTGATAAGGTGAGAGATGGTTTAACTCATGAATTACCTTCTGCAACACTAATGTTAGTGCTATAAAGATAGTTAATGATAAAAGTTATGAGTGTTCTAAATATCAAACATTAGATATGAATAAATACTTAGTACTAGATGACAGGGATTTAAGAACATTGTCAGTTTCAGGAATGAAATTGTAGAGCTTTTCACCAGTTCATTGCTACTTCCTTTTCTGTTTTTTCAGTGTATAATTTAAATAATTCTACATGCACTTATTCCTATTGTGTTGTGAGCAATAATATCTCTTGTTGAATCTTAACAAAAGATTATATAGGCTTTGGATTTTTTTTAAAAAGCTTGGTTAGAATTCTCATTGTACTTTACTAGTTTTGTGAATTTGGAATTTAAACTTTCAGGGTCTTCAGTTTTGTCTTCTTTCCTGTAATACTGGGCTAATGATATCTATGACTTTGAGTTATTGTTTAAATTGAGATAACATAGAAGGAAAGAGTCTGGGACAATATTTAGAACATAGTGAATGTGTTGTAATGAACATAACAATTGGTAGTATTTCCTGACTGTCTGCTATATATGATTGGACAAAAAATTGCATAAGCTTTTACAAAAATCTACCTCATCCACCCTGAGAGTCTGCCTTGCCGAATTTGTTCCAGCCACGGACACACATGGTGAGTCCATGGGAAGGATCAGAATGGGAGAAAGGACAGACTCTTCCATTCATTTATCACTTTGTTAGGCTTTTGGAATGTTGGTCAGTATCTCTCTTTATTGGTTCTCATTTCCACTCCCCAGTTTAGGCCTGCCTCAGTTTTGCACTGGATAAATATAGCTTCCTTTCAGGAGGTGGTTGTTTAGTTGCACCAACTCCAGCCTTGAAGGCTGAATGGAAGAGACTAAAATAAAGACGAAAGTGATGTCACTCAGAGAAACTAGGTTATTTGGAAGGGAATGAAGTCTAGAAAATGTATATTATTACCCATCATATATATATATATCAATCTGAGTTCTCTTATGTTTTTAAAGCCTTCTGCTTCATACTCACATGCATCTGGTTGTGATTCTGCATACACTCTAACCGTTCCTTTTGGCTTTGCACAGTACAAAAAAATGCTTATTTTTGATGTCTATGGTAGAATTTCTTCTTTCTATGCTTCTTTCTGCTTCTAGCATCCCGTCAAACTCCTGACCTCACTTTAGGGTTTAGCTGGAGGTATTGCTCCCTAATTCCTTTTCAGATTCAAGTTTATCTCTTCTTGGAATTTCTGTTCCCAGATTGATGATAGGTAGGGTAAATGGATTCATGTGTGTTGGATTTTTCACTACAGACTCACTGTGAAAGTGCTGTAGAAAGTACTCACCCATGTAAGTCTATAGCCTTCCCAGTGTCTAGCCTGGATCTGGCCAAGCAAGACTCTTGATAGTTTCTGCTAATCACCTGTACCTGGTACATGACTGTCACGAGACTATCACACCACTGAAGTCAAGATCCTCCCTGCCTCACAGCCCTCTTCCAGTCTTCTTCCTGAATGTGTTTTCTACCTCAACTATTCTGTACAATCCTAATGATCTTCCTTTCAAACAGTAGCTCTTTTTTACCCTCCCACAAAGATTTTCCCATTGTGTAACCTTGCCTTCCCTTTTCACATGGCTCAAATTGCCAACATTATTCTTTTTGATGTGCAGTCACATGTCATTAGGTATTTCTTTCATAGTCCTGCATAGTGGTGAACCTTTAGAATGTCCTATTTTGAGAACTCTGAGGTCTGTTTACAAGCTCAGATGGAGTAGATTTCTCTCAATGTGCTTCTCATTCTAAAAACATTCAAAAGGAATTCCAATAGGCTCTGAACAAGGACAGACTGATTAAAATTTGTATAACTCTTCCCCAGGAGACCATTTTGATTGACAAGTCCATGTTAGGTTGAACTTTTTAGAAACAGACTTTGAGATGTAAAGTTACTTGCAGAGAATTACTCTTGGGAGATGTACTATAAGAAAATGAGAACAACAAACTTGGAAAGTGGGGGCGAGGCTGACCCTCAGTGTAATTGTTACATGAATATAAGGATTTAGGATTTATGAAAAGCTGTAAAAAAATCTTCTCTATTACTATAAGCTTTGGATATCATCCAAGTTATACAAAAAGTTCAGGCAATTTGTTAAGGAAGATATGTCATGGATGCATTATAAATTGATAATCTTTCAGTAAATTTCTTATTTGATTTTGTAGGCACACTACTAGAAATTGAATTATGCCATCTAATAAAATCTCCAATGAAAGGTAGCCAAATAGCAAATCTCAGGATAATTTAACATTCATAAATTATAATTTTAACACAAACATAAGAATTATTTTTTAATTTCTCTATTTAAGTTGATCCAACTTCATTGTTTGAAATATATTTTGATTGACATTGAATCTATATTAGGACATTTAAGTAGACAAAAAAGAAAAGAACCAATGCTAATCAATTTAATAGAACTGAGTCCCTGAAAATCAAGGGCATATGAATTCCTGACTTGGCAGCAGTATTTGAACAGAGTGTTTACCCTTGACCCAGGTTTGCAACTTCCCCCATCCAAACAGGAGCTGAATTAATAATGAATAAATGGATGAATGTGTGTTCTTTTGATAGCTTCAACTCACTCTCAGATAAAAACATCATTATGGAAGGTCAATATGTACTTTAAGGCTGAATAAGTGAGATGCTCAGTTAGGAATGGTCTGATTAAATGAACATAGAGGATGCTTAATTCCTAAATCTTATGAATCGGGATTCCACCTGGATTGCAGAGCATTTTACTGTCTCCTATAAATTATTGATCACATACACTTTCAGCTAGGTCTCCTGTGCTTCCACAAGCCTGCCCATATCTTTCTCGGAGCATTTAGGTATCAGCATCCTTATTTGTCTTCCCACTTGATTCTAAGTTATTCAGTGGAAGCTATTGTTTTTACCAGCTCTAATTAGATGATAAAGGTTGGTAACTTCAATTTATAGATAAGATGACACTAGAAATTGCTCAGTTACCCACCTCTTCAGAGATGGAACCAGGATTCAAACAAAATGAAGGGCTATGTCTGAATCATGTCTGATCTCCAGTGAACAGAGCACCTGACAGATAATAGACCTATAAATGATAGTTTTTAGCTGTTGAAATAATTAAAAGTATTCTATAAAAGACAAAGCTACCTCAAAGCACCTAATCGGCTATAAACTACACAGAATTTCTGTCCAACTAGAAGTCAATCCAGAAATATGCTCTGTTTTTGTTGTTCTAACTCATAAAGGCTACTACTGACTATCAGAAAGTGCCCTTTTGACCTATAGCATGAGACCTTCTCTTCCCCTAAAGTTAAAAATCCAAATGGAGAGACCTCCTTTTGGAAAAGGGAGAAGACAAAAAATGTAACTATTCATTTGAGACCTAAATTTCACTAGCCTTTATCTTACTTTTCTCTTTGCTGAGTCAAAATACCCAGGACCCAAAATTAAAGGAGGAAAGGTTTATTGTAGTTGAGTTTGTAGGGGTTTCAGTCCATAGTCAGCTGGATCCAAGGCAGGGTAGCATGGCACAGGGGCATCATAGAGGAGAAAAAACAGTTTATTGGTAGAAGGTTTGAGGCAGTAAAAGCACCAAGGAGCAAATGAAGACAATAGCTCTTTTTCACTCCCTTAAATTCTATCCAGGGTACCTGCCCTAAGGATGAATAGCATTCAAACACAGGTTGAACCTTTCTATTATCCACACCCAGAATTATGACAAGCCAGTCAGTGGAGTAATTTAGTAATTACACATCCTTGATCCCAGCATCACACACTGCAGATGCAGCCACCTCTGAAAAGTCCCACCTATGACCACATGAGGTTTTTTAGAGGACATCTAGACACAAGCCATAACAGCCTCTCGGTTTACTTTTCTTTTGACTCCTGCCTTTATGGAGAACTCACCAGTGGCCATCATGCTAAGAATAGTGTCTGCATTTTCCTGGGAGAAAACATGAATAAAGAGTATTGCCATTATTCCTCTAGCATAAAATTTCCTGTCATGATCAGCTGATGAGTAAATAGGCAGATTGAATAAACCCAAGATGAATACAAGAACAAGTGTTTTGCAGAATAGTTTCTTATCTAAACTAATGGTACCCCCCCACCATACATACTCTCTCTGTATCTGTCAGGGTGATGACACAGAATAGAATCCTTTAGGAATTGATAGACTTACCTACATTGAGTAGGCAACTGGTCTACCAAGCTATAGATACTGTTCCAAGATAAAGAGTTTGCAGCAAATTTGATTTCTCAATGGAACAAAGATCACTGGACTGAAGATCACATTGGTACACTGTTTTTCCTACCAATCCTCTAAAGGGCATGATGAACTTCTTAGTTTTCTATTTTATTATACTCATGTTTCATGCTGCTTAAACAGAATTTGTGGCAGCTTCCTGGTTGGCTCCATAAGCCTGATGAAAATCTCTGGCTATCTGTTGGTTTCTCTGGCATAGGCTCCACATAACCTTGTACAACCCCAGCCTTCTCCAGAGTTAGTACATCTCCACATTCCTTTACCCTGCATTGCATCTGCTAGAACACTCGAATCCTTTGCCTAGTAAACTGATGTATGGAGGTGGGAAATGGAAAGTTGTAAAGCAATGAAAAATGTGACCCAGAAATATAGGAATTAGGATTCACCTCTTCTTGAATGACCATTTCAAACTAAGACTTTAAATTATTATTATTATTTCTTGGTATGTCCTTTTATTGGTACATTTTAGGTGTACAATATAATGACATTCATCATTGGAGATATGCACCTTTACATACTCTCTTGGTTCTTACTTTTTCCCTCTTCCCCTGCCATCCCTTCAACCCCTCCATCCCTCCCTATTTACAAAGACTTTGTTTCCTTTCTCTCATTTTTTTATATTAATTCCATTCCCTTCTTTCCTTTCCCCTACCCCTCCCACTTCCCCTTCCCCTTTGCCCCTTTTCTTCCTATTTCACGTTATCTATTATACCTTTTAGTCCTTATTTACACTTTTAGCTTCTCACACTAGAGAAACTATTTGGTATTTTATTATTAGCTTTGCAAGTTGAAGAAAATTTCCTGATGTATAAGAGCATATTCTGACAACAACTTACAAATATTTTCTGTATTTATGATGCAAAATGTTGCGATAGAAGAGATCATTCCATGCAGGAAAAAATGTTCATGCAGATTGAGAAGAGCATTAGAAACAAAAATGAACAAAGATACTATTAGCTTTCTGTGGATGTTGTAACAAATTACCACAAAAATTAATTGTTTAAAACAACAAAAAGTTATTTTCCTACAATTCTGGGAGTCACAGTACTAACATGGGTCTTATAAGGTTAAAGTGGAGAACGAGTAAACCTATGTTCTTTCTGGAGGCTTTAGAGGACAATCTGTTCCTTGCCTTTTTCTCCTCCTTCAAGTCGTGGCCCATGTTCCTTGGCTCATGGCTACATCCTCTAATCTTCATTTCCATTGTCATATCTTCTCCTCTAGCTTTGTTTCTTCCATTTCCCTGGTGATTCCATGGGGGTTATGCAACAATCTAAGGTGATCTCCATCTTATGATCTTTAACTATCCACATTGGCAAAGTTCCTTTTTTTGCTTTTCTCTTTTTATTTATTTATTTTTTTGCTGTGTAAGGTGGCATATTTATAGGTTCCAGGCTTGGGACATGAATGTCTTTAAGGGGCCAGTATTCTGACTACTATAGATGGCATTGCTCCTGATGTTAAAGGGAATGTTTATTTGAGTACATAAGAAATATGACATTGTTCATTCTTCAGTGACAATATATATAGATCATAGGAAAGCACTCAGTCACCTCCTTCCTTTCTATTGCCTGTTGCCCTTCTGCTTCAGGTACAGATGTGATATGGACATGACATTCATACACTTCTTTATTCTTCTCCCTTTTCTTAGCCATGGACAATACTTGAGCACATAACACTGTAATTATACGTATATCAACACAAAATCCCACAAACCCCATCAGCATTAATACATAATTACTAAGGCGAAAATGAACTCTCTCCTAAGCACTGGATCAGTCACACCTCTGCTAGTTGAGGCCTTCTCTCTCTCTCACCTTGAAATTTCTCTAGCCTTAGACAATGGTTAGGCATGAAACAGTTTCTCAAGATCTCATAAGAGGATTGTCAAACAAGATTAAAATTTTCTGACTATATAGTACTACAGTGGGCCTTTCATTCCTAGAACAGCTAATTATGTCTGCATTTGTCCCTTTATTTCACAGCTCTGGGCAGAAAAAAACCTGGCTGAGATCAGAAAAGATTTACTTTTTAATAAAACAAAGTGTAAAGCTCTAGTTACATCGATGCCACAAAAATGCAAAAGCCACCACACAAAATACACATCTATACATAAGAATTCTCTGTTTATTTAACTAGTAACTGTGCACTTAAGTAAGACTGAATGATTCATGGAGATCTTCAGAAAGCAGCAGAGTCTTTAATCTTCTACAAGAACCTTATGCTTTCCTTTAAGGGAGAACAGTAAGTTTACTTTGGCTAAATAGTCTTTAATTTCCTTTTTATTTGAGATTTTACAGGAGTTAAATAATTTGCAGTTTTCAAGAACCTACTATTTATTCTGAATGGAAGTGGTATAGTGGTGCCATATAATATTTTAATTAAGTAAAGCTAATCATCTTTTTGTTTTAGCAACCAAACTATTGACTACCAAAGTAGTTCCCCATTCATAACCATAGTTTTAGGCTATTATGATGAGATTATTCACAAAATTAGTTTCCAAAAGACTAAATATTAATTTTATGGTTTTTTTAGTCATTAGAGTTCTCTGAATACTTATGGTATACATGATCCTGAGACATAATCCTGTGCAGCATTGTACATTCTTTATTATAGTTTTTCCATAAGTAAAGATTTCAGGGACTTTTTTATTTTATAAGTTGCTTGGGGTTAATCTTTGGTTTTCTCTCTTATAAATCCAAGGACTGTGTGTGTGTGTGTGTGTGTGTGTGTGTGTGTGTGTGTGTGTGATTTGGTGAGATTCATGAACAGAAAATTATTACCATTGTTGCAACATGTTTTAGAAAAATGTAATATTAATTAGAATATGGATTTTTTTGTGCTCACAGATCTATTGAAAATTAAGAGACAGACCAGGTATGGTTGAGAATAGAATATGATTCACCTGTACACTGTGTAGCATGGTCTGTAGCTCATGCTCTGATGGAGATAAGGACTAAATGCTTAGGTAGTATAGAGACAGAAATGCTTCATTTTACCTGATACAGTTAAGGAATCCATTGCAGAAATGGTATTTGAAATGTCTTTGGGTCTTTGTGCTTTCTCAGATAGGGATATCACTTAGGGAAGCATGCTTGAACTTGGCCAGCCAGAGGGGATCAATGGGCTTTTTTGCCACATAGATAATAAAACCTCTACGGGTATGATAAAGAATTGATATAGGACTTCAAATAAATAGACGTATTTTGAGAATCTCATTCTGTTAAAAGCGGAGTAGTGATAAGCTTGGCTGGTCTTGCTAGCAGATTCATCATTTATAGACAGTCATGAAGGAAAAAAATGTTAGTAAAGTAGCTTGTCTGATTTGAAAAGTTTTCTGACTTTGTAAAAGAAATGTATCAGATGTTTTGAAAACCATGATTTTGCTCAGTGACAAACCACAGGCTCAAATATCAAGTGAAACTGGATTCAAATCTAAGACCCTCCATTTACTTGCAGAATATCGTTGAACAACTGGGTCATGAAACATTCATTTGGATAGTGAGGAAACTATTCAATAATAGTTGATGCACTTTGGATCTGGAATGTCTTTCAAAGGCAAATGCGTTAGTCCCCAGGTTGACCTTGGGATGATGCAAACAGTAGGAGGTAGGGCCAAGTGAGAGGTCTTCCAGTCTTGGGAGGGTGCCTTTGAAAGACATAATGGGAACTCTGTCCCTTCCTCTTTCTTACTTCTGTCTCTTCCAGCCATGAGGTGAGAAACTTTGCCCCACCGTGTGTGCCTGGCTGTAATGGGCTGGCTTCCTATAAGCCTAAAGCAATTATGGACTGGAACCTCTGAAATCATGAACCAAAATAAACTTTTTTTCTTATGAGTTGTTTATAACATATTTGTTTCAGTAACATAAAACTCACAGAAAATTGAAACCAAAAAGTATCTGACACAATGTACGGAGAAGCTTCTGGAACTGGATTATAAGAGGAATTTGGAAAAGTTTTGAGAAAGATAGAGAAAGCCTAGAATCTCATAAGTGGAGTTTAACTGGTGATTACGGTGAGGGCTCAAAAGACCAGAATGCTGATAGGAATGTAGACAGTGAGGTTATGCTCCTGAGGAAACCAGAATCCTATGGAAAACCAAATGTGTTACACTATGGCAACGAAGTTGAGTGAATTTCTTTCATTTACTAAGAGTTTGTAGAATGCTGAACTTGAAAGTGATGGATTAGTTAATCTGGCAATGGAAATTTCCAGGTGGCACAGCACTGAGGCTTCAGCATGGGTTTTATGGACTACTTTTAGCCAATTTACCATGAGAATTCAGAGGAAAGGAATACGGAACAGCAAGATTTGGAAAACTTGCATTTTGGTCAGAAAAAAAGTAGATATAAGTAGGCAGCCAAAAAGAGTACAGCTGCTACACAGACTAGCATGTTAAAACATTAAGTTCAATGGTTTGCACCTGGATAATAGGAATGAGGTCTTGAGGGTATTTGAAAAACCACATACATAGAAGGCTCAGAGATAAAGAGCTATCAATTCATTTCAAAACCTTTCCAAGACTTTTTTTTTTTAATTTGCACCTTTACATAATCTCTCTTGGTTCTTATGTTTTTCCCATTTCCCTGCCCTCCCTTCAACCCCTCCATCCCTCCATATTTACAAAGACTTTGTTTCAATTTTTTTATTTTCTCATATTAATTCCATTCCCTTCTTTCCTTTCCCCTACCCCTCCCACTTACCCTTCACCTTTGCCCCTTTTCTTCCTATTTCACTTTATCTATTATATCTTTTAGTCCTTATTTACACCTTTAGTTTCTCACTAGAGAAATGATTTGGTATTTACACATGTGTGTCCTGTTTATTTCACTTAAGAGTATGGCCTCTCAATGTGCATCCACTTAGCTATAAATGTCTCTAATTTCTCATTTTTTATGGCTGAGTAGTACTCCATTTTATTTTTTAAAAACCACACATTTTATTTATCCAGTCTCCAGTTGATGGGCACTTGGGCTGCTTCCAAGTTTTAGCCTTCACGTATTGTGCTGCTATGAACATGGGTGCACATATATAGCTGTGGTATGAGTCTTTTAATTCTTTGGGGAAGAAACCCAGCAGGGGAATAGCTGGGTCAAATGGGACTTCCATGACAAGTTTTCTGAGAAGAGAGCTTCTGGAATGTCTAGCTTTGCCTTGGCTGGCAAAGCTGTCAGAGGCCACTATAGCTATGGCAAACCAATCTTGGATATTGCTTGTTCCACCAATAGACTTTGGTGTTGACCACATGATGCTGGTTTTGCAGGAATGTATGATGCAAGAGTTATGGGGTCATGGAGGTATCCACAGAGATTTCAATGGAAAACCTGGCAAAATCAGAATCTTTATAAGAAATGTTGACAGGGTGATGAATGGAGCTGTGAGAGTGAAGCTGAAGCTGCAATAGAGACCTCAGAAAGTTAGATATGCCAGGAAAATGGAGTGTCTGCCAAAGGAGGCTGCAGACAGTATGCAGAGCCAGCTCAAAGACAAGGTCATATAGGCTACAACTTGGAAAGCCATAGAGGTGAGAATTCCTAAATCCATGGGAGCCCATACCCTAATGACAGTATGCACCAAATGCCTAGCATGGAGTTGTACAATTTAATGTTTGACTTATTGGGTTTTGATCTTGCCTTGGGTTAATCCCTTGCTATTTTCATGTTTCTCCCTTTTCAAAAGGGAATGTATACCTTTTGCCAATGCCACCATTGTATTTTGGGAATACTGTGTGTAACTTCTGTTTTGATTATCTCAGGTAATTTTTACAGTAAGAGAAAGCTGAGTAACACGGTACTATATGGGATTGCTGTCAAGTTTAAAAAAGACAGTGCATATAAAGTGCTTGGTAGATAGTGGGTACTCAAATGCTTCTTATTATTATTAAGGTTAAAAATCACTTTCAAGAAGAATAAAATGAATGAGGCCTATATAAATGTTCTTGGTATGCTTTATTCTTCACTAACATCACATTGTTTTACTATCTAAATGACTGGCATGAAAAAAAAAGAAATGTCTTGGAGGAGTTAGAATCAATTATGTGCTAACAAGACTAACGTGTATTTAAATTTTAACCCTTCTGCTATTAATTAATCTAGGAGCTATATAATAAAATTTAAGATTTTTCTTCTCAAAATTAGCTGTGGACTGCATCTAAATTTACATTAAGTAAGCAATCAAAATCTTCTGCTTTTATTACAAAAGACTTGTGTAGTAGAGAGAGACAGTTTAAATGCATAAGGAATGAGATGAAATAATGATTTGGTGGATATATTCTGATAATTACTATTCCTTTCTTTTATCTACCCTGTAATAAATGTACTGTCTCTTTAAACTTCATTAACAAGAGATTACAAATTTTAATGTGGTACAATAATTCTACCTTAATTTTACAGCAATGTATTCCAGGTATCTGCTTTATTTTTAGTTATAACATCCTTAATGATTCTCAAAAGATTTTTAAGGATTAAAATAAAATACAGTGTTGGTACCAGATGCATTTTTATCTTGATTTTCATGTCCAAGATTATTAAACCTTTACTATTCCAAGTGAAACAGCAAGCAATTGGGTTCTTAGGGGAAAACCAAATTTTTTATCATTTTAAAATTTTAATAGGAATAATAGTTTATTTAGCAGTACTGTGGCTTAGTGGATAATGCACTAAGAAAATTGGACAGCTAGTGCTTAACCAGATCTAAGTGCCTAAGTTGACTGGGCTGTAAGTCAAGAAAGTATTTGGACTATTTTAACATTTTATGAAAAATTAAATCAACGATAAACAGGCCTTCACATTGAAGATGGGAATTGTTCAAATCAGGGACCGCTGTAGAACTAATCTTGGCCTTTTGTTTACTGGGTTGGCATCTAGTCTTTACAAGTTTTTTTTCCCCTTTCCACAATATGTTTCATATCCAACAATGTTTCTAAACCTGTGAATTTGAGGAATGATAATCTATTGAACCAATTAAGTAAATGAAATATACAATTTTATGCAAAGTTCATTGCCAAAGTTCAAGAAAGAACCAAAAAACTTTTGGTCTTGGATTTAGAACAAACTTCTGAGTAGAAAACAGAAATTTTCTCCCAAGAGAAATTGTCCTTTAAAACTGTCAAGAATAAACAAACAACAATAATTATTCTCTGGTTCTCGCTTCCCGAAACACTTAATAGTTTTCCATATTGGTCCTTGGGGATAGGAGAAGCCTCTGCATTTTCTCTAAGTAAGAAGTTTTGGATTTAACTTCATACTCCTAAGATTTTTTTTCTTTATCGTCACATTATCAGTTATGCCCTGAGCCATCTTTCAGCTTCTGTTTTAATTGATTTCCATCCTGTTGTGTATTGACTGTCATTGTTCATCAATTCCTTCAGTTTAATTTGAATTTTTTTTTCTAGGGAAGGGGAAATGAGTAATAGAAGATACATTTTAACATATTTTGTTATAAGTCCTGACTTTAATTTTACTTTATATTTAGCTGATTGAAGAGTTAAAGTTGTGATATTTCCATTTATGTGTGTGTGACCAAAAAGAAACCCAAGGGAAAAGACAAAATTTTTAAAAATTTTTAACAAATTAGCACATTTATTTGTTTCCTTGTCAGCTAATTCACTGGACCCTAGGGAATTGTAGCTGTAGGAGAAATTGAGAGGCAAACGCTCTTGAGTAATCCTGCCAGAGTCAGAAATTGCTTTTTCCACTCGCTTCCCTCCCACCCAGCCTAATAGCCCCTAGTCTCTTGACTTCATGGGCATCTGTTCTTTGAAACCATTTTGGGGCCTCTGCCGTGAAGTACAATCCAGAACAGGCTCTGAGGTAATACAGTTGAAAGAGCAGAAGATTTGAAGTCACCTAGGTTGAAATTTCCTTAATCTTCAACAGGTTAATATGAATGTGGATGAGGAAAATCTTTTCCTGTACCTTCTCATGCAAATTAAACTAATGAATTTCAGATTTATAGGAGAAAAGGCAATTTTTCAATAATTCACATACATGGAGTTCATAGAAAAGAATTGACACTCCCAAGAATCCATTAGGCGGAAGGGGCTTAAATGTCCTTTTAACAAAGGAAAAGGGGTTTGAGTTCCAAAGGATATAAATTATGAGAGAAATAACTAGGAAATTTGTAGGTGAACTAGTGGAAGTTAAAGACTACTTTAATAAGAAATGCAAACTCCTCTTGGTGTACGTTCCCTGACTGAGATAACAGTGCTGTCCTCTAGCGTTCGGATCATTTTCATCGAAGGGATATTTACGTCCTATGCTTCAGTCAGTCAGCTTTCTGTTTTTGTAACAAAATGTCTGAGTTAACCAACTTAAGAGGAGGAAAAATTTACCTTAGCTCATGGTTTCAGAGGTTTCAGTCCACGGTTATTTAGTCCTGTTGTTTTGGGCCTGCCCCAGGAGCATATGGTAGAGGAAGCTTGCTCATCTTATGGTGGCTGAGAAGCAAAAAAAGAAAGAATAGGATGGGGTCCCAATGTTCCCTTTCAAGGGCAACATTCCAGTCACCTAATTTTCTCCCAAGAAGTAGGCTCTGCCTCTTAAAGGCTCTATCATTCCAGTAGTACTGTAACTGGCAACCTAGCCTTTAACACATGGGTTTTGGGGAGATATTTGTCCAAGCCATAACAACCTGATTCTAGGCAGATAAGAGAAGGGTGGAGAACTCCTGCATCTGCTGATGGTCAGTTGTCTCCAGTTCAAAATAATCCTTATGTCAAAGGGACATATTTTGGAGAAGCATTCTTATTTCCATAATGAGAATAATAGCAGGTAACTCTTCAATAAAAGTAAAATTCTTTCAATCTAAACATCTTTCCAGTTCCATTCATATTCTGCCTGCCTCTCATCACCCTTGGCCCAGATAAGTTGTTTCCAGTGTTCATTGCTGGCTTCTTCATTTCTGTGACGTCCCACCTACTGGATCCTATCCTTCCTTCCAGCTATGGCTTGGATAGGGTTTGAGTGTACTGCTTAGAGCTTCATGTGCTGGAAATTTGATCCTCGGTATAGTGACATTGAGATGGTAGAATCTTTAAAAGGTGGGCCTAGTCCAGTGGAATTATGTCCTGGGACCCTTCGCTTGGACAGGATTAATGCTAGCAATGTGAAGTAAGACTGAGTCAGTTCCAATGAAAATGTATTGTTATAAAGCAAGGCCAACCCACGCCTATGGCCCCTTCTGCATATGATTGTTTCTCTTTTCATTTCTCAATACATTATAGCCAGGGACCCTCACTAGAATGCCAGTACTATGTTGTGTGGATTCTCAAACTGCCAAAATCAGGAGCCAGATAAGCCTCTATTTTATAAAATACACAGAATCAGATATTTTGTTATTGGAACAGAAAATGAACTAAGGCACTAGCTAACCTTCATCCATGAATAAATTTGATTTTCTTTTCCTTATCTGGGTTGCATGGACTTGGTACATGATCTCAGACACTTCCGTCCTACTGGACTCACAGGCCTTACCCAAACAGCGGTCCCCACCTCTGCCTGCCATTCAATATAGATTGCAAAGTCAAGATCTTCAGGACGCATTCTGTCAATACCTCTTCATCTATGACCACATTATGATTTACTGAGAACTTTCATAAAAGTTCAGAAACACAAAAGAAATCTCTTATACTGCATCCAGATACTTTTGAAATCATGTTGCATATAAAGTATTATTAATTTCTTCACCAGTATCAGATTTTTCTTCCTACGCAAGTAGCATTCAACTTTCAAAATCAAGTTCAGTTCTTTCTTCCCCAAAGCTAGTTGTAAACAAGCCCTCTGAAATTTTCTTCTGAATATTTCTTTATTGCAAACGTATTTTTATTGTGGTAAGGATTAACATGAGATCTACACTCTTAAGTGAATTTTAAATGTACAATGTAGTATTGTTAACTGTAGGGACAATGCATACAGCAGATCTCTAGAGTTTATTCATCTTTCATAACTGAACTTAATACCCACTGATGGCTTCCCATTTCTTTCCCTCCCAGCTGCTGGTAGCCAGCATTTTACTTTCTACTTCTATGAACTTGACAGTTTCAGATTTCATATATTAGTGAGATCATGTAGCATTTGTCTTTCTGTGCTTGGCTTATTTCTCTTAGCATAATGTCCTTCAAGTTCATCCATGTTGTTTCAGATGTCAAGATTTTCTTCTTTTTCAAAGCTGAATAGTACTCCACTCTATGTATATGCAACACTTTCTTCTTTTATCCACTTATGGACATTTAGGTTGTTGCCACATCTTGGTTATTATGAATAATGTTTCAATAAACATGTGGTGCTTCTTACATTAGACTTTTTCTCATCTTTTCTCGACCATCTCCATTATAGTTTTGGGTTTTGCTATTCCAATTAAGCACTACTAGTGGTTCCTCATATAATAAGAGATAAACTTATTAACTTGATATTTAAGAACTCTTTATCAAGGGCTGATGAGACCTTTTAAACTACAGTTCACAACAGTATCTTGTGGAGCTTGATCTTTAATCTATGGCTCTTTTCTTATGACCATTTGGCTTCTTAGCTCCAGTCTCCCTTCAAAGATTTCCAAGGCTTGCTGATCATCATCTTGGGTTTGTTTGGCACATTCATAGTTCAGAGCTGGAATCTCAGTATGCTCACTCAGAATGCACCCTTTTTCATTGCAAAGAATTGCAGCACGGAGGAGAAATGATACAATCGTGTTACTTATGAATCTTTCATTTCCAACCTAAACTAAATGACTATATCTCTCCTTCGAAATTCTTTAGGAATCTTCTGTCTATAGCACTTCTTTAGCACATGGAACATGCTGATAATAATATGTCTTCAGTTCCAAGTGCCTTAATATATTACCTTTATAATGTGTTAAATTTGTTTTTTCAGACAAAAAAAAACAAGGAAAGTTTTAAATCACTCCTCCATAATTTCAAAGATAGCAGTCACAGAACTTTCACTTCAACTTAGAGCTATCTGTCTCCCACACCAGTGCTTGATCAGGAAATTTAGTTATCAGTTCATCCATTTTATGGGTACTGTTTCAGCTTTTAATGTTGAAAATTTACCAACCTAGGAAACCTCTGTCTCTCATGAATGAAACCTTGTTCACTGTACCATAACATCCTCAAGGCCTCAGGGGCCTTGAACATACAATAGATATTCCCACATGCCCTTTAGCTGTATTATAAATAAGCTCTTACTGTGAGGATTCTAGACTTTCCCTCAACTGAATTCTCAGAGTCCAGCACAGTGCGCCCAGAATGTCAAAGTTATTTCTCCCCCATGAGCATGTTTAATGAATATTTTGCTTATATAGTCAAATAAAAATTATCTTTGAGAAAGAAATTAGGCCTCCCCCTCTTGCCTTCTGTGCTTTCTAGTACCACCGTGACCTAGAGAGGACCCACAAATGTTTAGGTGACTGAGAAGTTGTGAGGCCTTTGTCTGAACATAGGGCTTCAGTGGCAGCCTGCTAGTTAAATTCTGTTCCGGTTTTGTAAAAGAAATCCCTTCACTGAACCACTTTTGATCTCCTCAGAAATATCTTTTAGCAAACAGGGAACTGCACCTTGGCAGAGGCACCAAGGATGCAGATTTTCTCGTGAATATTGGCCCTTTCCTCATATCTTTAGTGTAACTCCCCATAATAATTGTTTTCCTCAGCCTCCTGGTATTTCACCCAAAAGAATCACCTTCTAGATTTTATTCTAACCAAAACAGATATAAGAATTAAAGGAGAGGGACAATTACCTTATAGGCTTAAATAGTAAAATTTAAGGCGAGTTTATAGGCATACTTAATTTACATTCATTTTTTGAAAGCCAAAATATCCAAAATCCAAAAGAAATGTTGTAATGGCACATGTTTCCTATGCTAAGTTTGAAGCCTCCTTCATAATGAATCATTTTCTTCTAGAATGACACAGGTCAGTTAGCTCAGTTACCTCCTTTTTCCCCCCAAGTCAAATTCAGGGACAAGTGGGTTACCAGGCTTTCAAAATCCTCAGGCCCAGCTGGGCATGGTGGAGCCTGCCTGTAATCCCAGTACTGGAGATGCTGAGGCAGGAGAATTGCCACAAGTTCAAGGCCAGCCTGAGGTACACAGTGAGTTTAAGGATATCCTGAACTATACAGCAAGATCCTGTCTCAAAACAAGCAAACAAACCTTTAGGCCCAGGCTTCCGGTAGTTTCTAGTGGATGAATATAGTTTCTAGTGGATGAACATACGATTTTCTTTTTTACTATGTTATATTTCATAATTGAAGTTTTTGAATCAATCTAAGGTGGAGGAATATGAGGGGCTGTGTGGGTCAATATTCTCAGGATTTTTTTTTCTTCTTAATTTCATTCCTGGAATTTTCATTACAAGAGTTGTGGATTTATAGAACTAATTCACCTACATTTCATCAAAAATTACTGATTTCGAAGATTGGTGAAGAATATAACCATGTTGGTAAAAAAAAGTGAAACACACAAATGACATATATATATATACATATCCATATATAGTAGGCTAATTTAAAAAAACATTGCTGAGAATGTGCAGTCAGCAATTGTCTTATTATTCAAACTCTATGTGCAATAATTCTTTTGTTCCCTTCCTATGGAGGTGGACAGAGCTATTAACTTTCTATTGTCCTTATGTCTCTTCTCCTATCCTTTTAAAATTTTTATTAGACTTTTTAATGTGTGGGTTGAATCAATAGAGGACAAGCTATTAAAAATTATTGGTCAGCCCACTATTTCACTGCTGGGGATCTTCTCTAAAGAATTAAAAGAATCATACCATAGTGATATATGTGTGCCCATGTTCATAGCAGTGCAGTTTGTCATAGCTAAAACTTGGAAGCAGCTCAAATGCCCATCAACTGGAGACTGGATAAAGAAAATGTGGTTTTTTTTATAAAATGGAGTACTACTCAGCCATAAAAAATGAGAAATTACAGACATTTATAACTAAGTGGATGCACATTGAGGCAATACTCTTAAGTGAAATAAATAGGACACACGTGTAAATACCAAATAGTTTCTCTCATGTGAGAAACTGAAAGTGTAAATAAGGACTAAATGTATAATAGGTAATGTGAAATAGGAAGAAAAGAGGCAAAGGGGAAGGAAGTGGGAGGGCTAGGGGAAAGGATAGAAGGGAATGGGATTAATATGAGAAAATGGAAAAATAGGTACAAAATCTTTGTAAATAGGGAGGGCTGGAGGGGTTGAAGGGAGGGCCAGCAAGGGTGAAAAATAAGAACCAAGAGAGACTATGTAAAGGTGCAAATTTCCAATGATGAATGTCATTATATTGTATCCCTAAAATGTACCAATGATTAGAATGAATAATCTATAATGTAAAATAGGAAGAAAAGGTCCAAATGGGTAGGGGTAGTGGGAGGGGCAGGGGAAAGGAAAGAAGGGAAAGGAAAAATGATGAGAATTGGAATAAATGGAAATAAAGTCTTTGTAAATAGGGAAGGGTGGAGGGCATGAAGGGAGGGCTAGGAATGGGGAAAAAATAAGAACCAAGATGCATTATGTAAAGGTACAATTCCCAATGAGAAATGTAATTGTGTTGTATACCTACAATGTACCAATAAAAGAATTTAATACAAAAAAAATTATTGGTCAGCTATGGCTGTTCACTAAATATTAAAGCAGATTGGCAAATTAGCACATAGCTCTAAGCAGTAGGCCTGAGAGAAATAACAGTCTGGGAAAATAGATACCATAATCCAAATAGAAAATACAGCTAGTGTGCTGATTTGGGTTTCTTCTGCCTGCTCTTGTTCATTGTTAATATTAGTTGGCTTTTTGCATTTATTAGTGCAAGGAGACAGGATGAAGAACATTAAGTGTTGGGCTAGGGATTTAGCTCAGTGGTTTCGCTGCCTGCTGTGCAAGCTCAAGGACCCGAGTTTGATCCCCAGTACCAAAAAAAAAACAACAACATTAAATGTTGGAAGGTTGTTTTTTTTTTTTTTTTAAGGATGCATTGTATCAAAAGCTAGGCATCAGAGCAACTTGGGAGAAGTAGGAAACAGGTGTAGAAACCCATGTAATATCGCTTTTTATTATGTAGGATAAAGTGCCTGGAAGAAATGAACAATCTTCCCCAATGCTATGTGCCTTGTATTCTAGCAGCACTTGTGGACAACATTTTAATAGAAATAATGTGAAGATTGACACCTGGGAATGAAGAAAGAAAAGGCACAGAATGAGGCTGATTCTGTGGGTACATACTTACAGCTAGGAGATTCACAAAGAAAATTAGTTCTAAGGCAATGGTGAGGTCATCAACAAAATTGAGAAACCCTCCAAACTCAGAAGAAATTGTATTTCAATAAAACTAGTTTTATACATCTGTTTTAGACAGCTTTTCTGTTGCTGGCAAAATACCTTAAAGAAATTCAGGTTTATTTGGTTATTTCAGAGGATCCAGTTCATGTTTGGGTGGCTCCAAGGCAGGAACATCAAGGTAGAAGGGCTTAGTGAAACAGAACTGCTCAGTTCATGGTGGCTGGGAAGCAGAGCAGAAAACAGCACCAGAGAAGAAGGTTAGGCCTTCATGACCCAGCCAGACAGGCCCTGAAGTGTGCTTTACTATTCCCCTAGGCAGGTCCCAAGGCAATCAAGGTGACAATCCAGTTTTATGTTTCATCCCTTATCAACTTGACATCTAAACACATGCCTGCAAGCCACACTTAATCTTCATATAAACAAATTCATAATTCCACCTAACATGATACAATTTTCCTGAGTACAACAAAAAATCACAATAATTTCTTCACCAAAATCTCAACAGTGGTGAGGCAGAAGTTTGGCCCCAATCTGGGCAACTTAGTGACTTGGTGAGATACTGCCTCAAAATAAAAATAAAAATTTAAAAAATTTAGGTTGGGAACGTATCCCAGTGTGAATACCTAGGGTTTAATCCTTAATACCACACACAGACACACACACACACACACACACACACACACACACAAAGTCTAAGTGAAAGTCTCTTCTGAAACTCAAGACAAACTCTTAGTTGTGAACCCCTGTAAGAATTAAAAACAAGTTAAATAATCCTGTATGCAGTGAATGGCAGATGGTAAACATGCTGATTCCAAAAAGGAAGAATAGAGAAATAGAAAAGAATGAGACTAAAGTAAGACTAAAACATAGTAGAGCAAACATGGTCACATGGTGATAAGATATAAATTCCAGATATGAACAGATTGTGGACCATATGGCTTCTCTCTTGGCTGCTCCATTTATGGCTTGCAGCTTTCCTTGGCAGATGTTCCACATCTCTGGCATCTCTGACCTCCTGTGGTCTCTACCAGACTTTCAGATTCATTCTATAGCTTCATGGACTTATCTTTCAGAACATAATATCTGGCTTCCAGTCTTTCCTTTGAAATCTGAGTGGAAGCCTCCATGACCCTACAACTCTTATATTCTACATACCTGAACGATCTGTATCACATAGACCAGTGGTGGCAAACCTATGGCATGTGTGTCATTGTGTTTTTCCTTTAAGACTAAAGATGTCAGTGTATAAGTTGCTTTTTCTAAAATAAAACCTCAGTAGTCAGGTTTAATTGCAGTGTTGGTACTTTGTGATAAATGAGAGGCTTTTGGGTTGAAGTTTGGCACTTGATCTCTAAAAGGTTCACCATTAATGACATAAATGATGCCAAGGTTTATTCTCAGCACACGTCCTCTTAGATCACGGCTACAGCAGCCTCTAAAATGCTTGGATGTTTCAGTATGGTAAAACAAATCCTGGGGAAACAATTCCCTAAGTAACACTTCTCAAAAAGTGGGCTCAGGGTTTTCTTCTTAAATGAAAGATTTATACATTTGCATCATTGACCCTGTAATAAATATGGTACTGCTGATTCCTGAGATGTCCTTAAGGTATCTTACTTCTTATATTAGTTCAAAGTATGTTGTTTCTTTTTAATAGTGCTAATCTCTTCAGCAACCACACCTCCCCTTTGCCCCCAATTTTGCATATGGTTCCTTTTGGGCCAAAATTTATTTTTTTTCTATTTTTCTGCTCTATTTTTTGTTCTCAGTTCTTATTATAAATTTGGCTGACAGCAGCCCATAGTACCTATGCCACAACCTGAATGTTGGGCTTCCTTGAAATTTCCTCTACTAAATCAGTCAGTCCATGGCTCTTAAATTCAGCCTCCCACAAAGTCTCAAGATATGAGCAAAATGTAGATACTTTTGTTTTTTTGCCAGAGTGTAACATGCCTGGTCTGTAATCCCATCTCCGCTTATAGCCTCTTTCCCAACTGAAACCTTGAGAGCCTGGTCTTCACTGTCTGCATTCCTGCAAGAATTCTGGTCTTCTGAGCTCTGTCCAGAATTGTTCATCAAGCTTTGCTTACAATATTCTAACACTTTTCTAGTTTGCATCTCCAGGAATCTTCAAATTCCTCCTGCAAACCAGTTACAAAAGCTTCTAAAACTGGTATAGTCATTGGTATAGCAATGATCCTCTTCTCAGTACCAATTTTTTTGTATTGGTCAGCTTTTCCCATTGGTGATCAAAATACCTAACACCTGTAATTTAAATGGGGCAAGTTTATTTGGATCAAAACATCAGAGTACTAAGTCCATGGTTGGTTGACTCCAAAGCAGAAACATCATGGTGAAAGTACAGGGAGGAACAAAGCTGCTTAATTCATGGTGGTCCAGAACCAAGGCAAGGGAACAGCATCAGACAGAGAGAAAGGGTCCAGAGATGAGACATAAACTCCAAGGGGATGTTTCCATGACCCAGCCAGACACACTCAGAAGCATGCTTTACTGATCTCTTGGGTAGCTCCCAAGGCAATCAAATTGACAATTCAACTTAACTGCCACAACACCATTTCCATTCTTAGTAAGTTTCAAGTTATGTAACAAATTAGTGTTTCCAATCTTATTACTAATGAACAAAAGAAATAAATAAAACTCAACAGTTTTATATTTTTCTACTATAAAAAGTCAAGAACAAAATAGTATCTTTTGGATTCCTTTGTATAAAATGATGAATTTATATATTTATATTTATATGCTTGTCATTTTTTTCTTCACATCAGCAGGTCATTAGTGTTTACTATCTGTCTTAGTTAATTTTCTCTCATTGCTGAGACAAAATACCTGACACCCAAAATTAAGGGAGGAAAGGTTTATTTAGCTTACAGTTCATACAAATTTCATTTCATAATTGGTTGGCTCCAAGGCAGGGTGGCACATGGCAGAAGGCAACAGTTCACCATGGAATGAATGTAGCAAATCAACAAAGGAAACTTAACAGTGTCTTTCTGCCTCTTTTATTTTTTCCAGACTACCAGGATTAGGGTGGTGCCAAGCCAATCAGTGCACTGATTTATTAATCCCAGGCTCTTAGCTCCAGCATCACACACTTTAGATTCAGCCACCTCTGAAAAAGCCACTTATGACTGCATGAGGCTTTGCAGGAACATCTAGACCCAAATGATAACATTATCCTAATCTGGGTTTGAAAAACCAATCAACGGATTTTGTACCATGCATTTTTAAGAAGATTTTTTATATTTATATTTTTGCACAATCTATGTCCATATTTACAAAAGTTATTGAGATTTAATTCCGTTTAACAACTGTGATAGTTTAAAAGACATTCCCCATTTTGAAGTTCTTAATGCTTGTTCATTTTTTTGGTCAAATGAATTATATTAATGTTTTCTTAGAAAGTTATATGACAGAAGCTATCCTTATTTTCTTTTCCACATGTACAACAATTTGGGTAAGCAAACTGGCCCATGAAATTTTTTTTTATGGTTTCATATGTGCTGTTCTGATATCAGCTAACATTTCAAAGGCAGAGGAGAGATCTGAGGCAAATCTAACTTTTTCCTATTTGAAAACTTTTTTTGAGATGTATAGGATTTTAATTTTATCTCTTAAGCAAAACTTTCCTATAGAGTGTATATGACTGTTTTCTCTTATAGTATAAATAACAAAGAATGGGTGCCAAGTAGTTCTAGAAAAATATGAGAACTATATGATGAAAAGAAAGCAAGCTAAAAGATGATTGTCATACATATAACCAGGCCCAGTGCTAAATTGTATGATGATCATCTAACCAAATATCTCAAGAAGAAAGCTGAACAGTCAGAATCATTCCTCTATTTTCTGGAAGATAAATCTTTTGTATATTCTATTGATTATGATGAGAAGGTAATGACACACAATAACAAATAATGATACACAATAATGTAATTTAAAAAACTAAGGTCAGACATCCAATAACAAAGAGGATGTAATCATTTGAGGAGAATAAGGATGTGCTACCAATGGAGTGTGGATAAGAAAGGTGCAGTAGTTTTTTAGTACATTAGAGAGATTCTGTACCTTGTCATTAAGCCTCTTTCTGATCAATCAAGAGACAAGAACTCTTCAGTGGAAATTGTTTCTTCTGTGTTGAATAGTTATTAGGTAAGAAGATGCACTACTTATGGATTGCCCGAAAAGTACTCTTTCTGTAAGATTTGGAGGTCTTTTAGATTTGAGGTCTTTTAAATTCCTCATTGGCCATGTACTGGCTTCTGAGGGGGCCAGAAACTCCTCCTAGAGATTCTTTCTAGTATTTTCTTGGCCTGAACAAAAGAATTGAGAAAGGTAGTGAGGTTTTACATAAAGATAGGGGGAAAAAAGTGCTCTGAAGAGCAAGTGTGGGCAAATTAGAAGGAAAGAAGTACACTGTACTGGAGGATAGTGGCACACTGTAAAAGAGAGAGCACAGTTGCCACAAGGAAAATTGCTGCCATCTTTTATATTCCCCGTTCAAGCTGATGTCACATCCAGGCCATCCTATCAAAAACCTGCTTGAGTTCTCAAGAGAAGAACTGAAGATAGCACTTTCTGGTTGGTTCCACTTTCAGGGCTTGCGTGTATGTCTTCTGGATCTCCATGACTGGCAGATCACACTCACTTGCCTAGCCAGCTAGCCACACCCCTCTTGCCTCAGGAGCCAAAACACAATTTGATCATCATCTCAAGGTAGTTGTCTTTTATTCTTTAGTTTAGAATGTTTTCAGGTAAATTCACATGCCATTAGTCAGCAATTTCTTTGAATCTGACAATTTATTTCAACAGAAAAATTTTCTTCAGTTGTATCTTTGAGTATTAGTTCGGTTCACTTTTTTATTTAATCTTTGAGTACTATCCATTTTCTCTCTCATTGTTCTCATTTTTATCATTTCTCTGTGTTATAGGAAGGTGTCTTGAATTTCATTGCTAATGTTTGATTTTAATATTACCAAAATCCTTTTTTAAAAAAACTTGCATCCTGCTGGGCATGGAGGCACATGCCTGTAATTCCAGTACTTGGGAAGCTGAAGCAGGAGGATTTCAGCAAGTTCAAGGCTATCTTGGACTACATAGTGAGTTTGAGGCCAGCCTGTCTCAAAAGCAATCAAGCAAAACCCAAAAAATCCTCAAACTTACTTCCTATTTTTCTCATTACTTGAAGTTTCAAGTAAAGAGTTGTAGGTGGACAGAACAGTTTGCAGGGTGGTATAAAGAGGACAGTGGAGACAGATGCTAAGGTGTAAAGGAAAAGGAGAATGTAATTTTCTTGAAATAAAATCACCTAAGCCTTGCCTTGGAGGTTGACACGGACTTAATTGTGTCCTTTCCAAATCCACATGTTGATTCTAGCCCTCAGTGTGAATATATTGAAGATAGAGACTTTAGGAGGTAATGGTGATTAAATGAGGTCATAAGCATGGAGATTTAAATTGCTAGATCTGGTATCTTCATAAGAAGAGAAAGAGATCTCTGTCTCTGATTCTATCAGACTCTTGTTCTTTCTCCTATCTCTGCATGTGCTCAGAGGAGGCCATGTGAGAGCTCCAATGAGAAGGCAGGTTCTCTGGCAACTCAGAGAGCTTTCTCAAGGAAAACCCTGCAGAACCTTTCTCTTGGGCTTCCCGGTGAACCTCTAGAACTGTGAGAAAGAGATTTTTGTCATTTAAGTCACCTAGTCAGTGTGTAGTATTTTTTATGGCAGCACAAAAAACTAAACTTGTTTTGCCTTCTTCTTAAACCCAGAAAATCTGAGTTTGGCCTTTGTTGAGGGGCCAGGCTGAACACTGGGTTATTTGTGATTCGGTGACCCTGACTTCTTCTAAATTCAACTACAGGATTGGGCCCACACACTCAAGGTCAAGTCCAGTCCACTCCAGCCTCTCTGACACAGCAAAGTGGTTGTTGTTCTCCTTCCACGAGCTGGGGCTAGAGGGAGGGACTTCCTGAGTGAACTGTGCCTTAAATTCAAGATGAAAAAAGAATAAGAAGACCATTCCTTGTTATAAATAAAGGACAGGAGATTTTTAAGGTACCTGTGCAGGTGAACTCACACTTCATCAGGAGAATTGTGAACATGGTTACAGATGATGAAGAACATAAAAACTTTCTTAGTTCCTTTTTTCTCGGTGGTGATGCAAAATGCCCAACACCCAAAGTTAAAGGAGGAGAGGTGTATTTTGACTCGGTTCATAGAGGTTTCAGTGCATAGTCAACTGACTCCAAGGCAGGGTGGAATGGCAGAGGGGCATCATAGAGGAGAAAAAAGTTCATGGTGTGGAAAGCAGGAAGCAACAAAAGCAGCAAGAGACAAGTGACCATAACAGCCTCTTTCTGTCCCTTATATTCTCACACCCAGGGAGGGCCTTCCCATTATCCACTCTCAGAACTATGGCAAAGCAATCAGTGAACTAATTTAGTAATCACACACCTTTGATCCCAGCATTACACACTTAATCCCAGCATCACACACTCTAGATGCAGCCACCTCAGAAAAGTCCCACCTATGACCTCATGAGGCTTGGAGGGACATCTAGACACAAGCCATAACAGAAACTAAGAAGAGAAAATTGCTGGAAGTTTTATTTGATTATACAAAAATAGTGCTGAGACCAGTTAATTATGTGGTTACTTAGCATTCATTCTTTTTTACCATGTATCAAGATAAATATTATGCATTTGATTAAATTGAATTAACTGTGTAAACTGCCTTCAATTAAACATCATAGTGTCTCACAGTTAACAATTTTTAAAAATTGCTGCAAACATTGATACACATCACTTCTTTGTCCATGACTCAGTAGTCTTACAAATTTTTCACATACAGTTGTTACTTTGTCTTCCCAGATATTTGAGAAGCAAACTAAAATTTTCATACTTATTTTTGATTCTGTGCTAATAGCTAACATCTACCAGATTCTCAATAGACATATATTTAATAAACAAAATATTTATAACAAACGTAATTTTTTGTGCTTAGTTTTAAAATATTTTAAATCCATCTTTAAATGTCAAAATAGAATTTTAACAATGTGTTTTGAATCAAAGTATCAAAAAGGACTTCAAAAGTTGTTTGATTCAGTCTCTCATTTCTGGTTGGAATTGTGCTTTTGAGCCAATTAGCTAGCTAAACTGAAAGGAAAACAATTTAGAAATATTATTTTCAGGTCTCTTAATGTCTTGCCAGAATAACAGATTTGCAATTCTCAATACATCATTCACTACAGGCTTTGAATATTAAATACATTATGTATTGTTTTAAAAATACCTTTGTCAGTTCTTTTGGAATAAATCACTATATTCTGATATTTCCAAGAAAATTTGTTTATGCTTCATTTGTGGCCATTATGTCTTGTCTTTAATATCTGTTTTATATATAATAAATAAAAATTTGAACTCCTGTAAGACAAAGTTTTTATTAGCTTTTATACATTGACAAATATTTGCTGATTTCTGGGAATTCACTCTTTAAAAAAATTTATTCAATTAATTCTTTAAAATCACACAAAAAGTATATGTATTTATGGTATATAACTTGAGATCTATTGGCTTAGGCCAATTAACAGGTATCATCTCACTTTTTTTTTTTGGTACTGGGGATGGAATTTGTGTTTGCAAAGCAGGTGGCGGAACCACTGAGCTAAATCCCCAGCCCCTCACATGTTTTTTGTAGTGAGAATACTTAAAATTTACTGTAATCAATTTTTTTAATGCATGAGTTCTCTTGAACTTATCCATCTGACTGAAATTTGTATCCTTTGGCTATCATCTCCCTAATCTGGCACAGGGTAGCACATCTAAGGTGTGAGGTATTTTAACTTACTAACTAGTCTCACTTCATTTTCATGAAATCTTTAAACTAAAAAAGCTAAGGAAAGTGAATTATGAAATAGATTTATTTTAATGGAAAAAATGCATATTTTTGGTAAAATGTGTTTTATTCTGATAGGTTCTATATAACTTCTTACAAGTCTATATTTTAGTGATATTTAAAGTCCAAGTTTTAGTTCTATTTTAGTTATTTTATTTCTTGTAACCTTTAACAAATGTGTCTGTCATTGACATCCAAGAACAAAGATCATCTCCTCAGCAAGACCAGTCCTGACCTCTCATCCTAAAAAAAAAGAAGTGAAATCAGAACCTCTCATCCTTATTCCAGTCACTGTATGTCATAGCTGTGTGGTGCTTTCTTTTTTTTTCCTTTGTACTGGGGATCGAACTCGGGTCCTTGAGCTTACGCAGCAGGTGGCAAAACCACTGAGCTAAATCCCTGGCCCCGTGCTTTCTTTATTGAAGAAAACATAGGAAATTACCTTTCAATTATTCATAGTGAACTACAGTTTGAAAATACAAAATAGAAAATTCTAGAAATAAACATTTCATATATTTTATTTATTTGTTTGTTTATATGTTTATTTGCTTGTTTTTTTTTTCAGTGCTGGAGTTGGAACCCAGGGCTTTCCACATGCCAGGCAACAGCCCTATCACTGAGCATATCCCCAGCCCCAAGTTGTACACTGAAATTGCGTGGTGTTCCAAATTGCATGGTAAAATCCCACGCCACCATGCTCTGTTCTGCCTGGGGCATGAATCATCCCTTTGCTCATTGTGTCCACTTTGTACTGTATCCATATACAGGAAAAAAACAAAACGAAACAATGTACATAGGATCAGTGCTATCTGCAGTTTCGGGAATCCTCTGCAGATAAGGGGGCCTGACTACTGTGGGTCTCCTTCCCCCACCTCCACTGTCCCTTCCCCTGTAAACCCACACACTAAAATGTAGTGCTCTAGGGAGCTACCAAGCCAGTCATTGTCTTTCTGGTTTAGAGGCTGAATCTTAGAGCCTGGAATACTGCCGGCCACATAACGAGCCTCAGTAAGTGTTTGTTGAATGGAGTATGAAATCACATGCTCAAATGTCAGTGAATCTGAAGGGATGTATTTGAATTTACGGTGAAGAATGGGTTATCAGAAGTGATAAACCAACCCAGGACAAGGGCAAGTCTTCACTAAAATCCTATTAAAATAAATGAAGGCCTCAGGGCTTCTGTGGGATGGCAGCTGCTCTCATTTCAGAATGGGTCTAGATTCTCATTCAGCAAAAACACTCTAGACACAATCTCTCTCCCATAGCTTATTCCTTCTATAATCCTTTTTGACAGAGTTCCCAGTGACATTTCTTTCATGGCTAGGCTGACTGGCAATGGCCCAGATATAGGTGGAAGCTCCAAGGGAATATTCTGTTCTGAGATACCTTTCGCCTTCCAGCTTCTTGAAGTTGTGTTATCTTCCTGAGGAGAATTTGTTTTTGTCATGGAGATAAGAAGCATTTAGGAGTTCTCATAGCTTATCTAAGATGCAGTGAGGGAGGATCCAGTCTTCCTGTGATCCCAGAAATGGTAAAGCTTCCCTGATTGTACCATTCATCCTTCAGCTACTCAGTGACAATGTTTTATTATTCACACCTGAATTTCTTTTCAAAGCCAGGAATGACTGCTGGGATTTTCAGAGTAATAAGGACACAATGATAATTTTTTTCAAACTTTCACTTAGGTATCTCAGTAAAGCAGCAGTCAGAGGCAACAAATTTCTCTGATTTCAGCAAAGCTGAAATAAAAGTCATTTATTGTCATCCAATTGGAATAACATTAAAGCTCTACTGTGAGTATGTAAGAATTGTAAATGGTGAAACGCTACACTGTGATTTCTCCAAATGACCAGGTTAGTTTAAGAAAGGTTTTTTTTCTGGGGGCCTCTCCCAGCATCCCTCCTACCCCTACTTCCAGCATGAGATTGGAGGGAAGCAAGGGAATGGTGGGTGGGGAAGAGGGAAGATACTGAGGACATATGAACTTGGCCTCTGATGTATGAAGAGCATCTTCAATGTTGAGTCATTAAATTTAGTGATTCAACCTCTCTTCATCTTTATGATAGTTTAGAAGCAAATGTTTTAAAGGAAATGAACTCCAAGCTTTGAAGATTCTGTTTTTTTAGGGACTAGGAAGCAAACCTAAGTACCTTTTTCCCGAATTATTTTTCAGTTTTGGTCATTTTATGATTCCAGACTTTCCTATGGGCTGTTTCATACATTTACATTTTAGTCAAGCTTCCTGACATTCTCAAGATACTATTCTGGAGGGAATAAAAAGCTAATTTGAGTTTTCTGCTATTCAGGGCACTTTTCCCCCTTGCAGAATTACCTTGTATCTCCTCTTTTCACAAAATGCTAGCAATCCAGATATTATTGCGATCTTTTTTAGAGAACTGACCTTTTTAGGTTGTTAAATGCTTTCAGCTCCTGGAAAAAATAGATTACTTTAGATGAGGGCTAAAGGGCTGATAGAAGTCTTAAACCTATTACAATTCCCACAACTAATGATTGTTACAGACGTCTTTCTCTGGCTTCATTGTTTGAATGAATAACTAAGGGAAGGAAGAAGAGGCTCACTTGGCTGTTTGTCCTCATGGATATTAATTCATAGGACTAAAGACCTGAAGGGAACAGTCAGATAAAAACCTTCCAAACCCCTGGCTTCAGGGAAGAATTCATAGGGAAAACTCATGACAGAAAGTCAACTACACTGAACAGTCCTTGTAAGGAACTCTGGCAGTGTCCTTCCTAATGGCACCTGTGCCTTTTTTTAATCCTTGCAGACAGAAAATTCTTCATAAACTCTAACTTAAGTAATTCCAAAACCAAGGAAAAAAATGTTCCTGTTTTTATTTAGCCATGTATCCAAGATTTTTTGAGGGACCAATTGGCATCTAATAGGTGTCAACTTTTGAATAAATGAATATACAATTGAATAAATAAATAAAATTAATTTATACAAAAGAGAAAGTAGCAATCACTTAAATTACCCAGAATCATTTGAGAACTTATTTTGTACATACTACCATTTAGGCAGTATATGAAATATAAAGATTTTAAAAAGGAAAAGAGTCAGGTAGGACCAGATTTCCACAGATTATAAAAAATATAATCCAAAGCATGAAAGAAAGACATACATATGTATTAGAGTGATAACAAGGTCCTTAAGATGAGATTAAAAGGCTTTGAATTACTGGAAGGACCAGGAGTTGAAGGACTTTCTAGGTGGAGATGACACCCTAAATGACATGTGAGGCAGAAAATGCAATCAGAACCAAAGCCATTAGTGTCTTGAGAGCTGTGCGTGTCTGGTGGTGGCAGTGATGAAATCGGCAAGAATAGGTGGGGAAAGCCCTGGGAAGATTTGCAAGAGTCCCTAAAGACTGCTGCCAGAGAGTTTAGAGTAGGGGAAAAAATTACTCATGTTACATAATACCATGTTTTTTAAGTGCAATGAAATTTGCAATTTTTGTTCATTTTATTTATTATTATATCTGTGACCCCACAATGGTTCCAGGAACATAGTTGGCACTGGGTAAATATTTGTTCAGTGAATTTGAAGTATTATTACACCGAGGATGGCAAATATAGGTCATGATTTTGTGGAAGTGTTCAACTCCTATTTTGTTTACATTTTCTCTGCCAAAGAGTCAAACTAAACTTGGAAAACATAGAACAGTTGTCAATAAAGGATTTTGAAGGCAAAAACAATAAAACAAAGTTTATTTTATTACAGTAATTTCAATATTTTGTATTTTTGAGAGAGGGTCTAAATGTGTAGTCCAGGCTGGCATTGAACTCACAGCAATCCTCTTTCCTCAGCCTCCTGAATGCTGGAATCACAAGCATGCACCACTATACCTGGAAATAATTTCAATATTTTGAGCTACCAAAAAGTAATATATTTGAGTATTGAAATAATTTCATATACAGTTTCACACTACTATCAAAAATTTTTGAGACTACTTAGGAAATAATAAAGACATGCAAATGTATTGATCAATATATTGGCTCAATTTTTAAAAGAAAATCCTACAAATAATATACAAAACTTTAGCTGAATATTAGAATTCTAAATTATTACAAGGTGGGTTATTTGTAAGTGTTTGGGATGCTAGTTTTAGTAGGCAGCTTGCATCACCTCTAACTGAAAGACGACTGGGAAAAGAAGATGTGAGTGAGAAAGGATCATAGATATAAGTGTGACTTTTAAGATGAAACATAACAGCAATAAAACCAACACAATACATAGTCATTGGGAATGGTGTAAGCCTTCTAGACAAATGGTTATTGCTTGATCAGTGTTATGGCTTGTATCTAACTATCCCCCCAAAGCCTCATGAGTCAATTGGTGGAAATTTTGGGAGTGACTGGATCATGAATGTGTGATATTGGATTAGTCCACTAATTGGTTTAGCATAGTTCAGGGTGAGGATGATGGATTAATGAAGAGCAAAGACCCAGTTTGGCTGTGGGTGGCACAACCAATAGGCTTGTAGCCTGGGTAGAATAAAAAGGAAAGAAGAAGGAAGGCTTGTTACTTTCTGCCTGCCATGCCATGAACTATTTCTCCACTGCCATGTCCCTCTGCCATGCTGCCCTACCTTTGATCTAGCAGACTATGCACTGAAACCTCTATAAACTGTGAGATAAAATAAAACTTTCCTCCTTTAACTTGTGGGTGTCAGATATTTTGTCCCAGCAATGAGAAAGTCACTAAGACAATCAGTAAGGCAGTACTTAGGCTGTACACAAGCTAAATTCTACAAACATAGACCATAGCTGTGAAAACAAGGGAATGACTTGCTGGAAATTACATCTGAAACAATAGCTGGGCAAATAGATGTACACAAAGTACCAAATAATAGAAGATATAGTCAGATTAATTTAAACTAGTTCCTAATAATCGTTTCACTTATATAAGCCAGGCTTATCTACAAAAGTCTCATCTTACAGGATTATTGTGAAGTTCAAATACCTTAGTGCCTACAAGGCTCTGAGAACCATAGATGACATACTATAAGGATTTAATTGTTGTCATCTACTATTAATAGTACATAAAAACTAAGCATGTTTCATAATATCTTTATAAAAATTCCATTTGTTATTAGAAAATGGGAGGCATCTTACTTTTCATTAATTAAAATGTGAAATTGAGCAATGATAAAAGTTCGTTGATTTCATTCATACATCCAGGCAACATACATTTAGAGAGGACATCCTATCTGCTAGCATTGGCCTAGATGCTGGACACAGCAAAACAACACCTTTTTCTCAGGAATGTTGTACTAGTGTGGGAGCTGATTATTACATCATCTGAACCCTTCAAAAACTTTAATGCACAAGGGCTGAGGATTTAGCTCAATGGTTCTTCCGCCTGGCTTGCAGGCACAAGGACCCAAGTTTGATCTCTGGTACCAAAAAACAAAACAAGCAAACAAACAAACATAAAAACAACATTAATGCACATATTTCACTCAGAATTGTATTTGTTAGACTATAAGCTCCTTGAGAACTAAACAGCTTCATTCTCATTTTTACCTTTGAAAACTAGGAAAAAGTATGCCACATTTAGTCAATATATGAGTAGTGATTCCTGATCACATCAAAATGAACTCTGGCTATTGTCTATTGCCCTTCAAATGCAGAATGTGATGTAACAAACATTCTTTTAAATGCATATTAAGCTTTCCAGTAAGAAGTGAAATTCTCTGGTTGCAAAGACTGAAGATGAATTGGGGAACCAGATCTGTAAGCTCAGGGATGATGCCACAATGACTCTGGCTAGTGGTGCAGGTCTCAGCAGAGAAGGGCAACAGTCTTAATGTCATAAGGCCCCAGGGTGAACAACTACATAATGGACTTTATAAAGAAGAAAATCAAGGACAGGTGTGATGGTGCACACATATAATTACAGCACTCTGGGAGGCTGAGGCAGAAGGATAGCAAGCTTGAGTCCAGCCTGTGCAACTTAGAAAGTAATCAAGATTCTATCTCAAAAAAGAGGAAGAAGAAGAACGAGAAGAAGGAGAAGAAACTTAGAGCAGTGATTACTAGACAAGAGACAAATTGTGAGCATTGACTGTCTAAAATATTATTTATAAAGATTATCTGAAGGAAAAAGAAACAATATGAATTAAAGTATGATAGTAGTATGTAAGGGAGAAAAATCTTAAAAAACGATGATGATCAAATGTAGACTTTGTTATGACAAGAAACAAACTAAAATTTTAAATAACTTACAATAAATATATAACATAATTTTTAAGCCAATAGAGAATCAAAAAGAGAGAAACAAATAAAATTCAAAAGTCAAAAGAAGGCAGAAAGTGGGGCAGAGAAGCTCAGCCGGTCCCAGCACCCGGAAGGAAGCTCCCCCACTGCCATCCCAAGATCCTAGGGCAGAGAAGGTGAGCTGCATAGGCACCAGAAGCTTCCCCCCCAACACACCATGGAAATGAGAAGACACATAAACAAACCTCAAAAACAGACTTCTGGATCACCTGCAGCAACCCTAAAGGGAAACGAGATGGAACGCTCTGATACTGAACCACCTGGACTCTCTGAACTGGCAACAAAAGAGGATCTGAGAAAAATGAAATCAGAAATAATTACTCAGTTAACAGCAAAGATTTTGCTTATGGTGCAAGACATGATTAATAAATCTAGAGAGGACACAAATAAAAAAATAGAGGATCTGAGGAATATGATGGAATCCCAACATAGGAAACAAATGGAATCCATAAAACAGATACAAACAGATTTCCAAGAGATTAAAAACTCCATCGAAAGTCTGAGCAGCAGAATGAACCAATGTGAGGACAGAATTTCAGATATAGAAGATAAGATTGCAATTAGTGAGGAGGAAAAGAAAAATTGCTTTAAAATTGTAAGGGAACATGAGAAATTAATCCAGTAGCTGCTAGACGATGCAAAGAAGAATAACATAAGACTGATTAGAGTCAATGAAGAAAGAGGAGAGAGTGCAGATGACATAAAAAACTATTCACAGAAGTGATGGCAGAAAACTTCCCAAGGAGGGGAAAAGAACTTGACATACAGATAAGTGAGGCATATAGGACTCCAGCTTGCCTTAATCAAAAAAAAAAAAAAATCTACACTTAGGCATATAATAGTTAGGATTCCAGAAATCCAACAGAAGAATAAAATTCTACAAGCAGTGAGAGAAAAGAAACAAATCACATACAAAAGAAAGGCCATCAGAATCACAGCAGACTTCTCAATGCAAACCCTCAAGGCAAGAGGAGCTTGGAGTGATGTATTTCAAGCCCTAAAGGAAAACAGCCTCCAACCCAGATTGATGTACCCTGCAAAACTATCTTTCAAAATTGATGGAGAAATAAGATACTTTCAGGATAAAGAGCACCTCAGGAACTTCATGAATACCAAACCGGTACTCCAAAAAATTTTAGACAATACCCTAGGAAAAGACAATGAGGATCACAACCCCAGGAAACCCAGCAGAATGAATCCATTGGGCATGACAAATTAAACACAAAGGGGGAGAATCCAACAAAAAGAAAAAGTCATGACAAGGTTTTTAAAACTTTGAACTTCATCTCCCTAATGAGTGAATAATTCAATCTTATTATTGTACTGATTAGTATTTTTCTGATTCTAGAGTTGCACACCATTCCTTGTGATATACTGGCTATTTATCGTCTTCTTACGTCTACATTTTAATTGGGTTGTCTATTAATGAGCTCTAAGAATCTTTATATATTCTGCTCATAGATTATATGCATTGTAAATATAGTCTGTTTAAGGACTACTTTTCATTTTAATGATGTCATTTAAAGCTCTAAATTTTGATGGAATCTCATTTATCAATTTTTTTCTTTTATACATCATGTTTTTTGTATCCTACGTAGCTCTTGCCTACCCTGAATTCATAAACATTTTCCCTCATAATTTCTTCTTAAAGTTTTATACTTTTAGGCTTTCTTATTTAGGTTCATAGATCCCTTCAAGTTATTTTCATGTATGGAAATAAAGCGTTGAGGTTAATTTTTTATATACAAGTACCAGATGTTCTAGTGCTGTTTGCTGAAAACACTGTCTCTTCCTCGGCTTTTGAATCAAGTTTATATTCTATAAAATGCTAATGTTAAATAATCTTTCAAAACTCAGTGGACCATATATGTGTGGTTCTATTTCTAGATTCTCTGTTTTATTCAAATGATCTATATGTCTTTCCTTACACCAACACTGCCTTGATTACTGTAGCTTTAAAAGAAGTCTTAAAATTGGGTGCTAAATGTCTTCCAACACTGTTTTAGTTTTTGTTTTTGTCTTTTCTGGGTCCTTTGTACTCCTACATAACTTTTAAATTTCAATATCCAGTTCTTCATTTATAGCAAGTATACACAGACCTGAATTTTTATATATACCTTGTGTTTTCTAATCCTGCTAAATTCAAGTACAAGTTCTAGGGGCTCCTAGAGATTTCTTAGTATTTTCTCTGTAGATGATCATTTCATCTACATATAAAGATTTTGCTTCTGCCATGCCAATCCTCTCCTAATTGTGTCATTTTATTGCCAGACTATTTTGGTGGGGCCTAGGTTTCAAAGTTTAATGGACAGATAAAGAGTAAGCATATCTGCCCTTGTTCCCCACCTTAAGGAGAAAGCATTGTATCTTCCCCATTCATAGAAGGTGTTCTAGCTGGAAGTATGGAGTACATGTCTTTAATCTGTTGAGAAGTTTCTGTTCTACTTCTAGGCTCCTGATAGCTTTTACCATGAACAGCTGTAGAATTTGGTTCAATACTTTTTCTCCAACTAGTGACAGGATCATATGGCTTTTTCCTTTCCTGTGTTAAAATGATGACTTTTGGGGGTGGATCTTCCAGTGCTGAACCAACACTGCCATTCCTATAACAAAACCACTTCCTACATCCTGCCAGATCTGACTTCTAATAGTTTTTTTGTTAAACAAATTTCTATCTATGTTCATATTTTTTTCTTCTATTATCTTAAAAAAAAAAAGAAGGTAGAAAAAGGGAGTAATGCAAAAAAAAGTATGGTAACTTGAAAATAGTAAATGAGATGGTAGAAATAAATCTAAATCATAATTTTTGAATAAAATTAGTACAGATGGCTTAAATTTGCAATTAAAAACAGAAAAATTTTTGGTTGGGATTTCAAAAAGCTAGGATATGTTATTTAAAGACACATAGTCATAAAAAAGAACTCAGATAAATTGGAAAAACATGAACAAAGATACCAAGCACATGCTAAATCAAAAGCAAGTTGGCACACACACACACACACACACACACACACACAAATCTCAGAAAAAATACACCCAGAGACTTTAGTGTATATAAAATGTTACAAGGCTAATTAAATCATAAGCCCTATGTAAGTAATAATTACAATGCAAGTATACCTCACACTGTGGGAGCTAATTGTTTTTCAGAGAAAATAGCTTAGATTTTTACATGATTTAGACTGAGAACAAAAATATGGTCAAAAGTGCTAATACCAATAACAATAGTAAACAGACAATAATATCTTATTGGCCAACTACTGTATGTTAGATATAAATTTTAAACAATTCTTTGAGATAGTCACTCTTACCAGACCCCATTTTAGAGACAAACAAAATGAGGCTGATGAAATTAAAGAATTTGCTCAATGATAGGAGCCAAAGTGGGACTCATCTATGTTTGTCTGCCTACTAATTCCTGTAACCATGTATTCCTGAGGCCTTGGCTGGCACAAATGCTTCTTGATATAAAAACCTTGGGGATAGATAAAGGCAGTAGAAAGTGGCTGTGAAGATCTCAAGCACTGGTGATTTGAATAAATGTCCACCTACAAGTTATCCAAGCAGTGCAGAGGGATCAGGGCGATGAGGACCTTGTCACTCTCAGAGCCCATTATTGAGGTTAGAGAACTCACACAGCTGGGGCCTTAGACATGTGGCTGTCTCTGAAAAGAAAATCACCAGAGCCCACAATAAACTGATTCTGTTCTGAAACAACCCTGCTACTCCTGAGACCCCAACTCATAATTGCCCTCTGTGCAAAGGTGACTGGCAAGGGACCAAGCAAGCACTGGGGCACAGAAGGAAAGGTTGCCTTTTTCGAATTCCCCACATGAGGCTTAAATGGGTTAGTGGCATTTCTGGCTGTTCTTTTTAACCCTGGAAGCCAAAACATCAGAGAGCTCTGTGCATTCTAGTCTTCCCAGGCATAGATCTTTTAGGGGTTCTACAAAGGCTATTAGGAAGACTTGTCTCAGTGGGATGCTTAGGTAAATCTGCTTCAGTTGCAATATCTTAAAAATGAATGTCTTCTGAGTGGCATGAATTCATTCAGGCCCTTTTGGATTTCCCAGTGCAAATGTCTAACATGCTTGAAATTGTGGTTGCCTTGGATGGCAGCAAGAGCTGCTGAAAGCATCTTTACCATCAATCATTGAACTGGGGACGGATTTTTAAATGCCTCATACAGCTGGCTTCCTCTCCTGTCCCCATTTTTCAGACAGGGATTAAAATGAGCCATACTACTAACACATGGAGATCATTCAGCATTTCAATTTCTAATTCTAAGCTTGTCTATTTTCATACTGAACCCAAGCTCAACACTTGTCTGTCATTTCACTTCACTTGATACAAAGCTTGTTTTACTTGTACATATTTTGTCCTCATGATTTATTTGACTTGTTAGGAAAGAAAGGATACCTTCATTCACTTATTCAGCAAAAACTTCCTAGGAACATATCACATAACTGGCCTGCCTCTAGTATCTGGGGATACAATGGCCAACCTAGTGATCAGGCTTTCACTGAGTTTCACTTCCAGTGGGTAGACAACAAGCAGGTAAACAAATAAGTATGTTCTATATAAGCTGGTGACAAATGTTCTGTAGGTAAATAAAGTAGATAGGTAGCTGCAGGGTGGAGATTGCTAATTTATATTGGGTATTAGGGAAAGTCTTCCTGGAATTTGGGAGACAGGTAGGGAGCAGTGAGACAGGGAAGAGAGGGAGGGTGTATGTAAAATCTGGGGAAAAAAACATTCCAAGCAGAGACAAAAAGAATTACCAATGTGCTAAGGCAGGAGCCTGCCTGGCATTTTTAAGAAAGGTTAGGAAGGCTGGTGAGGCTGAAAAATAATAAGGGATGGTAGAGGAGAGAATGAAGTCTCAGTGAGCCAAATCATGCAGGTCTTGTAAGCCAGGAGAAGATGCCTGGTGCAAGGGAGCCATTTCAACATTTTAATTTCTAACTTTAACATTATTTCCAAGGTCAATTTCTATAAACTTCAGTTTCTTCATCTTTGATTTTCACCCTTTAATGAGATGCAAAACCGATGGAATATTTGAACAGAGGAATGACAAGACCTGACTTAGCTAGAAAAGATCCCCCTGGCAATAGCTCAGCAATGATTATATTCTCCACAGGATGAAACAAACTATTTTACATGGAGTAGATTTATTGAATACACTAAGTTAAGAGGAAAGTCTAATTTTCTAAGATCATTTCTGTCCTCCTTTACTATGGATTTACCAGCAACATTTGTACTGATAAATGCTCCAAGTGACCCCAAGTACTAACTATTGACAAAAAGCAAGTAGTTAAATATCTAAACCAAAATAATGGAATATGATTCATCCACTTTTGGGTTCTCTGTTTCTTATTTGTGATGTCATCAAATTGTCCTGGAAGAGAGGGAAATACATTTGAGCTGAGTAATAGGTATGGTATCAAATTATGAAGGCTGTATTCAGTTATTTTTTAAAATAGGCTGTTAAAATTTAGGTTGAATCATAACTAAGTCAAAAGGTGAAGCTAGAACTTCAACAAATACCTGGAAATAAAATCTTAACTATCAATGCTCATCAGTTTGGGAAATAACTGATATTTGTAGTTGACTTCAGTTTGAGCTCTGAATACAAAATGATTTCTTCTCTTTTTGCTTGATTCAAGATGTGATTTCAAAATATTGAAAGCATTTGTTTTATGAAATTTTGAGAATATTTTATTCCTGTATACTTAGGAAGTTTACTAAAACGGAAAGTAAAATATGTGTGGCCCCAAAATGTTAATAGATTGTGACAATGTTTTCATTGAATTCCAGTCTAAAGAAATAACCTTTTGGTGGCTGAGCATTTATTCCACGTTATTTTTTTCTCAAAATGTTTTCTTTTAATTAATTTCATTCTACACATATTGATTTTTACATTTTGAATTTTGACTATTTTATACGATGTCATGAATGCAAGTAGATTGATGAAAAGACTAGTGTTGGAAAGATCCAGCTGTCTAGTGTTCCTCAGAAAAAGAAATTTTAAAACAAGAAACATTTAGTTAGGTTTCAAGGTGGCGTGTCAAAAAAGCATGCTGCCAATAAACTATGGAAGTGCAAACAACATACTGTTAGAACCCAAGGAGAGAGATAAAGTTGGCAAAATCGCTGACTATGTCAAAAAGAGCCCAAGAGATTAAAGGGAGTAAAAGCTTTTTCAAGCATATTGGGAAAAGAGATACAACAGAAAGTAGGACTGCAAATGAATTAGGAGGGAGAAATCCATGTTAGCTAAAGTGGCTCAAGACTGAACTGCTTTTCAAAAGTCTGTGTCTGACAAAGTGAACACACTTTGGGCAATTGGCATGTAATGAAGACCTGGTTTATTAGAAAATGATTTAGGCAGCTGATGGCATTTCTGCATACTAATGGGCTGAACTTAGAATCCTCAAACATGCTTGCTGCTACCTGCACTAAAGTGTCCATAAAGTAATTTGCCATCTAAGCTACTACTTTTATCCAAGAATGAAACCTGATTCTGCCTTCAGCTCCTGAACACCTCCATGAAATTAAAAAATCAAACAGAATGTGTAAAACCTCTAAGGACTGATAAAAATACCAGCCTATCAAGGCTGTGAATTTTAACCCTGATATTTACCCTGCTTCTTCACCCTGCTTCTTCAATGCCATTGTTACCTCTGAACATATTTGTTTTCTGATTCATCATAAAGGTAATTGTATTTATCTACCAACAATATGTGGTTCCAGTGAGTTTAGCATTATCATTTAATAAACATAAAGCATTTGTGAAATATAGAATTAAGAATGATAAAGGATTTAGTTCATAAGAATTAAGTTACTGAGATCAATAATCCACAGAGACAATGTGGACTAAATGGCTAAGTACATAGTCTGTCTAGACAAACTGCCTTCATTTGAACTTTTGTCTTATTTGCTGGCTATGTGACCCAAGGTTAATTATACTTAATTGTTCTGGATGTTCTTTTCCTCATTTTAAAAGTTAGAGTCATCTATTATAAGGATCACATAAGATAAGACATGTAGCACTCAATAATGCCAGTTGTTATTGTCAGAACAAATTCTGCTTAGAGAATGTCAGAATTCCAACACTACATTTGTGTAAGTGAAAAGAAAATGAGCTTACAGGAGTTGGGCTTAAAATATAGTTAAGAATATATTAGCTGTGAATAGAATTTGAATGGATGTTCTTGAAACAATCTATAACCCTCAAAGGTAAGATTAAGCGCTGAACTTTGCCTCAAGATTCAGAAGGATAACTGGAAAGAGTGAAGAACTGCAATCATATACGGCATCCTTAAGATGGACCACAAACTCATATAGCTAATGAAGGTCTTGAGGAGTCATATAATAATAATACAATGCAATCCATATTGAAAGCATTATGGATATGTATTTGTTTTCCCCACACTTGCGCACTTGAGAAGACAATACAAGATGCCTTCCACAAAGAACAATTTTTTATTCTCTGTCACCTATGATTTAGGGTAGACCAGGGCTCTCAACTCAGGTCCCCAGCTCTCTGTTAGTCATGGCTCTTACATTCTACAGTTGATGAACCCCTCAGAAGATGCTGTTAAGATGAGTTCTGTATGATTCACATGATTCAGTGATGGCCCCAGAGCCCTAGGGACTTCCCTGAGACCTTTGTTGATCAGTAAAACAAGCAAAATACAGTGGTCTAATTTATATAAATTAGATCGATTATTCAGCTTTTAACCAAGTGTCATACCATGAGCAAGGTCCAAGGAATATGAAGGAGAATAAGAACATTTCTGTTCCATGACATCTTAATGTCTGGAATACTTTCATTTCAGCATTGGGACTAGGAACAGTTATTCATCTACTCAACATATATTTATTGACAATTTGCTACATGCAAGCCATTGTCCTTGGCACTTTACAAGGAACAAAGCAGAAATACATCTTTGCTTTTATGGAGTTTGCTTTCCATTAATAAAGGTATGGCAACCACTAAGTGGTAAATAGTAACATAATTATCTCAACTGTACTTGGAGGATTTTACCCTATTTTAGTTGATGACAGTGACTGAGTGATCACAAGAGGAAGATGTGGGCCATGCCATTGTAAGTCCACATCAGGAAATATTAGTGTCCATCAGATGGCAGAAAGGGGACACGATACCTGACACCCAAAGTTAAAGGAGGAAAGGCTTATTTAGGCTCACGGTTTGTAGAGGTTTCAATCCCAAGTTAGCTGGCTCCAAGGCATGGAGGTATGACAGAGGGGCATGTCAGCAGAGAAACTGTTCACGGAAGAGCAGGCAGGAGGTAGGAAGCAGCAAGCCTCCCTTTCCCTTTTATCTCATCCAGGCTAAAACCTTTTGGGTGGTGCCACCTACATCCAGGGTGGGCTTCCCATCATCCACACCAGAACTATGCTAAACCAATTAGTGGACTAATTTAGTTATCACATCCTTAATCCATATTCAAATCCCCTTAAACACAATCATGCACCTTAGATCCAGCCACCTCCAAAAATTCCCATCTATGAGTTCATGAGGTTTTGGGGGATATCTAGACATAAGAGACACTAGATCACAACTTTTAGTGTTTTCTGTGGGAAAGACAAGGTAGGGCATGATCTCAGACTGGTTTAATATTGGTTAATTTGAATAATTCTGGCAAGCTTTGAGGCAAAGGATTTGTTTCTGCTTGTCTGGTACCTAGACTTGGATGGTGGGTGGTTGCAAGGTTTGATAAATGAGATTGTTGGGGATATGAATTGGCTGGCTTGTATATGAAAGGCATGGTCTAGAAGAGGCCTTTGCTATCTCTAAAAATTTGTTAGTCCTGGTAGTCACAGTGTCTCCCAAGTCAGGGCGCCAAAAATGTGATAGCACCAAGAACAGAAAATAAAAATTACAATTAATATAATTGTCCCTGTGATGAATGGATGCCAAATGGACAAATATGAAATCTAAAAAAAACAATAATAGAACAATGATAAATAAGTAATTACCTGGAGTTTTAAAAAGTAATAAAATGAAACAATAGAGTTGAATGTGAGTCTTCGAGAGTACTTGGTGGGGGGAGTATATAGACTTGTAATTTCAAACAATATGGTCAGGGTAGATCTCATTTAGAAGGCAAGTGTCAAAGAAGGATTTGCCTCCACATAGAGATTTTAATATTTTAGGATTCTAGCAAGTCACAGAAACTTAGCACATTAGTAACATAACATATTCGTTCATTCATTCATTCATTCAATCATTCATTCAGGTGATTGGCTGATCCATCAGACAGTTAGATGTTAAATAAATATTTACTGAGTATCTATTAGCGTAGGTGTCAAGTAGATACTGGGAATACAATACTGAACTAAAAGGACAGACTCTGAAGCCACATAGCTTGTCGTCTAGCTAAAGACCCAAATTCTGACCTGATGAACACACAAATTCACATTCAATTGTGGCTGGAAATTAGCTATATAGTGTCAAGAGAGCCAGAAATAAAGGGATTTTATCTAGCAGTCAAGAAAAGCTTCATTGAAATCTAAAGGATAATTAGGAATAGAGCAAAGAGGAAAGAGAAAACTATTCAAGTAGAAAAGACATCTTGTGCCAAACCCTGAGATGGAAAAAAAAAAGTGGGAGACAAATGGAGAGAGAGAGGTGGGCTCTTGGCAGATGAAGCTGAGTGTGGAGAAAGTGGCAGGAAAGTGGGACCTTTTAGGTTTCATAAAATAGCTGTGTATTTTCCAGGAAGCAATGAACAGTGAAGGAAAGACTTCATTGGAAGTGTCACAAGACCTGCTTGGACTTTGAGAGCTGATGGACATGCAACAGTGAGAAGTCTGGAGTTCAGGTGAAAGATCATGACTGCTTGAATCATATGGTCTGTGGCACACAGAAAGATGAATGGGTTATTGAGAGACTGCCTTTATTGTAAAAGTGAGATCTGTCTGGCATGCTTCCTCTGCCTTGCCATGTGATAACCTCTACAATGCTATACTGTATCAGAAATCCCTCGCCAAATTCTGCCAAGCAGATGCCAGTACCATGCTCCTGAATTTTGTAGCCTTGGGAACCATGAGACTGATAAGTCTCTGTTCTTCATAGATTACCCAGTCTGTGTTATTCTGTTACAGTAACAAGAGTATATCTACAACTATGTATAGATGTAATGTGTGTCTGTCCCTGGATCAGATTCCCATGGGGAAAACAGAGTGAGAAGCACTATTTGAAGCCTGGAGTACCTCACACTTCATATGAGCAGAGAAAGACAAATCTGTAAAAGAAAGAGATATCCAATATCACAGAGCCTTTTTACTTGGTTTGCAAACTTCACATTCAGCCCAAAAGAAAGTATAAGTATGTAAAGAGTGTCTGTTCTCTAATGAAACTGATTAAATTTGATTAAAGCTCTTTTGCTAGAACCCTATACTGAGCCTACCACCAACATCCAGGAAACCCCACTAAACAGAAGGTTTTATGTCCACTGCCTAAAATATTCCATTGTTTATACCCTCAGCCATTTAAAATATCCTTCTTACCTATGTAGACAGGAACTCAGCCTCAGTTCTCTTGAGTCAACTCTCATTTGACTTATTTGAAGGCCAGCTTCCAGGTGAAAGGAATAAGGACTGTCTTCTTTCCCCAACTGTGAAGTAATAGTATGCCCCTTCTCAGCTTCTCAGCTCATTAGTGCTCATTGCCTGCCTCTTTGCCTCCTACTGAGGTATTGTATAAGTTACTGTTCTAACAAAACATAGGCACTGTGAAAGGTAGACAAGACTTGGTTCAAATCTCAGGGCTGCAATGAATTTAAAAACTCAAAGCTTTAATTTTTTCTTCAATATGATGTAAGTGATTATACTTACCTAATAGTTTTGTTTTGAAGAGTAAAGAAAAATAATACAAGAAAAATGCTTTAGCATGAAAGTACTAAAACGTGGCATGAAGCATGTATTTAGTAAATAAAAAGTCATGACTTTATTCTTAGTCATGCATTCTTTTTTTGGTGCCATGTTCATCCAATCTGAAAACCATTGTAGAATTAAAAAGATGATGTAAAGCAGTTAATATTCTCTTGAGTCTGAATACTATATGAAAAAAGAAGGAGAAAGCACTCTTGATGATTTTTCATTCCAGCAGTCTTACATACATCTACATCTATAGGTATACATAGATGCACCCTCCCACATCAGAAGTTCACAGGACAGTGATCCATCTGAAGAGGCCAGCTCTGACACAGGTCTCTATGGAGAACCTTAATCTTCACTAGGATCTTCTAATTTCCAAGCCCTAGCTTTTTTTTGTTTTTTTGTGGTACTGGGTATTGACCTTGGGGACTTCACATAGAACTACATCCCTATTTCTTTTTACTTTTTCTTTATAAATTTTGAAACAGGGTCTGGATAAATCACTAAATTCCCCAAGCAGGGCTTGACCTTGTGATTCTCTTGGCCTAGACCACTGATGTGTTAGGATTACATGCTTGTACCACCACTGCCTAGATTTTTGTAATGCCTTTTTTATGAGACTTAAGAAACTTTCTCAGATCTTTCTATTTAACTATTTTAATTTTTTGATGATAATTTTAACCAAAGGACTTCCAGTAGTATCAGAACTAGTTCAATCTTATATGACTATTAACCAGTGCTCTGCCAATTCTGGAATACATGGATCCCAGAATCAGTTGCTCTAGCCCTTGACCAAGGTGGTTCCACTGTTTGTCATTCATTCCTTCCTAGCCAGATTTCAATTTCAGGAATCCATATGCTAAGTCATGTTTTCTGTGATAAACCATTCATCAGATCTATTTATAATCTTTCATGATTGATTATTAGTATGGGTACAGCTATTAAATCATTATTCTCTAATCACTATTAATAATCAATAATGTATTTTACAAGGGTAGTTGTTATTCTTAAATGATTTATCATCTATCACAACTATCATTGCTCTTAAGAAGTTAATATTATAATGGTCCCTGTAATAATGTCCTCTAAACAATGTTCACAGTAACATTCAATTATTTCTTTTTTAAACCAGTTTTATTTGTAGAAGTGATAACTACTTGGGTATAATCTTTGCTAGTGGAAAGCATATTTCATTGATCCATATCTCAGTTTAAGCCTCAACAAGCCCTTCTTTCCCATATCTACTGACTGATTATAAAATAGCTATTTTATTTCATTTTCTCACATTTGCACATTCTTCATTAAGCAGCCTCAAGTAGTGACACTGTCTTGAGGTGGGACCACAAAGACATAGTCATTCTCTAAAGTCTATAGGTCCTGGTTCTGGGATCAGATCTCCCTAGGGTAGAACTTGCACAAGCCATTTAACCACTGTAGGGCTCATCAATGAATAGGAACAAGAGCAATATTCTTTCAACTTTTGAGACTGATGGAAAGTATTCATTGTGAAAATGTGAACTTTGCAAACTGTGAAGAATTTAAATTACAAATATACTCACAAATTACTCTAATCTTCATGTACATCCCTCCTCTATTCATTGCCTTCAATTGCTTCTGGTGCAGATGCAAATACATTGGCAGAACCCAAGGATTTGGGGGGGTATATATACATGAATTCTTGTCAGCACACTTCCCATTAAAGCTTAACTATAGAGCAATTCAGTGGAGAAATTAAACCATAATATCCCATATGTCTAGTTTAGATTTCTGGTTACCCTATTGATTTATGCTGTCTTTTCCTTTCATCTTCATTTCTGGAGGCTTGAGCCTACAGATTCAAATTTTCCCTCACTACTATTTTTCTAAATGCAATCACTTTTCTACTATGATATGAATCAAGAACAAAAAAAAATGCTCAACATCAGTAATTTTTTTTATTTCTTCTTTCATTCAGCATCCTTCATGGACTTTATTTATTCCTCTCTTCTTTTTTTTTTTGTTAAATTCTTTTATTGGTACATTGTAGGTATACAACACAATTACATTTCTCATTGGGAATTATACCTTTACATAATGTATCTTGGTTCTTATTTTTTCCCCATTCCTAGCCCTCCCTTCACCCCCTCCACCCTTCCCTGTTTACAAAGGTGCAAATTTCCAATGATGAATGTCATTATATTTTATACCTAAAATGTATCCATGATTAGAATGAATAATCGATAATGCAAAATAGGAAGAAAAGGTCCAAAGGCGTAGGGGTAGTGGGAGGGGCAGGGGAAAGGAAAGAAGGGAAAGGAAAAATGATGAGAAATGGAAAAAATGGATATACCTCTCTTCTTAATAGTGTCTTATATTTGATAATCTTAACATGCCATATCTGCTGTTACTATTATAGAGAGCTAAATTAGATAGAAATATAGGCAGTCATACAGGGCTAGGCAGTAAAGGGAATCAGTGAAGAGGATGAGAACACATTACAACTGTGGTTGAAGTCTAAGTGTTGAAAGCTAAGCCTTAAAAAGACAGAATAACTAAGCCTACATACCTCCCCAAGGGATAAGATAATTGGTATTACTTGGTCCAATAAAGTCTAGATAGACATCAGTCACCCAGGGGAGTGACCAGGACCTCCTGATCTATTTCTTCCTAAAACGGTCCTTGTTCTTTCCATGTACATTTGCTACCTGACCTGCTTCCCCATTGGATCAATATTACATAAGTGGCTATACCTGTAATCTTATTGGTTGATTATAGTTTTGACCTATGCTGTATCTACCTCATGATTTTGCTCTATAAAACTTCCTTTGAGAAGTAGGGTCAATCCACTTTCAGGTTTCCTCCTATCTCTTAGGAGTTATCTTTCTCAATAAATTTTTCCTACTTTTAACCTCCATTGTTCCTTAGAATTCATTCTTTAATTTGGGGAACAGGAACTTGGTGTATCTGACATCAGGAAGGTTGGGAGTTACATTATTTCCCCTATATCATTACCACATGATGAACTCACCAGGTATAATCCAGACTCTTGTATATGACCAGAAAAGAATTGCAAAGCATACACCTGGTGGTAAGTGGCAAGTAGCCACATTTATTCAAGATCATGGGAGTAGTGCTTAGGGCAAGTCCATGCCACAAAAGACATGGCATGAAGAGAAAAGTGGTGCTGGGGTGACAGGAAAGCAAAAGCACCACACATAGATCGCAGCACACAGTTCACAGCAGCAGCCCCCAGATAAATCAGGCTTTTGAAATTTAAATGATGTACACCTGAGCCCAGGTGCCTCTTCTGAATTTGTAGGTATGATCAATAGGGTGTTGAGTCATCTCAGGGGCTCTCAACATGCATGTTTTTCCCAGAATCCACTATGACTTTAATTACATGCATGATATATAGTGTTTATTCATAAACTGTTAATAAGGTTGTTATAGGGTGAAGGTGACTGAAGGTCAGGCTAGGAGATCCAACATGCATGTGCTTTCACCTAGAGCATCAAAGATTTACTTGGTTTTTATGATGTAATTCTCTACCTCTCATATTACAGTGGAAGGGGTCATGGCTCCTAGGTTGCTGTTTAAAATTAAATGGGTGGAAAGGAGTGATTTCCTCAGCTCCATTGTTTCTAACTGTACTAGTGGGACAGAGTACAATTGAACTGGAATTTCCAAACAATCTAATGTGATATGTAAACAAGGAATGGCTTTTATTTACTTTGGTGAATAAAAACGCAGTTTTGCTTCTTTGTCAGGTTCTAGCAGAACGGGGGTCTAGAATTATCTTAGTTGACCTCAGTATGTTTTTAAGTGGGTATAACTTTGGGCAAGATACTTCATTTCTTTTTCACTTTTCTTATTTACAACAACAATAGGATAAAGTTGATGATTTTGAAGATTCTTTTAGTGCTGTTATCTTTAAAATTGGGTTTTATTTACTGGGTCCCTATGTGCAGTACTTCTACTTCTAGAGATATAAAGCATTATAAAGGACCTTGCCTGTCTTCAAATGGCTTATAATCCAGGAGGAGGACAGTAGATACTAATGAGAAGATAAATGAAGATTCAAGTTCTAATTTTCTAAATCCTACTTACTAACACACAAAAATGTGTGTTAGTTCCCTTCTCTCTGTTGGAGAGAAGGGAAGGTTATTATTTCTCCAAATTATTGGTAAGTAGATTGACATCTAGATATTGAAGTTTTAAAGTAAAGGAAAAGTCCTTGGCTTAATATTGGCTATTAAGAGAGAGAAGTAAAAAAAATGTGTCTGTTGATAAAACGAGAAAGTTCAGTTATAAAAAGTTGGTAACAAGGGAAAATATACTTTTAGTCTGGCAGGACTAGTGCTAATTCAATTTAAAAGCTAGCATAAAATGAATCATGGTAAACATTTCATGAAAGACCTCAACTTTCACTTGTTCCAGAGTTCTGACCTCCTTGAGCACTAGAATGAAAATAAAAATCAAAGCCTGAAGAAAACAGAGATATGCAGCCAGATAGATAATTTGTCTGGGGGAACAGCTTTTATGGCTGAAATTTCTCTGTGTGTATTTGTGCTGTGTTTAATGTGTTTAAAAATGACGCTCTGTGAGTTTCCATGACAACCTGTTGAAATCATTTTTAGAGGCCTAAAGGTACAGATTTCAGCTCCAAGAATTTTGTTTACGTAATTTTAGAAAACTCTGTTGATACACTGTAACTGGACTGAACAAAACATGAAACACTTGATGCTATTACGATCTATTTCTTTAAAATATTGTTAGAACGGCCAAAGCTACTTCTACAGTTTTGAAGGACAGTCTCCTTTTCATTTTGTTATTACCTTTAAACTCTGAAGCATTATTTTTAGCTCATTATTGAACTTCTCTCAAAACAAGGCAAAAAAAAAAAAAAAAGACCAAAGTTCATTTCCTGTTTCCAAGGAACTTTTAAAAGAGAGGGGAAAAAATCAAGAATTGCTGGCCACACTGTAATTTTTGAATTTTTCTTTGCCTTCAGGCTGTACTTTCTCAGGATAGTATCATTAGTAGTAAAGCTGGACAAAAGACTGACAGATAATTTGCAGTTGGGAAGAGAAGACTGGAAGGCATAGATGAAGTAAACGGTCCCCAGAGTCTGACTGTTTTCTGTCCTAGTTGTAATGAAGGTGAGTGCCTGGGGCAGTGACTCTAGCAGCTGCTAAACAGTCACCTATATATAGCCATTCAAATTGGCAAATTTCCTAGATGGAGTAATCATTCTGGTGATGTCTCATTAAGTGTATTTATGCTAATTAAACAATGATATGGGAAATCGAGATTCTTTGTTGAGTAATTGAAGACAAATATCTTCAACTAGTTCAGGCATATATGAAACATTAAATTGATACTATTTTAAAAGGCATTCATAATGTTAATTTCTCAGTATGATTGCCATGCAGACAATCCAAAATTCAGACTGAGGAACTGACAGGGTAGAGTGACAGGAATTTGAGTTTTTACAAGTCTCATCGTGTACTCCAACTCTGACTTATGAGACATGTCTTCACATTTGCAAAGGCAGACTTGGAGTTTGAGTTTCACACAAGCATCTGAGCCTTGCCAGACCAGCAACACTATAGGGCTGTCATTGCCATGAAGATTGAACTACATAAACTTTGAGTACCCAATAGGTGTCATTTGTAAGAATAATTTTAAATATATATTGCATAATAATAGCTCTGCAAAAATTTAATGAGAATAGGTGAATGGCCATATTATGATATGATTAATGAGAGGAAAACATCCTGTTAGGTTTTTGACTAACGTGACTGTTGAAGTAACTGAGCCAACTTACTGGGCTTTGCTGTTTTCTCAGCATAAATCCATGTTCACAAAATTTAATGGTAATTTTTTTTTTTTACTTATGAGAATTCACTTAAGAAGTGGTTTTTCAAGAACAAATTCCCTTCATGAGGTACAGTAAGATTGTATTCATAAAAATCACTCACAGTGAAGGAAGTGAAGGAAGATTTAAAAGTCCATATTCCATTTCAAAAATTATTGTTACTAAAAAAATACAAACATTGAAAAATGTAGAAGACTATATTTGAAATAATTTCCAAAGTTCAGCCTAGTGAAATTTAAGATACAAAGATATCATGAGGCAGAGTCGGTATCAGGCAATATGAAACTAACAACATGGAATCGTGTCTCTCTCTTTTAATTATTCCTGTTTCTCTAATGATATTTCAAAACATCTATGTGATATAATAGACTTATTTTATGTAAGTGCCCTAACCTAACAGTTGGAGAAAAAGATATGGAGTGAGGTATTGACAATGAAAGTTTTTAATTCATTCAGTCAGTATTTAACTCTGAATTCTAATAGGAAACATGATGTTTACCTCTATTCATGAGAGATATCACTTCCAATCACAGTGTAGCAGCAACACATTATCATTGGCAAACTGAATACACTAAGTTCTCAACTTACAAACACTAGAGTTAAGAACTTTCACAGTTATGAACAGGCCTTGGGTTAGTAACATTCTTAGATTTGAACAAATTGTGGCAGTAGCTCATGTGTCTGCCGGGCATTGTCACAGTTGCGCTGCTGTGTGTTTACTGTACAGTGTTATCTTATACTAACGGTACAGTATAGTTAGTATTACTCTATTTGTGTGTGTGTGTGTGTGTGTGTGTGTGTGTTTGGTTTGTCTATGCTTTACATTGTATATTTGTGCAAAAGGTGTATAAGACTCACTGTCAGACTTACAAACGAATCTGACTTAGGAACATTCTCCTAGAACAGAACTCTGTAAGTTGGGGATTTACTGTAGTTTTATTTTTGCAAGTATGTTAGTGGATTAATAAATGTCATTGGCATGAAAAAGGAATGAATTTGGAGTTCATGGATAAGAGTAGGAGCACTAGTTTGGAAAAAGCTTGCTATTTTTTTTCTCCTAATAAAAAATATATATGTATTGAACACTTATTGTTTACCTCTCTCGGTCTTGACAACAGCTTGAAATTATTGGATCTCTGTCTTTTTCAACTTTCAGTCAACTTGGCCTAGATGAAGTTTCACAAATAAGAGGACATAACACTTTACTAGAGTGGATTAGTGATTAGCATTTCCCTGCTTTGTGATTGGCTAACTTTGAACACATGACTCAAGGCAGATCAATCAAAATGGATCTCAGTTTTCTGTTCATGCATATTTCAACCTGGAAATATATAGTAGCCCTTAGAACTGTGACTTCCAATGGAAGACTTTTGTGGGAGTCAACAGAGGAAGTGCAATTTAGGAAAAGAACAATAGGATTGTGATAAATACTTTTGATTCCTGTATTTAGCCACTCTGGAGGCAATGTCTAACCCAGAAATTGGGATATGAAAGCCAACACAATTCATCCCTTTCTTATGTTAGCAGAGCTGCAGCCAGATATATATTACTAGGTAAATTGCTCACTAGGGGAAACCTGTAAAACAAAAGTACAAAAGTTATAATCACATTTGATTTAATTTTGATGTATTTTGTCTTTTCCTGTTTATATAAAAGAGGTAGCTTTAATGGCAAGTGTGCTATTTTCTATTATGTTTCTTGTCTATATGAATACACAAAAATATCAACTTTTTATCAATTTAGAATTATTTTTACATATATAAGTATGTATGTTAGTTACTTTTCTCTCATTGTGAGACAAAATACCCATCACCAAAAGCTAAAGGGGGAGGGGTTTATTTGGCTTACAGTTTGTAGAGGTTTCAGTCCATAATCAACTGGCTCCAAGTCTGGGATGGCAAACAACCACTGCAGAGGAAAAACAATATGGCGCACCCAAGGCAGCAAAGGTTACAAGGAAGTTTAACAACATCTTTCTGCTCCTTTTATCTTATTCAGACTACCAGGATTAGGGCAGTGCCAAACTAATCACTCACATGTAGTGATTTAGTAATCATATGCCCTTAACCCCAGCATCACACATTCCAGATTCAACTACCTCTGAAAAAGAAAGTCCCATCTCATAGGCATGAGGCTTTGGGGGGACATCTTGACACTGACCATAACAGTATGCATACTTACAAAAAAACTAGAATCAGATTATATTAGTAATTTTTAATATTTCTTTTCATCTAACTGTGGTATAATTATTTTCACATTTTATTCACACAATTTTTAATAGTGGAATGATATTCCATAGGATTTGGCAAACTATAATTAGTTTAACTTTTCCATTCTAGTTGTATATTTAGGCTGTTTACATATTTTGACATAGCTGTTTAAGTTATTGGTAAATAAATTTTTGTCCAAATTTTATTCCTTTATATTTGTTTCCTAGCGAAAGATTTATGAGGCTAAATTGGATACATTTTTAAGCTCTCTTTATATGTATATTGAACTGCTTTACAAAAAATTTGTACTAATTTTACATTCACAACAAATGTATCAAACTCAATCATCATTATTTCTTACCACAGATACTAACTTAGTAGCAAAAAGATATCATGTTATAGTATTAGAATGTATTTATTTTATTACTGAAAGATTGAATATTTTTTCATATGTTTATCTCATTTACATTTCTCCTATGAATTATTATCCATGTTAATTTTCCATTTTCCTATTGGCATTTTCTGCTTTTTAAAATTGATTTTAGGCTTTTCTTTTTCAGACTCAGTGATTATACTAAGTGAGACTGCAGTGATAGCTACTTCAGCACCCACTGGTGCATCACAAATCAAGTGCTGGGTCTGTTGACTCTTCTAGCTCCACATTTACCATGCAATAAATTTTTCTTTTCTAAAAGTAGCAACTGAATTGGCTTCAACCAAAACTCAAGTCAACACTTTGTGTAAAATTGGGGGTCAGGGGAGGTAAATTTGGTAATAAAAGCAAAAGCATACGACTTCAAAATTGCCTGTTATTATTGATTTAACTGTAAGAAAAAAACTGGTGTACTGTTCATTACATGACATTGTATCTCACAGATGTGATTTTTATTTAAGGCATTTATTCAGTGTAAAATCCTGCTGGAGGGTTTAAAACAACTCTTTTTTCCTATAAACTGTCATCCATTGCCTGTAAAATTATTTACCAGAAAGAACACATTTTGTTTTCTGGGAATAGTGTTGATTTTTTTCCAGAATCACAGTATAACACCTTGTCAAAAGGTTGTTTCCTTATATTTGGATTCTAGATCATTTCCCAGAGATGAAAGATGGGGAACAACTTCTAAGTTCAAATCTACAAAATTTCTACTTTTTTTTTATTATTATTAATTTTTTTTGGTACCTGGGATCGAACTCGGGTCCCTGTGCTTTTGAGGCAAGCGTCGGAACCACTGAGCTCAATCCCCGGCCCAAAATTTCTACTTTAAAAACCTACTTTTATTGACCAAGTAAATAAAGTTGTTAGTGTATTTTATTGTTCTATAGTAAAGAAATATCTATCTAAAGGAGAAAAAAAGAAAAAAAAGAGCTTGCTCAGTTAAAATCTGTATAAAACACCAGAAAAACCCTTCTCGGTACTCTTTTTGTTCCAATGATGAAATGCCAGTGACCATCAAAGACTTGCTAACTTTGTGGGGATAACATGTCATATGGAATATGTAATTTCCTAATAAAATATTTCTCTTTTATAACTTTCTTGACCTTACCTAATAATTACTAGTCCAAAGTGGTAGAAAAAGTGACCTAGAGTCATTTCAGCATAATATTTAGTACTCTTACCTCATATTTAAACACATTAATGGTGTTGTAATACTTTACTTAGTGCTAATCACGAAACCTGAATAGTCTTCATTATATTTTTCTCACCATTTATTTTATGTCTTTGATCTCTCTTGGTTATATTTATCATAATACCTGCTGAAAGCTCCTTTTTGAAAAATTGAGGGACATGTAAAAGAGAGTTCAAAATCTGTCTTTCTCGTAGCCTAATCATGGTACAATTAAGGTTCTGTATATTTTATAATAAAATTATTTTCTTTCTTACAATTAATTTTAGGATAAAATGTCAGTTTCTTGGCATGATATACCTGTCTTTCATGATATGGTTTCCAGCTCATTTTTCCAGCTTGTCATTTGTCACTTGGTGCAGATGGTTAATGCCTCGTACTTCCTTGTCTTCTGGGACTCAGTTCAACCTTCATCATCTTTCCTGAGAAACTTTCTTGGACCCAATTTTACCTCCCTCTTCTGTTACCCTTATCTTGGTAGGGTGTGCATCCTCCTTTGTATCGTAACACCTTCAGAACACTTTCATATATTACATTGAATTCAAAATTTTAAAACTAAATTTTGCCATTAGGTTGCAAGCTACTCAAGGATAGAGATATTGCTTTTTATCTCTGTTGTTCTACTGTTTATGCCTTGAAAGTGCTTAATATGCATTTGATATCTGAATAATGATGGTGAATGTGGAGAAGAATGACATTATCTAGTTTGAGTTAAACAAATCATTGTATCTTTTAATGGGAAGAATAATAACAATTGCCTCAGGGTTTATTACAAAATGTTGTGACATAATATTTGCAAATCTTATAAAACACACTAATGACTGGCACATAGTAACTGACCAGTAAATAGTAGATGTTTTTATGCATTTTAATTTTCAAATGGCCCTTGAAATTTTAAAAATAGAATTGCCATGTCTTTTTCATAATAAGCATTGCTACTGGGAAAGATAGGGAAGAAAAATGAAAAGAAATAGCAGAAAGACATCAGACCCTCCAGATTTCCAGCACCCCTGAGGTTTGGCATCAGTGTTGGTAAGGGATGTGCACGCTTGATGAGAGAAAGAGAGCGGTGGTGTGAGAAGGCTTCTATTCCAGCCAACCTTTCAGGATAGGACTGTGGTCCAATGACCCTGCCCCCATCCCCCCAGCATGGCAGCCCTCATGACACTCAACATCTCCCAGAGATGGCTCCTGCCTTGGGTGGAGGCAAGACCTTCCTTATGAGCGTGATTGTGGAGACAAATTGCCTTTAAACTGCTTAAAAGTGTGCACAGAAACCTAGGCCCCTGTCCGACTCACATGACCCAACCATTTCAGGCAAGTAACTGGTAGTTTCCATTTGATGGTTCTTTACTCTGTTGTTCAGCAGTTTCTTAGGTCTAAGAATATGCTCAGGATTGTATTTACACTCAGAATACTCCTGAATTTGCCAAGTTTATTCTCCAGAATATACAACTATCTAAAATATGCTATACACGAAACATATTGTATTAGTCATTTTCTTATTACTGTGACAAAATACTGACACAACTTAAGAGAAGTTTATAATTTTTGTGGGTTCAGTCCGTAGTTTGCTGGCTCCAGGGCAGAAACAGTATCAGGCAAGGTAGAAGGGCATAGCAGGGAAGTGCTGCTCAATCCATGGCAGGCAGGCAAGAAGCAGAGAGAAAAAGTGGAGCTGGGGACAAGAATTCACCCTTCCAGGTCACACTCCAGTGAACCACCTCCAACCAGGCCGCATTTCCTAACAGCGCATTCAGCCATGAGCTCATTAGTGGATTAATCCACTGATGAACATAACAGCCCCATGATCCAATCACTTTTCTTTTTTTTTTTTTCCATTAAGTTTATTGGTACACTTTAGGTATACAATACAGTTATATTTGTCATTGAGACTTTGTACCTTTATATGACGTATCTTGGTTCTTATTTTTCTCTCATTCCCCTGCCCTCCCTTCATCCTCTCTACTCTTCCTTATTTTCAAAGACTTTGTTTCCATTTTTTCCTTTTCTCATATTTTTTCTCTTCCCTTCTTTCTTTTCCCCACCCCTCCCACTTCTCCTACTCCTTTAAAACTTTTCTTCCTATTATATAATATCAATTATACATTTTGATCCTTATTTACATTTTTAGTTTTTCATACCAGAGAGACTATTTGGTATTTTCACATGTGTGTACTATTATTTCACTTAAGAGTATGGCCTCAGTGTGCATCCACTTAGCTATGAATGCCTCTAGTTTCTCACTCTTTATGGCTGAGTAGTACTCCATTTTATTAAAAAACCCACATCTTCTTTATCTAGTCTCCAGTTGATGAGCAATTGGGCTGTTTGCAAGCGTTAGCTATTACAAACTGGGGTGCTATAAACATAATCATAATATAATATAATGTAATATAATATGATATAATCACTTTTCAAAAGCTCCATCTCTCAGTGCACAGCATTTTGGGGGACATGTTAGATCAAAACCATAACAAATATCAAAGAACATTTTAAAAATTTGCATGATGATTTAATTTACTGTCCTTTTTGTCTTCCCAGGTAGAGGTTAAAGAAAGTGTGTGGTTATATTCAAACACATTTTGTGTAGGTCAAAGTATATTTATTTGATCTAAGAAAAATATGGGAAATTCTTGGAAGAAGATTGTTATGGACTGGATATACTTTGAATGTTTTCCCCAAGGCTTTGTATCCTGACAGCTTCATTCCATTGTAAGGATGTGTGCCACTGTGACTTGCTCATGTATTTTGCTCTAGAAACACATAATGGACCAAAACAAAGATCTTGCAAGAAGGGACAACTTTTCTTAAAAGAAGAATATGCTGGAAGGAGAGGAATATTCAGGGAACTCAAGTATAAGAGTAGAGAGATGGAATAAACCTGGTTTTCAAACTTTGGTCATAAAATGGAACCAAAATCAATAGCCTGAGATCAAAGAAGGTAAACATTTTGTACAATTCTGTAGCCCTATTAATTTCTCAGTGATTGCTTTTCCAAAGTAATTACAAGTCTGAAAACAAAAAGTGTCATGTACTTAGCTTTGATACTGCAAAAAGAAGGAAGCTGCAGAGACTTAAACCTTTTGCATAGCCTGTCAACATGTGTGTGTGTATGCACACACATGGGGGGGGTCTCAATGTTGGTTAAAAAATGAAAAGAAGGGAAGATGGAGTCCTGCAGCCATGACAGGGGGAAAGAAAGTGGCTTTAGGGCTTAACTATAAAAGGAGAGACTTGTGTGGTTTCTGGGGTGAGACCTGATGGTTTGCTTGAATGCAGAACACATCTCTGAAAGAAGGTAGGGATATTCCCATGGCCATTTATTAAACTTCTGCCACTTAGTCTTTCATAGTTTGCCCCATAAGCTGTGATTGGAAAAAAATGTGACTGTCTTTTCTCATAACTTCCCATGCACACTTTTTATGGTGGCAAAAGGCACAATTCACTTGGGCTTTCTCCTAGCAGGACACCCTTAGGAGGTGGTAAGGTTCTGAGGTCCCCTGAGCAGTCAATCAAAGGTTGTTGGGAGTAGCAGAAGAAGCAATCCTTTTTCTCTGCAGGGTGTGTAAAAGATGGGGTTGAAAAGAAAATGAAACATGACACAGAAATTTAAACAAGTCATGTTCAGGAGCCATTCAGGAGGAGGATGTTCAGCCTGGGGCAGGGAGCACAGGGCCTGTACTGATCCAGCCCCCACACCTATTCCACTCTGACAACTGTCACCTCCATTCAACCTGAGACAATGGAGGGCATTATATGCTTCATTATATTATCCAGGCCATTGTTCCCCTCTATTAGCAAGGACATTGACCATAGTTACATCATGTGCTGTATCTATTATGATTTAGATTCTGTCTACAGGACTATAGAAAAATTGGGTCAGACTGTAATTTCATAAATCCTACAAACAAGGCTTTGAAACCATCATATGTGTTAAAGGTAAGTAAATCAGTCAGTGAAATCTGAAACAATGCCTAATTTTTTGATATTCACCCATTATTTGAATAAATACCTCGTACAATTGCATTTTATGACTATGACTCTATTCAGTACTTATTTGAAAATTTCAGATGCATATTGAAACATTCATTTTAACACTCCAGTACAAAGTCAAGCACACACATATATTTGTAAAATAGAACAAAAACCAGGATCTAATATTAAGACAATTTTTATTGTTGTTACTCGTGTAATAAATAAGCTTTTTTTTTTCTTAAAATGTAGTGTTCCCTTTAACATTATAACACATAGAGAAAATTCGATTTCCTAAAAAGTATGTTTTTATATGCTTATTTTTACATTTTTTGTTTATAGTCCTAGAGTAAGAAGAGATCTTTATTCTGATATGTAAGATATGATGGTGATGAATCTTCATCATTTAGTATTCATGAGAGGTAAGATGAAAAGCGCTGAGTCAGAGATTTCTTGCTCTCTGTGGTCATTCCTGAAAAATAAATAGATTGCATCCCAGACATCCCAAACAATTAAATGAACAGATTAAAAAGTTAAATGTGTATTGAAATGTAATTTTAAATCACCTGAGATAGAGAAAGGAAGCACTATTTTGTGACATCACATTTTATTCTGGATTTCTAATACTTAATTTGTAACTTAAAAATTACATAAGATATTCAAAAGTATTCAATACAGAAATTTCCACAACTTTGACTTTAGGAAGTTGTATCTGATCAAGAAATGACAAATGCAAAGAGAATTTAACTATATCCTATCTTTATTTTTAAAAACTCAGTATGTTACAGGAAGTAAATCCCAACCTGTTAGATATGTGGAGTTTGTGTCTCAGGACACTGAATAAAGGAATCAAAGACAAAGAGGTGAAGAGTAGGAAAGTTTTATTAAGAGAAAGCTCCTTAGAGACAGGAGGGGTCCTGAAATTGGGTTGCCACTGAGGCTTTTTGTTTAAGGTGTTCTTGCACACTAAGATCACATTGCAGGTTACCTTTGGGTCAAAGTACAGTCAGCCTATAGGATTACAAGTACAGTTACTTAGCTAATATTGATCTAATAAGGGAGCAAGTTACCCTGCAAGGTTAAATAGCATGGAGAAGAACAAAAGCATTTCTGGAAGGGGTAGGAAGTTAGAGTTAGAGTGTTTTGGTCATCTATTTACATTTCTACATGTTTGTTATACTGTTAAGGACTACAGGACCAGATAGTGCTAGTTACAGTAAGAGTTTGGACTGTTGATTTTCTGTGAGGAGGCTTGTAGGCTTAGTCATCATGTCTACATGTTGGGACCTAGTTTCTTTCAACTCAGCCCTTAACCACAGGCCTGTTTTGGTTCATGTCTGTTCTGACTCTATCTTGGGTCCAGTTCATTTGTAATGCCTATCAATTTCTACCTAACTTAGGTACCTGTAAAAAGTAGAAATCAGCCTAACTCAGAAGGTAAACAACAGATTGTGAAAATATTTCCATATGTAGAAAAAACTATATCTGGTATATTTTCTTTTCAGCATTCAAGAGCTATTTTTAAATGGAAGCAGTCACTCTTTGGATGAGAACCTTCACTAACTCACCATTTTGCAGGCATCATTATTATGATATAGGAGACCCAGAATAATCTGGTGGGCAGCTTACTTCCTAACTTCATCTTCCTCTGTCTATCCTTGCCTATATTCACTTGGCCTACCATACCAATATTGCTGTTCCATCAATATACCATGCCTATGATAGGTGGAATAGATTAGAAGAGTAAGACACAACTGCAGACATACTCAGCCACCTCAACTTTGGCAAAGGAGAAAACCATCCTCACTGGAGGAAAGATAGCCTATTTAATAAATGGTGTTGGAAAAATTGGATTTGAATCTGCCACAGAATAAAACTAGATCCATATCTTTCACCATGTACTAAACTAAAAACAAAGTGGATCAAAGATATAAATATTAAAACAGAAACACTAAACTTGCTGGAAGATAGTTTAGGTAGAACTCTTGAAGACATTTGCATAGGAAAAGACTTTATGAACAAAACCTCAGTAGCACAGGAACTGGCACAAAGAATCAACAACTGGGATCTCATCTTATTAAAAAGCTTCTGCACTGCAAGAAAAACCACCAACAGAGAGCTAAGAGACAACCTACAATGTGGGAAAACATTTTTAGCAGCTGTTTTGCAGACAAAGGACTACTGTCTAGAATATATAAAGAACTTAAAAAAGTCAAATCTCCCGAATTTAAAGACCCAATTAAAAAATGGGCATCTGAAATGAGCAGACATTTCTCAGACAAAGAAGTAAAAGCAGCAAATAAACATATGCAAAAATGTTCAACATCACTGGTCATTCAAGAGATGCAAATGAAAACAACACTGAGATTCCCCAGAAAGAATGGCTGCTGTCAATAAATCAATCCACAACAAATGCTGGCATGGTTGTGGGGAGAAAGGAACCCTTTTTTATTGTTGGTGGGAGTACAGACTGGAACCACTATGGAAATCAATATGGAGATACCTCAAAAAACTAGGACTAGAAGTCCCATTTGACCCAGCTATTCCCCTGCTGGGTGTCTTCCCAAAAGAATCATACCACAGTGATATATGCACACCCATGTTTATAGTGGCACAGTTTATAACAGCTAAAACTTGGAAACAGCCCAGTTGCCCATCAACTGAAATGGTTGCACCAGTCTGCACTCCCACCAACAATGGAGAAGGGTACCATTCTCCCCACAACCCCACCAGCATTTGTTATTGGATGATTTCTTGATAGCAGCCATTCTTTCTGGGGTGATGTGGAATCTCAGTGTTATTTTCATCTGCATCTCTTGAATGACCGGTGATGTTAAACATTTTTTCTTATGTTTATTTGCTGCTTTTACTTCTTTGTCTGAGAAATGCCTGTTCATTTCAGATGCCTATTTTTGAATTGGGTCTTTCAATTTGGGGAGTCTGATTTTTTTAAGTTCTTTATATATTCTAGATAGTAGTCCTTGTCTGAGGTTCAGCTGCTAAAAATTTTTTCCCACATTGTAGGTTGTCTCTTAGCTCTCTATTGGTGGTTTCTCTTGCAGTGTAGAAGCTCTTTAATAAGATGAGATCCCAGTTGTTGATTCTTTCTGCTAGTTCCCATGCTACTGAGGTTTTGTTCATAAAGACTTTTCCTTTGCCAATGTCTTCAAGAGTTCTACCTAACCTATCTTCCAGCAAGTTTAGTGTTTCTGTTTTAATATTTAGATCTTTAATCCACTTTGATCCTAGTTTAGTGCATGGTGATGTGTATGGGTCTAGTTTTAATCTTTGGCAGGTTGAAATCCAGTTTTTCCAACACCATTTATTAAATAGGCTATCTTTCCTCCAATGAGGGTGGTTGGCTCCTTTGTCAAAGATGAGGTGGCTGAATATGTCTGGAGTTGTTTCTGCATCTTCTAATCTATTCCACTGTTCCTCGGGTCTGTTTCTTTCCTGGTACCATGCTGTTTTTATCACAGTAGCTTTGTAGTATAGTTTGAAGTTGGGACTTGTGATACCCCCAGCCATGTCTCTGTTGCCTAGAATTACTTTTGCTATTCTAGGTTTCTTCTGGTTCCAAATGAATTTTTGGATTGTTTTCTCTAGTTCTGTGAAGTATATTGTTGGAATTTCAATTGACATTGCATTACATCTATATAGTAGTTTTGGAAGTATGGCCATTTTCACTATATTGGTTCTGCCTACCCAGGAATAAGGAATGTCTTTCCATTTTCTTATATCTTCCTCAGGAGCCATGCTCTTCAATGAAATAAATAGGACACATGTGAAAGTACTGAATAGTTTCATTGGTGTGTGAAACTGAAAGTTTAAATGAGGATCAAAATGTGTAATAATGTGAAACAGGAAGAAAAGATCTAAAGGGGAGGAGGAAGTAGGAGGAGTAGGGGAAAGGAAAGAAGCGAAAGAAAAAAATATGATAAAAGGAAAAAATGGAAGCAAAGTCTTTTAAATAGGAAGGGTTGGAAGGGTCGAAGAGAGGGCAGGGGAATGGGGAAAAAGTAAGAACCAAGATATATCATGTACAGGTACAAATTCCCAGTGATGAATGTCATCATATTGTATACCTAAAACGTACCATTAAACTTAATGAATAAAAAAAAATATACCATGCCTGTGGCCATCTTAGAGCCCTCACTGAGCCCTCCTCTTGGGATCCTGTTTCTGCAGATCTGCACTAGGTTTACCCTGATAATCTGTGCTTGTGATTATCAGTGAGGCTTATGCTGTACAACTAAGTAGAAGAGTAGCTATCCTCTCTGGGCTCTTTGTTTTCACTACTTTATTTCCTCCTTTGTGCTATGACATATTTCTCTTAGATTCATAAATTTCGTATAGTCAGGGATTCTGTCCTCTACTTTATCTCTCACCCACAGAAGTGACTGCAATATGGTAGATGCTTGATAATGCTTTAATTGACAAGTCAAGACATACAAAGAGTTTCTAGAAATGAATGAAAATAGGTTACAATCCAATGAAAGAAACAGTTACAAAATTCATTAAAATATCTAAACAGTCAGTAGACATATGGTGAATGCTTAAACTTCCAGGAGTAAAGAAAGCATACATACTAAATATTCACATATTTATAGGAGGGCTCTGGATTTTCTGAAGCTCCAATCTTAAATTTTATTTATTTTAAACTTTTATTCATTCTTCTTGAAGAACAACAGTTCAAAATCACAGTTGCAAAATACCTTTAGGATTGTCCGAAGTAGCTGCACAACCTTGGCTTGAAAGCTGAAGTTTTATTAGTCACCCGCTGCATTACGCAAACTCTTTGACTGGCAGCACCTCTTTGGGAATGGATAGCATAGAAATAGCCAAATGCATAAGGCATTTGCATAAGGCAAATGCAAAAGCGTATTTCCTGGAGCATCACTAATAAAAAAATAAGAATTTGTAATAATCTTAGTGTCAGTCAAGAATGAGTAGGTCAAATAAATGTGACATATCCATTCTATAGATTAATATTCAGCTGTTAAAAACAATCTTTATGCAATGTTATAGGAGACTTCATTTCCTTTTTTTTTCTTTTCTTATAATAGGGAAGGGTGGAGGGGATGAAGGACCCACAGTTAATGGGGAAAAAAATAACAACCAAGATACATCATGTATAGGTACAAGCACCCAATGATAAATGTAAATATATTGTATACCTAAAATGTACCAATAAAAGAATTTAAGGCAAAAAATATTATAGGAGAAATCTCTAGACTAATGAGAATAGTATAATCCATTTTGATAACAGAAAGAGACTAAGCGAGAACAAAAATAAAAGTAGTACTATATCACTGCAGAAGGTATGTAGATTGATGTAGCCTATTTTATCCTATTTTCATATCTCTATGCAGTGGATACTCTTATGATGCCCCTATTATAAATATGACAATTAGTTTGAAGTTTATGTAACTAGAAAGTGGAGGCCCAAGGACTGGAGCCCAGGCCCATCCATTCTTAAGTACTTGCCAGTACAAACTCGTAGGGTTAGAGATTTCAAATGTATAATTTTGTTGGAAAAAGGGGACTCCTTCTGGTTTATCATTTGTCTAGGGGGTCTGATGAATTCCATAGCACAGGGTATAAAATAGGAAGTAGCTTTTATGGAATAAGGGAGGACTTAGACAAGCTGAGAGTCCGTGAAAGATGAGAAGGATCCTCTCATGTAGTCACAAAAATGTATGCTGGGTGTGGGAGACCTGGGACTACAGTGGCAGTCTACATGCACCTGGAGAGATGGCACTAGAGTTCTGTTAATATAGGATGAGCGTGTGGAGGCAGCTGTACCCATTTTGGGGGCCATCAGAAATGCAGATGTAAGTGCTATGACAAAGGAAGGCACTGGGTCCTTGGGGTACAGAAGAAAAGAATGTACTCAATTTTATGCAATTCTAGGAAGGTTTTCTAATGGAAGTCTTTTGCAAAGTGATTCTAGACTGAATCTATCTGAAGTCTTGGATTGGACCTGATAACTTTGTTAGTCCTTTCACAGTTTCTGTGATATAGAGCAGGGTGAGTGAATCTTATGAAAAGGAAGACTCAAACCCAACTGCTAGGCTTCTCTGCCAAAGATAAGAAAATAAAATGGTTTCAAAAAGTCATGGGCTAGATTTAGGTAATTGACAATTCCTCAGGGCTTATGGGGGACTTTGAGTTTTAAAACCCAAAATTAGCCAGTGCTGATAAATGTATTATCTGTAGGAATAACTCATTAGTAGAGTCTATGGAATCTCCATCATGGTCAGATCTTCTAGAACTGAGAAGACTGTACCCAGGCTTGAAGTCGCTCCTGATCTACAGAAGGGTACAGAGAATGAGGCCCTCAATATTGGTGTAGTGGTCACCTCAGCAGTCCTAACTACTGGAGAGGCTGACGTGGAAAGATCACTTGAGCACAGCAGTTCAAGAGCAAGTTCAAGTTTGACAATAAGACTGCCAAAAGAGGGAAAATGAGGCTCTCCTGCACTTCTCTCTGGACTGCTGTTTTTCTATTCCACTTGACACCAGTTTCTGTCTAGAGAATGGAAAAATGAACAGATTTCTGGACTACCAACATCAGCTCAATGCTGTTGCAAAGGCATGGGCCATGAAAATGAAATTATTTCCACATCCTTTCTCTGAAGTTGCCTTCAAATTTGCCGATTAAAAACGAAGAAAATCATGACATAAATGAATACAAGAGGAAGATGGGGTATAGAACAGATGCTATTTATGACTGAATGAGATTTTCAGTCTTACCAGTGAAAACGATGAACTTGGGATCCCTGGAAATGGAAATTGTTGACTTAACAGATGGTAGGCAGTTCTTGTCAGAGAAGACTTTTCTGAGCATGAGCCTAATTGAGTAGTTCATATCTGTATAAATTAACATTTTTTAAAGCTATATTATTCTCAGGGGACTTTTGAAGGTAAATATTTGAAGTGTTCCAGTGGAAAATTTATCACTGGACAAAGGTTGATTTTTACCTGTTCAGAAATTGTACATTCCAAATTCAAATGGATGTTGATCTGGCTTTAAAAATGATGCAAACATTTGATAGCTGAAGATGTACTCTTTTTCTGGCTCTCATGATGTTTTTCTGTAAGTTCTGTCTGAACAGCTCCTTGGGGCAAACATCTGCCTACTTCAAATCTTATTAGGGAAATATCTTCATTTAAATCTTTCTGCATAGCCCTCTCATGAAAATTTCAGTATACAATCAACCAGGTTAGAGGCAAGTGAAATAATTAGGTATGTTTAAACTAACATATTTAAATTTTTAGGTATAATCTATAGTAATGTTTATATCCAAATACATGTGTAACATTGAATATCAGTCAGTTTCTTCCTTAGGTCCTTTAAAATTGCTTCAATAGTATTTAAAGCTCAAGTGATGCTGCATTGGGCCCAGTCGTTTCTGAGAACTGTAAAACTAGAAACTGCTAATTAAACTGACATCGGTAAACCCACATGTAGGGCTCACACAGTAGAAAAGAAACATTTTTTTTTTTATTTCTTGGAGAAGAAAAACATATAAAGGAAGGGAATGAGAAAATCAGCTAGGCCAGGCCATAAATATGAGAAGAAAGATTAATTCATAGTGGACTTGTGATGCCTGTAATTATCTTTTTTCTTTGGTACTGGGGATCGAACTTGGGTCCTTGCGCTTGTGCAGCAGGAGGTGAAACCACTGAGCTAAATTCCTGGCTGTAATTATCTTAAGAATTGGGGCCAACAGATAAATTATTAGCAGTGTTTGTCACCTGGGCACTGAAGGAAAATTCAAATGTTCTCTGCTATAAATTTCAATATAAATAGTTATTCATGTTTTAAAACATTCAAGCAGAAGGCTGCAAATTAAAATTTTAAAACCTCTTTCCCTAATCCATATAGTTCCCTACTCGATCCAAGTTTTACTTTCCAGAAGGCACTATTTTTATTCTTTTCTGTTTTGTTTTTTTCCAAGTGGTTAGCTCCATAAATCTAGATCATGTGATTGCAGCAATATTTCTTGTGTACTTTAAAAAATGTAAATGGATCTAGTAAGCTCCCATTATGAAAGATGAGGAATTCAGTTTATTTCCACTTCATTTCCCATTTCTCACATTTTGTTAGTTATATTGCAAATTTTGGATCTTGTTCTGGCTACCTTTGTACTCTAAATAATGTGCTCGAACCTCTCTTAATCCATCACCTCTGGGCAGTATCTCCAGACACCCATTAGAATTGATAATATGGCTCTATCCATTCCTCCTGATCCATTATGTTACACCGTCAAAGTTTTTGGTGATTCTGTTCTAGTCCATTCAAAAGCTGAGATTCTTAATAATCAACTGCTAGTACTCAAAGCCCTCCCTTCATGGATTATAACATTTTAGAAAGCAGTTTCCCAGTTTAGCCTGCAGGTAAAAATCTACTGTTGGTAAAGCCTTGAGAACAGAGTTTGGTGAGAGTGGGGATGGCTGGCTGACTTACTGACAGTTATTTCATAGATAAACCTTCTACTACCACTAGCTTTTTCCATGATTTTCTACTCTCATTCTCCTCTCTTTCCAATTTGGAGTTTTTAATATCTTCTGAAAGTTCACCACTTCTGATGTGGAATGGGGACTTTCTGCGTTCTTTTTTATCCACTAATGTGGTCTTATCCATTTTCCATCTTTTTCAGAAAGTTACCCAATCCCTGGGTGGATGATAGACTCCCTTTCATTCTCAGCATTATTTTAGATCTGTCAAGTTTGTACTTTGTTACTCTCATTTTAGTGTGATATTTGAGAGAGGGGAAGATAGCACATATAGTTTTGAACATCTGTGCTAAAGGGACTTGTTCATTCATTCTAATGCTTGCTCTTTAGTTACTGCATCTGACTCTGTTTCGTCTATGTTAAAGTTGGAATGAATGCAGTAATTAGTTGTTCAAAAATGTGGGATATGTCTAAGAAATTTTCAGCCCTTCCTAGTTTCTTAGGTCCTGTGTGACTCAACATCCACAGTGGAACTACAGCCTGGCTTCCCAACACGTCTTCATGAACACTCTGGTCCAAACAGAATGCTTCATTGCTGAAAATAACTTTAATTATCCATGTTTGTACTTTTGTTTTCCTGTTCTTTTCTCTATGGAATGCTTCCCAACACCTTACCGGCTATTTCAAATGCTCTGTAGCCTGTAGAAGTGTAGGTTAATGATTGGCTGCTTTGAAAATCTTTCTCTGATCTCAGCTAGAGGTTTTGACTTGCTCCTTGCATTTATTTCTCTCTACAGGATTTATTATATTCACTCAGAATTGTAGGTATCTGTGCATTATCATATCTTCTTTTATCCATAGTCTCATAGAAGATGGGCTATATGTCTTCAGCATATTTGTCTTCTCTTCAATTCCTGGAACACTGGGTATTGGGTATTGACTAAGCCCTTGCAGAGTTCTTGCTGGAGCAAAATATGTTCCTTACTGGTCCTATACATGTGCTAGACATGTTTCTTAGAATTTGTACTTTACCAAAGGCATTGTTTCCTCAATCATTTGTCTTACATTTTCTTAGTATCAATTCCTATGTGCTCTTGAAAATGTTCCGGGTAAATATTCTACACAATCATAGGACAGATGGAGAGTTTAGTGTGCTATGAGCTGGAGTGATGAGAAGTGACTGAGAAATAAAACAACTTGTGAAGATACTACATTATTTAAGCATAATGGCGTTCTCAAGATTCAGAATCACTCAAATTAATGCAATCAGAAATATAACAAATGCTTTTAGAGGTAGATGTGTGCCAGTTAATCTTGATTATCAAATTAAAGGGATTAAGAGACTCCTAGAGAGGAGAATAGGTAGTGAGAGGACTAATCTCATCAATCCATTATCTTCTTCTTCTCTGATCTTCTCCTGCTCACTGCTTCCAAGATGGCATGAATTAAGCAGCTTTCCTCTGCTTCATTTTCTACAATGATGTTTCTGCCTTGGAGCCAGCCAACCATAGACTAAAACTTCCAAAACCATGAGCCAAATTGAACATTTCCTTAAATTGTGGGTGTTAGGTATTTTGTCCCAGCAATGGGAAAGTTGACCAATAAAAGGTAGGAACATACAAAGCTAAAAGCTTTGTCACTTCAGATTACCTTAATCCTAGAAGCTCCATGTCCTAAAACAAACTTTATTTGACTGTAGCTATCAACAACTCTTGGTTTCTTACAACACAGAGTTGATTTTAACTCATTTTAAATGTACGGTGCAGGTCAAACATGCACCTTTTCTATGTATCTTCTTCATTCTGGGATGTAGGCTGAAGAATCACCTTGTCTGGGATATGCTGGCCTTAAGGCAGCAGGAAAGGAGTAAAGGCAATACTTTAGCATGACTTTATATACTTCTGTGCTAAAGGAACATGCTCTGAAGGGAGGGAGAAGAATAACTAAGAAAAATAATATAAACTCAATTCAGAAAATGCATCATTTGCCATAATAATAATAAAAATTATAATGGAATAACTAAAGATGAGACCCCCCAAATATAAAGACCCAATCCAAAAATGGGCATCTGAAATGAACAGATATTTCTCACACACAGAAGTAAAAGCAGCAAATAAATGCATGAAAAACTGTTCAACATCACTGGTTATTCAAGAGATGCAGATGAAAACAACACTGAGATTCCACTTCACTCCAGAAAGAATGGCTGCTATCATGAAATCAACCAATAACAAATGCTGGCGGGACTGTGGGGAAAGAGGAACCCTGCTCCATTGCTGGTGGGAGTGTAGACTGGTGCAAGCACTGTGAAAATCAGTATGGAGATACCTCAAAGAACTAGGACTGGAAGTCCTATTTGACCCAGCTATTCCTCTGCTGGGCATCTTCCCCAAAGAATTAAAAGCATCATACCACAGCGATACATGCACACCCATGTTTATAGCTGCACAGTTTGTAATAGCTAAAACTTGGAAACAGCCCAATTGCCCATCAACTGGAGACTGGATAAAGAAGATGTGTTTTTTTGTTTTTTTGTTTGGTTTTTTTTTTTTTTGGTACTGGGGATCGAACTTGGGTCCTTGTGCTTGCGCAGCAGGCGGCGATACCACTGAGCTAAATCCCCAGCCCTGTTTTTTTTTTTAATGGAGTACTACTCAGCCATAAAGAATGAGAAACTAGAGACATTTATAACTAAGTGGATGCACATTGAGGCCATACTCTTAAGTGAAATAAATAGGACACACATGTGTAAATACCAAATAGTTTCTCTGGTGTGAAAAACTAAAAGTGTAAATAAAGATCAAAATGTATAACTGATATTGTGTAATAGGAAGAAAAGGTCTAAAGGAGTAGGGAAAGTGGGAGGGGTAGGGGAAAGGAAAGAAGGGAAAAGAAAAAGACATGAGAAAAGGAAAAAATGGAAACAAACTCTGTAAATAGGGAAGGGTGGAGGGGGTGAAGGGAGGGAAGGGGAATGGGGAAAAAAAATAAGAACCAAGATACATCATGTAAAGGCACACATTCCCAATGATGAATGTAACAGTATTATATACCTAAAATATACCAATAAACTTAATTTAAAAATCCATGGGCCACACACTTAGCACATTGTACTTTATCCTTAAGTAAGCTCTGCTAAGGTAGTCAAAGAAATATACTCAGAGGTTAATTTATTAGTCTAAGAGCACTTAACTAAGCTAGGTGAAAAATTGATACTCTAAATGAGGGGCCAATTTGCATCCAATAAAAAGGAAATAAATTCCTTTCTTTTTTCAAGGTAATGTCTTCAAGACCACACAAGTAATTACACCAGCAACATCTAAGAATGTGTTTTTAAAGCACTGCATCATTCATAAATTTGGTTTCGATCCTTTATCTGAAGCTTTCTTGGCAGTACCCGGCATTCCAGATTCTGACTCACTACCTTCATTTACTCATCACATCTGAGGTTCAACATCATTTACTTGGCATCATCTTTGGGGAAGGGTCTTTTTCCAGGTTTCCTATCTTCCCTTCTTCTGAGTAAACTCTCCAGGGAATAACCAGACATCCTAAAAATCTCCCTCCAATGCACCATGCTGGTACAAGAAGAACCAAAAACTACCAAACCTTTAGGTGGCTCATTTTAAAACAGATTTAGTAAAGCTGTTATGTTCTTTATGATCCTTTATAAATATTCATAGCAAGAACTTTTATGATTATTTATCACGAATATAAATTTTCCCTTTTGTTTCAAGTTGTCATCTGTTAGGCAGTTCCAGTATTTTGTTTTAATGTATAAAAGATCACTTAGTGTTATACACTGATAATTTTTGAAATCTTGTCACCTATCACAGGAGAATAATATTTGCCATCCTCCAACACTTCCTGGAGGTAAAGTATAATGAGTAGGAAGGCAAATAGTCAAAGTAAAAGGGGCTGTTTTCCAGCAAACAACACTGAACCATACATTGCAAAATGTCAATATTAGCAGCCTGTTTATCAACTTATCTCCATCATGGGCATGCAGAGGTGAATTGAGAAGGAAAAGCCTCACTTGTCTTCATGAGTTAAATTGCCTGTATAATTCATGAGCAAAAAGCAAAGCAAGGACCAGAGCTGAGAAAAGGGTTGCTAATATAGGTCACCTCTATTAAATGTTTTCTTTCTCCCACCCTTTGATCTTTCTGTTTGTCAGGCAAACAGACTCAATTTGCTTAAAGTTCACTGTAATTCTGATTTTTCCATCAAAGGAAAGGAGAGAAGGCCCACGTGTGTGAAGGGATTTGAGGAACTGCAGTGCAGGCTGTGTAGGGCCCCCTGGTCGGGTCTTGATAGCCATCTACAAAGGGTGGGAACAGAGTCAGGCTGTCAAGGATCTGAGGGACCTTAAGCATGCTATTCAAAGCCTACTTTTCACACTTGTAAAACAAGAATACTAATGCTTCCTTCATAAGACTAGTGTGAAAATTAAAGGAGGAAATGGTGTAAAGTTTTCAGCATTTGATAATTGTAGCTATTATTATCTCTTGGTCCATAAACTATGAGCCTGGACGTAGCTGTGGCCCACAGATGGTTCCTGCCTTACCACGGACCCTCATCAAACTTTTATTCAAATAATGAAATTTTCAAAATGAGAGTAATAAATGAAGAAAAAATGAGGAGGTTGAATGAAAACAGTGTGTTGAAAAGATTTATTTCTGAGAGGAAACAGAACTTTCTGGTTAGGTGCAAGAAATGTGTATGTGATGACATAAACTTTAGAGCAGGGCAAGTCTTTTTCAAATCTTAGAGGATTAGCAGAAATAGGGTCTTGAAATACAGTAAAATTTCTGTATTGCCTCAGGAAGTGGCTCCTAATATTGCATCTTACTAGATTATAGAGTTATGTCCCACAGTGAAGGTAAGGAACCATTATCACCAGGGAACTGTGGAAGTTAGAGACACAAGTTGAAAGGCAATAATGCACTGTGCCAGCTATGTTGGAGACAAATTGACTGTGCCATGTTGCTTTGTTTTCCGACTTCAGTTTTCTAACAATCTATAGGCAGAAAATATGGTAGAGCCCCTCAAGATCAGCAGAGAGGTGGGATCTCAGGTAAATTCTTCATCCCTCCACCTAAACAGTATTATTTGAAAGCATGACATGGACAAGTCTCATTCTGTTGAGTTTGTACAGTGATAGTTGGCTGCTATTGGGAAAATATCCAAGATTTTTGCCCTTGGCTCTATACTCTGACAATTTAAAGTTCCCTGAACATTAAGCCTTTATTATTTTACTGCTCTAGGATTTTTGAATAATGAATTAGGTTTAGATTATGGTAACAGTTAACTCAAAACCAACCTAACATAAAGTTATAACATTTTAAGTTACTCCAAGCAAAATACAAGATATAAAAAGCATTGTTGAAAGTACACACTATAACTTTGAACAGAGCTCTAGGATACAAGTTTTCACAAAGTTGAGATTCCAAAAAGGGGATTAATATGTGATTATGGTAAAGGTCAAAGTGATGTTATACTCTAGTATGTCTTCAGTCTACTTTTGATGAGGTACATATAATATTACTTAGTGCACATTAAATATTAGGTTATATAGAGCTTGAGGCAAAGCAAAGTGAAATTACTTGCATTTTGTTGAAAAATGAATCACTAAAAGCTCCAGAAATTGAAGTCTAGACAGGATGAGTGAATAAATCAGGCAACAGCAGAGCCTGTTATTGCAATTGATCCCGACAGTTGGACTATATCAATCTGTGCTGTTGGGGAGGCCATCTAAAGGGTAATGTCGGAAGGGTGGGCTCCCTTCCTTCTCCAAGTGAGTCCTCAGGCTCTTCCATCTGCAGTAAAACCACCAAAGAAGTAAATGGTCCATAAAGCACTGAGCAACACTTCAAATGGCAATGCTGCTGGGAGCCAGGAGTGAGGTGCAGAAATTTTGATTGATGTCTTTGTAGGGGAATTGATATTCCCATGGACCAACTGGCAATAATTCATTTTATAGTTACTCCAAATTCACTGAAAATCTCATAGTTTCTCTTTTATAGTTTTGAATTTGAACTCCTCTCCTGAACAAGTTATAAAGAATTGCACAGGAAAGACAAAGTTTAAACTTAGAATTATAGTATTCTCTTATAAGGGCCAACAGGAGAGAACCCCCTGCCCCTGAATTCCTATCAAGTAGGAGGCATCTTCCTTACAGTCAGGGGACAGAATCTGTGTCTACTTTTGTTCGACTTGTGCTCCTGCTTCGTTCAAAGCCCTGCATATAACAAGTACTCAGGAATGTTTGTTGAGTTGATCATGTTGAAATTCTTGGAATAAGTAATACTCAGTCTCTCCAACAGCTTTTCTTTGCAGAAGGTGATTCTTAAATGTAGGTGCATTTTGTTTAAAATTACTTTATCAGGTCATTCTTTAGGAGTAGATGCCAAATTCTGCTTTTCCTGAGACTTTATAAACAACACCTCAGTAGCATGGGAACTAGCACAAAGATTCAACATCTGGGATCTCATCTTATTGCAAAGCTTATGCACTGCAAGAGAAGCCACCAACAGAGCTGAGACAACCTACAACGTGGGAAAAAATTTTTATCAGCTGTTCCTCAGACAAAGGACTACTATCTAGAATCTATAAAGAACTGAAAAAAATCAGACCCCCCAAATTTAAAGACCCAATCCAAAAATGGGCATCTGAAATGAACAGATATTTCTCATATAAAGAAAAAAAAGCAGCAACAAACATATGAAAAAAATGTTCAACATCACTGGTCATTCAAGAGCTGCAAATGAGAACAACACTGAGATTCCACCTCACCCCAGTAAGAATGGCTGCTATCAAGAAATCAACCAAGAACAGATGTTGGCAGAGTTGTGGGGAGAAAGGAACCCTTCTCCATTGTTGGGTGGAGTGAAGACTGTTGCAACCACTGTGGAAATCAGTATGGAGATACCTCAAAGAACTAAGATTAGAAGTCCCATTTGATCCAGGTATTCCTCTGCTGGGTATCTTCCTAAAAGAATTAAAAGCATCATATCACAGCGATACGTGCATACCCATTTTTATAGCTGCACAGTTTGTAATAGCTAAAACTTGGAAACAGCCCAATTGCCCATTGACTTGAGGCTGGAGGAGTTGAAGGGAGGGCAGGGGAATGGGGAAAAAATAAGAACCAAAACACATCATGTAAAGGTACAAGTTCCCAATGGTGAATATAAATGTATTGTATACCTAAAATGTACCAATAAAAAAATTTAAGAGGAAAAAAAATTCTGCTTTTTCTGGCTTAAGCTTATAATGTTTGGGTTCTTTCCAAGTAAGGTTCCTCATTGATTCTTATCAGTGAATAATAACAAGATGTTAATATCATTCATCCTACTCTTTTGATTGTGTATCAAAAACTCAGGGAGGCAAAGAAAGAAAGAGAGCCAGAAAAGAATAGAACAGGAAAGGAAAGACATTTGTAATTTCAGAAATACAGAAACTATGGAGAGCAGAATCATCTCTAGGAAGTTGATACAGAGTTCAGAATCCTAGAAAACCAATCTGTTCTGAATGGCCTAATATTTGATAAAGAATAAGAAACCAATGTGACTAATATGATTGATCTCTGTTTCTTGGTGTTCTGAACTCTCTACATCATTATGAAATGAACCCCCATATGGCCTGATCTGAAGGTGCTAGTCATTCCAGTTGTTAGGTCTTGGTATATTTCCTTAGGTTATCTGTATGTCATCTCTTATATTAACAACTGTTTTTATAAAACCAACCCATTTATCCAAGAGTAAGCTTCTGGAAGGATGATAGTATATGATTGGTGAGGCCAACATATGAATGAGAGCATTGTGCCCATCTGAGCATCAAAAACCTCATGGCCCCAGAGAGAGGGGGAGAAGCCCTGATAGACCTGGGCCTGGTATGATGTGGAGAAATGAGTGGGCTTCCTGTGGATGAGGTCGTCTGGAAGATTATTACAAGACAAGAAGGAGTTGAAGAAGGGAAAGTGAGATGAGGGTAAACTCAAATGTGTCCTTTCAAAAGATGTTCATAATGGCTCTGGGCAGGAAAACCAGAGCCCCAGATATAGGATTTAAGGACATTATGGGTGAAACAGGCATTGAGCAATTGGCTTGGGGACTTAATCACCACATGGGATATTACTTCCACAGCAAATGTGTTCTAACTTCCAAACAACTGCCTCAGAGAGGTCAGTGTTCAAAGTAGCTGATTGCTTGCTCTTATGCTGACTACAGAAACTTGGAAGTAAATATGAAGTACTAAAATTATGTGAGTTTATGACTGGGATCATGCCTGGAATTCTAACCTCATTAAGCAAATTTTTGACCTCTTCTAATTTTGTGGCATTGTCTAAATGTGCTGTTTCTACTCAAATTTATCAGTTGGCTTTTGAGAAAAGTTTTGTGATTTACCAGCATCATAAATTGTCTATTTTGAAAAATATATTTGAATCGTATAACTGAAGAAGTTCAGCATGTGAATTAACTTCATTAGGTCTTGAAATAGACTTAAGCTAAATTACTGTCAATGAAATCTGTTGTGAGGAGCACACAATACTTAACTGAACAATGAGTTCTTAACCTTCTGTAACTGCATTGACTGAAACTATCACCATGTCTATTGTATTCTTAGGTTATATTAGGAGTTTTTTATTGTTAAAATACTCTTAGGACATGTAGGATGAGGTAATGAATTCACTCTTTCATGTAACTCAACAAACAGCACCCATCCTCCTAACTCAGCATGAAATGAAATAACGTATACCAACAAGTGTTGTATATTCTAAGGTACATTTAAAGCTCACATATCAGTGGGGATCAAATAATTAAACAGCAAAATCAAGTGCTTAAGGAAAATTTCTTTTTATATGATGTGGGAATGAGAATGATAATAACTTCTAGGCAATAGAATAATTTTTGTTTTGTTTTTGTCATGTCTTCACTTTTATTTTGTTTTGCTTTTATTGTAGTTCTCTGCTTGAAAGTTACTCTATTTTCCCTAATAGCTAAAACTTTGGTCTGATTCTTTAGAAAATCAAAGTAAAAAATAAAGCTTTTGTACCAACCTGACTTTGAAGAGTGAATCTCAAGGAAGAGAACTGAGAAAGAAGTAAAGTGAGGCAGCAGAGAAGCATGAGCAAATAGAGTTCCTGAGATGACTATTCTATGGCCAGCTGATTAGTGTCACCGGAAGTTTTAGAGAGATCACCTGATACTACTCTATCTGTCAACCATCTCTCATTGGGGAAAAAGGGAGAATTTTTTCATTGGCTTCCGTCTCCTAATGATCAAAAAATTTCTACATATTCTGTTAATGGCCTTCACTTCTCCGCTAAGGTGGTGGCAAGTCTCACAGTGTAGATCTAAAATGTTGCCTGAAAGGTTCATGTGTTCAGAGATACAGCTTTCAGCAGGGCTCTAACTGCATCAGTGGATTAATCTGCTGATGATGTCATAATTTGATATTTGATAATCATTAGGAGACAATGGAAACGTAAGCAGTGGGGCCTGGTTGAAGGGAGTAAGTCATAGGGGCAGCCCTTGGGGTTATATCTTGTCCTCAGCCCCCTCCTCTTTCCTCTCTGCCTGCATGACCCCCCACTCTGATGATTCTGCCTTGCCGTAGACCTAAAAGCAATAGAGCAGGCTGATCAGGGACTGAAATCTCTGAAATTGTGAAGCAAAATAAATTTTCTTTCTTTAAGTTATTTTTCTCAGCTATTTGTCACAGCAACGGAAAGCTACCTAATACAGCAGGGCTTGGAAACAAGAAGAGGCAGTTAAGTCACAAAAGGGAAATGGATCAGGCACCTGGGTCTGTAGCAGCAGCCAACTTGTATGACACCAAACAACACCGAAATAGGTGCATAGATCTTAGATGTGGCATAAATACTAAAGGACAAGATAGGGCCTAGAAGGAAGCCACACTATTATAGATAGCTAAGTTAGATAGAAATATAGTAGGCAGCCAGACAGGGCTGAGTCAAGGCAAAAGGTGAAAACACACTACAACTGTAGGCAGAGACACAACAGTTAGGAGGCAAGCCTTAAGATGACAACAAAAGGACCAGGCCTACATACTTCCTCAGGGTATGAGATAAGTGATAATACCTGATCTGGTAAAGTCTAGGTAGGTAACAGTCACCTCAGTGGATGACCGAGACTCCCTGATCCATTACCTACCTGAGAAGTTCTTTGTTCTTTCCATTTACTCTTGCTACATGACTTGCTTCCCCATTGGATCACTATTACCTAAGCCACTATACTTGTAAGCTTATTGGTCAATCAATGTAACTAACAATGTTACAATGTAGCCTACATTATAACCACGTTGATTTTACTCTGTAAAACCTCCCAGCAAAGTGGGGTCCCCGGCTACCCATTCAGGACTCCAGTCCTTCTCAGACAGAAGCTATCTTTCAAAAAATTTGTCCTACTTTTAACCTCTGTTGTTCCTAGAATTCACTCTTAGATTTTTTTATAAAACACAAATTCAGGGTATTAGACATCTAACAGCTTGGAAGATATAATTTTTTCATATTTCACCTTTGTATATCAACACTAGACAATTTCTGTTGCCATTTGTGCAGAGTGCACTTTTGAGGAGTGAGGATATTTTTACTTGTAGTATTGCAGAAATCTGTACAGGAAGCCAATAATGATGAAGATAATTAGAGGTACAGAGTTGGTCAAAATTTGACTGATAATGAACACTGTCAGTAGTTTCATATATAGAGAGGAAGATTTCTGTAAATTAATATTTCAGGTACAATAGAAGGAACCAAACTGATATAGATCAGTGTCATGGAGACAAGAATGCAACAAAGTCAGGCGTGGTGGCATGCAGTTGTAATCATACCATTCTGGGAGGTTGAGGCAGGACAATAGCAAGTTTAAGTCTAGCCTGGATTATTTAGCTACTTAAAATAAAAAAAAAATAAGAAATAAATTTTACAAAGAGCTAGAGATGTAGCTCAGTGTGAAGGTTCTGGATTTAATCCCCAGTACTGAAAAAAAGAGATGCCACAAAAAAAGATGAGTTGATGATGCAGAGAAAGAAAGGTCCCCAAGAGTCAAGGTGGACAGTTCCAGTGCTGACTAACTTCATCAAGTCTCAGAATCACAACTGACCAAAATGTCTGTATTTTGATTGTTTTTGGTTTAATGTACATATTAATTTTCTGCAACAGATGTTTATTGAGGGTCTTCTAAAACCAAGGTTCTGTTCTAGGCTCTGGTCACATGACAGTTTTTGCTCACACAGCCCTAGGGTTCTAAAACATGAAAGGTAGACAATAGCATTTCAGATGTCAGGGAGTGATAGAAGCATGGAGAATAATGACACAATGACTCACTACGAAGGAGACAGAGGTTTGTGGTGGAGGGGCAGGATTGGTATTGGATAAAGGACAGCCAAAGAAAGTCTCTGCAATAGGCAACATCAGAGCACAGACTGAAGAAGTGGAAGGAAGTTGCAGATATCTGGGAAGAGCGCTTCAAGCAGAAGGAGCAGAGAAAGCTTACTTGGGATTGCTAAATATGTCATGTAATGAGTACACAGAGGCCCATATTTCTAAAAGTAAAAAATTAAAGTACACATTCCATTTAATATTTTTGTCTAGATATTCTTATTTTTACTGTCATCATAACTGTAATGACTGTAGACAACTCTTTATGCTACTATTCAAAAAAAGATAAGTAAAATGTTAGAACACTGGGCAAGTACAGTTAAGATCTTGCTTCCCTGTCTCACTGAGTGACAAAGCAAATATGTTCTATTTGGGAAAGTAGAAAGGACTTATGCCTAGGTTGGTGTGACAACAGCTCATTGCAGAGGGTAAAGGGTCCTGGGGAATACCACCAGGCAGGTATAAATTAAAGTTAAGTTGGGAAGGAAGAAAATAAATCTCTACTGTAACCAGTATTGCAAAATGGAACTTTAAAAGTAAGATTTCTTATTTTAGAGATAAGCAGCTTTTCCAAACTTCCTCTGGCTGAGCACATAACCAACACCTCCTCCTCTCTTTAGGCCAAAAGAAGTGACAGAATATACAATGTGATACAGCAAGTGCAGAGATCTTCAGTATCCCTCTGTGTTCCCCTCCCCTGCTCCTTACTATAAAAGATGCTTACCCACCTGTGCACAGTGTAATGGTGATTTGAGATCAGTGAAACCCTCCATCTCCTCAGAGCTGGTTTTGAATAAATCCTTTTTTCCTTTTTACCAAAATATAAGGCCTCATTTGATTTGGTCATCAGTGAGCAAACAGACCTAAGCATAGGTAGCCAGTACCACTACCAATGCTTGACAACTTTAGGGTTGAGGAATTTTTTGAGGACAATTTTGGTAAAAATAACTTAGAAAGTGTTCAATATTGAAAGGAAAAGGAAGGGAAAACCAAGTTAGAATCCTTTTTATGACAGGTGCTTGTTGTTACAGCTAGCTGTAATGGAACCAAATTCTCTTGACGCACCAGTGTGGTGGAGGGAGTAGCAGGGCAAGATCACAGATGAAGAGGGTGTAAAGGACTATCACCTAGACTTGAGTAGATCACTGTAAAGTGTGACCACAATAATGCAGAGAAAGGTTCTGACATAATAGTTCTAGTGCTAAGCTTCATCAATCCTTAGAACAACAATTGACCAAAAGGTCTACTGGGGATTTTTAACTCAAGCTCTCTTAATGTACCCTCTTCCTCTGAGGTAGTAAAGCGTTATTCATTTCCTATTGTCTGGAATTACAAGTGTGTCTGCTATGGCTCTTAGGAAGGCACAGGGGAATGCTTACTGAAGTTGGGGAGCCTGAGGACTAATGGAAGCAGGGGAAAGTTAAGGATCAATTGACACTTTTGAATCATGCTAAACCTGGCTCTCTCCACATAAAAATAAATATTAAACATATAGAAATAGGCTAAAATGCACATAATACACACAGGATGAATCAGGATGGTGGTGGTAGTAGCAGGGCAAGACACAGAGGACCATCTTAGAAGAGGGCAGCATGGAAGAACCTCTATCATGCATCTTTATTGGCTCAGAGGTCTAGGTTATTTTTCAAGGTTTATAACTTGGCTGTAAAAGTGCATTTGTGACACTTTAAGTCCAACTCTGAAAGCAAATTTTCATTTTTAAGTTCAAACTAAAAAAATAAAAATAAAAAAAATAAATTCAAACTTATCATTCCAAAACTCATTCTGGCACTCTTTTAGGGCTTGATGAATTGTTTCAAAGATGTTTATTGCTTTTAAGTCTCTATTTTATTGCCAAGATTGTAAACTGTAAACTGCTTTGAATTTTGTTAAGATGGTGGGTGATTAGGCAGTGACATGATTTTAAAACAGAAAACAGCAAAGGGATTTAAGTGGATTAAGAGAGAATAGTACATTTCATGTAGTTAGGGTATTTCTAAGAATTAAAATATTCTGGCTCTGGATATGTTTTTCCATCACGTAATATAATAAGGGAGCACCAAAAATATCACTATGTTCTTTAGAAGAAGAGATAACAATTTGTTCTGTGTCAGCTGCAATACTGTGTTTCAAATACTTTTCAGCTGGGATCTCTAAATTTTAAAGAAATACTCAAATCACTTAATGTCAAATAGAGGTTGCCATGGCTCATCATTGATTACAGCAGTAGGTTGAGAGAAACTCTTGAAGTTAGCTCTGTTTCTTAAGATCCAGTGTCAAGTGGCTCAAAACATCTGGCTACTTCTCAGGCCAAGAGTCTCTTTAAACTGCCAAGCTCCTTGTCAAGTATCTGACTGCTTTCAAAAAGCACAGCTGTACAACTGACACATTCTAGGTTTTAGGGATTCTGATTACAAGTTACAGGAATCTTCTAAGGTAAATAAAGTAAATGGAGGCAATTTTTTATAAAGTACCTGAGATCTCATAGAACATAAAGATAGGAATGCAGCAAGACCTCAGGAAGGACTGGAATGGGGAACTACAAGTCACAGGGACCCTAGAGAATATTCTCACTCAAATTCTTCTCTTTGACTCTACTCCTCATACCTGTTGTTAATCATTTTCTTTCCCTTAATACTCTTTTCTTTGCTCCATCTACATCATCTGATGAGGTCATTCTCAATTACAATGTTTGTATGTTTTGATTGTTGCCTTCCACGATTCATCACTGTATTCCTCTGTATTAGTAATCAATTACTTCATAACAAATTATACCAAAAGAATAGCTAGTGCCTTAAACCAAAACACTTTTATTATTTCACATTTTCCTTGGGGGCGGGAATCCAAGTGTAACCTAGATGAGTGCCTGTTCCTCAAAGTCTCCCTCATGATTGTAATGGAGGTCTTGAATAGGGTTGCAGTGTCATCTGAAGGCTTCACTGTGGGAGGATGTGCTCCCAACCCACTTGCATGAGCATTGGCAGGATTTAGTTCCTTGCAGGTGGCTGGACTAATTGGGCATTGACTTCTCTCAATTCTTTGCAATATTAGCTTCTCCGCAGAGCCACTCAGAGCACGGTCACTTGTTCCTTCATTTTGAGCAAGTGATACAGAGACAGAAAGCAAGAGTTTCTGTCTTTTTGAAACAATAGTCTTGGAATCGACATCTTTTTACTTTTTGTTCCTTCTATTTGTCAGGAGTGAGATTCCAGGTTCAGACTCCACTTGTGGGTATAAATTCCAGTAATGGAGGTCATGGGGAGGTTTTCCAGAGGCTTCCTGTCCTATATTCTCTGTCTTTTTTCTTTCTCTTTGTCGTTTTGTCTGTCTCTGAATTCCAAATCCATTGGCATGGGCCTCTGATTGACCCAACATAGGTCAGGTGCTTATTGTCATTCCAGTTAATTATCATGGGGGCCCAGATCACAGTATACATTGTATACATGGTGGTGATAGTACTACGGAAAGACAAAAGGGCTCTATTCTATCGTGTAAGGCATTCAAAGAATGTGAACTAGAGTAAAAGACTCCCAAATGTGACCATACCACATTTACTCAACCTCTCTTATGGGGGCAGAATTTCCCAGCAGAACATTCACTTCTCCAAATGTCTGGTTTTATCCATACCAACTTTCTGTATAATTAAAATCTTTGCTGTCCTCAGTCCTAAATACATACATGGCTATGTTAGTTAACTTTCTGTCACTAGAACAAAACTCCTGAGATAATTAACTTTTAAGGAGAAAAAGTTTATTTTTGCCATAGTCCATGGGTGGTTGGCCCATTATTTATGGGGCTGTGGTAAGATAATACATCAAGACAAGTGAATATAGCAGTAGGGGGTTTATACATCTCATGGAAACTTAGAGGCAAAGAGAAAGAAAAGAGGCAGGGATTCCAATATCTCCTTCAGGGGCACTGTCCCCAATGGCCTAACTTCCTTTGACTAGATCTCAACTTTTAAAGGTTCCACCACCTCCCAGCAGTAGCACTGCATAGAGACCAAACCTGTAACCCCTAGGACTCTGGGGGACAATTCAGATCCAAACCACAGCAATGACTAATGGTAAAGTGATTTTTTGCAAATTCATTTTATGTACCACTATTCTTTTAAAATGTTTTTAAAAGTGTGGATATCTATCTGTCTATCTATCTATCTATAACTGTTATAATAATTTTAAATGCCCAGTTCAATGGCACTAATTATATTTGCATTGCTGTTAAATCATCATCAACATCCATTTTCAGGCCTATTTTTTATCTTTCAAAACTTGAAATTCTGTACCCATTCAATAATAACCTGTCATTCCATTAGCTTTCAGCCCCTAAAACCTATAATTCTACTATGTCTCTACAAATTTGACAACTTTAGGCACCTCATGTAAGCAGAGGAGTCACGATAATTATCCTTTTGTGACTAACACATTTCATTTAACTTAATGTCTTTAGGGTCCATTCATTTGTAGCACATGTCAGAATTGTGCTATAATAGACTCAAATAATATTCCATTGCATGTATATTCCACATTTTATTGCTTCATTCATCTGTGAATGGACATAGATTTTATCCATTTTTTGGCTCTTTTGAATAATGCTGCCATAAACATGGCAATAGCTATTAATTCTTTTGATTGTATACCCATATCTGAGATTACTGGATCACATACTAATTCTATATTTAATTTTTGAGCATCTGCTACACTGTATTTCATAGTGACTATATAATTTTTACATTACTACCAGCATTGCACAAGGATTCTAGTTTCTTGGGATTCTTGCCAATACTTATCTTCTAGTTTGTACATGTTTATGTGGTGTGTGTGGGTGTGTGTGTGTGTGTGTGTGTGAGAGAGAGAGAGAGAGAGAGAGACAGAGAGAGACAGAGACAGAGAAACTAATCTAATATGTATAAATCGATATCTCATTATGCTTTTGATATGCATTTCCCTATTAGTGATACTGTATAGAATATCTTTTCATGTGCTTATTGGCCCTTTGTGTATCCTTTGAGAAATGTATTTGAATCCTTTATTCATTCAAAATTTTTGTTATTGTTGAGTTTTAGGAATTTTCCACATTTCCTCTGGTTATTTGTCCCTGAACAGATAAATGATATAAAAACATTTTCTTCTATTCTGTGAATCAACTTTCCACTGTGTTAGTAGTGTCATTTGATCCACATATGCATTTCACTTTGATGTAAATTAATTCATCTTTTTTGCTTAAATTCCCTGGTTATTTTTGTAATATCTCAGAAATCACTGCCAAATATAGAATGAGAATGCTCCCCTTAATTTTTTATCCTAAGAGTTTTATCTTTTGTAAAGAATAACCTAAGGATTACATTAAATGTGGCTGACTTTACTTTTTGTGGTTAAATAAGTATTTACTGATAATATTCTAGGCATAAAAAAGAGAAGGCACTGTCCACACATATCCTCACTAAGTTATATGAGAACCCCAAACATTAAAAAACTTAAAAAAATTTGATTCTCCAATTATCTCCCAAGGTGCCTCACAGTGTATAAAGGATCATTATGGTATTGTAGAAAATCCAAACTCTGATGCAGTCTAGTATTTTTAAAAGCTTTTGAAAAGGCTTATTAAGATAAATATTGTTTAAAAAGATAAGGATTATTTATGAGATATGATTCCTTGGTTGTTTGTGATATTTTAAGCATATTTAATGGGTTCAATTTAGCATCATGGTTAGTTATTCTTTATGACATCCAGTAGGTATCCAAAATCTTTGGATCATCCTCCACTCCACATCCCTTCCTTTTGATAACTCTAGGTTTGTATTCAGATGAAAATAGACTCATGTGTATTATAGGTGTTTATCACACACCTAAATAGAAACTATCTGATTTTTTTCTTTGCTCCAGACATTTATTATACAATATGTTGAATAGACTTAAGAACAGTGTAATTTAACACAGCATTCAGTTTGAAGTGTACTCACTACAAAACATGAACGGCCTGTAAAATAATCTGTCTGCCTGATCAATTTTACTATTTGATAATGTATAAGTTTCAACTATTTCAAGGCATCAGACATTAAATTATAAATGAATTCAATTTCCATTTTTCAACTGAAAAGTACTCAAATATTTAAAAAATATAACAAATGTAATATAAACATAAAAAACAGAATACATAGAAAGTTATGCCAAAAGTACCCTAGTCTAGCACTGATTCTACAAAACCTACTGAAGTTATATTAATTTGACATCATTCAATCATTACCTTAAAAATAAAAGATTTTTCAGCATCAAATACTAATGATATAGATGGTAGTTTTCCAATAAAAACTAACATTTTTTCATATGTATTTCAAAAAAGTTCTTTAAATGAAATGAAGGAAAACACGAAACTGATCCACAACTATTTCTGAAGATTTCAAAGTACCTCTGTCAGTATTTTATAGCTCAAGAAATCCATAATTATATAGTCAAAGTCAACAACATCACCCCCCAGGTGGATTAATTAAATATTGTATAATACTTCACTCAATAACTGCAGAGTTCACAGACTTCTCAAACTCACAAGAAATATTCACCAGAAAAGATCATGTTCTGAGCAATAATGAAGTCCTCAACACATGCAAAGGAAGACAAATTATATAAACTGAGCTCTCAAGCCATATTGAAATGAAACTAGAAACAAACAGCAGAAACATACTTAGACAGCTCCTAAGAATAAGAGATTAAATAGCAAATTTTTAAATGACAAATATGTCAAATGAAAGGCTTGATGAAATAAAGTATTTCATAATGTATGAAAATGAACATACATCTTTTTATCATTTCTAGGGCTGCTTCAGAAGTAATTTAAAACAATGAAGGCATGTATCAGAAAAAAAACAAAGACCTCAACTCAATATTTAAATATCCACTTCAGAAAATCAGAGAAACAAGAGTAATATAATTGTGCAAATTATTCTACAGATAATAGCAAATTCCACTGCTCAATGTTCACTAAGGATTATAAACCACAATGAGAAGAAATTATTAAAAGTATGTAAATTGGATTGTTACATAATTAATCATCCGTTACAATATAAACCTAAAGAATAAAAATTTTAAGTTTATATCAATGGATGAGGAGACAACACAAGGAAGAAAGAAAAATTAACATCCTTGAGAGTAAAGTGGAACATGTAAAACTGTCTTCACTTACATATGATGTTATGTTACATGTTGGGAAAATTAAAGGATCAACAAATAACTACTATAAGTAATAAGATAGTGTAGCATGGTAGACATCACTAGCTTCATATACAAATATTGTCATTTAATTACATATCAACTGTAAACAACTGGATTAGACACTGTAAACATTATTCCATATCCAACATAGAGTGAGAAAAATAATCTCACATAAGTTAAAAGCTCACATATGATAAATTCTCAACACCAGATCTAATCAACAAACACAAGACAAAATTGTAAAGAAGTGGTGTTTAACATTAGATGGACAAATATAAATAATTAGATTATTCCAAGTGTTGGTAAATCATACAATAACAAAACACATATCTATAAAATAACAGATGAAAATCAATAAATCAAAATTTTCTATATATTTTGAAATATTTCATGATCTGCACACAAATGAAATTTTTCTTATTCTTTCAAATTCATCATCACTTACAGCAAATTCAGCAATAACATTTTTTTACATCAAAAACACTCAACAACAACTAGAAACAACTCTAATCCAGCAAGAGAGGAAGGAGTGAGTGAAACTCACTGAAATCAGCCTGCCCTAAGACCTTATGGACTATAGATTGAGGCAAAGAAATCTTTTCAGCATAATAATAATAGTATGTGAATCTCAATTATTAGCTCATTGAACATTCCAAAGAGTTTAAACGCAGTAAGAGTCTCCTAGTAATGAGATAGTAAAACTAAAAGCAATGTCCAAAACTTCCATCCTGTGGCCATCCTTGGGAGTAGTTGGATGCAATGAGAAAGATGGACTGGACAAAACCATAGTGGACTTTTTCTTCTGCGTCATTGTTTTATGGATGCTTATACATATTTAAGTTAAATGTAAAACAAGTAATTTACTTTTAGGTTATTCTTTGCTTCTTCATATCTAATCATTCTCTTGACTCAGTTTCCAAGAAAATCACAATCTTATGGCTAAATCATGAAAAAAAAATCCTTGAGGTAATACCATTTTATACAAATGTCTTGATACTCACCTTACCATGGACTCATTAGAATGTAATTCCAAAAGAAATTGACCTGCTTAGCTTGTCCCAGTCTTATGCAGTAAAAAGGATATGGCACATAGTACAGCCATCAGGCAGTGGTCCTTATGGATCATGACAAAAAAGGGCATTGTATAAATTTATGTCATTGTGTGGCTTCAGGGTATCCCAGGGTCATTCCCACAAAACTCACATCTAGAAGAAGTCATAGAGCAAGGCAGTCTAGCTGCTTTAGGCATATCTCAGTGGTGAGCTCAGGATTTGAACTTTGGCTCCAGAACCACATCTGACCTTTATTTTCTCAGCAATGTGGAAAGAAAAACATCGTTTTGATAAAACAAAGTGCTTGCTGCAGAGGTTAATTAGGGCAGTTCCCAGTGAAGTCCCAGTGGTTAAGCATCCCTCTCTAAGCACCTGTAGTTCTGTTGCTGCAGGAGTCAATTGAAAGCATGTAAGGAAGTGAGTGGATCAGTTGTAAAATTGTTTGATTTTATGATATAGTTGAGGCACTGAGAAGTCCTAGTTCATTCTAAACCATTTGAGACTATTTCACTTCAGTTAATAATTGGAAAAAAGCCCAGAACAGATTTAGGGTTCCAGTACCCTAGGAATTCACCCAAAGCCACAGAAATTTGGGGTACTATAGGCCATCCAAGATGATTCCCTAAGCTTGTTTGAGGCTAGGAGGGGATAAAGTGTACTGTATGTTTTAGATAGGGTCAGCTTACTGGCTGTGAAAATGTAACACCTCAACATGAGAGAAATTTTCTCTTTCTTTCAATCCCAGATATATCTTAAATAAAAATATCTCCTGTCTTCTCGAATATTTTCATGAAAACCTAGAGGTGTCTTCATATAGATATGGAATTAGTACAAGCAAATGATTTAGAAATAAGCCATAATTATTTCTTTGTCCAGGGATAAAGATTTGGGCCTAGGCATGAAAACTGAAGTCAGCAGTGTCCATTGGAAAGAAAATGTCACCTAATATTCCAGTCAGTTTTTTCCAGTTTCCTATTATATTTATAGCTATAAATTCATTTGCATAAATACCCATTATGGAAATGTAAATACTTATGCCTTTCAGCCTAAATAGTTCATTAGTATTTCAGGTTCTGACAGTTTCCTAAACAACAAATTATTTCTGATGATTTCACTCTGTAGTGTGCAGGTTCATTGTGATGCTGTTTGTGAGGGCAGTGAACTGTCAAAGTTAGGTGGGATCATCCATTATGAGTATCTGTTTCAGCTGATTATTATTCATCTCCCCCAAATACGTAAATCTCTTTCTTTCTATTGTTTGATATCATACTCAAAATTATTCTTTAGGAAAACTGTACTTGGCTTTGTTCCATTATTATTTCCCTTAAGAGTGGAGAGCTGGTAGAAACAAGTTCAAATAGGACAAATGTGGAATCTTAGGAGATTTAAACATGGATTTGAATTCATCAAATAGCCTGAAATACAGGTCACTGAGAAGTTCTTCTAAAGCCTACTATTCAGTTCATACTGCCAGTGTCCTGGTTCCAGAGGCAGTGAGAACAGGCAGATTCTATGCATTTGCATATAACACAGGATTGAGAGGCGGTTTTAGTTTTTGGTTTTTATTGACTGCTGAGCAACCATTTCCAACTCTCCAGTCCCAGGACTAATAGCTTTGAGTGGACTTGAGCAGATCTCTGAATGTAAGTCTCTTGCCTGGTACATAAAATAATCCTGTCTGTCTCAGTTATTACAAGGTTTAGATAAAATAGCTCTATATAAGCCTTCACACAAAATCCAGACTACACCAAGCACCTAATAAATGATAATTTGTTCATTATTATCATTATTTGAATCTATATCGATAAGTTTGGATATCTGGATGGACGTACTATCAACAGATATTAAGTAGATGTGAAAATCAAATTAATTAAAAGAAAAAACAAATCACACACAAAATTTTAAAAATGGTCTTAATCTCACCACTAAATATCATTTATGGAAGAGGTGGATTAATGTCTTGATAAAACAAGTGACTGTCTAGAAGATCCCACCTGATTCCCCATTATCATTTATGTTATCTTGACACAGACCCTGAGAACTCTGTTGTAGCTCTTAGTAGGCTGTAGATAGGAAGGCACCATTTGAAACCAAGAAGTCTATTTTGGGAAGAACGAAAGGAGAAAGACTGATCCACTGAAAAACCCAAGGATTTTCTGGATCTTGAAAGTTCTGGGTTTCTTAGAAGAGGAATGTTGGCAGTGATGCTACATAAAAGGTGGAGCATGTAGATCATAGGTTTTGATTTCTGCCTTATGATTTCAGCCTTGCTATTAAAAAGAATAGCTTCTTCCCAGCCAGAAACCACCCTAGATACCATAAGTATGAGCTCACAGACACAAGCCAGAAGCCTGCCTGACAAGAATGGTGTGAGTGTGCATGTCCACTCCAGGATCCTGCCCAGACACCAGCAGCATGGGCACACAGGCCCCAGCTAAAGGCCCACCTGGACCTACCCAGGCATGTAGGCCCCAACCAGAGGCCTGTCCTGGTACTATCACTAAGCGGACACTGGCCACAGCCAGAACACCACCCAGGCAAAAGCACAGTGTAGGGATCCAGAAGGCCATCATTCTGAACACAGGAATTGGCCCAGTGGTGAGCAGCAGAGAAAAGGTCTCTCTGAGGCTTTCTGAGAATTGAAGCTCACTGGGTGAGCAAAATGTTGCCTCCACAAAGGCACAACAGGCTGCATCTTTTGAAATGAGAAGACACATAAACGAGTCTCAAAACCAGACTTCCATATCACCAACCCCAACAGGCAATGAGACAAAACAATCTGATACTCAACCATCTGGACTCCCTGAACTAGGAACAAAAGAAGTAGACTGGCAGAATGGATCAAGAAGCAAGATCCAACAATATGCTGCACACAAGAAAGAGACCTAATTCAAAAAGAAATGCATAGACTGAAAATTAAAGAGTGGAACAAAAAGCTGGAGTAGCTAACATCTTTGCAGGTCAAATGGATTTCAGACCAACATTAATTAAGAGAGACAAAGAAACCCACTACACCCTTGTAAAGGATCCTTGTAAGGATCTCTTCCAAGAGAAAGAGATGACAATCATAAATATATATGCACCAAATACTAGTGCACCTAACTATACAAAACACATATTAACACTTCCTCCTCCCTTTTAGTTAGAGGAGGAGGGGAAAGGAAAGAAGGGAAAGGAAAAAATATGAGAAAAGGAAAGAAAATGGAAACAAAGTCTTTGTAAATAGGGAGGGGTAGAAGGGTTGAAGGAAGGGCAGGGGAATGCAGAAAATTCCCAGTGATGAATGTGATGATATTGTGCACCTAAAATGTACCAATAAACTTAATGAAAAAAAAGTTTAAAACTCAAATATTAACAGACCTGAAAAATCAAATAAGCACTAATACAATAGTATTGGGGGACCTCAATATCCTACTGTCACAAATAGATAGGTTAACTAGACAAAAAATAAACAAAGAAATACTAGAACTCAATCAAACTCTTGAACAAATGAACTTTACAGACTTTACAGAGTGTTCCATTGCACAAAGTCAGAATACACATTCTTTTCAGCTGCACACAGGTCATTCTCCAAAGTAGATCACATACTTGTTCATAGAACATGTTTGAGTAAATGCAAAGGAATTGAAGTTATCCCCCATATATTATCAGACCATAGTGCGATGAAATTGGAGATCCATAGTAAAAGAAACTAGAAGAATTTCATAAACACATGGAAATTGAACAATACACTCCCGAACAACAAATGGGTCACAGAGGAAATTAAAGAAGAAATTAGACAGTTTCTACAATTAAATGACAATGCCAATGCAACATATTGGAATTTATTGGACACAATGAAAGCAGTCTTACAGGGGAAATTCACAGCATTAAATACTCATATTAGGAAAACAGTGAGCTCAAATAAAAAAATGAATGCTGAACCTCAAACTTCTAGAAAAAGAAGATCATGACAAACCCAAAGCTCATACATAGGAGAAAATTATAAAGATCAGAGCAGAAATCAATGCAATGGACACTAAGAGAATGATACAAAAAATTAATGAATCAAAGAGTTGGTTTTTTTAAAGAATAAATAAAATCAATAAAGCTTTAGCCAACTTTATCAAAAAAAGGAAAGAAAAGACTCAAATCCATGCAATTAAGAATGAAAAAGGGGAAGTCACAACAGAACCAGCAGAAATCCAGAGGATCATCAATACCTACTTTGAGAACATATACACCAATAAGATAGAAAACACAGAAGAAATGGACAGATTACTAGATACATATGAATTACCAATGCTGAACAAAGAAGACCTAAAAATTCTAAACAACTCAATATAAATCAATAAAATTGAAAACATAATTAAAAACTTATCAACTAAGAAAAGCTCAGATCCTGATGGCTTTAGTGTTGAATTCTACAAGACATTTAGAGAAGAACTCTTGCCAGTACAGTTTAAACACTTCAATGAAATTGAAAGGGAAGTAATATTTCCAAATTCATTCCTGGAAGCAAGCATCACCTTGATCCCAAAAGTAGAGAAATACCCAACCAAAAAAAGAGAACTATAGGGCAATCTCACTAATGAACATAGACGCAAAAATCCTCAATAAGATACTGGGAAACAGAATGCAGAAGACTATCAAAACCATTATACACCCTGACCAAGTGGGATTCATCCCAAGGATGCAGGGATGGTTCAACATACACAAATCAATAAATGTAATACACTATATTAATAGAGCCAAGGAAAAAAACCATATGATCATCTCAATACATGGAGAAAAAGCATTCAACAAAATCCAACATTCATTCATGATAAAAACCCTACAGAAAATTGGAATAGATGGTCTCTACCACAATCTGATAAAAGCCATCTATGAAAAACCAATAGCCAACATCATACTAAATGGTCAAAAACTGATATCCTTTACACTAAAATCAGGAACAAGACAAGGATGTCCACTATCATCATTCCTGTTCAATGTAGTTTTGGAAATATTAGCCACAGCAATTAGACAAGAGAAATAAATAGGAATAAAGATAGGAAAGGAAGAAGTCAAACTGTCATTATTTGCATATGACATGATACTCTATATAGAAGACCCCAAGTACTCCACCAAAAATCTCCTAGACTTAATGACCAAACTCAGTACAGTAGCTGGATAGAAGGTCAACACAAAAGTCAATAGTTTTCCTGTACACAAACAACAGACTCACTGAGAGAAGCACTGGACAAATAACTCCCTTCACAATATCATCAAAAAAAAAAAAAGGAAAACAAAGGAAAAAGAAATACATAGGAAGCAACCTAACAAAAGAAATTAAAGACCTCTTCTCTGGAAAGTACAGCCCTCTAAAAAAACAGACGGAAGAAGATATGAGAAAATGAAAAGATATCCCTTTCTCTTGGATAGGAAGAACCAATATAGTGAAGATGGCCATACTTCCAAAACTGCTATATAGATTCAATGCAATCCCAATTGAAATGCCAACAGCATACTTTACAGAACTTGAGAAAACAATCCAAAACTTCATTTGGAACAAGAAGAAACCTAGACCAGCAAAAGCAATTCTAGGCAACAAAGACAAGGTAGGGGGTATCACAATCCCCAATTTTAAACAATACTAGAAAGCTACTGTGATAAAAACAGCATGGTACTGGCAAAGAAATAGACTGGAGGCCCAGTGGGACAGATTAGAAGATGCAGAAACAACTCCAGAACCCTCAGTCTCCTCATCTTTGACAAAGGAGCCAAACACCCTCACTGGAGGAAAGGTAGCCTCTTTAATAAATGATGCTGGAAAAATTGGGTTTCAACTTGCCAAAGATTAAAACTAGACTTGTATCTCTCACCATGCACTAAACTAAAATTGGAATGGATCAAAGATCTTAAAAATTAAAACAGAAATGTTAACCCATCTGGAAGCGAGGTTAGGTTGAACTCTTGAAGACATTGGCTTAATAAATTATTTCATGACCAAAACTTCAGTCATACATGAACTAGCACAAAGAATCAACAACTGTAATCTCATCTTACTAAAAAGCTTATGCACAGCAAGAGAAATCCCCAACAGCACAAAGAGATATCCCACAATATGGGGATTTTTTTTACCAGCTGTTCCTCAGACAAAGGTCTATTATCTAGAATATATAAAGAACTTTAAAAAATCAGACCTTCCAAATTTAAAGACCCAATCCAAAAATTGGCATCTGAAATGAAAAGACATTTCTCAGACAAAGAAGTAGAAATAGTAAACAAACATGAAAATATGTTCAACATCACCGGTCATTCGAGAGATGCAGATGAAAACAACACTGAAATTCTACCTCACCCCAGAAAGAATGGCTGCTATCAAGAAATCAACCAATAGCAAATGTTGACTGGGTTGTGGGGAGGAAGGTACCCTTCTCCGTTGTTGGTGGGCATACAGACTGGTGCAACCACTGTGGAAATCAATATGGAGATACCTCAAAAAATTCAGATTAGAGGTCCCATTTGATCCAGCTATTCCCTTCCTGGGTATCTTCCCAAAGAATTAATAGAATCATACCACAGTGATACATGGGCAACCATGATTTTTGTAGCACAGTTTGTAATAGCTAAAACAATTGCTAAAGGGTAAAACTTGGAAACACCCCCATTGCCCATCAGCTGGAGACTGGAAAAAGAAAATGTGTTTTTTTTATAAAATAGAGTACTACTCAGCCATTAAGAAGGAGAAACTAGAGACATTTATAACCAAATGGATGCACTTTGAGGCCATACTCTTAAGTGAAATAAATAGGACACACATGTAAATATTGAATAGTTTCTCTGGTGTGAGAAACTGAACGTGTAAATAAGGATCAAAATGTATAATAAATAATATGAAATAGGAAGAAAAGCTCCAAAAGGTAAGTGGATTGAGAGGGGTAGTGGAAAGGAAAGAAGGGAAAGGAAAAATATGAGAAAAGAAATGGAAACAAAGTCTTTGTAAATACAGAGGGGTGGATGGGTTGATGGGAGGGCAAGGGAATGGGGAACAAAATAAGAACCAAGACATATAATGTAAAGGTACAGATTTCCAATGATGAATGTCATCATATTGTGTACCTAAAATGTACCAATAAAATTAATGAAAAAAAAGACTACCTTCTTTTAGGGGATGATGTACAATTGATAGCAGGACTGTGGTGCTTGCCCTGACCTGTTTTGTTTGTGATGCTTTCTCAAAGCCTGCCTTGCATATTAGTCAATAGTCTGATATCTGGCAATGAACTTTGTCATCCTTGTTCTCCAATTGATAGTTATTTTCATCAATGCTCATCAATGAACAAGACCAGCCTAGGCCATCCCCTAGTCAAGCCAGTCCACATCAGAACAGCCCAGACAATCCTCAGACTCATGAAGAATAGCAAATTGACACTACATTAAGCTGCTAAATTTTGGTTTGCTCCACAATGAAAGATCATAGATATAGACTTTCTTACCACCAAGGGGTGGGGTGAACTATTTGCCCCCTCATCTCTCTCTCTTTCATTAGAGATAAGTCTATCCCCCTTGTTTGTGTAAGGAAAGAGAAGACAAATGCCAAAGTTAGGACTTAAATTTTCAACAGCTGGCTTTTGTCAGGGCTGCTACTTGAAACCACAATAAAAAAATGGGGAGAGACATAGAGAGAATTGAAAATCCCTCTTAGACAGGGTCTTAAAGAAAGATAAATGAATCATATCAGTGCCTAAATTTAATCTAGCAGAATTGTCCATTGGGCAGGGTGGACATTGGGCCACAAGTAAAGCCTAAAAGTTATGGATTTAGGGATGTTGAGAACAAAGAAAGCCAGTTTAGCTTTGTGAATGGAGAAGTATTGTTAAGCAAAAACCAAGAAATCAAAAAAATCAGGGGGCAAAAGATTTATGAAGAGCATAGCATCATTGGAGAAAGGAATACTGAGATGATCAAAAGCCTCTAGGGTGCAGGTTCCTTGAGGAAAAAATTGGTATCTTACCCAGTGTCTCTAATTTCTTCACCTCAAGTTGAACTGAGATTAACAAAATATCAAATGGAACAAAGAGAACAAGGGAAAAGGATGATCTCAGAAGGTAAGGGGAAAGAAGAGTCCCAGTACTCAAAATAACAACTAACATTTATTAAATATCTCTCATGGCTTGATACTGTGCTAAGCTCTTATTAAGAATTATCCTGGGCCAGGGATTTAGCTCAGTGGTTCTGCTGCCTGCCTCACAAACGCAAGGTCCCAAGTTCGATCCCTGGTACCAAAAAAAAAAAAAGAAGAATTGTCTTAGTTCATACCCATAATGACCATATGAAGTAGACATTATTCTTACTCTTCTTTATAAATGAGGAGACTGAGACATGGGGAGTTCAAGGGAATTCCCACCATAAGTGTGGTATAAGTGTGGCATAAGTGTTTCTCACCACAAGTGTGGTAGTGTATTTGGGTAGTTTACTTGATAATTTCGATTCTGGAGTTCATTGTTCAACCTACCATGTTGGAAATGGCCAATAACATAAAAATCAGCAGGTAATTCTAGGAGAAAGAGAATATGAAAGAGATAATAGTCTGATTAGAAAACATTAATTTTTATTGGCTATAAAATAGGAGAAGCATGAGTGGTGGAACTTCACATCCTGGGGAATTAGTAATCAGGAAACGTAGGTAGCAAGTTGAAACTATGAGTTTAGAAAGTCAGATTATGGAAAAAAAAGGATAGAATTTAAATGTAAATTGGACAGAGTTGGTGACCTTCAAACAAAGTAGTGGGCTTTGTTTTGGTTTTTGCTTTTTAATTTTTAATTTTTTGGTTGAGGCAATTTGATTATATCTGTTAAAAATGGAGCTTAATGGTGAAGGCAGCAGAAGAGAGAGAAAGTAAACTGGTGTCATAGTGGAAGGACAGGAAAGTCTGGAAATGCTGTTGCAAGTAGTGTGGTTGGGAACTGATGAATATAATAAAACAGAATTATCTGGTGAAGGTTAGCATCAAATCATGACCTCAAAGCACAAATATCTCAGAAGTCAAGCCTGGTTTGTTGTGTACTTGTACCTTAAATGCAGGTTGCTGCATATTTAGGAAAAAGAAGAGATGGCATAAAAGTGATCAGTCATGTCTATTCTACTCTAGCACACTGATCGCCTTCCTAGTCTTCAAACAGTAAGCACACTCCTGCCTCATGGATTTACATATTTGATTCCCTGTATTCTAACTGCATTGGACTCTCCTCAGAGTTCACCCTAGCTTGTCTCATTTAATTTAAATGTTTGTTCAAATGTCATCTCCTCCTAAGAGGTTTTACTAGCCACCATACTTAAAAGCCACACCCCCTTTTCAAGGTCTTATTTTTTCCCAAATACTTATCACCTTCTATCACATATTTACTTATGTATTTTGTAATCATTTGTCTAGTCACCCAGGAAAGTACTTTCCATGTTCCTAGCGGTATTTAGAAAAGACAGTAATTGGAAGGACTGCTCATGACTGGGCTTACCTGGCCCCTCATCTGAGTCCAGAATTATTTCCTGAGAGCTGAACATTGTCAAGAATTCCCCAACTTTGTCTTGCAGGTGGAGTCACCCATGGATTCACTCCATATCCATGTTGGGTGCCAATTATAAGGAAAGGGAAAGGGGATGTTACCAAAGACCCCTGCAGTGGTCCTGGCCTCCTGCAAGCCAGTAAGACATCATGAGATAGGAAAGTGGGAAATAGAAAAAACAGAGAGACTTGAGAGAAACTGAGTCTTGGGGTGATCTAAGCTGCTCTGGGTAGCAAAGATAAAGACCCCAAGGATATCCAGTTTTTAATTTTTATAAGCATGGGAAGGGGGGAAACTGGGCAGGCTTGGGACACCCACTGATAACAAATATCAAGCAGCCAGGACAGTAGAATGAGGGCACAAGAATACCTTTGCAGAAAAGAACAAATGGTTAATTTAGAGGGGAAGAATTTAGTTGGAGTCAGTTGACTTTGACTGGGAGTGAACTCAGCCAAGCTCTGGTACTTCCAATGTAACACAGCTGAATTATTATGGAGGGGCAAGAAGCTTGTGCTACTGTAATCTGATAATGGGCAGAGGTGTCTGGTACAATGAGACAGTGAAGAAAGGGAGTTAGAAGTGGGTGGCTGCCTTGTCTGTGCAGTGTATGAAAGCTCTCTCAAGGGTACAGTAATAGACAAAATTAACATGGAGAGTTTAAAAATATTTACAGATAGAAATATTATTCTGAAAATTCAGACTAGAAATGTGGTTTTTAAATAATAATTTAGAAATATTTTCTTTATTTTCCCATCAAGTTGTATAAAAACCTGGCCATTATGAAATAAAAGCACATGGTTACAAGTAAATAGCTAGATGAGATGAAATGATTGATATTTAAACTGCCATCCAACCCAGACAAGTTAAATTTGAGGCATCAGATGTTGGAAGATGTTCCTGGATGCCAGGTAAGAGTTGAAGAATAGGATTGGATTTTCAGCCACAGAGTCTGAATTAATGGAGATATAAGAAAAGCTAATAAATCTGTCCCAAAAAGTTGACCTGGAGCAGCTGGGCAAAAGGGCTGGCAAAAGACAATGGAGAAGCAAGAGCTAAGCCAATGAATGAGCGTGCCTCTCCAGGAACTTCAGTGTGAGGCTGTGGGGCTAAATGGCCATACCATCAGTCTGTATGAATCTATCTGCAAGGCTCTGGACTGGCTAAGATGTAAAGTGAGACAAAAAGGCAAGAACAAAAGGAATTTTTAAAAGTATAATCATAGAACTAGAACTCAATCCACATACAGCAAAAAGTCAAGTCTTAGCTTGGCCATTTACTCTGGCTTTAGTTTCCTTGCTGCAAAATGGAGCTCAGACTCCAGTAGAAGACCTCATGACTGACACAATTAGGGATAATAGTTTGTAAAATTACTCCAATCATCAGTTCAAGTGGGGAGTCTTAAGGAATAACATGTATTATACCTGAAGAGGTGCAATGATGGTAGGGTGTGAAGTTGGTGCCTTTGACAGTTCCCACTGCCTGTGACAGAACTTTATTGGTGTAGCAGTCAAGCTCTGGAACTTTGGGTGAGTCCTCACATCCTTCTCTGTTCATAGTATTCTCCAAGTTTGGTTTACTGTATTCAGTCTGTGTTCTCCCAAATCCTGCCAAGCCCATCATAGTTTCTATGCTTTCAGAAAATTTTATTCAGCCAGAAATCCCCAAAGACCCCAAAAGACATGTGACAAGAAGCTGTTTTTCCAGAAATCCTCAGTGAAGGTTGTGATGTGTGTGGGTTTATCTCTCGGGCCTTGATGATGTCTCCTGGGACCAGGCATAAGGCAGGTTGACATCAGGCCCTTACTCTGAACAACTCAGAATACCAACCACCGGCAAATGACCACTTTGGTTTTAATGGATGGTAAAAAAGGATCATCAAGGACCATTGTCATTCCTCATTGAAAAGATGAGAGCCCAGAACTTGCTCTTCAGGAGGCTTTGTCACATGTACTCCACAGAAACTGTCAGTTGTGTTTTTGGGAAGTGGTAAAATAGCTGTGCAGTACAGACCCACTGAAGAGACACAGATGCCAGAAGTGAAGAACTTCAGGATTTAAAATTCAAGTCATCTGCTTTTCTTGGAAGCTTCACAGCCAAGGGAAAGATCAATATCTCTGTGAAATTAGACTGGAGAAAGAAGAGCTCAAGCTGCTAGAGTGGGTTAGTACTCGTGAGTATCCTGAGTCCCAGCCCTGTTATTTCCATGGGAAGCTCTGTCACACCACACCTGAAGGGCTGGTGGAGTTCTGATGCCCATATACTGTCTTGGTATGGGAAGGCAGCCTTGTGGGTGGTTGCTGCTGTCACCTCTGCTGGGGAAGGGAGTTGGGCCTTGTCACTGTGGGAAAAGGCTTACTGGGGCCATACTAAGCCCATCTGGGCCAGACCCTAATAAAGCTTTCTTATACAAAGGTGTCATAAAGAGTGGGGCAGAGCAGAATGTCTAAGGTTGTCACAGTGCTTGCCAGAAGTGGTCATCAAAAGAGTCCTGCACGTATAGCATGGGGACCCTTCTGGCCTAGGTTTCTGAGACTCAGCCTTATTCCATCATGTGCATGCTGCACTTCTGGCTCCAGAGCCCCTTGTGTGGCCACAGTTGTGGCTCCTGGTACTGGTGGCCCCACTTCTGGAATGGGCCTGATACCCAGTCCAGCTGAGCTTTGAGCCCCTGGGTCCAAATGAATCATCTTCTTACCACAAGTCTAATCTACCAGCAGAACCACTCCATGCCCTTACTCCCCCAGAAGAGCTGAGAACTTTGATTATCTGGGGTCCTTTGTCTCCAACATGATGTTACTTCAACCTCAGAAGCTGACTGGAGAGTAGTTGCCAGAATTAGACAAGATTATTGTTGGCAATCAGGATCTGCATAACAAGCTTCCCAGGAAAGAGATAGTCCCAGAAGTGGTTTCAATTCTAGGTGAGGATCAGAATCAAGCTCTAACTCTGTCTCCTTAACTCAAACAGAAAATAGAGACTTCCACTCCACATCAGTCTATAAACTACCAGTCACTTGAAATGCTTCTTCTGACTTATTAGAATGACTCTAATAAGTCAGAGTTAAAAGCATCACAGTTTGTTTGGCCCCAGAAACTGAAGAAGGATGTAGCTCAGCATTGGCAACTTCTTAAAGTGGTTGTTGGCAAAACCTAGGCTTCAAAAACAAACCTCATAGAATGATAATGTAGATCCTAGCATGAATATAGCTGACTATAATAGCTTATGTGTGGAATATCAGGAGAACCTAGATGAGCCTCCAGAGCCCCTGAGCACATTGAATCATCTCCCTTCAAGCTGGAGACTTAAACTCAAATCCAACAACTCCCCAAATCTAATTCTCTACCCCTCAACACAAAGCACCATATCAACACTTGCAGGTCCCCAAGGAAGTTAAACCTTCTTTAACACAGAAGAAGGCCCCAGTTCAGCATAAACTTTCTACTAAGGAGGGTGTAGTTTAGCTGTCAGGGCTTCCTGAGGTAAGTGTTCCATCCCTAAGTAGGAGTGAAACTCACCACTCACATGTGCCAGATGTCACATTGTTGGCCCACGAATATGGGGCTTGTGATAACTACAGAGACAGGTAAGGAGGTTCAACCCGCTGTCAGCCAGCAGCAGTCCCCAGAGCAGTGACTATAGAATCATGAGGAGGTGGACCTTCTCCAACTTAGCAGGAAGCCCCAGCTCAACCTCAATGCTGTCCTGTGAAGACAGAAACTTTTCCCAGGCTATTGAGGAGATTGATCCTTCAAAGAGCCAGCCTGAAGCCACATATCAGTCTGCAAATCCCTCTGATGAAGTCAAACCTCAAGTTCAGGAAGAGGCTCCATCTCCAGAGTACCCTCTGCGAAGTACTGTATAGGTAAAAGTCCACCAAGAAATGAGATGACATTTTGATCTCCAGGCCAGGATCAAGGTCGCCACTATAACTTGCTTAATGTTACAGTTAAGCCCACAGATGTGGAAGTTAACCTAACTCCAGTGTCCATCAAAAAGACTGAATCTTCTTTGTCCAACCAAAAGAACCCAGCCCACCCTCTAGGCCCTCCTCTAGAAGCTGAACCTTCTACCAGTCAGCTGAAGGAGGTTCTGAATTTCCCGAGAAGGCTGAACCTTTCTAGAGCTAGCTGGAAGCCTCAACTCAGACTGCAGTGTATGCTGGGGACTTGGAACCATCTTCATCCAGCAGGAGACCCCATTCCCACATCCATACCTTCCTGTCAAGTTTGAACCTCATCCCTGTGATCAAGAGCAGCCATGTCCATTTTTTGAGGCCACTTAAAAAGGTGAACCTTTGGGGTAGCATGAAGCCACAGCTCAACCTATAAATTCCCATGATGAAGTCAAACCTTCACTCCAGGAAGAGGTTCACTCCAGAGTCCCCTCTGTTGGGTATGGCTAAAACACTACCACATTATGAGGTGATATTTTGACCTCCAGGTCACCAGTATAACTTTCCCACAGTTATAGTTAAGCCTGGAGATTTGGAACTTCCTGTAACTCCTTAGCCTACCAAGAAGGTTGAATCTCCAGAGCAAGAGTGTGCTGAAGAGGTGGAATCTTCTCCACATTGACAACAGACTCCAGCTCAACCCCCACACTCTTCTGTGGAGAATAAATCTCCACTACAGAGAAGCTGCAGGATCAACCTTCTGAATCCCTTGGGGTTTTTTAATTTTCTGGAAGCTGGTGGTCAGAGCATACTGAGAAAGTGAACCTTTTTCCAATCCAGTAGGAATAATCAGTTCAGTTTTTAGAGAATGATGAAATGAGAGTTTCACCTTCAGGATACCATCAAACTCATCTTTCAAATATGCCCTACATGACACTTAAATTCCGAGTTCTGTAGCTTACCAAAATGCCAGAACCCACTGGTGTTGGTTCTTGTAGATGCTGCAGCTCAACCATCATTTCAAATGAATGTAACCCAGCTTGAGGATCCAACTCTGCTCCAGAGCCTACCAAAGAAGTTGAACCTTTACAAGTTCAACAAGAGACCAGTGCAATCTTCATTATCTCTTCATGATGAAAAACCCTCTCCAATCCATCTGGCTACCCACTGTGAGAATATTCAGGCTTCTGAGGAGGTTTGAACCTTCTTCAACACAGTGAGATGCTTTAGCTGAGCATCTGCAAACCACTGAAGAGGCTGAACTTTCCTTGATGAAGCAGGAGGCTGCAGATCAGCCTCTGGAGCTGCCTAAGGAGGTTATAGCTTATTAGAGCTATAACATCATGAGCATCATGAAGTAACAAGTTTTCTTCTAGGTTATGATCCAGTTCAATTTCCAACATTGCATAATGTCTCTGGTAAACTTCTAGAGAAGACAAACAGGGTTGAAATAGAAACTTCAACACATCAGAATGTCTCAGCTCAATTTATTGTCCCCCAAGCAGTTTTAAGGTTGGAAAGATTAGCAAGAAGTTACAGCTCACAAGCCAAACCTTCTTGTAATCAATGAACATTCTTCACTTGATCAAGGCATCCCAATTCAGCTTGAAGAGTTTTTTGAGAAACATTCTCTAAGTCAGCAGAGGAGTTCAATTCTGTCCTCAAAGCCCACTGTGGGTGTTGTACATTCACCAGTCCAGCACAGCTTCCAGCCCAGCCTCCAAAACCCTCAGAGGAGAGTAGTAGAAATTTTCCATTGACAGCATGACATTTTCATTTCTGGATCTGGGAACAAAATTCAGAAATTAGTATTCAATGTTGTCTAAAACCACAGTTAAACATATACACCTGGAACTTATCATGACTCCAAAGCCCTCCCTATAGGTAGAAACTTCTCCCTTCCAGAAGAAATAGCCTGCTTATTCTACAGTTCCTACTGAACAAATTAAATTTTATACAGTCCAGACTGATCATCCTTCCCATCCTCCAGAGTTCTCTCAAGAGTTTAAATCTTTTCCAGCCCAGAAAGAAGTCATAGCTCAGAACCCAGATCCCTCAAAAGAAGTACACCCTTCAAGTCAGCAGAAGGCTCCAGACCTGCCACTAGAGCCCCACGGCAAGTCCAAAAATCCTTGGAGAAGAGCTTAGTGGTAGAGTGCTTGCTTAGTATGTGCAAAATCCTGAGTTCTAACCCTAGGACTTCCACCCCCCAAAGCCCAAAACAAAACCACATGAAATGGCAAGATTCAGGAACCAGATTGACTGAGTTTGAACCCAGTGTTTCACTTATTAGCTTTGTAACCTTGGGTAAGCGCCATGACTCAGAGTCTTCACATGTAAAATGGAGACTATGAGAGTTACTATTTCTTAAAATTGTGAGACTGAGAAGAGTGAGTACCCGTGGTACCTACATTAGCACCTAGTTTATATATGATTATTAGCTGTTGCTGTTATTATTATTTAGTCCCTGACTTACTTGCAGAACTCATCTTTGTCTTGTACTTTCTATATATAGCATCCAGTTTATGCCCAACCCAGGAAGGCTAAGTATATTGGGAGTCTCAGAGGATAACATTTAGTACTAAATTTTTTAAAAAATGAAACAATATACAGATCTGAAATCTTTTCTTATCAACACAAAAATACCTGTATTATGCAATAGTTTTACACAAGGATAAGGTCTTTTATTGGAATGTGGGCCCATAGGCTTAAGCCCTTCATCATTTTTTGCAAAAACAGAATCCAAGGTGATTGCTAATGATTTTTTTCTCCATTAACTTTATTGGTACCTTCTAGGTGTAAAATACAGTTACATTCATCATTGGGATCTTGTACCATGACATGAGTCTCTTGGTTCTTATTTTTTTCCCTTCCCTTGCCCTCCCTTCACCCCCTCCACCCTTCCCTATTTGCAAAGAACTTTTTTCCATTTTTTTCCTCTTGTAATATTATTTCCTTTCCCTTTTTTCCTTCCCCTACCACTCCCAATTCCCCTGCTCTTTTAGACCTTTTCTTCCTGTTACACAATATCAGTTATACATTTTTAAAATTACAATATTAAGATCTAGGAGATGTTACCACAGATTTTACAGAATATAAAAGGATATAGAAAGCATATTACAAAAATCTTTTTTGAAATAAATTTGACAACTTCTAAGAAGTAACTTAGAAGACAAATTAATGAAACTAACTCTGGAGGAAATATAAAATTTGAATAGCACCTATTAAAGAAAGTATGTTCCTAGCTTGAAAACCTACCTATATGACAACAGAAGACTCATAAACATTTTAACTGATAAATTATATCAAGCAGTTAAAGCAGAAAAAAGAAGGAACACATCGCCCCTCATTTTAGGAACTCAACATTGTGCTAATCCTAAAATTGGATACAGATAATAGAAGAAAAAAGTATGAACATAGATAGAAATTTGTTTGACAAAACAAACTATTAGAAGTCGGATCTGGCAGTATGTAGAAAGTGGTTTTGTTATAGAGATGGCAGTATTGGTTCAGCATTGGAAGATCCACCCCCAAAAGTCATCATTTTAACAGAGGAAGGGAAAAAGCCATATGATCCTATCACTAGTTGAAGAAAAAGTATTGAACCAAATTCTACAGCTGTTCATGGTAAAAAAGCCTAGAAGTAGAACAGAAATTTCTCAACAGATTAAAGACATGTACTCCATACTTGCAGGGAGTATGCCTTGTATGAATGGGGAAGATGCAATGCTTTCTCCTTAAGATGGGGAACAAGGGCAGATATGCTTACTTTTCATCTGTCCATTAAACTTTGAAACCTAGGCCCCACCAAAATAGTCTGGCAATAAAATGACACAATTAGGAGAGGATTGGCATGGCAGAAGCAAAATCTTTATATGTAGATGAAATGATCATCTACAGAGAAAATACTAAGAAATCTCTAGGAGCCCTAGAACTTGTACTTGAATTTAGCAGGATTAGAAAATACAAGGTATATATAAAAATTCAAGTCTGTGTATACTTGCTATAAATGAAGAATTGGATATTGAAGTTTAAAAGTTATGTAGGAGTACAAAGGACCCAGAAAAGACAAAAACAAAAACTAAAACAGTGTTGGAAGATGTTTAGCACCCAATTTTAAGACTTCTTCTAAAGCTACAGTAATCAAGGCAGTGTTGGTGTAAGGAAAGACATATAGATCATTTGAATAAAACAGAGAATCTAGAAATAGAACCACACATATATGGTCCACTGAGTTTTGAAAGATTATTTAACATTAGCATTTTATAGAATATAAACTCAATTCAAGAGCCGAGGAAGAGATAGTGTCTTCAGCAAATGGCACTAGAACACATGGTATCCGTATATAAAAAATTAACCTCAACCCTTTTTTTCCATACATGAAAATAACTTGAAGGGATCTATGAACCTAAATAAGAAAGCCTAAAAGTATAAAACTTTAAGAAGAAATTATAAGGGAAAATATTTATGAATTCAGGGTAGGCAAGAGCTACTTAGGATACAAAAAACATGATGTATAAAAGAAAAAAATTGATAAATGAGATTCCATCAAAATTTAGAACTTTAAATGACATCATTAAAATGAAAAGTAGTCCTTAAACAGACCATATTTACAATACATATAACCTATGAGCAGAATATATAAAGAATTCTTAGAGCTCATTAATAGACAACCCAATTAAAATGTAGACATAAGAAGATGATAAATAGCCAGTATAGCACAAGGAATGGTGTGCAACTCTAGAATCAGAAAAATACTAATTAGTATAATAATAAGATTGAATTATGCACTCATTAGGGAGATGAAGTTCAAAGTTTTAAAAGCCTTGTCATGACTTTTTCTTTTTGTTTGATTCTCCCCCTTTGCGTTTAATTTGGCACACCCAATGGATTCATTCTGCTGGGTTTCCTGGGGTTGTGATCCTCATTGTCTTTTCCTAGGGTATTGTCTAAAATTTTTTGGAGTAACGGTTTGGTATTCATGAAGTTCCTGAGGTGCTCTTTATCCTGAAAGTATCTTATTTCTCCATCAATTTTGAAAGATAGTTTTGCAGGGTACATCAATCTGGGTTGGAGGCTGTTTTCCTTTAGGGCTTGAAGTACATCACCCCAAGCTCTTCTTGCCTTGAGGGTTTGCACTGAGAAGTCTGCTGTGATTCTGATGGGCTTTCCTTTGTATATGATTTGTTTCTTTTCTCTCACTGCTTGTAGAATTTTATTCTTCTGTTGGATTTCTGGAATCCTAACTATTATATGCCTATGTGTAGAATTTTTTTGATTAAGGCAAGCTGGAGTCCTATATGCCTCACTTATCTGTATGTCAAGTTCTTTTCCCCTCCTTGGGAAGTTTTCTGCCATCACCTCTGTGAAGTTTTTTATAATGTCATCTGCACTCTCTCCTCTTTCTTCATTGACTCCATTCAGTCTTATGTTATTCTTCTTTGCATCGTCTAGCAGCTGCTGGATTGATTTCTTGTGTTCCCTTACAATTTTAAAGCAATTTTTCTTTTCCTGGTCACTAATTGCAACCTTATCTTCTATATCTGAAATTCTATCCTCACATTGGTTCATTCTGCTGTGCAGACGTTTGATGGAGTTTTTAATCTCTTGGAAATCTGTTTGTATCTGATTTATGGATTCCATTTGTTTCCTATGTTGGGATTCCATCATGTTCCTCAGATCCTCTATTTTTTAATCTGTGTTCTGTCTAGATTTATTAATCGTGTCTTACACCATGAGCACAATCTTTGCTGTTATCTGAGTAATTATTTCTGATTTGATTTTTCCCAGATCCTCTTTTGTTGCCAGTTCAGAGAGTCCAGGTGGTTGAGTATCAGATTGTTCCATCTCGTTTCCCTTTGGAGTTGCTGTAGGTGATCCAGAAGTCTGTTTTTGAGGCTTGTTTATGTGTCTTCTCATTTCCACGGGGCGGGGGGTGCTTCTGGTGCCCACGCGGCTCACCTTCTCTGTCCTAGGAGCTTGAGATGGCAGCGGGGTAGCTTCCTTCCGGGTGCTGGGACCGGCTCAGCTTCACTGCCCTAGGAGCCTGGGATGGAGGCATGGAGCTTCCTTCTGGGTGCTGATGCTAATGATTTTTTATCTTTGTTTCTGTTGTTGTCGTTTTTTTGGTACCAGGATCGAACTCCAGTCCTTGCACTTGCACAGCAGGTGGTGAAACCACTGAGCTAAATCCCAGGCCGTTTTACCTTTGTTTTTAAATGAACTAACGTAAGTATAAGTACAGGGTCCTGTTAGATCTTTATTCCCTTTCCCATCATTACCACTCCTACTCTCTTAAAGTAGTCTAACTGTAAGAAAACATAACTGATTATTTTAGAAACTTGCCTTCAAAATGAGCCTTTGTAGGTCATTCAACTTAGTTTTCAGTTTTTCTGTATTTCATTGATATATTAATTACTTTCCCATTAAATTACTTAATTAAGTTGCAACTTGTTTATGAACAAATGCATGGTAAGTCAAGAACTCAAATGAGGAGAGCAGAAGCCAGTGAACACACAGAAGTCTTCCAGCTGGCTATGGACATCTGACTGTAGAGAGAACAGAGAACACTACCATTTAGTAAGTCTAATCACATGCATCTGTGTTGAGAATATTTGTAGTGAACCTCATAAAATGTTCACAGGAATTACGAGAGAAGGAAAAACCGAAGGCTTGTCAGATGACTTGTGCCTGGCAGAAGTCAGTTTCCTTCCTTTCCTGCAGAAGCTTTCCAACCCAACAGCGTGCCTTACAGTACAATGAGCCCTATACAAGAAGGTCATCTGGATAATTAGGAACTCTCAACTCTGTGGTTTAAAATTTCAATTCCTTTGTGCCTCCTACCTTATTGCTTCAAGAGCAATCCTTTCCATATCAATCTCTTTCACAGATCTGAACAGTAGGTATTTCTTCCTTGTGCTCCAGGGTCATCTTAGTCAAACTTGAAACTCATGACCTTCACATTGCACAACTTTCTCTATAGGCTAAACTGGAGGAGTACTAACATAAGACATCCAGTGCAAATTGATAGGTTGTTCTTTAGAAGCTGACAATGTTTGGAACTCCTTTTGATATTGTTTCCGATCTATGAGGACATTCATAGCTGATATTAATGTTCTATGATATTTTACAGTAGAATTTCCAAAATATCAAATAGGATACAGCAGTGATGGTGAATCTTTCAGAGACCAAGTTCTGAACCTGTTAAATAACCACAGTTCTCCTTGGATAAGAATCAGAGGAAAATATCTGTGTTCTGAAGATCTTCTTATATGAACTTAAAGTTATACAGAAATCTCCAGTCTAATTTTTAAGAAATTATAGCCAGCATGAAATATTTAAAATAATTTTGAATGATCTGAAATTATAGGACAGTTAATACCTTTGTTCTAAACCTATTACCCTAAAATAGAAATTATTTTATTTTAAAGGATTGTTTTTAAATTTGTCTTTGGAATTGTGAAATTTGGTTTTTCAGTTTGTAGTTTTCAAGTAATAACCACTCTTTCATTTTTTAAAGATACTTTTCTTGTAATAAAACAAGATGTATCCAGGGGGCAGCTGATACCTTGTTATCATCTTCTAATAATAAAAAAGCCTTAATCATATCAATAGCTTTTAAAAAATTATGTATTAAACTTAAAAAGCTTCTTTGGTATCTTTCTTATTAAATTTGTTATAACAACCTTAAATATAAAGTAACCAGGTATCTTATAATCATTGTTTAAAGTCTATTGCTCTCATGTCCTGTTTACCATTAATTATGAATTTATAATTTTTGAATAAGGCATTATAACTTATAGTTGTGTTAAAATAAACTCTGATGTATTTGACAGCCTCTCACTTTACCTTTCCAGTTAGTGTCATCTTTTGTTGTGTGAGAGTCATGTACAGTAAACACAGTTCTCACTTTAAGATATGACCAAATGTATAAACAAGATTTGTGATACTCTCATTTCCCAGCTTTTCCTACATGTACCCAAACTATCTCCTCCATTTTACTGACAGTGATCAGAGTACTCACTGATAAAGTGAAATGTCCTTAGACATTGGTAATTACTTAGGTGGTGGTTGGAGAAGCAAGCTGTGCCATGACTGCTTAATGCCTTGTTAAAATGCACCCAAACCACTAGACTATCAGTTGGTAGAGCCAGTTAAAGTCAGCTGGAAACATGGGAAATTGTAAGTTAGACACACATGAAAATATCTGAGAAATAGAGGTCGAGAAGTCCTGTAGCAGAGTGCATTGGCAGCCATATAAAAACTCTTGCTGCAGTGATTTTACTCGTAATTTTAAGGTATAATTTTATGCTATAATTGCTTCTTACTATTTAGCAATTTCTTTTGATGCCCAAGTAAACTCTTGACAATGAAAAGCTACAGGAAAAATGAAAGTGCTATTTAGTTAAAATTAAATGCTGATTTTTTATTTCCCAAGAATATTGATAATAAATGTGTGACTTGTACAGAATACTTATCCATTGTGGTTATCATAACAATATCACTAACCGCATGAAAACTATAAGATTCAAATTTACTAAAGGTTATGGTTTATATCTGGATTGCCCCCTTAAACCCTCATGTGCTCATACGTGGGGCTTTTGGGAGCTGACTGGATCCCAAAAGCTGATGAGATACTCATCAGTGGATTAGTCCACTGATGAGTTTATAACTAAATGTGATTGGGAGGTGAAGCCTGTTTGGCAGAAGTAAGTCACTGGGGCAGTGGCCTGGAGCATCTATCTCCCATCCTCCTCTCTTGATCCTTCTCTCTGGTTCCCTCTGCTATACCATGAGGAATTTCTCTCTGCTATGCCCCTTCACCATGCTGCCCTGCCTTGAAGCCAGCTGACTATGGATGGAAACCTCTACAAACTGTGAATCAAAAGAAACCTTTGTTCCTCTACATGGTGGGTGTCAGGTATTGTGTCTCAGTGATGAGAAAATAACTAAGACACTTCAGATAGAACAAAATGTAATTTTTTTTGAGTCAGGGTCTTGCTTCATAGTGCAGGCTGGCCTTTAACTATGTAGCCCAGGCTAGCCTCAAAATTGCAGTGAGCCTCCTGCCTCAGCCTTCTGAGTGTTAAGACTACAGGCATATGCCACCAGGCCTGGCATCAATATGTAATTTAAAAATAAATGTATTAAAAATGCTCAAGGATGCAATTTAATATGAGCAGCATCAGAAAGTGTATATAATTTTCACCATATGATTTCTTTATATTAAATGATTGTTCATCTAAACTTATTTTACTCATTTTAGAGTCTGTCTTCCTGTGTTATCATGAAAAATTAAAGATAACTGTCAGAAAGTTGGCCTTACAATTAGAAGAACTTAGCAGACAACTGAAGCATACTGGTGTCATTAGAGGATTCAAACCGAAAACCAGTCAAATCATCTCACAGAACTCAATATTATCAACCAATTTATGCAATCAAAATAAAGCTTTGAAAATATAACATTTGCCATTACTGTAAATACTTTGGGAAGCTTAAAAAAATTGTATGCTGAAGTAAAATGTATTAGAATAAATTTTGGTGGAGTATAATGTGATAGTAAAATAATTCTGACTAAATTAAGAGAGCTATAGAGCTGAATTATATTTTGGTTGTAATTCACACATACCTCACAGATGCAAGCCCAAACATCTATTGGTACTCTACTGATGGACATAGAAATTGACTCAAGAATAATCTTAGTTGTGAGCCTGCATCAGTCAGTGCTTACTAGAGAAACAAATTTAATGCAAGATATACAAATACATAATAATTTACAAGATTGGCTTGCAATGGCCACCCACAAAGTCAGGTGTGGAAGAGTGCAAAAGGTCTGCCTGTGTGCTGGAGATCCAAAGGATCCAGTTGAAGGCCTGGAGCTCACTAGTGTGTTCCATGGGGTGTGTGTGTGTGTGTGTGTGTGTCTATATCAGGAGGCTGAAAAGTCTGCATTGGAAGCCAAGAGATGACAACCAAGGTAAAAGTGAAGACTGGAGCTCTTCTGAAGAAACAGAAGTGACCTTTCATTCTTTGTTTTCTTTTATACCTTTCTGTCTACAACCCTCCTTAGGGTGGGTCTTCCACATCCAGAACTATTCTGATCCAACTTAGTTGGGTGTTTCTTACTCAAGTTGACATAATCAGTTAAGTATCACAGAGGACCTATAAAAATAAAAAAGAAAGTTCCACACTTTCAGTATGCAAATAACACAGGATAAACAACCCCATTCCAAAACAGAGAAATGAGGTGGGGACCAAAGCAAGACTGAAACCTAACAGAACAAACATTAAATCCTATATTTCTATATTGAATACCTGGGTCAGTTTGTGGTGAATTATGAAATCCAAAGGACTGCCAGTCGAAGCCCTTGTAGCTTCTTTCAGGATGGCTTTGCTCATGGCCTGCTGCTTCCCTCAGCAGTTGTTGCATGTTCTTGGAATCTATGCTGCAATTTCACCTTTACCTTCACTGCTTTATGCATTCCCCTTTCAAGGTCACACTGCCTGGCCTCATAGGCCTTCTTCTGAACTTCAAGTGGAAGCCTCCCTGATTCCAGAACTCTTGCATTCTGGATGCCTGAAAAATAAGCACCACATGGATCATGTCAGCATCTATCCCTTGCTTGAGAAGTAGCTGTGTCTCTTTGGATCATGGCTGAAGAGGCCTCTGAGTATCTGGATGGTTGAATGCTGTAAATCAAATCCCAGCTTCTTAGGTAGTTCTTCTTAAGCAGGAGACCCAGGGTCTCTCTTCTTAATCAAAACCTTTTACTATTGTACTTTTGAACCTGCAAAGAGTGAGGTTCTGTTAACTCCTGAGAGGCACTTAAGTCATCTCTCCTATTGTCTGCATGCAATATACTTGGATTCCTCCTACTTGTAAACTTTTCAGTAAATATTTTCTTCTTTGCTCCAACTTTGCAGGTGCTTCATTTCTGGCTAAACTGAAAACTTTTTAAATGGGTTTTTGCTCCTGATTATCACTATAAATGTGACTGAAAGCTGTCAGCAGTGCCCATGTCACAGCCTGAATGTTGGGCTCCCTTGAAATTTCTTTCACCAGGTTAATTAGTCCATCACTCAGAATCTAATCCTTCCCCAAAGTCTAAGAACATGGGCAAATGTAGACAAATTTTCTGCCAGAGCATAATATACATGATCTCAAGACCAATTGGCAATGAAGTTCTTGTTCTCAACTGAAACCTCCTGAGTCTGAATTTTAACATTTACATTTCTTTCAACATTCTGGTCCTCTGGGTTCTAATCAATATTTCCCATCAAGATTGGCTTACAGCATTCTAGGACTTCTGGAGTTGGTATCTTCAGACCTTTTAAAATTTCTCACATGAATCATATCCAAAGGCTTCTGTATCACAAGGTCAAATAGTCATGACAACAACCCCACTTCTTTGATAACAAAATTTGTCTTAGTCATTTTTCTCATCACTAGGAAAAAAATACCTGATACAATTTAAAGGAGGAGAGATTTATTTTGCTTCACAGTTTTAGAAGTTTCAGTCCCTGGTTGACAGGCTCAAACACAGAAATGTCATGGTACAGGAGTCTGCAGTGAAGAAAAGCTGTTCAAATCATTGCAGCCAGGAAGCAGAGAGAGAGGAGGGGAGCCACAGAGGAGATATGTCCTTCCAGGTCACTGCTCTGTGACCAGCCTCTTGGAACCAGGGCCTACCTCATAACAGCTGCTATACTCCCATGATCAAATTACTTTCCAAAAGTCCCACCTGTGAATATATGAAGCCTTTGGGGGAACTTTCTAGATTTAAACCATAACAGTGTGTTTTCCTGAATATTTTTCCCGAATATTTTCCCTATATATCTCTTCCACATGACTATTCATTTATAATAAAAAGGCAAAAGTAAGTAAAGTATTTCCTTGATTTCTGCAAATCTTTCTAGCATATAATCAAATTCTATGAGGAGGTTGTGGGAAACTCTGATTTATAGTGTGCCAGTCACAAGCATAAGAAAACACCCCGAGAGTTTCAAATGGCATCTAAAGTGGGGTCGGCCTTGTATGCGTGAGTCCTCAAACTGTTGGGTTTGCATGAATCCTAGTTAGTGTTTGAATTGAATTGAATTATAAGACACTCAGCTAGTGTTACAGAATTTATTATTGTGGGGAATGAAAGCCCTACACATCTGGTCATAGACTGTTGTACTGTGTTGAGTCTAGAAGACAAAAGCAGTTTCTTTTTCCTTGCATTATAGATAGTATACTTAAAGTCAGTTTTTAAGAAAAACACATAGATCTAATTTAGTATTACGATTATTCACTTTTAAGTTGTATAATGTATCATCTCTTTTTATCCCTTATCTTTTTTTATCTTTTATCTATTTCAGGCTTGAGTAGATCCTTCTTTTACTATGTGTAGTAGTAGATTGAATTATGTGCCTCGAAAATCTTTTCTAAGTACTAGTTCCTAGTACCTGAAAATGTGATCTTATTTGAAAATGGAGTCATTGCAGATATGATCAAGTTCAGTTCATACTGGATCAGTGTGAATCCTAAATGCAATGGTTGACATCTTTACACATGGGAGAGGAAGATTTGGATACAGCAACAGGTAACACAAAGGAAGAATATTGTGTGAAGAATGAGGCAGAGATTAGAATAATGCATTTACAAACCAAACACTGCTAAAGGTTTCTAAGAGTTATCAGAAAATAGGACAAGACAAAGAATTTTCCTTGGGGCTTTCAGTAGGAGCATGCCAAGATTTTTTTATTTGTATATGTTTACAGTGAATATTCTTTACATTCCTTGTATGGAGCTGGCACATCTATATGGACTTAACATATCTTAAACCCTTTTTTTCCATCCCCTTTGGGTCTTCTCATTCCTCCTCCCTCTTGATTTTAAATTCTTATTTCCAGTAATTTGTATGAATATAATTTTGATGTTTTAAGCAACCCAATATGATTTGTTATGGATGGAGTTTTTAATAGTCCAGAGAATTTACAAGCCAGACACAGTTCTTGAATTTCAGCAAGTTTTCAGATAACAAATTCACTCTCAGATTTTGTTCATTTCACATTTCTCTATGGAGGGGAATTTTATTACCTGCTTAAATCTCATCAAAACACAGGATTGATTTGTATAAGACAAAGTTTTACCCCTCTCCTCACTGAATTTCTTTCACATTAATGTTTTTGTTTGTTAAATATTTTTTGTGGCTTTTGTTGATTTTTCTGGTACAGTTTTCAAAGGGAGTAGATAATTGTGAGCCCCTGGGCTAGAGTGTGAGCAGTGGTGGGGTGGGGATTGACTTGGGTATTTGATGGAGACATCTATCCTTAGCATCCAGCAAGGTGCCTTTCACAGAGTGGTTAAAAAAACAGTTGTTGAATTGAATTGAAAGTCAGTAGGATGTCGCTGTTCTCTTCAGAATGTACAGTACATGGCCATCCTTTTCTAGTTGTGTAGGGGTAATTTTCCTCCTTCAAATATCATTTTGCAATGAGAATTTGTGTTCTTTAAAATGTGTACCATTTACCCCTTAACATTGCTCCAACAGGATTAGATACAAGTTTGTTTTTGCTGCATTGTGGAATTAGCCATATAATCATCAATAATAATAGCAATAATAAAAATTTCAAAATAGCTTGAATAATTCTATAATTTATTAATATTTGTACACATATTATTTGCTCTTAAATAACCATGTGGGTTATTTATCTATTATTTAACTCACATTTATGCATGGAAACCAAGACTTAAAAAGATTTAAATATTGAACATAAGTCACCAAGCTCAAATTCAAGGTCCTGTACAATGCAATATTTCAACAAAGCATTGAGAACTACTACAGAGATGCCAAAAGAATCGTTTGCATCTTTTACCTCATTTCTGGTATATATCATGTACTGTTGTTAATGAAGTGAAGACTATTTTTCAAGCTTAAAGTCTGTCCTCCTAGTTTTGTGTTGCAGAAAGGAATGTGAGGACAGTGGACTGAGAGAACTCAAAGGGGTGATAAGTGGAGAATTTTTTGCAGAAATTGAAAAGTAATCTGCCCAAATTTCTCTGGCAGGGCAGCCAAAATTAGACAGTCATTTTGTCAGTGATGGATGAATGAAACTTAACTGAGGTCTCATTGTTAGTGACATTCTTGATAATTTAGATGAGCTGCTTTTGTAACTTGAAGGAAATGAGTTGGGAAACCAGAGTTGGAAGAAATGCCCAGTTAGCCCTTATGTCGGAAAATATTTTCCAGAAAAAAATGCTCACATCACTACCTCAAAAAAGCCATTCATTGAACACTAACCGAATTTGAAGTATTTTACTACATCTTAGAAAATTATGCAATCAAAAGCTTATTTCTATGTGAACTGTTTATATTGAAATATTTTTATACTTTATTTTTAAAAGTTCTGTTTTAATAATTTATTTATGCTAAGAATTGCACTTAAACACTTGTGACTTTTTTTTGCCCTTAGTGATGACCGATTAGGTGAGAAAAACAACAAAAGTGATACTGATATACCATTAACTGATGCAATAAATATGCACATGATTAAAAAATGAGGGGAAGATCAAATAATATTTTACTTGTTGTAGTTTTAATCAACCTGGTATTCCTGGATCTCAGGATTTATGCACTGGATTATTTTCTATTTTTGTCTATTTTGTACAACTTTACACACCTCTAAATTTTCATTATATGCCTTATAGAATAATTTCAGTAAAACAGAGCTTACTAAAAATTACAATGGCATTTCCTGAAGACATATGTATTTGGAACTGTGAAAGTTCAACTGACCTTTTCCTCTTAGGCACATTGCCAAATCATATTTGTATAGTGTTGAAATACTGGCCAGAATTATTATTTTGAAAATTTCCAGAATTCTAGTGCAAAGAAAAAACAAACTCATACCTGGGATTCCTTTATATTGCACTGGTGACTACATTGAAGAAAATTCATGCCATGAAAATCTAAACTCAGGTCTTATGATAGATTCTAAAAAGATCAGTATTAAATTATTATACTATAACATCAGACATATTAATTTACTACTTATAAGTTTGAAAGTAAAATGTAATAGAAAGAGTTTTATGTAAAAAGATATTCACATCACTGATAAACTCAATACAAGTATAAACTAAATGTTTATTTTTAATCAATAATTTGTCAGAGTAAAAGCATTATTCTGATTAAAAATATTTGATTTTTTCATTTAGCTGTTTTAATTAGTCACAAGTCTAATTTATTGATTATGTTCATTTTATTTGCATACATTCCACTTTAAACTTAGAAAATAGAACCATATTTTGTAGTCAGCCCTATTTGAATTACTTGCAAATCACTGAAGAAAATACAAATTAAAGTATTCTCACATCTTCATGGTTCAATATATAAGCATCATGAATTGGCAATAAAAAGGCCACTTGGGTATGAATTAGTAAATACAGAAGATTCTTGTTCATGAAATCAATGTCTGCCTAAAATTGGTAAAAACTTTCATCACCTTAAAAATAATAGAAATATTTAAGGAATAATATTCATAGGTAAATATTCAAAGGGAATTTTAAAAGAAATTTCTTTGTAAATAGCACTTTATTTTCAATAATTTGGTATTTTATAGACTTAATTTGCACAATAAATATACATTATGTAAATAATTTAGTAAAGACCATAATGTTTTCACTGTAACTTATGTGAAAATATGTTCCAAATATTTTCTTTACTTTTCTCAATTATACTCTCCTAACCATTCCCAGAACTTGAGTCCTGGCCCTATGTTAGCTTTGGAGACACCTGGATTCTGTGTGCTGCTATGTCACATTCACCACTTTGGCAAGAGGACAGAGGAGAGGTGAACCACAATCTCTGCAAACACCCAGGGCCACAGAGAGGTCTGGAAAGGCCTCACTGCAGTACCTTTTGTGTCCTTATTAAAGTTGAATGAAAGAGAAAATTAGTCAGAGTGAATAACAGAGTCTACAAAGTGCTCTTCTCCCCTTGGTGTTAGAAGTGACATTTAATTTCAAGGAAGAGCAATATAATAACATAGTGGTTAAAACCTTGAGCTTTGAAATGAGATAGCTCAAAGTGCAGATCTGACACTTACAACTCTTTGACTTTGCTGAGCCTGAAGATGGTCTTTCACCTAATCCCTACTCCCTTTCTCCTCTGTAGACTAGATAGTCAAACAGACACAGTTTGCTCGACTAAGATTGTAGACCCTGGATGCCACAGCCCCAGGAGATAGCTATGTTGTGTATCCTTCCCTGTTCCCTTCCTGTGTTTGTCTCATCACACAACAATCATGCTACGTTCTACCTAGGCCACGTAGGCCACTTAGCACTATTTGCTCTGCCTTCTCTTCCTGTTTGACTTCCACTATAAATAAAGAGTGCATGGTGCTCCAGGCAGCCATTAGCTCCCAACAAGCTATGGTTGCACCTGGTCCAAAATTTAAAGAATACTCATAGTTTCTTTGTTTCTTCTTCATCTCCCACTGCTCTCCCCAGGTTTGGACCTTACACCGTGTGGGTTGCTGCATAACCTTTCTTTAGCCTTCATTTCTTATTTGTAATAGAGCCCATAGATAACATCTATATCCCAGGATTGTTTGAGAATTAATGACATAATACACAGAACCACTGAAAATATCCGGCACTACAATGTAAGAACTGAGTAAATAGTGTTGAATTGTTGCTTTGTTATTATCACTTGTTTTTATTACTTTTTCTCTTGGTGAGACAAAATACCTGACACCCAAAGTAAAAGGAAGAAGGGTTTATTGTAGCTCATAGTTTGTAGAGTTTCAAATCATAGTTGGCTTGCTCCCAGGGAGGGTAGCATGGCAGAGGATAAACAGTTCATGGTGGGCAAAAAGGCAGCAAGCAGTGAAGTAATGAAGCAGCAAGCAACAAGCTACCACAGCATCCCTCTTTCTGTCCCTTTTCTTTTGTCCAGGCTACTTGCCCTTAGGGCAAACAGCACTCACAACTAGGGTGTCCTTTCCTATTATCCACACCCGAACTAAATTAGTGGGCTAATTTAGTAATCTCATAGACTTAATCCCAACATCACACACTTAATCCCAGCACTGTAAACTCTAGATCCAGCCATCTCTGAAAAGCCCCACCAATAAATGCATGAGCTGTGTGGGGACATCTGGACATAAGCCATAACATTAAACATGGAAAAATATAAGAGAAGCTTTAGGAAAATATAGGAGAAACAGAATTCTTAACCTTTTATGATCAGAAACATATTATCATTGGCACAAAGTGTATTTGATTAGTATAGATCATACTAGTCAAAATAAGGTAATACAATGTGTACCTTTTTCCATAGTAAAAGCCCTCGATATTCCAGTGCATCTTTTCATATAATTCATATTGTGCAGTAAGACACAATTTTAATTCAAGTATTGGCTATTGGCTTCTGAACAGTCAATGTCTTGAGCACTTTGTTGTCTTAGATTTCTATATGGTAAGTATTCTCTAAGGACATACTGTTATCACTTAGGTCTCCCTTTAATCTTTGTTTCCAATGTATATGACTTATTAACAAAGGCAGCTCTTCATTTTATCTTAATTTTTTGTCCCATTTTAAAGAAATAATCTAGTTGAGGAAAACTAGAAGAAGTCTTAAAAATATGGTAGATATTCAGCATTTCTAATCATTCAAATTTCATTTCATATTATGATTTGAGTGTCCCTGCAGGAGGTCATTTTGGTTAATGATTTTATGCTCTTTGATTCATCATTTCTGGTCTGATAAGGTCATGAAATGCCTATGAAAAGATGCATAATTTTTGAAGAATAGAGAGATTTAGGTTGAAGTATCTCTTTTAAAATATGATTTTAAAAATGTAGCTCAGGCAAAAGTAGATCTGTTCTTTCTATTCAGCAATCTCAATTTCATTAAGAGAATAAGAAAGACTATTGGAAAGCACTCTACATGATATTGCATTTTTTGTATTACATGTACAGTCCTAACACATTATTACTAGGCAATTTATACTCCTTAGGAAAACTATCTGGCCTTGTCTAGTGTTCATTGATGAAACTGATTTAATGGAAAAGACCTGCATCCTTTCCTTTCCAGAATTCCTTTCCAGAATTATTCTTATAGAAATCATGTTCAGGACCACGGTTATCATGTTCATCATCATAGGATACAGAATGAGAATTAGAAGTATTAGCCTCTGAGATTAAATTGTTCAGCTCAATGAAAGGGTCTTACATATTTGGAAATCTGGCTGAAAACAAAATGCATGGTTTGAAGTATATCTGAAGAGATTCTCTAGGCCCATCATATCTATTACATACATCATTCAAACCTCACCGAAGGAGATCACTGATACATTTTTTCATAGCAACATCCTGATCGTGGTAGCAGTAACTTCAATTGATGACCTAATGATGAAAATAAATGACCTTAAAAATATATAAGTGATCACCAATATGTTCATATCTGGTATGTCTGATGAAAGCTTTAAATTTGTGCCATGGACTTTGAATAATCTAATAATGACAACACTACCAGACATATGTTATATGTATGTGTTTTCTATATCATATATATGTGAATTTTCCTTGCTTTTAAAACTATGAAAAACACATGATTACTTTTTACTTACTGCTCTATCTCTTGGATCAGTGGATCCACACTATCAATAAAAAATTTAAAGTAAACATCCTTTTGCTTCACATTTATAATTTATATTATAAATCATTTGAATTATATTTATTATATATAATGAAACATATAAAAGGATAGAAACGTAAAAAAGATTTTATTTAGTAACACTTCATAAAAACTCACTTTTTGCTCCTTGTGATTTGAAAATAGTTGAAAATATGAGTTTTATATTATGAGAAAATATTTTAAAGTTCTAGATCTTAGCTCATTTTGTTTTGATATTTGGCTTTACTGACTATTATATGGGATATAGTTCATGGTCTGCATTTAGTCTCTTTTTCTTCAAATCTTACATAGGTGTTTAGTAGCCTTAATTAAATATATTTAATTAACATACAAAAACTTAGCCTCAAGGCATCTGGGAAACATAATTTGAATTTACTAAGTTTCATAGTAAAATGAAATACGAGTGAGAGATGACTAGGAAGTAGGTTTGAGGACCCTGTGAGCCCACTATGAGAAGACAAAGGTCCAAATTACTTTTCATGTTTCCTGTTGGTTTCACTGAGGCCTACATTAAATGATATTGAGATATAGAAATTCTTCAGTAATACAGAAGAAGCATCTAAAGACTTAGGAGATATAATGTGTTAGTTGATTTTTCCTGTGAGACACTATCACCGTCACCTTTTCCATGTACCCAGAAGAGGCCTAAAATACACTCCTTTAAACAAGGGCTGAAAAACATATGGGCTGTGTAGCCACAAATGTTTTTAAAAAGTGATTTGGAACAAATATCATCTCTAATAGGCTGAAAATGAAGGCTGTGAAAAATCCTGGCTTTGAGACCATTTCCACAGTTTAGGATATAATGGAATCTCCAGTTGGGAGAATCTCACTGGCAGTAATCTCACTGGCAAGTCACCAGAAAAGGTGACTTGTTGCTGAAATAAATAGTGGTCTACAGTGATGATCATAAGTTTGACCGATAGTGATCTTTGTTGGTGGTTAATTGATCATGGGATCCCTAGGACTCTAATAAATGGGTAGGTATGAATGACTCAAGGATGTCTATTTTATTTCAAATGGAGGAACATATTTTTCAACATAGAAGACAAAAGTATGCAGGAGAATGATAGGAGACTGAAGTAAATGAATCAGGTAGTGCTTCAAATTATTTCCTTGGTTTCAGGGGATAGCCTGTATTCTAAAGGAAAGCACTTCTACTCTGCACCTGCCATGAACAAGTTACTCTTCTTAAAAAATGCTTTTTACAATTTTTGTAGCAAATATAGGATTCTGGAAGCAAGTTACTTTCACCTGAATGGCATAACAGTATACTTTTGCTATTTGACTTCAACATAATGACAACTCTCCTATGGGCTGTCAAAATTCAACCATGACTGTCTCATCATTCCACATCACTGTGGTCTTCTATATTAATGACATCATGTTATAGCATCTGTTCAGTAGGAATTAGTAGATGCCCTTAATACCTGGTTTGTTAGATTATATTTTCCCAAAATGGCCTTGGTAGCATCTCCAATCTAGATGTTTTTCTTGAAACGTGATTTTGACGTCCTTCCACTTAGCAGTGCTGATCTATATTTCCTTATCTAAAATTGCTTAAGCTTTTCTTGCTGCTTAAGCCAAAAGACCACATCAGAAGGCCCTTTGTGTGTTTATGTGTTCTGATGAGCTGAAATAACAAAAAAAGTGAAATTGATTCCTTTCTATACCATGGGATACTTGTTTAAGCCTTTGCAGTACATATAAACAGAAAACCTCTATTGCTGGAAGGAAATGGAAAGAACACACAGAATTTTGAGTCTTTATTAAGAGGAAGGTACCTGACTACTTCCAACTGCCTTTACCATTGTAGGTTCAAAATGAGTGAAGTTATGTGACAGATCTTGAATCATACCTGCTCAGCCAAGCCCTTCCCATTGGACTGACAAAATCCACAGGAGATATTAAAATGATTATTGTTCTTTTAAGTCACTAAGTTTTGGAGTGATCTGTTATAAAACAATAGATAATTCAAATATCTGCTGAGACATAAGCTATTGAGCATGAAATATAAACACAAGGACAATTTATGTGCCTACCATCTCAGAGAAGTTTCTGGTACTTTTACAGTTAAGGACATGTGAAGATATTACATCCAAAGTGAAAATATGTTTCTGTATTTTGAACAATGCCTAGCTTTTAGGAAAGGGACTTTGGCACTTTTGAAGGAAATAATTTATCCCACCTGGGAATAGCTAACCCAAGTTGCATTTTATTTTATTACTTTGCTTAAATTCTTTTATTGGTACATTTTAGGTATACAACATATTTACATTTATAATTGGGTACTTGTACCTATACATGATGTATCTTTGTTCTTATTTTTTTCCAATTACCTGTGTGCCCTTCACCCCCTCCACCCTTCCCTATTTACATAGACTTGGTTTCCTTTTTTTTTTTCTCATAATTTTTCCTTTCCCTTCTTCCTTTTCCCCTTCTCTTCCCACTTCCTCATGCCCTTTGGACCTTTTCTTCCTATTTCAAATTATCAATTATTCATTTTAATCATTTTAATCCTTATTTACACTTTCAGTTTCTGACACTGGAGAAACTTCAGTATTTACACATGTGTCCTATTTATTACACTTGAGAGTATGGCCTCAATATACATCCAGTAGGCTATAAATATCTCTAGTTTCTCATTCTTTATGGATGAGTGGTACTCCATTTTATTAAAAAAAAACCCACATCCTCTTTATCCAGTTTCCAGTTGTTGGGCACTTGCGTTGTCTCCAAGCTTTAGCTATTAGGAACTATGCAGCTATAACCATGGGTGCACATATATCACTGGGGTATGATTCTTTTGGAAAGATACCCAGCAGGGGAAGAGCTGGGTCAAATGGGACCTCTAGTCCTAATATCTCCATACTGATTTCCACAGTGGTTGCACCAGTCTGCACTCCCACCAACAATGGAGAAGGGTTCCTTTCTCCCCACACCCCTTCCAGCATTTGTTATTGGTTGATTTCTTGATAGCAGCCATTCTTTCTGGAGTGAGATGGAATTTCAGTGTTGTTTTCATCTGCATCTCTTGAATGACCAGTGATGTTGAACATTTTTTCATATATTTATTTGCTGCTTTTACTTCTTTGTCTGAGAAATGATGGTTTATATCAGATGCCCATTTTTGAATTGGGTCTTTGAATTTGGGGGCCTCATTTTTTTCAGTGTTTTATATATTTTAGATAGTAGCCCTTGTCTGAGGTACAACTGCTAAAAATGTTTTCTCACATTGTAGGTTATCTCTTAACACTGCTGGTGGTTTCTCTTGCAGTGTAGAAGGTTTTTAATAAGATGAAGTCCCAGTTGTTGATTCTTTGTGCTAGTTCCCATGCTACTGGGATTTTGTTTATAAAATCATTTCCTATGGCATTTTCTTTAAGAGTTTTACCTAAGTTATCTTCCAGCAAGTTTAGTGTTTCTGTTTTAATATTTAGATCTTTAATCGACTTCGATCTTAGTTTAGTGTGTGATGATAGATATGGGTCTAGTTTTAATCTTTGACAGGTTGAAATCCAGGTTTTCCAACACCATTTATTAAATAGGCTGTCTTTCCTCCAATGAGGGTAATTGGCTCCTTTGTCAAAGATGAGGCTGAGTATATCTAGAGTTGTTTCTGCATCTTCTAATTTATTCGACTGATTCTTGGGTCTGTTTCTTTCTCAATACCATGGTGTTTTTATCACAGTAGCTTTGTAGTATAGTTTCAAGTTGGGGATTGTGATACCCTCTGCCATGTCTCTGTTGCCCAGAATTGCTTTTGCTAGTCTAGGTCTCTTCTGGTTCCAAATGAATTTTTGGATTTTTTTTTCAGTTCTGTGAGGTATATTTTTGGAATTTCAATCAGCATTGCATTAAATCTATATAGTAGTTTTGGAAGTATGGCCATTTTCACTATATTGGTTCTTCCTACCCAGGATCAAGGGATGCCTTTCCATTTTCTTATATCCTCTTCAATCTCTTTTTTCAGAGTGCTATAGTTTTCAGTGTAGAGAACTTTTGCTTCCTTTGTTAGATTGATTCCTAGATATTTCTCTTTTTTTTTTTTTGGATGCTATTGTAAAAGGAATTCTTTCCTTAATTTCTCTCTCAGTGAGTCTGTTATTTGTGTATAAGAAGGCTACTGTTTCTTGAGTGTTTACCTTGCACCCAGCTACTCTACTGAATCTGCTAATTAAGTGTAGAAGTCTTTTTGCAAAGTTTTTGGATCTTCTATGTAAAGTATCATATCATCAGCAAATAATGAGAGTTTAACTTCTTCCTTTCCTATCTTTATTCCTTTTATTACTTTCTCTTTTCTAATTGCTATGGCTAATGTTTCCAGAACTATACTGAATAAGAGTGCTGACAGTGGGCATCCTAGTCTTGTTCCTGATTTTAGTGTGAAAGTTTTCAGTTTTTGACCATTTAATATGATGGTGACTGTTGGTTTTTCATAGATAGCCTTTATCAGGTTGAGATAAAGACCTTCTATTTCAATTTTCTGTAGGGTTTTTAATCATGAATGGATGTTGGATTTTGCCGAATGCTTTTTCTGCATCTATTAAGATGATCATATGGTTATTGTCCTTTTCATTTATTGATTTACATATGTTGAACCATCCTTGCATCCCTGGGATAAATCTGACTTGGTCAGGGTGTATGGTTTTCTTGATGACCATCTGTATTCTGTTTGCCAGTATCTTGTTGACGATTTTGCCATCTATGTTCATTAGGGAGATTGGCTTGTAGTTCTTTTTTTGGGTTGGGTCTTACCCTGGTTTTGGAATCAAACTAACACTTGCTTCCAGGAATGAATTTGTAAGCCTTGTTCCCTTTCAATTTCCTTGATGAGTTTAAAGAGTAATGGAGACAGTTCTTCAAATGCCTTGTAGAATTCAGCAGTGAAGCCATCAGGACCTGGGCTTTTCTTTGTTGTTAAGTGTTTTTTTTATTACATTTTCAATTTAACTCATTGTAATTGGGATGTTCAGAATTTCTATACCTTCTTCATTTAACTTTGGCAATCCGTATGTATCTAGGAATCTGTCCATTTCTTCTGTGTTTTCCATTTTATTAGAGTACAGGTTCTCAAAGTAAGTATTGATGATCCTCTGGATTTCTGCTGGGTCTGTTGTGACTTCACCTTTTGTGTTCTTAATCACATGGATGTGAGCTTTTTCTGATAAGGTTGGCTAAAGGTCTATGGATTTTATTTATTGTTTCAAAAAACCAACTCTTTGATTCATTGATTTTTTTGTATCGTTCTCTTAGTCTCCATTGCATTGATTTCTGTTCTGATCTTTATAATTTTCTCTCTTGTATGAACTTTGCATTTGTTATGCTCTTCATTTTCTAGGAGTTTGACATTTTTGCATTAGGCTCTTTACTTGAGTTCTCTCTGTTTTCCTAATATGGGCATTCACTGCTATGAATTTCCCATGTAGAACTGCTTTCATTGTGTCCCATAGAATCCTGTATGTTGTACTGGCATTACCATTTAATTGTAGAAACCATCTAACTTCTTTTTAATGTCCTCTGTGATCCATTGGTTGTTCAGGAGGATGTTATTCAATGTCTCTGTGTTTGTGGGGGTTTTGTGGTTCCATATGTTATTGATTTCTAATTTTATTGCACTGATAATATACAGGGGGTAACTTCAACTCTTTTACATTTACTTAGATATGTCCTATGAGCTAGTAGGTTGTCTCTTTTGGAGAATGACCTGTGTGCAGCTGAAAAGAATGTGTATTCTAATTGAATGGGTTGGAACACTTTGTAAAAACCTATTAAGTCCATTTGTTCAGTAGCTTGGTTCAGTTCTAAACTTTCACTGTTAATTTTCTGTCTGTATGATCTGTCTATTTGTGATAGTGGAGTATTGAGGTCCCCTGCTACAATTGTATTAGTGCTTATTTGGTTTTTCATGTCCATTGCTATTTGTTTTGTATAGTTGATGGCATTCATATTTGGTGTATATATATTTAGGATTGTCAACTCTTCCTCTTAGATTATTCACTTCACAAGGAAGTAGTGATCTTCTTTGTCTCTCTTAATTAGTTTTGTTTTGAAATCTACTTTGTCTGCAAATAAGATTTCTATGCCTGCTTTTTTCTGGGTTCCTGTTGCATGGAGAAATATTTTCCATCCTTTTCCTTTCAGCCTATGAATTTCCTTTTGAGTTAGGTATGTTTCTTGTATAAAGCATATTGTTGGATTTTGCTTATTCCATTCTTCCAGTCTATTTCTTTTGATTGGTGAATTGAGGCCATTAACATTGATGGTTATAATTCATAGATATTGACTCATCCTTTTCATGATGTTTTAGTGTTGTTGGCTTTTTTTTATTTATTTATTTTTCTCTTTCCCTTTAGTTTCTTACCTTTCCTGGTGGCTTCCCTCTGTTGGGCCTCATGGAGGTGTGACATTCATTGCCTTTTTCTAGGATATTGTTTAGAATTGTTTGGAGTGCTGATTTGGTGTTCATGAAATTTTCAGGTGTTCTTTGTCATGGAAGTATCTCCATCGATTTGGAAAGATTATTTTGCAGGATACAGCAGTGTAGGTTGTAAGTTATTTTCTTTTAGGGCTTGAAATACTGTACTCCAGGCTCTCCTTGACTTGAGGGTTTGTGTTGAGAAGTCTGCTGTGATTCTGATGGGCTTTCCTTTGTAGGTGATTTGTTTCTTTTCTCTAACTGCTTGTAGGATTTCTTTCTTCTGTTGGGTTTCTGGGATCTTGACTATTATATGTCTAGGTGTAGATTTTTTTTTATTGTGCCTGGTTGGAGTTTTATATGCCTCACTTATCTGTATGTCCAATTCTCTACCTCTGTCTGGGAAGTTTTTTACTATTATTTCTGTGACCAGGTTTTTTATGTCAATTGTACTTTCTTCTGGTTTTTTTTGGCTCCTATCAGTCTTATGTTATTGTTCTTTGCATCATCTAGCAGTCTCTTGATTAGTTTGTAGTAGTTCCTTACTATTTTTAAGAAATCTCTGCTTTCATGGTCATTAACTGCAATCCTGTCTTCTATATCTGATATTCTATCTTCACATTCCCTTAATCTGCTCTATATACTTTCAATGGAGTTTTTAATCTCCTGAATACCTGTTTGAATCTGTTTCAAGGATTCCATTTCTTTCTTATGTTGTGTGATCATGGTTTCCATTTCTTTCTTATACTGGGCATTCATGGCTTCCAGCATGTTTCTGAGCTCATCTTTTTTTTTTATCTGTTTCTGTTCTAGAGCCTCTAATCAAGTCTTTCACTCTGCTCATCATCTTTGTAGTTTTCTGGAAGATTATTTCTGCTTTGAATTTTTCTAGAGCCTCATTCATCTGTGTTGTTACTTCCTGTGACATCAGTTCAAGGTGTCCAGGTGGTTGATTATCAGACTTTTCCACCTCATTTCCCCCGAATTTGCCTTTTGTGGGGTGGAAGTCTGAGTTTGTGCCTTGTTTAAATGTCTTTTCATTTTTGTTTTTGGTATTGTCCTTTGTTTAATTCCTGGGTTGATACTTTGAAGTTGCTTTTTGTAAATATCTCTGTTGCTTATAGTTAGAACCCTTATGGAATGATTGCTTCTCAGAGGTGTCTTCCAGATATAGTTGGTCTTTAGGTTTTGAGTCTCTAATGGCTCCGAGACTATCTCATTTTTTTTTTTTTTCTGCACCAGGGATAGAACTTGGGTCCTTGTGCTTGCGCAGCAGGCGATGAAACCACTGAGCTAAATCCCCAGCCCAGAATGTCTATTACTTTTCTTTTTTTGGTACTGGGGATCGAACTTGGGTCCTTGCCCTTGCACAGCAGGTGGCAGAACCACTGAGCTAAATCCCCAACCCATATCTCATTTTCATTATACCAGGAAGGGCAACTGATTAGTCACAACACCTTCACCCAAGTGATACAATGAGCAACACCATGGGATGAACTACATTTTAGAAAATGACAATTTATGGTTGTTATTAATCTATCACCTTTAACTGTGTGAATTAAATCAAAATCGAGGATCAACCCAACATATGTTTATAGTGAATAAACTCTTCAATATAGCAACTTTATCTTTTGGGATGGGGAGTTAGAAGGAGTTGGGGAGGGAGGGATTGGTAGGTAGAAGGATAGGGGAAGAAGGTTAGCAGTGAGGACAGAGGACACAGGTGAGAGAAGGAAAAAGAGAAGAAAAGCAAAATAAAGAAGAAATATGAATTAGGGCCAGAACAGGAACACAAAGGGAGATGAAGAACAATGTGGACAGCAAGGGAGTGAGTGAGAGAGAGAGAAAGAAAGGAGAAAAGAAAGAAAAGAGAGAAAAATAAACATTTGAAAAGAGTAGAAAAAAATTAAAAATAAAAGCAAAAAATACTAATAATAATTTTGAAAATAACAAAAGATTAAAATGAAGGGCCTCCTTCAGGTTATGTCTCTGCTGTCACAATAGACAACGTGGACAGCAGTATGTATCTTTAAGTCAGTGAGTCTCAGCAAGCCAGTCGCAGACCCATGAAATTCAGGCAGATTTCTGGCTGCAAGTCTCAAGTTGAGCTCCCTGTCCTCCTGCAGGGTTGAACTCTGCAAGGCTCTACTGCAAGTTCCAGTTGCTCTTCCCCTGAAGGTAGTCCAGGTTCTGATGGGAGGTGATGATCCCTCCAACTTACCAAGTACGGTGGTCTGGTGTGCCTTTATTGCAGAGATTCTCTTCACTTTTCCAGTGGGCTTCAGTTTTCATCAGGGTGCCTGAGAGAGGCCCTCTCTCTGTTGTTCACTTCTGTAGCTCAGGACAATGGCCTTTATGCCCCCACTTGCCTCTGTAGTGCGGAAACCAGATAGCGGCACAGCCAGGAGGCTAGAGGCACGGGGGGGGGGGGGCGGCACGGAGAGGGGGTTGTAGGCTCCTGTGCACCTGAGCTGCTTGCCAGTGTTGTGCCAAGAGTCCTCACTGCCTTGCTGGTTGCAGGTGGGCATGGTGAACTGGATGGAATGGGGCTTCAAAAGGCCAGGGAACTCTCAGCCTGCATGCCTCAGCTGCTTGACTGTCCCAAGTTGCACTTTAAATAGCTCTGTGTACTACTTGGAGATCAGCAAAATCCACTGTTCAAATTCTTTATGGTAGATTGCAATACTCTAGAGATTTTGTGGAAAGTCCTATTAGAATACTCATGGTGCAAGCCATTTGAGTTTGGAAACTGAGTTGTACCTTCTTTAGAAAATCTTTATTCTTTTTTTGGAAAGTAGCCCCTGCCTTGCTATTGAGAACCAGAAAAATGTAGTGGCCAGGCAGATTGAGTGTCTATCATAAGCTGGGTGTTCAGTAGCCACTGAACCATAAATTTGAATAGTAGAGCAATTATTACTCCCTTGCCCTGTAACTATGATCTAATGGAGACTGAGGAAAATATTTAAAAATTATTTACAGATAATTTTGACACAATATGGTGGAGTCAGTCTGAAGTGAAATAATACAAATTCAAACCTTACTTGGTAGATATCCCTGAACTGCAAAAAGGAAGCTAAATCCTCCCAGTGGTCAGAATTTCAAGTGATCCATCACATTGTTTACTTTGCTTAGAAAAAGAGATCACCAGAAGTGTGAGACTTTATAGACATTCATGAGAAGTTGTTAATGATTCTGAGGAATGGGCTGAAAATTGTAAGGAAAAGGACTGAATGATTGGTGGTAAGGAGATCTACAAAAGGAGTATATCAGTAAGTTTAAGTGACCCAGAACATGAGAATATATTCAATGTAAATTCTCTGCAAAGGATATTCTTGAGGGATTTTGGGACCACTGAAGATAGTCTATAAGGTCAAAAGTATTTTCACAATAATACCAAGATTTTCATTCACATCTCATGAGTATAGAGTCTTTTCCAGAGTCTATATGATATGTGATATTTCAATAAGCCAAGTATACTATTAGGTATGAGACTACAGTTTTCCTCTAGTAAGCCAGACTTTAAAGATATTTGCAAAACTATAAGATAATACCATCATTTCTAGCCACTATTTTATTTTTCATAAATGTATTCTGCTATTATAAAATGTAATTATTATTGTATTAAAATGAATTAACAAAATATATTTCAACATTTATTAATTTTAAGTTTAATACATTAAATATCAAAAGATATAATATATACAAATAAAGTACTTTGAAGTCCATGTGAGTTTTTAAGAAAATGAAGGGATATTGAGACCAAAAATATATGAAGCACTGTCATAATCTATCACTTATATATAAATGCTTTCTGGTCCTCTTTCTTAAGCTGATTACCATTAAATTGCATTCTATTATTCTAAGTACTTTTTCAACATGTCAAGGCCAGTTGAATCTGGACTTTGATGATTAAAGATTCACCATGTTTTTCTTTTATTTTGGCCACTGTACAAGTGAAAAGAGGTGCTCCTTATTTCCTCAGATTTCACCTTGGTGAAAATTCTTTATTACTCTTGGCTCAGATAAATAGTGGCTGGGAATCTACTGATAATTATTCATAACAGTCACCAAATGATGATTCATCCATCCTACAGTTACATGATCTAGGCCACATTTGTACTCTTTGGTACCAGTCAGGTGTTCTGGGGTACGATTGAAGGTCACAACAAAGTTATATTGGCTGTATTAGATTGCAGTCTTTAGTCATCCCAGGGTTCTCCATATAATCAACAAGGTTAGTGGCAGGACTCAAACTCTTAATTTTTTTTCTATTGTCCCAGCCAGTTACTAGAACCTCTGTTCAGTTCTTTTTGCCTTCCAGCTCTTACATTCTGCTGGACTCTGCAGTCTACTTTGGACAACTTCAGTTCAGGGTTTAGCCAAGAGTCTGAGAGTAGTTTATATGTAGATTTTGAATGGTTGCCTCCTATCCTTGTAGCTACCACCTTTGCAGAATTTCCCCCTTAGTTTCCAGCTACTTTGATATCTCCACCATTATCTGACACTCCAAGCTATTTGAAAATTGCTGAGCTCTAATCTGAGTTTCACAGGCAAAGGAGAGTCCTCAGGAGGGAAGTTGTATAAACGTGAATCTCACCAGTATTGTTCTTCTCTTTCACACTCCTATGTATGACTGCTTTTAGCTGATGTCAGCATCCTGAAAGAGATTAATTTTTTGAACAGAATTTGTACTAGTTATCTATGAGGAGCTCATTTCAGTAAAAGGTAAATCACTATTAGCACACTATTATTTAATTTTTAAAAAAAATTATATATCATCTCTGGACTAAAAAGCACCAGCAAATAAAAGGTATTTTATTGCCTTTAAAATTCATAATCAAATAAAAAGAATAACTTAGTATTATCATTAATCATTTATTTATGGATTTATGTTTTATTTTGATAACTCCCTTTCCCAATTATCACATTCTAATTAAAGAGAACTCTATGACTACGATTTTTTAAAAAAATATTATTTATATGTCATCTCTGGACTAAAAACCACCACGAATAAAAGATATTTCTTTAAAAATTGTAACCAAGGGGACAACAGATTTAGCTCAGTGGTTTCACTGCCTGCTGCACAAGTGCAAGGACCTGAGTTCAATCCCTGGCACAAAAAAAATTGTAACCAAATAGAAAAAGTATGTTAATATCTTATTAATCATTTTTTAAATTTATGTTTTATTTTGATAGTCCCTTTAAAAAACATACACACATATTCTTATTATTAAAGATAGAAATATGCTTCTATGGTGAAATGAATCATGGACAATGATACTTTTTTTTTTTCATAAAGTTTATTGTTACATGTTAGGTATAAAATACAGTTACATAGTTACATTTATCTTTAGGATCTTGTACCTTTATATGAGTATCTTGGTTCTTATTTTTTCCCCTTCCCCTGCCCTCCTTTCAATGCCTCCACCCATCCCTATTTGCAAAGACTTTCTTTCCATTTTTTTCCTTTTCTCATATTTTTTCCTTTCCCTTCTTTCCTTTCCCCTACCATCCCACTTCCCCTACTCCTTTAGAACTTTTCTTCCTATTACACAATATCAATTATACATTTTTAAAATTATAATATCAAGATCTAGAAGACATTACCACAGATTTTACAGAATTTAAAAGGATATAGAAAGCATATTATGAAAATCTTTTATGAAATAAAATTTGACAACTTCTAAGAAGTACCTTGGAAGACAAATTAATGAAACTGACTCTGGAGGAAATGTAAAATTTGAATAGCACCTATTAAAGAAAGTATATTCCAGCTTGGAAACATCCCTCTATGACAACAACAGGCTCATATACAATTTAACTGATAAATTATATCATACATTTAAAGCAGAAAAAAGAAGGAACACTTCTTCCCTGATTTCAGGAAATCAACAATGTGCTAATACTAAAACTGGATAAAGATAATAGAAGAAAAAAGTATGAACATAGATAAAAATTTGTTTAACAAAACAAACTATTAGAAGTCAGATCTGGCAGGATGTAGAAAGTTGTTTTACTACAGGGATGGTAGTGTTGGTTCAGCATTGGAAGATGCATCCCCAAAAGTCATCCTTTTAACAGAGGAAAGGAAAAAGCCATATGATCCTGTCAGTAGTTGGAGAAAAGTATTGGACTAAATCCTACAGCTGTTCATGGTAAAAACTATCAGGAGACTAGGAGTAGAACAGAACCTTCTCAACAGATAAGCCATATACTCCACACTTCCAGCAGAAACACCTTATATGAATAGAGAAGATACAATGCTTTCACCCTAAGTTGGGGAACAAGTGTAGATATGCCTACTCTTCATCTGTCTATTAAACTTTGAAACCTAGGCCCAAACCAAAATAGTCTGGCAATAAAATGACACAATTAGGAGAGGATTGGCAAGGTAGAAGTAAACTCTTTATAAGTAGATGGAATGATCATCTACAGAGAAAATACTAAGAAATCTCGAGGAGCCCCTAGAACTTGTATTTGAATTTAGCAGGATTAGAAAACACAAGGTATATATAAAAATTCAGGTCTGTGTATACTTGCTATAAATGAAGAATTGGATATTGAAATTTAAAAGTTATGTAGGAGTAAAAAGGACCTAGAAAAGTAAAAAGAAAAATAAAACTGTTGAAAGACATTTGTTACCTAATTTTAAGACTTCTTCTAAAGCTACAGTAATCGAGGCAGTGTTGGTGTAAGGAAAGTCACGTAGATCATTGGAATAAAACAGAGAATCTAGAAATAGAACCACACATATATGATCCACTGAGCTTTGAAAGATTATTTAACATTAACATTTTATAGAATGTAAACTCAATTTAAGAGCAGAGGAAAAGAGTGTTTTCAGGAAATGGTACCAGAACACCTGGTATCCATATGTAAAAAAATAACTTCAACCCTTTATTTCCATACATAAAAATAACTTAAAAGGATCTGTGAACCTAAATATGAAAGACTAAAACTATAAAACTTTAACAAGAAATTATAAGGGAAAATGTTTATGAATTTAGGGTAGGCAAGAATTTCCTAGGATATAAAATACATGACATACAGAAGAAAAAAAATTAATAAATAAGATTTCATCAAAATTTGGAACTTTAAATGACATCGTTAAGAAAATGAAAAGTAGTCTTTAAACAGACCATATTTATAATGTATATAACCTAAGACCGGAATATATAAATAATTCTTACAGCTCATTAATAGACAACCCAATTAAAAAGTAGACACAAGAAGATGATAAATAGCCAGTACAACACAAGGGAAGGGGTGCAACACTAGAATCAGAAATATACTAATCAGTACAATAACAAGATTGAATTAAACACTCTTTAGGGAAATGAAGTTAAAGTTTTAAAAGAACAAATGTCAGCTGAGGTGTGAACCAGTTAGAACTTACTAATACTGCTAATGTGAATGTAAAATGATAAAACTATTTTGCAAAACAATATAGAAATTCCTTGTGTCACTGTTAAGAACCAACATTTCTGTTCTTAAATTTTTAATGAAGAGGAATGAAAACACATGTTTACAATAGATTTGTACAAAAAAGTTACATTCCTTATCTGAAATTCTTGAGACCAGAGTGTTTCAGATTTTCATTTGAAATCTGCTTGATCAGCAAAGAGGATAGCTACTCCTGCATTTTTTTTGGGGGGGGGGGGTCCTGTCACATGGAGTATTGTTTTGCATCCTTTAACTTTCAGTCTAAGAGTTTCTTTTTGAATTAAATGTGTTTAATGTATGCAGGATATGGTTGGATCTTGCTTCTTGACCCATTCTGCCAGTCTATTTCTTTTCACTGGTGAATTGAGACCATTAACATTGATGGTTATTATGGCTGCCAGCCCAGAGGAGACATCCAGATTGGTGCACCATGGCTCCCAGGCAGGAGGAGGCTTCCAGGTAGGCATGCCATGGCTTGCACCATAGCGGAGGCTTCCAGTTAAGGGTGCCACAGCTCCCAGCACAGAAGAGGTGAGCTGTGTGGGTACCAAGAACACACCACACACACACACACACACACACACACACACAAACACACACACCATGTCAAAGTAAGAAGACAGGTAAACAAGCCACAGAACAAGACTTCCAGATCACCTACAGCAACCCCAAAGGGAAATGAGATGGAACATTCTGATAGTCAACCACCTGGACTCCCTGAACTAGCAATGAAAGAGGATCTGGAAAAAATGAAATCAGAAATAATTTCTCAGATAACAGCACAGATTGTGCCCAGAGTGCAAGACATGATTAATAAATCTAGAGAGGATACAGATAAAAAAATAGAGGATCTGAGAAACAGGATGGAATGCCAACATAGGAAACAAATTGAATACATAAAACAGATGCAAACAGATTCCCAGGAGAATAAAAACTCCACTGAAAGTCTATGCAGCAGAATGAGCCAATGTGAAGACAGAATTTCAGATATAGAAGATAAGATTAGAATTAGTGACCAGGAAAAGAAAAAATTCCTTAAAATTTTAAGGGACCACCAGAAATCAATCCAGCAGCTGCTAGATGATGCAAAGAAAAATAACATAAGACTGCTTGGCGTCAATGAAGAAACAGGAGAGAGTGCAGATGACATAAAAACATTGTTCACAGAAGTGATGGCAGAAAATTTCCCAAGCAGGGGAAAAGAATTTGGCATACAGATAAGTGAGGCATATAGGACTCCAACTAACCATGATCAAAAAAAAAAAAATCTACACATAGGCATGTAATTGTTAAGATTTCAGAAACCCAACAGAAGAACAAAATTCTACAAGTAGTAAGAGAAAAGAAACAAATCACATACAAAGGAAAGCCCATCAAAACCACAGCAGACTTCCCAGTGCAAACCCACAAGGTAAGAAGAGCTTGGAGTGATGTGTTTCAAGCCCTAAAGGAAAACAACCTCCAACCCAGATTGATGTACTCTGCAAAACTATCTTTCAAAATTGATGGTGAAATAAAATACTTTCATGACAAAGAGCACCTTAGGAACTTCATTAATATCAAACCAGCACTCAAAAAAATTTTAGATAGATTCCTAGGAAAAGACAACAAGGATCACAACCCCAGAAATCCCAACAGAATTAATCCACCAGGCACGACAAGAAATTAAAAGCAAAGGGGGAGGTTCAAACAAAAAGAAAAAGTCATGACAAGCATAACTCAATACATATCAGTTATAACCACCAATGTTAATGGTCTCAACTCACCAATCAAAAGAAATGGACTGGCAGAATGGGTCAAGAAGCAAGATCCAACAATATTTTAGATACAAGAAACACACTTAATTCAAAAAAAAATTCATAGACTGAAAGTTAAATGGTGGAAAACAATACTCTATGTGACAGGAACCCCCCCCAAAAAAGCAGGAGTAGCTATCCTCTTTGCAGAACAAGTGGATTGCAAACACACACTGATTAAGAGAGGCAAAGAAGGACATTGTATCCTTGTAAAGAGAACAATCCAAGACAAAGAGATGACAATCATAAATATCTATGCACCAAACACTAGTGCACCCAACTACATAAAACAAATACTAATGGACATGAAAAACCATATAAGCACTAATAGAATAGTAGTAGGAGACCTCAATACCACATTGTCACAAATAGATAGATCAACTAGACAAAACACAAGCAATGAAATACTACAACTCAATCAAACTCTTGAACATATGAACTTAACAGATGTTTACAGAGTGTTTTACCCCCACAAAATCACAATACACATTCTTTTTGGCTGCCCATGGGTCATTCACCAAAATAGACTACATACTCGCTCATAGAACATATTTAGGTAAATGCAAAGGAAGAGAAGTTATCCTCTTTATATTATCAGACCATAGTGCGGTGAAATTGGAGATCCATAGCAAAAGAAACTCAAAAAATTTAATAAACACGTGGAAATTGAACAACACACTTCTGAATAACCAATGGGTCACAGAGGAAATTGAAGAAAGCAGACAGTTCCTTCAATTAAATGACAATGACAATACAACATATTGAAATCTATGGGACACAATGAAAGTGGTCTTACGAGGGAAATTCATAGCAGTGAATAATCATATTAGGAAAACAGAGTGTGCCCAATAAAACAACCTGATGTTGAACCTCAAGCTTCTAGAATGAGAAGAGCAGGACAAATCCAAAGCTCATACAAGGGAGGAAATTATAGAGATCAGAGGAGAAATCAATGCAATGGAGACTAAGAGAATGATACAAAAAATCAATGAAGCCAAGAGTTGGTTCTTGGAAAGAATCAACAAAATTGACAAACTCTTAGCCAACCTTATCAGAAAAAGGAAAGAAAAGGCCCAAATCCATGCAATTAGGAATGAAAAGGGTGAAATTACAACAGACCCAGCAGAAATCCAGAGAATCATCAATACCTACTTCCAGAACCTATACGCCATTAAAATGAAAAACACAGAAGAAATGGACAGATTCCTAGACACGTATGAATTACCAAAGTTGAATGAAGAAGACCTAAATATTCTAAACAACCCAATATCAACCAAGGAAATTGAAAATGTAATTAAAAACTTACCAACCAAGAAAATCTCGGGTCCTCATGGCTTCACCACTGAATTCTACAAGACATTTAGAGAGGAACTACTGCCACTACTGTTTAAACTCTTCACATGAAATTGAAAGGGAAGCAATACTCCCCAAATCATTCCTGGAAGCATACATCATCTTGATCTCAAAGCAGAGAAAGACCCAACCAAAAAAGAGAACTATAGACCAATCTCATGAATGAACATGGATGCAAAAAATCCTCAATAAAATTCTGGCAAACAGAATGCAAAAGATCATCAAGAAGATCATACACCCTGACCAAGTAGGATTCATCCCAGGGATGCAGGGATGGTTCAACACACCCAAATCAATCAATGTAATACACTATATCAATAGAACCAGGGACAAAAACCATATGATCATCTCAATACATGCAGAAAAAGCATTTGACAAAATCCAACATGTATTTATGATAAAAACCCTACAAATAATTGGAATAGATGGTCTCTACCTCAATCTGATAGAAGCCATCTATGAAAAACCAACAGCCAACATCATACTAAATGGTCAAAAACTGAAATCCTTCACACTAAAATCAGGAAAAACACAAGGATGTCCACTATCACCACTTCTGTTCATTATAGTTTTGGAAATATTAGCCACAATAATTAGATAAGAGAAGTAAATAAACAGACTAAAGACAGGAAATGAAGAAGTCCAACTGTCATTATTTGTAGATAACATGATACTCTAAGTAGAAGATGCCAAGAACTCCACCAAAAGTCTTCTAGACATAATAACCAATTTCAGTCAAGTAGCTGGATACAAGGTCAACACACAAAAATCAATAGCTTTCCTCTATACGAACATCAGACTCACTGAGACAGAAATAGGGCAAACAATTCCTTTCACAATAGCATCTAAAAAACTGAACTATCTAGGAATCAACCTAACAAAAGAAATCAAAGACCTCTTCTCTGAAAACTATATGTTTTTGTTTTTGTTTTTTTGGTACTGGGGATTGAACTCAGGACCTTCCCCTTACAAAGTGGGCTCCAGAACCACTGAGCTAAGCCCCTAGCCCAACTATAGCACTTTTAAAAAAGATATTGAAGGGGATATCAGAAAATGGAAAGACATCCCTTGCTCCTGGGTAGGAAGGATCAACATAGTGAAAATGGCCATACTTCCAAAATTGCTATATAGATTCAATACAATCCCAATTGAAATCCCAGCAGCATACTTCATGGACCTTGAGAAAACAATCCAAAAATTCATTTGGAATAAGAAGAGACCCAGAATAGCAAAACCAATTCTAGGTAACAGAGACATGGCAGGGAGTATTACTCCCCCCAACTTGAAACTGTACTACAAAGCTACTGTGATAAAACAGCATGGTACTGGCAAAGAAACAGACCTGAAGACCAGTGGAACAGATTAGAAGATGCAGAAAGAACTCCAGACACACTGAGCCACCTCATCTTTGGCGAAGGAGCCAAACACCCTCACTGGAGGAAAGAGAGTCTCATTAATAAATGGTGAGGGAGAAATTGGGTTTCAACTTGCCAAAAACTAAAACTCGACCTATATCTCTCACCATGCACTAAACTGAAATTGAAATGGATTAAAGATCTAAATATTAAAATAGAAATGCTGAACTGGCTGGAACAGAGGTTAGGTAGAACTCTTGAAGACATTGGCGTAGGAAGAGACTTTATGAACAAAAGTCAGTTGCCCGTGAACTAGCACAAACAATCAACAAGTGGGATCTCTTCTTACTAAAAAGCTTCTGCACAGCAAGAGAAACCACCAGCAGTGTGAAGAGACAACCCACAATGTGGGAAAAAATCTTCACCTTCTCTTCCTCAGACAAAGGTCTACTATCGCAAATGTATAAAGAACTTAAAATATCAGGCCTTCCAAATTTAAAGACCCAATCCAAAAATGAGCATCTGAAATGAACAGACATTTCTCACACAAAGAAGTAGACATGGCAAATACATACATGAAAAAATGTTCAACATCACTGGTCATTTGAGAGATGCAAATGAAAACAATGCTGAGATTCCACCTCACTCCAGAAAGAATGGCTGCTATCATGAAATCAACCAATAACAAATGCTGGCAGGGCTGTGGGGAAAGAGGAACCCTGCTCCACTGCTGGTGGGAGTGTAGACTGGTGCAACCACTGTGGAAATCAGTAAGGAGATACCTCTAAGAACTAGGACTGGAAGTCCCATTTGACCCAGCTATTCCCCTGGGTATCTTCCCCAAAGAATTATAGGAATCATACCACAGTGATATTTGTGCACCCATGTTCATAGCAGCACAGTTTGTAATAGCTAAACCTTGGAAACAGCCCTAATGCCCATCAGTTGGAGACTGGATAAAGAAAATGTGGGGGTTTTAAAAAATAAAATGGAGTACTACTCAGCCATCAAAAACGAGAAATTAGAGACATTTCTTGCTAAATGCATGCACATTGAGGCGATACTCTTAAGTGAAATAACCAGGACACACATGCATAAATACCAAATAGTTTCTGTAGTGTGAAAAACTGAAAGTGTAAATAAGGACTAAAAGGTATAATAGATAATGTGAAATAGGAAGAAAAGGGGGTAGGAGAAAGGAAGGAAGGGAATGGAATTAATAGGAGAAAATGAAAAAATGGAAACAAAGTCTTTGTAAATAGGGAGGGATGGAGGGGTTGAAGGGAGTGCAGGGCAATGGAGAAAAAATAAGAACCAAGTGAGTATGTAAAGGTGCATATGTCCAATAATGAATGTCATTATATTGTACACCTAAAGTGTAACAATAAAAGGATATACAAAAAAAAGAACATTGATGGCTATAGCTTATACATTTTGTTTTATCATTTCCTGACTTTTTCTTTTTGTTCCATTCTCCTCCTTTGTTTTTAATTTCTTGTTGCACCTGACGGATTCACTCTGCCAGGCTTCCTGGGGTTGTGATCCTCATTGTTTTTTCCTAGGATTTTGTCTAAAATTTTTTGGAGTGCTGGTTTGATATTCATGAAGTTCCTAAGGTGCTCTTTGTCATGAAAGTATCTTATTTCTCCATCAATTTTGAAAGATAATTTTCCATAGTACATCAATTTGGGTTGGAGGTTCTTTACCTTTAGGGCTTAAAATACAACACTCCAAGCTCTTCTTACCTTGAAGGCTTGCATTGAGAAGTCTGCTGTGATTTTGATGGGCTTTCCTTTGTATGTGATTTGTTTCTTTTCTCTTACTACTTGTAGAATTTTGTTCTTCTGTTGGGTTTCTGGAATCTTAACTATTATATGCCTATGTGTAGATTTTTTTTTGATCATGGTTAGTTGGAGTCCTATATGCCTCACTTATCTGTATGTCAAGTTCTTTTCTCCTGCTGGGGAAGTTTTCTGCCATCACTTCTGTGAACAGTTTTTTTTTATGACATCTGAACTCTCTCCTGTTTCTTCATTGACTCTGATTATTCTTATTTTATTCTTCTTTGCATCTTCTAGCAGCTGCTGGATTGTTTTTGCATGGTTCCTTATACTTTTAAAGAATTTTTTCTTTTCCTGGTCATTAGTAGCAATCTTATCTTCTATATCTGAAATCATGTCCTTATATTGGCTCATTCTGCTGCATAGACTTTCAATGGAGTTTTTAATCTCCTGGAAATCTGTTTGTTTCTGTTTTATGTATTCCATTTTTTTCCTGCGTTGGGATTCTGTCATGTTTCTCAGCACCTCTATTTTTTTTTAATCTGTGTCCTCTCTAGATTTATTAATCATGTCTTTCACTATGGGCACAATCTCTGCTGTTATCTGAGAAATTATTTCTGATTTCATTTTTTCCAGATGCTCTTTTGTTGCCAGTTCAGGGAGTGGTTGAGTATCACGGTGTTCCATCTCATTTCCCTTTAGGGTTGTTTTAGGTGATCTGGAAGTCTGGTTTTGAAACTTCTTTACGTGTCTTCTCATTTCAATGAGGGAGGGGGGTGGTTGCTGCTGGAGCCTGCACGGCTCACCTCCTCTGTGCTGGCGGGGTTCGTATGATGGCCCAGAAGCCTCCTCCTGTTCGCTGGGAGCAGCTCACCTTCTCTGTGCTGGTGGGTATGGTGACCCGGCAGCCTCTTCCTGTTAACTGGGGCGGGGGGTGGGAGACTTACTTCCTCTGTGCTGGCAGGCATTGGATAATGATTCTTGTAGAAAAGTAATAGACAAGGTTATTCCAACTATTACTCCCAACATACTATTTTTTGGATTGTGATGGTTTTATCAACTTGGTGATTCTATGGTGTCAAACATCAAACTAAATATTAGTATAAAGGTATTTTTTTTCACATATGAATAGTACAGTCTGTAACTTTAGGTACATTATTGCCCATAATATAGGCAAACCACATTGCATCAGTTGAAGGCTTTAAGAGCCATGATGAAAGTTTGTGGAAGAAGAAGGAATTTTGTCTTAAAGCTGCATCATGGGACTCTCTGCCTGAGTTTCTAGCCTCATGGTCTATCCTTCAGGTTTGAGACTTTCAGTCCCTACAATTATGTGAACCAATACCTTAAGAAATTCTCCTCTCATACATTCTACTGTTTTTTTTTTTTTCTTTAAACAACTCTATTATAAGGAGAGTACTCAGTGACTCATACTATTTTTCAGAAATTGAAATCCTGATGCATATTTTGACAACTTTTATACTGTTTTATCCCCATTCCTTAAATGCCTTCTCAACTTCTCTGTTGACATTGTAATTACTTTCAGTGCACTTTTTTTTTTTTTTAGTCAGGGTCACACTTTGCAATTCAGGCTGGCCTCAAACTCACAGCCATCCTCCTGCCTCAGCCTCCCAAATACTGGGCTTACAGGTGTGTGCCAACACACCCAGCTTCAAGTGAATATTTTTGTGACCATAAACAAACAAATTATATAAATAAAAATATCAAACAATTTATTATTTATTGACATTCTTTTTAACTTTTGAGAATTAAAATAAATGGAAGGATTTCAAAAATATTCATCTATTATTCTGCAATTAAATAATTTATATTAAAAGGAAATATTCAAGATATAAAAGAAATTAAAGAATTAAAGATTTATTTCCATGAATGTTAAAGAATTTTAAAGAAATACATATTTGGGGCTATAGGGTGTGACTCAGTGGTAGAGTGTGTGCCTAGTACATGTGAGGCCCTGGGTTCAAATCTCAGCAACTCCAAAATAGTTACAAAAGTAGTACACTTTCACAAAAGTTCCAAATTATTCATAAACTTGTTTTCTTTTCATTATTTTTTAATTCCCAACTCAACATCTCCCACAAGCCCAATCAGTTTGCTGAAACAAAAATCAAAGATGAATACATTAATTCAATGTTCTGTCATTTCTTTCCCTTGTTTTACCTTGCTGTAAAAAATACACAAGATATGTTTGTTAACTTATGCACAAGGAGCAATCCTGAGTTTTTTTAATTTAGTCTGGATTTGAGTAATACTCTCTGCTCCTCCTTAAGGGTCTCCATTACCTTAAAATGCCAGCAGCCTCAGTCTGCCAATTCATGAGGTTGCAGGATGTGGCTAGATTTTGGCCTCGCTTCCTGTTAGGGTTGATAATAGTCAAAGTGTCATTGACTATTCAGTTTTTGAGCATTGTGGAGATCATAACTAACCAGTAAATTTACAATTTTTGTGTGTGAAAACTTAAAAAAGAAGCTTATCATTAGTTCAAGGGAGAGATTCCACAGTATTTGAATTTGTGGGTCCCTCCAATGAGTTAATTGAATGTTCATGTTCTAGAATGTGGAAGAAAATGTAGCCATGTGTCCATAAAGCCCCTGACCCCCTGTGCTGACACAAATGAAAGCTTTCCAGTCTGGGCAGCAGAGAAAAGGAGGAAGGAACAACAATTCCTCTTGGGAGCATTTCACAAAGGCTCTTACCTGAGATGTTCCTTCCATTATGAGTCATAGGATGGCAGGGCATCCTGATCTTTTATCTCCCATCAAAGGCAAAGAGATTGAGAGTCATTCTTTACTGCTTGAATGGACTATGGCACAAAAGTCCCATTGTCAGAGAAAAGTAACCAGGAAATAAGCTCAGCTGAGCCAAACATGTGGAGAGTGCCTAACAGAGGATGGGAGGCCAGAAATGCAGAGGAAATAGCTGAGCTGTCAGCTGTAATCATCATCCAAGCATAATTATGGCTAGTTTCATAGAAGATGGAGGACATGTTTTACCACTTCACTATTTTTTCACATTCTGTCAAATTTCTTACAGAAGTTAATTTCCCAGAATCATTGCTAAAAGTACAAAAAAGATTTCAAGAAATCTAAGATCAAGTCTGTTTATAGTTTATAAAACAATATGAGTTGTTCTACGGTTCTGTGAAGGCATTTTTTAATAATAGCCATTTTATGAGTCACCTCCAACTAAATGACATAAATCAAGGAAAAAAGAGGTTGGCTTTTCATTTTGTATATCCCAGCCATTCCCAGAATTGAGATGGAAGATCTATGGAGTGTGGCCACCTTCCTGTTCTGCAATCTGACACAGCACAAGTCCAGTTCAGGTAGTACCTACAGGCTCTACAAAGGTTACATAACTTTGGGACACCGAGAAATGATTTTTTATCAAGCATGTCCTACCTGCTGTCCATGGACCACTCATAGTCCTGGACAGCTAGTAATGTGGCCCAACAACATTGTAGCCTTTTAATGATTGTGATTTTTCACAGAAGCATGGTGCTTGCAAATGGATTCATAGATAGCAACAAGTTGCTGTGTAGGGAAATGCATAGTTCAATACTAACTGCCTCCTGTGCGTGTCATACTGACAATCAAATCAAAATCACATATATTAGAGGTTACATGTGATTGTATGACGAGGTGAGTAAAACACAGTGATTACTCTTCTGTTGCCTTCTTTTTAAAAGTGGCTTTTAAAACTTTTAAAAGGAAGTATTGTTGCTTATACACATTATCTATATTATGTATTTTATATGTGGTCAAGACAATTCCTCTTAATTTAGTAGAGCCTAGAAAGCCAAAATGTTGACATCTATGTTTCAAATGCTAAAATCACCTTCCCCAAGAAAGTCTCTTCAGGGGCTTCCTGGTGGTTGATGTAAACACGTAGGCTGCAGTAGAAAAATATGAAATAATCATGAGCAGATGTGAAACACTCCAGGGATTCTCAGACTAATTAGAGAAGTCTGCTTGTGTCCTGTAGTTATAGAGAGAGGTGTGGAATTATGTGGACCAATAGAACCTATAAATGCCAGTCAATATGATTTTAATTGAGCCCATAGTTGGAAGGCCTGGGGACTTTTGGGTATTTTCATATTAATGAAATTCATGAATATTTACTTTTTTCCATCACTTTATTCAGATGATATTGAGAGAACATTTCCTGAATTGCTTTGTAGTAATTGTTGGTAATTACCATTTATATATTAACTAAATACTTTATACTTGATTCAATAATCTTACACTTGAATTATTTCTGTTTATTTTCTTTACTGTTAGTAGCTTTCACATTTCTTTCTCTATTCATACAGAGTTATCTCTGAACACAAAATAAAGGAAGTTGCCTATTTGAGTATTTCTGAAAAAATAGGGATCATAGTTATGACTTTGAATATATACATTATATTTATTAGGAGTGGTATGGGAAAATCATTAAAAATTGATATCCTATATTTACATTATAGTTATTATTCCACATGATTAAGATTTCAATTTTCCTGCCCAAAATACAGACATTGGGCTGAGACTGAAGTTATTATTCTCATTTTATTAAGAGGAGGCATTGAGTAGTCTGATTGGTCATCCTGGGCAAGAAAGTTTCTGAGAAAATGCAGGTCATAAAATCAGAATATTGTGGAATGAATATTTATTGGTTCATTCAAGAAATGTTGGGTATCTATTAATACAGTATGTATTTCTAATATTCTAGGTGATGTCTCCTACTAGTAATTAGACTAGAATTCTGCTCTCATGAAGCTTACATTTTACTAAGTGCAACACAGACAGTGGATAAAACGCATAGTTACAGAGATAGCAACTTATGCTGGAGAGAAAGGAAGCATCGTTAGGGAGATAATGTGATTATGTGAGAGTGAGCAATAGTGACAATGTGTGTATGTGTGCATGAGGAGGGGAACCAGTGTTTTGAATGGGTTACCAGAGAGATGTCAGTGAAGAAGACCTGAAAGACTTTAGAGAGGGAGTCATTTGGGTATGAGGAAAGGAAGAGTATTGCATGCAGAGGGACCAGCAGTGCCCAGCCCCGAAGTGACCTGGTATGTTAGATGAACAACATGAAAATTAGACTAGAAAGGAGAGTAGAGTGAGAAGACATGAAATTACAGAGGTGTGCATAAATCATTTTTTTTAATTTCCAACCTCTCAATGACTGTTGTTTTCAAAATGGTATTTTATTTGTGTTTACAAGGGAATTTTAAATGCTGTGGGGAACATGGGTTATTTCTCACTGGGAAGGAGTAATGTTGATTTTAATTCCAGAAATTCTGAGAGGAAGAGCTGAACAGAGGCATTCTTAAAACAATGACAGCATCAACAGCAACAACAAAATTACCCACTAGCAGCTATTATGCATTGGAGGTGTGATGACAGAGGGAAACCAGAAACCTAAAGCCATCAGTTGCCATTAGAGCATGGATTGGAGCTTCATTTTGCAAACTAGAAATAAATCTGGCTTTCCTGAAGGGCTGGTGCTGAGCAAAGTATGGTGCTGTGTCTTTTCCTCAATCTGGAGTGTGAACTTGTATCAGTAGTAGCCCAGTCCTAAGAAGAGGTGTGGAAAAAGGGAACTAGGAGAAAAGTGAGCAAACCCATGTGTTCCCACACGACTGTAGGAAAAAACACAGTTCCTCAATTTAAAATACAAATATTTCCTGATAGTTTTCCAAGAGTGTATTGTCACTATTGGTTTCAGTAGTGTTATAGTGTGACCCTAAAAGAAACAGCCTCAACTCCTTTGGAATATCAGAAATCAACATTCATAGGTCCTACCCCACAAGTACTAAAGCCAAATCTCAGTTGGTAGAGCCCATAAATCTGCACTTTATGAAGTCCATGGTTGTTTGTAGTGCATGTTAGTTTGAGAACTATTAACTGACTGACAGAAAACAAAATGCTCACTTAGCAGGCATCTGTAACATGCCCATGTGGTCTTTGCCTGGATCTCCAGCCATATCTCATCATTTTCCCTCAGGCCCTCATGCTGACCCATACATTCCATGGTTGCTCAAGACCACACCTAGCTCATTGTCTTTGACTCATTTTTCTTTGTTAAAATGCTTCCTATAAATTCTTTTGAAAGAATTTTTTAAAAATTTAAAAAGAATTTTTTGAAAGCTAACTCACTCATCTCTAGATTATTATAATACCTAATACAATAAGTGCTATGTGAAAAGTTGTTATTCTGTACTGAGTGGGGAACATGTACTGCAGTTTGGATCGTGAATGTCCCCCAAGGGCCCATGAGTTGAAGGCTTGGTCCTCAGACTATGGAGCTATTGGAAGATGATGGAACTTTCAGGAAGTGAGAAGTTAGATCATTCTGGGCAGGCACTTGAAGATGATTTTGGGACTCTAGATCCTTCCTATTGCTCTCTTTTTCACTTCCCAGACACCATGTTGTGACTAGACCTCCTCTGCCACATACTCCTACTACCATGATGTGGTACCCTATTCTCCAGATAATAAAATGTAACTGGAAAATATGCCCTAGCATGATTTTTTCCAGCATCCTCATAATATAAACCCTACCTCCAAATAAGCTTTAGTTAAGCTTATTTGAGATAGATGTTTATTTCCAGATAATGCATTGAATATGCCCATTGCAAAACACAACAGGTGTGTTGAATTATAAAATAATAATATTAATATATAATTAAATAAAAATAACATTACCAACATTAATACTTAAAATAAATGATAATATAAATTATAAGTAAGTATTTGTAAATTCCAAAGAGGTTACCTTTGGATGGAAGGTAACTATCTATGTACACAGATGAACTCTGACTTACTGTTAAATGACCAATCAGAGGACAGACACAATACATGAATGCTGTGTGCACTTTGTAATGAACCAACATGGTTGTGTCTAATATAAATTTTCATGATTCAATACATCATGTATTGTTACAGATATACTTAATATGCTCATACAAAATAAATGCTTTTTGAATTTTGGTGCCTGCAATTTTTTTGTCACTTTGGTATAGACCATCATTCTTAATTATTGTTTTTGTTGCCACTCCTATCTCATAACTCAATTAACAATTGACTTAATAGAAACTTTGTGAACCCTAGCCTCCAAGAGGTCATGACTTGGGTGAAGAATTCATGGTATAAAACCACTGACAGTGATGTTGCCAATGTGCTATGAGCAGGCTACATGGATAAGAAGTGCTCATTTAAGGAGAGCTCTGTTGTTGGACATGAAAAATTGGGGCCAATGGAAATGTTCTACAGGAAATGGAGTTACAAGAAATTCAGGCAGGAATTCGAGGTATGGACAATGTTCCATGAAGATGACATGACTGTATTTGAATATATGTAGATTTTTATACAGGAATAAATGAATAACTATAGATTGATGCACATGAATAAATGTAGATTGTTGTATGTGAAAAATAAGGTATTCTCTCAAAATAAGCCATATAAATTAATATAAGACTTAGTCTTATTTCTTGGAAAATATACCTCTCCTCAGGACTCAAACCAAGGGCTAAACATGGATTGTAACCTCTGAAAACATGAGCCAAAATAAACATTTCTCTTTTCAGATTGATTATCTCAGGTGTTTTGTCACAATAATGGAAAATGTCTAACACATAGTGACAAGTAAAAAAAATCCACATGCTCTGTACAGATGTTTACGAACTATTTTTTCATTTATCATTGGTTAAATCCAGTCTGATCCATGGGATGCAAAATGTGTAGCTACAGAGGGCTAGTCGTACTTTTCTTTGTATTATCATTGAATAAAGTTCAAGGAATTAAATGATGACCAGTAGCTGATACTTCGCAGTGAGTAGCAATTGTCAGTTTAGAAATCCAAGGACTGCTACCAAAAGGGATCCTGAGGAGAACATCCTGGTGAAGGGAGAGGTGTGGCTTGAGCTATCTGAGAAAGATGGTTCCAAAGTGCTCTGGACTGAGAGAGAGGTCATGTGGATACTGGACTCCCAGTAGAAAGCTGAAGGATTAGAGTCTGAAAGTATAAGTCAGAAAGCCTTGAAAGCAGCATTGGTACAGATTGTCAGGGAGGTGGTCATACCTAATAGGCAGCACTAAGGTTGAGACAGACAGAGCTTACATTCCGGTACTCGGGTTAAGTCCCGGCTGTCACAGTTGTATGACCAGAGCATGTTATTTAGTCTTTCTGGATCTCAGATACCTTTTACAGATAAGAGTATGTACAGTACCTAATAACAGAAGCTGACGTTTATTGATCATTTCTATAGGTCATCTCTTTTAATCTTCACAGCATTTAGAACCCCCATTTTAAAGCACAAAGAAACTCATTGACTTGTCTAGAGTCATAGAGGAAGCAAATGTGGGAGAAAACCATTGAGTGGAACCATAACCTCTGCAGCCTGAGGTATTTGCCCCTATGCGACATCACTTCTTTAGGGGTCTGCAGAGATTAAATGAGATTTATACATAAGAACCCACCAAGTGATTCAATAAGCATCATAATTTTCCTAGGACCAAGTTGGCTTCAGCATAGGGTAGAGATAATCCACGGACATGGGAAGAACTTTGGGTTGAACATGAAATCTATCCTTGTTTTTATTTCTTTCCTTTTGGCTGTGTGAAACACATTCACCTAACTGTGCTTCATCTGCCCAACAACTTATTATCACCTGAAATTAACCATAACCCTAATTCCAGGAAGAAAATTGCTGTTTCAGAGTCAGTGGCCTTAATCAAGTTAAGGGTAATGTTTTAAATATCACAGGATTAGCTTCTGGCAAAAATCTTTGTTACCTCCTTTCCCTGTGATGCTTGGAGAAAGCTCACAAGGAAACAGGCACAGCCTCCAGGTCTTTCATGCTTCTGAGAGTGGAATTCACCCCGTTGCTTCATTTCACAGGAATACTTTTCCAAAGTGTTTCGGTGAGCTCCTGATATTAAGACAATGCAGAAGCTGGCTTGCTCTGCAGGAATAACTTTCATTGAGAGAGAGCAAAAGCAGGTGCATTATACCAGGAGCTTTATCTCCTGGGATGCTCAGGCTGAATGAGTCACAGGGTGAGAAATATTTGCCTGGTCTACAGATCTGGGAGAGAAGTATTGAACAAAAAGCCAGAATAAAACTCTGTATCTTTACATAGGGGAGGAAAAAAATCCTTCTCCTTCTACGCACCTTAGGTTTTCTGGCATGGGCCCTCTAAATTTGACTGGTAAAAGACAGGCATAAATAAAAGAAAAACAAATACAAATTCATAAGCCCATGCTTTCTGCATAGATATGGCAACATGAAGTAACTCAAAAGGGTCCTTAGAAATGACCTTATATAACAAGTAGTAAAAGAACAAAATTTTTTTTTCAGAAAAGCAATAACATGAAGGAAAAGGACTCTGAAGTTCTGAGGCGGCGAATTGTGGGGAGGTGGCTATATGTGGAAAACCACTGGAGGAGTAGAATTGGTTTTGGAAAGTTTGCTATGTAGATTCTTTCAGTGCGGGCTTCTGGCTGATGCGGATCTAGACTTATCTGTTGTGATTAAGAATTCTGCCTTTTGTAGTAGGAAGAGGAGGGCAGAAGACTTTTCCTGCATCTGCTTCTTTTCATTTTCCTTCATCTCATAATAACTGTATACAAAAGGGGCAGGAAGGGCAGTTTCTCCCAGTAGACTGTACTGATGAGCTACTGGTGCCACAGACTTCTGTTTAGTAGCAGGAAAAGGGACAGGACCAATGATGGAATCTGTTGATAGACTCATAGTCACTAACTGGAGTTGCTTCCTAGGGCTACAGATGTGTTCTTCATTTCATCAATAGTTCCATTTTAACAGCGGGTTTTGGTTTGATTTTCTACCTTGTATTCAGTGAGTTTGTTGTTAGGGAGCTCAGTTGAGGCCTATTCTACTGCAGGTTTGGACAAGACCTGGGTGCACCTGTCTCTGTGCAAAGTGAAGAGTTATGAGTTGAATTGTTTATCCCCCAAAAGATATATTGAAGGCCTAAGCCCCAGAACCTGAGGGTGGGATCTTATTTGGAAATAGCATTTTTGCAGATGTAAACCTTTTAAGATGAAGTCATCAAAAGGTTCCTAATCCAGTATGACTGGTGTTCTGGACACAGACACACAATAGAGAGGAGAATGTGGTATGAAAATGGATGCAGCTACAAACAAAGGAACACCTGGCCTCAGGAAAATCCTTGCCTAGGGACTTCAAGTGGAACATGGTCCTGGCAGTACTTTAATCTCTGACTTGTACCCTTGAGAACTATGAAAGAACAGATTTCTCTTGTTTAAAGCCACCCAGTTTGTGATACTTTGTTATGTAGCACTAGGGCTAGGAAACAAACATGGGATCCCATCCTAGAACTGACAAGGAAGCTGGAGCTTGGAGCTCTCATGGAGTGAATGGTGCCTTTTATGAGCACCATAACCTCTTTTAGATGTTAGGATGACAACAGGAAAGAAAACAGTCTGGAATGACTTTGGATAGCCTTTCTCATCTCACAGTGGGCAGTGAGGGACTACTGAGTCTCAGCACATCGTCCAGCCCAGCAGCAATATCCCAGAATGAATGTAACCTTTTTGAGCATAGAAGCTGCTAGTGGTCACATCTCAGTCTTCAGACCATTCCTCTACCATGCTCCTTGGTGTGGCTCAGTCCTTGCCAGAGGACCTGTATTAATAGACCACAGGAGTCCAGAGAGGCAGCCTGGCCAGTTACCTTGACAACCTGATGATGTAGTGTTTTAAATTACTTTCTGGCTGCAGGTCTACTGTGATTCTCAACACTGCTGGTTCCTCCCAGCCTGAGAGGCATACAGCTAAAGCAAGAACAGTGCAGCTCACTTTTAATGATCCCTTTAGTGGCATCTGTAGGATGAATTTGCATTAGCAATGAGAGGTGAGTCTGACTGTCACTAAGCTACATGGAATTGTTGCCCAGGGGATCCAAGCCTCCTGCTAGCAGAGATTGGCTTTTGCTGTGGGTGCCCCCAGTCTGACTTAGCTCTGCGACGCTTTCCTCATCCTCCTTGTTATCTTTAGTTCATATTCCCTGCAGCAGCTCAGCAACAATGAATGTGATCTTCAATAAAATGAATTTCTGGGAACTAGCCACCCTGAGCTGGACCCAAAGTATGTCAGAGAATCTCATCCCGTGGGATTTCTTAACAAAACAATTTTTGTGTCTTCATTTTTTTCTCCCTAAAATCTTTAAGGTTTTGAAATTCTGTTTTTAAAAAGCGAGGCCACTGAAGCAAGTCAACATCTGTATACACATATCCAGCTTCACTGAGCTTTCATTCTATTCCTTGTAAAAAGGACCCCCAGGCAACAACATCCTGATTAGGGAGAGCACAGCAGACAGGACTTTTTCCATGAATAGAGGCAGCTGCATTTGTGCTGTGGCATAAGCCTAAAGTGGATGCATGCTCAGCTGTGTTTGTGAGAGATTTAATTTGCCTGTATTTTTCAATGAGTAAGTGGTCATTCATCTCCTAACAGCAGGCAAGAGAGAGGACAAGCAGCAAGATCCCATGCTCTATGCCTCTCCAGTGCTGCCATCACTGTCAGCTGCAGTAAATCCAGCAGACAGAGCTAAAGAAGCAATGCCAGAGCCCTCCTTCTCTGGGGTTTATGGAGGCCATAGCCAAGGTGCTTTCCGTGTTGTGAGGAGAAATTTTGCAAGGATTTTTTTTTTTTTGTCTGCTCAGATGGGCAAGGAATCCTGATGAGCTATTTGAAACATTATAGCCTCTGACTAACAATTCAGATGTCTGGGGTCAGAGGCTTACTAAAGCCATTCTCAGTGTCAAAGCTGGGAAATTCCCAGAGAATATTTTCTGGATGCTGGAAGGAAGGGACATGCCAAATAATTCAAAAATCTCCTCAAACATATGGATACTAATTTCCAATGCCAAGCCAACTTCATGGTGTCAATAGCCTCCCAATGCCTCCAGCCCTTTTGTCCCTTTGGGTATGCCTTTGAAATGGTGTCTTGCCATCTGGCTAGTACTGGGGGTCTCAATCTAGACAGCAGTGATAATATATCAGAGTCAGAAGCGAAGGCTGCTGGATCTAGAGGAGCCTTGTATGGATAATGGAGATATGCATTAGTGATGGGGACACAGCTGCAATCTCCACTGATGCTTTTGTGTCTTTCTTTTTTGGTAACATGGCTGATGTTTCTATAAGTATACACCAAGCCTATTTCATCTGACTGAGATTTCAGCATAAATTGAGACCTCAGAATATAGCTATATGTTGGAAAAACATTTACATCTCAGTGACACAAGTTGTGGTCACTTTTGTATTTCTGTGACCATAAATAGTTACTATACGTATGTTGTGCATCATCTAGAGATTCACCTTAAAATTGAGTATTGCTGTATAATTTCTGTAACTATTTTGCATTTTCATTGATGATCTCTTTGAAGCCAAGCAATGGCAAATGATATCACAGCATTCTGAAAAGGAAGATTATATAGTGGTTTAAATTGGAAAGGGGATAGGAGAAATGAATCATCATGGATCTTACAGAATATAGGCATGCCGCAATCCAAAGAATTTGTGCTGTGGCACCCAGTGTCATATTTAAGTTGGGAGCAGATGCATTATGCAGATCCCTTTTTTTTTTGACGCAGACCAGCTTGCAACCATTCATCAGCAAAAAAGTGTAGCAGTAAAAAGGCAGTGCAGAATTTTCTCTTGATTCTAGCAGTAAATGGATTAGATATCTATTTAATTCAGGTTTCAATAACACTGCAATGTGAAACTTTTCTTCAACTGAACAAACAAGACAATTTAGTGTTATCAGGGGACATCTTATTAAAATTTGCATCCCAAGATTGACAAAGTTTTGGATTTCATGAAGCCTAATTATTCTGAAATACCAGACAAAGTTTTAAATTTACATTTTTTGGACAACTTATTTACATGAAAGAAGTTTATATTCAGGTTTGTGGAGTTTTCTTTGGTAAATTCAAATAACACAAATAATTTATAACACGATTGAAGGTCTGTTAAGTTTAATTTTTATTTAAAAGAAATTGTGGTAGACAGCCTCTAAACTATCCCCAAACAACTCAAACTTTCTGGTGTTCACACCTTGTGTAACGTCCTCCCATTTGGTTTAGTGGTGATCTGTATGGCCTATAAAATACTGCAGAAGTGGTGAATGTCACTTCTGATGTTGCAAGTATAATCAATAAGAGTCTGTGTGTGTGTGTGTGTGTGTGTGTGTGTGTGTGTGTGTGTGTTTCTGGGGAAGCCAACTGCCATGTTGTATCAGTTAATGGTCATTACAGGGACAGATTTAATACAAAATATGTATGTTAAAAGATTTATACATGGCCACCTGCACAATCAAGTGTGGAAAACTGTAAAAGGGCTGTCTGAGAGCTGGAAAGCCTAAGCATGGAGTCAAAATTCAAAGGCATGGAGCTCACTGCAGAGTCCTATGGAAGTTTACAACGGGAAGCCATCAGATCTGCAATTGTACCTGAAGAGTCTATGCTAGAAGCCTGGAGACAGATATCTCAAGGTGATGACAAAGACTGGAGCTTCTCCAATGAAGCAGAAGCTAGGATTCCTTTGTTCCCTTTTATTATTCCTTCTTTCCCTTTTATCGAGGCTACAAGCCTATTGATTGGTGCCACCTATACCCAGGTTGATTCTTTCCTCTTTGGTAAGTCAAACATCCATGCCACCCACACCCAGGTGGGTCTTCCCTCTTCAGTAAGTCAATCATTCAGACACATGCAGAACTGTGCTAAACTAATTCACTATGCATTTCTTATTCAAGTTGACACCACAATTACCCTACCTGTCATGAAGACCTGTTGGGCCATCTTGTGAAGAGGCATATACGACAAGAAAATGAAGTCTTCTATCAGTGGTTATGGGACTTCATGACTTTGGAAACAGATCTTCCAGCTCCTACAATCGGATGAATGCAGCCCCTGGCTAAGAGCTTAAGTTTGGTGTCATGAAAGGTGCTAAACCAGAACCACCTGAGTAAGCCGCCAGGATTCTTGGTACTCAGAAACTGTGCAGTGTTTGTTATTTTAATCATCAATTTCAGAGTAGCTATACAGCAGCAGATATCTGATGCAGGAGCTTGTACATAACCAATGACTGAAAATTATCAAACTTTACTTCCTAATTGGCTCCATGAGTCAGGTAGCAGATGTGTTCAGTGGTTAGTCACTGACTTGGACATTAGCATGAATATTTTTAATGCTATCAGGTATGCCTCAGAATGAGTTAGTGATTTTGATATGATATTTATATGTTCTTTAAAAAATATATATTGGAGGGCCAGGGATTTAGCTTAGTGGTTCTGCCCCCCTGCCTCACAAGCACAAGGTCCAGAGTTTGATCCTCAATACCAAAAAAAACCAAAAAAGCAGATTCAACATTTAACCTTGTTGTTTCTCATTTTTATTACAATTAATCCATTCAGAACTCATCTTGTTGAGGCCCAAATGTCCAGTACTTTTATTTGTTCATCTATCTTTTTCTAATTCTCATATAATTTGCAAATTTCATTCTCATTTTAGATGGAATGTGAAGAGTATATGTAGTTCTAGTATATGTAGCTTTTTTTAGAACTAATCTGGTTTTCCTGTTGCTGGTTACCTGGGAACAAACAAATTGAAACAATTGAGAAATGGCTTTCATACTTTAGTTAAAATATAATGTGATTTGAATTTTGAAAATTGCTTTTGACTCAGTCCTTTAGGAAAAATGGCAAGTATTGTTTATCTCATTGTTTGTCAATCCTTTGCTTAGTCCCTAGTTTCATTTCAATAAATTATCTGGTATGTAGTATGAGTGCTAAGACTTACATGATCTCAGGTCTGTTAGATAAAAATCTGGGTCTGTTAGGTAAATGGTGGTGACCCAGTAAAAGAACATAGCCAGCCTGAATTTAGGGTTCTGATTGAAACCTGCTGGAGTAACTCCAAAGGAGAGTATGACTCAAGTTTATTGAGCTGGGTTTTTGTGGACAGGTTTAGTTTGGGTGAGGAGAACAAGGGATCAGTGAAGTAAGCATAGCAGAGTAGCAATGACTACATGACTGTAGCAACTGCTAATGTTTTGTTGTGAAAACTGCTGGGTACCCTCACCTAGCAGAGCAGATGGAGTAGGTGCCCCATGTCTTAGCAGAGCAGGCATTCCTTCCCAGGCTCAGGGAGCTGGGAACAACCATTGTAGGAACCTGGGGAGCTGGGGTCCAGGTGAGTTCTTGAACTTTGGCTTCTTGGCTTCTGAAGTAGTGGCTCTTGTCCCACCTGCTTCTGTAGCTGTATTCTACTACTTTTTCTCCTCACTTGTCTTGCTCAGCACATGTTGTGCCCTGAAGGTGACTTAGCCCCAGATCTCCCATGGGTAAAGGGAAGCCTTCTGAGTCCAGAGGATTACCCCTAGTTGGCTCCCACCTGGGCTATATTCTCCACTGCCCTCCATGCTAAACTGTCTCATTGCTCTTTGCTATGGTCCCAGCTATATTCTCAGGTGTGCCTTCAACCTATCCATGCTACTTGGAGCCATGAGTAGCCAAAGGAAGCTAAAACTCAGGTACAACTTCACTAAACAACTTATTTGATTTGGGTGTTGTTGTGAACAAGGCAACTAAGTACAGCTAGTGGACAGTTTTTTTCTCTAATTCTGAAAGCCCTCATCTGCTCTTAGCTTGAATGTCAATGATCTAATACATATACTCACTCTAATCTGCATCCCAGAGAAGAACAAATCAGGTCAAACAATGTAACGGACTTCCATCCTCCCTGTCTTTTTCTTTGGTTTCTTCTACCTCTTGGCCATGCCACTCCTACTGTATGATATCATTAGTCTTCCCTAGAGCTGCATCAACTGTTGACTTGCTTCTCTGGCCAGAACCTAGCTGAAAGGAGCATTTTACCTTATAAGATGGAGGAAGAAAATGAGTGGAATCCTCAATCAAAGACACAAAGTGACTTAGAGTATTAGTAAGGTTCTATGTCTCTAAAAATTACTATATTGAGTGTCAAAAGCCAATACAACCTCAGTCTTTTCCTATTCATTCTTTGTAGAATAAACCTTAATTTCCTATGTAGGTGTTGCCTTGGGCCAAGTTGGGTGAGGATTATGAACTGAAAAGTACGAAAGAAAAATTCTCATTCATAATTTTCAAAATATTACTCCAATATATCTGTTTCCATTATTTTTCATTATTAAGTTTTTCAGTTATATATTACAATCTGCAAAAAGGAGACAGCACCACTTGACTTTAATTTAGCTCTTTTCAGTTATCCTGTAACTGCTTCAGAAAAGCCTTTGGGCAGCTCCTCCATCCACTTTCCACCCACACACATTCCCCAGAATTTCACAAGGCCTACGGTGTCAGTGTGTAAATTTAATTGAGCTTCTGGGTAACTCCGAACACTGGTGTTCCTGGGCAGCTGGAATGCCTGCATAATGTATATGGTGCCTTAGGAGTACAGGATGCCCTGTCAATGGGGTGCTGCCTCAGGACACTCAATGAACCTGTGGAGCTGGTGTCTACATTTCTTCTGTGTCCTTGTTCATTCCTCCTGGGTCATATTTGGGGGATGAAGTGGACCCAACTAAGCCAATAAGATGCATTGCCAAGAGTCCTTATAGTGTCAGTGACTTGCTTTTCCTCTCCAGGCATGCGACTACAGAGCCAGCTGCCATCACACAGCCAAGTGACTTCACCCTCACCAGTCCTCTTGTGTTGAAGGTGACTCTATTCCAGTGTTTGATTTTAAATCAGATCTATGTATACCTTCCAAATGTAACTAGATTTCTTCCTCTTGCTTTTGTTTTAAGTTAAACTATAAAAAACACTGTTTGAAAAAGAGCCCCGATCACTCTCTTTCATTTCTTCTATATCAGCTGCTGCAGCTGAAGCCCAGGTCAGGTGTCTTCAGTCTTTTTCTATCCAAGTTCCAGCACTCAGGCAAAGTGCTCCCAAGCCTAAAGCATCTATCTTTCCTTCTTTTTAAGTAACAGTATTTAGTGTGGGCTCCAACTTTCACTTAAAGGCAACTTTTAGGGAATTGATTCTATGAAGGAAATGTTAACATTTACATGTCAGCTCCTGGGTTGTCTCTTTTTAAGTCTATGGCATTGGTCATAGTAACAAAGAGTCATTGGTCACTTACTTTATTGGACATTGTGACCTTTAATTGTAATTGTCAACTTGACTGAATTAAGAAATGCCCAGCAGATTACTAAAGTATGTTCTGGGTGTGTCTGTGGGGTACCTTCAGCGATGAATGCATGCAGGCCAGCAAACTGAGTCAGGAAAACTCACTCTTATTCTGGATGGCATCATATAGTAGGCTTGCAGCCATGATGGAATGAATGGGGAAGAAAGAGAAAGTTGTTCTCTATTCAAAAAGCCCCATTCTTTTTCAACAAATGCATCTTTTGCTGCTGTTATCATCTGTGAACATAAGACGCCTGTTTCTTCAGCTTTTCAGGGTGTACTAAAGAGTCTCCATGGAGCTTCCAGGCCTATAGTCTCAAATTCATGCTGCATCTTTGAATCCTTCTTCTTTTACAGATTCCAACTTTTTGGTACCAGAGATGGGGGTGTTGATGTTACTATACCTGGATTAGAAGCTTTTAAAACTAGATTGTGGGAGGAATTTGGAAAAGTTTGGAAAATCAAGCTAAGGGGAACCTAGAATACTGTAAACACAGCTTAATGGGAAATTTGGCTGTAGCTTGGAAGACTCAAATGCTGATAGGAATGGAGACAGTAAAGTCCAGGCTGAGGAAGTTTCAGATGAGAATGAGGAATCTGTTTGGAATTGGTCTAGAGGCCATTCATGTTACATTTCTGCTCCAGAAGGTCCATGTTAGGTAATTGGTTTCCTGGGACTCATTTCAGTGTGTTCAGCCATCCAGGCACTCAGAGGATGCTCCAGTCATGGTCTCTAGGAGCCAGACTATTGCTTGTACTGGTGCAGGTCTTGGCATTATCCATGTAATGCTGATTTTTCAGGCAAGCATAATGTAAGAAGTCTGGGATCAGGGAGGGTCCACTCAGATTTCAAAGGGGATCTGGGAGGCCAGGCAGTGTGCCCCTGAGAAAAGGGTCCATAAAACCATGAAGTAAACAGATGGGACACAATGGGGGTATGAAGACCACCTTCAGATTGAGGCCCAGGTTGTGGATGATGTGAGGCCAGCCACCACCCTTTTGCTTCTGCAGTTGCCTGGGTCTTTCCAGAGTTGGGCTGATTGGAAATTCAGCTCAAAAGGGTCAGTAAATTCTTTCTAAGGCTAAATATCAGCCCAAGATCAACAGATAACAAGAACTACAAAGGGAAATTGAGTTGAGCTTTGAAGAGAGAGTTCAGGGGGTACTGTTCCCCAACTCTGCCTCCTCAAATCAGCCACCATAAACTGAGCAGCTTTGCTTCACCATGCCTTTCTGCTATGATATTTCTGCTTTGGAGGCAGCTGAAAATGAACTCAGTCTCTGGGGTCAAATAAATCACTTCCTCCTTTACATTACAGGTATCGGGTATTTGGTCTCAGGGACAAGAATACTGACTAACACACATGCAATCCTTTAATCAGCATTGTTTGACTTAGCCTTCACCCATAACTCTATCTATAATTTTCTTTCTCTTATATAATTGAAGAAACTTAGACATGGATGGGTTCAAAGAGAAAGCTACGCACAATCACAGTCACTGAACTGTGCTGGCAGCATTTATGGAGACTCTTGGCTCCAGAGCTCCCTCTCTGCTGTGGTGTGCGTGGTTCATTGGAATTCCTGATATTTTGTCAGATAGCTACCTTGTTAAAAACAATGAAGGAAGCAGCTTTCTGGAGGCATCTAAAGGTGCTTCCAGGCTCCTTCACACTGGTGACTAAGGGGCAAACCATTACTGCCCATCTGTAGCCTACTCCTTCTGAAATTCGTGAGTATCAGTGCTGCTTCTTCCACTTTGAAAGCCCACCATCACCACTCTGGTCCAGCACAGTATTTGAAACTTTAGCAAGAAAAGGAAATTAATATATATATGAAATGAAGTCAAATTATTATTTTCAGATGACATGATCCCCTACATAGAAGACCTGAAAATATCCACCAAAAGGTAGAATTAATAAGAATTAATAATCAAATTCAATAATTTACCAGGACACAAAATCAACATACAAAAATCAATAGCATTCCTGTATACTAATAATGAACCCACTGAGAAAGAAATTAAGAAAAAAAATCACTCACAATAGAGCCAAGAAAAATTAAATACTTAGAAATTAACCTAACTAAGGAAGTTAAAGACCTCTACAGTGAAAACTACACTACTGTGAAAAACATAACTGAAAAGGACATCAGAAAATGGAAAGATATCCTCTATTTCTGGATAAGCAGGACCAATATAGTCAAAGTGGCCATATGTCCAAAATTGATACACCAATTTAACATAAGCATAATAAAAATACCAGCAACATTCCTCACAGAACTGCAGAAAATAATCCTAAAATTTATGTGGAACCACAATAAACCCAGAACAGCAAAAACAATCATGGGAAACAAGAGCAAAGTGGGAGATATAACAATCCCAGACTTGAAGTTATATTACAAAGCTATAGTGATAAAAGCAGCATTGTACTAGAACAAAAACAGATGTATCAATGGAATAGAACAGAGGATGCAAAACAACCCCAGGCACATACAGCTATTTGATCTTCAACAAAGAGACCAAAAACATACACTGGAGGGAAGATAGCCTTTTTTATAAATGGTGCTGGGAAAACTGGATATCCACATGAAGAAGATTAAATCTAGACCTATATATCTCACTGTGTACTAAATTAAAATAAAAATGAATCAAATAATTAATCTAATGGAAGATAAAGTATGTAAAACTCTTGAAGTCATCATCATAGGAAAAGACTTTATGAACAGAACCCTGGCTGCATAAGCAATAGTACTGAGAATCAACAAATGGAATCATATCAAATTAAAAATCTGCACGGTAAAGGAAACAACCAACAGAGTGAAGAGACAATCATCTAAAGAATGGGAAAAATTTTTTGCCAGCTATTCCTTGGACAGAGGACTAATCTCTAGAATACACAAAGAACAAAAAAATTAGACCCCATAAAATAAAAGACCCAATCAAAGAATGGGCAAGTAAAATGAATAGACAGAAGAAATACAGATGTCCAATAAATACATGAAGAAATGTTCAACATCACCCTCCATCAGAGAAATGTAAATTCAGAAAAACCTGATATACCATCATATCACAGAAAGAATGGCTATTATCAAGAAATCAAAAAATACCAAATGCTAGTGAGGGTGTGGGAAAAATGCTAGTGAGGCTGTGGGGAAAAAAAGAATACTTCTACACTGTTGGTAGGAATGTAAACTAGTACATCCATTAAAGAAATCAGTATGGCAATTCCTCAAAAAACTAAAACTAAAAATTCCAGTTGACTCAAATTTTCCCCTTTTATTTATTTTCCCAGAAGAGTTAAAGATGTCATATTACAGTGACATACGCATATTCTTTTTTTGTTCTTTTTATTTCATGAAAAAATAAAGTAGGTTTTCATAACAAAATAAAGGCATAAGACTGTATCATTATCTTCAAAGTAGCTACTCAGTACAAGACATAAACTAAAATGATTCTTACAAAAATTAACAAATAGATAATGCAAATTTTCTTTTCAATGAAATAAGATTAACTATTAGTATAAATGAAACAAATTAGCATATATTGAAATATTTTTTAAACAATGAAATTTATAATTTGGCAAAGTATGTGAAATTCTCCCTGCTTCTTATTTGTCTCTCCTCTCTTCTGAGCTTTATTTGCATATATATTTTTTCTCATACAAGAGAAACCATGTGATATTTAAGCTTGTGTGTCAACTTTTTTCACTTAACATTATGTTCTCAAGTTGCATCTATTTAGCTATGAATGCCTTGAGTTTATCTTTTTTATGACAGTGTAGTACTTCATTGAGTATAAATACCCTACTTGCCTTATTGATCTGTTGATGGACATACACACTGTTTCCAAGATCTAGCTATTACAAATTGTGCTGCTATAAATGTGGGTATGCATGATGATTTTAACTCTTTTAGGAAGTTATCTAGGAGAAAGATAATTGGGTCAATTGGAATTTCTTTTGGATTTTTGAGCAATTGTCATACTAATTTCCATAGTGGTTGTACTAATTTACATTCCCACCAACAATGCAGAGTTCCTTTTTTCCCACATCCTCACAAGCATTTGTTATTATTAGATATTTTGATAATAGCCATTTTTTCTGGTGTAGGGTAGTATCTTAGTGTAGTTGTAATTTGCATTTCTCTGACAGCCAATGATGTCAAAAAGCTTTTACATGTGTTTATTGGCCATTTGTGCTTCATCTGAGAAGTATCTACTCATTTTGGTTGTCTATATTTTGATTGAGTCTTTTATCTTGGGTGAACTTTTTAATGTTTTAGTTCTTTATATATTCTTGGTATTAGTTCTCTGTCTAAGGGATAGCTAGAAAAATCTTTTTCCCATGCTGTAGATTTTCTCTTCACTATGTTGGTTGTTACTTTTGCTGTGAAGATTTTTAATTTGCTATGATTCCATTTGTTGATTCTTAGTACTATTTATTGCCTGTGCAACCAGCTTTCTGTTCAGAAAGTCCTTCCCTACACCTATGATTTCAAGAGTTTTACGTATTTTATATTCCAGTAGGTTGTTTCTGTTTTAACATTAAGATCTTTGATCCATTTTTATTTTAGTTTAGTAAATGGTGGAATATATAGTTCTAGATTCAATCTTCTTCATCTGCATATCCAGTTTTCTAAGCACCATTTACTAAAGAGGAATTTTTTCCTCTAGTGTATGTTTTCGGTTCCTTTGTGAAAGATCAAACAGCTGTATGTGTCTGGATTTGTTTTATTTCTTCTATTCTGTTCCGTATCCATGTTTTTGTGTCATTACCATGCTGTTTTTATCACTTCAACTCTGGGATTGTGATGCCACTTGCTTTTGTTACCCAGTAATGTTCTTGCTTCCATATAAATTTTAGGATTGATTTCTCTAGCTCTGAGAGAAGTGCCATTGATATTTTGATTGGGATTGTATTAAATTTCCATATCAGATTTAGAAGTGTAGCCATTTTGATTTTGTTGGTTCTGCTTATCCAGGAACAAGGGATACTTTAGTAGGATTAGCTAAGGGTTTATGTATTTTATTTATTCTTTCAAAAAACCAGCTTTTCAATTAATTGAGTCTTTGTATTGTTTTTTAGTCTCCATTTCATTAATTTCTATCCTGATCTTTATAATTTCCTTCCATGTAGAAGCTTTGGGTTTGGATTGTTCTTGTTTTTCTAAGACCTTGAGATGGATTATAAGGTTTTTTATTTGGACTCGTTCTATTTTTCTGATGTGATAAACTTCCTTTGTAGGACTGCTTTCATATGTCCCATATGTTCTGGCATGCCGTATGGATATCATTATTTAATTCCAGGAATTGTCTTATTTCTTTCTTAACTTCCTCTGTGACCCATCAATTATTAAAGAGTGTATTATTTAATTTCTATATGTTTGCATACTTTTGGTGGTTTCTTTTGCTGTTGATTTCTAGTTGCATTGCATTGTGATCTGATAATATGCATGGTAAAATTTCAATTCTCTTGCATTTGCTTAGCATGCTTTATTCACTAGTATGTAGTCTATTTTGGGGAAAGTACCATGTGAGTCTGAAAAGATTGCATAATCTGTTGTTGATGTTGGGTGGAACACTCTGCATATATCTATTAAATTCATCTATTGAAAGATGTGGTTCAACTCTAATATTTCTTTATTGATTTTATTTGTTTAGTTAATCTATCTATTTGTGATAGTGGGGTATTTTTTAGTTGATCTATTTGTGATAGTAGGGTATCTCCCATGATAATTGTACTGATATTTATCTGATCTTTTATTTCCATTAGAGGTTGTAAAACAAATACACTCAGAGTGCTCCATTTTCAAGATGAAATAGTTAATTCTAGGGGGAAAATTACTGGCAATTGGAATTGCCTAATAGCCTGAAAAAGTTGATGCATTAGGAGTATCTCTAGCCAGGTGAGACCTTGAAGAAGAGATAAAAATAGTAAGAGAGCCTTTGTAGAATGTAGGAGTGAGTAAGGATGGGGAAAGAAAAAGCTTATTTTTCCAGCAAAGGCTAAGTAAGCTACAGTAATTGCAAGCTCACACAAAGTCTCTACACAGGAACATCTGCTTCTCAGAAGGTCTCACAGTAAAGAACAGACAATATTATGAAGAAATCCAACCTCAAATTGTTAGAGGAGACAAGGGAAATACCTTAAAAAGAAGTAATAAAACAGGAAATGTCTAGGAAAAATTGTTACTCCCATAGTACTCTCAGGAAATAAGGAAATGGGCAAAGGGACTTGCATGCTAAGGGATAAATTGCTCATTGTGACCACTCTGGATGTGCCTGTATAAAATACCCAGCTTTGCAAGGCTGAATTAAACAGCCTCTCTTTTGCTGTTCTTCTTGCCAGCTCTGAGTCCAATATTTGATTTTGCAAGCAGAAGTATTTCTCACCATTACGAAGTTGAGTGAACCATGGTTTGGTGCATATATATTTGTAATTGTTTTCTTCCTGTTGAATAGCTGTTAACCAATATGCATAACCATTTTTATAAACATCACAATTTGTAATAGCTAAATCTTGGAAGCAGCCTATACGTCCATCAACATGAGAATGGATGTGAAAAAGAAATTGTGGTGTATACACACAATGGAGTACTACTCTGCCATAAGCTCGAGTCGTTTGTATGAAAATGAATGCTCCTTGAGACCATAATGTTCGTGAAATATATCAGACACAGCTTAAATATCACATGATTTCTCTTGTATGAGAAAATCAAATTATAAAGAGCAAAATAAAAGGTAGATAATAGTATGAAAATAGGTCTTTCTCAAATGAAAAGGGGATCAAGAGACAGAGGAGGGAAGCAGGAGAGGGAAAGGGGATGAAAAGGGAACTTAAGATGTGTCATCTACATGTACCAACTCCACACAAGAAATGTAAATATTATGGACTACAAATATGTACTAATACCAAAAAAGCCCTTATTCTGGGGCAAAAGCCCAAGGAAGTTGCTAGAAGCAAACAATTAGCATGTTCCTTGTCACATGTAGTTAGTTGTTTTCTGAGGCTAATTCACAGTAGGAATGATCTTTTTATGCCATTTCCCATAAGAACCACAGCATAATTAATAATAGAGTAAGTAATTGGGTCTGCCAGTCCAGTAGCCCTTTACTCTTTCTCATGGATGGCCACACCTTTTCTGGTTTGTTTCATTTTCCCTGAGATATTTTTGCTGTAGTTTTAAGGGTGAGGTTTGTAACAGATGAGAGATCTGAGAGTTAAGCCATTGGAGATGGTGAGTAGGGAGAGAAGAGGAGAGCAGGACTGTTCTGTCTGGCTCTTGAGAAACAAAAGAGACTCCAAGATATGAGGCCTCACGTGACTCTTTGCACATGGTGCTGCATTTAATACCCACAATGCTGCAGAATTTGGGAGAAGGCCATTCTTTCTGTTTCTGTGCAGAACTCAATGCCTTCAACTGCAGGGCTCTGGCAGGTCTTCAGGGGTGGAGATGATGGCCATGCTTGCTGAACTGACAGGGAAGCAGAATTCACTTTTGTAGAATAACAGCAACAGTGGAGAAGAGGTGTGTTTCACAAAACCTGTGGGCAGCAACCCAGATAACAAGTCCAGGAAGACATATAGTGCATGTGCTTGGGAATTCCTAAAACCAACGGGGTACTTGACAATGGACAGCAACTAACATCTTAATTATGCTTTGAAATTTGAACTAGATAACATTTAGTAAAGTCAATATCTGATCTACATGGTGGAAAAGCTCGAGGTATAGCTGCTCTATTTCACTCTAAAATAGCTATTGCTTTCAGCTAAAATATCGATATTTTTCATGGTTGCTTGAAAAGATTGTCTTAGACTTCCCTGTCCCCAGTAGGGAAAAGATTAAGTGGCAGGTTTATGAGTTAGATGGAATTATCTACCCTGTTTTGAAGAAGCCCATGCATCTTTGTTTGGTTTCATATCACACACTCTTTCTTTCTCCATACTCCTAGGAGTTATGAAATAAGTATGTTCCTTTAAAAGGAGGAAGTGCAACTTATTTGCCTCATTCTATATATGTAGGGTTTATACTACAAGTGCTCTTGGAAAATAAAAGACCAATTCTAGGTACAATTTTTACAACTGTCATCTGAGGTGACAGTTTCTTTAGAATATTCCTTAAGTAAAACAGAAGTTGCTGTCATGTGCTTATTAATTTGATCTGTATGAATTCTAGGCAAACTTGATAGGAAAGGAATTTAAATTCAACAAGAGCAACAACAAATATTTCCCTCTTACCTTAATTTTAGAATTTTTATTACAGAAATGGCTTATCAGCAAGTGCAGTTTGGTTATATTTTTTCTGTCTTGAAAATTGGATCACATAAACCATGAAGGCCTCAGATTGATTTTGCAGCTACTAGATTATTTTAAACAAAAAAGGAAACAGCTACAGAATAATTGAATCAGTCTTGTTGTATAGACATAGATCCAGGCCAAAGCTGTAAGCATTTTTCTCATCCTACACTCTTGTTTTAGAAAAGACTCCATAACATGATTTTTTTAAGACTCCACAGATTTTCCAAGCACTATTTCAAATTTATTTTTTCCTGTTTCTAAATTCATTGCTCAGTTGAGATAGTCTTCTTTATTGTTACATTTTACATTCTGAGAATCCATGTTTAAGCAATATTCTACCTTTAGAAAAACATCAAATTGCATCCAGCTTCACTATTTTCTTTTTTTGCAGATTTATTTAAGCCTTGAGATTGCTATTTGGTGAAGTCAAGTGGTAAATCTGTCCTCATCTGTGGTGTCTTCAGACTACTGACTAGAACGTTTACAATTGATTGAATTAAAAAAGAACTCCAACCTCAATCTACCTAGCATTACATTTCTTTGTTTTCAATGATATGTGAAATTTCTTTTAGGACACTACAAATTTTCTTCTAAATTTTTCTTCCCTTGTCAACTGAAGGACAGTCGTTTGCACCAGTCTTTCTATTGGGTCAGATCATGAGGTTCAGCTCCATTTGATGAATGCTTAAGAACACATGTCTGACATCTGTCCTGCAAACCTGCAGCAGCCAGCTCTCAAACTTCTCTCTAAAATAAGCAGAACAGAAATAGAGCATGGTTTCTGTCACATTAATCTTGAATAATGTGATTTTGTTAGCAAGAAAAAATCCATCTAAAAACCTTGTGTTGAATTTATATCATAGATATTAACTTAGCTATAACTTTCTAGTTACACTTTGAAAAAATAATTTCATCAAAATAAATTTTAGAAGGGCAATTCTTTACTTATAATTTCATTCTATGGGATTCTGGTGCCATTTTTCAAGATAGAACAAAGTCAATTCATTTTTTACTCCTGACTATTAATGAAATAGTCATTTATTAAAAGGCATTTGTGAAGTTTTAAAAAGAGAATGATAAAATATCTAATAGTAATAAAAAGATAACTTCTGTTTCCACGTTGGTTTTCTACATTTAATTTTTTCTAAATCATTCATACAAGATTTCACAGTTGGAAAATGCCAAATGTACTTCCTTGTTCCTCTTCTTTTGAAGGGGGAAATGTTCTCATTTTTATGACTATGTCTTGATCTTGATTTCAGAGAGAAGAGCCACTACCAGGTCAACAGAAGTCCTTCTGAGACCTACAGCAGAGATCCTAAGGCTAAATTGGCAAAACTAAAGAAGCCCGCCTCCGGATACAGCAACTGCTTTCTAACTGATACTGAATTTCACACTATGCTATTTATGTTTCCACTTATTACAATGATTTTTCTTTTTGAGGTGAAGACTCTCAGTTGTGGCTGTCAGTGCAGACAGATAAGAGGCCTCCACCTATTATGGACTGGGAATGTATCTTGACCAATATTCCAGGGTACTGACCTAATTTCTATTTAAGGCACCTGAACAGCTGTGGATTTTGCACAACAAGGCTTGAAATCTCAGCTATTCTCTTTCCATCTCAGCTCCAGTCAGACCTTAGGCTTGGGCAGAAAATCTAGAAGAATGCATTAAACATGACACTTCAGTCGAGACTACAATCACACATGAAAAAAATTAGATAAGATATTTAGAAATTCTAAGAATATTTTGATTTAAAAACAGAGCCTTTGCCTTCAGTTATTAGATAGCATGTAGAAATAACTCATCATATCAAGATATGCAGAATGAGGGAGAAATCATGCAATTTTCAAAATAATACAAATAAAAATGAAACTATATTTATAATTTACTCTGTACTTTCTTACAGGGGTGGAATTTTTCTTAGTACATTTAGGTAGAATTATTTTGAATGGTAGCTTCAATTCTTTACTTGACATCATTAAAGGACATTTAGATAATATATATTTTCACAAAAGATATATATAAATGTATTGAAATCCTATATATGTGGCCAGATTAATTACCATGAAGTACATACACCTATGTGAATATGTCCTAGGTCAGAATATAAAACATGCTAAGCCCTCAAATACATTCAGATCCCTTTCAAGGGCACCTGTTACAAGGAAAGGAGTTATGGGACAGCCTACAGGTGCTGCACTTTCAGGACCCATCAGAGCAGTGACACCAATGCAACCCTGTCCATGAGTTGCTCCCAGCCAATCAGTATACATGGCTGGTGCCCTAGATCAGCCCACTCCTGCTCAACCCAGGATCTTTCTTACGGACAGCACTATGCTTCTGGCCAAGAGAAGCACTGCAGTCTGATATTCTTCCAACCAAATACTCATTCTATTTCTCTCTGCCCTCAAGAAGTTCAGAAGTGCATTGTAGTTCGAAGTTCTCCCACTTACTCTTGCTTCCTCTCCCAGGTATTTTTCTAATAAATATCTTGCATTTTTGATTCTGCCAAGATGTGTGTTTTCCTAGGATCCCACCTGACACAGTAGGTGCCAGAAAAGAAATTGATATGTTGTATATGTTTGAGGACCAGGTGCGTGCCATCTGGCTTACATGACCCCTGAGAGATATGTGGGTAACACATAGTTCCTGGCACAAGATAGTGGCCCAACTGCTAAAACTTTCACTGATAGTAACTTGAGTAGCATCCAGGTAGAAGGAAATAATCTTCCTGAGAGAATGATTTCAGCATTTGAAATGCAATGGGGAACCAGGAAACCCTAAAACATTCACACCAATGCAATCCTCTCCCTGAGCTATTTCTAGGATGTATTGACAGCTTCCACAGCAACAATGAAGAATTGGGTGTAGTTTATGAAAAGTTAAAGGATATGTAAATACCCAAGGATCTCTATAAGCTGTCAGGACTTGTCCTGCAGCAGAAGAGAGGTCACAGTTGAGCAGCAGGCCAAAAACAAATGAGAATTGTACAGCTTCAGATATTTAAATGCTCAGCCCAGGTAGGTATGGTACATGGAGGTCAGGGCACTAGTTGAAAAACGTGAGACACTGAAATATGAATTAGGGACATCTGGGTAAATATTCCTGAAGACTATATCTTTGCAGACTCTCCTGCACCCTCCTATGATTCAGAGAAAGCTGCTGTCCTGACTAAGAGCTCACACTTTCTGAATGTGGAGAGACATTGCTGAGGCCTCTCCCCAGCAATGCAATAGGTGCCCCTCTAAAACATCATCCTAGAACCTTCTGGGTGCCAGCCATGTAACCAGGGTTAAATGCAAGTGGAACTCACTGGAGATGAATAAGGAAGAAAAGATGCTATACTTCAAAGAAGCTGCAGGAATTAGCTTGCATGTACTAGTATTTTCCATAATGTACATTTGAGATTGAATTTCGGGGATGCTTGATCAAAGAGGGTGGAAAGTGAGTCTTGAAAATCAAAAGTTCATTAACTTAGGAGCATTGTTTTGAAATAGAGAATTTAACACCCAGGAGAGATCCTAGAGAATGAGAATCAATGCTATTGTGGGTCTAAGAAGCCTGGCAAGAGTGGGGACCTTTGATGATGAAGATTGTCTGTCTGTGTGCCATGCAGGATGGCAGCAAAGGGGTTCAAAAGGTTCAGTGATCTCAGTATGCTAAAATATATGTGCAAAGCATATGTGAGGTTGGAAGACCATTCCCCAAGGCCAGCAGGAATGTGTGGACAGGAAGAGTATCAGCATCTCTAAAGTTCAATAAGGGCCCTTCTCTGCAGGTAGGCAGGAGAGGGATGGGTGGGGCATCACAGAACTGGCTTGTCACCATCCATGGGAATGAACCTGAAAGAATAGAGGACACTAGGAGCCAGATAGCCATTTTTGTAATTGTGGCAAGTTTCAAGAGTCTGTCTTGGAAATATTAACTGCAGGGGATTGTGGTTATGGTTAAAAGAACATGGGATCCCTAGAGGTAAAAGAGATAAGTGGCTTTTGATAAATTTGTTTCACCTCTACAATCAGAACATGAAATAATGGAACACTGAAAACCTGATGGAAGTGATACCCCACAAAGGAATCATGATTTCTTACTTGGCTTTAAACAGCAACTAATTTCTGGGTGTGAAATCCATTGACTGAAGAGATGGCCAGGTCCCCAGAATGAGGGCCATTACACTATCAGCAAGGATATGCTTTAAGAACTCCTGAAGTTCATCTCCAAAGACACTGATTGACATTTTATTGGGTGATCATGTGCTGGGAAAAAAGTGTTGCCCAGATATTTCAAGGATTTCTGACAAATGGTAAAAATTGACATTGATAGCCAGAGACATGAAGTATCATCAGGCACATGCTGGCCAGGTAAAAGATACAATCCTTCTAAAATCTGATTTACAATGGGGCTACTAGGTTCACAAATTCAGTAACAGTAATTTTCCTAATCTTCAAATACACAAATTAGGATTAATGTATTTGGCAGATGGAGTAATTCTGATGTTGGGTAGTCCTTTATTCTGCTGGTAAAAGATACCATTTTGGTGAAAGAAAAATGAAAATCTCTAAAACTGCTCCAAATCAAAATTAATATTGTGTCCCAGGGTGTATAGTGGAGATCAGTATTTCCATTAAAAACCTAAAGGACACAGGACTGATGGTCTCTATTATATCTCCATTTAGTTCAACCAGTCTCCTCCCTGCAAAAACCAGATGGATCTTGGAGAAATGTGTGTTCAACAAGCTAGTAACCCTGATGACAGCTGTCACGGTAGATGGTATCATTGTTAGAGTAGAGTGATAATTATTCATCATGGTAAAGTGCCATTAATTTAGTGAATGTGCTATTTAGATGTGTTTATAGTGAAAGTGTATAGGCTTGAATGACTTTTTCAGAAACTGTGCTTATTCACCTTGATTTATTAAATTGATGATACCATGTCAATCAGGCAGAACAGGCAAGAAATAGCCTGAAACCATAATAAGATGTATAAGCTCTAGGGTGGAGAGGGTTGGTAATAAATCCGAAAATACTTCAGGGACATAAAATTTTAGCATAGTTTCTAGAGATCCAAAGTCAAAGTCAAAGTTGCATTTTGTATCATCTATTACAAAGAAAAGACATTGAAAGTATTGCTCAAGTATCTTTAGGCAACATATTGCACAGAAAGAATATATCACTAAGATTTATATACCAGGCTCTCAGCTTTGATTGGAATTCAGAGATGGAAAAGACTATGTAGCAGGACCGGATAGCGTAGACTTATAAACTGTTCAAAGTGATCCAGCAGACCACATAGAATGGGGAGATTGTCAATGGTAGGAAAAGATGAATTGGGGAGTTTATGGCAAATTTCAGTGGGAACATTGCAATACAGGTTTCTAGGGTTCTGGAGCAAGGCCATACTCATTAAGTCCATTGCAGTCATCATAAACCCTTCTAGAAAGGGAGCCCGATGTGTGACTGGACTCTTGAGGCGAGATTTGTTTTACTTGACCATGAATAATAGGAAATACCCATTTAGAGCTGGGTCACAGCTTATCAAATCATAAAGATCTACTAACCCATAAAATTAAGTAGGCTATGGGGCCAGGATTTAGCTCAGTAATTCTACAGCCTGTCTTTCAAGAGCAAGGTCCCGAGTTCCATCCCAGGTAACAACAACAACAAAAAATTAAATCGGCTGCGAGAGTTTGTCACATCATGGAAAATGTACAACTAGGTGAGCCTGGGAAGAACAAAGAGGCAGGGATCAGCTACCTGAGCTTTTACCCAGACATCCATGTCACTCACTGTAACAGAACCTATTTATCTCTCTCGGATTGTACTTATGACCAAACAAGGTGTTCCATAGAACAAATGGAAGACAGTTATTCCCATTGGGAATGGGTCTGACCATATTCTATATGGAAGGAAAAGTGGCCTGAAGTGATAATATTTACACTGCCATGAACATTATTAGATATATCATTTTTGTAACCATAAACTCTTATTTTTTTTTTGAATTGCTAGATTAAAAGGGATATTCATACTTGGCATTAGTAGATACTGCCAAAGTGTTTACCAAAGTATCTGTGGATCCAAAAGCAATGTATGAAAATATCTATTGTTCTATATCCTCCTTGGAATATGGTACTACAAATCTTTTAAATCTTAGCTATTCCAGTTTTGTATTAGTATATCGTTGTGATTTTAATTTACCTTTCCCTGAGAACTACTGACATGGAACACCTTTTCACACGTTAATTGATTATTTGACTATCTTATTTTATCCAGTGACTGACCAATTTTCTTGTGTACTTTTCAAAATTTAATGTATTCTTTTCTGGAGATCTTTTTATATATTCTGCACATGAGTTCTTTGAAAGATATTTGTAATATAAATATCTTCTCCCATTGTACGATTTGCCTTTCTACTCTTTTGATGGTGTATCTGATGAATTAAGGTTTCTAATTTTAATGAAGATTACCTCATAAATTTATTCTTTATTTTTAGAGATTTTGGGGTCCCATTTCAGAAATTTATGTTTACCCCAAAGTCCTGAATATGTCCTGTCACTCTAAAGAAGTTTTACTACTTTCTTTTGTAAAAGTAGGTCTATAATCTATCTAAAATTAAGTTTTCTGTATAGTGTGAAGTAGAGTTTAAAGTTCATATTTTTAATATGAACGTCCAATTCACATAGAGTCATTCATTGGAAAGCTATATTTTTCTTCATTGAATTGCAGAGGTACTTTTATTATTTATCAAGGGACTATATATGTGGATTTATTTTTTCTATTCCATTTGTCTGTTTGTTGATCTTTGCCCTGATCTTTGCCTACATAAAGACTTTTATAGAAATATATTTGATTTGGTAATTGATGAAGTTTGTTTATTATTTCTTACCATTTATTTGTAGACTTTTTTGGTATTATTTTTCTTACATACACAATCATGTCACCAAAGAATAACCCTCTTTGGTTACCCTTTTCAATCTTTATAATGTTAAATTCTCTTTCCTGACTTTATGTACTAAGTACTTAAATACAATGTTGATATTCTTGAGATGCACTTAGATATATCTTTTTTCAAAATGCTATTGATCAGACTAAGAAATTCTCCTTTTCCTACTATGGTGAGTGATGTCCTATTGAAATGGAACTGAAATTTATCAAAGATTTATCTCCATTTATTAAGATGAACATATGTTTTCCTCCTTTAGTTTAATAATGTCATGAGTTGTATTGATTGATTTGCTAATATTAAATCTATTTTGTATCCTTGAAATAACTTACTTAATCATGATATATATTTTATGGGTCACAGGATTTATATATTTACTTATCATGTAGTGTTTTTGAAATTTTGTTCATGAATGTTTGCTTATTTTTTTTCCCTGTGAAGTATCAAGATTATGCTGCCTCATAAATTGTGTTGGAAAATATTTGTGTTTTTCTTTATTCTTCAGAAGTATTTTTATTATACTGGTTTCATTCCTTCTTTATGTTTTTGGAAAAGTTGGTCAGTGAACTATGTTAGTATAGATTTTAAAATAAATTTTTATGGAGGAGAGGTTTTAAACTGAGGATGTGATTTATTTGACAAATTTATTTATTAAAAACTTCTTGAGTTATAATTCACTTTTTAATTGTATTTTTCAATTAGTTTGCCCATTTAATCTAAATTTTCAATTTTATTGACATAGGATTATGCATTTTATTGTTTACAATGAATGCATTTTGCTGCTTTATTTGTGTTGGATATGCTTTTTTTCTATATTAGGTAATGTTTTACCATTTGATTAGCTTTTTAGTTATACAATTTATTTTTATTGTTCTTTTAATTGTTACATGAGATTTAAACATTAATACTAGATTCTCAAAGCTTTAAATAAATTTAAACTTTTAAATTTTCCAGAACAATGCAAGACTCTTCAAACACTTTAACTCTATTTGTCTCCTTTCCACATTTAGCATTATTGTTGTCTTATATTTTAATTCTGTGTGTATTAAATCTTGAAATATGCTATTATTTTATTCAGTTAATATTCATTTAGGTTTACCTACATAGTTACCATTTTTAATGTTCTTCATATCACTCTGCAAGTCTGTGCTTTTGTGTCAGACTATTGGACATATAAATTCCATTCAGTACTTCTGGTTGTACCATTTGGAGCCTGAGTGAATTTGGGTGGACTATTTAGCTTTTATAAGACTGAAAAAGAGTAATAAACTGATACTTAATTTATGGAGTTGAGTAGTCAGAAAGAGATAAAGCGCATATAGAGCTTAGGCCTCTACAGACACATAGCAAACATTTCATAAATAGTAACCAAAATTATGATAGATTTAATTTTCACTATTTTAGGTTGTGTGCTTTTGCTTATGTATTACATATCACTAAAGTAAAAAAAAACACAAATAACATGCCCATTTAAATTTTATTGCTTACTGCTTTCAATTTAATTTTCATCCTAACACTAAATAAATTTAATGTGTATTTTGAGATCATAAAATACTAAAACAAGTTAGATTAGATTCAGTGGATCCTTCTAAATAATTCCATAAGGTGTAGATAACTGTAAAAAGTAAGTAGTTAGATTGAAAAATGGGTATCTTGCCTGATCAATAGAGTGGTTTCAAATTTATTAGAAAATATTTAATCTATTTTCTCCATAGCTTTATATACTAAAAGCAAGGCAGTATTACAACAAATGAATTTCAGGTAGAAAAAGAAGTCTTTATGATATTTCAGGTCACTAGTGGCAGTTTGGGTTACTGCGTGACTGATTAGAAAATGTGATTATTATCAAGGATGTCAAAATACTTCTTAATTTCATGTCAAATGCAGGTATAATGGTAATTATTATTATTTGTAATCTAAAATTTAACAATTAGTTATCCTATTTTAGTTTAATTCAATTAATCTTTGAAGAACTGAATGCTTTAGGTGTGAGAACCAATTATCATTTTGTTTTGGCAGTTTGAGTTTGAATATATATCTGGTTATCAAAGCAAAGTAATTATTATTATTGAGTTTCTAAATTAATAAGTTGATACAAATTTTCAGAAAAAAATACTAATTTTGAATTTAATATATGCCAGACACTCTACTAGTTTCTGGAGATACCACAACACAGAACTTGCTAACAAAGATCTCATAATCTACTGAATGTGCTAGACACTTCATTTCAGATGTATGGGTATGAATCTTAGTGACAAATTAAAATCTCTTTTTATAAAGTATTAATATTTCAATTTATAAAAATAATCCTTCATTCTTAAACCAAATCTGACACAATCAAATTCTAAACGAGAGTGGATCTGACACTATTTTAGCATAGAAGTTAAGTAGGAACATCCTAAAGCCAAACACATTAATCAAACTACAGATTTTAGATTTAGGTATTTAGAGGCCTTATAATGGTGAAACAAAGTAAAATTTATTTATAAGCAGTGAATATGTCTACTATTATTGGTGCCAACTATGATGCATAGGCACACTGACATTTTTAGTATTTTTTTATATTAGAAAAAAAATAACTGCCACATTGTGAGATTATAAATGTATAATATATATAAAACTTGGTATTTATTCCTGGTTACTGGCACAGAGCTTCAAATCTCTTGAGAGTCTCCAGAGCCATAGGTGTATCTTTGATATTTGTAGTGAGATAGCAAATCTTCCTCAATAAACCTTCATTTATGTTAATAAGGGGGCTGTGTAGCTTGAAGATGGAATCTGATTGTGAGAATAACCAACCATACCATTAGAGGGTTGGGATTTTTTAGTCCCTTACCCAAATCTCTGCACTAAGGATTAAGTTCAATTACATGACCAGTGATTTCATTATCACACCTCAGTAATGAAAACTTGATAACAGCTTTAAACAAGGCTTGGGAACTTCCTAGCTGCTAACATATCTGTGTTCTAAGATGCCTTAACTCCTAGGAGCGGAAGCTCTCGTACTGCTTCCTTCCCCAAGACTTTGCCCTCTTTGTCCTCTGTCTGAGTTGTATCTCTTATAATAAAACCATTATTGTGAGTATAATATCTCTGTGAATGAGTTGCTGAGTTCTGTGAATTATTCTAGGGAATTATGGAACCTGACAGTGTTTTGGGAAGCCTTGACTATATAGCCAGCTGAGCAGTGCTGCTGTCTTGGGAACATCCACAACTTGTGGCTGGCATCTGAAAGGAGGGCAGTCTTTGGAGCTGAACTTCTTAACTGTGGGTAAGTGGTAAATTTGCATAGTCAGTGTCAGAATCGTTACCCGACTTTGGTAAACGAATTGGTGTTAGTATTACATATTAAAAATTATTTGGGGGCTGGGGATTTAGCTCAGTGGTTCCACCGCCTGCCTCACAAGCACAAGGACCTGAATTCGATCCCCAGTACAAAAAAATATATATATTTGGGATTATTATTATTACCATAATTATTTGTAGTGCTGGGGATTGAATCCAGGACTTCACACATACTACACAAGAGGTCCGCCTTTGACTATATCCTCAGCTATACCCTCAACTTTTATTATACCCTCAGCTCTGGGCCCAGGTTACATAAAAACAGTGAGTTACTTAAAAAAAAATAATGTAGAAAAGATGGAGTAAAGGTGTGTTATAACAGGACTAGTTGAGAATTTTCTAATTGAAAAAGTCAAAGTAAAACATGACACCAACACAGAGGCAGTTAAAACATTGCTTTGGCTGTAAGCTGAAAACATGCAATTTAACATTATAGAGATATTTCTTTAACCCTCACTATATGTGTAATATAAAATTTTTCCAAAATCTTCAAGTCATGTAGTCCTTATGGACTAATGTTTCATGTTTATTCTACGGATTTTGCCTTCTTACGCACGGGCAACTTCTCTGCACCCCCACCCTAGACTGCAGGCTACATGGGAAATACAGATGGGGAAGAATATCAGCTACAGAAAGGGGTTATGAGAAAGCAGCATGGGTGAGTCTCATTTACATAAAATTTTTATAATGCAGCTTCCCAGATGCTATCCTAGAAAGTGTTACTGAAATATTTGGCAGTGGATCCCAGGAATCTGTATTTTAGTAAGTGTTCAAAATGTATCTGGTATAAACAATTCTTTGACCAGACTCTGAACAAAACTATGCTAAGTTTTGGATGTCAGCATTTAAAAATGTATGACCACAGTCAAACAATCGATTTTTCTATTCTTTTCTTCCATTATTGTAAAATGAAAATATTTGTTTGGTGTATTTGACCATTTCTTCTAGCACCCAAGGTTTTATAATCCCTGATCTGTCATATATGATGACAAATAAATTTCAAAAACCGTAAGTTACATCCTGTCTGTTCATTGGATCCAGGCATTAGCTACAAAAAAACTGCTTCATTCATAGATAGTTCTCATACTTCCTTAATAAAAAACATTTCCCCTTTAAAAACTGTGCTTTATCATACCAGTACAGTACATTTTATACCTTTATGTCTATGAGTCATTGAAATTAAATCTAAGTTACTACAAGAGTGTAACAGTATTTCATGTATTTCATTATTATAACTGTCAGGGCTGTACTCTGAAATTTTCATCAGCATGCTCAGAAATGCCTTGCGGATATATAATTTATTCATTGGCAGAGAAATCTAAAAATGTTTTTACACTAATTATGTTTTAAAATTCTTATTACAGGGTTTATATTATTTCCAAGGAATTATTTTATTCCCCTTCCCACCAAAATAAAAACTGATATGTTACTACATCTAGGATAATTACAAAGACACAGATTTTTACATTAAAGCCTAAAACTTTATCTAGGAAGAGGGGATGCAAGAATAGAGAAAGGATGGTACATGGCTGCCATGGGATGAAGAGTTAAAAGTCCAGAAATGTCCTTGCTCTCTTTTCCTATTAAATGTATGTGCTAAAATATAGTATGCAAAGTGTGAAGGAAAAGAGAGACAGAAACCTAGATCCAATTAACACTTGGCAGTGGTAGTCTCTGTGGACAAAAGTCAAGACTATGCAAATAGATTGATATGCTCCATCACACCTGTTTCTAGCATATCCCAATCTGGAACACATAAATTGACCCCTCTTTTCCTCTCAGAGAGATGATTAATAGGTACAAATAAGAAAGAAACAACTTTTGGGAGATAGACCTACTTGCAGTAGCAGGGTAAAAAGGAAAAGAAAGGAATGTCATAAAGACTTCAGGAAATTTTGAAAAGTGTGTGCTTTCAAAGGAATATTTTATCATTTCAGAGCAATTGAAGAAGAGCTCTTTTCTCTTTTCATACACATTCAAGAACTTCATTTGCTTATCAGCTGGGAATAGCAGGTTTCAGGAGTAATACCTGTCAGACAATCTCTGGCTGTGTCTTGTAGCTCCTCTCATGTCCTATCCATGAGGGATTTAGGAAGTAAGGCAAGACCTATCTTTTATTTAATAAATGTCAAGGACAAATCTAGAAACTTCAATATATATCAGAAGAAGACAAGACTCCAAGAGTAGAGATAGTAAATTACCAGGTTAAAAAAAGGAACGTTTGGAAAAAAAGAATGGGCAACAATTATTGGTCCTAGGGAAAGGAAACCAAGATGCTGGTCTCTAATGTTTAGTAAGAAAACCTAATTTAGGGTGTCCAATCTGATATTTCAAGAATGTATGGTGCTATAAAGGAATCCCATGCCCAACACAATTTTGTTCAGTGACAGCAGGATCTCAACCTTATTTGTTATTGTTGTCATTTTATCTCAAATGTTGGGCTGAGTCAGAAATATTGATATTTAATGTTTTAAACTGAAGAAAAATTATGCAGAGGATCTGTAGATTCAATGAACAAATAGCTTGGTAGAAGAAAGGGGACTTCATATGCTGATGTCTTCAAGAGTTCTACCTAACTTATCTTCCAGCAAGTTTAGTATTTCTGTCTTAATATATAGATCTTTAATCCACTCAGGAGGGGAAGGGGAAAGGTAAGAAGGGAAAGGAAAAATTATGAGAAAAGAAACAAATGGAAACGAAGTCTAAGTAAATAGGGAAGTGCGCACAGGTAATGAGAAAAAGTAAGAACCAAGATATACCATGTACAGGTACAAGCACCCAATGACAAATGTAAACATATTGTATACCTAAAATATACCAATAAAAGAATTTAAGGAAAAAAAAAAAGAAAGGGGACTTCAAAGTTATTTCATTTTGTTCTTACCCTTTGTTACACACACTCCCTTGCTGCAGTGGGGACGAATAGCTGCTCCCTTTCCCATGTTCACAGTCAGCCAGATTTCTCAGGCTAGTCTATATGAAATGTGAAATTATCATTAAAATATAAATAATAAGATTTCACAGTATTAATTGCTATATGGAGCAGGAGGTAGATAGCATACTCAAAACAGATGACAGCTCAGTGTATAAGGAAAGGTATAGACACTGAAAAAGGAAGTATCAGAGAGTGCTGACCTGAACTAGAGTCAGAAAAGAGGGCAGGGTGTGTCACTACTGCCCCTGGGGTTTGGCCTATCTGATGTCAACTGTTAGAGGAAAGCAATGATTCCTAGCCAAGGCCTAGTATCAGAGAACCAGAGAGTAATACCTGTACTTCTTCCTCTTGGTGCCCTCAGGAATCCTGTGGGCACCACCTCCACTCTCCTACCCTTCCCAAACACACACTTTTCTGGAACCCAGTCTCCCGGGGTGAGAAGGGAAACATAAAGATCTGGAGAGTAAATGGTGAATACACCACATGGATGGAAAATACGTACAACCAGATCTTTCCAAAGGAAAAACAGACCTTTTTTGGCAGTACATTCTTGACCTCTGCCCTAAAACTTATCTATCTATACTCTAGAATGGACAACGATGGCTCCTTCTCTGCTGCTGATTTGTGGCTCCTATGCAGCTGGAGTGTGCATATGTTTGTGTGCAATAGGCTCCAGCTAGGAGAAAATTAGCAGAAGTCCACCGTAAAAATTCTAGAAAGTTCTTGTTTTCTTGAGTTATTTCATTTCTGTGTAGGATGGCCAGAGTGGGAAACCATCTTGGAAGAGTAAAGTAACAAGAATGAGGGATGCTGTTTCTGCTATTGACAAGCCATTGACTCAATGCCAGCAGCGTTTGTCTCCAAATATTTTAAGTGATAAAAATAGCTTCTAATTTTTTCTAAGTCTCTGTATGTTGAGGACCACTGCCAAGGGTAGTTGGGTAGAGGTTGCCATTTACTCTCACCAGAAACAATGCAGCTGAAGGGAATTTGGGAACAAAGTCAAACATTTAGAGTTAGATGAATTTAATAGTTGTATCTTTGAGATACTTAAGAGCATCAATAGAAGGGACGGGTGCATTTATGTGTCTAAAAGAAAGCTAACCTATGAATAAAAATGGAAATATTTATTATGTAAGGATAAGTCAAGCCTTGGGAGTAAGATGAGATACTCTCTTTTATTTAAAGAAGAGTATCAAGGCCCAACTTCTGTGAACTTCAACATTTATAGATACACAGAAGAGGAGAAACTCCTATGGAGAAGCTCCTAATTCCTATAGCAAGGAATTAGGGAAAGGCTAAAAAAACCCTTTGAAGAAAGAAATGGAAGTTTCTGGAGCTAAGGAGAAATAAAATATTGGTCACTGATTTTTTTTTTTTTTTTTTTTTTTTTTTTTGTACAAGGGATCGAACTCGAGTCCTTGTGCTTGCGAGGCAGGAGGGGAAACCACTGAGCTAAATCCCCAGCCCCTGATCATTGATTTTTATGAGGAAAAATTAGTTTATGGTGGCTGATCTGATATTTCAAGAAAATAAGCCTTTTGTAAAGGGATGCTATGCCCACTACAGCTTTCCTCTGTGAGAGTAGTTTCCTAACCTTAAGTGTTATTGGCACAATTTAAATATAAAGTGAGAAGTCAAGAAATATTAGTTTTTCCTCCGTGGTTTATCTGTAAGTGTTGTTATTGTTTTCACACTAGAATAAAATTTAAAAAAAAAAGAAGAAAAAAATAAAAGAAATGAGGGAAAGAAGGAAGAGAAAAATAAATTTTCAAAAAAGAAAGAAAGAAGGGAATAAAAATTTCTTATTAGCAAAATGTCATATTTTGATTAAAATAATGCTCCAAAATTTTGACCTTCTCTTACTGTCATTAGAATGACTGGCCTAGTACTAGACAACATGATTTAAGGGGTTGGGAAATGAAGTCTCCAATAGGACATCATTAAGATAAATAAACTGTATAGAAGAAAATTTGAAAGTATATCTGCTACTTATTAAAGAGTAACTTGGGTGAGTAACTTAATCTCTCTGAGACTTGAAATTCTCATCTGTAAAATGGACGAGAATAACCATCTCAAAGTTTACTTGTGAAGATAAACTACAAACAACATGTTAACTAACATCCAAGACCCTCAAACTTTTATAATTGAGTCTGGGGCCTTCATTGCAAGTTCTTTGGTCCTCGGGAAATATGTCATTATTTAGCCTTCATTGTTCTGAATTTGGCTATAGTTAATTTCTCTTTCATGACAAAACTTTGATAACCAGAAATTGCTTGGACAAAGTGAAATTAACAAGAACCACAAAAGAAAAGTTCCTGTGATGGAAGATACTTACAGCATATCCCATCCTACCTGTGATGTGTTAGGGCTCAAAAGGTCAGCATTTTCTGTTGATATCAGTTATTACCTTCATTGTTAACTGCTGACTTTGTCAGCGTTACATAAGAGTCGGCAGTGATTTTATTCTATTGTTGATTTAGTGCTATTTGTGAGTGTGTATCGCCAAAACATACTTAGATTTAGTTATGGTTGTATCTAACCTTATTCTTCTCAGTGACCCTTTTAAAGTATGACAAAAAGGGCCGGGGATTTAGCTCATTGGTTTCGCCGCCTGCTACGCAAGCGCAGGAACCCGAGTTCGATTCCCGGTACCAAAAGAAAAAAAAAAAAGTATGACAAAAAGAATCTTTTCTCTCTGCGAGATGAATTTTTCATAACTGCTGGAAAGTTCAGGTCTCTTTCAGGATGCAAAAAGAAGACAGGGTGTTCGATAACTATAAACCCTAGGTTGACATCCTTGGAACATGACTCTCATTCTTTTTAGGCCTTTGAATGCAGCATCATCTTGAATCATTCAGATAAAACTTTTAAAATTTTCTTTAGGAGAAACATTGGAGATCACATGTATTATAGGGGAATTATCAAGAACATTATTTCAGTAATTCAGAAAGAAGGAACTCTGTTCATTTGACATACTTATTTTTTATTACTTATTTCAATGTAATACAAATGGGTATTAATAATGAAAATATAAAATGGCACTCTCAATTCTATGAAAAAATAAAACAAAATTTTAGAATAAAATACTTAGAGAATAAAAATAGTTAATACAATGTGTATCATGATAAAAAGAAAAGGCAAAATGTTACTCAGAGTACAAGTTTTAGACAAAAAAAGACTTACAAAGAAGAAACAAATGTAAAGGCAACACATTTTCCCTTCAGTGAACTATGAGAAACTAGTGATAATGCAATGTTTAAGCTTATGTGTCTGACTTATTTCATTTAACATGTTCTCCAGTTGCATCCACTTGCCTATGAATACCTCAAGTTTATCTTTCTTTATTGCCAAGTAGTACTCCATTGTGTATAAATACCATATTTTCTTTATCCATTCATCAGTTAATGGACATATATAATGTTGGCAAGATATTGCTATTATAAATATGCTGCTATAAAAATGGGTATCCATATATTCCTGTAATATGATGGCCTTTAACTCTTTGAGGAAGATACCTAGAAGGGCAATAGCTGTACTACTATTTTTACAGCACTTTACTAAATACAATGAGGATATAGAAAATAATCAATAGATCTGTCTTGATGTACTTATATTATATTCTTTGAAATCAGTGCAATAGGCAAATAATTTTATATCATCAATATAGTGAACTACTATACTAAGGGGATCTATTAAGGGGACTCAGACAAAGAAGAGATTATTTCCTGTGAAAAAGATTGCAGCTATAAGACAAAAATCTAAATGATGGAATGTAAACTACATCACAGTCCTTTAAAAAAAAAATTATTCCTTACCTCCTTAATTCCCTGAGCATTGTTATACAAGTGCTATACAAGTGTTATACAAGTGTTTCCTTGGTATTCCATTTATTCCCAAATAACCACTTGCTTTGGCTTCTAGGAGGCCTTGCCCATGCTGTGGCCTTCTCTTGATATTCTCTTCCGTACCTGGTATAGCCTACTCATTCTTAAAGGTCAATTATGTGTTTCGTTGCCTCCCCTGTTATGGTTGAACTAATGCCTCTCTTAATCATTCTGATCTATTGGTCCCCAGGATGTCTTATCGAGAACTGAGTATTTGTATTTCATGATGAATTATTTTTGCATGCATGATAAATGATAGAGCTATCATTTTAATGTGAATATGTCCCTCCTCTACACTGAGAACTTTCATAAGGAAAGGACATTGACTTATTTATCATTGTGTACTAGAAACTAGGAAAATTCCTACAAAATAGTAAACATACTTAGTAAACACTTGTGGAATAAGAGCATTTTATTTCAAGCCTTGAAGGACCATATATTGGCCAGACCAAATAAGGCGATTTTAATTACCTTCTCTTGCCTGAGGAGATGCCTGCTATATCCAAAGACTTCTTCTGTGGTGTTTCATAAACAAGATCACCATGTAGTCTTTCTTCTCTGGCTATGGCTTTACTGGATCAAGATTGGAGACAAAGACCAAAGGTTTCATTGATTAAGCCTCATAGGTGGTGAAACATGGATATGTCCTTTGCTGACTGCGTGAACCCTTCAGATCCTCTTGAAATGTTTGAATCAAGACAGGAAGGACACTATCTTTAGTAGAGGTAGAGTAGAGTCGGTTTAATATGTAGTAAAGCAGCACTGTGGAAACCATAGGCCCCAGGTACTAGTAGGTTGTCACTGGCCTGATAACTGGATATACGTGGGTCTAGAACCACATCGAAGGTTGAAGAATCCAAAGTCTTGCCCAAGCTGCTGGAGATAAACTCAATATTTATATGTAATTTTCCTTGCCCCTTATAAAGGTCTAAACAAATAGGGATGACACATAAATAGTAATAAAGCTGATGTTTATTGCTCTTAATATAAAACTAACTTTTACAGACTGAATACTTTTATTACTCTCTAGCCAAAATTTGCTATTATGGATTGAATGCTTTTATACCTCTTTATTTAATGTCTGTATGTTAAAACACCAAACCCCTGTGTGTCTATAATTTGGATGTGGGCCATTTAAGAAAGTAATTAAAGTTAAATGAGGTCATAAGGGTAAGTTCCTGATCTGATAGGATTAGTGTCCTTGTAAGAAGAGAAAAGAAGGCATGTTTCTCTTTCTACCTTCCTTCCTCTCTTCATCCTTCCCTCTGTTTCTCTTTTTCTTCTTCCTTCCCTTTCTTTCTCTACTCATTCCCCTCAAGCCATGTGAGAGGACAAAGAGCTGTTTATCCTCAAATTAGAAAAAAATCCAACACTGTCAAACCTTGCTGGTCAAACCTGAAACTTGCAGCCTCATAGCCTTCCAGCCTGTGATAAAAATTAAATTTCTGTTGTCAGAATACTCAATCTATACTCTTTTGTTATGGCTTCCTGAATTAACTAAAAAAGTTATAAGAATGATATCATATTAATTATAGAAAAATTTAATACTATAGAAACACATAAAGAAGAAAAATATTAAAATCTAAACAGCTAAAATAGATAAACACCCAATTAATGCTATTAGACCAGAGGGTCACTCAGACTTTCCTAGATAATCACATCTCTATTTCTTGTTTCTGATGAGATGATTATGTGGATCTGTGAGTCACATACCTAATGTCCTAGGCACTAGTAAAAGGTGGTTTTGTTGCTTTCTCCTCCCTCTGTTAAATATTCCTTTGTCTCTCTCTTGGAAGGACACCTGTAATTGAATTTAGGTCCCATTTAGATAATCCAGGATAATCTCTGTACCTCAAAATCTAAATTCAATTACATCTGCAAAAATGTCTTTTCAAAATTAAGTAACACTCAGCAGTTCTCCTTGATCTTTCTTGAAAGAGAATGTTTTCCTAAGCTGAACTCTTATTGACAGCATAGTTTGCATTGTGTAGATCCAGAATTTTCCAAATCAGCAGCTTGGAGTTCTTTTTTTGGTTAACAGTTCCTTCATCGATCTATCTCTTTCCTTTTGTATTTTACCATAAGCAGTAAGGAAAAACCAGGCTGTACCTTTACAACTTTACTGGGAAATCTCAGTAAAGTATCAAAATTCATCACTTACAAGTTTTACTTTCCACATAACTATAAACATAATTAGATCAAATGTTTTGCCACTAAATTACCATGAGTTCCTAGTTCTCCAGTCTCTTGTAATATATTCTTCATTTATTTCTGATCCTTCACTGAAGCACTGAAGCATTAGAATTCTACCAACATTCTTATCATGATGATACTGTACAGTTCTCTAAGACTGTAGAAGCTTTCTCTACCATGTTCACTTCTTCAATGCTCTCAGCTGAAGAATTTTTAATCACTGCAATTTTAACAGTATCTCGCCAAGCCCTTTTAGGTTTTCTCATTCTTTTCCAGATTTTTCCAGTCTGTACCCATTATTTTAATCCAAAGATCCTCCCACATGTTCAGTTGTTTGTTAGAACAGCATCCTTCTTCCTAGTAACACAATCTGTATTAGTTACTACAAAACTTGTGGAGTAAAACAAAAGGAATTTATTCTTTCAGAGATCTGAATGTCAGGGATCTGAAATTAAGGTATTGGAAGGGTTTTGCTCTATCCAGAGGCTCTGGATATGCTGTTTCTTGATTCTCTTGGCTTATTGTGGCTACTTGGCATTTTTGACTTGTCCTATCATGGTAGTTTTTATGTCCTTCCTCATTCACAAGAGTGTCTTCTTTGTATGTGTCAAATCTTTGTCTGGGTCAAGAAGGACACTTTTGATGAGATGATGCTTAATAAAATCTCCAAAGATCCTTTTTCCCAAATAGGAAACATTTACTGTTCTGGAGATAAAAATAAGAACATGTGTTTGGGAGCCATTATCAGCCTACCGTACCATTTATATCCAATTAAACAAAACTTAGTCACATACTATAGCTAGAATAAAGGAAGACTTCATATAGACTCACACAGGGAGTCAAGTGCCCATCTAACACTTGAGAATTCTATGACTGAAGAGGAGGGGAGAATGGATAGCATGGGGACAACTAGCTGTCTCTTCTTCAGCTGTTTTCTATGTACATAAGGAGAAGCCTTCTTTATTCTATGGAAAGTTAAAAAATTCAATTCCTCCCCTTAGGAAGTTATCATCATGGTGTGAAAACAAGGTATCTGCCAAGTTAAATCTCTTAGACAGTACTGAATGACAGAAAGTCCAAATGGTGTCCCAGTGGTATGAAACTCATTTTTACAAAATGACATGATCCATGTAGGCTCAGATGTTTCTACCGGTCTTTCAGAGAAAATAAAGTTTTAAAAAGCCTTAGAGAGAAGGCTGAATTTTAATCAGGTAAGTGAGTCTCCTAGGAGATCAAAGATGCCCCTTTGGGAAAGTGTAATCTTCTATAAATGCCTCTTAAAATTTGGAACTATCCAGACTTCACTTGTTACTTGTCATTCAAGAAGCAAAATTTGTTCAGATCATATTAAATAAATAAAAAAAAATTTCCTAGGTAACAAAATGGGTAGTGAGAATAAAGACTATATCTGAAATCAGAGAGGTCTTATAGAAATCACTGTGGTCAGATTTGGAGAATAGAAATATGAGTTTTGTATTTGAAGTTGATGAGAAAAATATTGATTGATCTTCAGGATCTATTCTAAGTACATACTTACTTTTCCCCTCACTTTGCCTAACAATTCAAGGATTTCAAGGATGATGTAATAAAGAGACAAATGCCATGTGAGTCTTGAACTAAAATTTAGACAATCTCTTCACTTTCCTTAGCTAAATTTTGTGTTGTTGTTGTTTAACTTGGAGAAAGAAAGGGCTGAAGGTTGGAAGAGTATTTTTCTTAAAGTCCAGAAGATGTCATTGCCAACTTCCTTCTGTGTGCAACTTGTATTCTATGTGTGGTTGGCAAAGGAGTGGGGACATGGGGTGGGGATAAAAATCACATGGGAATTTTTATACTGTAATTTTTTTTCCTATACCTTAGGAGACACAATAATCACCTACCAAAAACCATAGTGATTAAGGTAATAAAGTATTAATAATCAGCTGCCAACTGCTATTGCAATAAAGAAATATGCTAAGATAGGAAGAAATAGGGACAAATGTGCAAGGATTGGAAAACAAGTGTTTTGTCCACTGAGGACATTTGTCAATATTTTCAAACCTTCACTTTAAAAGAAACTTTGTTGAATTTAAATTTTGAGAAGCTAAGTAGTTTTTTTAATTTTTGCATACTGTTTAGATGAAATACATACTGAATATTTCTTTTCCCCCATGAAATAGAGGAAGAAATCCTCAACTCTTCTTTAAAACTCTTTAGAAGCCCTGAGATAAGCTGCCTAAGATGGGAGCTGGTGCAAAAGAGCAATTAGTCAGGTGATACAGAATGAGACCTAGCCTTTGGGGCAAGAATCGGATCATTATAAACGAATCAGAAACCTAGAAATGTGCACCCTCAGCTTGTAAAGCCACTTGCTAATTACACTTATACATTTTTTGACAGATTCTATGGGGAAGAAAGGATCTGTCTGTTAGTGTGTGCAGGAAGCACGAGCCAGTATTGTGTGTGAAACTCAGAGCTTGCCACTGGAGATGGATTTCCCTCTGAAGAACTATTAATAAAAGCCTGTGACACGGCCAGAAATTGTAAAAGGAGGAGGGAAAGAATAGAGGTGCTGAAAGACTTTTGTGCATTCTAATAGGAAGAGGACAATAACCAGTTGGTAAGAAGGGAATCCAAAGAAATTGGGTACAAAATTGAAGCACTGTGATAAGTAGTATGTTTCAAAGATGATAAAAATATAGTAGCATTGGCTCTCTTTGTTCAAGGGGACTTCATCTGCAGATTGAAAATATTATAAAGCACATTGCTTCTGTCCTGAACATGTACGAAGTTTTTCTAGCCATTGTTTCCTAAGTAATACAGTAAAACAACTATTTACACAGAATTTACACTGTATCAAATATTATAAGTAATCTAGAGATGATTTAAAGCTGATAGGAGGATGTGAATATGTAAAATGCAGAAACTATGCCATTTTATATGAGTGACTTGAACATTTGCAGACTTTGGTATCTGTTGGGATTCCTGGAACCAATCCCCCATGAACACTTAGAGTTGACTATATATATTTCATAAAGAGATTCAGGATAATACTCAATATGTATGTAATATGATAAATTTATTTATATTCATTCTCATTTTAATAGAGTAAAATTTCATCTCATTTTAACAGAAATTCAGGGGAAAAATTTAAGCATAAAAGTACTTAGTAGTAGAAAATGACACAAAAATGCTACTGTTTAGTTAACATTAATATCTTCCAACCAAAAACTCTGAGTGAATGAGTAGAAAAAAACAATAGAAGAATAAATTATCTAGGAATAGAAAATAAAAGCAGCACAATCCTTTGACAATGTATAGTATTCTGCTTTTCCTACCCCAGATTCTCCTTGCTTTTCTGGGCTTTGTAAATATGGTCCTAAGAGGTCTCACTATCTGCAGTGTCCTATATGGTCAAGTGACCCTAATAATCACACCCTGTAGTCTTAGTTTATTCCCACAAAAGCCCTATACTTCAGTTTGAATTTGGCAGCTTCCTCAGTATGCTACAAAAAGCCACCCACGCTATTGCTCAATCGGTCTTTTCTGTTATTTCCTTCATGTCCTTCACTTATAGAGAAGTTCAGACCTCCCTAGGTATCACTGTTTCTGTGTCCAGTTTATGTCCATGCCTCTGCCCACTCCTTGCTCTTCCACACACCTTTCTTGTATCCTGAAATAATCTTCTTACTGTTCCTATTGCTTCAATTACTTTTTGCAATGCATTTTCTTTTAGCACTTACTGAAGCCACTCCTGAAATTAGAAGCATTTATAGTTACGTTTGTACCTTCCACCAGACTGAGTTCTTGGGGCACAGATTCTGTTTTTCTTTCTAAACATCATGGCCCCACTGTTCATATAAACTGTGCCTTACAGATAAATGCTCACTAAATAGTTCTTGAAATGTAACATCTGTTGAACTGTTACCTTGTGTTATTAACTTTCACTCATGCATGACTTTTCTACCCAAATAAGTTACAATCTCTTTGAATACTGTTCTATATTGCAAGGGCTTGAAAGTATTATAATGGAAATTTTGGTATTGAATTAAGTAATATATGTGCAAGAATGACTCTTTTTCTCTTTTTCAATTATATTTTTATTTTTAAGTGGATGACATTTTAAAGCTAGTGTATGTACCAAAACTTAGTATATGAGACATATAATGGCAAGTACTAAGTTGTTTCCAGAACAACTGCAGAATTAGGTAATATAGAGAACCATTTGTTTTATTACCTGAATTATCAGAATTCAAAAAATTATAAATATCTTAGAGAGGTAACAAATATTTTACTTGGCAATGATATTAAGATTTTGCCAAGATTCTTGTGTGTTTTAAAAAATACCATCTGGAATTTATTAAGGAGATATGATTTCCTTCATGATATTAGACAAAATATGGGATATTTTAACTCTTAGCACTTAATAGTCTCTAAAATTTGTACATATTCATCACTGACATATTTTGAGGGTTTATGTATCAGTCACATTAGCTTAAATCAGCTATTTAATTTTTGTGGCAAATCAAGTAATATTTTTTGTTTGTTCGTGTTTTTTTGGTTTTTTTTGGTACCCGGGATTGAACTTGGGACCTTGCACTTGCAAGGCAGGTGGTGGAACCACTGAGCTTAATCCCAACCCCTCAAGTAGTTTAGTACTAGTTTATACATTGTTTTCCAGATGGGAGGGGATCTAAACATAAGCCATAACAATGTGCAAAAATTACATGGGATATGTAATATAGATGACTTGTATAATGGTGTGTTTATACATGATTGACAAAAAGGATTGGATAGTAGACATCAGAGAGGTATATTTTCTTTAGTAATTATTCACATCCAATATACTATGGTTAAATCTGAGCTCTGATATTTACCAGCTCATTATTAACTTTTTAAAGAACTTTAAAAACTTTAAGTTCTTTAAAATGAAGGTGGTATGCCTAGCTTAAAATATTATATTTTGGATAATTTAGAATCTTATTCTTTGCTAAATAATGATTTTTGTGTCTGTAAGAAAATTTGATGGAAGGAACCTCTGACCTTGAAGTCAAAATCTTGCACTCCTAGGGAGAGGCACAGATGTCAACAGAAGAGGTAGCCATTCAGTAGTAATTTCTGCATGCTTTCTATGACAAATTTCCTATGTTGATATGGAATTTGCATGACAGGTTGTTGATGCCAAAGGCCAACAAACTCCATCTATGTAAAGTATGATGCTTTTGAAAATAACTAAATCCAATTAAACTGAACAGTTAGAAGGAGGAAGGCAAAAGGTTTGGGTTCTTTGAGGATATTATCTAACTCAACTAGAATGCAAGAATTAGAAAGTCTTTGTCTAGATAAGTTAGCTAAAATAAAGCTAGCTATGTTTTGAAGGTTTGCTCTTTATTTATTAGCCTCCATGCCCAATTATTACCTTCTTTTCAGTCAATGGATTTGGTCCTTTTTTCTTTTCCTTTTTTTAAGACCATGGAAACACAATTCAAAATAAGAAAAGCATAATTTTAATTTATCTCTATTTCAGACTTTTATACCTGCAATTATATTTGTGTTAAATTAGATTAAAATGTCAATCCACCAATTTGCTTTTTCCTTTGTAACCTTTGCATTACAAAGTTTATCATCCTGACAAATAAAAGGGCTCTCCAACCTTGACACCTAAAAAGAAATGCAAATTGTATTTTTTCAAATGAGAAAACAATCATCAATCATGTCATTTAAAAGTTAGATGAGATACTCAGTGGCATTTTAATTCTTTAGCTGTTTGGAGAATACAGTATTAAAATATGATTTAATATTAGGAGGAAAAATAATGAGTAGATATTACAGTTGTTAAGCTAATAACCCAAATACAAATGGAAGGCCTAAATGAAATGCCGATTTCATTTTAGGAAAAGCATTTTGAAACTTGTGCTTAGTTTTTTTAAAAAATGTATAAATAATTGCTAAAATAGAGAATTCTAGGTTAATTTCAACAAAATAAAAGAGCATTTTCTGAGTTACCCTAGCTTCCTCCCTTCTCAGAGACTAAGTATTTCTTATTTATACATAATGTTACATTTCACAGATTGCTACATCAACATTGGCCTTCAAAGTATGAGAACTGGTTTTCTTGGCTCTTGGGTATTTAAGAAGAGTGTATTTGTGAGGTCTAAAGCCCATATAATGCAAGTCTCAGGGGATGAGGAACTCATTCCTCTTCTCTTCATAGTTGAATGTGGCCTGGGAATCCAGGGATTTTTTTCTGTGATTGTTTTGCCATCAGACATCTTTCCTTTCCTCTCCTTGGTCTTGTGCTCAGTGGAAGACTTTAGAAAAGAAACAAAATTCATGTGAGCCCCCCTTATTGGAATTAATGCCAATATCTCCTAGAGCATCACTTTTCCTGACTCCCTTATTGACATATCATGAATCCTATTTTTCAAATCCTTAAACTACAGAGAGATTAAATGACTTAGCCAAGATCATAGTGAAAAGGCAGAGGCAAACCTAGAAAGCCTATTTTAAGGCTGCCCCTGGACATGAACAGGAGGACATGAATTTGTTTCTGCTGCTTTATATGGTTTCCATAAATCACCCCAACACATAGTTTTTTCTTAAGTATTGATGCTGCATCACGGTGTGGGTAATGTTATTAGCTGTCTCCATGGTGGGTTGGAAGGGACTTTCCCATCTGTCAGCCTAGCTCTCTTCCTGTTCCAACAAGGCACCTTTGCGTTAAATTTTGGCTTGAGCATATTTGTCCTCAAATGCAAATATGTTTCCTTGGAAGGATAACAAATTATTTCACTTTAAATTTAGCACGTGTTATTTAATCATATTGTCAGGGTAAAAAGGAGCTTCTAAATCATCTTAACCCTGATTCCATGGAGCCAAAATAGGAGTGGGAAACAGGTATGTAGAAGTATTTACTTCTGAAAAGCCAATCTTGGAGTTATATTTATGGTTTTAAGTTTATTTCAATTTTTCTAAGGAGGTGATATAAAGTTTTTATCAGATTCTTGAAGGGATGTGTGATCCCCCAAAGTTTAGGGTAGCTATATAGTCTAGATCTGAGAACACACTTCACCATTAGGGTGAATAGGGGGTCCTTGAAGGACCTCCCTTTCCCTCTTCTTTAACCCCAGCACTGTCTGCCTAGAATCCACTGGAATCCATTGTGCCCTTTATTCCTGTCTATGTTAGCCCCAAGAGCCCCAGGTTCCCTAGTTCTTCATCTCCCACACTGTAGATTCCATAAGGCTTATGTATCTTTTAGTCTATTCCTTCTCCCAGCTTTCCACAAGCCTTCATCACTTCCACTGGTCTTCCTAGAAATCAGGTCCATCACCAACAAAATGCTTTATATCTTCCCTGAAATGTTTTATCTCCTTACTGTTCATCTGCTGAAATCCAGTTGGGACATTTGGGTGGTGGTTAGCTCACAAGAATGGGGCCCTTATGATGAGATTAGGACTCTTGTAAAAGGGAATACAAAGAGCTGTCTTTCCTCTTTTCCCCACAGGAAGATAAAGTAATGAGGTAGAAGTTTGCTTCTTGCAAAAGGATGCTCACAGAACTTGAGCATGCTGGCATTGTTTTCTTGGGCTTCCAGCCTCCAGAACTGTGAGAAATAGGTTTCTGTTGTTTATAAACTACCCAGTCTGGTACCTGGTTATGGTAACCTGAATTTATATATTTCACCTACTTTTATTATTATTATTATTATTATTATTATTATTATTATTATTTTGTTGTTGTTACCTGGGATCGAACTTAGGACCTTGCTCTTGTGAGGCAGGCATGGTGCCATTGAGCTAAATCCATGGCCTATTTCATCTACTTTTTAAAATGTTCTTTTCACTTTCTGGGTAAAGGGAAGTCTGAAAGTCCTGTTTCCTTGTTGCCTCTTTAGTGGTCACTGTTTTTCCTGCTACAGTTTTCTGACCTCTGGGCCGGCTGGCAGGAGCAGATCTTCTTTCTCCTCATTGCTCCACTCAGTCCACCCGCCCCCCTTCTTCCTAAATACTCATCCTCTGTATCACCATCATGAGATCACATAACTCTCTTTCAGGGTTACTGTCACCTACCCACTCCTAGGCTATCTCTCCTTTTTTTTTCCAGTAATTTCAGCTCTAATAATATTGTCTTGCTTTTCGGTGATTTTTAATAGACACATAGATTATCATGTCATCTTTCAGTTTCTTCAACTTTTTAAATGATCTCCTCTCTTTCAGTCAATTATTTCCATGGTAAGACTTTTCAGCCTTTCTTAACTGGAAATTTGTATCTGATCCATAAAATGCCATAAATAATTTAAGTGAATATTTTCTCAAATTTCTCAAGAATGGTGCATAATCAATACCATTCTTAGATTCATGGAGTGATTTTTTAATTATATATTTTAGATAACTTAAGGCATTAGAGCTTTATCTCAGGTGAGCCTGAATAAGTAAACCTGCACCAACCATTGAAGTTTTCTGTAACCCTGATTTTATTCATCTCATTTCTGACAACATTTTATGTTTCTAACACTTTCCCAATAACAGTTCATCTCCCTGTCACAAGATCATTAATTTAGTCACCTCTGAAAATCACTTTTGCCATATGAAGGTAACACATTGCCAAGATCTAGAAGTCAGGAGGTAAATCTCTTTGGGGGCCATTATATCGTATATAACATAGCCCATCTTTAACAATCATTTTAGGATTATAGATGATGTTATGTGCTTTCATTTGAAGCCATAGAATGTCTATTTTTTTTCTTTATGGATGATGCTGAACACCTAGAGTAACCAGTTCATTAAGGTTCCGAAATAGTACTTTTCAAATTCTTTCATGTAATTTCATTAGTTGAAATAAGTCTATAAAAAGCATTTCTCTTTGTGCACAAAGACCTGGGTTTTGAGCACCCAGTACTACAAAAAAAATCATCTGTTTGCTTATTGATTTGTAACATTTGTGTAGGAAAGGAATGTTTGGCATTATCCCTTTATTTATGTAAAAAAAATAATTCCTTAGTCATTCTCCAAAGGCAACTTTTCTGTTTTGGTATTATTTGTTTCCACCTGTGGAGTCTAGTATTGTGCAGTTCTAGTTGTTGGTGGTGGCTTATCCCCACCATCTGCCACTTTAGGGCTCATGGGGATATCATGTCAACTAGATTTATTGTATATTTTGCCTATAGGTGTTTTGATTTTGCTATTATGCTGCTTTGTTTTTATGAAGAAATTCAGAGAGGTTAAAAATGTACTATCACCACCCTCCATGTAAAATGTTTAATTATTTCCTGTGTATATGGAGAAATCTACTTCTAAAAAATAATATACAGTCAAACACTGCAGAATATTTTAGTCAATGATACACCACATACTTGAGGGTAGTCTCATAATATTATGCTGCCTGGTGGTGTCAGAGCAGTCTTAGTTTGTGTAAGTGCACCTTATGTTATTTGTACAATGGCACATTCACTTGTAACACACCTTAGAACATATCCCATTGTTATGTGACATGTGATTGTATATACATTTGTTTATTAAAATTTATTTTAACATATTCAATAAATAGCCTTTATTGAAACATAATTAAAATGTATTAAAATAATATTTCTGTTTTATTTTAAAATAGATATTACCTTATAATAAATTAATTTTTTGAATAATTTAGAATTAACAGAAAAGTTACAAAGACAGTACAAGCAGCTTAAATATCTTCTTACTCAGTTTTAGCTTCCCTGAATGCTGTCATTTTTATATTACCATAGGACATTTTTCAAAGCTAAGAAACCACCATTACTCTTTGCCAAGCTCCAGATTTTTGTTTTGCATTTCATCAGTCTTTCTATTAATTACCTTCTTCTGTTACAAGAGTTAACCTAGGTTTCCACATTGTATTTGGTTGTGACATTTTACAGTCTTTTCCAGTCTATGACAGTTTCTCCATAACAGTTTTAAGGGATACTTCCCAGGAATTTAGTAGAGCATTCACAATTTGGATTTGTTTGCTCCTTTTCTCATCATTAGGTGAGCATGATGGGTTTTGGGAAGAACACCACAGCTGGGGTATGGTACCCTGATCATTGCATCATATCCAGCATGTGTGAGATCCACATAACATCAATGCACATTTTTGTAGAATTAACTGAAAGCATTTTCCTTGCATTCTCCTTTGCTCAGCTGCAAATACCATCCACTCAATAGGTTCCTGATCCCCTTTAAGATAGTAGGATATCTTTTAGGGATCACAACTTTCTTCCCTTAGGGCCCTCACACATATTTCTTAACTACTCAGAGTTTTAACTCCTTATCTAGAAGAGAACAGTGCTCTAGGAATGACCTGGTGCTGAGCTGGAGGAACATAGCAGATGCTCCAGGAAGGCTCAACTTCTTGATAAGCTTTAATCATAGTAATAAAGTTCATACGAGGAGTTTCCAAATCTTATAAATTATAAAATTAAGAGAATACATTGTAAAGTTTAAAGTGGATCATGGATTCACTTCAAACCTTGCTTAACTGACATTTGCTGAGATATATTTGATCCTTATTAAGCCCAAGCTCCCAGAATACCTCTCTCCAATGGGTATTTCAATGACTTCAGCACAGTGCGAACCTTATTTTTTCTGACCTGTCAGATCCAGTTTGGGTATACATGATTTATCACCAGTAACATTTTATTTCCTCCCTAAAATAAAAAGAAATGGGGAATTTCAAATACTTTAATGCAGTTAATTCATCAACTTAAACATATTAGAAATGAGACATGTAGTGTTAGTAACACATATCCACTCACATGAGAAGTATTACTGTATAATAAAAAACACCGGCTTTGTCAGTCCTGTGGAAAATCAGACACTGTACTATTTGAGAGGATAGTATTTTTAGTCATCCTATTTTTGTGAGTTAAAAAAGATAATATACAAAAATAAAACTGCAGGGCCGGGGATTTAGCCCAGTGGTTCCGTCGCCTGCCTCGCAAGCACAAGGACCTGAGTTCAATCCCTGGTACCAAAAAAACAAAAAAAAAACAAAAACAAAAACTAAAAATAAAATTGCATATTTTTATGGAATGCCAAAGAAAGTATACAGGATGCTCTTATATTTTCCAACCTTTTTCATCTTCACACATCCTCTTTGAGGTGTGGGCTCTTATACCTGCTTAATAAATGTGGAAAATGAGGCTCTGAAAACTTATAAACAGCATCTAAGATCACATATCTTACAAATAATATCTAGTAGTAGTTAATCAATTTGTTCTTCCTTCCCATAAAAGACTGCTTTCACTAGTATGATTTATTTCCTTCCCAGTGGGGAATTTATTCACTAACTATAAGACACACACACACACACACACACACACACACACACACACACAGAGCTCTAAATAAGTGACAACCATTTAACACCTAATGTTTGTCAGACTATAGTTTCTTAAATTGCCATGTGAGTTAGAGTCTTCATTTTTTTTTTAATTAAAAGAAGTTTAAGGCAGGCTTGTTGATGTAAATGATGCTAAATGTAGTGCATTTAAATCCCAATCTAGGTGGTTTAAAACAATAGGAGTTAATTTCTGGCTCCTACAGAGTTTAATGCAAATTTTCTGCCTGGTGAACCTTCTATGGCTCGGCCAGGGCTCTGGGCTCTGTTGACCTTTAGAGACTTTCAATCTTCAGCTGGATCCTCTGTATGTTCTTATTAGAAATACTGTGTATACAATTAATAAAGAGTTTACAGGTAACCCAAAATTAGATTTTAGCCCGGGACCTTCTCAGTTACATCAGCTTTAGATTGATGTTCAAATTAATGCAAGCTTACTGAATACCAGAAAGTTTAGTTGCCCAGATATGAAAGCAGCATAATCTCTTATTTTCAGTTTCTCCATTTACCAGAACTCAGTCACATGGACACTCTTGCCTGCCAGAGATGCTAAGAGGCAATCAGGCTGTGTGCTTAGGACAAAGGAAAAATGGGCTTTGGTGAACATGCAGTATTCTGTCCCATAAAGTAACTTGCCCAAAGTCATACAGGTGATAATTGGCAGAGTAGGAATTTGCATTCAGATTGAAACCATATGTTTTAAAATATATATTATGCCCCTTCTCAATATTTTTAAATGAATTTAATTTTTATTATTTTCAAGGACAACTGGGATTTTCATATCAGTTTATGCATATAAATGATGTCACTCATTGCAATAAGTCCCACTCCCCTGAATTTTAAGTCTTACTTTACTTTATTTCTGGGTATCTTATCTAATCCCTACATTATCCCTTATCTATGATTTTTTTTGTGAGACTCCCAAATATATGGGACCCATGCACACACATACACACATCCTGACTACCACCAAATGGCAACCACCTTGCTTTGTTCTTCCTTCATTGATGACCTGAAAGCAGCAGGTGTTTTAATACAAAGGAAGACTTTTCCTTACTCTTCTCTCAATTTTGTCACATAATGAACCATCCAATGAGGCAAGAGCCTAGCACCTCATAGAGTCACTTATGAAACTATCTCCTTCAGGTATTGTTTTCAGAGAAGCAGCTCAGCTCATATGCCAAAATAATTCCGAATCAAAGCCATTCGTTCAGTTTTGCCTTCAGCTGGATTTCCCATTGTCAAAGTACACAGCATTAAAATTTAGATAGCCAGGTGTGTTCAGTAAATATTCTTAGGGGACTTGTTTTGACAAAGTAATTGAAATGGCTTGTTTGAAAAAAAAGCTTGCATTGTAATTGGTATATCCATTATTTGAAGTTGGAATCCCAAATAACTTACAACTATTTCCTCTCATATACATTTTACAAATTCACCCTGGAGTACTGCTTAATTAATAAAGGCTTGGTAAGTAATCCAAAAAGAGGTTTTTCTGTTGCTCCTTCTGAGTTAGATCAATTTCTATTTTGATGTTCAAATAAAAGCAAGCCTGCTGGGCACTCTAAATTTTAATTTTTATATTTGTATGCCTTAGTGCCTATTCTTTACTTTTACTAAATATCTCATACACAGCTGTCCTCATCCTGTGTTATATAAATGGGCATGGTCACTGCAATCAGAGAATTTAAGTACCCTAGGTGATTGCAGTGCCCAGTATATACTAACTCACATGCGAAGACCCACCAGAAATCATAAAGTAATACACAGAGGTGGAAGATTGAAATCTCAGGTTTGCTGTGAACTCCTAGTCCATGGCAATGCAGATGAAATGAACAGACCTTCACCTGACTAATTTATTAATTCCAGCAGCTTAATGATCAGTAAAAATTGCTGAATGGGTAATCTATCATGGTGATCAATATTCATCATGAAGATAGCTGAAATAGACACCAGCCACCTATTGATGTGGTCTAAATCATAGGAGAGTATTTGAAAACCCAGTGTGATCCTAGTACTGTGCAGTATTTGTGATAATAATTCTGTCTTCTAGAAGATCTGTACTCAGAGTCTCCCACCAAGCCTGCTATGTCCTCCTGCTATGTGGCCACTCAACCTGAACCTGTTTTCTTTGGTTCTGCACCTTTTTAACCTCCACTTCCCTCTCAGGAAAATGTTCTTACCTCAGGATTTTAAGGCCAAAATCTGCTTCTCAAAGTAATTTTCTTGATCATTGACACAGTTTGAATTTTCTTGCACATTGTTTTCACTGATTTTTTTTCCCTACCTGTCTTTTCCTACCTTTTTGAATTGAGATTCCTAAAGGATTTTCAGATACACATCTTCTTTAGAAGACAATGTCTCAAACACAAGGAGACAAGGAGTGGGAATTCACAACATCTTAGTGGTGGGAGAAATGACACATTTGAGTGGATCATCCTTATTGCTGCAACTAAATCAGCACCTGTGGTCCCACCCCTCCGTGCAATCTCTAGAATTCTAGCTCTGAAGAAGAGTTTAATGTTTTATGTTGTCCTTGTGAGAGAGGTATGTGTCTTTTCCTAATGGCCACCTCTACAGAAAATTCATAATTTTTCTTTTCAAAAAGTTAAGAATTCAGGAGTGCCATGTTCCTAGAGTAATCTTCAATGCCAGGCTGACATGGGAATTACAAAAAGGCTTGGCACATGTTTGCCTCAGCAGCACATATACTAAGAGGCTTAGCAGCTGTGAAATACAAGGTCCCAGAGCTTTTGAGCTAGTTCCTCCTTGTTTATTTGACCAAACAGGTTTTTGTCTCTTACCCATGAAACATTACATTCTAATTGGTCTTACCAAAATTAAGAAGGAGCAGGAGGTTAGACTTCCAGGAACAGAGTTGGGTGGGGAAAAACACAGGAAGAGGAGGGAGGAAGTTTGCCTTGTGGAAGGGCACAGTGACTCAGGTCAGTTTAACAACCTGGCTTCCCCAGTAACAAAACCTGGTGTGCTCAGGCATCATATGCTCCAATGTCTTCTATGCTAAGGGGCTCTCCTGCTTACCCTCATTTGCTTGAGAGCTGCTCTTCTGGTGGCACAAAGCTCTGACAAGAAAAGACCACTTAAGTTTTCCTAGCTCTCATAATATAAGAGCCTCTCTAGTCAAATATGTTTCTAAACTAGTTGCCATGGAAATATATTTTAAAGATAGCTCATCCCAGGGATTTCTGACTGGCAGTGATAGCAAATCAGGCTTTGATTTGCTCTCCTAATACAGCCTGTTGAGCAATTTCAGAACAAGTGCTCACTAACATTGAGGCTTCGGAGCCTGTGCCTGTTTGTTTGGGAGTGTGGAGGAAGCACTTTGTGTGAGAAGCGCCTGTCAATTGCTGATTATCCAGGATGAGATTATGAAGCTGGAGAGTTTTCAAGGCCCTTGCTTATCCTCCTTTTCCTCCTGTGTGCTGTGCTCCAGCCTTTTTGTTGCTTATTAGTGTTACCACCAGAGGGTGGATAGGAGAGAAAATTCCAATCAGTGTTAGCAGCTTTCATAAGAGATCTGCAGAAGGGAGAAACTAAAATCGGTTGCTGGAATGAGGTTTGCAGATTTCCTATGGATTTCATTTATGATTTCTGTGTGAGTAATCTGATAGTTTAGTGCTGGCTGGATGTCATTTAGTTGGAAGCTTTGATGAAAACAGTCTTATAAATATGCGGTTTCCATGTACATTGTAATTAGTGAATAAATGTCTAGAGACCCCAGTATAAAAATGTGGGCAGAAAAACAGATCATTCAAATCTTAGAATGTTTACTGCGACATAAATTATTAGTTTGGCCATCACTATTGTTAAAATTTACCTAATAATTGGTTAAAATATTAGGTTAAAATTTACCTAAAATACATTTACCTAATAAATTATAGGCAAATTTATATTATAAATAGATTTAACAAACAAGAAACCAGAATGAGAAATTTCTGAGCTTTTATGAGCCTCTGACTCTTTCTCTCATTACACACACATGCACACACTCACGTGTGTATATATTGTTATATATAATTATAAACATGTATATAAATTATATTGTTAAATATAAGAATATATACATATATAGAATGCTGGAGCTTTTTATTATTTTGCACATGTACACACATGCAAATATATTGTAATACATAAGCACATACATACTTGTTTAATGAAGGCAGGGCTTTTATATTTGATGATCTTTTCTCAATACTAAAATGCTGATTGTCTACCTATATTACAAGAATGTGGCAATGCAAAAGATGTTAACATTCTGCAGAGAACTTTGAAAGTGAACATCTTCCCTTCAGTGTTACTTTTACGTCCTTTCACCTTCTGTGGAAGGTGACAACTGCTAATGTATTTCTTGAAATGCAGACTACTGCACCAATAAATTGTATATCTCTGACGATTCATTTTTTTTCTGGTGTAATGTTTCTTAATCCTTTCTTTTCTAGACAGAATATAAATAGCTACCTCTGTAGGGACTTATCTGAATTAAGAATTATCTGAGTCAGGTATCCTATAGCTTTTCTTCTTCCGAAGCTTTTAAAGTTGGTCCTTACCTATATTCAGACTGCCAGGTATCACTGAAAAAAAGCAGAAAAGGCATTTGTTGCTTTGCTCCCAACTTCAGCAATGCCTTTTTGGTTTTTGGGAGTACCTTCTTTCTTTCAAACACACACACACACACACACACACACACACACACACACACACACACAGTTTGCTTTTCCCTTAGAATTAGATTTGATAGAATTCCTTTCCCTAAGAAGCTCAGTTAACAGAGCCACTCTCTGTTGGTGCTCTATGGCTTGAAACAGTGTGTGTGTGTGTGTGTGTGTGTGTGTGTGTGTGTGTGTGATTGGGGATGGAACATAGGGCCTTTGAACTAAGCTACCATCTACAACCCTTTTTAAAAAGTTTTTAAAATTCTGAGACAGAGTCTTAATAAATCACTAAATTGCCCAGGCTGGGATTGAATTTTAAATCCTCCTGTCTCAGCCTCCCAAAGTGCTGGGATTCTAAGCATGTGCCACCATGCCCAGATAAAAGCAGACTCTTAAAGATTCTCTTGAATATTCCCTTAGTTAAAACATTCCAGATGTATGATGATTTATCTAAATCATTGCTATGTTGTATTCAAGTGAAGAATTACCTTTTATGAAATATATTCTGTTAATGAATTCATATAGTTCTGAAAAGATTAAAAAATGCATAATTAAAATATTTAAATGATGAGATAAACATTATCTATGTTTCCTTTCCTTTTTTTGTTTTTTTGGTACCGGGGATTGAACTCAGGTCCTTGCGCTTGCGCAGCAGGCGGCGAAACCACTGAACTATCTATGTTTCCTTTTCACTTAAGAATAAATGAGTCCCAAAAGTGGCTTGCTTTGACAAAATGCAGTAAGATTCACTCATTTAGATTTTAAAGGAACTGTCAATTTATTTGTATAAGATTGCATTTATGTGGTTCACCTAAAACATTTGAATCAGCGACATGGTCTCATTTATGACATTTCTAACCCAGATAATTTATGTATTATTAATAAGCATCTTTTGAAAGAAGATACGTGAAGCTCATGCAGAAAGACAAGCATTAACACCTGGGTAGGGGATCTATATTCTAAAACAAGACCCTTATATTTACCTCTGTACTCTATATTTCACTGATGACAAACTGAGGAACCTCAGTTTTATGCAAGGCCATTGCATATTCACAATCTGGCCATTAGTAAGCAACTTTCAGTTCCAGATTTTTCTGGCTTAAAAGACTTATCTTTGTACCACTGAGACTTGCACATTCCTGCTCAAAAGGATTCTTGCCAACTTATAGTTAGAGGCTTGCATTTTCTCTTCCTTTCTGTTCCCATCAGGAATAGTTGTCCACATATGAAAGCACAGCCCTTCTAGGGAGCTTCCCACCCTCCAAACTGCATCATGAGGCACCAGTGGTGTCAGGTGGGGGTGGAGATTTACAAAGGTTCCAGGTTCTTGGTATCTGGAACAAAGAATTGAGTGTGACACACAAAGAAAAAGTGAAAGCATAGATTTACTAGCAAAGATCCAACATTAGTACACTCCTCAGGGTACAAGTGGGTCAGTGAAAAGATCTCACATCCCGAAAAAGAAGCCAGGTGTCAGAATCTGTATGTGATTTCTATAGGGAGGAAATGGCTCTTCGAAGGACACAGTAATTTACTTCAATCAGGAACAAATTGTCTTCCTTTCTGTTGGAGGGCGGTAGTTTTTGTCCTTATATGGACCTTTGTGGAACTTTTATGATGTTCAACGCCTATGGGGAGAGGAGATCAAAACTACAATACAAATGAGATTATAATTAATTATAATTAAGTTGGAGCTATGTTTGGGTGTTCAAATTATTTTACAGAGTAATGTCCCCAGGTATGACCTAGTTATTAAACCCAAATGCTCTTTGTGGGTTTTACAGAGCTGTGTTGACCCTCCACAAGCTTATTGTGTATGTGGTCCCCTTGTCTTTACTAGATGTGGTCTGGTTGTTAGGACTAGGTGCTCACTGCAATTTTGTTGAGCTAGTTTCCTCTTTTACCCTTTGCCCCCAGGAAGTTTTTTCTACCTCCTGCCTCAACAGGAGATACCCCCTCCCAAATTGTCATAATAGTTATGAGCCCTCAGGTGAGGGCTGAGCTTATTAGGTGGCCTGCCTGGGGAGTCTGCAGGCTATGAGGTCGGCTGCCACTGAAGGGAATTGAAAACACCAATTTAAAAAGTATGGGGAAATCAAACAAGTCATTAATTAAATCTGTACAGCAGATGAAATAACTTCCATGCTCTTGAGAATGAATCTTTACTCTCCTTTAAGTTCATTATACCATTTAAAATTTCAGCAGACTACTTGAGGAGCCACATTTTCCACCTGTCTGCAAAGATTTAACAGTTTCACTGTTTTATTGACAAAAGGTTCAACATTCAAAGGCCTTTAACTCTTGATATTTCGAATTAATTAGTGTGATGAAGAATTCTATAGCTTCACAGTCATGTTTACAACTTCATTCTTGTGATTTCTTACAACAGTATTGCATATCTATTTCTGGAGGTCTGTGCACACACATGGAGAATATACTCTACCTGAAGAAAAATACAAACTGAAGTGAGGAGGGCAAATTACTAGATAATTTAAATTTAGTTCTATTTACTACAATATAAGTGACTTGGTTAATTACTGTTTGACTCACTGAGATCATATATCTGACACTGATGTCTCAGGCACATGGAAGTATTAGCTACACTTGGCTTTCTAGTATTAAATGTCATGATTAAAAAGTCACATATATTTGCTGTAAAAATACATTTGTATTTATAGCCAGATTATTTAAATAATTAGCTCTGGATAAAGCAGAAACAAGGTGAATGCTTTTGCTAATTTTTTATACCAGTTGTAGATGTTATCAGGTCTTCTTGAAAATATAACTACTTTTTATATTTTATTCAGTGTAAATCATTAAACAGATTTACTGAACACCTACTTGATATTAAGTACCTACTTTGTGCCAGAAGCCATGTTACATAAAGGGTAACCAGAGGGCTATTAATTCTCCTATGAAGGGGTCCCCAAACTATTTAAGAATATCATAAGACTACAATAGATGCTTGGTTGATGTCACTTGAAAGTGGACACTAAGAGAGTGAACAATCTACAAGTGAATGATACCAAAAGCTGAAGTTACTCTCATTTCTATCTCAAAAGAGTAGCTCCTCTTCTTCTGTTTAGCAAAGGAATTCTGTACTTTGTTGATGTCTGACTTGAACCCCCTTCCTAAGGTTAATTTACAGATAAGAACTGTTGCTTCTTATGTATCCTCAGTAACAGTGATTGTGCACCCTGCTCCTTTTCCGGGCCCCAACCAAACTACACAGCCTTGAATCTTTCATCTAGCTTTCCTACTTTTCTCCTGTTTGTTTCCAGCCTGATTTCCAGCTGCATTTCTCACTAATGATTCTCCTACAGTTTATTCTCTATTCAATTTGGGTGACTTGCCACAATATGAGTCCTCATCACTTGCTTATATCCATCTCCTCAAGACAAAATGCCCCCACCTCCTCATCTTTGCATATGAAAATCTTTTCCATCCTCTAGGAAGGACTCAAATTGTGATCCCCAGTCTGATGTTATTACTTCTTGGTTTGAGTTAGGGAAGGCCTTGGCTTGCCTAATTTTATGCTTTGTATTCCCTACTCTAATATATTTTAACATTGGTGTACTTATTTTTGCTATTAATTTGTAAACTATTAAGCAGGTAAAGGTCTGTATCTCATTCATCAGTGGATTCCATGTTTAACTACATAGCAAAATGCTTCTAGATAGTAAATCTTTATTAAATTAATAAGTCAATGTAGGTCTCACCCCCTTCCATCCTCTGCTGTATGTTTATATTGGAAATGAGAGACTATATATATTTAAGACCACCTTTGTAACTTCTTCTGTGCAGAAGTGCATCTATACTGAATGTGAGGAGACATTGCAATAATCAAGCTATTTCAAATAATAAATCATAGAAGCCAGTTGTACCTCTTCCTGATAAACTCCCATTTGCACAGTCACCTGATGGTTGTGTTCTTTAATTGCCACAGATGGAGTGACACATTATCACATATTCCATGAAACTGCTAGTGGAATAACCATGAACAGAACTGTCTCTGAAGAAAAATAAATGTATTCCCTTTTCAGCCACACATTCAGCCCTGAAACCCTGACTATGGACTAATGAAATTCTGCTCACCTCAATGGGAAGAATTAGGTAATTAGTGTAGCAATCCAAGTAAAAGAGTAAGGAAGCAAATGCATGTCTTCTCTCCAATCTTCCTCTATCACTCTGCCTCCTTTTTGCATCCTGCTTTTCTAGCCAACTTGTTCTGTTGAATGTATACTATGGTGTTGAGAATAGACACTAAATTAGTATACTATTCTTCTCAGCAAAATTTGCATTTTAAAATAATATATATAAAAGGACATTAGAAATTAAGCCTCTCTTGGAATGGAATTTGAGTCCTGGCATCCACTGTGGACATGGCAATATAGTTTAGCATTAACAACTGTAGTTAAATTGTTGCAGAATTTAAGAGATAGGAGAGATCAATGGGTGAATCAGGAGGATTTATTTTGGTGTGTACAGGCTCTCCAGATTCAAATCCAAAGGCTGAGCCCAGAAAAAAAGGAAGAGTTCGAGTTTTATACATGTAGCTGAAGGCCAGTTAATCTATCCAACTGTGTGAAACTTGTGGATGGGCAAACAAATTTACAGAAGCAGAACAAAAACAGTTACTTAGTGACAGTTTGCAACTCAGCACATCTTGTTAGTCTTGGGGTGAAGAGAAACAACCTCTAATAAAAACAGGATGTTGCGAAACTGTTACTACAGGACCAAAGTTGACAGGATAAAGAACAGCAGCCACAGGAGGGGAGAAGACTAAAGGGGAATTGCTTAGGTTGGGGAAACTTGATTTTCTTTGTTTTTTAAAGTTCTGCTTCAACAAGTGGTAAAAAAAATAGTATTTCCAAGGCTGGTGAAGGATTAAATGAGATGTTGTTTCTGTCAAAACCTGGGAAGGGTTTAAGCTTTCAACCCCACTTGCAATCTAATGGTCAGCCTCCCAGGCCTCCCAGTTTCTTGGATACTGACAGAAGGCATTAGTCTTCTGACTCTAAAACAAAGGACTTTATTATTCACAGCAAAAACAGTAGTCAGAGTATTAAAATTCTCTTGTGCTGCTTCCCAAGCCCAAATTCTCCTAGGGCTACACAAAGAGGGCCACGGAATACCTGCACACACAGTGAGTTGTGTTACAGAAGAATGGAGATATGAATCTTTTGTAATACGGAGTAGGCATATTTGCCCATTGCTCCAGAATAAGACATTATGTTTATTAGACTGGTCAGGAAGTGTTCATGCTCTTTGGTTTGCAAATCTGTTTGCTGTGCAAACTTCTTGAAAACAGTGATTCAGAACAAAGACAGTTGAACACTCTGCTAGCATGATGTGCAACAATGTTTCTGTCCCATGGAGAATTTCTTCCCAACTTGAAAAATAATTGCACTGAGCACAGAATTAGGATTCAGTAATTATAACTGTGACTAGGTGATAAGGCTGATTCTATTTTCTTACCTCAAAAATAACTTCATTAAGTTATTTATGAAATAAAAAACAAAAGTGAACAAATCATTATGCACTGCACATGTTTTGAAAATTGAAATAGTATTCATTCATGGATACTCAAACCAAGGAAAACAGCCTGAGAAGCAGCTTTGTTATTTCTTTCAGTGTATTTAATGTTGGTACTAATTCTGTATTTCTAGTACATTCAGTGCTGTGCTGTTTTCTGGGAGAAAATAAATAAACTGAGGTCAACGCCTATTCTTTGGAGACCTTGATCTTTCTACCTCAGGGTATTGCTCACAGCTTTGGTATGCAGAACTGTGGCTTGCTTCCTTTTTGCAGAATGGATATGTTGTGGTCCATTTCCTTTTAAAAATAAACATGCATCTGGACATTTTGTTTTCAAAATGCCACTGAGTTTTTCCATTAAGTTGAAATGACAAAGGATAATTTCAAATAGAAATGGAAACATGGATTCCACAGCTAAGAAGATCTGAGAGGCAAGTTCATTCAAATCACAGTGGAGTGGAGGGTCATGCTTGTTTGTTTTATGAGCTTCTTTTCTGTCCATTGAGTAATTCTTCCCTGCAGAAAGAAGCCTGCTGTTCTCCTAACACCTTGCTCTCCTGTCTCCTGGAAAAACTAATTCATTTGCACCTAGCAACCTGTACTATAGTTGGCACATAATATGAACTCAGTAAAAACTTTTTGACTAAGAAATGAGAGGCCTCAAATGTTCTCCCTTCCAGACAATATGTGAATTAAAATAAAATGGCAGTGCTTAGACAAAAAAAGAGAAGCTAGAAGGCTGAATCTCTAAGTGTGACATTTTGAGACCAATGAGAAACATAGTTATGAGGGGTTGGTATGTGATTCTAGTGTTCTTGAAATACTGTGACAAGGCTGACTGCCTTGTTTATATCAGGACATCATTTAAAGCTATACTACTCAAATGTAACATGTATGTGAATCACTTGGGATATTGAAAAAATGCACATTCTAACTCAGGAAGTCTGGTTGGGGCAGTCTATATTTCTACCAAGATCTTCAGTCCAAGGCTCTTGGTGAAGGCAGATGAAAATCAGCCTAGATAGTGTGTAGTGAGCTCACAGCACTCCAGCTCCCTGTGCTGGTGCAGCTCAGGGCTCTGAGAACAAATGGCAGATGCTCAGCATTACCACCATCACATGGAGGAGCCCATGCCCTGCCTATACTCCTCTCTGGGCAGCCCTCACACCTACCTACTCATTCCTTTCCAGGATGAACAGAGAATCACCTAAGCAGATTCTCTTTTGATTATAAATCACATTTCCAAGACCTGGCATCTGTGCCTAAGCATCAAGGTAGCATAAAACAGGCCTGCTTGAGAAAAACCTGCCCCAGTACCAGAGTGCCAGCTGGTCCTGTGATGTGTGACTTCCAGACCTCAGTGACATCTCTGGGCTTGCAGGTCAGAAAGCAAAAAGACAAACAAACAAACAAAAATATGTCCTCATACCTCTGATGGATTGTTTCTAAAACTTAACAAAACAAAAAATAAAGTAAATTCTGGGGTGGTGCTTGGAATCTTGATTCAGATCAATTCAGCAATCATTTGTTTGGGGCTTCTGATACCTAACTACAGTTTGTTCAAGATAGACAGAGCCCTTTTCTCTTTGGATTCTAGGCAGAAGTGTTCTCAGGACCCTGGCCAGCCTACCATTGCCTCTTATTTTTTTTCCTTATTGTGCTCCCCACAAAGGACCTATGTGCTCAGCTCCCCATCCATGCCAAAGTGATTCTCCAAGACTGGACTGCATGAGTGACTCCCATCTCTTCCTCTCCCAGTACAATTCTTGAAGCTAACCTGGAAAATAAATTTGCAATAATGTTTTAGTGAGAGCAGTAGCTCAACATGCCCCCATACACTTTCATATAAATCATTTTAGGGTGATATTTCCCATAGAAGAACCAGAGCTTGAGTGTGGCAATGAGTCAGGAGGGTGGTTTTCTGTCCTACCTCACTGAACTCACAAAAGTACTGCCTACCTTATGTAACCATCTAAACTCATGGTAAAGGAACACTCTTGCAGGTCCAGGACATGTAGGACCAGCCTAGATAGAGGGAGGATGGTGAGCATGTCAGCTATGATAGTAATACATGGGGTTCTGGAGTGAAACAATCTCTCTCATGCGTGCTCTCCTTAAAGAATTTCGGAATGGTATAATTGTAGACTTCCTTTACACAAGGCTTTCCCCCCTCTTGGACCATTCAAGGTTCCCAAATAACAAAAATACTGTGTCTTATCAGACATTTCTATGCAAGAATGCATGAGTACAGAGTTCCCCTGTAATGGCTTTTCTTTTGAAAAGGGAGCTTATCTATGTGAAGTAAAAGGGTAAGTGATTTCTAGTGAGTCCAGAAGAGGCTGTGAGACACGGTGAAAATGCAGGGGGCTTCATTTAGGTTGCAGCCTTGAGATTTTATTTAACCCTTGTGAAGCATTGTCTTCTATTCTTGTATCTCTTTTGTGACTTGTGGATGCTTCTTTTCTGCCTTTTAATTTTACATGGGTGATAATCTTTCTAACACCCTTCAGTGAAGATGATAACATTTTTACAAAAGAAGAGAGACTAAAAAGATTAATCTGTAAACGTACATTTTAATGCCAATGATAAAGTCCCCTTGGAACAGTGGAGGTGGCTGGATATATACTCTTGATATTTCCTGTTAATATCAGGAGATAATATGGTTTGGTTAAACTAGTACTGAGATAGGTGGTCACCAATGAAAAGAGATGTTTTCCACTTCTCCATCCTCATTTCTTCCCACATCTCCCTCCTCTACCCTGTGTCCTAGTTTCAAAGAATTTGTGGCACACAAGACCTATCCTCTGCCCAACTGAAATTCCACTGGGATCCCAGAACTTCCAGTCCTCTAATGAGAGCTTCTTGGCAATGTATGGTAAGCTATCAACTCTTTGATGAAACTGCAACACAATTTAGTAAGTTGAGTTTTCTATTTCAAAGTTGCCTCACTCCAACCATGCATGTGAATGAATATAAAAGTATATTGAGCCCACTGCAGACAGGCAGGTCTGTGCTTGCCCTACCGAGGTCCTGAGTCTCACAGAAGACACCAAATCACATCGCTGCAGACAGGCAGGTCTGCCCACACCCTACCGAGGTCCCCAGTCATGTGAAACACACCCCTAAACAGCCTCCTGCAGACAGGCAGGTCTGTGCACGCCCTACTGAGGTCCTGAGTCTCACGGAAGATGCCGAATCACTCTGCTGCAGACAGGCAGCCACCTGATTCCATGCTACAAAGATGCAGAGGACAACAGACCACCAGACCAAGGTACTGAGTCCCACTGTTCCCGGCCCAGAGGTAGGGACTTCTGAGCTCCTGGCCCAGAGGAAGGGACTTCTGGGCCACCATCCCTCCCACCACTCCCGGCCCAGAGGGAGGGGCTTCTGAGCCACCATCCCACTGCTCCTGGTCCAGAGGAAGGGGTTTCGAGGCCACCATCCCTCCAGCTGCTCCCAGCCCACAGGAAAGGGCTTTTGGGTCACCATCCCTACTGCTGCTCCTGGCCCCTGTCCCACCTCTCCCAGCTCAGAGGAGGTAATCCGTGCAGGCACTAACAGCCCCGTGCTCCAGTTGAAATGAGAAAACATGTAAATAAGTCTCAAAACCGGACTTCCAGATCACCTACAGCAACCCCAAAGGGAAATGAGATGGAACACTCTGATACTCAACCACCTGGACCCACTAAACTGGCAACAAAAGGGGATACAAAAAAAATGAAATCAGAAATAATTTCTCAGATAACAGGAGAAATTGTGCCCCTAGTGCAAGACATGATTAATAAATCTGGAGAGGAGCTGAGGAACATGATGGAATCCCAACATAAGAAACAAATGGAATCCATAAAACAGATGCAAATAGATTTCCAGGACATGAAAAACTCCATTGAAAGTCTACACAGCAGAATGAGCCAATGTGAGGACAGAATTTCAGATATAGAAGATAAGATTGCAATTAGTGACCAGGAAAAGAAAAATTGCTTCAAAATTATAAGGGAACATGAGAAATCAATCCAGCAGTTGCTAGATGATGCAAAGAAGAATAACGTAAGACTGACTGGACTCAATGAAGAAACAGGAGACAGTGCAGATGACATAAAAAATCTCTTCACAGAAATAATGGCAGAAAACTTCCCAAGTAGGGGAAAAGAGCTTGATATACAGATAAGTGAGGCACATAGGACTCCAAATAGCCTTGATCAAAAAAAACTACACATAGGCATGTAATTGTTAAGATTCCAGAAACACAGCAGAAGAACAAAGTTCTCCAAGCAGTCAGAGAAAAGAAACAAATCACATACAAAGGAAAGCCCGTCAGAATGACAGCAGACTTCTCAACACAAACCATCAAGGCAAGAAGAGCTTGGAGTGACATATTCCAAGCCCTAAAAGAAAACAGCCTCCAACCCAGATTGATGTACCCTGCAAAACTATCTTTCAAAATTCATGGAGAAATAAGATACATTCATGACAAAGAACACCTTAGGAACTTCGTGAATACCAAACCAGCACTCCAAAGAATTTTACACAATATCCTAGGAACAGACATTGAGGATCACAACCCCAGGAAGCAAAGCAGAATGAACCCATCTGGCATGACAAGAAATTAAATGGAAAGGGAGAGAACCCAACAAAAAGAAAAAGTCACGGCAATGACAAGTCAATATGTTTCAGTTATAACCATCAACGTTAATGGTCTCAATTAACCAATCAAAAGAAATAGAATGGCAGAATGGGTCAAGAAGCAATGTCCAACAATATGCTGCAGACAAGAAACACACTTAATTCAAAAGGAAACTCATAGACTGAAAGTTAAAGGGTGGAAAACAATACTCCATGCGACAGGAACCCCCCCAAAACAGGAGTAGCTAGCCTCTTGGCAGATCAAGTAGATTTCAAACCAACACTGATTAAGAGAGACAAAGAAGGACACTACATCCTTGTAAAGAGAAAAATCCAAGAGGAAGAGATGACAAACATAAATATCTATGCACCAAACACTAGTGCACCCAACTATATAAAACAAATACTAACAGACATGAAAAGTCATATATGCACAATACAATTGTAGTGGGGGACCTCAACACCCCACTGTCACAAATAGATAGATCAACTAGACTAACAATAAGTAATGAAATACTAGAACTCAATCGAACTCTTGAACAAATGAACTTAACAGATGTTTATAGAGTCTTCCACCCAACAAAATCAGAATACACATTCTTCTCACCTACACATGGGTCATTCTCCAAAATAGACCACATACTCACACATAGAACATGTTTAAGTAAGTGCAAAGGAATTGAAGTCATCCCCTGTATATTATCAGACCATAGTATGATGAAATTGGAGAGCCATAGCAAAAGAAACTCAAAAAATTTCATAAAAATGTGGAAATTGAACAACACACTTCTGAATAACCAATGGGTCACAGAGGAAATTAAAGAAGAAATCACACAGTTCCTTCAATTAAATGACAATGACAGTGCAACATCTCTGAATCTATGGGACACAAAGCAGTCTTACGAGGGAAATTCATAGCAGTGAATATGCATATTAGGAAAACAGAACGAGCCCAATTAAACAACCTGATGCTGAACCTTAAGCTTCTAGAAAAAGAAGAGCAGGACAACCCCAAAGCTCATACAAGGGAGGAAATTATAAAGATCAGAGGAGAAATCAATGCAATGGAGACTAAGAGAATGATACAAAAAAATCAATGAAGCCAAGAGTTGGTTCTTTGAAAGAATCAACAAAATTGACAAACCCTTACCCAACCTTGTCAGAAAAAGGAAGGAAAAGGCCCAAATCCATGCAATGAGGAATGAAAAGGGTGAAATTACAACAGACCAAGCAGAAATCCAGATGATCATCAATACCTACTTCCAGAACCTATATGCCAATAGGATGGACAACACAGAAGAAATGGACAGATTGCTAGATACATATGAATTACCAAAGTTGAACGAAGAAGACCTAGAAATTCTGAACAACCCAATATCAACCAATGAAATTGAAAATGTAATTAAAAGCTTATCAACTAAGAAAATCCAGGGCCCTGATGGCTTCACTGCTGAATTCTACAAGACATTTAGAGAGGAACTGCTGCTACTACTGTTTAAACTCTTCAATGAAATGGAAGGGGAAGCAATACTCTCAAATTCATTCCTGGAAACAAGCATCACCTTGATCCTCAAAGCAGAGAAAGACCCAACTGAAAAGGAGAACTATAGGCCAATCTCACTAATGAACATAGATGCAAAAATCCTTAATAAGACAGAATGCAGAAGATCATCAAGAAGATCATACACCCTGATCAAGTGGGATTCATCCCAGGGATGCAGGGATGGTTCAATATACAAAAATCAATCAATGTAATACACTATATCAATAGAGCTAAGGACAATAACCATATGATTATCTCCATAGATGCAGAAAAAGCATTTGACAAACTCCAACATGCATTTATGGTAAAAACTCTACAAAAAATTGGAACAGATGGTCTCTACCTCAAACTGATAGAAGCCATCTATGAAAAACCAACAGCCAATATCATACTGAATGGTCAATAACTGAAATCCTTCACACTAAAATCAGGAACAAGACAAGGATGTCCACTATCACCACTCTTGTTCAATATCGTTCTGGAAACATTAGCCACAGCAATTAGACAAAAGAAAGAAATAAAAGGAATAAAGATAGGTAATGAAGAAGTCAAATTGTCATTATTTACAGATGACATGATACTCCATATAGAAGACCCCAAGAACTCCCCCAAAAGTCTTCTAGACTTAATAACCAAATTCAGTCAAGTAGCAGGTTACAAGGTCAACACACATAAATCAATAGCTTTCCTCTACACCAATGACAGACTCACTGAGAGAGAAATCGGGCAAATAATTCCTTTCACAATAGCATCCAAAAAACTGAAATACCTAGGAATCAACCTAACAAAAGAAATCAAAGACCTCTTCTCTGAAAACTATGGCACTCTGAAAAGAGAGATTGAAGATGATATCAGAAAATGGACAGACATCCCCTGCTCCTGGGTAGGAAGGATTCATATAGTGAAAATGGCTAAACTTCCAAAACTGCTATATAGATTTAATGCAATTCCAATTGAGATCCCAGCAGCATACTTCATGGACCTTGAGAAAACAATCCAAAAATTCATTTGGAACAAGAAGAGACCCAGAATAGCAAAAGCAATTCTAGGTAACAGAGACATGCCAGGGGGTATCACAATCCCCAACCTGCAACTCTACTACAAAGCTACTGTGATGAAAACAGCATGGTACTGGCAAAGAAACAGACTTGAGGACCAGTGGAACAGATTAGAAGATGCAGAAACAATGCCAGACACACTCAGCCATCTCATCTTTGATAAAGGATCCAAACACCCTCACTGGGGGAAAGATAGCCTCTTTAATAAATGGTGCTGGAAAAATTGGGTTTCAACTTGCCAAAGATTAAAACTAGACCTGTATCTCTCACCATGCACTAAACTAAAATCAAAATGGATTAAAGATCTAAATATTAAAATAGAAACTCTGAACCAGTTGGAACAAAGGTTAGGTAGAACCCTTGAAGACATCTGTGTGGGAAAAGACTTTATGAACAAAGCCTCAGTTGCCTGTCAACTAGCACAAAAAAATCAACAAATGGAATCTCTTCTTATTAAAAAGCTTCTGCACAGCAAGACAAACCACCAGCAGTGTGAAGAAACAACCCACACTGTGGGAAAAAATCTTCACCTGCTCTTCCTCAGACAAAGGTCTACTATCTAGAATCTATAAAGAACTTAAAAAGATCAGACCTCCCCAATTTAAAGACCCAATCCAAAAATGGGCATCTGAAATGAACAGATATTTCTCAGACAAAGAAGTAGAAATAGCAAGTAAATACATGAAAAAATGTTCAACATCACTGGTCATTTGAGAGATGCAAAGGAAAACAACACTGAGATTCCACTTCACTCCAGAAAGAATGGCTGCTATCACGAAATCAACCAATAACAAATGTTGGCGGGGCTGTGGGGAAAGAGGAACCCTGTTCCACTGCTGGTGGGAGTGTAGACTGGTGCAAGCACTGTGGAAATCACTATGGAGATACCTCAAAGAACTAGGACTGGAAGTCCCATTTGATCTTGCTGTTCCACTGCTGGGGATCTTCCCCAAAGAATTAAAAGAATCTTACCACAGTGATATATGTGCACCCATGTTCATAGCAGCACAGTTTGTAATAGCTAAAACTTGGAAACAGCCCAAATGCCCATCAACTGGAGACTGGATCAAGAAAATGTGGGGTTTTTATAAAATGGAGTACTACTCAGCCATAAAAAATGAGAAATTAGAGACATTTATAACTAAGTGGATGCACATTGAGGCAATACTCTTAAGTGAAATAAGTAGGACACACATGTGTAAATACCGAATAGTTTCTCTGGTGTGAGAAACTGAAAGTGTAAATAAAGGCTAAATGTATAATAGGTAATGTGAAATAGGAAGAAAAGGGGCAAAGGGGAAGGAGGGGGGGGGGCTAGGGGAAAGGATAGAAGGGAATGGGATTAATATGAGAAAATGGAAAACTAGGAACAAAATCTTTGTAAATAGGGAGGACTGGAGGGGTTGAACGGAGGGCTGGGCAAGGGTGAAAAATAAGAACCAAGAGAGACTATGGAAAGGTGCAAATTTCCAATGATGAATGTCATTATATTGTACACCTAAAATGTACCAATTATTAGAATGAATAATTGATAATGTAAAATAGGAAGAAAAGGTCCAAAGGGGTAGGGGTAGTGGGAGGGCAGGGGAAAGGAAAGAAGGGAAAGGAAAAAATGCTGAGAAATGGAAAAAATGGAAATAAAGTCTTTGTGAATAGGGAAGGGTGGAGGGCGTGAAGGGAGGGCTAGGAATGGGGAAAAAATAAGAACCAAGATGCATTATATAAAGGTACAATTCCCAATGAGAAATGTAATTGTGTTGTATACCTAAAATGTACCAATAAAAGAATTTAATACAAAAATAAAGAATATAAAAGTATATGAGGAAGACAGGGAGAAAATTATTTGCATATAACACATATACCTCTTACTTCAGGTGTAAGGATCTATGAAGTCTGTTCAGAGTTAAAGGTCCTCTGGGATTTAGGTTAAGTCTGCAAAATGTCTGGAGGGGTTTAATGTGGCAGTCATGGTGAGATTGTCTGCTGGGTCCTAGATAATAATGTTCCAGAGTGACCTAATATGAGACTTTTTGGCTTGAGTGACCCCTAGATTTATCTTAAAGCACTGTGGAAAGTTTCCATTAGTATGTGTGTGTATTTGCATGTGTGTGTGTATAGTAAGTGTATGTATGAGTGGGAGGGTGTATTGGGATTGTGGTGGTCTTGACTTATTTGTTTGCTCACTTGCTCATTACCTAAAGTTAAGAGCCAATATCAGATTGAATGCCATTTCTACCACATATTGAGTGGGACTGACCTTTATGTATTTTAGTTTCTTCATCAAATAGGAAAAATAATAATAGGCAGTCATGGGAATCAAATAGGCTATTTCACACAAAGCTCTTATTTAACTTCCCCAAGAAAACATTTTAAAAATAGTAAACATTTTCTTGTAAAGATTAATAGGTATATGTGAAATTGCTTACCTTGTGGCCTGGACCTATTAGCATATGAGGCTTAGTCATATGCTGTAGAAAGATTAGTACAATTATTATGCTATAGAAACAATAATTACACTTTACTTGCTAATGAACAATAAATTTTCTTACAAATGTCTATTATGTGTTTTTGTCTTTCACGGAATTTACTCATTGTTTTTATCACAAACTATGTAACATTTGAGAAAAGTTTTCTTAGAGAGTTTGAGTTTTTCGTCCAAGATCACTGAGCTAATAACTGAGAGTACAAGTATTTGGATTGTATTTGAGTGCTTCTGGCCTTGAAGCCATATATTTTTTTCTCTTACAATGTTTTTTTTAAAAGAAAGAATATATTATTTTACAATAAAATCTAAGACTTCATCTTTATATTCTGGAAATCTTACAAAAGTAAGAGTTTTAGTTTTGTTATTGGGTTCAACTATCCATATGGGTAAATTGGTCTTTACTCCAGGGGCCTAGAGTAAAAGGGTAGAAATTACATAGCAGGTTTTGAGAAGAATGAAATCATGGCTATGGTCATGAGTGAGGAGAAGAGAGCCTTGGGATAGAGAAATAGGGGAGGAAGAGCAGGGCATATTAGGGCTTGGACATAAATGTTCAGTACATGGTATCGTGTGTCTCATCAATGTTCTTCACAGCATGTGACGGTTCTCTGTGAGACTGCAGTTTACACAGCATAGCAAGGCAGATTTCTTCAAATTCAAATACAAGGCCAGTTGACATTAGAGATTGAGGTGAAATGTGTATTCCAAGCTTTTATAATTTCCTTTTCCATTCTGACTTCTGTCTTGGTGATGAGAATTCATTTGAATCTCTGGTTTCTATGAAATATCAAATATATGTGGGGTTTCACTTACTTGATTTTATTTACATATACACAATTCCACCTTAGGTATCATTTTTCTTTTTACAGATGAGGGCAGAAATTGTAACTCCAAAGGCTAGATCACAGTGAAGAGAAAGTTCTCAGTTGAATAGGGAATAGTAAGGACTGTGGAGATGGAGAGAAAACAGGATCAGAAAAGGGGCTGCCCTGGCTCAGCTCCACCCAGTGGGAAGTTAGGAAGGTAATGTTTCAGTATGATTTTCCAACTTAGAAATCTTGATTCATATGTTCTCAAAACAATGGGTGATCCAAAGAAACCAAATTTTCAGGACAATTTTGGACATACCAAAACCTATTGATACCACTTAACAAACACGGAAACTTGAATCAATTGCCCAACATCACATAGGTAGTACTAACACTTGATCTGGGTTTGTAGCTTTTTATTTCTTAATAAGAACTTGTTGATGCTTATATACATCATTCATAAATGGTAAAATTATTTTAAAATCTTTTATTTTGTTTGTTTATTTTGAGGTGTGGGGAATCTAACACAGTTCCTAGCACATGCCAGGCAAGTTCTGTACCATGTAGCTACATCCAAAGTCACTATTTTATTTTCTAATCACTCTAATTACAGACATATGACAACAATTCCTACTTCAGTGATTTTTTTTTCCTGAAAAATTCCTAGGCATTTCACTTTTTTTATGTGCAAGGATTACACAGTACTATGACTTGGATGTTATGTACTTAATTCCTGTAATGCCCTAAGGTAATTGTCTTCTGTCATCTTGCTGTACCACTAGCAGATGAGTAGATTGATTAAGCAACAGGATTAGCAGTTCCTTTCAGAGAAGTAGCATGGTAGGGGTTTAGATTAGGTCTCATCACTTGCAAGTTATAGCCCAGGACCAAATCAAAGACTGGCTTCAGAGATCATGTTCTTATCTTCTACAATATATTCCTTCTCTAAACCCCATAGCTTCAGAATCAGTCTCTTTTTCCTCAAGATTCAGAGGGATTTAAGACTTGTATAAAACAAGTGAGAGGAGAGCTAGGTAGATCCTTCCCCCTCATTATAGATCCATCTTCCATCCAACACCATCTATCCATCCATCCACCCATAAGTACATACATACATACATATATGTACTTGCTCCCTGACCACCACCACCAAGGATACAGCAATTCATTCCAGTGAGAGTTGTTTTTATGTAATTTCAAGCCTTATTGAGGTGACTAGTTTCAGAAGAAGCTCTGAGGATCTGAGTAAAACTGAATGGTTGGCATTGGGTGTCATTGAGAAAATGGTAGTAATAGGATCTCTGCCATTCTGGGTGATATTTTTCTGGAATCTATCAAGGAGTTTTTCAAATAAAATTAACTTTGTGGCATCTAAACCACGTGTACAAGCCATGTTTCATTCCTGTCTTCCTTTGTGAATTGTTGTGCATGCCTATGTGTGTATGGTGTGTTGAGAATGAGACCAGATATCATAATATTTTGAAAAATATGAGAAAGGATAGCACTATGTTAATTGATTAATTTCTTAAGAATTTACACTACATTGCTCACATTGTATAACTCAAACATGTTTTCTGAATTGCTTTGAACTGAAAGTAGAGGGTGCCTTTCGCCAGGCTTACTCTGTGAAATATTGCCATTCTGTCACTAACAAAGGCAGAATGGATTCCTTATCATGTGCCTGTTTTTGTTATCTGATACACAACTGTGACAGATGAACTAGTAATCACAGGTTTATATGAGTCTGACTCTACATGCTACCTTTGGAGGAATGCTTCTTGGAAGTTCTGCTCTTTGGATCTCACTAATAGGCTTTCTTGCTGTCTGGCTTTTATATACATTTGATCAGTGGTGGTGATGATGGGGTGGTGTTGAAGGGATAAGAACACATGGGGCAGGCCAAGGGGGATGTGGAGAGTTTGGTTAGATATTTATTAAAGACCCCTTTGGGGTCTTTTATTTAGAGTTGTTTTGGGCTGGTTGCAACCCTAGAGTGAAGTTTACACTCCCATTAGGGGGTCCTTTGTTATCTGAGGTCTTTTCTTCCCCTGTTAGGCCTAGGCAGGGCCACAGAAACTGCCTTTGACAGCTCTCACACCTTGCACTTTCCCCAGTGGTTTCTCTACCCTTTTGGTCATGAATTTGTAATAATTTCATTCATTAGTCTTTCTTAAATTATCCCAAATTCTTGCCAGAATCTCTCTAATACACATACTTATGAAGCCCTAAAGCAAGATTTTTACTTATTTGTGAATGATTGTCCTCCACTGAAAGTTACATAATTCTAGTCCTCTTGGTTCTCAAGGAAGTTACAAGGGAAAAATGAGGAAGTTGAATAAGAAGCTTTGGGAAGTTTAAGATAAAATTAGTTCCAAAGGAACTTGTTAATACAATTCAGGCAATGTTATTTCTTTATCTTTTCCAGCTATGAAGTTAGGCAAATGTAAACTTCTTAGTCACTAGCAATCCCAGAAAAAGGTACCCTATGCTTAAGGGATATTTTTCATTAGGTAGCATCTTGCCTTGCACCAGTAGTAATTCAGCTGAACATGAAAAATTTGTTGCAAAAATGCCAAACTTCATCAGAACTTGCCCACACTTGGCTAGGTGCCCTCCACTTTGTGGACATAGATGTCCAGTGGCTGGGACAAATGGAACACCTGAGAATCATTAAGTGTAACAAAGCTAGACTAGGCCTTGGAGAGAACAGGTCACTAGAACTCTATATTTCCTGACCCAACACAAAGGAGAGCTTTCCCAGGCATTCCAGTGCATACCGTGTCCTGGCATAGGCTAAAACAGTTCATAAGGTGCCTCAAATGCAGATCCTAAGCACTCCAGTATACACATGTCCAACAGAACATTTCTTCATATCTCTCAGTCCTGGCTATGGGCTTGTCCAAGAATATGCAGCAAGATCTGAGACCTTCAGTGAACAAACTTGAACACAAAGTTAAATTGTTCTGCTCTAATTTCTCAGGTTCCTTTTTTCTTCATTCCTGTATTTGAGAGTCGTTTTGTGTGGTTTATCACATATTTCGAATCTAGATCATTCCCTATAATAAAGATCTATGTCATCACATATATCCTCGGTGGATTAAATGTGTCCTCAAAAGCCTATGTGTTGGGAACTTAATTCCGAAAGCAACAGTGTAGAGAGGTAGGGTGTTTAAGAGGTGACTGAGTCATGAGGACTCTGCCCTCTTGCATGGGTTGATGTTTTTATCATAGGACTGGGTTAGTTACAAATGAAAGTTTGCATCTCTTTTGCTTCTCTTTCTCTTCTCATGCTCTTTTGCCTTCTGTCTTCTGTCACACAATGATGTAGAAAGAAGGCCTTACTAGATGTAGCTTCTTCTTCTTTGACTTCCAAGCCTCCAGAAACATAAGCCAATGTTTTTTCTTTATAATTTACCCAGTCTTTGATGTTCTGTTATAGCAACATACAATGGACAAAGAAAAAAAATCTTACTGTCTATAGATGATAATGATCTGTCTATAGACGTTTGACCTGAGTAGGTAGAAAATGTAGAGCAGGTATGTACTTCTCAGCCTGATATGTACCACTACTTTGAAAAACAAACAAAAAATCATCTGCAGGCTTGGATTAGGGCAAGAAAAGAAAAAAGAAAAGAAAAGAAAAGGAAAGAAAAGAAACAGCAAATTTTATTAGACTTTTTGTTATGGAGTAGAATGTACAGCAGTAGATACTAGGAAAACAGAAATTTGGCAAAAGGGATCTCTGGCTTGCTGAAATGTTCTGCAAAGTTTGAGGTCTTTACAGAAAGATTCTAAGATCAGGCAGCACATTCTGTACATTCATGTATACATGTCTCCTAGCCTTGTCCCCTTTAGGCTAGATACCAGTAGCCTTGACAGTGTTTCATGGAAATGCCCTACCACGCAATTTCAGACATATTATAGGATAGCTTCTCAGCCCCTGCCCATCCCTATTTTTCTCCTTCATCATAGCAACAGGCATTGGACTAATAGGTATGTTTTCTGTTCCTAGCCCCCTCAGTTTCTTGGGAAAGCCTGGACTTTTTTCTGATAGAGTTTCAGCTTCTTCCTGGTGATCTGGGTTAAGTGAAGTGAAACACAGTGGTACCTTGCTAGAGTGGTCTGTTCTGTGCCTAGAAATAGAATCTCTACTCAAGCTATTCATCTCCCAACACCACTCTAAGTGGCAAACAGGCTGCCTTTTGCACTTGGCAGCTGGCTCCCATCTGCCCCCTGTTGGTCTGCAACTGTGACCCTGGTTTAACCCTAACTTCTATCAACAAGATGCACAGCCATAAAACCCAGATGGATTTGAACATTCATGTTTGAAAGTGAAAGCTTAGTTCTGTAATTTAAATTCTTTGTATCAAAGATCAGTTTCATGAAGACTCCCCTCTCACATGGGGAGAAGGCCTGGACAGAAGGCCTGTTGACATCAGGCTATTGATGCCAGCAATTCTACTTAATCTTAATCTAAGAAGCTGGGTAGGTCAAAGCCTCTCTGTTCAACACACAGTGCCTTTTGGTTTCTCTTACAACACCCAGAACAAAGGTGCAGGAACTGACTAAGGATATACATTCTTCTCCCAAACCAGTTACTCAAGATCCTGGGAGCTTATAAAAAATACAACAAGGGACCATTCATTTGGAGCCAACAGGGATCCTGGTCAACTTCACTATGACAGAGCAGGGCTTTGTGCACATGGAGCTTTTACTGTGGAAAACAGTGAGCACATGATATAAACGATAAGAACACAAACTGAAAAAATACTTTCCCTATTGTAAGAGAACAATGTAGGTGACATCCCCACAGCACTTTCTAGGACAGGTAAGTGGACTGAAGGACTCTACTAGAGTCCCTCTGGGTCCAGAAATGAGTAATCCAATCAAGTTTGTTAGTCTATCTTCTACTGATTCCATTTGACAGGATCTTTGCTGTTGATAAATAGAGCAGAACGAGCACATAACAGAAAACCATGTGACTTAAAAAACACATCAGTTGCCTGTCTCTTCTCTAAGATCTCATATAGGTCTACAAAGGAAAGAGTGCCAGTTCTTTCTCCCTAGTTTTCCCTGAGTGACTCTTCTTGGGTCATAGTTCTGATAAGTGGAGCCCAGGAGGGTATGGTTATTCATTGCAGAAAAACATTCTTCACCTCTGTTTACTCTGAGAAAACTGAGATTCTGCAATGTATGCTTTCCTCCTGTTCACAAAGTTTCTGAATGGAAAGCTGAACATTGACCTTGACCGGCCAGGGAGAGCCTACGGGAAGCATCATAGTTGTTTTTGACTCTCTTTTGTTAGTTTACTTGTAATGTCTGTCTGTCATAGATCTCATCTTGCTATAAAGGAGGGTTGTTGGATAAAGTTTTGAAACTTAAAAGTGGAGTTATGTTCACAGAACTTTGGGAGAGGACCCCTACAGGGCCTTGGAGACAGGAACCTACTTGATTTCTTTCTTTTCTTTCTTAATAGTGATAATCTGCATATGAAACTATTTATAGCTTTAAATAAACCTGCTGTTCAGAACACTGAAGCATGCATAATACATTCTCCTCAACTGAACAATGCATAAGCAGACATTCCAGAGATTTTATTGTGCCAGATTGATGTGATTATAATTAAGAGAATTGGCATACTTAGCTCCCTAGAAAAAGGTTTGACCCAAGTTAACACTTTAATATGAATAACTTTTTCTCTAATTAAAAAAAAGAAAGGAACAATGATTTCATAATGTCATTTCTTTGTTTATATGCCACCTTGTTAGGCTGTACTCAACCCTACATCTTTGTCTCTGTTCAGACTTATATATTTGAGCATGTGTATTATGTATGCAAATTACCCCTGCCTCATCATTCTATTTTTGCCATGATGTTCAGAGCATCCTTGGGCATCAATGGTCAAGTAGCAGCCTGGGGCTTTTTTCAACACCATTTTCTTCTGCTGATGGTTACTTTGACAGTCTGGTTTCAAATATTAGGATACTTGTGGTTTGGAGTTTTTAAGATTCCATAAATGTTAGCTCTTTTACGGAATCCTGTGCTTGGAAGATACACTGTTGTCTAAAGATGAAAAAATGTATGACCCTCAGGAAACAACTCTGGGCACTTAGGGTGCTGTATTAAGCTTCCTAAAAAGCAGTCCTCCAGAGGCTGACAATAATGTGCTTCTTACATGATCATTTCTTCTGTTTCAAGAGAAAATGCGTAATTATCACAGGAAATGTCACTTCACACTATGCATAGGTGATGTGGGAAACAAGGCACATTTGCTCAAAGAAACAAATGTTCTAAAATATGCCTGCCTCATTTGTGCTTCCTTCAGAGACAAATACCCGTTAGGGAAACAGATCTTTCCTAGTAGCATTTTCAAAGACTCCCAGTGCTTCTCACATTTGACACTGACTAAATTCAGAGTTTTCTTGTCAATTAAAATTGATAAATATAGCTTCTTGGAGAGCATATGATCAGCCCCTGTGTCAAACATGGCCTAAAATTTCAGATGCATAAGAATCATCCTGAAATATTTATGTGGTGAAATCCATGAAATTATCCTCAGTCGGGGGGATATCAGAGAAGTCAGACATGGCCTTCCAGTGTTTTGAAGACACATTTGCTTTTAGAAACTTGAGGCAACATTTCCCTAGTGTGTCTTTTCCTGGCCTGTTGTATGAGTAGCTAACTATATCCACATCTATCTATCCACCATCTAGAAAAATCCAAGACAAAACTCAAGATAGATGTTTGTCTTTTTTGGCTTTTATTTTTAGAGGCACATTGTCTGGAAGTGACATCCAGTTACTGATTATTCATTTTGTTTTCTGCTTCAGGGATGTTGATAAAGAATGTGGATCTAAATAATTGCTTTCCTTCAGTCAACTCACAGAAGGTGCCTTGCTGCATTTTATATCCTGAGGGCAAGTGAAAGTTATGTGTTCCGTGTGGCAATTATTTTCTATGTTGCTGCTTCTTTCTCACCTTATGAATGTGTCAAGAGGGTGACTGTTTATCATTATGAGATAATGATGGGGCAAATATGGAGCCAGTTGTGGAGGGAGGAGGGAAATTCCCCACTCTCTTTTTCCTCACTAATACTTTTCTTAGGACAGACACTAATTTTACAACAGTAAATTTCTTTGAATAGTCAAATTCACATACTTCTCAGATATTCTGTGGAGAAGAACTTTTACTTAGATGAACATAAATAATGATGGAAAGAATGAAATCCATCTGTGAAAAATCTTTAAACTTCATAGAAGAAATCAGATGCATGGGACCTTGTAAATTTTATTTACTTCTGCTTTACTTCCTCTCCATTCACAAAATAAGTTTATGTGGGCATAAGACAGAGACATCAACTAGACATTTTTCTATAAATGTATTATATACTGTTAGTGCCCAAAAGTGAGGGGATACTGAGGTTGTAGAAGTATGAGACTGCCTTTTCATAAGGTTTTGTTGCGATAAAAACAGTTGAATGAGTAAGAATATTGATATGAAAGTAACAAAATACTTTTTGAGTTCTTACAATGTACACGACTCATTAGGAAAGCACATTAGATGCACTTGATCATTCAGTTGACCTAGCATCACTCAAGGCAGCTGCCATTATCAGCTCATCATGTCTAAAACAAAACCCTGGGTTTCATTTCCCAACATGTATTCTTCCCCAAGTCTTCCCTATCTCAGTAAATAACTCTGCCAGCTACTAATTTGCTCTGACCTCCAATTTGGTGATGAATCATCTCTGGCTTATCTTTTCTCCTCATACTCAGCATCCCATTAGATGGCAAACTTTCCTAAATTGACAGCAAATGTCCTAACTTAGCTTCTTTGGTGTGATTCTTGCTTACTTCTTAGATCTCACCTTCTCATCACTCTTCTCCTTGCTCATATGTCCAGCCACATTGGTTTTTCTATTTTTCTTAAAGTGTCCTGCTTGTCAGCAATGTATATTTAATATATTTCAACCTCTCCCAGTTTGTTCCAAGCCTATATACACTTGGCCTAATCATTCTCAACTCCAGGGTAGAATATGCTTCCTGACTGGTCTACATGCTTTTACTCCTATTCCCTTATACAAATCCAACAGCAAGTATAAGCCTTGAATCATGAATCAAATCATGTCAACCCTTGTCTTAAAGCTATCAGAGCTTTGTATGGCTCTTAGAAGAAATCTATACATCTTAAGTTGGCTTGCATGATCTGATTGCTACTTGACTATCAATCTACTCTCTTTCATTACTGTTCCTCTCACTTACTCTGATCCAGCTACACCAATTTTTTTCTCTCCCCAGAACATATCCCAATTATTCTGCTTTAGAACTTTGTAGTAATTACTTCTTTGCCTAGAAAACACTTCCCTAGTCTTCATGTCACTGACTATGCCTCAGTTATAGTTTTACGTTTCTAAGTGATAAAGAAGTAGTAATCAATGGATATCACATGCAATTATGTTTATTTCACAGGAGAAAACTGAAGGATGAGTTTGGAAGGAGTTTGAATGACAAATGATATAGCAGACCTGAAGGGAATGACATAAAGTTTTGTATATAGTAGTTGGGCTGAGCCTCAGTGCACAAAGACCTCTATGGAACAGATGAAGAGCATCTTCCTCTGATTTGGTCAAAATCAGCATAAACAAATTAAATATTCATACAGTCATGTAGACTCAACTACTCCATTTGATGTCAGACTGTATAAAAGAAAACTCTGCAGGTACTGAATTAGAAAGTTAATAGACTAGATTAATCTTCTTAATACAGATAAGGAAGCTGTAGCGGTGAGAGATGAGTTAAGTCCCGACTGAATTAAAGTGAAGTGTTAGAGACAGTGGTTAAACCCAAAACTGATATCCAAGGACCTACTATTTTTTCAAGGATGTGCTGGCCATGTCATTCTCACACTATTCTTATTCTATAGCATTTGATCTGAATCACATAATTTAACACATTCTTAATATTTTATGTTCTTAATGTTTTGTGTGTGGATGTTTGGTGTTGACAACACATTTATAAGTTTCTCGAGTTCAATGACCAATCTTTTAATGTCCTCAGCTCATAGAAGGATAACATAAATTTTTGTCATTTAGAGATCTATATTTTTCTTTATCTCTAGAGATGTTGGCCAAGTTGCTATTAAGTACTTGCTGAAGGATCAGTAGCTTTGTATGCACGGTAATAATATATAAAATAGAGTTCTTAGGATGTGTAGTTCAATTTAAACAGAATGAATTTTGAGTTTCTCTGAATGAACTTACATACATATTTCCACGTATACTCTTAAATCCTTCATAAGGGAATCTGAATCAATAAATCATCACTAAAGTCACCACAGTTGGATTGGTTTTATCCAGGTTGATGGGAAGAGTTTGAAACACATGTACAGTGAGACCCTCAAGTTATGACTGACCTGACATATAAACAACTTAGGTTGTAACCAGAATTTCAGTTTTAACTTATGACCAAAGTCTTGAGTTATGACCCAAATGCCAGCCACCTGTGCTTCCAAATAGTCTCAGATACAGATTTAACCTTTAAAAAGTTCTGGAAGTAACATTACCCCATCCTTTCCTGTGTGGGGTTAATGGAGAAATCCTGGGCCAGTATGTCCCTAAGGACACTGAGACTTGCCTGTATAAAAAAGAGAGATTTTGAAGGCTGTGTAGAGGAGTCTGAGCCTTCAATTGACCAACTTGAGTTATAATCAGCCCTTGCAAATGAATTGAGTTCTTAAGTCGAGGGTCCACTTTAATATTGAAACTCCAGTGGGAGATAGAAAAAATAGACTCCCTTCTTCCAACTAATATTCCTAGACTCTTGTCCCTGGGTCCTGTCAACAACTTCTTATCTCAGTCCATGAAGAGAAATTGTTTGCTACTCCTGTCTAGTAGGGCTGAGTTATTCCTGTGATAATGGATGACTGATAAATGGGTAAAATGGTCAACACATTGCTTAAACTAGGAGGTCATTACTCACTTGCAAACTAATTCATTCAATATTTATTCAATTCATATAAGTCTGTCTTCTTTACCTTCTCATTGCTGAGACACAATAGTCAAACCCATGAATTAAAGAAGGACAGGGTAATTTGGCTCACAGTTTTAGAGGCTTTGGTCCAAAGTGCCTGGCTTCAAGATAGGAGGGCATGGCAGAAGGGCATGGAGGAAGAGAGCTGTTCCCAGCATGGTGGATAAGAAGCAGAGTCAAGGGAGGAGCTGCGAAGGAAAATATACCCTTGGAGGCCACACCCTCAGTGACCCACCTCTTCTGACAGACCCCACCTAACAGCAGGCCAGTTGTGCTGCCCTCATAATCCAATCACCTTCCAAAAGCCCCACCTAAAAGTGCATGAGATTTTTGGGAGACATCTAGGTCTAAATCATAACAACCTCTTCTGGCTGTGAAAAACTTCTAGGCTCTAATGTGCAATATTGACAAAAGAAGTTTGACTCAGTCCTGGTATAATAAGCATTTTGAGGCCCATAGCTGGCCATTAATTAGGATGTGATTCACGCATTTGAGTTGCAAAATTATTTCCTTGTATGGTGTTTCAGGATTTTTCTGGATGGTGATATGGCTGTGGATATAAAAAATAGCACACAGTTCTCAGCTTCTCTGATAGGACAGAAGTCTCATGTTTCATATCTTTTGCATTGCTTATCAGCAATGCTTATAAGTTGCTATAAGGGGAAAATTCATACTGCTCCTCTCCTGTTCTCTAGTCTAAAATAGTCCTCTTGGTCTGACTTATTGCTGCTTTTCTATGTTCTGGGAATACAAAGATCACTAAGCTGGAGTTCTTTTCCTTAAGAAATTATAAAACAGAGACAAACATACATATGGATATATCCACACAAAAATGCATGTAATGTGAGATCGGAGTGCTGAGGACAGAGCAATGTGTTCTTTTATGGTGAGGGAGAGTGGAAAGGAAAGTGGATAGAAGGAAAAATGATATTTGAGAATTCTCTTTGAACTGGATCTTGAAGATTGATAACAAATTACTTAGACTGTCCAGGAATTAATGACAGCCTAGGCAGAGGAAAAGGGGTGTTGAAACATGGAGAAGCATCGAGCATAACAAGTCCAGACTGTTTATGAAGCCATAGCTAGATGAAGTCCCTCAGGGAGAAAGGAAGCAATGATTAGAAATCATAGACAAAAATCATTGGAACACCACCACTCAGGGAGGGGATACCCTTGGAAAAGACTGAAGAGGCAGGTGGAGGACCAGCAAAGACAGACATTGAAGAGCCTCAGGGAGGAGCTGTTGAGCAGAAGGTAGTTGCTGGAGATGGCAATGAGGTGATCATGGTTTCCTCTGGAGGATGGCAAGCCCAGAGTTCCTGAAACTGTGGGAGCACAAAGCAACTAACATTAATGAAAGAATGAATGGGAGGAGAGGAAATGTAGACAATGATGTCGGCTACTCTTGTAGAAAGTGTTCTAGGAAGAAGCCCAACATGAAGAAAAGGAATGGAGAGTAGCTAAAAGGGATGAATACAACAAATGTAGTTTGCATCTAAACAGTTCTTATGAGGAAGGAGTCAGAGGGGAAGGAAAAGTTACTTAAAAAGTTGATTGCTGGAGAATGACAGGAAGCACCAAGTGTTGGTAAAGGAAGGAACTTGTGTGGGAAAGCAGTGATGGTCTAAGACAGGATTGAAGGCAGAAAATGCAGGTAAAAATGGAAACAAGAGATGCTGAGCTCCTGGCCTGCTGACAGCTATTTTACATACGAGTTAGGAGGCAAGGTAATGATTACTGTAAGAATTCCAGGCATCATTGGAAAAAATTGTGGGGGGACTTAGGGTGGTGGAGGGCCACTGAAATAAGGCTAAGCTTGGCCCTGGAAGTGAACAAGATTTTGTGCCTATTTGAGTGAGGAAAAGGAAGGATAAAAAGAGATGTTCTCTCTTACCAAATAAAAGTACTTTTGCAGGGGAAAAAACAGAGCTGGTCTGATTTTGCCAACAGGACTATTTTTTCATAAATATCAATATCAATACTTTTGGTGCCTTTATTCATGAAGTTTTTACATTTGAACAATTCTAAATACTTTATAAAATATTTGGTCTAAATAATTATCATAGTAACTATAATAAAAAACAGATTTAAAGATAAGGTCATGAATATAAGTTATTTACAAGCTCAATTTAAAGGATAAACACAGTGGAAGACACACAAAGGCTTATTTTTACCTATGAAAGAAACCTTTGGCAGATTTATATTTGGGAGTCTACATGTTTCCCTTCCCATCAACTGATATTCATGAAATGCAGTGACACCACCGTAACAGCAGCTTTAAAAAGATGAAGTATCTTTCCCCTAATTAATGTCTACAAAGAGATTTAATGATGAAAAGTGTCATTAAGTGCCAAGTATTATTAATTATTTTTTGCTGCAAGAGCCATAGAGTCCTCATTATATACTGTTTTAAATATTATAAAATATTTACAAAATACATTAGAACAGTTGTAAACAAGCCCAATAAAAAGGTATTTTCCTTTCTAGGTGAAACTAAGATCAAAACCCATAGGAAAACTCATTTGCATTGTACACGAGGAGCCTTACATACATGCTCCAAAGATTCCTGCCACTCTGTCTGTTCTTTTTCCATATCCCTGTATTACTGCTATTTGCCTAAACTGAAGCAAGTTTCTGTTTCAAATTTTGGCACAAATATTAAGCCTGCTTGATGGAAAAACCACAGAGATGTCACCCATTCTGATTTTGTCTATTCACCTTCTGGGGACTAGCCTCTATAGAATGAGTCTCTGAACCAAATTTCAAAATTCCTTGGCTTTAGAGGTGGGAAATTCCAGGTCTACTTGTATTCTCTGGATTGGCTTTAGAGTGGCGTAGCTTCCACCTGGTCCCACTTTAGTCTATAATGAACACTGAAGTTCACCTATTGAGCACTTAGTTTGTGCCATACATTATGTCAGCTCCTGCTCTCAAACAGTATATTGTTGGTCACAGGTTTTTACCTGCCTCATTGTTATTTCATTGTAGCTCTAATACCTTAAATTTTCTTCAGAGACAAGCCTGAGGTGGGGGAAAATCAACTGGCAGAAGGAAAATATGGAACTTCTAAATTTTTATGTTTTCTTGGAGGCTCATCAACTCTAACCGTTTATAGAGTTATTAGCTATTTGAAAGACCAGACAGGTTCTTGGGGTTGTATCATCCTTCTTCTTGCATTTAGCTTTCAGATTGGCTGGTTACTTGCTTGAATGCAGCCCTTTACAAATGATGGCATCCTTAAGTTAAAGGAGGATGATATATGGTTTCTAATCCTCTTTCAAGTTGCTGCTTTGCTTACAAGAGCTCGTTTCCTGGGAGTCCATATAATTATGTTTCACCTGTGCTATGTACTCCATAATTACATTTTTTTCTTAATTATGCTTGACGATCAAAATTCAATCTGATCAAAACCAAAATAAAATCTGGGAGCAAAATATCTCTTGCTGTATAATCAGGGTAATTTATAAATAGTATGCTTCACACATTTCCAGGAGGGAAAGTGATTATGTCCTTGGTTAAATCCACTATACTAGGTGACTAGTTTTGGAACTAAATGGTGAAAGTTTAAAAAATGCTGTAAGTTCTTCTATGAATTAGTGAGTATGATAAAGGGATATCACAAGAGTGGACAATGAGTAGTGACAGGCAAGTGTCTAAGGGTGAGGGGTAAGATGTTCATGATGACCTTGAATAACAGTGATTGATATTCAAAATAGGTATCAATCACCTGGATGGGGGGTCAACGTCTTAACCCAGCCTCTTCAGGAAATACCCCTGACCCCCTCGTTTACTGAAAATCCTTGTATGCTTGCTACATGATTTGCTCCCCCATTTGACCCCCATTTGATCAATATTACCTGGGTGACTACTTGTAATCTTATTGGTTGGTCATGGTTTTGTCCCACCTCATGCCCACCTTGTAAATTTCCATTGGGTCTTACAGTTTTGTCCCACTTTGTACCCACCCCACCACATGACTTTGCTGTATAAAACATCTTTGAAAAATTGGGTGAGCAGGCAACTCACTTTCTGGTCCCCCTTCTGTCTTTCTTAGGCAGAAGTTTTCTTTCTCCCAATAAATTTTTCCAATTCTAACCTCCATTGTTCCTAGAATTCATTCTTTGATCTTAGAGAACATGAATTCACATTTTAGATATCTATCAGGTTTGGAAGGTACATCTTTTACCCCTCTGTCACTTGCCTAGGGAAGTAGAAGGGACTTTCTATTTCACTGATTTCTTCTTCCTCTTGTCTTTTGTTCCCCTTCTCCATCTCTTTTCTTCCTCTTCCGTTTCTATTTCCTTCTACATATTCTTTTCTGTTTCTTATCTACCTTTCCCCCTCTTAAAAGGTATTCATTCAATATGTCTTGACTCAATGTGATTATAACTTTTCTAGATATACTAGGTAACTAGATAATATGTTTAGAGACACATTAGATACTGATGTTTTCATCAAGGACACTGGTGTCATCTTGTTCTTAGACCATGTCCGTGAAGTTTCCGTCAGACTTGCTCATATATATGTCTTTGATTTTAACAGGAAGAGTTTTACTTAAAAGGCAGGAGCAAGTTTTCTTTCAAAAATATGAAAGGTTATATGATGAGGGCTCATATCATTTCCAAATGAAGCAGATTTTTTTTTTTTTTTTGTACCAGGGATCGAACTTGGGACCTTGTGCTTGTGAGCGAGGCCATGGAGTAAAGCAGTTTTTAAAGTCATGATTTGTTTAGAGTTCTCATCAGCCAGGTGATTCTCAGAAATTGACAGTTCCCCTTACTCTGCATTCATTCTTAAATATCCCTTTACTTGAGGGTTGACTGTGCTCATTAGAGAATTTCATAGTGCAGGAAATATCTACACCTGCTTGAAAGATGCATTCCCAGAACTGACTTTATATAAATCAGCCTGGAATTATGATCAATAATGTAAGAGATATTGAGGCACTATCCTTCATTGCTAATTCCCTTCCCAAGAGGGCTGGAGTAGCTCGTTATTTATTCTTTGAGATCCCTCTCTCTAGTACAGTTATATCTAGGTGACATTATTATAGATAGATGAGCTAGGTAAAAATATTATAGGCATTCAGATAGGGCCAAGACCAAGGTGAAACACACCACAGCTGCACATCGGCTGAAAATCAGGTCTCAAGATGGAGATAAGATGACTAGACCCACATACTTCTTCAAAGAACTGGCCTTAGTGAAGTATAGATAGGCATTAACCACCCTGGGGGTGACCAGAAACCTTTGGACCCACTGCCTCCTAGGAGAATCCTTGTTCTTTCCATCCACGCTTGCTACATGACTCGCTTCCCAATTGGAACACCATTACCTAAGTGAATATACTTGCAACCTTATTGAATGTTCATGGCTGTGGCCCACATTGTACCCACATGGGTTTCACCCTATAAAACTTCTCTGTAAAGTGGAGTTCTTGGTCTACCCACTCAGGAGCCCTCTGGACCTCAGGAGCTTTCCTATCAATAAATATCTTCTGGACAGGGATTTAGCTCAGTAGTGCTGTTGCCTGTTTTGCAAATGCAAAGTCCTGAGTTCAATCCCTGGTAAGGCAAAAAAAAAATTTTCTATTTTTAGCCTCCATTATTCCTAGGACTCATTCTTCAATTTCTAGGGAACAAGAACTCAGCGTATCATACAGTTTACAGGTTGGGAGATATAATATCTCATATTTCATATTTCATATTTCCCACAATATTACCTACTCAAGCCATTTTTATGAGAGTGATGGAGACTCATTACCTCCTTTTCTTTCAAGATATTGGAAGATTCCTAAGCCTCTACGTATAGTAGGATCTTAAGGAAAAAAGAAGTGAGACCACCATGAGTTTGGAGGCACTAAAGGCAGATTTTACCCACTGTGCAGTTTGAGAAAGGGTTAGATTTGTCTAGGATGTTATTGCCTATTGGTGAAGGCTGCTTCTTAATATCTTGATAAGAGGAAGCTCTGCACTTGGGATTTTTGTGTTTCTAAGTCAAACTCATCCCAGCCTTATGACATTGAGTTCTCTCCAAAATATTGCTGTTTTCAAGCTGTGTGCATGTGAGATCATGTATTGCTCAGGGAGCTTTTTTTGCTTATTATCTTTTGTAAGGTACCAAGCATTAAGATACCTCCTCAGGGCAAGTGAGCTGTTTAGTGCCACTGAGTATCTTACCCTTGTGGCTCAGCATGGGATCCAGCTTGGATATTTTATTACCTTCTGCACAGATATATTGAAATGAGATGATCATCACCACAGGTTTCTCCCCAATGTACATATCATGTTTACTCTCTGGGCTGGAGCTGACTTCCTAAGGGTCATAAGGGAACAATTATTCTCCGCAACATCCCCAGATTTATGTGATTTCTAGTCTACATGGCTACATATTTAGCTTTGTGCTACATATTTATCTTAGAGCCAGGTTTAAAATATTTCAATAAAAAGCAAAATCCCTAGCACCACCAGGTAAGAAAGGAAAAGAATTAGATATATAATAGAGTCTGAATATACTTTTTTGTGGATTGACACGATTGCTCATTTATACTGGGAAAGGTACTTCAGATTAATTTTGGAAACTTCAATACTGCAACATGCTAAATTTTAATTATTTTACTTCCTGCTTGGTATGTTAATGTTGTGATTACCCTTGAAAGAGTATTACCGATGATGATTTATGCAAAACTCAGCCGGCTCCACAGCTCCATCAGTTTCAATTAAAACAAGCCACAGAGGAAGTGTGTTGCCATCTCACTGGCTGTGTACCACTGCTACTGTTGCAAGTAGGTACAGTTGGTTTACTTAAGCCATTACTTTATGCATCATTCTGGAACCTTCTCTAATCACCGAGTGAGGACATTGTAGAGATTGGGTCTACTTGTCTTGTTCTCAAACTAAAACTATCCAGAAAAACTATATTTATGTTTCATCTGTACTTCTCTGCTGACATAAGACATTTTGGAACTCTATTCCTCTTTTGAACTCAATTGCTGAACTGGCCAAAAGAGCAGTTAGCATTTTCTGATTTCTATGAACAACATTTGACCAGTCTCCAGGCGCTGCAGTCATCTAGAGTGAAGCACTATCTTCAGAGCTCATTTATCTCAATGACTTCCACTATTGAGAGGTCATAGGGCTTTTCATGGTGAGCCCCCAGTACCCAGGTACTGTAATTACTAATTTGGCTGCATAGTTATTGAATCTCTTCTCCACCTGGTAGTCCTTCCTAAATCTAGTCCAAACAGTGTCTCTGGGTTTGACTGTCAGGTCCAGGATGGCCTCTCCTTTCTGAGGACCAGAGGGATGGGCAGCCAAACCTGATTTCAGTGACAGTTCCACTTTAATCACATTTGCGAGTTCTGGACTGCAGGCTGCCCATTTGTTAAGTCAAGGCAGCCTGTACTTGCCAAGCAAGAGCTCCTTAGCTTGCCAAGAGCAAAACCTGTCTCTGACAAAGAAAGGAAAATGCATCCACCTTTCCCCCTTTTTACAGAGACTTCAGGGTTGGAATGGAACTGAGAGATCCAGGGCTCATACATGGTCTCAAAGTGACTATACTTCCTACCTTTATCTCTTCTTCCCTTTGCTTCCTCAGTTTGCACTAGACATACACACTGTAAATGACCAAAGCTTTTGCATCTGAGGAAATTTGCACTGGCTGTTGTCTACATCTGAAAGCTTTGCTCCTGTAGTTTGAACAGCTTGAGTTTTATTTTTAATACTTTAGGTCTCTGCTCAGATGTTTTTTTCTCAGAGGCCTTTGTCCACCATACTATTCTCCATCCTTACCTGTATATTTTCTTGTGGCAAATATCAGGGTTTGAAAGTTAACCTCTATATATAATCTGGCTTTCCTACTCTGTGAAAGTTTATATACCACAGCATGCCCAGCATGTAGCACAAAGGTAGAGTAATGGTGTTACCACATTGAGTCCTTTATGTTTAGAAAGGTGATCTTTCAATCTAGTTAAAATTTATATTCCTACTTATTCAACAGTAATTTATTTATTTACCATAAGTTGAGAAACCCTCTTCCAAAGATCTGAAGTCTGAAATCTTTGGAGAACAAATGTTATGTTTCAAAAAATTTAGACTTTAGATCATTTTGAATTTTGAAATGAAGGATATTCAACTGGTAAAATCTATGTAAATATTCAAAAATCCAAGTTCTGAAATACTTCTTGTCTCAAGAATTTTTGATAAGGAGTACTTAACCTGTTCTGTATGAATAATTCACTCAAAGACATTTTTCCTGGACAGATTTGGAAGGCATGATCTTGTATGCTTTATGTAGACTGAGATTTGAGGTCCACTATGATTATCTCAACTGTTGGCATTTATACTAAGGAACAGGAAAAATGTGATTAGTTAGCAAATAAAGTTAAAGTCCTGTCTGTTATTAATTCCCAAGACAGGCTTTCAGTCATATTTCAGTGACTACCACCTTCTGTCTAGAGATAGTGAGTGCAGGAATGCCCCTCACAAGAAGGGTTGATGAGGAAAGTTGATCACATTTACTCTCCAGTTGTTAACATACAATATCCTTACTTTTGCAGGGGATTTAGCTCAGTGGTTTTGCTGCCTGTTGTGCATGCACAAGGACCCGAGTTTGATCCTCGGTACCAAAAAAAAAAAAAAAGAACAATATCCTTATTTTTCTTTTCTAATCATTACTTTTATAGAAATTTAATTGCAACATGATTTATTTTTATCCTACTTTTCATCTACTAACACTGTAGAATTCTTTTTCTCTTTCCTACCTACTTATTAAAAATATGCGCATTTCTTGTGACACTTATCCTAGTAATCTTGACTTTTCCTTACTTCTCTTTCCTTGTCTTTCATTCTGGTAGACTGTCAAGACACCACTGAACTTTTCTGCCTTTGTGTACAGATGTGGAAGTCATTCCAGGGATCTTTAGTGTTTCTTCCTCTGCTTCCCCATTAACCTGACCAGCAACCACATTCCTGTATAACAATTTGTCATTTGTGGAAAGGGACAAAGTTTAGTGCTTACAGGAAAACAGAGGACACTGATTTTGTCATCAGATGGGTGCTCTAGTCCTGGTTCTTCCATCTTCTGGCTTTGTAATCTGAGGCAAGCTGCAACTGTTCTGTGTTTTGTTTCCAGTAAAATTGAAGTGATTAAAACCTCTTAAAGCTGGATATGGTGATGCACACACCTATAATGCTAGCAGTTTGGGAAGCAGGAGGAGCACAAGTTTGAGCCCCACCTTAGTAACTTAGAAAGACTCTGCCTCGAAACAATGAGAAAAGAGAAAAGAAACGAGGGGTAGGGATATAGTTCAGTGCAAAGATTCTAGGTTCAACCTCTAGTAAACTCCCCTACACACAAATTTTCATGATTATTTAGTGTAAAAATTAAATAGACAATGTGTAAGGACTTACTAATATAGTTCTGACACACAGAATGTAGACCATAAGCTCAACTATTTCTTTAAAAGAATATACAGAAGATCTTTTCCTTCAAATAACCAAAACCTAAAGCACATCATTAACAATTTTCCCCTTTGGAATAAGCATTCTTTTATATGAATCTTCATGTAAATAAAATTACCCTTGGAACATTGTACCCATCAGGGTTCTGACAGGAAACACATGACACACTTAAAAAGTTTTAACTAGAGAAATTTTAATAACAGGTATGAGTAGAATTGAAAGAAGTCATAAGGAATGAGGAAGGCACCCAGGACTAGCAGCAGCAAGAAGCTAATACTACCCTTATAAAATAACAGTGTTCAATTTCAGTAGCAGAGAATAATTTAGAACACAGCTTCAATTCATTACTCAGTTAATACACCATGTCAAGTCATGTCAAGATAGATTGATGAATCTAAAAGAACTTATGGTTGAGTTGTGAGGAGAGAACTCAGAAGCTTCTAACTGTGCAATAGTCAATGGTCATCAAACTTTCATGAGCATTAGAATCAGGTGCAGAACATCTTAAAACACATGGTGTTTATTGGTTCTCACCTTGGAGTTTCTGATTAAATGGCTCTGGGACAGGGCCTGAAAATTTTCTTTTATATGTTTCTAAATGTTCCTGATGATGCTGTTATCATTTATATCCAGATGTCCTCCAAAGCCTCACATGCTCAAAGGTGGGGCTCTTGGAAGGCAATTGGATCATGAGAGTGTAATATTCATCAGTGGATTAGTTATATCTGAGCATGATGTTCACAGGTGGGTCACTGTGGGTTTGGACTGGAAGAGTATATACCCCTCCTCCTCCTTTGATCCTTCTCTGCTTCCTACTTGCCATGCCATGAGCTCTTTTTCCCCTGCCATGCCCATCTGCCATGCTGCCCTGTCTTGGAGCCATCTGACTATGGATTGAAATCTTTACAAACTGTAAGCCAAAATAAACCGCACCTCCATTAAATTATGGGTGTTGACTATTGTGTCTCGGTGACAGAAAGTAACTAATACAGATTTAGCAATTCTGGGACAAAATAAGAGTCAATAAACTACACTTTAATAAAACAATGTGAATGTTCCCACAGTTTCTAAGCCACAGACCACACATTCAGAGAACAACAAGTTACAGAGCTCAGTGCAGAAGAGACAAAGAGCCTACAAAGCTGGATTTGGGACACTCAGCTCACTGGGCTTTCAAAGCTGTTTAAGCTTAGGCTAGAGAATAGACCAGAAAGGCCCATAGTAAGGACAATGTCAGAGAGTCATCAGGGTACCTTTCCCAAATCAAGGAGCGATCAAGAAATCCACTTAATGGATGTGTCTTGGAGCTTGAGGAAGGTAGGAATTGGTTCCTTGACTCAGGCCTAGAGAGTCTAAAGACATGAAGCTGGATAGAGAAACCTAGCCAGAGGCATAAGACTATGTTTAGAATAGCCTATATTTCCAGGGATTGCAAGATGGGTGAGTTTTTCCCTGAGTCAAATTCACCTGCAAAATGCTGCTAGCCTGGAGTTGTTTTTAAAAAATTCTTGCAGACTGCAAAGCAAAATGTAAAATAATTATCTATTAGTATGTATCATTAGAAATAAATAATTGAGTAATTAAATAGGTAGATTAAATAAACAAATAATAGACCAAGGTCCCATGCAAAAGAATCTCAAATGATTTCTGTAGATAGTCCCTACTTAACAGGTGGAACTTAATAACTCCTCGCTCCTTAGGTATGGCCTTCCATACATTTACATCCTTAAAAAGAGTATGAAAAAGAAAAACAAATAATAACCATCTACTGGAAAAACTTGGCAACTATTAGCCAGAGTTCAAGGCTCACACCCATAGTAATAAGTCATGTAGATAGCATTTCCTCTTGGTATAATATGATGAGAAGGGCACTTTTAGCTCTGTGGTCTTCCTTTCCAAAATCTACAACCATGAAACAATCATGAAAGATCATTACACAAATCCCAGTTGAAGGACATTCTTAAAAATAACTAACCATTACTTCTCAAAACTATTAAGGTCATGCCGGCCCCCCAGCGACCAGCTTAGCCTAGCTGGTACTTGCAGCACCCCATCCCCAACTCTGGCCTCCTAGCTGTGGCATTAACTGATTCCACACTACAGAGGCACAGGAGGCACATAAAGGCCATTGTCCTGAACAGAAGATAGAGCAGAAGTGAACAACAAAAAGAGGGCCTCTCTCAGGCTCCTTGATGAAAATTGAAGCCCACTAGAAAAGTGAAGAGAATTTCTGCAATGAAGGCACACCAGACCACCTTACTTGGTAAGTTGGAGGGATCATCATGTCCCATCAGAACCTGGACTATCATCAGGGGAAGAGCAGCTGGAACCTACAGTAGAAATTTGCAAAGTTCAAACCTGCAGGAGGACAGGGAGCTCAACTGAGCTCAACTTGAGACTTGCAGCCAGAAATCTGCCTGAATCTCATGGGTCTGCTGAGACACATAGACATATATCTGCACACTGCTACCCATGTTGTCTATTGTGATAGCAGAGACATACCCTGAAGGAGGCCCTTCATCCTTATTTTTTATTTGTTATTTTCAAAAAATTTTTACCTCTTATTTTTAATTTTTATTTTTTGTATACTTTTCAAATTTTTCCTTTTTGTTCTTTTTTTCTGTCTCTCTCTCTCTCTCTCTCTCTCTCTCTCTCTCTCTCTCTCTCTCTCTCTCTCTCTCTCTCTCATTCTCTCACTGTCCCACATTGTTCTTCATCTCTCTTTTTGTTCCTGTTCTGGCCATAATTCAGATTTCTTCTTTCTTTTTCTTTTCTTCTCTTTTTCCTTCTCTCAATTGTCATTAGTTTTAAAGGAAAGTAAATACAGTTTCTAGCCTCCATATTGCTGTTAGGTTGTTCTGTTTTCCTCTTTGTTCTTTTGATCTTTCTTTTCCTCTTGTCTTCAACAGTTTCATAGAGTTTGAGTGATCTTCTTGTGTCCTCTGGAAGGACTGCTAACCTTTCCCTATCCTTTTACCTATCTGTCCCTCCCTCTGCAACTCCTTCAAACTTGACATCCTGAAGGGTAAGTGGCTGTATTGAAGAGTTTATTCACTATAAAGACATGTTGGACTGGCCCTCAATTTTGATTTAATTTACACAGTTAAAGGTGATAGATTAATAACTACCTCAAATTGTCATTTTCTAACCTGTGCTTGATGCTATGGTCTTGCTGACTGTATTGCTTGGGCTAAGGTGTTGTGATTGATCTAATCAGTTGTCCTTCCTGGTGTAATGAAAATGAGACAGCCTCAGAGTCAGTAGAGACTCAAAGCCTAAAGACCAGCTATGTCTGGAAGACATCTCTGAGAAGCAATCATTCCAAAAGGGTTTTAAATACAAGCAACAAAGATAGTTACAATAAGCAATTTCAAAGTATCATCCCAGGAATTAAAACAAGGACAGTATCAAAAATAAAAATGAGAAGACATTTAAGCAAGGCACAAACCCAGACTTCCACCCCACCAAAGGCAAATTCTGGGGGAAATGAGGTGGAAAAGCCTGGTAATCAACCACCTGGACACCCTGAACTTATAGCACAGAAAGTAACAAAACAGATGAATGAGGCTCTAGAAAAATTCAAAACAGAATTAATTACCCAGATAACTACAGAGATGGTGAGCAGAGTGAAAGACATGATTAGAGGCTCTAGAACAGAAATAGATTAAAAAAAAAAATAGATGAGCTCAGAACCACACTGCAAGCCATGAATGTCCAACATGAGAAAGAAATGGAAACCATGGTCACCCAACATAGAAAAGAAATGCAATTCAAGAAACAGATTCAAACAGATATCCAGGAGATTAAAAACTTCATTGAAAGTTTTCACAGCAGATTAAGGGAATATGAAGATAGAATATCAGATAAGAAGACAGGATTGCGGTTAGTGACCATGAAAACAGAGATTTCTTAAAAATAGTAAGGGAACATGAAAATCAATCCAGCAGCTGATAGATGATGCAAAGAAGAATAACAAGACTGATAAGAGCCCATAAAAAAGCAGGAGAAAGTACAAATGACATAAAAATCTGTTCACAGAAGTAATAGTAGAAAACTTCCCAGACAGAGGTAGAGAATTGGACATACAGATAAGTGAGGTATGTAGAACTCCAAGTAGCCACAATAAAAAACTACACCTAGATATACAATAGTCAAGATCCCAGAAACCCAACAGAAGAACAAAATCCTACAAGCAGTTAGAAAAAAGAAACAAATCACCTACAAAGGAAAGCCCATCAGAATCACATCAGACTTATCAACACAAACCCTAAAGTCAAGGAGAGCCTGGAGTGAAGTATTTCAAGCCCTAAAAGAAAATAACATTCAACATACACTGTTGTATCCTACAAAATTATCTTTCAAAATCAATGGGGAAATTAGATACTTCCATGAAAAGAACACCTGAGAAATTTCATGAATACAAAACCAAGACTCCAAACAATTCTAAACAATATCCTAGAAAAACTCAATGAAGGTCTAAACTCCATGAGGCCCAACAGAGGGAAGCCACCAGGCAAGGCAAGAAAGTAAAGGGAAAGGGGGAAAAATAAGAAATAAAAGAGCCAACAAGAGTAAAACATCATGACAAGGAAAAGTCCATATCTATCAATTATAACCACCAATGTTAATGACCTCAATTCACCAATCAAAAGAAATAGACTGGCAGAATAGATTAAGAAGCAAAGTTCAACAATATGCTATGTACAAGAAACACACCTAACTCAAAAGGAAATTCATAGACTGAAAGTAAAAGGATGGAAAACAGGTTTTCCATGTGACAGGAACCCGGAAAAAGCAGGAGTAGCAATCTTATTTGCAGACAAAGTAGATTTCAAACCAAAACTAAGCAAGAGAGACAAAGGTGGTCACTACATCCTTGTGAAGGGAAAAATCCAACAGGAAGAGATGACCATCATAAATGTATCTTCACCAAATACAAATGTCCTCAACTATACAAAACAAATATTAATGGACATGAAAAACCAAATAAGCACTAATACAATTGTAGTGGGAGACCTCAATACCCCACTATCACAAATAGACAGATCATCTAGACAGAAAATTAACAAAGAAATTCTAGAACTGAACCAAGCTATTGAACAAATGGAATTAATAAATGTCTACAGAGTGTTTCACCCCACAAAGTCAGAATATACATTCTTTTCAACTGCACACAGGTCATTCTCCAAAATAGACCACATGCTAGCTCACAGGACATGTATAAATAAATGTAAAAGACGTGAACTTACCCCTTGTATATTATCAGACCATAGTGCTATAAAACTGGAGATCAATAGCATAAGAAACCACAAAACCTCCACAAACACATAGAAATTGAATCACACTCTCCTGAACAACCAATGGGTCACAGAAGAAATTAAAGAAGAAATTAGACAGTTTCTACGAGTAAATGATAATGACAGTACAACATAGAGGAATCTATGAGACACAATGAAAGCAGTTCTGTGAGGGAAATTCATAACAGTGAATGCCCATATTAAGAAAACAGACAGAGCTCAAATAAACAACCTAATGTTAAACCTCAAGCTCCTAGAAAAAGAAGAACATGACAAACCCAAAGCTCATACAAAGGAGGAAATTATAAACATCAGACCAGAAGTCAGTGCAATGGAGATGAGGAGAATGATACAAAAAAAATCAATGAATAAATAGTTGGTTTTTTGAAAGAATAAATAAAATCAATAAACCATTATACAATCTTATCAAAAAAAAGGAAAGAAAAGACTCAAATCCATGCAATTAAGAATGAAAAAAGAGAAGTCACAACAGATCCAGCAGAAATCCAGAGGAATATCAATACCTACTTTGAGAACCTGTACTCTAATACAATGGAAAATATGGAAGAAATTGACAAATTCCTAGAAACATATGAATTACCAAGGTTAAATGAAGAAGACATAAAAATTCTAATCACCCAAATTACAAAGACAGAGATTCAGAACATAATTAAAATTTACCAATAAAGAAAAGCCCAGGTCCTGATGGCTTCACTGCTGAATTCTACAAGACATTTAGAGAAGAACTATCACTGTTACTCATTAAACTCATCAGTGAAATTGAAAGGGAAGTAATACTTCCAAATTCATCCCTGGAAGCAAGTATTACTTTGATTCCAAAGCCATGGAGAGACCCAACCAAAAAAGAGAACTTGAAGCCAATTTCCCTAATGAACACAGAAGCAAAAAACCTTAACAAGATATTGGCAAATAGAATGCAGACAGCCATCAAGAAGATCATACACATTGACCAAGTCAGACTTATCCCAGGGATAAAGGATGGTTCAACATATGTAAATCAATAAATGTAATACACTATATTAATAGAGTCAAGGAAAAAAATCATATGACCATCTCAATAGATGCAGAAAAAGTAATTGACAAAATCTAACACCCTTTCATATAAAAACTCTACAGAAAATTGGAATAGAAGGTCTTTATCTCAAGCTAATAAAGGCTATCTATGAAAAACCAACAGCCAACATCATACTAAATGGTCAAAAACTGAAAACTTTCAAGCTAAAATCAGGAACAAGACAAGGTTGCCCACTATCACCACTCCTGTTCAATATAGTTCTGGAAACATTGGCCACGGCAATTAGAAAAGAGAAAGACATAAAAGGAATAAAGATAGGAAAGGAAGAAAAACTGTCATTATTCACTGACAATATGATACTTTACACAGAAGACCCAAAAAACTCTGCCAAAAGACTTCTAGACTTAATTGACAGATTCAGTAGAGTAGATGAATAGAAGGCCAAAACTCAAAAAACAATAGCTTTCTTGTACACAAATAACAAATTCACTGTGAGAGAAATTAAGGAAACTATTACTTTTATAATAGCATCCAAAAAGATGAAATATCCAGGAATCAATCTAAAAAAGGAAGCAAAAGACCTCTACACTGAAAACTACAGCTCTCTGAAAAAAGAGATCAAAGAGGATATAAGAAAATGGAAAGACATCTCTTGTTCCTGAGTAGGAAGAACCAATATAGTGAAAATGGCCATATATCCACAACTGCTATATAGATGTAATGCAATGCCAATTGAAATTTCAATATCTTTCACAGAACTAGAGAAAACAATTCAAAAATTCATTTGGAACCAGAAGAGACCTAGAATATAAAAGCATTTCTAGGCAAGAGAGACATAGCAGGGAGTATCACAATCCCCAACTTGAAACTGTACTACAAAGCTACTGTGATAAAAACAGCATGGTACAGGGAAAGAAACAGACCTGAGGATCAGTCGAATAGATTAGAAGATGCAGAAACAACTGCAGACTTACTCAGCCACATCATTTTAGACAAATGAGCCAACCACCCTTACTGAAGGAAAGATAGCCTATTTAATAAATGGTGTTGGAAAAACTGGATTTCAACCTGCCACAGATTAAAATTAGACCCATATCTATCACCATGCACTAAACTAATTTCAAAGTGAATTAAAGATCTAAATATTAAAACAGAAACACTAAACTTGCTGAAAGATAAGTTAGGTAGAACTCTTGAAGACATTGGCATAGGAGAAGACTTTATGAACAAGACCTCAGTAGCACAGGAACTAGCACCAAGAATCAACATCTGGGATCTCATCTTTTTAAAAACTTCTGCACTACAAGAGAAACCACCAACAGAGCTAAGAGACAACCTACAATGCAGGAAAAAAATTTTAGCAGCTGTACCTCAAACAAAGGACTACTATATATAAAGAATATATATATATATAAGAATATATATGAATATATTAAGAATATATAAGAATATATAAAGAATATATATAGTAGAATATATAAAGAAACTAAAAAAAATCAGAGCCCCCAAATTTAAATACCCAATTCAAAAATGGGCATCTGAAATGAACAGGCGTTTCTCAGACAAAGAAGTAAAAGCAGCAAATAACCATATGAAAAAATGTTCCACATCACTGGTCATTGGAGAGATGCAGATGAAAACAACACTGAGATTCCACCTCACCCCAGAAAGAATGGCTGCTATCAGGAAATCAACCAATAACAAATGTTGGTGGGGCTGTGGGGAGAAAGGAACCCTTCTCCATTGTTGGTGGGAGTGCAGACTGGTGGAATCACTGTGGAAATCAGTATGGAGATACCTCAGAGAGCTAGGACTAGAGGTCCCATTTGGCCCAGCCATTCCCCTGCTGGGTATCTTCCCCAAGGAATTAAAAGAATCATACCTCAGTGATATATGTGTGCTCATGTTCATAGCTGCACAGTTTGTAATAGCTAAAACTTGGAAACAGCCCAAATGCCCATCAACTGAAGATTGGATAAAGAAGATGTGGTTTTTTAAAATAAAATGGAGTACCACTCAGCCATAAAGAAGGACAAATTAGACACATTTATAGCTAAAAGGAGGCATATTGAGGCCATATTCTTAAGTGATATAAATAGGACACACGTGTAAATACCAAATAGTTTCTCTGGTGTGGGAAACTGAAAGTGTAAATAAGGATTAAAACAATTAAAATGAAAAATTGATAATTTGAAATAGGAAGAAAAGGTCCAAAGGTGTAGGGGAAGTGGGAGGAGACAGGGAAAGGAAAGAAGTGAAAGGAAAAATTATGAGAAAAAGAAAAAATTGAAACAAATTCTTTGTAAATAGGAAAGGGTGGAGGGGGTGAAGGGAGCACAGGGAATGGGGAAAAAATAAGAACCAAGATACGTCATGTACAGGTACAAGTTCCCAATGATGAATGTAAATGTATTGTATACCTAAAATGTACAATAAAAGAATTTAAGGAAAAAAATCTGTGAAAGTCATAAAAATAAGGAAAGTCTGAAAAACTGTCAGTACCACTGGGAGGCTATGGGGGCATGATGACTAAAGGTAATATAGGATTCTGGATGGAATCATGGAAAAGAAAAGAAATATTCAGTACAAATTAAAGAAATCTGAACAAACTTAAGTTCATAATAAATTATCAATGCTGGTTTACTAGTTTTGTCAAGTATATTATACACAGAAGAGTTTAACAAGGTAAAGTATGTGTGGGGTATATAGGAACACTTTATACTAGCTTTGCAGTTTTTCTGTAAATGTAAAACAGTTTAAAATTAAAGGTATATTATTAAAGTACTTCTGTTCAGTTGTCTTTCTTTAGGGCAAGGTGACCATCAGAAGGAGACTCTGTGGAATGGGTGGGCCAGAAGATACGTGTGGAGGGAAGGAATTCATAAATAGCTAGAAGCTTAGCTTGCTAGGAAATTATAATAAGATGTCTTGGGTGACAGAAGAATGACAAGGTGGCTCTTTGAGAGCCCTACTAAACCCCAAGAAAAGAAAGAAAATATTTGGTCATCTAATATGCACAGTCTGTCTTGACGCTGGTACAATGACCATCTAAGATTGTTAACATTTTCTTAATTCACTTCCCTCACTTCCATACCTCTGTGGTCTTTAGTTCCAAAATGGAGGGGCCAAAAATCTAGTGAGCAAGCAAAGGAGAAGTAGAAGCCAAAAAGAAAGAAGGAACCAAGCACCATGTCCTTGCTACAGAAGTGCCAGTCTTCATGTAACCTGAGCTGCATGAAGATAGGATATCCCTTATATTGAATGACAGAATCAACTGCTGATGATAGATTTGTCTAGACTTTTAACTTCTGAAAGAAATGATTATTTGTTAATATCTGAGAATGTCTAGAAAAGTTGTATGATCTCCCCCAAATTATAAAAATGGAGGAGAAAAGCCTATTGAAAAGGACAATATTACCAGGCACTCATGGAAAAAAAATGTTATTTTCTGCTTGTATCCACTATGTCCAGCTCATTTACATAGTTTGATATAATTGATTGTACTGTGTTCTATGGAAGATATGAATAAAAGAAGTACGAATAATTTTAGAGGCAGCATTTAAATTGAATTAGAGTGATCATGATGGCATTTCCACAAGGAAAGTCCACTGAGGGAGACTGAAATGAAGGGAAGAATTTCTAGGCTGCATGGAAAGCATGAATATCACACACACATACACACACACACACGCGCGCACACACACACACACACACCGCAACACAATACAACTCTGCAGAAGCACAGGACCAACGATACAGTGTATCATCGGGACAAGCCACCTAAGCACCACAGTGGTGCTCCATGGATTAACCACGACTTTCATGGGGGCACAATGGTGGGGTGCTGGTAATGTTGTACATCCAAGAGATCCTTGCAATGGCGATCTGTAGTGACTAGTCTGAGACAAAGCTGACAAGAGCTTGGCATGGGGAAAAGGTGGAAGAATTGAGAAATGTACACTTCTTGAATAAAATGGATTCAAAGTCTTGAAATCAATTAATAGATTCAATTTACAGATCATTTAATGTGTAAAGGAGAAGCAGGACTCCAAGCTGACTCTCAAAAGTTTCCAGGACTGGATATAGTTTATCAATGATACCAAAAATCACATAGGAAATTGAAAGGAAGAGTAATTGTGGTTTCAGGTAATTGGTTCAGTTCTTAAGAGACATGCAGAGAACTTTTTATATCACTCGTAGGCACATTAATAATTTCTTAGCAAACTCCTCTGCATCCTCAAAAGCCTCTCTTCAATTTGCTCTGACGTTTCTTTATTTTCATTATATTCTCTTCTGTTCCACTGTTTCCCTGCCAGGCACAATTGTTCACCCTTTTGTATATATCATCAACACTTTGAACAAACTTCTAATAAAGAACACAAATCATTGCTTCATTAGTGGCTTTTGGGTCAATTTTCCCTGCAAAACAATGAGCTCCTTGTAATAAGGAGCTGATTTTGAGCCTGGCATATGTTAGGAGTTCAGTAAATGTTTATTGAATAAATTAATGAATGAGCTTGACTTCTTTTGTGATAAGAGGTATATTGAAGCATGAGGAAAAGAACAGGAAAACAGAAAAAGGACAATGGATAATGAGGAGAAGGTCTACACAAGTCTCACCATACTCAATTTTTGCTGCATCCCATATTCAAATATAAGTTAATGCCTAGAAGCTTCTATGAGTGTTGTCACATTGCTCCAGTGGAGGGTGGCATTGGTATTCTGAAACTTTCTGAGTGATCTCTTCTTGTTTCATGTCACTGTTCCTTCCTGGTTAATATCCATGAAGACAGATGTGGCTTTGGCCACAGGTCCACTGTGACAGTATATGGAAGGCTGAATACACAGTGTCCTCTCTGGAGTTACTCGGGGAGGCCTCCACAATGACAATATACATGGCAATCCTTTGTCATTCTGAGTCTAGGGAAGATTAGCCTTTTAATGTGCTTTTTCATACCTCAGACAGAGTGTTGCTGGATGGCTGTGGCTGATGTACACCCAGAGCGATGTGGAACAAAATTCTGCTAGTGTGCATTTAATCCAAGCACATGGAATGATTGTCTTTTAAGTCCAATGAGCATTTTCTTTCACTCTAAATTCTTTTGGGAAAGAAATAAAATGCTTCCTTGAATAGGACTTTCTATTTCTAAAGGAAGAATAAATGAATAAAAAATGGAACACATATAGGAGCTGTGTTGATAGGAAGTAAACACATAGTCTTAAGCATTTAGACATACTAAGCTCCTAAAAATGTAAATAACTATTGAGATGAATTTGCACTAAACTGGTTGAGGTCTAATTAAAGCTATAAAGAGACTGCATGTGAATGAATCATGGGAGAAATAGCCATGCAAAACTAATAAAATAATGAGATGTGTGAAGATTCAGGTTAATAACACCTTGCAAAAACAGCTTCATGCAAACTATTACAGCCGATAATTCTACCAAGAACTTGCCTCTTGTATTCCTAGTTGCTCTTCTTTTTGCATGTAAGCTCTGTAACTTGCCTTGGACCATTGGGTCAATGGGATTTTCCACCATAGTTGGAGGCCTACAATCAAGAGCAGCCAAAAATTGCCAATTGTAGAATCCAAGAGCAGTAGGAACATACTTTCCTTTTTCTCTCCTTTACTACCAGCAACCTACCTGTAGTATTAATATTTTTGAGGGCTTGCTATGTGCCAGGACCCTCAAGAGACAATTTTCCCTTGAAATTTCTTCCCTATGGAAAAACTTGCTTTTAGAAGAGAAACTGAATCTAATTACTGTAATAAGTAATGAGAGATTAGGACTCAAGTATTGTGGTGGTCATTATATTTTCATCTTTAAAAATTTTTAGTTTATTAATAAGAATGTAATACATAATATTTACATTCCTTGTCAGAAATCGATACATGTACATAACACATCTTATTTCTTTTTTTCATCCATTTTACCTTTCTTCACTCCTCCCTCTAACCATTCTTCATCCTCTTATTTTAAAAAATTTTTGTGCATGTTTTCAGTACATAATGTTTGCATTCCTAATTTCAGGAAAATAGGAGTAGAGTGGGAATGACATAACTACCAAGTGTATACAACGAGGACATGAGTTTTGCAATGTTGAAGAATACTGTTTTGAGTCAATTACTCAATGTCCAATGGTAGTATCGCAAATTTAAGGTCCCTGGGAAGATGCCACACCATACCTTAGTTCCCCTTTCCTGAAAGCACATGAATATACAATGTACTAGGCCCTAAATCTTTTCCCATGTCAATTTTGTTTTTGCTTGTAGGCCCTTCACTTTTACAAGTCTCTTGGCTCTCCTTCAAACATGAAGACTACACTGTAAGCTTCTATTCTAAACATTCATTCCCAGAAACACCTCCATTAGATACCCAATAAAGAATTCAATCTTCTGGGGGATTCACCCTTGCTTGTCCAGTATTTTAATATGGTCATGAGTCTGTTTGTACTGTGCACACAGAAATAAAAATATTATTCCCTGTGGTATCAGCTGCTCTTCTCATCTGTAGATTTAATAGTTAAACTAGTAACTCTCTGTAATATTTAATAGAGCCTCACTCAAATGCAGCCCAATTTTCCCCTGAAATAAAATTCCATTTTAAGTGCCAGAATTTGTATGCCAAATATGGCCCTTCAAAAATAATGGAAGATATAAATTTTGACCACTGTGTTATAGGTTTTGGAAAATGAAGGTTAGTAATGAAAAATGTCCTACAAACTGAATAACTAATGCCAATAACAAATGTCATCTGTATAATGCATCTTACACATGGGACGATTAGCATACAGGTTATATCAAACCTTGGCTCTGAATGGGCTGGAAGGCTGCTCACTCAGCACCCTTGGTTTTCAGACTATTATCTTGCTTGCTTTGTAAATTTAATGTTTTGTAATTTATTTTTATTGCCTCATTTGTAAGTTTCTCTCTTTCTTCAACCCAAGATATCTTCAAGGGCCTAGAGGGCCTGTTACACTCAGATATCCATTTTTATACAAGAATAAAGCCCTTATTGAAGAAGATGAGCAGCAAACACTGCCACTTGTTGGACCTAAGAAAGAAGATACCATATTGTACTCCAAAATTGCTGAGGTAGAGATGGATTGAGGGCTGGAGAATAGTAAAAGCTATTTAACAGTGCCTTCAACAAGATGATCTCTATCAAATCATTTAAAGAAAGTACATTCCTATCAGTATTTTTCTTTCTTATGAAAAGTTAGGGTCATTTTAGAAATGATTTGTTCAGAAAATATTTTTATATTCAGATATTTTATTTATACACATATTCAGTTAACAGAAATCCTGTTCTTCTTTCTTTTCTACCATGCTGGCCATCATTAACCCTATTGTTTTGCCTGTGAAGAGGACTTGCTGTTGTAATTCAGCAATGAGACTCTACTGATCATAAAAGGACAAACACAAAGGAACATGTTCTACAAATTTAAAAATGCAGGAACCCAATATCATGCTTTAGAAAAATAAGTGTTGATAATTAATTTATTCAGAGTATTTTAACAACTAACCTATTAAGGAAAGATCATACAAATAGTAGGTACTTGGTTAGCTATTTTTGGCAGCTGTTTTCACCCTATCACTTTAAAAATCAAATCCAAAAGCAAACCAGGATTTATAAAAAGCCCACTATGTACTTCATTTTGCAAAGAGAAGTGAGGCAAAAATGATTTCTCTAAGACATAATGACTAGGTTAGTGTTCTCACAAATTAACTGAATATGAAGGATAAAAATGCCAAATTCTCTCTGCGTCCTAGACCTGTCTCCAGGTGTGTATATCTGAAAAAAAGTAGAGACTATTCCATTCATACCTATGTGTCCTTCTGCCTATGACAATGAAGGTTTCAGAAGGCAGCCCAATCCAGCGTCTGTGTTGGTTTCTTGAGAAGCAACAATTTGAACATGGGGTCTGAAATCTGATTACTTGGGTTTGCATCCAGCTTCCCTCCCTATCAGCTCTGTCACTGGTAGAGTTATTTGACTTGTCTATGCCTCATTTTCCTCAATTGAGAAATGGGAATAATAATAGTTTAGATTTTTTCTGGAGATAATACAAGTTCACAAAAACAATGCTCAGAGCAGTGCCTGCCAAATCAGAAGCACCCAATAAAACAAGCTATGATTATTTTTATTATTTCCTCAAAGATGACAGAAGGATAAAAATTGCTAATTTCTGATGGGAAATTTTGTATCACCTGCTGCTGTTTTTGAAAATGCAAAGGTCCCCTTGAACTCAATGGCTTTAGAATACAGAGCAGGGAAGTTGAATGATGATGTAGTTCAGGAGGGAGAAATAGGACACCATCATTGTTTTCATATCCTCTCTTCTCTGTGCTATGATAGTGTTTATTTTTATTTAATTTAAATTCCTGCCAACATCTTTCCTTCTCTATATGGAATTGAGTTTTGACATGGTTATGTGCAGCCTGTCATCATCAGAGGTGGCTGCAGGTTAGCTGTCACAGCACTTCTGTTGTCTCCTCCACTGCTTGCCTTCCAGCTGATGCCAGGGCTCCTTTGCCATCCTTTACATCTTTTTAGCATGCAGGCATTCTTCCCTGTGACTAGAGAGATGGCACTCTACTCTAACAGGCAGCCTTACCATTTTCTCTAGCCGCTGCATTGAAGTGCTCTCCTCATTCAAGAAACCCTTCCGGAATGAAAATGGTATCTTGCAAGAGAGCCAGTGACAAATTACAGGAGTACTACCTGCCTCATCCCTCCCCAAGGAACATTTTTACTATCACCACTCATTATGCTCCTTGGAGTTTCTTTCTACCACATACTTTGCCTGGTTGGTTCTCTTTATCTTTTTTTATCTCCCATACTGATTGTCAATTTCTCTCTAGTTGTGTCTTTGTCTGTAATGATAACAGATCTTTATTTTCAACTGAATTTTTCATACAGTGAAGTAAAAGTTGATTTTATTAAGGCATTCACCTAAGTACACTAAAAGCATCAAAATGACTATACTGTTTTAATCAATGTTTTTTGTTGTGTACATAGTTTCTTAGCAGATATCCTCTCATTTCTTTCAATCAATCAACTCTTTGTTGAATGCTCATACTTTTAGGCAGTGTTGATTTTAAAAAATTTGTTTCTAAGTTACTTTTATTGGTATACTTTTGATATACATAATGATCACATACATCATAGGAAATTTGTGCCTGTATATGTCTTGATTCTTCTTTTTTCCTCCCATTCTCCACCTCTCACTTCAAAAAAACAGAATAGAAAGAAAAAATGGAAACAAAGATTTTGTAAATAAGCACAGAAGCAAACTTTCCATCAGCTTTAATGCCACATTTTGCATCATTTGAGTTTGTTTTCTTACTGTTATTGAGCTTTCATTTTAATTGGTTGAAGTCATTTTTCTCTAAGTATCATATTAAGAATAAATTCATTTGTTCCTCAGGGTAAGGCACTAAAGTGGTGTAGTAACCCTTTTAAAAGATACTAAAATTAGCAAAATACTTGGAAAGATTTTCTTTCTGAATAGTGCAACTCAGTTTTAAGTATCACTGGAGAAAGTAGAAAAGCAATGGCTTTTTCACTCTTGCCCTTCAGGTCCAATTATATAAACAAATAGAATGACAATACAGTCATGCTAATCCAGTCCAAAAATATTTCCATTTCTTTTCTTTTTTCTTTTTGGTACTGGGGATCAAACTTAGGTCCTTGCACTTGTGGGACAGGTGACAGAACCACTGAGCTAAATCCCCGGCCCCTCCATTTATTTTAATAGTGAGACCTTGAGGTCCCCTGGGATTCTTGCACTACCTCCTCTTCTGAACGCCTTTTTAAATTATGGCAACTTTTTGTAATTAGGTAATGGAAGTACAATTCCAGTTCAGAAAACTACTCTGCAGCAGCATTAATTTTAACATCACCCTGATTAATGCCACTAAAAAGGAAAGGCATAATAAGCATTGACAAGTTTGAGCAAGGGAGATGGCAAACTATATTGCTTATTTTTTGCTATAAAGCGTTCCAAAATTATGAGGATTAAATATCGATTTACATGGAAAGATAAATCTAAATCCATAGAATTTCCAAAAGAATGAACTGTGTTTTGGTGCACGCTTTCTCTCTCCTTACCATACTATGGCTCTCCTGCTCCATCAGTAAACTCTTCTATAGGATGAGGTTCCTTTAAGGCCTTCATACCTGAGAACATTTGATTCACATTGTATTAACTTTTCATCACTGTGACATAATATCTGAGACAGACAACTTAGAAAATGTTTATTTTGACTCTTGGTTTTAGAGGTTTCAATCCATGGTCTGTTGTTTTCATAGTTTTTAGGCCTTTGGTAAGGCAGGAACATCATGGCAGAAATCCTGTGGTAGAGGAAAGATGCTCACCTCATGGAGCTGAGGAAAAAGAGGGTTGAGCTGGGGTCCTAAAGCCCCTTCCAGGGTATGCCCCAGCGACCTAACTTCCTCCCACTGTGCCCACCTCCTAAAGCTGCTGCCACCTTCCAACAGTAACACAGCTGGCAATCAAGCCTTTAACACACTGGGTTTTTGGAGGACACTCCAGATCCAAACTATGGCATTTATTTTCCTCTATCTGAAAAAAAAATTGTAAAGCTTGCTGAGCAGTGCTGTCTTAGAAATGCAGTGAAATTACAAAGGCCCAAAGAAAATGGCACATACTACCAAAAGTTGAATAAAAATTTCAATAGGATTTAAGTGTTGACGAATGTTATTTTTCAGAGACAGCAATTTTCTGTGGCAGCATACTCTTTAGCTTGGGCTTTTGGGGATTATTACCTAACTGCATGTTGTGGTTTGAGGAATTTTGAGGCCTCCTTTGCTGTATTTTCACCTTAAGTCATTATTCATACCTCCATGCTTTTCTGTTTACAATGGTTAAATCAATAGTGACACTTCGAATTGATAAACATATTTAATTTTGCATAGAGGCAAATGTGCTAAGCATTTACACACTGTGCCTAGGTCTGGTATTTGTGTTGGGATGGAAATATACAGAACTATTTTTGAGGATTCTTTCGCAATTGTTCTGCTTTGTGAAAATCCTCCTTGAGCTCATTCCTAGTAAGCAGGGAAGACCACAATGGCTCGGGCCAGGATGGGTGCCTCTCTCCTGCCCCAGAGGACTTGACCAACCCAAAAGGAAAACCTCTGGGGAAGGGCCCTCCTGCTTAATGAGATTTCCTGTGCAATACTGGGGCAACTTCAATGGAGTTGTTTCTCTCCTTTTGACTTCAGTCTGTTTTTCACTGTAATTTACCTATATCTTAATGAAGTCCTGCTTTCTGAAGAAAAAAAAAAGACAAAGTTAAGAATTTTGAGTACCAAACATATCAGAAAAGGACAGAAACCAGAGACTAATGTTTTAGGAATGCATAAGTCCAAGTGTAATTAGGGCACTAGGTCATAGAAACACTGCAGTTGGAGCATGGTTTTTTCATAAACACAATATGCGTTAATATTATATAGACTGTTTTCTCCTCCATTTGTTTTACTTACCTTCAAAAGTGGCTTTGCAGTGACTTACTAGCCCAGTTACCATGTGCTTCTAAGACATTCTCTAGAGACTGAGGCTTTATTCTATGCTTCACTGTTAGCCACAGAACTTGTGTTGAGCCTTTGGAAGTTAGATTGTGCCTACAAATATGACACACCAAGATTCAGTAGTTAGAAATATCTTGGTAATGCTTCTCTTAAGCTATTGTGCTGATACTGGCAATAGATAAAGGAGAATTTAGCATGTTCTGTAACTAGGTGAATTGTCTAATTTTAGGGATAGGAGAGGAGAGGAGAGGGAGAGAAAGAGAGCGATAGAGAGAGGCAATGAGAAAGGGAGAAGATTTTTTTTTTCTTTTTGCTCTTTTTTCATTCTTAATCAATGACCGCTGTAGAAATTCAATAGCAGCCTGGAAATTTTGGGAATATTTGTTTAAATTTCTGATTTTCTCTCTCTGTATGTTTGCTTTGTAAATTAATTTTACTTTTGTAAAATTATAATTATTAGTACATATTGGCACCAATTAATGGGTTCCATTATGACATTTTATATATGCATGCAAAGTGCTCTGGTAATACCCTCTATATAAACCCTTTTATTAAATCTCTGCTGTTTTTTGTTTGTTATTTGGGGGGGGGGTCGTACCAGGGATCAAACTCAGGACCTTGCACTTTAGAGGCAGACGGTGGAACTACTGAGCTAAATCCCCAGCCCTAAATCTCTGCTTTTTAAGGGAGAAGCATGAAGGATATATAAGAAGGCTTTTCAGGTGACTTATGTACATTCTGTCTAGTAAAGTTTTCCGTGAGGCACTTTGGATATAAAAAATATTTAATATTTTCTAGAAAAATGTATTTTAACCAAAGGCTCTAAAAAGTCTTTTGGTTGTGATAATGAAGCCATCAGTTTTAAAAAAGAGGAGAAATCTAGAGTAAGTTTGGCATGGCCTTCCACTCAGGATGAGCTGGTGCCACTGTAGTATTGCATGCATGTGCAAAATAATATGGCTTAAATGTCACTCATTGTCATAGTTACTTTCTCATTGCTGGGACAAAATACCAGACACCCGCAAGTTAAAGGAGGAAAGATTTATTTTAGCTTATAGTTTGTACAGGTTTAAGTCCATAGTTAGCTGTCTCCAAAGCAGGGTAGCATGGCAGGTAGGCATGGCAGAGGAGAAACAGCTCATGGCAGAGCAGACAAGAGGCAGCAGGAAAGTGCAGAAGTGAGCCTGTCTTTCCCTTCTTATTCTTTTAGACCATATGCCTACTGATTGGTGCCACTCACACCCAGGGTGGTTCTTCTACCTTCAGTAAATCCATTTAACCACACCTAATACTATGCTAATCTAATCAGTGGACTAATCCAGTAAACACACTTATCCATATTCACACAGCCTAGATCCAGCCACCTCCAAAGAGTCCCACCTATGAATGCATGAGGCTTTGGAGGACATCTAGATGCAACCAATAGCATTCATTAAGTATGAAACAAGTGTCTTATATTTGCGTGGCTGACACAAGATGTTCTTTATTGGTTGTATACATACATATACTGATTTAGGGAATTGGTTCATTGCAAAATTCCTCGCCCTTTAAAATTTAAAAAACTTTGTTTTTAAAAACCAATTTCTAAAATTGGTTTTTAGATTATGTAGAAGATCTAAAAGTAAAAAATGGAAAATCAAGTATAAATTGCCAATTACAGCATAGTTCTAAAATAAATTTGTACATATTTTTAAATTATATGTGAAATTTGAAATACTATGTGCAAAGCCCTCAGCATATTCTCCCTTGATATAATTAGAATGCACAGGACCATGTAGATTCATTGGGGATACAAAGGAGAAATAGTGGTAGATCCAGACACTGTTTTGAGTGTTTCACATTTATTACCTCACTTGTTTCTCATGGCAATGTTCTTTCAATAGAAAAGGAAACTATGACAGGAAGAAATTAATACGAAGGTGTCATGGAGAAGATAATAAATAAGTTTTGCCTTATGGTATCAGAACCAGAAAATACCTTTAAAATGCCACGGAGTATTATTTTTTCCTTTGAACAAATCTGTAAAATTCTTTCAAAGCACATGAAAGAAATCCCAAATAAATATCAAGAATAACAGGCTTCTCTATGAAAAAACCTCAGATTTTAAATGCTAATTTTCCTCAAATTAATCCATAAATTCAATTAAATTTAGACCAAAACTCCTTCAGGATCTTAAATAATACTTTACAAAGAGATTATTGGATTGAATTAGACTCAACTGGAAGATAATTTCCATCTAGAGGATAAAATTCTGAAGGTTTGCTGTGAAACTTTTGAAAAAGAGATTTGCATGGTGACTTTTGCTAGCAGACATTCAAAAGTACTATAGTAATTGAAACCAGACAATAATGCAGAAGGAGAGTAAGAAAAAATGAGACCAAAATGGAAATCCAAAAATATACACACAGCTTTGGCTAAGATGGTATTTTTTGAGGGGGGGTGAATTAGTTTTCAAAAATGATATTGGAACATGTTTTTTTCCATTTTGAGAAAAATGAAGTTAGACTGTAATATATCCAAAATATTCCACATAAAATAAAATGTTAATACTTATCAATAAATATTAGAAGAAAATAGTGGAGTATTTTTTGAAATGTAATTTCAAGGTGGCAGTGATGCTTTCTTAAGAACACACAAGTGAATTTATAAAGGAAAAATCAGTGAATTTAAGTATTCAAAGAGGACAAAATCCGGTATGTGATTAAAAGTGTCATAAAGAACATAAACTATGTGACTGCAGACAGCAATGGCTGAATAGGAAAATTGCTAGACCAACGTGAATGTTAAGCACACATTGTCAGTAGATCCCAGAGTGTCCTATAATGTTTCGTACTAAGACCACGATGTCTATGTCATAGAGTTTTCTCATTCTTCTCTCTTTACCAACCTGTGGTACCCTCTCCTTTCTCTTCATACTCAAATGATGATCTTCTCATTTTGTTGAGAAAATAGAACCAATAAATCTGAACAAATTTTGGTGTCCTATAGTCAACAGATCACCTAGTCCACCTGCTCTACATCTGTATATGTTGCCTTGATGCTTCTTGTTACAAATGGTGGTGCATGCCTGGAATTCTAATACTTAGGAAGCTGAGGCAGGAGGATCACTGTGAGTTTAAGGTCAGCCTAGGCTAAACAGTGAGTTTATGGCCTGTCTACACCACACAGGGAGACAACAAACAAAAAAAGCAATCGATGATTGATCTGTAATCTTATCTATTTTCAGAGTTTCTACTTGTGCAACTCAAATTGTCTCTTATCTACCCAGCACTTTGCTTCTACAATTCCATATTACTTCTCTCTTCCATATTACTTAGTCTCTCCATTGGGTCATTGCCATCACCATGACAATATCTCAGAAGAACATCTCCCATATTACAAAAATAAAACAAAACTTCTCTTGGTCCTCTATCTTCCCCTGGCTACAACCATATAGGAGAATACAACATAGTTTCTGTTTTGTTGAGCAAAACTCCTCAAAAGCAGATTTGAGGTGTTCATGTTCTCTGCCACTCTCTGTAGAGAATTACTCACTTAAAAATTTAACACCCTCTACTGAAACCTCTTTTCTCAAATTAATCAATTACCTTCACATTTCCAAATATAATAATCTCTTCTAAATTCTTAACTTTATCAAATTTGCTTCTATGTCACTTAAGATCTGAGCTGGGATTCTGGCATCAGTGTATCTCCTGCCATAATCTACTGGGATAAAGCTCTCATGGAACGTAGATGTATTTGAAGTGAGAGGAAAAAGGACTATTAGAATCATTGGAATTAACACTGCTTAACAAGAGTAGTTAATTTTATGTAGTATTCACTGTGCACTTGTCTTTGTCCTAATTACTTCCATTGGCTTGTAGGATTCCATATTTTCCTGGCTTTTGTGCCATTCCATTGGTCTTTTCTTCGCAGGCCTCCATGGTGGACTTTTCTCTTATTTTTCTCCCCATAGACACTGGAGACCCCAAGACTTGCCCTTGGATAGCTTTACTTTCCTGTCTGTACTGACTTCCATAGGTCTTGTGCTTTAAATACCACCTACAAACTGATGACTGACCCGCCTGCCACCAACACTAGCTACTTTCTCCTTAAACTGCAGACTGCTGCACACCACTGCATATGTGACAGTGATATAGTGAAACGGCTTCTCAAGCTCAGCATGCGCATGAAAGTTCTTGCTTTCTTCTCCATCTCAGTAAGTAACCTAGTCAGCCAGTGCTTAGGCCAAACACCTTGAAATAATCCTTTTTTCTTCCTTCCCATGTCCCATCAGGTGCTCTTGTCAGCTTTACATTTACAGTATGTTCATAATCTGGTGACTTCCCACTATTTTCATTACTAAACCCCAGTCCACTCATCTCTTGCTGGAGTCCTGCTATATATTGTAATACCCTGACACCTGAATATTTTTGCTCCCATTCTTGCCAACAGCCTTTTAAACATATGCACACACAGAGTCTGTTTTGCACTGCAGCCATCTTTATCCTTTTCAAAGAGAAATCATAGTACATCACTCCCCCATGGTACATCGTTAATTAGTTTCATTCTTCAATTAAACATAATCCATAGTTCATCATCTACAAGGCCATACATTTTGTGGATTCTGGCTCTCTCTCTAAGCTGCTGTCTTACTGTTTTTTCTTATAGTCCTCTAGCCACACTGGCCTCCCTGATGTTTCCAGAGCATAACAATCATGCTTCCACTTCAGATCCTTCACATATGCTGTTTTCTCTACTTGGAGTATTTTCCCCCCAGATAATCTGTTAATTTCAGAACTCAGATGTCCTTCCTGACCACTCTATCTAAAGCACCTCACCTCTTCATTCTATACACTTTACCTCATTCTAATATTTTTTCTAACACTTGTGTCATATTATATCTATGTGTCTTTTGCTTACGGTGTATATTACACACTAACGTATTAACTCTCAGAGGTGGAACGTTTGTCTTAGTAACAGCTGTACTCCCAATTCCTAGAACAATGTGTAGCATTAAGTACCCAATAAATATCTCTTTCATAAAGTAATGAATAAAAGAAAAACCACGGACTAGAAGTATTTGTGGCATAAGGAATAGGCAACAAATTAATATTCAGAATTCAAAGACCTGCCATGAGGTAATAGATACAGAGACAATCTACTAAAATTTGTTTTTTTTCCTACTGTCTGTCTTTTATTTTGCTCTTCATTTACATTTTGGGTTTCTCATACAAGAGAAACCATGAAATATTTAAACTTGTGTGTCTGATTTATTTCACTTAACGTTATGGTCTCAAGGTGCATCCATTTTTCTACAAATGACTCAAGTTTATCCTTCCCCATTGCAGAGTAGTACGCCATTGTGTAGAAATACCACATTTTCATTATCCATTTATCTATTGATGAATATATAGGTCCAAATTTTAGCTATTGTGAGTTGTCCATTTTTTGATTAGGTCTTTTAATTTGAGTGGTTTAATTTTTTGAGTACTTTATATATTCTATATATTAGATCTTTGTCTGAGGAATATCAGGTAAAAAAATTTTCCCACTCTGTAGGTTATCACTTTACTGTTGGTTGTTTTCTTTGCTGTGCAGAATCCCTTTTATTTGATATGATATCATTTTTTGTTCTTGGCATTATCTCTTTTGCAATTAGTGTTCTGTTCAGAAAGTTCTTGCCTATGCCTATGACTTCAAGAGTTTTACCTATTTTTTAAGCACATTAAGTATTTCTGTTTTAATATTCAGATCTTTGATTCATTATGATTTTAGTTTAGTACATGGTGAGAGATATGGGTCTAGCTTCAATCTTTGGCATGTCAATAGCTACTTTTCCCAGCACTATTTGTTAAAGAATCTATCTTTCTTCATTTACAGCTTTTGGTTCCCTTGTCAATAATCAGGTAGCTGAGTGAGCCCAGAGTTGTTTCTATATCCTCTATTTCAGTGGTGGCAAACCTATGGCATGGGTATCACAGCAGGCTGTTTGTATCATTGAAAGCTCTAAAAGGTTCTCTATCACTGCTGTATTATGTTTCATTGGTCCACAGGTCTGGGTTTTGTTGTTGTTTGTTTGTTTTTGTCACTGCCAAGCTCTTTTCATCATTATAACTTTGTAGTATAAGCTGAAGTCCGGTACTGTGATGCCTTCTGCCATGCTCTTGTAGACCAGGATTGCTTTTGTTGTTGTAGGTCTCTTCAGGTTCCATATGAATTCTAGAATTGTTTTCTCTAATTTTGTGAGGGATGCTGTTGGCATTTTGATTGGGATTATATTAAATCTTTATATAAATTTTGGAAATATAGTCATTTTGCCTGTATTCATCTGCCTATTGAGGAACTGGGGATGCCTTTCCATTTTCTTATGTTCTTTTCAATCTCATTTTTCAGAATACTGTAGTTTTTGTTGTAGAGGTCTTTCACTTCCTTTGCTAGGTTAATTCCTAAGTATTTAATTTTTCTTGATGCTATTGTGAAAGGTATTGTTTCTCTAATTTCTCAGTGAGTTTGCTCTTATTGTACAGGAATGTCACTGATTTTAATGTGTTAACATTGTATCCTGCTACATTACTCAATTTGTGTATTAATTGTACGAGTCTTTTGGTGGAAGTGTTTGGGTCTTCAATGTAGAACATTATATATCATATGCAAATAATAATAATTTAACTTCTTCCTTTCTTATACATTTCCCTTTTAATTCATTCTCTTACCCAATTTTTCTGGCTACCATTTCAAGAACTATACTGAACAGGATTGGTGATAGTGGAAAATCTTGTCTGTTCCTTATTTTAGAAAGAGAGCTTTCACTGCCCTTCCATTTAATGTGATATTCATTTTTGGTTTGTTATAGATGGTCTGTATCAGATTAAAATAAGGTCCTTCCATAGCTATTATTTCAAGGGTGTTTTTTTAAAAATCATGAACAGATATTGGATTTTGTCATAGGCTCTTTCTGTGTCTATTGACTTGATCGTATGATTTTTGTTCTTCTATTTCTGTCGTTCATTATTTTTATTGATTTGTGTATGTTAAACCATCTTTGCATCCCTGGAATGAATCCACTTGGTTATAATGTTTGATAACGTTGATATTTTGTTGCATTCTGTTTGCCAGTATCTTGCTGAGAATTTTTGCACCTATGTTCATTAAAGAGATTGGTATGTAGTTCTATTTTTTGGCTAGGTCCTTTCTGGTTTTAGAGTCAGGGTGACACTAGCTTCCAGAAATGACTTTGGGAATACTCTTTGACTTTTAATATCATTAAAGAGTTTGAGGAATATTTCCATTTGGTAAAATTCTTATAAATTTCGGCATCTATGGGGAGCCAGGTTTTCTTTAGTTAGTAGTTTTTTATAACTTCTTCAGTGTTTGTTGGATTATTCAGGATTTTTATAACTTTGTGGTTCAGCTTTGGTATTTTATATGTATCTCTGAGTACAGGTTCTCAAAGTAGTTACCAAAAATCTTCTGGATTTTAGCAAAATCCATTGTGATTTTGCTTTTTTTCATTTCTAATTGCATTGACTTGGGCCTTTTCTTTCCTTCTCTTGGTAAAATTGGCATGGTTTTTCCAATTTTGCTTATTTTTCAGTGAACCAACTCTTTTATTCACTGATTTTTTGTATTGTATTTTTAGTCTCAATTTCGATAATTTCTGTTCTGCTCTTTACAACTTCCTTCCTTGTATTAGCTTTGGACTTGAATCTTCTTGGTTTTCCAGGATCTTGAGCTGCATTATTAGGTTATTTGATATAGATCTGTTTTTCTGATGTGGGCATTCACTGCTATAAATTTCCCTCTTAGGACTGTTTTCATTATGTCTCATAGGTTCTGGTATGTTGTACTGGCATTATTGATGGGTTCTAGGAACTGTCTAACATCTTCTTTGATTTCTTTTGTGACATTAATTATCCAAAATGTTATTGTTTGATTTCCATGTGTTAACATAATTTCTGATTTTATTTTGTGTCATAAACAAATCAATAAAAGTAACGAATGATAGAAAGAGAAGAACAAAAATCATATGATCATGTAAACAGACTTAGAAAGAACTTTTTTTAGTTAGACTGCTTTTCAATGATGTAATTTAGACATGATTAACCATAGACATTTGCCTCTGCCCCAAGAATCAATCACTTCTGTTAATTTGGGAGAGGAGGATGAAGTGTAGCTGTCCCAACACCAGTTTTCCGGGAATGAACCACCTTATTGGTAATGTCACAAAAGCAATCTGGGTGATGAAATTAATAGCAGCAATTATGTAACCCCACTTAATATGAACCAAATCAGCTACAGTAGTATCATCCAAGAAAAACTGGATATTGATATATAATAAGAATCAATAATGTACTCATTTTAACCATGGTAAAGAAATCCCCAATACGGTATAAACACTAAGACATTACAGATGGTGACATACAGATAATAAGTAACAAATGTGACCACCTCAATTCCACAAATGGTAGAGAAAAACCCAAGATTATTTATTTATTTATTATCAATTTTATTGGTGCATTTTATACAATAGTTACATTCATCATTGAAATTTGCACCTTTAGATAATCTCTCCTGGTTCTTATTTTTTTTCCCCTTCCTCTGCGCTCCCTTCAACCCCTCCATCCCTCCCTATTTACAAAGACATTGTTTCCATTTTTTCATTTTCTCATATTAATTCCATTCCTTTTTTCCTTTCCCCTACCCCTCCTATTTCCCCTTCCTCTTTGCCCCTTTTCTTAATATTTCACATTATTTATTGTAACTTTTAGTCCTTATTTACATTTTCAGTTTCCCACACTAGAGAAAATATTCAGTATTTACACATGTGTGTCCTATTTATTTCACTTAAGAGTATCACCTCAATGTGCATCCATTTAGAAATAAATGTCTCAAAAAATTTCATTTTTTATGGCTGAGTAGTACTCCATTTTATAAAACCCCCCACATTTTCTTTATCCAGTCTCCAGTTGATGGGCATTTGGGCTGTTTCCAAGTTTTAGCTATCACAAACTGTGCTGCTATGAACATGGGTGCATATATATCACTGTAGTAAGATTCTTTTAATTCTTTGGGGAAGATACCCAGCAAGGGAACAGCTAGTTCAAATGGGACTTCCAGTCCTAGCTCTTTGAGTCATCTCAATACTGATTTCCACAGTACTTGCATCAGTCTACACTCCCACCAGCAGTGGAGCAGGGTTCCTCTTTCCCCACAGCCCTGCCAGCATTTGTTATTGGTTGATTTCATGATAGCAGCCATTCATTCTGGAGTGAGGTGGAATCTCAGCGTTGTTTTCATTTGCATCTCTTGAATGACCAGTGATGTTGAACATTTTTTCATATGTTTATGTGCAATGTCTACTTCTTTGTGTGAGAAATGTCTGTTCATTTCAGATGCCCATTTTTGGATTGAGACTTTAAATTTGGGAGGTCTGATTTTTTAAAGTTCTTTATAGATTCTAGATAGCAGACCTTTGTCTGAATTACTATGTTGATTCTTCCTATGCAGGAGCAAGGGATATCTTTCCATTTTCTGATATCATCTTCAATCTCTCTTTCCAGAGTACTATAGTTTTCAGAGAAGAGGTCTTTGATTTCTTTTGTTAGGTTGATTCCTAGGTATTTCAGGTTTGGGGATGCTATTGAGAAAGGAATTGTTTGCCCCATTTCTCTCTTGTTGAGTCTGTTGTTCATGTAGAGGAAAGCTATTTATTTTTGTGTGTTGACCTTGTATCAACTACTTTACTGAATTTGGTTATTAAGTCTAGAAGACTTGTTAAGAGTTCTTGGGGTGTTCTCTATAGAGTATCTTGTCATCTGCAAATGTCAGTTTGACTTCTTCCTTTCCTATCTTTATTCCTTTGATTTCTTTATCTTGTCTAATTGCTGTGGCTAATGTTTCCAAAACTATATTGAACAGGAGTGGTGATAGTGGATATCTTTGTCTTATTCCTGATTGTAGTGTGAAGGATTCCAGTTTTTGACCATTTAGTATGATATTGGCTGTTGGTTTTTCATAGACGGTTTTTATCAGATTGAGGTAGAGACCGTTTATTCCAATTTTTTGTAGGGTTTTTATCATAAATGCGAGTTGGATTTTGTTGAATGCTTTTTCTGCATCTATTGAGATGATCATATGCCTTTTGTCCTTGACTCTATTGATATAATATATTACATTTATTGATTTGCATATGTTGATCCATGCCTGCATCACTGGGTTGAATCCCACTTGGCCACAATATATGATCTTCTTGATACTCTTCTGCATTCTATTTACTAGTATCTTATTAAGGATTTTTGCATCTATGTTCATTAGTGATATTGGCCTATAGTTCTCTTTTTTGGTTGGGTCTTTCTCTGCTTTGGGGATCAAGGTGATCTTTGCTTCTGGGAATAAATTTGTGAGTATTGCTTCCCTTTCAATTTCTTTGAAGAGTTTAAACAGTAGTGGCAGTAGCTCCTCTCTGAATGTCTTGTAGAATTTGGCAGTAAAGCCATCAGGACCTTGGGTTTTCTTCATTGTAAGTAGTTTAATTACATTTTTCAATTTTAATGATTGATATTGGGTTGTTTAGAATTTTTAGGTCACCTTCATTCAACTTTGGTAATTTACTCATATCTAGGAATCTGTCCATTTCTTCTGCATTTTCCATCTTATTGGTGTATAGGTTCTCAAAGTAGGTATTGATGATCCTCTGGATTTCTGCTAGGTCTGTTGTAATTTCACCCTTTCATTCCTAATTGAATGGATTTGGGCCTTTTCTTTCCTTTTTTTTTTTTGATAAGGTTGGCTAAGGGTTTGTCATTTTTTTTTATTTTGTCCAAGAACCAACTCTTGGCTTCATTGATTATTTTGTATTGTTCTCTTAGTCTGCATTGCACTTATTTCTGGTCTGATCTTTATAATTTCCTCCACTGTATGAGCTTTGGCTTTGTCCTGCTCTTCTTTTTCTAGAAGCTTGAGGTTTAGCATTAGGTTGTGTAATTTAGCTCACTCTGTTTTCCTAATGTGAGGATTCACTGCTATGAATTTTCCCCATAAGACTCCTTTCATTTTGCCCCATTGATTCCTATATGTTGTATTGGAATTGTCATTTAATTGTAGGACCTGTGTTATTTCTTCTTTAATTCCCTGTGTGACCCATTGGTTATCCAGAAGTGTGTTGTGCAGTTTCCATGTGCTTATGAAATTCTTGCAGTTTTTTTGCTATTGATCTCTAATTACATCACACTAGGGTCTGATAATGTACAAGGGAAAACTTCAATTCCTTTGCACTTACTTAAACATGTGCTATGAGCGAGTATGTGGTCTATTTTGGAGAACAACCCATGTGCAGCTGAAAAGAATGTGTATTCTAATTTTGCGGGGTGGAACACTCTGTAAACATCTGTTAAGTTCATTTATTCAAGAGTTTGATTGAGTTCTAGTATTTTGTTGTGTATTTTTTTGTCCATTTGATCTATCTATTTGTGACAGTGTGGTATTGAGGTCCCCCACTACTATTGTATTAGTTCCTATTTGATTTTTCATGTCAGTAGTATTTGTTTTATGTAATTGTGTTTCTTGTACACAGCATATTGTTGGCTCTTGCTTCTTGACCCATTCTGACAGTCTATTTCTTTTGATTGATGAATTGAGACCATTAACATTGATGGTTATAACTGATAGGTATTGACTTTTCATGTCATGACTTTTTCTTTTTGTTGGATTCTCTCCCTTTGCATTTAGTTTTTTGTCATGCCCAGTGGATTCATTCTGCTGGTCTTCCTGGGGTTGTGATCCTCATTGTCTTTTCCTAGGATATTGTCTAAAATTTTCTGGAGTCCTGGTTTGGTATTCATGAAGTTCCTGAGGTTCTCTTTGCCATGAAAGTATCTTATTTCACCATCAATTTTGAAAGATAGTTTTGCAGGGTACATCAATCTGGGTTGGAGGCTGTTTTTTTTTTTTTTTTTTTTTTTTTTTAGGGCTTGAAAGACATCACTCCAAGCTCTTCTTGACTTGAGGGTTTGTATTGAGAAGAATGCTATGATTCTGATGTGCTTTCTTTGCATGTAATTTGTTTCTTTTCTTTAACTGCTTGTGGAATTTTGTTCTTCTGTTGGGATTCCTGAAATCTTAACTCTTATATGTCTATGTGTAGATTTTTTTCGATCACAGCTAGTTGGAGTCCTATATGCCTCCCTTATGTGTGTGTCAAGTTCTTTTCTCCTGCTTGGGAAGTTTTCTGCCATTACCTCTGTGAGCAGTTTTTTATGTCCTCTGCACTGTCTCCTGTTTCTTCATTGACTCCGATCAGTCTGATGTTATTCTTCTTTGCATCATCTAGCAGCTACTAAATTGATTTCTTGTGGCCTCTTACTATTTTAAAGAAATTTTTCTTTTCCTGGTCACTAATTGCAATCTTATCCTCTATATCTGAAATTCTGTGCTCACAGAATTGGCTCATTCTGTTGCATAAACTTTCAATGGAGTTTTTAATCTCCTGGAAATCTGTTTGAGTCTCTTTTATGGATTCCATTTGTTTCCTCTGTTGGGCTTTCATCACGTTCCTCAGCTCCTCTATTTGTTTATTTGTGTCCTCTCTGGATTTATTAATCATGTCTTGCCATATGGGCACAATCTCTGCTGTTATCTGAGAAATTATTTCTGATTTCCTTTTTTCCAGAACCTCTTTTGTTGCCAGTTCAGGGAGTCCAGGTGGTTGAGTATCAGATTTTTCCATCTCCTTGCCCTTTGGTGTTGCTTTAGATGATCTAGAAGCCTGGTTTTGAGACTTGTTTACTTGTCTTCTCATTTCACCAGAAGGGGGCTGTGCTGCTGATGTCTGTGAGGCTCACCTCCTCAGCACTGGTGGGGGCTCTGGTCCTTGGTGCTGGGGGCAGTGGTATGGCAGCCTGAAAGGCTCAGCTACTCAGTGCTTGGGCCTGTGGTACAGAGGCCGGAATGGCTAACTTCCTCATTGCTTGGTGGGGGGTTCTGTTCCTTGTCACTGCTGGGAGAATTATGGCAGATCAAAAGGCTCAGCTAGTCAGCACTGGGAGGGGAGCTCTGTTCCTTGGCACTGGCTGCAGTGGTACAGTGGCCCAAAAGGCTCTAGTTATATTGATTTTATAACTATGTAAAAATTAATAAAATTTAATGGTTATACTATTAAAGACGTAGAGGTTTTGGAACAGAAGATGCAAGAAGAGATATTTGAAAAACTATAGGAGATGAAAAGGAGAACTGAGACAGAGAATTCTATTAAGGAGTAGGAGAATATTTATAGAATTAGATAAAAGTAACAGAAAAAAAATGAGAACCAAAAGATAAAAGAAAACACACAAAAAATAATAATATGGAAAATAAAAATCAGAAAAAATTAAAAGAAAAATATTAAAAGGAATAAAGAAGGAAAAAGGATAAAGGAAAAATTCCTAAACCCCAATAAACTAGTAAAGAAGAAAGAGAAATGGGGTCAGTGCCAGGGTCCAAAAATAGTTCTCTGTGTTTTTGAATGAGTGATTTCTTTCTAGGATTTGCAGGTTTGGAATCTCCACCTAGCCTTAAAGCCTATAGTTTTTCAAGGTGTTCCTATTCTAGAGGCCTCTCTGTTTACCCAGATTGTGGAAATTTCCAGGCTGAGAGGTGTACCAACTCACACTGGTAAAAAAAGGAAGGCAGACCCCAGATCTGTGACAGATGTAACCAGTAGGGCAAAGACTCAAATGCTCAATGCTGACACTTTCAAACCCTGAGCTACTCAAGTTGGGCCCAGCCTCTGACTATGGGGCAAAGGCCCATATCCTTCTCAGCTCAAGGTCTATCTGTTTCAAGCTTGCTCCTATCTATGGCTGTCTCCCATGCTTGTCTCTCCCTCAGTCACAGTAGGAAGGTAACACTGCAAACCCTGAAGTGAATCTGTCCTGCAGTGGTTCTGAGTCCCAGATTAAAATACTGAACTTTTTCCTGGAATGGTGTCCCACCTCACATCCTCTCCAGTGATATGGTAAGTGCCTGCAGTTGCATGCCTCTCGAGCTGTTGGCTGCTGTGTAAAAGATCTCCTTTGGAGCAAAACCCTACACTGTCCCTGCAGATCACGACTGCTGGCCAGACCCACTGGAGCCCCAGTAACCACCATGCTTTGGTAGAGTCAGGCCTGGGAGAAAGTCCAGACAGTTTTTTCCCATCTCTTCATTAAGATCTGTCTTTCCAGCTTCTCAGTTCCTTTCTGATTTAAAACCATCTACTCTTTTTCTTCCCCAAGTTGTTATTTTTTAGTGTTTGGATTCTGAATCTCAGAGAGGGTGAATATCTGCTGCTATTCACTCCACCATTTTGAAAAAAACCCTAGACTTTGTATTTTAAAAAGATACCTATACAAGAATTTTTAGTGCAGTATTATCCTAGTTAAAAAGTAGAAATCATCAAAATATTCATTAATAGACACAGTGGCTACTTTTGAGATGGGAAAAGGAATGGAAGGTAGTAAGTAAAGGATAGGACTTAAAATTTTATTTTATACAATTATGTATTATAACATTTTTAGCAGTGAGGGCGTATGTATAATTATTTTTAGTAGTTTATAATAATTAGAAATTATGAGAAAATATTTCATGGATGAGAAGTATCTATACATCCATTAAATAATTCTGGTGAGGAGGGAATTATCTGCTTATTTATTTTTACACAACCAATTTCAAAATTTAAAGTGTTAAAACCATTTATCATACTTCACAATTTTGTGAGTCAGAGATTTGGTCAGTGTCATATGGCACTGACTGAAGTCACTCTGTGGTATTTAGAGTGTGTGGCTGAAATGGAGTGTCCCAGATTTCTTTATTCACAAATGTGGCACCATATGGGGGTGAGTATTAGGCTGGGCTCTTTTGACAATGGGAAGTGCAGCACATTTCTGTGCCCTCTCCTTCATTGTGGCTGTGAAGTAGTAGGATTTAGGTGGTGGCAGGATACCCTGAAACAAAGAGTTAAGATTAAGTAAGAGAAAGCCAACAGTGATTTAAGGTACAGGTTCAGAATTTAGCAGAGTGTTAGTATTTGCCATATTTTATTAGTCAACCAGTCATAAATTCACACATACTCAGAAGACAAAAGAGCCATAAACTCTAGCTCTCCATAAAAAGAATATCAAAATTTTGAAGTCCAATGAGAAGAGTGTAAAAAAATTTAAGGTCATTTTAAAAAGAACTGTAATCCGTGCTACTCATGATTCTTCATATTATATAGCTTTGTTTTAGAGATTATTAGTACTAACTCCTACTATGTGCACTCAAATGTTGGGTAAAATGATGTGCTCAGGTTGATGTGATTGGATAGGGAAGTCCTTCGGTATAGAAGCACAATGGTAAAGCTGAAGGCAAGCTTGAGCTAAATGTATAGGTGGGGCTAAAGTTAAATATTTGAGAAGTGAGTTGTACAGGTAGAATAGAAACCTCAGGAAGTAAAGCTAACACCCAAAGCATGAAGAGACTGGTCAACAGTGGGTTAAGGTTCACACTAAACTAGTGCTGTGGCAATTATTTTCTCAGTAGCTGGGATAGGAAAATGTGTTGGATTGTTGGTTAGAGTTAGGGAGGCTATAGATCATTAGGGAGAATATGAAGGAATTTTAGGAGTATAGTATTCACCAGCACTTTTTATACTGGTATTCATTTCAACACATCATGAACTTCTCAAGGACATTAATAAGTTAAGAATTCCTCTGTGGGGTGGTAAAGGTGACTTCCTTTAGTATTCAATCTACCTAGATAAGAGGATAAAATATAGAGGGAGTCTATGACCCAAAAGAGAAGGGAGCTGTAATGAGGGACTGAATTTCTTTCTCATCAAAATGTTCTTTATAAAAAGAAATAACAATATAAAGTCATACTAAATACCTATTTAAATTTAATAGTGAATGATAATCCTACCCTCAGTTCCATTTCTTATATTTCTTTTCTGTTTTCTTCATTTGTTTTAAAATTTATTTATTTTTTAAAAAAATTATTTTGAATTATTTTAAGCCTACAGAAAATTTCAGAGTGATAAAAGACAGCCATTTCATCATTAAACTGAATTAACAAATGCAAACATCTCTTCACATGTGCTCTATTAAAAGAAATAAAACATTACAGATACTCTGGGAGTTACCTTTATAACTAGCATGTCCTATCTGTTCCCTCTATTGAATTTATGTGTGTTCTTACTAATCATCTTTTTTTTTTTTCTTGGTACTGGGGATTGAACTCAGGTCCTTGTGCTTGTGCAGCGACGGTGAAACCACTGAGCTAAATCCCTGGCCCCTTACTAATCATCTTTTATGTTTACACCTCATGTTCATGGCAATGGTCTAAAATAGCTTTGTTTTTATGTGTTTATACAGTAATATGTGTGTGTACACAAATGGTATGTCACACATATTGTTTAGCATGTTTTTCTTTCTGCATTGTTTTTATATATATTGGTGTGAATTAAAAATAAATGTGTTTACTTTAACATATTATAATTCTTTTATAGTCTTTTATTATGTAATTATACTATAATGTATGTAACTATTCCCTGTAGATAATTTTGTGGTTTCCATTTGGAGAATTATATAAAGACTTCTACAAAATGGATCTTTGCACATACATCCATGTACTTGAGTGATAGTTCTATAGGGTGTATACCTAAAAATAAGCTGATTTTTCATGATCTGAAGCAATATGTTTACTATGACTTGGAATGAAAACATTTGCTTTTTTATTTGAAAGGTTTGGAAGAAGTGTTGGAATTTAGGGTTTATTTATTTAAAGCTCAATAAAGTTTTCAAGAAACTTTTCCCTTGCATCTTTCAGCCTTCCTTCCTGCTAGTGGCTTCCCTTTCAGGCTGGTCGAATGGCTGCAACATTTACAAACATGACATCCAAACACCGTTGTGCCCAGAAGAAAAAAAGCTCTTTCTCCTAAGGCAGTCTCTTAAGAATCATAATTTTTCTCCACTACACTTCCAACAGACCTCCCCTTATAATCTGTTTGCTCAACTGGGTCATTGCCAGTAGCAATCTGGGCACATTTAGAAGAAAATGAAGCCCAATCCTGGAACTGAAGATGGCATCTTCTTCCATTGAAATATATGACTATTGTGGAAGGAATGGCTGGGCAAACAAAATCAGGCTTCGGTTCAAAAGGCAAGTTTGGGGAAGAATGCTGGTAGCCACTTAGTCATGTCCAATCCACAAATTATGTCCATCTTTAGCTTTGCCATGCATTGTCAAAATTTTCTCCAAAATATATATGTATACCCGCCCCACCCACACACACTAATTTAAACTTCTTCCATTAATGTTTGAGCATTCCCATTAAACTTCCTCACCAGCATCTGGAAAATTTAGATATTGAGTCATTGACAATCTACAGCATATAGATTGCTTTGTTACTGCTGCGCTTTACCTGATTACTTTTCATGTTTTTGATATTCAGTTTTCCTTTTAATGGGTTTTTTTTATTCCATTTGATCACTTTTATATTGAGTTGTCCTTTTCTTAGCAACTTGGAAGAATTACTTATCTTTCTGTTCATCATTGTTCTATTAATATAGGTTAATAGTATCTTCTCTTAATCTATTATTGTTGAACTTTGTTTATGTGAGTTGTAAATTCCCATGTTATTGGAGAGCAAGTTAGGGAGTTATAAAGATGGAAAAATAATATATATGGTAATATCCAGGAATCTAAAAGTTTAATTTTAAGTATTCATAAGTAGAGCTATTATGTATGCAATAGAAAACCAAAAGTCAAGAATTTAAATTACTAAAATAAAAAGGAGAAAATTATGGGATGGTCAATGAGCTGAGACTGGGGTGTCTTGTTTATTGAGCACCTGCTATAAGCCAGCCTGTTTTAGGAACATTAACTGGATTGTTGCACATAGTCTTTACAATATTTTGTGAGGTAGATAGTATTATTACATTCAAGATTTGCAGCCAAGAAAACTAAAGCAAATTAAGAGGCACAGAGTAGGTAATTTCTCTCAAGTCACCCAGTAGGTAAGGAATTGATTATAATTTCAACTTTCGAAGCTACTTCCAAAGCCTATTTCTTAGCTTCTATGTATACAATCTCTCATGTAATATGTTTAGTGTTATGATGCCAATATTTAGGAGTCAGAAACTCAAAGCCAGATGCCAATGGATTCTCTTGTTTATTTATAGTTGGCAGTGTGAATATAGCTGTCTTTTTAAAAAAAATTATTGTTGTTAACACTACAAGCAGTTAGAGAAAAGAAACAAATCACATACAAAGGAAAGCCCATCAGAATCACACAGACTTCTCAACACAAACCCTCAAGTCAAGTAGAGCTGGGAGTGCAGTATTTCAAGCCACAAAAGAAAATAACCTCCAACCAGATTGATTTACCCTGAAAAATTATCTTTCAAAATCAATGGAGAAATATGATACTTTCATAACAAAGAACACACAAAGAACTTCAAGAATACCAAGCCAGCACTTCAAAAAATATTAAACAATATCCTAGGAAAAGACAATGAGGATCACAACCCCAGGAAGACCAGCAGAATAAATCCATCAGGCAAGACAAGAAATTAAAGGCAAAGGCACAGAATCTAACAAGAGGAAAAATTCATGAAGAGGATGAGTCCATACATATCAATTACAACCATCAATGTTAATGGTCTCAATTCACCAATCAAAAGAGATGGACTGGTAGAATGGGTCAAGAAGCAAGATCCAACAATATGCTGCATACAAGAAACACAAGTAATTCAAAAAGAGGTGCAAAGACTGAAAGTTAAAGGGTGGAAAACAACACTACATTTGACAGGAACCTTAAAAAAGCAGGAGTAGCTATCCTCTCTGCAGATCCAATGTATTTCAAACCATCAGTAATTAAGATAGACAAAGAAGGCCACTACATCCTTGTAAAGGGAAAAATCCAGGAGGAAGAGCTGACAATCACAAACATATATGCACCAAACACTAGTGCTCCCAACTACATAAAACAAACACTAACGGACATGAAAAATCAAATAAGCACTAATACAATAATAGTGGGGGATCTCAATAACACACTGTCACAAATAGGTAGATCGACTAGACAAAACTTACACAACAAAATACTAGAACTCACTCAAACTCTTGAACAAATGAACTTAATAGATATTTACAGAGTGTTCCACCCCACAAAATCAGAATACACATTCTTTTCAGCTGTACATGGGTCATTCTCCAAACTAGAACACATACTTGCTCATAGAACATATTTAAGTAAATGCAAAAAATTTAAGTAATCCCCAGTATTTTATCAGATCATACTCTAATGAAGTTGGAGTTTCATAGTAAAAGAAACCAGAAGAAATTCATAAACACATGGAAATTGAACATCACACTTCTGAACAACAAATGAGTCACTGAGGAAATTAAAGAAAAAAATCAAACAGTCTCTACACTTAAATGCCAATGCCAATACAACATATCAGAATCTATGAGAAATAATGAAATTGAAAGGGAAGCAATACTCCCAAATTCATTCCTGGAAGCAGACATCAACTTGATCCCCAAAGCAGAGAAAGACGCAACCAAAAAAGAGAACTATAGGCCAATCTCACTAATGAACATAGATGCAAAAATCCTCAATAAGATACTGGCAAGCAGAATGCAGAAGATCACCAAGAAGATCACACACGCAGACCAAGGTGGATTCATCCCAGGGATGCAGGGATGGTTCAACATACACAAATCAGTAAATGTAATACATTATATTGACAGACTAAAGGACAAAAACCATATGATCATTTCATTAGATGCGGAAGAAGCATTTGACAAAATGAAACACCCATGCATGATAAAAACCCTACAGAAAATTGAAATAGTCTTTAATATCAACATGATAAAAGCCATCTATGTAAAATCAACAGCCAACATCATACTAAATGGACAGAAACTGAAATCTTTCATGCTAACAAGACAAGGAACAAGACAAGGATGTCTGCTATCAGCATTCCTGTTTAATATAGTTCTGGGAACATTAGCCACAGCAATTAGACAAGAGAAAGAAAGAAAAGGAATAAAAATAGTAAAGGAAGAAGTTAAACTGTCATTATTTTCTGACAATATGATAATCTACAAAGAGGACCCCTAAAACTCCATCAAAAGACTTCTAGACTTAATTGACAGATTCCATAGAGTAAGTAGGTGGATACAGGGTCAACACTAAAAAAACAATAGCCTTCTTGTACAGAAATAACAGACTCACTGAGGGAGAAATTAGGGAAACAATTCCTTTCATGGTAGCATCCAAAAAATGAAATATCTAGGAATCAATCTAATGAAGGAAGCAAAAGACCTCTACATTGAAAACTACAGCACTCTAAGAAAAAGAGATCAAAGAAGATATAAGAAAATGGAAATACATCCCCTATTCCTGGGTAGGAAGAACCAATATAGTGATAATAGCCATATTTCCAAAACTGTTATACAGATTCAATGCAATCTCAATTGAATTCATAACAGTATGTTTCACAGAACTAGAGAAAACAATCCAATAATTTATTTGGAACATGAAAAGACAACCCACAATGTGTGGAAAAAAAGTTCACCAGCTGTTTCTCAGACAAAGGTCTACTGTCTAGAATCTATAAAGAACTTAAAAAATTGAGACCTCCAGAATTGAAAGACCCAATCCAAAATTGAGCATCTAAAATTAAACAGACATTACTCAGACAAAGAAGCAGAAATAATAAACAAACATATAAAGAAATGTTCAATATCACTGGTCATTTGAGAGATGCAAGTGAAAAAACAAGGCTGAGGTTCCACCCCACTCCAGAAAGAATGGCTGCTATCATGAAATCAACCAATAACAAATGCTAGCTGAGTTGTGGAGGAAAAGGAACACTTCTCCATTATTGGTGGGAGTGTACTCTGGTGCAACCACTGTGGAAATCTGTGTGGAGATACTTCAAAAGTCTAGGATTAGAGGTGTCATTTTACCCAGCAATTCCCCTGGTCCATATATTCCCAAAAGAATTAAAAGAATCATACAACAGCGATATAAGTGGACCGACATTCATAGCAGAACAGTTTGTAATAGCTAAAACTTGGAAACAGCCCCATTTCCCATCACCTGGAGACTGGATAAAGAAAAGGTGGTTTTTAATAAAATGGAGTACTACTCAGCCATAAAGAGCTAGAAACTAGAGACATTTATAGCTAAATGGATGCACATTGAGGCCATACTCTTAAGTGAAATAAATAGGACACACGTGTAAATACCGAATGTTTCTCTGGTGTGAGAAACTGAAGGTTTAAATAAGGATAAAAATGTATAATTGATAATGTGAAATGGAAGAAAAGTTCCAAAGGGGAATGGGAAGAGAGAAGAGTAGGGGAAAGGAAAGAAGGGAAAGGAATAAATATGAGAAGAGGAAATAATAGAAACAAAGTCTTTGTAAATAGGGAGGGTTGGATAAGTTGATAGGAAAGCAAGGGAATGGGGAAAAAATAAGAACAAAGAGATGTCATGTAAAGGTGCAGATTTTCAGTGACGAATATCATCATATTGTATACCTGAAATGTACCAATAAAAATGAAAAAAATTATTGTTCTCAAATTTAAATATGTGAAAAGCATGTGAATCCCAAAGGATTTTTTCTCTTTCACTTTCCCTTTTTCTTTCTTCCTTTCTCCTTTCCTTCTTTCCATCCACTCTTCCTCCTTCACTTCTTTCCTCCCTCCCTTCCTCTCTTCTTCCTTCCTTCCTAAAAGTCTTCATACTATTTGAGTATGTCCCATTCCTTCAGTATTAAACTCTATAATGATAGTGACTTTATCTGGTGCAAGCATATTCCATTAGCACCTTCAGAAGTGAACACAGTCAGCTGGCTAACATATTCATAAAATAGGTAAATTCTTTGCTTGACATGACATTCTGTCCCTCTTTTTTTAAGGTGTTTTATTGTCTTCATTTGGATTTAGGGAAGTGAAGAAAATACTGCAAGCCTCTGAGTGTTGAATGCCTCCTGCAAATAGCTTTCCCTCTTCCTATAAAGGAATCATATTTTTTCTTCTTTGTCATTTTCCCCTTAAGAAAAAATAATTTCTTTGATCTGAAAAACAAAAATCATTATAAATATAATGAAAATTGAAACTAATGATTAGGAGATGGTGGCATCTTTCACTGTGAAGGGCTAGAGCAAGCAAAGACAGAGAGTAAAATACCAATTATCTCAAATATTGGGCTTCCAACTTTCAGCCCATCTGTCTAATACGACTGTTTTCACAGTTACTCCCTGGTCTTTGCACACATTTGCCATTGAGGTGAAAAATTGTCACATATGGGTAAAGAGAAGAAAAGCAGCTTTCTCATTTGTCTCAATTAAGACATAATAAAAGTGACTTTCAAATGCTACTTCTACAGTATATCTAAAAAACATACTGGTGGATCAGGTTCTCCAAGGCAGCCCAATATTCTACAAACTTCTGCCATGTCACCTGGTCCCAGTGCTAGAGAATTTTCAAACCAACAGGGTAGAAGTAATAATAATAAGAAGAAAACATGGAGGATAATGAGGCTGAAGTAGTTGTGTACGTGTGAAGAGTATTTTTTGTCTATGAGAACCTACTATAGTTTTTTATTTGTTTTTTTGTTGTTTTATTAGTAAATATTTGTGATACATAATGAATGCATTCCTTGGGGGGTGTTGGTACAATTCTAACACCTTCTATCACTCAATGCCAAAAAATTGCATTCAAATGAAGAAATATGTGACTGCCTATAGTTGCTTAATTGTTTCAGTTGTTTTTTTGTTATCTTCTCTAAATAGATTTTAAATTTTATAAGGAAAAAGGATTATGGCTTGTATTGTATTTTTCTGTATGCAACATTACTTTCTTCCACCTGTTCTCACAGCAAGGATAATCACCTCTGTTTCAGTTCTATAACCCACACTTTCTCTTCTTATTTCATAAGTTTAGCAGTGAATAGACCCACAAGCAGATAGATCATTTTTGCCTGAGTATCATTGTAAACAGACTCTCAGAATTGTTCTCCTATATTAGTGCATTATTTCTGACTTGAGAAGTTTAATCAAAATGCTATTCTGTAGATAAACTTAACATATACAAAACATAGAAGATATAATAAAGTCCCTAAATAATTTACTCTAAAATGTTATAAAATTTTGAGTATGTGATAGACCCTGTCTTTGGTGCTGCTGATAATGCAGAATTAAGTAAGACATGGCTAAGGCCCATGAGATTCTGCTCTGGGGAAAAGGAGAGAGACATAAAAAAAAAACAACCTCTAAGATGAGATAGTCTGTAATAAACATGACCTTGAAAGAATAAATAAAACATTGTAAGAGTGTTAACTATATTTGATACTCACAGAGGAATCCAATCAGTAGGTCTTTACATTTAGCTATGTAAATATGCATTTGAACTACTAGACCATCCCTCTTTCCACATATAAGATCATCATAAATGAATGCATTGATTAGCCTTTCTTCCAAAATTATGTCTTTGCAGGATGGTTCTAAGTGGATTTGAAGTCTTTTGGTTCTTAATGTTAAATTAGCAACTCTTTCTGACAATGTCATTTTCCTTCTAATTCTTATTCATCCTTCATCTTTCCATGATTTTCTTGGCCTTTAATCACCTTTATCTATTTCCCCTCTTCATTATATTTTTCTTTGCACCTTATTCTTTATCTGTAATCATTTTTTCCTGACAGTTCTTTTTCCCTTCTGTGTAATTATCTGACCGGTAAGGAAACTGATTTCCTTTTGTTGAGAAAATATTATGAGGATAGTAATCTCCTCAGAATAATCCCTTCCATTAGGATAATGCTGGATGTTAGAAACAGGAACTAGTATATATCCTTCTTTTGAACTTTCCATGACTATTGACAGAACTGCTGGTCTTTCTGAATAATGAGCCACTGAAAATGGTAAGAGCAAGCACATGAACTTACAACTTTTGCTCAGTGTAGTGTGGGCATATGGCAGATCAACAGTCCCCAGTTGGTAACTGAACTCTTCCTTGTAGGATAAACATAGTGAATGTATGCAAGCACTTACTATACAGATTATTCTCTTGTAATTGCTTAATATATTGTTCATTTTCAGTGTTTCATTTGATCCCAGTTGCAGGGCTGTGAGATACTTTAATCTTGGAGCATTCAGTTTTTATGAAAAAAGAGGCTAAATTCTAGGAATTTCAAGTGATATAATGGGTATTTCTGGTACAGAAACCTTGATCTTTCAACTCCAGATTCATAGCTTTCTTTCAACCCTAGTACCTGACCACCAGGTTCTAAAATCTAGAATTTGAAGGGGACATATCATTGTTTTAAATGTATTTTAAAGAGCCTTGATATTATTTTAAAGTGCTCATGATTTAAAAGAATTATTAGAACTCAAGAAATTATTTCCCACTGTTTCTTCCTTGAAAATATGTTCTGGTGATTTCAATGAGGAGGGAAATATTGTAGCTGGGGTTTGCCTTGTAGAATGTAAGCTTCACCAACCAAGAATGACATAGAAGTTCAAGAAGTATCAGTAGAGAAAAGGGATATTTCCTCATTAATAAAAGCAATTAGTGTATCCCCAGCTAAGCAGCCAGCCTGCCCAGGGTGTTCTCATTGCACTGCAGGCATCTGAGTGCAGTCTGTTAACCGGGCAAGCTACTGTTGACAGTAAACTAAATACTGTATTGTCCTTGATTTAAATGGTTCTCTATCTTTCACAACTCCTGATTCATAGTCAGTTGTGCTTAAGGGGAGAATTGGAGGAGAGAGAATGCATTGTATTCAGCTTTATGAGATGGCAAAAAAAAATTGTCTATATTTTGAAAAAATGAAGTAGGACACTTAATTTCTTTAAATATGAGAATGAAACTTTTTGTGACCAGTGACTTATTTTCAGTTAATGATGTCTGATGAGAAGTCAACTGGAGGGGAAAAAAAGAGAGTAAAGTCAGGGATACTGTCTGTTATAGCCTAAAAATGAAAGTTTTAGAATAGCAAGCCCAGCACTGGGTGGGAAGATGTGGAGGTTCCCAGTGAGATTAAAGGTGGGATCTCCTAGTCACAGGGACCAAGGAATCCATACAGGTTGGAATACTTCCAACATTCTCTGGCTCTTGTGCAATTCCTCATTATGAGCAGAGCAGTGTTTCGGGAACCCTTTCAGATGTCAGGAGACAGACACACTCCAGTCTCTCTGCTTAAGGATAGGTTCTTTGCAAATATATATGAGAAGAATAAGAAAATGTCATATCTATCACAAATCCAGTCCACCTGGACAGCAGGAATATGAATCATTGCTATCCAGAACACAACAATAGTTCTCGTTACCCTGCAACCCTGCTAGTGACATACCAGCCACTCCAGTTGCAGTTACTCTGTGCTCCTCTCCTCCTGCTCACTTTATTACTGCCAAAGAACAACTGACCTCTGTTCTTCCTCTGTTACTCTTGAGTGCAGCTTTTATTTTCTGTTGGTTTCTTCTTATTGCCATTTCTGTGGGTCTCAACTCTCCTATGCAATAGGAGTGGAATTTTGGCAATTTTTTTATTGTTAAGAATCTCCTCATCATTTTCTTTCCTAATCTCCCTGAGAAGTAGTTCCTGATTATGTACCATCTTTGTGGAAACAGTGCTTGACTTTTAGTGTAGAAGTGAAGGGGTTTTGATCCTCCCTCTCTTGTCTTTCAAAGCTCAAGGGAAGAATATTGGATTATCTAAAACTTCAAAAATTGAGAAAATAATACAAGATTTTCAAAATGGTTAGAGACCTGTTTATCTCAGCTACAGGCACATACCTAGTGTGTATTGTTCTTGTGCATGACTCAGCCCATGCTCATTTCCAAGAATTTCTGAATTTCCTGTGTATCAAAATTTCTCTGTGTCTTTTAGATATATGTCCAATAAATTCCCTTCTCTTATAAAATATACCAGTTTAATTTTCATGGGTCTTAGAAGTTTTTCTAATTTGTTTGCTGTCTGGTGCATGAAGGAGTGCCTCCCACAAAGTGAGTGCTCAATGAATGTTTATTCAATGAACAAATGAAAAAGGGATGCTAATTTATGTTTCTTGCAATCAGATTTCCATACTGCAATGCAGAAAGAAGAAAAAAATAGAACCCAATGCTTTTGCTGAGTTGAGGCTGAGATTGTAACTGAGAAAGAAGACAATATTCTTAGATGTTATAGGATAACATACTGAAGAGGAGAAAGTTAGATAGAGGGAGAGCTTCAGAGACCTTCTGGCTGTGCCTTTGAATCTTTGAGCAGATGTTTAAACGCACATGACATTATATCTAGAAAGTTTCTCTAGACCCATCATGGCAAAACTTTAAGAGCAAGCACTGATAGGATTAAATTGATTTGCAAGTAACTTAAAATGTATGCCAGAAATTCACCACTTCTTTAGGGAATAAAACAAAATTCACCAAAATGCACAAAAATTTTTACAATGTCTAGTACAGAAAAAGTTACCAAGCATGAAAGAACATACATAGTAAGGAGAAAAAAATTCACACTAAAATGCAATGGTCATAGGAAAATTAGTGATCAGAGAATTTAAAATACACTTTATAAATATGCCCAAGTACATAAAGGAAAACATATAAATACAATGATAAGAAAAATTGAAGATTTTCCAAGACTCCATATAGAACTCATAGAGCCTACAACTAAAAAATATATTAAAACATACTAGAGGCACTTAACAGCAAATTATACACTGCAAAAATCAATGAATTTGAAGCTAATAGAAACGATTCAAAATGAAGCAGCAAAGTAAAATTAACTAAAAGATTTAAGGAAATGAACAGGTAGGGAATTGTGAGGTACTGTCAGTATAATGGGGAGTATTTGAAGAAAAAACAAATGGGTAAAACTGGTAAAAAAAAAATGAGAAGTATAAACTCACGACCTAAGAATATTTATAAAACTCAAACAAAATGAACATTAAGAAAATAATGGTAAGCCACGTTATTATCAAACTGTTGAGAAACAAAGATAATGAGAAAGTATTTAAAGCCACCAGAAAATAGAGCAATTTGTATATAGAAAAATAAAGATAAGTGCTATAATAGATTTCAGAAAGCAAGTTATGCAAAAATACATTAGAGCACCATCTTTTGACTAGCAGAAGACATTATTAACCAATAATTTTATCTGCAATAAAAATGTCTTTGAAATTTAGATGTTAACTCGTCTTTTCCATACTAACAAAATCTGGGAAGATTTATTACCAGTGGTTTCACATTATGAGAAATGTTAAAGGGGCTGGGGATTTAGCTCAGTTGTTCTGCCACCTGCCTCGCAAGCAAAAGGACCCGAGTTCAATCCCTGGTACCAAAAAAAGAAATGGTAAAGGAACGTCTTTCGCCTGAAAGAAAATGATCCTCAGGAAAAACCTTAAATCTACATTAAGAACCAAACAACAATAGAAAAAGTAAATTTCTATTTAAATATGAAATATTTGTTCTATTTTAATATTATGAAAGATTAATTCTAATACAAAATAATAACATGTTTAGGTTTAAAGAATATATTCAAGTAAAAGATATCAAAAATAGGGAAAAAAAAGGCCAGAGGCAGAATGACAGTGATTGTTAAAAGATTTATGCATTGTATATTTTGCAGTAAAATAGTGCTTAAAGATACACTGTAACAACTTAAAATTTATATTATAAGCTTCAACACAAAATAAAGCTAAGGAGCATACATTATAAGTCAATAGTAGAGACATAATGGAATAATTTTAAAAGTACAACAGAACATTGGAGTTCTCTCTAACAGAAGACACCAAAGGAAAAAAAAAAAGAAGCAAAAACAGATGTATCAAGTAGAAAGCAAATAGCAAAATTGTAGCTTTAAATGCAGACATATTGATATTTACATTAAATATAACTGAGCAAAAAACACCAGCTCAAGAGCAGAGATTGATTTTCCAGACATAAAAAGAACCAGGAAACTGACCCATCCAAGGAGAAAAATCAATCAAAACTGTTCTAGAACTGACACAGATGTTGAATTATCACACAGGACACTGAAATGTGCATAATGACTCATTTTATGTTTTATAAAAGTTAAGAAATGACAGATTAGATTAAAAATAACTAAACTAAACCAAATCTCACATTACAGATGTGGTCATATTTATTGAATATTTAATATACAACTTTTGATCTTGTTGATATTTTTAATTGTGCAAATAAGCAAAAATCAGCAAAAGTTTTCCTTCATTAGAGATTTAACTTAGAAATATGTCAACCTTATAACTTTGTACTTCAGTTAAATCAGTTAAATCAGTTGAAACCTTAGGTTTCTCTGCCTAGTTTTTATAACATCATACTAGGAATTGGAAGCCAAATATTTTTAATACAGTGGATGCCTTGGCAATAAATAAATGATAAATTTCTCAGTGAAATTTGTGGTATTCTAATAACCTTAGAAATTTTTGAATATCTCCTCCAGATTTTTTTTAAAAAATCAACTCTTCTATAACAAGAAGTTAGAGGGTCTTTTTTGAATGTCAAAAGTAATATATACTTCATTTCTCACAACATTTTTGTGGAAACAAAACCTTTCCATTCTAAGAGGCTAGAGCAAGAGAAAGTTCTGAGCAGATGTAGACTATGATATTGAACTCACATGTTGTTTGAAGTGTTTGTGCCACCTTGCAATGCAGTGTAAAGTACATGGCAGGACGCCATGGAGAAATTTCAGAAGACTTATATATTTAAAACAAAGGTGTGCCCTCTTATAATTACGACATTCTCTCAAGAAGTAGTTTCTAACGCATTGTCTTTTTTATTTATTATCCAAATCTGGGCTCCATCAACTTAGGTGTTTTAGTATCTAAGCAAAGAATGCTTTTCTCAGGAAAGGTAGCAATGATATTGTTGAATTAGGAAGCTGAGAATAGTTCTTGTCCATCAGGTTCAGATCCATCAGAAATTAAATTGATAATCATCAGAGAATTCTATCTGAGATTTTGTCAAATGTAAGGGGACCATAGTAATAGGGGATGGAAATCATATATACAATTCATAATAAATTCGAAAACAAGGACTGTATCTGCCATTTGTACTCCATTAATGATTAATGAATGTATTTGTATATTTTAAGTAATTTCTTTTTAAAATTTGTCTTTCTATCAGACATAGGAAATGTAGGTGAATATTGTGATGGACTTGGTTGTTACAGTTTGTCCTAAAGAGTCAATGAAGAGCCCTAGATCCTCAACACAGTAATTGGTAATAATTTGAGTGGAATCCTTATAAGAAAGAAGTAAACAACTTGCTGAAATGTGAAGAAGAGGCATTGTATAAGCAGATGGGAATTTGATGGTGATCCAGCTATGACATCTGTCCCCCCATTGTTTGCCAAGGGTGGATAAGCAGATGTGTGTCTGTGTGTGTGTGTGTGTGTGTGTGTGTGTGTGTTTCTGTGTAGATTTTGGAAGAAGGTTATAAGTGATCATGTTAAAGACCAAAAGGAGTAAGTGCAGTCAGCATTTGACACAGTTGACTGATGTTGCAATTTCCTCTTTCTAGTGGCACCTCCATCTCTCTTTTGGAGTACTTTTCCATTATGTGTGATCATGGAAGAAACTGTTGACCAATTCCCACTGCAGAGACCACTGAGGCCAGCCTGTCCCATATTTTACCTGGGCTGCCAGGGAGTAAGATTTGATGAAGAGTCAGTCCATGAGCCTGGTGCCCTGGAATCTTGGAGCAAGCAAGTTAGTGTTGTAAGAGATGACTGGGTGTCATTTCACAGTTACTAAATCACAGTGTCTCAGAGATAAACCTGCCCCCCCCACCCGCTACATGACTCTCTGTGTCCAGTCTTCTAGGGGACCCCTAGGTCCTGTCCATGTGCTAATTCCAGCCCTCTATCATCCAATCAATCCTCAGCATCCAATAACTTCCCAATAAATCATTTCACCCTAAGATATCCAGTGTTCTTGGCTTTTATACCTTTGTGTACTGAGTTATAGAGCACTCAGATTTTTGTGTTTCTTTATTATGGTCTTGTATTCAGACTCTTCAATAGGGAAAATGTAATTGGGTTGGTCAGCCACAATCTAGCAGGAAGATCCAATAAGATATATATATATAGATAGATAGATAGATAGATAGATAGATAGATAGATATAGATATATATATCTTTATGCTCCAGGCTTCAGCCACTTGCTAGCATTCACATTTATTTTTGTGGTCAAAAATGTCAAGAGCCCAACTTAGTCTAGTTCATTTCCTTGATGGAGTCACACACCATCAAGGACATTGACCTATAAGGACTTCTATGAAGAGGACAGCAACTTGTGGGTAAGGGTTCTCAAGCTGCTCTGAACTTCTGGGGAAAAGGCAGTATAACTGGTTTGTATCTTGTGTGGCATCATCTGTGCAATATAGAAAGTTTTGTAGGTCTCGCTCTCTGTGTCAGTGAATTCTAGCTGTTATAAACCTTTCACACAGTGGCTCCTGAGAACTTTTACAAATACATTGTGGGAGAATCACAGCTAAAGTTCAAGCTTATCTCTCCTTACTCTCTTAACTACTACAGCTTATTATCTGCAGTTTAAAGAGATCCAATTCCAACCCAGAGGCCATAGGTCACTGCTCCGTGGTTTTGTAGGGCACTGTACAAAAGAACAAATTAAATTCTTTCACCTGAAAAAGAAGGCAAAGTTTTTGAAAGGAGAGCGTGCAGGGGCTTTTTGAACTGAGGGAGCTTAAACATGGAGCGAAACAGGTTCATAGATCATTCATTGCTGCTGGTTATCTTGACAATAGTCTGAGTGTTTTGTTCTTTTTCAGAAGTGATGATTCTTCAGAAGTAATGACAAATGTTGGTGAGGCCTTTTGCTTTAATTGTGGTGCTGGAAGCTAGACTAGCTTGCCTGCTGCTAGTTGCCATTCACCTTCATTATAGGTGATGCAAATCAGACTGTCTCTCTGTGGGTGTCTGGCATAGGTGCAGAAGGGAAATGCTGCTTGGAAAAGAATGTATCATTAAATTCACAGAGTAAAGAGTTGCAGGCACAGTGCTTCTAAACCACAGCCTCCATATCCATCCCTCCTGTGATGAATACGGGCTCGCTCAAATATTATAAAGGGAGAAACTAAAATCCAATATTCGTTTCTCAGCAAAGCAGAAATAAAATGCTCATAGGCAATTTAGCAGCATTTATCAACTGTGACCTAGGAAAATAGAAACATGGCAGTTCCCTCTTATACAGGACAAGAATGAATCCATTTCTTTTCTAACCCTCGCCCTCTCTGTCACTATAAAACAGGGTAAAATTGTCCCTGTTGAAATAGTGAAACACAGGATGTGAGCAGTGTCTGTGGGGAAAAAGAGTCCTGCCTATTGGTTTTCCTTGGTAAGAACTTGAAGGACCTAGTGGCCACCTAAGCAACTCCTAGGACACAAAAAGCCCAGGAGAGCACCTTCCTTTCCTTTAGGAATCTCAGAAGAACTGACTACAGATATTTAAAGCCCTGTGTGGAAGGGAGATGTTTAAAAGGAAAAGAATAATGCCAGAGAAGAGGAGGGTTACCAGAGAAAGAAGATGCTCATAAGGCTGAGGTTGACTATGCATGGGCTGATGAGTGACTCCACTAGAAGGAAGGAAGGAAAGAAAGAAAGAAAGAAGGAAAGAAAGAAAGAAAGAAAGAAAGAAAGAAAGAAAGAAAGAAAGAAAGAAAGAAAGAAAGAGAGAGAGAGAAAAGCAAGCAAGCAAACAGTCAACAACCTGCAAAACAATTTTACCCAATTTGGCAAAGTACAAAAAAAACATTTTACATACACTTGGGGATGCTCTTTTATTAAAGAGCATATCTGCATGCTCTTTTATTAAAGAGCATATCTGCATGCTCTTTAAGGCATTATGGGTGGAACTAGAGGATTACCTGTGTTATTGTCGTTTTGTCAATTCCTTAGTATAAGGGTTGAACATGACCTATACTGAAATAGGCCATGAGAAGAAGAATGAAGACAGGAGGGGAGGCAAGCAGGGGGTGGGGGAGAAAAGGATAAACCCCATTGACTCATTGGGATCTTTTACGTTGTGAAGAATACAGGCAGGTGCCATAGTGTTGCCTCTCACTAGACAGAGACACAGTCTGTGGATATGTCATTAATTCAGAAGGAAAGAATGCTCTCTCTAAAGGCAAGCAGATGGGAGAACTAGAGCACTACTAATCACCATTCAAGATATGACTGTAAGTCAAGAAATTAAAGGGGGCAGAGATTTAGCTCAGTGGCACCATCCCTGCCTTGCAAGAGCAAGGTCCTGAGTTTGACACCCAGTACCAATGGAAAGAAAAAAATTAAACTATCTTTATGGGGGGCCCACTACAATTCTGGTACTTGATTCCTCAGAATGGAGCATTTGCTGTTTTTATTCTTCAACATGGCCACTCTGATTTCTAGTTTCTACACTTACATTGCTATTGATTTTGGTAGGATAATTGGGGTAAAAATAGTAAGATCATATCTGGAACATATTTCAAAAGAAAATCAAATAACAATTGCTGAGAGAATTTATCTGGGGATCGAGGGAAAGAGTATCCAGTAGGCATTTTCCTCACTGTGTCCACGGTCTGTCTTGTATGCTAATTCCTAAGTGCTGCATATTTAGCGCACTCCTTTCTTTCTCGCCCTCATTATTTCCTAGAGAACCCATTTCTCAATTTAATAGCAAAATGAAGAAGAACATTTGCAACCATCTTCCTAAAAAAGTGATTCTGCTATGGATAATTTGTCCTCTCAAACTTCACATGTTGGAATCTCAATGCCCAAAGAAATGGTATTAGGAGGTGAAGCTTTTGGGAGATGATTAGTTCAGATTGTTGGAGTCCTAATAAATGAAAATGGTACCCATATAATAGGTACCCTGACCAATAAATACATGAAAAAATGTTTGACTTCATTGACAATTTGAGAAATGCAAATTAAAACAACACTGAGATTACATCTTACTCTAGAAAGAATGGCTAAAACAGAACTCTTCTCCATTGTTTGTGGGAATGTAAGCTGGTACAACTACGATGGAAATCAGTATAGAGATTCCACAAAATACTTAAAATAAAAATTCCATTTGACCCAGCTATTCCCCATTAGATATCTTCCTAAAAAAGTTAAAGACATCATACCACAGTGATATATGCATACTCATGTTTATAGCAGCATGATTCATAATAGCTAAATCTTTTTTTTTCTGTTCTTAAGTTTTTACTTAAAAGAAATGAAAACACATGTTCACAATATATTTTTACATACAGGTTGACTATCCCTTATCTGAATTTCTTGGGACCAGAAGTGTTTCAGATTTTGGTTTGAAATCCACTTGATCTGCAAAGAGGATAGCTACTCCTGCTTTTTTTCTGCTCCTATCACATGGAGTATTGTTTTCCACCCTTAAACTTTCAGTCTATCAGTTTCTTTTTGAATTAATTGTGTTTCTTGTATGCAGCATATTGTTGGATCTTGCTTCTTGACCCATTCTGCCAGTCTGTTTCTTTTCATTGCTGAATTGAGACCATTAACATTGATGGTTATAACTGATATGTATTGACTTATCCTTGTCAGAACTTCTTCTTTTTGTTAGATTCTCCCCGTTTGCGCTTAGTTTCTTGTCTTGCCCAATGGATTCATTCTGCTGGGCTTCCTGGGGTTGTGATCCTTGTTATCTTTTCCTAGGATATTGTTTAAAAGTTTTTGGAGTGCTGGTTTGATATTCATGAAGTTCCTAAGGTGCTATTTGTCATGAAAGTATCTTATTTGTCCATCAATTTTGAAAGATAGTTTTGCAGGGTACATCAATCTGAGTTGCAGGCTGCTTTTTTTTTTTTTAGGACTTGAAATACATCACTCCAAGCTCTTTTTGCCTTGAGGGTTTGTGTTGAGAAGTCTGCTGTGATTCTGATGGGCTTTCCTTTGCATGTGATTTGTTTCTTTTCTCTAACTGCTTGTAGAATTTTGTTCTTCTGTTGAGTTTCTGGAATCTTAACTATTATATGCCTATGTGTAGCGTTTTTTTGATCACGGCTAATTGGAGTCCTATATGCCTCCCTTATCTGTATGTCAAGTTCTTTTCCCCTGCTTGGGAAATTTTCTGCCATCACTTCTGTGAACAGTTTTTTTTTTTTTAATGTTGTCCACACTCTCTCCTGTTTCTTCATTGACTCTGATCACTCTGATGTTATTCTTCTTTGCACTGTCTAGCAGCTGCTGGATTGATTTCTTGTGGTCCCTTACTATATTTAAGAAATTTTTCTTTTCCTGGTCACTAATTGCAATCTTATCTTCTATATCTGAAATTCTGTCCTCACATTGGCTCATTCTGTTGTGTAAAATTGCAATGCAGTTTTTAATCTCCTGGAAATCTGTTTGCATCTGTTTATGGATTCCATTTGTTTCCTATGTTGGGATTCTATCATGTTCCTCAGCTCCTCTATTTTTTTATCTGTGCCCTCTCTGAATTTATTAATCATATCTTGCAGTATGGGCACAATCTCTGCTGTTATCTGAGAAATTATTTCTGATTTCATTTTTTCAGGTCCTCTTTCATTGCTGGTTCAGGGAGTGTGGGTGGTTGAGTATCAGATTGTTCCATCTTGTTGCCCTTTGTGGTTGCCTTAGGTGATCTGGAAGTCTTGTTTTGGGACTTATTTATGTGTCTTCTTATTTCAGCAGTTGCAGCCTGCTGTGCCTTTGTTGAGGCAACTTTTCGCTCACCCAGTTGTATTCAAATCTCAGCAAGCCACTGAGCAGCCTTTTCTCTGCTGCTCACCAGTACACTAATTCCTAGGTTCAGAAAGGTGGTGTTTTGGATCCCTGAGGTGACTTGTTGTCTGGGTAGGCTTCTGTCTGGGCACTGGGCACACTTGGGATGGTATCTAGGTGTGCCTTTGGCTAGGGGCCCTAATTAGCTGTTGTCTGGGAGGGCCTTTGGCTGGAGGCTGTGCACTAGGTTCTCATGTAGATACTGATGATATTGGGGTGAACCTCTGGTTGTTGCTTGCGTGCCTGTGCAGCTGTTTTCCAGGTGGGCCCTTGGCTTGTTCTGGTGTCCCAGCTTCTGGGGTTGGGGCAGAGCCCTGGCTGTGATCTGCTTGCAGCCATGCTGCTCTCCCAACTAAGGTGGTCTGGTGTGTCTTTCTTGCAGAGATTTTCTTTAATTTTCTGGTGGGCTTTAATTTTCATCAAGGAGCATGAGAGGCCCTCTTTCTCTTATTCACTTCTGCTCTATCTTCCCAAACTCAGAACAATGTCCTTTATGTCCCCTGCAACTCTGTGGCGTGGATCCAGGTAATGGCTTGACATAGCCATGGGGGAGGGGGAGGTGCTGTCACTCTCACAGCTATCATTATCAGCTAATCTTGAAAGCAGTCTATGTCTAAGAATAGATGAATGGGTTAAGAAATTGTGGTATGTGTATACAATGGAGTAATACTCTGCCATGAAGAAGGATAAACTTGAGTCATTTGTAAGAAAATAGATGCACCTTGAAACTATAATGTTAAATGAAGAACAGCAGATACACAAGCTTAAATATCATACGTTTCTCTTATATGAGAAATGCAATATATAAATAAAGTACAAAATAAAATACAGACAACAGGAAAAAAGAGAGAAAATTTATTGTAATCTAGCATAGACAATTATCTAAAAGTGTAACTTGATTTAGTATAACTGTCTTATGTATTCTATATGCTTTTTGGCCTGTTAGTCTGGCTGTTAATCTATACTTATGATCATTGATTTGATAAGGACTTATAAAATAAATAAATAAATATGATGCTGGCCAAAGAAATTTTTGAAAGAGGGGGTAGAAGGGAAGCGGGAAAAATTTGAGATGTTATATACATGGGTCAGTTCCCCACAATGAATGCAATCATTATGTACTGTAAACATGTAGTAATAAAAATAAAAATTAAAAAAATCAAATAAATATAGCATAAAAAAGAAAAAGGGAGAAAAAACAGCTTGTACTCTTGGGGAGTTCATAGGTTACCAGGGAAGAGTTTAATTATGTTTAAGAGGCAAAATAATGATAAATTCAAAATTCAGAAGGAGAGTGACTACCTGCATGAGTTTTGGAGGAAATATAAGTTCTGAGTAAAGGACAATATTTGGATTGGGAAACAATATGTTGATAGTGCTTATTACATCATATTTTATAAGTTTTCTGATTACAACATTTGGTAGATTTTAAGGCACATTTTTTAATGCATTTTAGCACCTCCAAAAATTAGATACCACTTAAAAGACCTAAGAAAGCATTATGCATTCATTATCATGCTTACATTGTTACATTATTGCTGTTTTATAAAATAAAGCTTCAAAAAATAATAGAAGCCTGAGAGAATTCCCTTGCCCTTTTCACCATTTAAGGACAAGTGAGAAGGGACATCTGTCAATGCACCAGGAGAAGGGCCCTCCAGACATACAATCTGCTAAGATCTTATCCTTTTAAAAAAATTTTATTGGTACATTTTAGGTATACAATATAATGACATTCATCATCCGAAATTTGTATGTTTACATAATCTATCTTGGTTCTTATTTATTCTCCATTCCCCTGCCCTCCCTCCAATCCCTCCACCCCTCCCTATTTACAAAGACTTTGTTTCCATTTTTTTTTTCATTTTCTCATTTTAATTCCATTCCCTTCTTTCCTTTTCCCAATCCCTCCCCATTCCTCTTCCCCTTTGGACCTTTTTTTCCTATTTCACAATATCTATAATGCCTTTTGATACTTACTTACATTTTCAGTTTGATCACAGCCTCTAGAACTGTGAAAAATAAATTTGTATCTTTTTTTTTTGGTACCAGGGATCAATAAATTTGTATCTTTTATAGTTCTTTGTTTATAGTTCTTTGTTCTAGTAGCTAAATGGACTAAGATGCATTTTCACAAAGACATTTCTTAGTCATTTATTTAATCTTACAAAAGATTATGTACTAGATAGAAATATTCTCATTTCACAGGTTAAAAAATTGAAAATTATGGTGAGCATGACTTGAATAAGGTCATAGGCTAGAAAGTGGCAGAAATGAGATGAAAACTCAAGTTTAACTGACAAGCAGAAAATAGACTTCAAATAATTGTACATTGAGCAATTCACCCTGATTTCCTACCTGCAACAAGAGGATGGATGATTTTGTTTGAGGGTGAGAAAGCATCGCAGCCCTCATGGATCATGAACTTGCATCATGGCTACTGTGACCAAGCTCTCCCAAACACATGCAACATTGGCCCTCACAGAAAGAGACACCGTTCTTCAGTCTCTGGACTTTTATTTTACAACTATGTAGCTATTGATCATCCATAGAGTTACTGAAAACTTTCTAAACCTATTGAGACATTCAGTGGAAATACTTCATACAAACACTGGGTGGGTGTGGAGGGGGACTATATGCATATTTGAGAAACCAGGAAAACACTTAAATAAATCATAGAATCTCACAAAATACAGTTTACTTCTCCATGTGACATGATCTGACACCTTATGTTAAAATAGAATTATTTCTTATGGATCTTGAAGCTTTCTTCTTCTTTTGAGTAGCATCAATAGACAAGTCAAAGCAAATCTAGTTACAAGTTTACCATTTCATTTTTCACATGTTTTAACAAAAAAGCCCTCTGAATTTTAAAATTTCAATTTGAAAAATTATTTAATATGTTCATGGCATAAATTATAAGGAAAAAAATGTATGGACATCACTGATTCATATGACCAAAATTTTTCTTGTTTCTCAAAGAAAAAGAACAACCATCAATGGCAAATGGCAGCTATAGCTAAGTAACACCGAAGGTGGTTTCACATCAGAAGAGAAAACCCCACTTTCTTCACAGTTCCCAGTGCTCTATCCAGAGAAACCTCTCAGTAACAAACTATAGAAATGATCCCTGAAAATATAGTCTTCCAGAATCATCCCTGATGGCTAGCCTTTGATAACCACCCATTATTGTTTGTTTTATAAGTAAATATTTACTAAAGTAGTGATGCCAAGAGCTTTATAAAGCATTATGTGATGTTTACTCACAAAAATGTTGTAAAGCAGATGTCTAATTTTGACTAAAATGATGAATAAAACATGCTTAGTGAAATCTGCCCAAGGTCACAGAATTTTTTAATGGCCAAATCAGAATATCAACTCAGGCACTTTCCCTAATTGTTGAATTCAATTTACTAGAAGATAAACATATAAATCAATAGGTAAGCTAGGTTATTTCTATGTTCCTGTATCTCCTGCTTATTAAAGATCTGGTTTTTTTTCTTCAATTACCTTCTACCAATCCTCTATGTACTGCTTTCCCTTTCTAGGTCTATCTGACCTTGAGCATTTATCAAGTGGAATAGTGATTTAATTCCTAGCATTTTCTTTTATGTTCCATGTGTGATACAGTGACTTGCAACTTAGTCCTTAAAATGCTAGGCACAAGCTGTTAAAATGGAGTTCTAGTAAAATTAAACCAGAGATCAAAGCTGAAAATAGCTTAAGTTTATTTGGATTTTGCCAGGGGAACATTAGCACTTTCTGACATTTGAAAGATGATGCTTTTATGATCTTTTTATAGTAGGTTTACCAAAGCATTCTGTCTTATTTAAATTCCAGTGATTCTAAAGAAAAAAATTGTGAGTTGTTCATTATCTCATCAATGATGGACTTGACTCATTCATGACTTAAAAAAATTTTCAGAATAAATGAAACATAGTTCGACTAGAATCTATAAGAAAAACCTGGAGGTTTGTCTTTCAAGTCATTATTTAAATGGTAATACACAGTAAATAGGTAGGTATTATACATATGCAAATATTGCTTTCTATACCATAGTGGGAGTAATTTTATTAAATTATTCTCTCAGTTATGCTTGAATACTCATATCATAGCTAACAACAATAATCATCCTAAATTAAGTACTTTACTATTTGGAAGTTTTTCATTCTTTGAAATACTGCAATAGAATTAAAATAAGAAGAGAAAATCTTTGTTGACTACAATTGCTTGTGTTTGTTCCATGCAGTACAGAATTGGAATGAATTGACAAAATGCACAGGGTAAGCAAGCCCTCCCTCTTCCATCATATCCAAGAGGAGACATCCAAGGTGAATGCTTTGTCTCTCAATGTTTAATTAAGGCTGACTATATTTAGATGCAATTAAGAGACATTCATTATTATCATTAATGATCTAATGTTAACTCACATTAATGATCTAATGTATTCACAGCATTCCAGCTAGGGTATAGATTACTGAAGCTTTAGACAAAGAACATAGTAGACATGGTTTGTGATGTTTTTTTCTGTACCTGAAATTTTAGGACATAAAGGACTAAGACTGAAATGTGTTGAGAATCAACAGAGGTTCAACTTTTCAGTAAAAGTATGATACCCCCATGTTTGATTAAGTAGGCAGGAAATATGCGGAAATATTTGTCTACTGGCTCCCAGGTGAAGGGTTTTCAAACTGTAGAGCTCTGCATCATTTTTGGTTTTGTTCACTTGATTATTTCTGGGAATGAGTCAATAACTTCTCTTTTTTAAAAATTTCTTTTATTGGTACATTTTAGGTGTACAATACGTTTACATTTATCATTTGGTGCTTGTACCTGTACATGATATATCTTGGTTCTTATTTTTTCCCCCATTACCTATGTGTCCTCCATCCCCACTACCCTTCCCTATTTACATAGATTTCATTTCCATTTTTTTCTTTTCTCATAATTTTTCCTTTCCCTTCTTTCCTTTCCCCTTCCCCTTATTACTAGAAAGTATTCCTTCAGAATGTTTGGGTGCATTGTGAGGGTTGAGGATGGTAATAAGGGGCTAGCAAGCAGACCTGTGACCTTAACTAGCTTCCATTAGAGAAAGTCTATTTTACAAACTCTTGATAGTCTTCTTCTAATTATTTCATTTAAAAAAAGTTTTGCTACTAAAATGTGTTACTGTAGTATGATTGGCTGATGTTTTCAATCCTTCAAGTCTTAGCTCTAATAACATCTCTTCAAATAATATCTCTTCACATATGATTTTCTGACCTTCCACCTACCCCAGATATCCTTGATCTAATCTTTTTAGCAAGATTATTTTTGGCTGTTTGTTTGCCTCGTTTTGAATTGCCTGGCTCTTGCATAGACTTGTAAGCTTTGATATAGCAGGTATGTTATCTTCTTTGATCTTGTCTATATCTCCTGTACTCTCTGTTGTACTTGATACAATGGAAGTACTGAATAAATGTGCCTTGAAGTATTGAATAGAAAACATTGGTTAAGCAAATAGAGGGAGGTGGTCATTTTTTGTGTTCATCCTAGCATCCAAGCACACTTGATTATATCCTCAGGACCACAAAGGTGGCTTCTTCACTATCCAAGGTCCTACTGGTCCACAGAAAGCATAGGTGTGTAAAGAGAAAATGAAGTCTAAGATTTGGTTCAATTTTTTACTGCATTCAAACACTGCTCTTCAGTTTATATGTCTACTTTCCATAAAACAGTAGGAGTTATGCACTAACATGTCACCTGAAACTCATAACTTTAAAGATAGTTAAACTAACATGATTTATTCAGATTATCTATGTAGTCTAGGGTGCAATTATTATGAAACATTATGGAATAAGGATGATAAGTTTTAGAGACTGAGAAAGTATGTATGTTACAAACTGACAAAATTGATTGCCTTACTGTAGGAGAAGTAATGTATGGCTTTACATCTACCACAGGTAAAAGTGAAATAAAGGAGCAAAAGCCTTTATTGACACTTCCTAAGAGAGCAACAGAAATCTCACTTTAGAAAAAAAAATGACCCCAGAGGTCTCTAGTTGCCCATGATTCTGTATGGAAACTGATGATCATTATCTTAGAGGCATTGACTGTGTCCTTGAAGGAGTGGTTAATAGACTGTAATTTATAAACTCATACACTAATGAAATATTCTTGACAGACTCCTTTGAAGTATTTTTGTTTACTAAAAATGTTTTTCTTATAAAAAATATATAATTATTGCTTTTTTACAGAAATCGTACATTCATTGGCATATCTTCTTAAACTCACTTTGTACTTATGATTCTTTCTTTAGTTCTTTGAGTATTTTTAACTAATTTAAAAAAGTCTACTGAATCAGCAAAGCTAAGTGGAAACAGACCTTGAAGTTTGATTAATTTACAAATTAACCATAAAGGATTTTAGAAAAAGCCCAAATTAACAAAAAAAGCAAAACAAAATAGTGCATGTTAAAATCCTTATCAGTGAGTAAAGGCTACGCATACTTGATAATACAAATTGTTAATTATTTTTAACTGAATTGTGCCTAACCTCAGAATTTACATGTTCATGAAATAGTCGGTCTGACTGTATATAACGATGTGGCTCACTACATTTTGCCTAAAATCTTAACAGAAAGGCAAACAAAGCTTGCAATCTACCCCATGATACATGACTGCTATGGCATAAAACTACAAGCACTAAAAGCTAAGACTCAGGCTTCAATTTATTAAAACAATCAAACCACCACCAACAAATGAACCAAGAAGGTCAAATATTAAACACAGGGGCATATTAAATGATGGAAGTAGGCATAGAGTACTAAATAAAATCTGTGTATGGAAAAACAGAAAATACATCTAGTAATGTAAGTGGCTTGTAAAATGCCCTGTGGGAAATATTTATTATGCAATTTGCTTCCTTCAGTGGGTTGTACTTCTCAAGATAAATGATATTGCCTTTATACAAAAGAAAAGGACACACCAAATGAAATGCAAGAATACTAAAAATGATTCTGTATAAACTATGTAAACCCAAACTTGTCATCTCAGAAAGTCAAAGAATAAAATCATGGAAAAAAGGACAAAATTAGGTGAGTGTTTATTGAAATAACAATAAGAAAAGTATTTTACTTTCATATGGTCTCAATGTGCATTCATTTAGCGATAAATGTCTAGTTTCTCATTCTTTATGGCTGAGTAGTACTCCATTTTATAAAAAAATGCAAAACACAACTTCTTCAACCATTTACCAGTTGATGGGTACTCAGGCCGTTTCCAAGGTTTAGCTATTATAAACTGTGCCACTAAAACATGAGTATGCTTATATCACTGTGGTATGATTCTTTTAATTTTGTGGGGAAGATACCCAGCAGGGGAATAGCTGGGTCAAATGGGACCTCTAATCCTAGTTTTTGTAGGGGAAAGGAAAGAAGGGAAAGGAAAAAATACGAGAAAAGGAAAAAACAAAGTCTTTGTAAATAGGGAGGGGTGGAGGGGTTGAAGGGAGGGCAGGGGAATAGGGGAAAAAAAGGAACCAAGATATATCGTATAAAGGTGCAAATTCCCAATGATGAAAGTCATCATATTGTATGCCTACAACGTACCAATAAACTTAATGAATTAAAAAAAAAATAGCTCTTGCATTTGGATTTCCAGGAAGGGATTCTGAAAGTGGAAATTCCAGAGTCCTTTTTTTTTGTTGTCCTGGTCTTATATAGATAAGCAGAGTGTGGGGTTTTTGCAGTATAGTTTTTAAAAGTCAGGCGTATTCAACTGGCCAAGTTCAAAGGAAATGCGGTTAAAGGAAACTACTTATTTTGCATTTATAATGTCCCCAGTAGACCAGCCCAGGTTAGGGAGGAGCTGTCAACTAATTTAGCACATTCAGCCTGAGTATCTTTCCTTGCAGGAAGGGTTCTTTTCTGCCCATTTTAATCCTAAATTTGTATCAGTTTTTCTGTTTATTTTTATATTTTTAAGCTTAATGGACTACATGCCTTAAATTAACTCTTAACTCAGTGTGTGTGCTATTTTCTTTTTATCTTAGGTTGCCCTTTACTGACTGCCTACTCCTAAGCTGGCCAACTAACCTGTCTATTACACTCCATCACATTAAGATTACAAAACTCAGTTTGAGTCATTGTGTGAGAACTTGATAATCGTTCAGCCTCTCAAATACTTCTCACAACTTTGGTGAATTTCCAGGATCTCTTGTTCTCATACTTTCCACCTTCCTTCTGTATGGCAGTCCCTTCCTTATCCACAGTTTTCCTTGCTGTGGTTTCAGTAACCCATAGCAAACCATTAATCAAAACTATTACATAGAAAATTCCAGAAACAAACAATTTATATGCTTTAAATCTCATGCTACTCTGAGTACCCATCCTGCTCTCTTTCATCTGGAATGTTAATCACCCTTTTGTTCAGCATAGCCACATGACATATGCAAACCACTTCATAGCATTCTCTGTTGCCAGATTGACTGTCAAGGTATCACAGTGTTTGTGTTCAAGTAACCACTATTTAACCTAAAATGGTTTCAAAGTATAAAAGAAGCAACGCTGGCACTCAGATATGCTAGTGCTTCCTATGTGTGAAAAGATGAAAGCTCTTGAATAAAGGAAATAAAATTGTTTGCTAAAGTTGCTAAAATCTATAAGAATATATCTATCCATAAAAACATAAAGAAGAAAAAAAAGGAACTTGTGGGAGTTTTGCTATCACTACTCATACTGATTATGTATTTGTGTATTATAACTACATTTAATAATGAAATTAAATACTTCTATTACATCTTGTCCCCCCCATCAAAATTATAATCAAGAGGGCCGGAGATTTAGCTCAGTGGTTTCACCACCTGCTGCACAAGCACAAGGACCCGAGTTCGATCCTTGGTACCAAAAAAAAAATTATAATCAAGAATATTTTATAGTACATTTAATATGGACAAGTTAGACAAGAACAACAGATATTGCTATCATATCAAATATCTCCATCAATAAATGTATTATTGCTTTCCATTTATTTTTTTCTTTATGTCTAGTGAAATTATATACTTCACTATATATCATGCATATTCTCATTAAGTTTATTCTTACAAATTTTGCATGTTATTGCTAAGGGACTTTTTTCTAGGTGTTTTCTAACAGGTTGCTTATGATAAAAAACTATTAAATAACTGATACATAAATAAAGCTCTTTGATGTCCTAACTATATTTTATTAAATCTATTCTTCCTAGAAGAGAAACATATCATCTCTGGCTAGCCTATCTTGATAACCTGTCTATGACTCAATTGTTCCAAATCTTTAAATATAGACAATAAAAGTATTCACCTGACAGTCTGGTTGTGATGATTAATACTTATACACACTCAAACTTGTGTCCATCATACATACTTAAACTTGCTTCCAACACTATGTGTTAACTGTCATTGTTGTTACAGTTATATTTCCTTGTGTGATTCAGGATCCAACAAATTTCTTGATTTTCTTTTTTAGGATCAAAACGTGCCACCTTTTGTTCCTTATTTTATTTGGTTCATATTTTCCACCCAGAAGTTTTTAGGATTGGTTTGACCAAGAGTTCCTTCACTATACCCAAGCAATCACTTCCTTTGCAAGCACCAGTTCACCAGCTGTTTAGTCCCTCTCTCACTGCTGCCTTTATTGTACCACATGTTACATGATTTTCTCAATGTATCTGCCCATGGATGTCACTCTTTCATTGTTTCCAGGGTCCCTTTGTACTTCTCCCCTATCTTAAGATTTTGATCACTTCAACTGGCATTTGGAAAGCTGCATAATTATGTCATATGCTCTAACTGTTCTTCTCTTTTTACTCTCTAGCTACTGTCTTGGCTCAGTTCAAGGATGCCTTCTTCTAAACATCTTAATGACCTTCTCGTACATCTACATCTATCTATGGATACTCTTTCTTTTTCCCTCTTCCCCTGTATGTATAAAAAGTAAAAGTGCTTAAAGACTTCAGACATATTCTATTAGGAAAGATTTTGTGCAAACACTGTAAAAAGCATCCTCGAGGTAAAGATCCTAATCAATACCTATGTAGAAATCTCTTGCATGTCTAGTTCTGTGCCAAGAGAAATCAGTCAGTGGTTAGGACAGAAAATTAAAAGGATCAGCCAAAAACCAAACTGTCTTCTTCTCCAGTTACAATAAATCCTGTCTCTCAGTGAGTTGTATGTCACTAAAATTAAATTTTAGTAGCTACAAGCAAGAAGTATTTAATTCATATGTATAAATGAAAAGTGAGCAATTTATTATTTATAAAATACAATTTCCTTTAATCATTCATTGACATTGCTAATTAATTACATTTTCCTGAAATTTAAATAGATATTATATTTTAATAATCACTTTAGAGTAGAAAAGAGAATTTGCTGCACTGAACTCAATGGATGAATTACTTGATATCTGTAACATGAACTCATTGGGCAATAAATTTTATACATTATTGAACTCAGGCATCATAATCATAAAGGTAAATTTATGCAGGGATCAAATCAAAAGTCATAAAAGCCCTTTATTTACTGATTATATAAAAATGACATAGTTCCAAATATCTAAGATTCTTGGTCCCCAAAGGAGTGGAAAATTTAGATTGTGCTAGGATTTAAAACTCCCTAGAACTGAGTGAAAACATGCTTGCAATATACTTGTAAGAAATGTGTTTGGCCTATAAAATGTTATTTCAAAACAGAGTGACATTTTGCTTATAAAGTTTGTTAAGGGCAAAGGACATTTTAAAGCACTTACTTTCTTTCTTTTGTACTTTTTTGTTCCCTGCTATTGCTACACTCAGAAAAAAATAAATCTTCATAGACTAGGTAGATTTCCATGTTTCATTATATTAGCACTTCTATGTCAACTTAAGATAGAGAGAAAAAAATGTCTTCCATATACTACATACATCCATATTATAACACTTGATCAAAGACAGACCATACATATAATGATGCTCCCATAAGATTAGCATGGAGCTAAAAAATTCCTATCCTCAGATATCATGGCCTTCATAGTACCATCATATAACACATCCATCACATGTTCATGGTGATATTTATACAAACTAGACTATTGTGTACTAGTTTTATAAAATTATAGTATATACAGTCTTATAAATTATATAATACTTGATGCTAATAATAAATGACTTGTTACTGGCTTATGTATTTATTATTTGTACTTTTACTATGACTTTAGAATGTCCTCCTTCCACTTATTAAAATAAATGTTTGCTATAAACTACAGGCCATGTTATCCTAGTGGCAGCCTCATACCTCTCATGTTTAGAAGTCTTGGTTGCACCAGAAGGCCATGTTGAGTTGTTAACCTGTACCATATGGGTTTATGCAAATATACAAATATTTGCACAATGAAATCACCTACTGATGGACTTCTCAGAATGTATTCTTATCACTAAGTGGTGCACAAATGTATGCTTATAACTACATCTATGTCAATATATTTCATTGTGTGCATAATTTTAATTTGTTCTAGCCATAAATGTTTTATGATAGGATTGAACTGGATTGGGCATCAGCCAGTCACAAAATTTCATCCACAACTGACCTCCTTTTAGAAGTTCTTAGAGTTGAGAAATTAGAGACATTTATAGCTAAATTGATGCACACTGAGGCGATACTCTTAAGTGAAATAAATAGGGCACACATGTGTAAATGCTGAATAGTTTCTCTAGTGTGAGAAACTGAAAGTGTAAATAAGGACTAAAAGGTATGACAGATAATATGAATTAGGAAGAAAAGGGTCAAAGGGGAAGGGAAATTGGGAGGGGTATGGGAAAGGAAAGAAGGGAATGGAATTAATATGAGAAAATGAAAAAATGGAACAGTCTTTGTAAATATGGTGGGATGGAGGGATTGAATGGAGGGCAGGGGAAGGGGGAAAAATAAGAACCAAGAGAGATTATGTAAAGATGCAAATTTCCAACGATGAATGTCATTATATTGTGTGCCTAAAATGTACCAATAAAATTCATTTTAAAAAAAAGAAGTTCTTAGAGTAGACTTAGTCTCTAAACTCCATTTGCTGTATCTTTTTAGGAATTAACTAGTCAGATATTTGGGGATTTACAAAAATCCTACAAGGTCTTCTGTGACATTGAACAGCCCACAGAAGTTAGGTGGGGAGTGAATAACCAAAATCTCTGCTCTTTAAACCTTGCTAAGGATTAAAGGGAATTACAGGTTTACTGTTCACTGGAGAGAAACAAATGCTCCATTACACAGAAGGGATTAGAGCCTGGAAGGGCATTTATACCTCTGAAATGAGGTTTGCTGTTTGTGTCAGAGTGCAGGGCTGAGACATATAGACTATCTTGAAAAATAAAGCCCCGTCCATAAACTGGAATCACAGAAATGAATACTATGTAGAATCAAATACAGTCATATAAATCATGCTTCAGAATCTTTGAGTAATAATTAAAATGAAAATCTTGATTTGATTACAAAAAGGACTTGAAAATGTTTTCATAGTGAGTGAATCTGAGAAACTCTTACCATTCAATGAGAATCGTCCTCCTGAATTTCACTTTCCTCGCTGCAGCAGACCCAGATGAAAATGCAGAGAGAAAAATGTTCTGTTTTTCTGACAACTTGGATGAGCAGCTCATGGTTTTCCAGAAAGGTCATGGCTGACTTAAAGTTTGGGATGCTCTGGATTTGGACAGGGCAACAGTGAGTTTGTGGGTGTGTGTTTGTGAGTGTGTCTTGTCAACCATTGTCTCAGTTCAGGAACAGGTGTTCAGGAATGAGGAAAAGGAAGCCAACATAATTTTCATGTTTTCATATTTTATAGGATGTATATGCATGTGTGTTCACAAATTGAAATGAAAGGGGGAAGTTTATAATCTTTCTGTTCGCCATGCTTCACATTCTAAACAATCTTTTTTTTTCTAACCCACCTTTAATGTGGCTTTATAGTTGCCTGCTACAGAAATCATTAAAATAATAAAGTAAAAGTAATAAAAATTGACAGGTAGGTAGAGTTCTCAAATTTCTTTAGCTAATCAAAAAATGCATTTTGAGCACATACACGAAGGCATTATTATGACATTCTGAAGATGTTAAAGAGAAATCCCACATGAATTCTGTGTATGATGTTTATTCTTGCAGGGCACATCATGCATATAAACAAGTACTATCTGTGTATGTGTAGATAATAATGCATATAAACAAATAGTCATCATGCAAGGCACTTGTTATAACTGATGTTAGAGAAATCTAAATAATATCTCCCAGGATTCCAGTAGACATTTTATGCATGAGGCATGGAGATGATCATAGAGGAGGCTTTAATCCAAGCCATGAGGGATGGATGGCCTTTGACTTCATCCAGATAGGGAATAAGAGGCAATATTTACTGGATTCTTGCCCAGAACTCTAACCCAAGCCACTCTCAGAACAACTGTAAAATGGATGAAAAGAGCTTTTTGTTCTTTGTCAGCTTTCTTTTTTTTTGACCTGATAATTTGACAAACTAATTCATTACAATGTATTGCCAGCTAATAAGGATGAAATTCTACTTATGCTGGCTACTTACATTCTGGCATGCTTGAATTCTTATTATTGTAAAATAGCCATTCATGATATAAATGACTGTGAAGATATAACCTGGGAAAAATAAGTGGAAAAGTATCATTTTTTTTTTCATTTAGCCTTCTTAGCTTTTTTTTGTTTTTGATTTTTTTTTTTTGGTACTGGGGATTGAACTCAGGACCTTGAACTAGTGTGGCAGGCACAGTGCCACTGAGCTAAATCCTGGTCCTTCTTCTTACCTACTTTTTACCTCTAACTTAGGGCAGGACATCCTGGCTTTCCTTCATTTACTAGCGCTGTTTCCTAAAGCAGAGCACAATCTAGACTGGGAGCACGTGTACATGCTCAAGCCATGGACTGATGTCAATGGCCAATAGGTTGACATCATTTAGGTTGGGTGAAACAACAAAGGAGATGGGCTAAACATGCTCTCTATACTTCTAAAACCATGGACCAGTACCAAAAAATGATAATGTTAGTACATTATTAAGAAAGGTTAAAATTGAGGGATAAAATAGGAAAGGGGAGGATGGAGTAAAGGTGACATACAGAATAGAGAGGATGCTTCTGTGAGAAAGAGCCAGAGAGCATGGGATAAGCAGCGACAGAGTCTAGGAAGTCCTGCTCTTTTGCAGAAGGAATTCACATGTAGGTCACAGAGAGTAGTGTCTGTATCACTATTGGACGTTCCCATGCCCCACAGTTGTTAGTTGGGGCTGAGTGAAGGTAATATAGTTCCAGTACTGGAGAGAGGGGTGAGATGTTGTGTCAAGCACACATGGAAATTATTTTGTTAGTTAAATGGAATGAAAAATTCTACTAAAGATAAACTGATGCTTTTCCTCTTGGGTGTATGCAGGTTGCCTTGGCAACTGTAGGGAGAACATTTGTTCCTTTGATAAGCCATTTTCTAGTTGAACAGGGGTATTTGTTTAGGTTCCAGCACATAGTTCACTATTTTTTCCCTCAACACACAGAAAATTCTAATTTTGTACATTGGCAGATACTATTGGCCTTCTGTTCAACACTTGAACCACTTTGTCCTTACTAATGGAAGTCTGGTCCTGTTTGGACAGCAGGATGCCTGGGCCCAGAATCAGTGGTGGTTGTTCTAGGGTTTAGCCAACAGTGGTCATTATTTCCTTTTGCTTAGAGCTGGGGCAATGCTGTATAAGGTAGCTATGGCCAACAACCTGAGAAGGTAAATGCCCTATAGTCACTAAGAAAGATTTTTATTCATGGTAAATTGAGTTAAGAAAAAATTCCTTTTGTTCCAATCTCCTTGCCTAGTTGAGGGTGTGATTCTCAGAGATATAAGAGTCATATTTTTTCTAATTGTGGGAAGAAGCATTGTTGACACAGAATAAAAGAGCAAAAAGATAAAATGTCACTGATAACATTATCCAGATTTCTTGTTTAGCAAACAATACGTAGGCTCATATCCACTATTAGTTGGGTGTTCTGTTACTTGCAAGTCAATACATTCTAATAAATACTCATATAGAGCTCTCTACTGAGGAGCCGGAGAAAGCTATGGATTCACAAGGGAATTTATAAGCACAGCTGCAGGGATGGTAGTAAAGTTACCATGGCATTTTTTATGAAAATAAACTATTCATTGCCTTTTGATATCCTTGGAGTGCCAGGTACAACTTTCAGTTCTGTTTGTCAAAGTGACTGGGTTTTGTCTCATAATAGAATTGTGCCACTCTACCTCTCTTACTTCTCTTCCAAAATCACAAACATTGATGTTCCTCCTTCAGTCATAGGAGGATCATTTCCAAGATCCCATCTTGATTCTTATCTCTTCATAACTTTTCCCTTATCAATGTCATGTGCTTCTCAAACTTTAATCTCCTTGTCTTTAAAAACATCTAACTTTGATCCAACCTTCTTTGACACTCTACACTTGATATTCAATTGCTCATGGCAATTTCTTACTGAGAGTTCTATCAACAGCACAAACACAAATGCATGTTCAACCAAAATAATTACCTTCCCTGTAACACCTGGCATTTCCATTTCTGATAATGCCATATGACACTTTGGCCTTGGAGTTTTCCAGTCATTTCATGCTTCCTCCCATTCTCCATCTATACAATGAATTGATGTCAATTTTTCCTCTAGGTTCCCTTATTTACTTCCTTCCTCTCCATCTTCTCTGCCTTTATCTTAGGTTAGCACAAAATTCTACCTGAACCTCTGAAATAGACTCAAATTAAGAGCTTCTTAAGAAATTTCCAACCCTCATATTTCCTCATATGCCTCCTTACTCAGAACCTTCGATAGCAGCTTCACCTTTTTAATGAGGGACTGACTCTTCATTGTTCTGCTCTATGTCCCCATGACATAGCTAATTTATTGCTTTAGCTTTATCTCTTGGTATTCATCTATTTTCTGTGATCTTGGTTAAGCATAACTAATGCCACTATTATTATTACCACTAACAACTATTGGTACCATTATTTATCTCTGATGTTAACATGATTATTGCAACACTACTGTGTATCTAAACAGTGAAAATTTACTGGATACTGAATATATGCTAAATACTATGCTTAATCACTTCTATGGACTTGCATACTACAAATGTCAAAGGAACAATGAAATAGACAGATTTGTTCCCTAAACTCATGGAGTTTAGAGATTCTCACTCCTTATCTACTTAAATCCTTGCCACAGTCTTCTGGATATAGGTATTATTGTCCTCATCATTATTAAACAGATGAGAAAACTGAGGCTAGAAGATTTAAATACCATGTGCAAGGTCTTGGGAATAAGAGACGCATCTTTCAAATGTTTCTAGTTCCAGACCCTGGGAACCATCTATTCTGCCTTTCTCAACCTTCTTCACCCTTCTCATGTCTATTCCCTGACCACAGCTTTCTGAGGGTAAGGTCTGTAAGGTCATTTCTGTAGTCCCTTTACCACCCAGCACATTAAGTGAAGTCCTTATAGCTTAATACATATTTTGTGGTTAAATAAAATAGAAGTAAAAGCCATAGTGGCATCCCTCCCTAAAGGTGTAGATTTCCAGTTTCTTTGTTATAAGAAAGGATCTTTTCCAGATTGATCAATATCTCCTCACTCTCTAAAGTAGAAGACAATATGCCTCACCTACAACTTCCAACTTGAGATTTCATTGGTTCATCTGTTCTTATAGCTAAGAAGCAAGATTAATATATATTTTAAATTCAACTGATAAGGAAATGTCACTAAATCTCTTGTTCGTTCCTCTTTCAAATATGCAGTACTGCCCTCTTAATGTTCTATCATGTTCTGCTACAAAGCATTAAGGGCAAGATTGGTGATATTTGTTTGGAATCAGACACCTGCTATCAATCTGGAGCATGACTTATGTACCCTGCTTCAAAATGCCCAGGGGTCCAATGGAGATGAATGAGCCATGGTTAATGTCCCTGCTGCTTTGTATAGCTTCTCTTTACATAGAAAACCATGAAGAAATATTCTGCTAAATATAGCCTAACAAAATTATCATGGAAAGAATCATCTTTAATACATTTTGGCTTCTTTCACTGCCACTCTTCACTGAACTTTAATGACACTTCTTTTCTTTCTCTCAGTTTTGATACCACAGAACCCCAAGTCTCCAAGAGATGGAGAATATGAGAATGTGTTCTAACAGTATCAACTGAGTTGCAGAAGTCAATGTTAATTGCATATCATTCTAAGAATGCAAATAAGGTAGAATGTTAATCATTTATTAAGGTAATATTATTGAGTATTTTTCTCTAGAAACAATCTACCATGCTGGGATTCCAAATGAACAAAATAGATTTCCTATCCTCAGAGTTCCTACAGTTGAGAGAGAAGCCAGACTAGCAGTCAGGTGAACAAGTGCTGTGACAGCCTTTTAAGCAGGAAGCATCCTAAACTATGGAGGCACAGAATAGGAATATTTTATTCAATTTAAGACTTGGAAAGAACCTTCCAGAAGAGCTGGCAGCCAGCTTACAGGAGTGGGAACAGCATACGTTGTAAACCAAACAAAAAAGAATGTGGCACTTGAGAAGAAAAAAGGATCAAAGATAAACAACAGAATCGGTAGGTGACAGGGTTGTATAGAGAGGAAGAAAGTTTAAAATATATTTAGAATCCAGAATTATTGACTATTGAGTTGCCAAACTCAGATGTCTTTTATTCAAAAATTGTAATATGATGTGCACAGTGTGAATTAAAGTTGGTCACCCAGTCTTTGACACTCGTCCAACGTGTCATGTATGCCCGTCTCTTTGAATTTGGATAGTGAGTATGACTTATTTGGCCAGTAAAATACAATGGGAAGCAATACTATGAAAATTCAGGACTCGAACCCCATTGGACTTGCAGCTTTCACTTCCTGTCTCTCGTAACATTTGCTCTTGGAATCAGTGACTCCTGCTGTAAGTAACCTCAGCCAATTGCTCATGAAGAGACCCATCAGAAAACAAACTGAGGCTACAGGCCAGCTGCTCCAGCTGGACTCCCACCTGACAGCCAGAACATACTTGCCAGCCATGTGAGAGAGGCATTTGGAACTGGATCCTCTAGGCCAGTGGTGGTGAACCTATGGCATGTGTAAAGCAGGCTGTTTGTTATCATTGAAAGCAAGTTTTAAGCCACTGTGTTTGGGGACGATTTGTCATGCAGCAACAAATAAAGGGAGCTAGCATCTACTTAAAGTAACCATGCATGCCTCTTGAGTAATTATGCAAAGAATACATTGTTGAGCCAATTGGTACATCAGAGCAGGTAGTGTATAGCCTTGACCTGCTTCTACTCACACGGGTCACACACCAAATGAAAGCAGTGATGAGAGAAGATGGGACTGAGAGGTTAATGCAAGGAAATAACTTTACCAGATGCTGTCTTTCAGCTTCTCCATTGTGATTAGCCTGACAATAATCCCAGTTGAAATGAACACATGTTCTCAATTAGAACCTATTGATAAAAATTGTGAAACACAGTACTTGCCAAGCCTGATTGCTACTAATTGCTACTGAGAGTCTAAAAGATCTCAGTGAAAATGTGAGAGATGTTTAAGAATTGAAAGAAAGAATTTTTTTTTACTTTAAGTTTATTGGTACATTTCAGGTATATAATAGGATGACATTCATTATTGGGAATTTGTACCTTCACAGTATATATATTGATTCTTATTTTATTCCCCATTCCCTTCCTATCCCTCCTTATTTATAAAGACTTTGTTTCCATTTTTTCCTTTTCTCATATTTTTTTCTTTCCCTTCTTTCTTTTCCCCTACCCTTCCTTGTTCCCCTTCCCCTTTAGACCTTTTCTTCCTATTTTACATTATCTATTATACATTTTGATCCTTTTTTAAACTTTCAGTTTCTCACACCAGAGAAATGATTCAGTATTTACACATGTGGGTCCTATTTATTTCACTTAAGAGTATGGCCTCAATGTGCATCCATTTAGCTATAAATGTCTCTAGTTTCTCATTCTTTATGGCTGAGTAGTACTCCATTTTATTAAAAAAAAAAAACCCCATGTTTTCTTTATCCAGTCTCCAGCTGATGGGCAATGGGGCTGTTTCCAAGCTCTAGCTAATACAAACTGTGCCACTATCAATATGGGTGTGCATATATCGCTGTGGTAGGATTCTAATTCTTTTGGGCAGATACTCACCAGGGGTATAGCTTGGTCAAATGGGATCTCTAATCCTAGTTTTTTGAGGTATCCCCATATTGATTTCAACAGTGGTTGCACCAGTCTGCACATTCACCAACAATGGAGAAGGATTCCTTTCTCCCCACAGCCCCGCCAGTATTTGTTGTTGGTTGATTTCTTGATAGCTGCCATTGAAAGAAGGAAAATTTAAAGACCATCTTTTGTGTATTTAGTCTTTTGAACCTCTGCTGCCTACCTCACAAAAATTTTGGGGTGAATGAGATAGTGCTTATAAAATCCTTGGAATCCAGGGAAGCAAAAATTACAGACCAACAGAGAATTGTGTTAGTATCAATGGACAATACAGCTGTTTTGTTTTGTTTTTGTACTGGGAATTGAACTCAGGGCCTCACACTTGCCAGGCAGGCGCTGTATTGCTGAGCTACATCCCCAGCCCCAGTACAGCTTAGGCACACAAAGATGCATAAGACAAAGTCTTTTTCCTCAAGGACCTACCTTTTAGGCAGGGGAGACCAGTATGTTCAACCTAGTCTCAGTTATCCATCCCTTAACTTCTGGGCTATTTTGGGAGAGGGTGTATTAGAGTGCAAGTTCTTGACTACACAAGTCAGCAACATCCTGGCTTTCATGCGGTATCTGGAGTAAGTTGATCCAGAGTTGAAATGATGGTTCAACATTCCCCTAGCTGGCCTTCATAGCACTAGAGACTAAGAGCATTAAGTAATAGCATTCCCTTCCACAACAGCATAGTAGTCTAAATGCTCAAGATTTTATCCCCAGTGCAGGGACATTGACAGGTGAAATCTTTAAGAATTGTTACATCATGAAGCCATATGAATGAATTAATGCTGTTATCATGGGTGTGAGTTTGTAATTGCAGGAGTGGCTTCCTTATAAAAAGATGAGTCTGTATCCCTTTTTACTCTCTCACTCTCTTTCTTTGACCTTCCACCATGGAATGGTACATTAAGAAGGTTCTAGTCAGATGCCAGCTCCCCAATCTTTGTTCTCAGCCTCTAGAACTATAAGCCAATAAATTTCTGCTTTTTATAATTTACCATCTCAGGTATTCTATTTCATCAGCATGAAATGGACTAAGACATCTTCATTGTAGCTTTAAGATAAATTTATGCAAAAGTCAGCACTAAAACTCCCTCTCTGGTTCCAGACTGAGTGCAGATCCTCTAGTGAAGTTAATCAAAATTGAATCTTAAGTGATCTTTGTCCTTCCAGTGCTCCTTAACTCTCACCTCTGTGTTAATTATTCAGCAATCCTCACTCTGAGCCCCAGTGTTTCCATTCCTTTCCCTCCAATATGCACAACTTCTTTTTTTGGCACAGTTGAATTGCTCAGTTGATTAGACACTTTCCTCTTCTCTAGGGAAATTCTGTTTTCCCAAGTGATCCTCTCGGAATACTTCTACTCATTTCAATTCAAGAAGGGAAGAAAAAGTTATTATTTTCATTATTCCAGATGTTTCTGGAACACTGTTCTAGGGAGTATTTTGATGATGTGTATTGCCCTTTTTTCTGCCACACTGTCCCTAACTAACTGGGTGAGTTGGTGTGAGAATTAAAATGCAACTATGTGCCAGGCACTTTACACATATGACTGAACTGAATCCTCACAATAACATTTTAAATTACTTAGTAACTTTTATGGTAGATGAGTAAATTGAGGCTCAGAGAGATTAAACAGCCTTCAGAAAAGAAGAGACATAATTAGCATCCCACCCCGGGTCTGCTTGAGTGCTAAGCCCAGAAACTTTTTATAGTTTCAATATTAGTAAAATGAAAGAGTTATATGACAAAGTCTTCAAAGTCTGCTTCCTCTGACTGCATTCAGGAGGCTGTGCCCAAAGAGCTGTGGTGAAAACATTAGAGACCATATCCAAAACAAGCCAGTCCAGCAGACCCTCAGGAGCACAGATCTTCTTCTCATTACCTCTCATCTTCTGCAGCCTCTTGGTAACATTCCCTTTTCCCCCTTTTCTGCCAGCCTTTTTTGGCTCAACCCTCTATGTTAATCACTCCTTTGATTATCCTCTATCATTTCTTACAATGTCATTCAAGATGCAAGCAAACGAATTCTCACCTACATAGCCAATATAACAAGTAAGAACTTTTTATTAAAGAGGGTATGCCTGTCTGTGTAAAGTTCTTCCTGTGATGTCACAGAATAGAAACATGATGGCTTTGTCTAGTACCATGGATATAATCAGCTATTGCATCCTGGAAGGAGTAGCTATTGTTTTGGTTAAACTAAAGTGTATAACTTAGGTAGGACTGTGTAATAAAATTCAGACTGTGTTGCCCAGGTTTGAACAACATATTTTTCTTACTATTCTGGAGACTGGAAGTCCAAGATCAAGATGCAAACAGAATTAGTTTCCAGTGAAGTCTCTCTCCTTGTACAAATTTCTGCTTTCTCACTGTGTCTTCACATGGCCCGTTGTCAGCCTCTCCGTATAGTACAGCTGACCTTATGGATTAGTGTGTTACTCTTAGAACCACATTTGACTTCAGTTGCCTCTTTAAAGTCTCTGACCCCAACTACAGTTGGGGGTCAATTTATGATTGTGAAGGAGCCACAGTTTTGTGTATAACACAAAGTACAGTAGAGATGGCCCTCTGTTATATTGGTGGACTTAAACTAACAATGGATAGAAAATATTTTTTTTGAATTGCATCGGTACTGAGCAGGGCAGACTTATTTTTTGTTACTATTTCTTAAACAATACATAATAACTATTTACCTAGTATTTACATTATGTTAGGTATTGTAAATACTGTGAGCAAAAATGACTGAAAGTGTACAGAGGGATGTGCATAGGTGCATTGTCTATAAGGGATTTGAGAATCTGTAGGTTCTGTTATCCTCAAAATCATTTCCCCGTGGATGCTGAGAGATGGCTGTAGTTATTAGCTCAGTGCTTGCTAAATAAAGATAAAATGTTGCCTTCTAAGTTTTCATGGACAAGGCTAAATGAAGAGAATAATAAACTGCAGCAATATTAAGAAATGAGAGATTGTACCACATTTTAAAGACTTAACTTTGAAATTATAAAATATCTCCTGTAACTTCTGCAAGTAAATATTGTACGTTTTCTTCCAAAATTAATCTGTGTATATTACACATTGTTTAAATTTATGATGTCTAAATTTCCTTAAGGTGAAGAACATTAAAAAACTATATTAGAAGAATCATTGATTCTGAAAGAAATTTAATATCTGACAACTACTCTCTAAATTCATTTCCCAGCAAACATATTTAGACTGAGATTCACTACTGATACATGCAAAGAGGCAATTTCCAAGGCTTCTTGATTAAAATATTCAATCAAAGATATTTTAGGCATGAGAAATTTGTATTTTATTTTAATAACATGTATTTTTATGTTAGGGAGGAAAACAAAAAGCTCATTTCAAACATTTTATTTAAACTTCACATATTTCTCAAGTTTAAAATAAATCTCTTTATAAGGTAGGTCTTGGAGTCTATTCAAGGGACAGACACTTTTTTTATGGGACCAAAGCTATATGCATATATTTAAGCACAGAAACTTGCCCTCTATTTCGCGTACACTGGTAAATGTTTGGAAAGATACTCCCCTCTCCCACATATTCTTGTAGTGCATCTGCCTTCTATCTCCTTGCTCTTTTTATTCATTTCATTACCCAAGGAAAGCAAGGTGTACCTTTTGCCATTTTTTTTTTAAATCCTGGGTATTAATCCAAGGAGTGCTCTCTACTGAGCTACACCTCCCTACACACTTTTTTGACAATGGGTCTCCCTAAGTTGTCTTGAATTTGTGATCATCTGCCTCAGTTTCCCAAGTAGCTGGGATTATAGGTGTGTGCCACTGTGCCTGGCTTTTTTGCCTCATTTTAAATCTATTTTTCTTCCTATCTCGCTTCCTTTTTTTCCTCTTTGTTGCTCTCTGACTCCTCTCTGACAGGCTCGGCTACTCACTGAGATGGTAACAGGAACCTCATTTGGTCAGAATGGCCATTGGCCAATAGACTATACCAAAGCATGTCAACTCTGAGGATTGGCAGAGGGGAGAATGCCCTTCTGAATGGGGAAAACTGCATCCTTTCCATAGCCTCTATTTATGGATAGCATGACCAATAAGACTATTTCTGGGCCACAAGGTTTTCTCTTTGTATAAATTTTCACATGAAAATAATTTGGCCAATACAAACATGATTGAAAGCAGTAGTATTGTCTTGAAAGTAAAAGTCAAACTAGTTTAAATAATTTTAAGAAGACCAAAAAGGAGTTAGTGTAAAATAAATCTCCATCAATCAATAGCATACTAATTCTTCCTTCTTCTTTAGACTCAAAGAAATGACAACTAAATATTACTTGCCTCCAATAATCCAATGAGGATTATATTTTTAATAATAACAGTGTCATAGTATATTTGTGGGTTTAGTAGAAGTTTTTGTTTTATTGTACTAGAATATTTTTTTAAAGATCCTGTTGGCATGGTGTTTCTTTGCATGATCTAAAATTTTGCCTAGCCCTCCTTGCTCAGAATTCTGAGGGCAAGAGTGTCAGTTTTGCATTGGGATGAAAACATTTTTAAATATCAGAACCCAATGTTGTCTTAGAACACTCTCTTCTTTCTTTTATTTTTTTATTTTTTTGGAACCGGGGATCGAACTCGGGTCCTTGTGCTTGCGAAGCAGGCGACAGAACCATTGAGCTAAATCCCCAGCCTAACACTCTCTTCTTTATTGAGGTCTAAGAACAATGTCTTGTTTGTGTAACCACTCAAGGATATAGAGGTTAGAGTTAATATGTTTAAGGGACTTACTATCTGTGAGATGTTATTCTAAATCCTTTGCATAAATTAACTCTAATCCTCACTATAATCCTATGAGGTAAATGCTATTATTATATATAAGAAATCAAAGCTAAATTTATACAACTATTAAGTTCCAGAGTCATATTCAAACTTGGGTACTCTGGTTCCAATGTCTGAACTTTCAAATGTGGATTTTTGACTTGCCTTATAGACACATACTGCTTTAATCCTTTTTCTGTTACTAAAAGAGAATACCAGAGACTAGGAAATTTATAAAGAAGAGACATTTATTTTCATCCATTGTTCTGAAAGCTGAGACGTCCAGGATTGGGCAGCTGCATCTGGTAGGGCCTTGTGGTGTTTTCACTTGTGGCAGAAAATAGGCAAACAGGCATGTGCAGAAGAGATTAAACACTAGAGGCAGCCTGGCTTTATAACAACCTTCCCTCTCAGTGTCCAATCTTGTCCCTTAAGAAAGGCATGAATCCATTTTAAAATCTAATCACCTCTTACAGGCTCCAACTCTTAACATTGCTACAATGATAATCTGATTTCAACATGAAGTTCAGAAGGAACAGACCATATTCAAACCACAGGATGAGTACACATTAAAAAGGAAGAAGGGGGATAGATGAAGCCTGGAAATTCTTATAAATGTTTTAAGGGGAAAAGTTTGATTAAGACTTCTACCTTCAAAAGTAGTAAGTATTCAAAGGATCAGGGCTTCTACATGGATTTGTTTATAGCATATAAAACATAATTGCAAATTAAAACTGTACAATTTCAGTTTCCCCTTATTTTTGCCAAAGAATCAAAAGACAGACCAGGGGAAAGTGTTTAGTCAAGGTTTGGGGACATAAATGCTCTTATCATGCATGAGAATGTTTATCCCTTTTACCTTAATTGTAGAAGCTTTCCAATTCATATTATTACATGAGAATCAAAAGATACATGTCCAAACACACTTATCCTTGGGGGTCTTAAAAGTAACAAACCTCTGAAGCTAGGTTTTGGTTTAACGTACTCCGGATCTATGTAGTCAGGGACTTGGTATCTGTGAATCACAAGGTTAGTCGGTGTCTGTGCTGAGGAAGTGTGTCCATGACATGGAACAGAGTGAGGAATGCTAGACAGGATGTAGAATTTGAGTCAGTTTATGTGAGTTTGTACATATAAACCTATATATGAGTGAAGCAAGATCTCAATGGCTGTCCCTTAATAGGGGAAAAGAAAGTATTTCTGAGTGGTAGGATTTTCGAGTGACTTAACCTTATTTAATATTTTTCTGTACTATTCAAATGTTATTAAATGGGTGATTTTGATTTTACAAAAAAGTGTGTTGGAACAAACAAAAGCAGGCACAGACAATTCACAAGTGTTTGAAGCTGACTTGGCTAACAGCTGTCTGGTCCCCGGTGCATTCTCACCCCTCTCCTTTCTCCCTCTCAGAATCATACCCAGAGTTCCCAACATTCACCTCCTAGCTAATCACAATAGTGTGTTAACCCTGCTCACCTGTCTGTTTACCCAAGGATTCGTATTTGATAGAACTCTCTTGGCCTCAGAAGAGCTTGTCTCTTCTTGTTCATTTGTTTCATCGTGCACTTGCACCGTACACATTTAATTAGATTTCATGTGATGTTTACTACATTCCCAGAGCCAGGGACTTTATTTAAAGATTCTTTATTTTTATATAATTTCAGGTATACACGTGGGCTGTAAAAGCAGTAGAAATAATTCTTGCATATCCCTTACCCAATCTTTTTTCCAATTGGTAATATTTTAATATCCATGCTTTTCTGTTCCTGTTTCTGTCTCTTTCAGATTAAGTTATAAACAGAACACTTTTTTAAATTCCTCACTAGTTCCATGTTTGTGTCTTAAAAACAAAATATGCATTTACAGAAGCAGAGCAAAATTATCAAAATGAGGAAATTAACTTATTATAAAAATATTATCTAATGTACAGACCTTATGTATCAAAAATAATCACAGTCATGTCTTTAATAACAAAAGAAAACACAAAAATTGTATTGCATTAAATTGTTATGCCTTTTTTGTTCCTTTTAATCTGGAATATATCTCAAATCTTTTATTTTTACTTAAAGACATTGCCATTTTTAGGCGAGGCATTTTATATGATTGTCTGATTATTATTCAGATTATGTACTTTTGGGCTAGGCAATAAATCTTCATTTTATCTAGTCTTCCTGACAGCTATTGCTATCAGTTTACAAATGAAGAAACTGAGGCATGGGAGATCAGCTTTCCATAGCAAATTTCATACCTTAGACATTGGCCTGGGTCCAAGGTCTTGACTTTTCACCTTTAAACTCTAATATGGATAGTAAAATTATTTTGTAATTAGTTTATAATTTCTGTGTGCCAGAATCTCTCTCTGTAGCCTTCACATGTGGTGTATATTTTATCTAGAGACAACCTCACAAGATATTATTCACTATATCTACAGAAAAGAACACTAACATTTAAAGCAATTACATAACCTGCCCCAAGTTGGACATATAGTAAGTCCCACTTTTTAGAACATAATTTTGGACCAAGTATATATCAGAATCATTCAAAGAGCATTTTAAAACTCATGCTTAGGCCATACCTCAAAACAATTAAATAAAATGTCCAGGCAGCAGTTCCTGTATCTACAGCTTGCTTTATTTTAAACACTCAGGTAAACCTAAAATACATCAAGGTTGCACATCACTGTTACAGAATTTTAAACTTTCAGTGGTTCCTGATAATTAGAAGAACTTCTTAGGAAGTTGGTCAAAGATGTGGATTATTACTACAATTTTCCCTTTAAGGAAATGGCCTAATAGGAAGGAATTTTAAATCAGCCCCTCCAGGAACAACACTCACATCTTGTTTCAGAACCTTTAGATTTGATATGTGTTGTCTACGTTCAGACCAGCCCAATATCCCAGAAACATCTCATTTACTCCCAGAATTTCTTGTGTCCACCTTTATCTCCATTGCCAGATCATAATCCTAAGGGTAGGCACCATATCAAATTTACATTGAATGACCCCAAATCAACTGTAGCAATACACACAGTAGGCATTTGATAAATGTCTGTTCAATATACTTTGCCCTTGAATGTCTTCATTTTAATTTCCTCTTTTGCCTAGCTTAACCCTTGAGGGATTTTGTTGTATATTATCTTGAAATCAGCATTTCACCCTGAAAGTTTCAAGATCAAATACTAGGTTAAAAATTTCTCTGTGTGCTTTCTTCCATATAATTTATAGTAATGAAACATAAGATATGTCCTACATAACTCCCTGGAGCTTCTATGTCAAGGAATCTCTCTGAAAATGTATTTGTTTATCCCTAATCTTGTGTCTTATTTCCAACATATGTCTTTCTAAAAATGAATAAAGAGCAAATATAAAGACCTTGCACTGTACAACTTTGAAAAAGGCTCATAATGGTATTTAAAAACGTTTGTCAAGTTCTATTTGTTCATATATTGACCTATTCCTTTCATCCATAACACTCCAGTGGGTTAACCTGTCACTATTTCGCCTTGAGTAATTTTGCTTTGTTTTGTGTCCAAGTTAGAGGAGCTGTATGCCCACCCACCAGTCTAGAGAGGCCAAAGGGGTCCTCTATAACACTTCTGGAGACAACACTGAATAATCTCGCTGGCCTTTGGTGGAGAGGTTTTCCAGTCGACTGAGGTTCTCAGTTTGCTGTTGTGTGTCTTCTACTCTGGAGAGGCATCTACATAGCTTGCCCTAGTGATGCATACTGAGTTAGCAAATCAGGTCTACAATGTGGTATTTATTTACCACTTTTTGATCTAATCACATTACTTTTCTGCTTTGAAAGACAAATTTGTAACAGTAGTATACCCTAAATTGTTCTATTAGAGAGAAAATAATAAATTAACCCCTACTCATCACCTTTTCCTGAGAAACCTACTTTCTTATCACCAGGTATCAGGAGGTAGACTTGATTGTCTAGCCACAGCATTAGCAGTGATTCTGTAAGTAATTTTTAGAAAAAATTTTTTTTGAAATCCACAAATTGCTTAAGGTATTTCTTCATTTATTTTTCTTCAATGTCTTACTTGTCTTAGACATAGCTTACTTCAGAAGCCCCCTCTCTTAAAGGAGAACATCTTTGATGCCCTTTTTTGTTCCCCTGCCTGACATTTTGTCCTTCTAGTTGATGCAGGGAAGCATTTCTAGAACTGAAGGATTAATAGATATCTGAGTCCATTTTCTGCCACTACAACTAGATACCTGACATTGAACAACATATGAAAAAAGAAGTTGATTTAGCTCACAGTTTTAGAAGCTAGAAGTCCAAATTGGGTAGTTCCACTTGTTCAGCCTCTGGTGAGGAGCGCATGTTGGATGGCAGCATGGTGGAAATGTGAGATAAGGAAAGATCACATAGTGAGATAGCAAACCTGAAAGCCCAGGATGGGGATGCAGGTTTTTTCTTTATATAACAATTCATTTTCGTAGGACCTCACTCATTTTGTTAGACCAGTATTATTCTCTTCTAAGTATTACACTTCAATGACCTAATTATCTCCCAGTAGCCCCATCTCTTAAAGTTTTTACCATTTCTCAGTACACCGTACTAGGGACCAAGTTTCTACTCCATGAGCCTCTGGGGGATAAACCACATAAAACCATATGTAAAAAAATTCATAATTCAAATAGGTATGGGAAATAACTTTGGGGGGCCTCACAAGATTCTAGTTCCTTGAGTCTTCACAAAGCCTTTGAGATGCTAATCTGCTTTATGAGTGTCCAACGAATTGAAATGACTTCATATGTACAAAATTTGTTTGATCTTGGATTTTGATCTTGTCTTGCTCTACTGCAAAATAAATAAATAAATAAATAAATAGCATTGCACAAGGAACTATCATTAAGAAATGCTGGCAACAAAATTTTTGTTAAAGCTCATGTATCCTTTGACCTTTGCTACTTATTTATCTGAAGTGTCAATGATGTATTTTAAAGAAATTGCTAAGATTTGTGTTTTTAATTGAGTCTCTCAGAAGTACCTTTTACATTTGAATTTAAATGACGGTAAGAAGCTTCAGTGTACATGGTAGGCAGAAGAATACTCCAATACTGCCCTCCTTAAAGGTGTCCATGTCTTAACCTCTGGAACATATAAGCATGTCAGGTTATATGGCAAAGAAAAATTAAGATTACAGATGGGGTAAAGTTTCCTAATAATCTGATCTTAAGTAGATATTATGCTTTGTATCTAGATGTCACCCTAAACCTCATGCACTACAGGTGGGGCTTTTGAGAGGTTCCTGGATCATAGGTTTCTGATACTGTAATTAAGGGTGTGTGATACTGGATTAGTTCACTGATTGGTTTATCATAGTTCTGGGTATGAATAATGGGAAAGCCCACACTGGGTATGGGTGGCACCACCCAATAGGCTTGTGGCTTGAATGGGATAAAAATCCAGAAGGCTCTCTGCTTCACTGCCTCTTGCCTGCCACACCATGGACTATTTCTGCCCTGCCGTGCCCCTCTGCTATGCCTAGCTACCTTGGATCCAGCCTACTATGGACTGAAACCTCTATAAACTATGAGATAAAATAAACCTTTCCTCCTTTAACTTTGGATATCAGGCATTATGTCTCAATGATGAGAAAAGGAACCAAAACAGTAGAAATAGTTACTGGATTATTTAGGTGGGCCAAATGTAATCATAAGGCTTCTTAGAAGTAGAAGAGGAAGGTAGAAGATAACAGCAGGAAGTTAGTTATAGTGAAAAAAGAGATGCAATATAGCTGATTTTGAAGATGAAAGAAGGAAAAGCCAAAGGATTATGGCAGCTTCTAGAACCTGAAAAAAGGCAGAGAACTAGGTTCTGCCCAGGGCCTCTACTGACTCTTTTAGACCACTGAGATCAGTGAGACTTAGTTTAGATTTCTAATTGCTAGGATCCTAAGATAATAAATCTGTGTTATTTAAACCAGTAAGTTTGTAGTCAGTTATTACAGCAGCAATAGTACAATAATACAGTAATAACCATGCATTGCTACCCAATACAATGCTATGATCAAAAATTAAATGAATATTGTCATTTTGAAATTCTTCTCTAGTGCTTCCTTTGTATCTCTGAGTTGCAATAAATTATTTAAAATTTTCTAATTCCTGGGTTGTTGTTCTTTTTAAGATAAGAGTGATAGCAGTTCAGAAGGACAGTTAATGAGGCCATCTCCGTGTACTAAGATGGAGAAAAATTTATTTTATTGAATGACAGACCTACTTTGTTTTGGTAATATATTTATAAAGAAGACAATGGGGAAAAATTCAAGGAATGAGGGAGGTAAAGAGAGAAATGGATCGGAGCGGGGGGGGAGAGAGAGAGAGAGAGAATGTGTTGTGTGCTTGGTAAACACACCAACCTTCAGTAAAGTTTACATAATCCCAAGATGCTTGATGAGGCTGGTTGTCTTATGAAAAGTGGTAAGTAGGATAATTTCTGTATCTTTCTTGATGTAGGGGGTTTGGGGAATCAAAGACAGTGCACACAGAAATATGGGTAGATGGGCCCTAGAGATCGTTAAAAGTGTCTAAAATCTCTGGAGGATATTGACTATGCTTGAGCTATGGAATTTATAGTGGACAGGATTATCAAATTAATTTCAAATGGGGTTTAAGGTGCAGGCATAGTAGCAATCTGATCTCAAAAGGAAACATGTGAAATTCTTCATACAGCATCAGCACAGATCATTACTATTATCGTGAGTGTTGCTGCACACCGGCTGGTCATGTACAGATCCATGCACCATGCAGCACCTCTGGCCCACTTTCCAGCCTCGCAACCAATAGACTTCATTTCCCAGTGGATGCCGCCGACTCAGTAACAGGAAGGGATGATATATAAAATTCATTTCTTTATGTAAAGCCTGTCTCTGTTCTTTCACATTCGCCTTGGATGATTGAAAGTCCCTGTTATCACAAATGGACGAAGCTAGTATTTTTGAAAAGTAACAAACTTCATTCCATTGACATAAAGCCAGGAAAAGGTCCTGGGAGATCAAACTCTGGAACCTGGATGGACTGTGAACAGCCTCTGTCTCTGAAGCCGCAGTGTGGCTCTAATGATTGGAAGAACAGCTGTTGAGCTGCTTAATGGCCACAGCAGGCTGGGCATGCCTGGAGCAGCCCCAAGCCTCCCTCCAGCCTCTAATGAACAGCGCTGCAGGCAGGCATGGTGATTCATTCAGCTCCTGCCTCGTTAGTATGTCAACCAATGCTCAGCTGCCTCAAATCCCCCGAGTAAGCAGGCAGGTTGGAATTAGAAATAAATACAATAGGAAAAGGTTAGTGTACATAAACCTACTCAGCAGAACTGGCTAAACTCTTCCTAGTACGTGTGTCATTCAAAACAGATGTACAGAATTTCAAGTATACACATGCTCCTTGGCTAATGATGAGGTTACGTCTTGTTAAACCCATCAGAAGATGAAACGATTATAAATGGAAAAAGCATTTATTACACTTAATCTGCTTTAATACATCACCATAGCTTAGCTAGGTAATCTGAAATAAGTTCTGAACATATTAACCTACACCTGGACAAAATGATCTCACACAAAGTGTATTTTATAATGTTGACTATCTCATGTAATTTATTGGATACTGTATTGAAAAACAGAATAGTTGTAAAGTAAAAAATTTTAAATCAAATTATCCTAAGTTGGGGGCCATCTGTACAAGAAATAAACTTAGATAAAAGATCTTTTGTTAGAGTTGCATCTAAATGATGAAGTGCCTATAACAGCAGTGAGTCATGGGGAGGGGTGTCTATTTATCAGACGTTGTCACTATATGTCGCTGGCACTTTCTAGGTGTCCTTATTCTTGACTAGTTTTCAGATAACAATCAGTATAGGTTCTTATCTCCAAAACAAGGCACTGCAACTGTACCAATATTCTTTTCCATGATGGCTGTCTTCATAAATATTCTACTGCTCCCTACATACCTATGAAGGTAGTCTCTGAGGATGATTCTGGTCCATCTGCCTGGACACATCACATAATCTTTCATCCTGCCTGTTGGAGTTACAGATTAAGCCCTAGAAACTGATTCCAGTTATTTATAGAGCAAAAGGAATGTATCAAGAGTTTAGCCCATAGAGTGGGGTATAGCTCAGTGTAGAGAATGTGCTTAACATGAGTGAGGCCCTGAGTTCAATCTCAGCCCCAAAAGAAGAGTTTAGCAGGTGATGCATAAAATTAATAGAATTGATAGGCAATCTGGAGAATTACATGGTAGGAAATTTGCCTAAACCAAGAGAGGTAAGGCCATAGGCACCACCCACTAGGGACTTGTTGTGGAAGAGTTTGACTAGCTAAGGCTGTGGCATTTGTTCTTGTACTGATGGCAAATGGGTGATAACCCCCAAATCAGAAGGAGGCTTAGGTGCTGGTCAAGCAAAATAATTCCAATGTGCATTTTGAGTGGAAGAGTTTGATAATCAAAAGGGTTCTACCCAGTTATTTAATCCTGGGCACTGGCTCTGAGGTGCAGAAGAAGCTTGAGCCAATAGTCATGAGATGGTATTAAAGAGCCTGCAGAAGTCCTGTGGAAAGTGAAGAACTTCATTAGTGGTATGACAAAAAACACTACAGATATGACTTGGTGAACTGGTGGACATTTAGATACTTTGAATGGGACAAGAAGACAATGCTAGTGACAGAGGACTAAGGAATTAATAAAATGTACTACCCCAGCACCTTAGCATGTGAGTCCTATGCTGAGTAGCTAAAGAAATGATAATGACTAAAATGTTTCTGTTCCACTGTAGAAGAGGAATAAAATTAAAATTAAGCCTGGTAAAAGAAAATTATTATTTACCTATTAACTAGAATTTATAAACAGAATATTACAATTAGTCATTAAATGATGGGTATTTGAAAGGTAATTGCTACAAAGTGAATTCATGAAAGAAAAGGGAGTAGTTCTACCCACTCCTTGATTAAGAAAGGAAGGGGCATAATCTATGCAATGTAATTGCTACTGGGACCCTGTGGGAAGCTCAAAACAAGGAGGGCAAAGTGGATTCTCACTCTGACAGAGGGAGCCAGCTTTCATCAGGGAAGAGTGCTTGGCTGACACCAATGCTGATGCAGTGTTAAACTGCAGATGATGCAGGCAAAGCACTTCATCCAGTCCAGCGTTGTGAATTAACCTTTACAAAATCAATGGCTTTTTCAGTGCTGAATAAAAATCCAAGTGAAACAGAAGAGGAAAAGGCTGGGACCATGCTCTAAATCTGTGTAAGATGGTGACCTTTGAATTCTAATTGTTTGCAGCTATCTTAATATGATGTTTGGCATTTTTTAACCTTGCATATGGCAAAATAAATTTTTATGAAGAAAATATTGAGGTTACTAAGTTTCCTGCCAAACAACTAGGTACCTCTAGTACCATATTAACCACTGTGGTGTGGATTTCTAATTGGTGAAGGAGCTGTACTACAAAAACAGCATTTGAAAAAAAACAGCTTATCAAAAGGACATTTATTGCCATTGCTTCATTCAAGAGACCAGAGTTACACCACAGGGTGGTAAATTTACCAGTCTTTCTGTCAACACTCAAAATCTTTAAAAAGAGTGTGAGGGACAATGAGCTGTATTAGAGGAAGCAGTTAGAATTCCTAGATTCTAAGACTGGTTTACTTAAACTAAGACTATCTAAGACTGTCATACTTAGAACCATTGGGGGGGGGTCTTACCTTGCCTGACTCAGTTTCCTCCTTTCTAAAAAATAAAACGATAATACTTGTCTAAATCACACAAGATTGCCTAAGTGAAACAAACTGCATAGTGCTGGTCAAAATGCATGCAGCATTAGCTACAAGCAAAGAATTCAACACATTAACTTAGAATTTGTGGTTTAGCACAATGAACACAAATGTGATACTCAGCTCTGTATCTTAGCAATATCAAGTCTCTGAATCTCATTTTCCTCAATTATAGAACAGGGATAATAATCACTGCATTGCAGAGCAGTTGCTTAATATTAAAAGTACACAATAAGCCTAGTTCACAGGCCTATATTTACTGAATAAAATGAATAAATATCCTTGGGTAGACCCTATACTATTTTTCTGTTGTATTGGAAGTGTTTCTTATAATGTGTAATTATGTGCTTAAGGGTTTCCTGGGGCAAAAACAAAATGCTCAGGCAAAGACTCTGCAATGGGCAAGACAAGTCACACTAAAGGCTGGCGCTGTAGGATATTAAGGAGTGATGGGTGACTCTTGCACTCTTAATAATAATTTGGCTTATATTTTAGGGGCATAGTTTACAATGGAAAAGTACTTTCTAATTTAAAATCTTTGTTTGGGAAGTAATAGGATCTTTACTTAATTCATCTGTTCACTTAATTCATTTATTCATTCACTCCTTCATTCATTATTCATTTAAAAAATTTACTGCAAACTTTTTTTCTCTTATGTGAAGAACATTCCCTTACATTCACTGGGAGATTATGAGAATAAAAAATTAAGGTGGCAACTAGAGCAAGCCAGTTAATTTACAAAATCAGATCTTTTAAAATATCACTAGATGGCTGAGTATGCAGAAAGAGGGAGAGAGAGAGAGAGAGAGAGAAAGAAAAGAAAGAGAAAGAAATGAACTACATTCCATAAGGTGACAAACTTCCCATTGAAGAAGAGATACAGGGCTGTTTTCTCTGTTGGTAGATTGATGGGAGGAAAAAAAAAAGAGGATACAGAGAAGCTACCTTTACTTTAGCAAATTTTTAATGGTTACCTGTGAATTAGCATAAAGATAAAAATTCCAAAAAGCTTCAGCCTTAGTTCTTACACATACTCCAAATTATCTCACGGGCCCTCACTGAGTGGACGTGAATACTATGCCAAAGGCATAGGGCAGAATACAGCAGAACTAATGAAGTTTTCCACGGTATTCTTGGTTGGATTCCACCAAGTGCTCTGTAGTGACCTTTGAAAAGAAAGAGAGGAAAACAGGGCAGAGAGACCTTGCAATATTCAGAAAGCTATACAGAAAATAGAGTTACCAGCATCCCAGAGAGCTGACAACAGGGTGGTAACTTAGGAAGTGATCGCTAGAGTCTTTGCCAGTGCTTGGACATCAAGCCTGTATGAAGGGAAAGTACTGATCTCTCTCCAAAATCTTTGAAGACATAGTGAGCTATATTCAACTAAAGCAGCAGCAGAATACAGACCTAACTCAATCTCAGATTAAATTGATTTAACACAGCCCATTTCTAAAGCATACTAGTAGCTCATAAGTATGTTTCCTCTTGTTTTCTAAAGTAAATATTATTCATGATTTTTCTTTTATACATAAAGTCACTTATGCATAGAATATAAGACACATGGGAGCAAGAAAATCTGGACAATAGTGAGGAGAGAAAAATTATCAATAGATATGAACTCAGAGATTACTAACATGGTCCAATCATTAAATAGGGTCTTTAAAATAATAACAGTGTTACAATGTATAGCAGAGAAGTGAGCATTCTGAGTTGAGAATTTTAGCAAAGTTGAAGTATTAAATTAAAAAACTAAACGAAAATACTTGAAAAATATAAATGTAGAATTTGTTTAATAGGCTAAACAACACACTGGCCAAGCAAAAGCCAAAGTTCTAGTAACTCCAGAGATTGATAATTGAAAATCATGCAAACTAAATCACCCAAATGTTTAAGAAAAGTAAAGAAAACAGAAGACAGTGTGAGATATGTGGGACAGTATCCAATTGTCTAACAGATATTTAATTGAGTCCCAGATGCAGATGAGAAAGACAATGTATTAAAAATAATTTTGAAGAGGTAATGGTCAAGAATTTTCCTAAATTGACAAAATATAAACGCTCACATATGAACTCAGTTAACCTACAAGTAAGAAAAACAAAAAGAAAACCACACCTTTGATATATTGTAGTTAGAAATCATAGTTAAAAGTCAAACTATGACTTTTGTGTTGAAAATCAGCTTAAGTTGTCAAATAACAAATGAATGGACTATTATTCAGCCTTAAAAAGAATAAAGACCTGTTATTTTGCAAGATCATGCATAAGCTTAGAGGGTATTATTCTAGGAAATACCTCAGACACAGAGAGATAAATATTTTATGATATCACTTATGTTTAGAATCTAAAAAAAGTCAAACTCACAGAAAATAAAATATTGGTTTACTGGGACTCTGAGAGTGAAAAAAACGAAGAAGATGTTGAGTTTCTATTATGCAGGATGAATAAATTCCAGAGTTCTACTGTATCACACATCAATTGTAGTTAACAATACTAGATTATGTATTTGAAATTTGCTGAGAGTGGAATTTAAATATTCTTACTACCTACACAAGAAGATAGCTATGTGAGATGATAAATATATTAACTTTATTGTGGTAATCATTTCTCAAGGTAGCATATAAAAATATCATCTTAGATATTATATGTATATTATTTTTTAATTGTGATTTTAAGGAGCTAGGAAAAAAGAAGAAAAAAAGCAGTAAGCCTAGAATTCTATATCCAAATAAATTACATTGAAAAACTCTAGGGAAAGATAAATACATTTTCATTCAGATAAATGGTAAATGAACGCATTGAAAGGAAAATTGAAAAGAATGTTCAATGAAACTTCAGAGAAAAGGGAAATGATACAAAAGATACTAAATGATACCAAAAGAAATTTACACAAAGAAATACAAAGCAACAAAAAGAATAAATATGAGGAAAAACATAACAGTTTAAAATTGTTAAATAGAAGTTATTTTAAAAATTTTAAACTTTCTATATTTGCCTACACAAACATATAAACACAGATATTTCTTTTAAGAGATTATTAAAAGGTTAATTAAAATTAATAATGTACATTGAGTTTTATTGAATGTGTAGAAGTAAATTATAAAACAAAAAGGGCAAAGGGCAGGAGAAGAAAACTGGAAGATTCTACAGTGTTTATGAAATTGCATATTATTTGTGGATAGGCTATGAAAAAAGAAAACTGCATAGTCTATAAAGCAACCAGCAAATAAACACTGTTCTCTCTAGAAATTTCATAGAAGACATACAATAGTATGTTTAATATATTTTATCCAAAAGAAGGTAAAAATGAGGGAAACAAAGAATAAATATTGGATACATACAAATCAAATATACCAATTATATCAATAACTGCTTTAAATGTGAATGCTTAAGCTATAGAGCATTATGTAAATGTCAACTTCAGTAATGATAAAACAGCTAATATTTATTCAATGTTTGGCACATGCCAGACATTTTTTATATGATTAAATACTTTATCTTAATCCTCACAAGAACTTTGTGATTTAAGCACTATTTGCAACTGCATTTGTGTCTGAATGAGTGTGTCTGTGTGTGTGTGTGTGTGTGTGTGTATCTGTAGTGTTGTGGATCAAACGCAGGGCCTCACACAAAGCAGGCACTCCATCACCAATCTGCATTCTCAGCCCTTCCTCCATGTTTTCTATATATGAGTATAGTCACTTCACTGTTCCACAGCTTTGCAGGCACGGTGGGGATTGGAACCCAGGAAGTACAATTGCTGAGCTTCTTCCACTCACTTATTCTGAATGCAATGTTAATAGTGGCTGATGGTGATCATGAGAGCAAAGCAGTGATGAAAAATTACACAGATCACACATACAATGTTGGTCCCACACGGTTAGAATGGCGCTGAGAACTCCCCCTCACCTAGTGATGTCATGGCGATCACAGCAACATAGTGCAATACGCTACTCACATGTGTGTGATGATGCTATTGTAAACAAACCTACTGTGTTGCCAGTTGTGTAAAAGAATGACACAATTATGTGCAGTACAAAATACTTGATAATAAGTGATTATGTTAGAGTTATGTATTTAGTATACTTTACTTTTTATTGTTTATTTTAGAGTCTATATCTCCTACACATTAAAAACAAAGCTAATGTAAAACAATATGTATATCATTCCCACAACAGCCTCAAACATCTTGTTTATTGTTCTTGATTATATAATTTTCTCTTTAATCTCATGTTCTGTCCATCATAGCCCTAGCAGCAATAGGCATATTAATATATTCATGGGGCTATAATATTTTACATATATATGTATTGTATATAGTTGGCTAAGTTTATATTTGTGTATATATAACATATACTAAGGTACAAGAAGTTATCAAAATATATGGTGAACATTTAAATGAAAAATTTATTGCAGTGAAAGACACATTGCCATTAAGCTGCCTCAAAATACTAGCCCTCACTTTGAACACTTTTATTCCATTGACCCATCCTTTTCTGAGGCAGTTCTGGAAGTCTTCTTTTATAGGTGTCTTTACAAGGTGTGATAAAAAATGTGGTGAATGCTGCTGTCCATTAATACACATAAACTATATAACTATATATAGTAGGCTATACTGTTGGTGTAAGTGCACACGATGATATAGCACAGTAACAAAATCACCTAGCAGCCCATTTCCTAGACTGTACCCTCAATGTTAAGTCACACAATGACTGTAATCACTGCCAAGTCATCACTGTGGAACCTGCTATCTCACGAGATGGAAAATATTGGACATAGTGATTATCTCCCAAGGGACAAGATTTGTCTGGGAACCTATAAAGTGTAAATTATTAAGTATATATTTTAGAATACTATATATGTGTGTGTATGTATTCATAGAACGTGAATTTAATTTTAGTCAACTCAGTGGCCCTTTACTCTAACACATAGCTCGTGAGTTTCATTAATTTTAAACCTATGTATTCAGAATCTCTTGTCAGCTAACCTATAATGTGCATATCTTTGTAACAAATGTGAAGAGAGGGTTTTGCTAAAAAGATTAGCAAGTGGTTCAGAGGCACCTTTGGTTTCATTCTGCTGTGGCACAGAGTCATTATTGCACGTTTATGAGAGCCACTCATGGTGGGCTTGGCCCCTCTACCATAGGGGACAATTTTGTTGTAACTGTCAAGTAAATTCTTGCTATACAAACTTTCCTCCTGCATTTAACAAGACTTTGGGCACCAGCCAGGTTGTGATCTTCATGGAAGTGGGAGAAGCAGGTCTGGGAGTATGGCTGTGAGCACCTTGTGTACATGAGGCCTGAGTGGGCTGCAAAGGGACATCCAAAGCATGTTGTCCAAGGGAGTGGGCAGAAAGAAATGCAAATGACAGAAGACCTATGAAGACAGGAAGGAAATGAAAAAGTTTAGAAGTCAGAGTCCCCTGAGGAGTAGAATGAAGGGGAATGTATTAGGTTTCTTTAGAGAAACAGAACTAAAAGCTAAAAGAAGATATACAGTGACACAGGAGAGGTGATGATATAAGTCCCAGTTTAAAAGCCAGCAGTTTTGAGATCCAAGAAGAAATAGTTATTAGGTTCAAGTCTGAAGGCAGGAAAAGGTTGATGCCTAGCTCAAGCGGGCAAGAAGGAGGAGTTTCCTTTCACTCAGCATTTGTTCTATTCAGGACTTCAACTGAATGCATGAGGCCCATGCACATTAGAGAAGACAATAAGCTTTACTCAGCCTATTGATTCAAATATTAATCTCATCCCAAGATATACTCACAGATATACTCAAAATCATGTTTGGCCAACTATCTGAGTACCCCGTGGCCCAGCAAAGTTAACAAAACTATTTATCACAGGGAGGAAAATGTCTGAGCCCCTGTGACCATGTCCTCAAATGAGTAGAAGAGGGAGATTTGAAATCATACCACCAGGGCCTACATGGTTCTAGTACTATTTTTTCTAGTAACTCTTTGATTTAAACAAATGAATATAAAGTTATGTCCCATGTGTTTCATTCAATGATAGGCCACACATAAAATGGTGGTTCCATAAGACTATGATGGAGACCAGAAATTCCTATTGTTTAGTGATATTGTAGTCATCAAAACATCATAGCACAATACATCACTTGTGTATTTATGGTGATGTTTGTGTAAACATACCTACTGTGCTCCCATTTGTATAATAATACAGCACATACAAATATATATGGTATATAGTACTTGATAATGATAACAAATATATTACTAGCTTTTGTATTTACTGTACTGTATATTTATCATTATTTCAGAGTATGTTTTTTCTATTTCCATATTTTTTAAATGTGTACTGTAAAACAGGATGCCATGTTACTCCAGCAGCAGGCTCATACATCTGTGTTTATTGAAATTCTTAACCATATTTAGAAGTCATGTCAAGTAAATAACCTAAGTTAATAAATAAGTTAATAATAAACCATCTAAGTTTGAATAAGTACAGATTAATGGAATAGGTGTTATGAGGTCCACAATGACAGTATCACTTTAATAACATATTTTTTAAAATGTAGCCCTATCATTAAACAATGCATGACTATATTTAACATGTATACATTATGAAGCACTCTAATAAAATGAATCACTCACCTCCCCAACAAATAGAAAATGTAAATAAATATCTCACTTTTACATATGCATATATGTTCTACTATGGGGCAATTAAAAAACACACTGATAATTCCCATATAAAACTTTGTTTCAGAGCAAAGCTGTCCCACAGAATAATGAAACATTTGCTCAGAAACTTTAGAAAGAAGGTCAGTGCAATTTCAAGGAGGCCAGCAGTTTTTAACATCAGTGCTCACTTTTCTCCAAGGTGATTCTGTGGGCAGCCAAGGGATATTACGTGGGCATCCTCTTCGCAACACTGCTTGGGGAATGTTCTATTCACATGGTTTCATTGATTAAAGCTAGCTTCAGTGATCCATTACTAAGCATAAAGTGTTGGACCCATGCCATGCTACTCTCCAAGTGCTTACTATTACCACCATTATGTACTTGAATACAAATATTAGCCAGAGGAAAAAAGCTCGGCAAGGGTCCCTTATCTAGAATTGATTTTTTCCCAGGGAGGAAACATTGTCAAAAAACATGTAATAAGCCCTTATTTTAAGCAGTTGTGTGGTTGGGGAGCCTGGGAAGAAGGAAGTCCACACTGGAAAGATATCTGCCACCAGGAGTGTACAGTTTCCTGAGAGAGTCATGAGGATTAATCTATTTTCTCTGCCTAGTTAATTCAGGCATTCCAGGGCAGCACACTACTTGGTGGAGATCAGATGCTTACTCAGAATTTGTTGAACAAATCCATCAGTTGAGTTTGGAAATTCTTGAGGTGTAAATAACAAATATTTAATTTTCCTTAATTTCTCACAACCTCAACTCAAATTTAAGGCTCTTGGATCTTAAGAAAGGACCCAAGAGTTTAAAAAGTAGGTCTTTCAATCACTATATTCAACTACAGAGACAAGAGAGTTGGTTTGTTTTTCCTGACACAGGGAAAATGTCCATCATACAATTTGTGATCCACTAAGCCATGGTATTTCCAGATTCTCTGGTTTTGAAATGTCACTGTTCATAAGTGATGCCACTTACTTTCAGCACTGATATTTTAAGAATCTTTCTCCCTGCCCCCATCTCACCTGGCAAATAACTCTGAAAGTCACAGGGAGATCCTGTTTTAGAAACTGTCCTTATCCAATGGCAATAATATACAAGGTTACTCTATTTTTAAAACCACTTTCATATTTTTAGAGCAGAATCTTCCAAATGACACCTTGAAAACACTTGAAAGACTGTTTGGAATTATTCCTGAAATGGATAGACAGGTAAGCATTGGAACACTTACCTGTTATCTTTAGCCTTGTATCAAACCATCCCAGATCTTTGTTGCTATTCGTCACTTAAGTGTGCAGGTCAGTACTTATGGCTGAGCTCAGCTGGGTGGGCCTGTCTGGGCCTGGATTGACCCTCACTGATGGCACAGATGTTCCATGGGAGCTGGCTGCTTTGTGATGGCCTCTGATAGCACACCTGGGATGACGAGGGCCTCTCTCTAATATGCTCTCTTATTTTAGAGCCGTCTACTCCAATCCAATTTATCCACATGAAAATCATTGAGTCCAAGAACAGCAGACAAGCAATCCTTAAAGCATAAATATTTTTCAAATCTCTGCTTATATCAAATCATCCCATGGCCCAGCTCCAAATCAGCATGAACTATCCAAGTGCATGGATTAGGGAAGGTATGAACACACAGGGGGTCCATGACTGCAATAACCAATCTTTTAAAATGTGTGTAAGACATATGGTGAGCCCGAAGGCCAGACTTGTCACTGTGAAGGATCTTCATCAGAAACTGGAATGACTCAGGCACCTGTCCTTCCAGGGACTCTGATGTGCCCGGTCCACACTGCCACTCGCCTCTCTACTCTTAACTGTGTCTATTCCATGTCTTGTCACTGCTTACTTTCAGATATTTTTCTCTTCAAGCAGGCCTGCAAGCTCCTGGCAGAACTGATAAATGAGCTTGACTTCCCAGGATGTGACTGTCCACAAACAGCCTTGAGCAAACACATTGTAGCAGTTTCCACCACACAATGCAAATGTCAGAGTGTGCTGTGGGGTTAGACAGAGGTCACTGCTGCAGAAACAAAATACAGTTTGAGACTAGCATTCTAGGCTACAGATAGCTTTGCTTAATTAGAAGAATAAGCAAATAGGTACCCAACGGTAGCTTCTGGATTGCCTCAACAGATGAAAATGTATAAGGGAAAAGGTTGCATGCAATTAAACAATATTCACTGTGATCTGGCTCTCTGGTTTTGTTCACTCAAATTGTATATGTAAGAAATGAAAGAACCACAGAGGCCAGCAAAAGCATGGATGTCCATGGATTACCATTATAAATCTGATAAGTGCCCTTGATCAAGGAAAACTTTCTCATCAAACAGGATCTGAGGTTCTGATTACCAATAGATTTATTTACAAGCAGAAATGAGTTCTCACTAGCCCACATCACTACCTTGCTAGATAAAAATATCAGCTAATCAGTGAAAAATGCTGGCATGATACAGATAAAATAAAACAGTATAGACTTTGCCCTTGAAGAGTTGACATGTAAGAGATTACAATGGTATAAAAAGGAGAGTCAGGTGTTAGCACCAAACACAAAAATAGCAAAATATCATATTTAACATTGGCTGTATAATAGGGTTGTACCAGGTACTTTACATATATTATTAGCTTAATCCTTAAAGCCAATGGCGAGGTGCTTATTACCATGTTGAACTTCGGGGAAGGAAGCAGAAGGCAGTTGATTAGGACTCCTATAAGATCTCCAAACATACAAGGACACAAAATTGAATACGTTTGTGTCCTGCACCAGACTCAGGCCTCCTTGACTCTAGGCCTTTCATTACAATGTATTTCCTCTTTTAAGGTTGTGAATAAAGTCTATTCTAAGGAGCTCAGCTTCTCCAGAGAAAGGCAAAGGCATATAATACTGCATGGTCAGTACACTGCTATGTCTATAACAGGTGACCACGCATAGGGAATATGTTAGAATAGAAGCAAAAATTAGCATGGGCCAATTTTCTTTTTTCCTTCTGGCTACTTCCTCCAGCCCTTTCTCTAACACAAAGACAATATTTCCTTTCAGGGAAAGCCTTGGGATCATCAACCATGTTATAAATATGTTAAATAAGACCAACTCACAGTTCTTGCTGGCTTTGAAACCTAGAGAAAGAGGCAAGAGAAACTAAAATCACCCAACATGACTGTTTTTAAGATATCCCCTAGCTATAAATTTATTTTACTTAAAAAAAAAAAACTTTAATGATTCTTGTAGTCAGGGTTTGCAAGGGAATATATTTAATACAGGACACGTAATTTACAGAGTTAGTTTACAACATTTACCCAAAAAAATCAAATGCAGAAGAGTGCAAGAGATCTGTCCGCATGCTAGAGATCCAAAGAATCCAGCCAAGGGCGTGGATCCCATGGCAAAGTCCCGCACGAATTCAGCGGAAGGCCTAGAACCTAAGGCAATATCTCATGCAAGTCCATATTAAAGATCTTCACTGAGAAGGCCCAAAGGCCAGTGGTGGAAGCTAGAAAGTCTACACCAGTGGAGTGAAGGATCTGTGCCAGAAGGCCGAGAGATCTGCACTGGAGCCCGGAAGCAAAGCTCAAGGTGAAGACCCAAGCTCCTTGTAAGAGAACAGTAGCTGTTCCCAGCTACACTGAGGACTGGAGCTCCTCCTACAACAACAGCCGAGTTTGTATTAGTAAAACCAGCTGTGGCAAGCTTCTCCAAGAAAACAACAGCATCCAGTCTTCCCCTTTTGTTCCTCCTTTTTGTCATTCTGGCAACAATCCTCAGATGGGTCTTCTACACCCAGAACCACATTGACTCAGTTCAACTGAGTATTCCCACTCAAGGTGACCATTAATTAATCCACCACAATTCTTATCTCATTTGATTCTTTTATTGTCTCTCTTGTGTTATCATCACTCTGCAGATGAGAAAAGAAACATACATTAAAATTCTCAACATATCTACATTAGTTCTCTATGGACAACATAATAAAATACTACTTTGGATGTGTTAAAGAGCAGAAAGTCCTAGATGCTACAAGTCCAAGATCAAGGTGTTGGCAAATAGGTTTCTCCTGAGGCTTCTCTCCTTGTCCCATGGATAATCGCCTTCTGACTGAGCCCCCACATGGCTTTTCCTTGGATCCTGCATATCCTGGTACCTCTCTCTGCCCTGTTCTTGGATTAAGGCCCACCCTAATAGCTCTGTTCTAACATAACCACCTCATTAAAGGCCTAAATATAGGCCTTTACTAAATATAGTCACATTCTGAGGTAATGGGGAGCACAATTCAGCCTATGACAGTAACTCAGATGTAAAGTGTTAGAGCCAAGATACATTTCTGATTCCATGTGAAGTCACTGACCCACTAAAGCAAAGTGCAATTATCTTTTCTTTTCAGCATTTGTTCACTGCTTTCCTCTAATCTTGGTGTATTTTAAAAGTGGCCTAACTAAAAAACCTCACACAACTCTTCCCTTCTACTTGGATATAAAAACTCTGCCTATTTCATGGGGCTTTTGAAATAACACTTTTTGATAAGGTCATTTTATTTCAGTAGTTGGGAATAATTCTTCCCCAGTGGAAATCCTAAACCTAACCCTTAATTTTGCAGGACTTCCTACTTTTACTTTGTGAAGTCGATATACATTTCATTCTCTGCTTTTGAATATGTGTAAGCTCTCAACTCTATGTTCTCATATCCCCTTGAGTGCACACATAGTTCCAGATGGTGATGTGAAAGAGACGCAAAAAATTCTTCCTTTTTGGCACTTTCATTGCAGTTTAGAAATAAAAGATACATAAGTAAGCAGCTAGTTAAACTAGGCTATTTGTGTGTGTGTGTGTGTGTTGCTAGTTTCAAACTCAGGACCTCAGCAAGCTAACAAGTGCTCTGCTACTCAGCTTTATTTTCTGTTCCCCAAACTAGACTATTTTATTTTAAATAGTTGCAACTCATGAGAAGAAAATAGAGCAGGGGAAAGGCATGAAGAATGATGCATCGGGCTGGGGAGCCTAGTTCCATTGGCTATGAAAGAGCTCTATAGACAAATGAGTTTCAATTTGAATCATGATAGGATTTTACTTTCTAAAGACTGGAAGGGATGTTTCTGGCGAAGAAGCAGTGAGTGTGAACATTCTGAAGCTCAAAAAACTTGGCTTAAGGACAAAAAGGATGTGACTAGTGCACATCAAGTGAGAAAAGCAGAGATAAAATTTAGCAGGCAGCAGACTCCTAACATCCTGATGAGCTGCAGCAAGGATGCTGGCAAGCACTCCTCGTTTAATAAAAAGCATCCTTGGATGGTGTTTACTAAATGTCTTCAAATATCAATTAAATTAATCCTGCTCAGGATTCAATTGTTCTAGTAACTTTAGTGAGTAAGCCCATGTGAAAACAAAGAGATCATAGCTAACAGTTCTATGTGGCCTTCATTGCAATTAAAGATCAGTTTTTTACTCAGTTGCAAGGATCTTGGTCAAATAATTCTTGATCAAATGTCTTTTAAAAGGAGTCTTAGTTTGTGATAGGGCTAAGTAATTTAACATCATTACATTTTTATTAAACCAAAAATATTCAGATAGCAATGTCTTAAAATATTAATCCTCTTAAGAGGAGTAAAATCTCTTAAATACTTGATGACAAAGACTAGATTTCCTCCCTAGTATAAGATACAAGTGCATAATTTTATGCAAAATCATTTCTCATAACTGGAATAGCTGATGAGATTATCTATCTTAGAATTGAAATATCTTTGATACTTGTGTGACCTTCATTTCAAGATGGCCTGAAATTCTGTTAGGGAGGGGAATCTGAATACAAAAGTACTATTTGAGGAATAAGTACCAGCATCTTCTCTATTCTTTTAAACAAAAAATAAAATATACTGTTCAGCAGGTGTAAAGTTCTCTTTGCAGTGCAAGTACAGCTAGAGAAAAATAATTTCCACATTGAAGTTGAGATGATTCACCATTTTTCCCTTCCATGAATCTTACAGAATTATTTATCCCTAAATATCATGTATAAGCAAAGCTTCAAGGTTGAGAATCATTAAAAGTCTTGGACAATGAGTACATTTGTTCTGAAAACTGGAAACATAACTTCATCCACTAACATACTGTGAAAGAAGAAACTGAACAGTATCTGTGCTTTATTATTCTTTTTAATTAATTTTATTGGTACATTTAAGGTATACAACATAATGACATTCATCATTGGAAATTTGCATCTTTACATAATCTCTCTTGGTTCATATTTTTTCCCCATTCCCCTGCCCTCCCTTCAACCCCTCCACCCCTCCCTATCTACAAAACTTTGTTTCCATTTTTTTCTTTTCTCATATTAATTCCATTCCCTTCTTTCTTTTCCCCTACCCCTCCCACTTCCCCTTCCGCTTTGTACCTTTTCTTCCTCTTTCACATTATCTATTATACCTTTTAGTATTTATTTACACTTTCAGTTTCTCACACTAGAAAACAATTTAGTATTTACACATGTGTGTCCTATTTATTTCACTTAAGACTATTGCCTCAATGTGGATCCATTTAGCTATAAATGTCTCTAGTTTCTCATTATTTATGGCTAATATTCCATTTTACAAAAAAACCACATTTTCTTTTTCCAGTCTCCAGTTGATGGGCAATTGGGCTGCTTCCAAGTTTTAGCTATCACTAATTGTGCTGCTATGAACATGGATTCACATATATCACTGTGATATGAGTCTTTTTTTTTGGTATTAAATTCTTTTACTGGTACATTGTAGGTATACAACACAATTACATTTCTCACTGGGAATTGTACCTTTACATAACGCATCTTGGTTCTTATTTTTTCCCCATTCCTAGCCCTCCCTTCATGCCCTCCACCCTTCCCTATTTACAAAGACTTTATTTCCATTTTTTCCATTTCTCAGCATTTTTCCTTTCCCTTCTTTCCTTTCCCCTGACCCTCCCACTACCCCTACCCCTTTGGACCTTTTCTTCCTATTTTGCATTATTGATTATTCATTCTAATCAATGGTACATTTTAGGTATACAATATAATGACATTCATCATTGGAAATTTGCACCTTTACATAGTCTCTCTTGGTTCTTATTTTTCACCCTTGCCCAGCCCTCCCTTCAACCCCTCCATTCCTCCCTATTTACAAAGATTTTGTTCCTATTTTTCCATTTTCTCACATTAATCCCATTCCCTTCTATCCTTTCCCCTAGCCCTCCCACTTCCTTCCCCTTTGCCCCTTTTCTTCCTATTTCACAATTAGAGACATTTATAGCTAAGTGGATGCACATTGAGGCGATACTCTTAAGTGAAATAAATAGGACACACACAAATAAATACCGAATAGTTTCTCTGGTGTGAGAAACTGAAAGTGTAAATAAGGACTAAATGTGCTATGAGTCTTTAATTCTTTGGGGAAGATACCCAGCATGGGAATAGCTGGCTCAAATGGGACTTCTAATCCTAGTTCTTTGAGGTATCTCCATACTGATTTCCCACCAGCAGTGGAGTAGGGATCCTCTTTCCCCACAGCCCCACCAGCATTTGTTATTGATTAATTTCATGATAGCAGCCATTCTTTCTGGGGTGAGGTGAAATCTCAGCGTTGTTTTCATTTGCATCTCTCAAATGACCAGTGATGTTGAACATTTTTTCATATGTTTATTTTCCATTTCTACTTCTTTGTCTGAGAAATGTCTGTTCATTTCAGAGATGCTCATTTTTGGATTGGGTCTTTAAATTTGGGAGGTCCGATTTTTTTTTTAAGTTCTTTATAGATTCTAGATAGTAGACCTTTGTCTGAGGGACAGCTGGTGAAAATTTTTTCCCAGTTTGTGGGTTGTCTCTTCACACTGTTGGTGGTTGGTTTCTCTTGCTGTGCAGAAGCTTTTTAGTAAGAAGAGATCCCACTTGTTGATTGTTTGTGCTAGTTCATGGGCAACTGACATTTTGTTCATAAAATCTTTTCCTATACCAGTGTCTTCACAAGTTCTACCTAACCTCTCTTCCAGCTGGTTTAAGGTCTCTGTTTTAATATTTATATCTTTAATCCATTTAGATTTTAGTTGAGTGCATGGTGAGAGATATAGGTCTAGTTTTAATCTTTGGCAAGTTGAAACCTAGTTTTTTCAGCACCATTTATTAAAGAGGTTATCTTTCCTCCAGTGAGGGTATTTGGCTCCTTTGCTGAAGGCAAGGTGGCTGAGTGTGTCAGGAGTTGTTTCTGCATCTTCTAATCTGTTCCACTGGTCCTTAGGTCTGTTTCTTTGCCAGTACCATGCTGCTTTTATTACAGTGCCTTTGTAGTATAGTAGGATAATTTTTAAAATTTCTTGGCGTGGTGGTTTGGTATTCATGAAGTTCCTAAGGTGCTCTTTGTCATGAAAGTATCTTATTTCTCCATCAATTTCAAAAGACGGCTTTGTAGGATACATCAATCTGGGTTGGTGGTTGTTTTCCTTTAGGGCTTGAAATACATTGCTCCTTGCTCTTCTTGTCTTGTGGGCTTGTGTTGAGAAGTCTGCTGTGATTCTGATTTGCTTTCCTTTGTATGTGATGTATTTCTTTTGTCTAACTTCTTGTAGAATTTTGTTCTTCTGTCAGGTTTCTGGAATCTCAATTATTATATGCCTATGTGTAGATTTTTTTTTTTTTTGATCACGGCTAGTTGGAGTTCAATATGCCTCCCTTATGTGTATGTCAAGTTCTTTTCCCCTATTTGAGAAGTTTTCTGCCATTACTTCTCTGAGCAGTTTTTTTTAATGTCATCTGGACTCTCTCCTGTTTCTTCATCGACTCCAGTCATTCTGATGTTATTCTTCTTTGCATCATCTAGCAGCTGCTGGATTGATTTCTCATGGTCCCTTACTATTTTTCAGAAATTTTTATTTTCCTAATTTCACTAATTGCAATCATATCTTCTGTATCTGAAATTCTGTCCTCACACTAGCTCATTTTGCTCCATAAACCTTCAATGGAGTTTTTAATCTCCTGGAAATCTGTTTGCATCTGTTTCATGGATTCCATTTGCTCCCTATGTTGGGATTCCATCATGTTCCTCAGCTCCTCTATGTTTTTATCTGTGTCTGCTCTAGATTTATTAATCATGTCTTGCAGTACGGGCACAATCTCTGCTGTCATCTGAGAAATTATTTCTGATTTCATTTTTTTTCAGGTCCTCTTTCATTGCCAGTTCAGGGAGTGTGGGTGGTTGAGTATCAGATTGTTCCATCTCATTGCCCTTTGTGGTTGCCTTAGGTGATCTGGAAGTCTGGTTTTGGGACTTATTTATGTGTCTTCTCATTTCAACAGATGGAGCCTGCTGTGTCTTTGTTGAAGCAACTTCTGCTCACCCAGTTGTCTTGAATTCTCAGCAAGCCACCAAGAAGCCTTTAATGTGCTGCTCACCAGTACACCAATTCCTGGGTTCAGAAAGGTGTCTTTCTGGATCCCTGAGCTGACCTGTTGTCTGAGTGGGCTTCTGGCTTGGGTCTGAGCACACTTGGTGTTATATCTAGGAGTGCCTCTTGATGGGGCCCATAATTAGCTGTTGTCTGGGAGGGCCTTTGGTTGGGGGCTGTGCATCCCAGTTCCTGTTGTCTCCACAGGCTTTGGCTGGGATCTCCATGCACTTATCAATGGTATCTTGCGAGCCTCTGGGTATTTCTTGTGTGCCAGTACAGCTCTTCTCCAGGTGGGTCCCTGGCTGTTGTGATGGTATTTTGGGCCTCTGGCTAAAGCCTGTGCACCCGTGCAGCCCTTTTTCTGGTTGGGCCTTTGGCTTGGGCAGGTGTGGCTGAGCTTCTTGGATTGGGGTGGACCCCCTGGCCACAATCTGCCTGCACCCATGCAGACCTGGGCCATACAGCTGTTCCCCGGGATCTACATGCACTTACCAATGGAATGGCAGGCCTCTGGTAGAAGCCCATGCACCCATCACTTTATTTTTCTTATGCAAAATCTTTTTATTTTGTTACTCAGAAAAGAAAATAGAACAGGCAGGCAAACATGTGAGTTTTAAAGGACATTTAGTGTGAGAATTTCATTTGAATTCTTTAAAAAAAGAGAATACTAAAGAATAGAGAATAAAATCTTTCATTCTTTAGATTTTAAATTCATTTGCCTGTATTTATTGATTCCACAATTTTCCATTCCTATTTTAATGGAACAAAGAGAAAAAATTGATATCTTTTATTAGGGGCAGTTCAGAGGTAAACAAATTAATTGATCACATTTAAGTTTGGGGGCTGTTCCAGCAAGATTGCTTCTCATAAGAGATAAAAGGGAAAATAGAATATCACAAACTACCCAGTCAGAATGAGGAATTAAGGGCATAAATGAATGAGGCTACCCATGGTGTTATTTTTGGTACTGTTTCATATATCTTACTGTATTTTTAACAAGCCTAGCCTATTGCTCTCTTTTTCTCAATACTTCTACCATGTACAAACCAGTTTATAGGTTGGGACCACCTAATTGCAACTTGCCCACATCTACCAGTGTTTAATTATCACTCTGTGGGTCCTTCCTACTGCCATACCACTCTAGCCCATGTAAGTGACTATGAAAGCTAAGTGTACATCAAAGGGTGTCAATGTGAAAACCAGAAAAGTGAGGTTGAAAATATGATCTTGTACCTCATGTACAGGCAAAAGGTAAAAGAATGGTGCTGTTCAGCAGCTTCTTTAGTTCACAAGGGGGCTTATTATCAAATAGCATGCAGAGCAAGTTAATTACAGTCAGAATGCAGAAATAGTCCAAGAGATATTGAATAATAGAAAGTACATAGGGGTTGGGTGAAGTTAGGATTGGATCTAGGTTAGAACATTCACCCATATACTAGACTGGGCAAACACTTAAGTCTTTGTTGTCTCAATTCACTTATCTGCAAATGGTGGCAGTACACACAGTCCATTGGAGTACTATTAATATAAAGTTAAATGTGTCGAAATATGTTGCAAAGTATCTTGCATAATGATTATTTGTCATTTTCTTGATGGTTTTGTTCTTTGGACAGAAAATAAAAGTATCCCTCCTTACTTTCCAGAAAGACATAACAAAGCTAGAGAAGGCTGCAGAAAAACAGTTTAAAAAAGCAAGTTAGGGTCAAACTAAAAATATTCAGTTCTCTTTTCTGACATTAAAAATTGAATGTGGTATAGCATGTGATATGAACTTGATAGCATAATAACAAATATATAATTTTTAAACATGCTTTATAAATTTAAGGAAATAATCCTGGGATAAATAAAATACACAGAAATAAAACGTGGATTTAGAACATGAACCAAATAAAAGATTAAAAATAGGTGTAGGATATGTCAAAGTAGATGGGGAGCTGTTAAAGTTATAATGCAGTGAGATAATTATTAAAACATAAGTTTTACAAAGCAATATTGTGATCCTCATACAGATATAAAATAAATGTGTATCAAGTATCTTAACGTATTAGTGAGAGAGGGAACTATTATTATGTCAAAGAAAATCCAAAAAGAATTGTAGAAGCTAGACTATCTAGGGTAAGATTACAGCTGGGTTTGATACAAAACTGATTAATGTCTTGTACAGAAGAAAATATAGTTTCTGGGATGTTACTTCCATTAAATTGAATTTATGTGCATCTCCACTGGACAAAAATCTATCATTTGATTCTCATTCCTTTGAGATATAAAATAACCTCATTATAGAATGTCAAGGCCAGAAAGAATACATGGTGATCCCTTTACTAAGCATGTAAGCATCAGATAATTTTTTAGATATCATAAATACAAATCATCTAGGACATCTTATTTATTTCTTCAAGTAGATATTATAATAAATAATTGTCTCTTCACAAAAACACCTCTTGGCTCAGTCCATGGGACTAGTCACTATTCTTGGCAAATGACTACTGCTAGGATGGAGGAATAAATGCAGGCACCTGTGGGAAAGCTGAATACATATGGTAAAGTTAATTCCAATTAGGTTTTTCTCTCACCTGGTGAAGTCCTTCAGGTATGAGAGACTCTATAGCAATGTTAGTTTAACTACATTACCTTGAAAAGAGTAGAGTCCCACTTGAAACTTGAAAGGTAGCCCCCTAAAATTCATTAAAGTGTAATTCATCTGGAAGAAATTATCAAAGAAAAGAAAATAGATATGGAGGGAATATGGAATATGTAGGGATATAAAAATATGAAATTAAAATAATTTAGTCCTTTTAACACAAATTGAAAAAGAAAACTGTTACAGAAGAAATAAATCAATAACAAAAAGGCCAAAGCTAGAATAAGAGGGTTTGAAAAGCCACCAGAAAACATAAAAAAATTATTTCTTTCACTCTATACAAGTCTGATATTACAAAAAGTTTGGATTCATTATTGCTCTGGTGATAATAAATTTTATTTATGTTTAAAATAAAGAAATAAGCAGGCCTGTAACTTAAGTTGTGCAGAGACATAAAGAATATTACTTCTGGGATATTTGAGGAAAGAAATCCTGACAGGTAATAAAACTATATCTTAATCTGTTGGGATGTTAAAATTATTTCTGTATTATGTAAAACAGGCTAATTCGGTGTCTACTTTTCGGGGAGTCACATAGAATTCCTGGAAAAATTCACTGACAGTGGAAAGAAGCAGGAATTTTTTGTTTAAATAAATAACTTGAATTGACATTTGCCTTTTTTACCTGAAGAGGTTATTTAACTGGTGATAAGTTGAAGACTTTCAACTGATTAAAGTCTCTTCATCTTTGTCTCTGCACCAGCCAGTGGCAGTGTGCTTGACAGGATTCTGAAGGAGAGAGAGCAGCATATGGCAGAATGAATTTTGAGCCCCATAGAAATTTGCTTCCGTTCCCGCTCCATCTGTGCATTGTGTGGTACTTCTCCCCATGGCACAGAGATGCTGAGCTAGATTCAGTAGAAATGGATGATGGGAAAATGCAGAAACAGCTTTTGTGTCATGCTAAGCATTAAGAAAACACTTCCTCTTCGCAGTACACATCTTAAACTGGGAGAGATGAGGAGCATAAGATTATCTGAGGGCACTCAAAATGATGTTTCAAGTTCGGTGCACAAAGAAAGCTTCCTGAGTAAAGGCACTGTGAAATGATTTCTGGAATATGTCAGAGTTTGGTTTGGGGGCCTGGGGAAGGACAAGTTGTTCAAATCATTGGCCTCCAGGGAAACATGAGAAATACATTTTGTAGACCAGTCCTGAAAGGACTCACAGCAGGCAAACAGTTTGGATATTTCTCACATGTACCTCAACTCCAATACTTTTGCTGAGAGAGGGTAAAAGAGAGAAAAATAGAGCCAATGATTTGTGTTTTATCATGCTAAGTGTGCTACTTGAGGTCTTTTCATTAGTCAGTAGGCTTTGTTTCTCCAAAATGTAAGGACACCTAGGAAAACATTTTCTCACTATTTTGTTTCTCTGTAGCTTTCTCCTTTCCTCAAACATTGAGCACCCTATCTACAAATTTTCCTTAAATCAAGTTAAAATTTCCCTCTCCTTCTGATTGCTGATCTCCAGGCCCAAGCCCTACACCTGAGCCCTCAGCATGAAATATGTATAACAGGAGGGCAAGAGAAGGACAGGAAGCAGGACGTGGGAACACCCCAAGCCCTTTGCAATATTTGCCTCCCTCTTTCCTTGCCCTGTCTATCAAAGCCACATGCTCTTATGCACAGGCATCCACACACAAGTGCAAACACACTAAGCAGCATCCTTCAGCCACTGACATAGGACCTCTTAACTGCTGGCACCATCAGGCTCTAGCCTCAAAACTAAGAGGCATGGTAAGACAGTAAACTTGCTTTGTTCTCAAACTAGAAATCCTGTGTTAACTCCCACTGAATTCATTTTTTAACACTTCCTTTAAAGAGCATTTGGCTGTTTCACTGAATTCAGGCTAAAAGAGTACAATTAATGAAAGAATTGCCTCCCCCATATCTTTGGTTATATTGAACTAAAATTCACTTAAACTTTTTTTTATTTGCCTTATTTTCTTTTGTCTGTAAATATTCAATAGTTTCTTCTTATCTATTCCTGAAGAATATCAGTGAAGTAAGCCTGATAAAGAGTTGAGAGATATTTCACATATTTCCAAAATACATTTGCCTGTACTTACATGTTAATTCCCTAGCTTGAGTTGTAAATGCATATATATAAGAAAAAATTAAATGATGAGAAAAATCCAGAGTTGTAGCCAAAGGCAACATTCAAGACCTGATACATGGAAATTCTCAAGTGATCCAGGGCTAAGACATGGATCATTGTTCTCTGCCCTGCCACATGTTGCCTCCATCCCAAGCCATGATATGGAGTACAAGCTGGAATTCAAACCCGGAACTTTTTGCAAGGCATTTTAAACATTCCCAGGTGGAAAAAGCATAATTTGGCTTTATTGAGGCAAGGCATATCACCAGGAAGTCTTCAAAAAGAAGTCATAGATGCTTAGCATTGTGAGAGGATGTGAGCAGTATCCTCAGTTACTCAGTGTTGAAGATAGTCTTGGCTGCCAAGCCAACCTTGAAGCCTGACAGGCATGTCACCAGGACAAAGATTCTTCTTAGATCCTATGTACAGTTGAAAGGCAATGAACTTCCAATCATGCAAACCTAGGTTAAATTTTAGTTCTGCTGCTGATAATCTCACTGGATTTGTATAAATTAAAGTCTCTCTGAGTGTTACTTGTATCTTGGGGGTTATAATATTTCCTATCCCATGAAACACTGATGGAAAAAAAGAAAACTAGGTCCAGGTAGTTCACCTAAGTGGTTTCCCATTGGAAAGACAGAAATGTGGAAGACATCTGGCTCCTGAACATAGCACTCATGAAAGAGCAAGTCACTATGTCTCTCTAAGAGTCCATTGAACCATCTATAAAACATTGCAAATGAACAGTATTGCTCCTTCTAGTCCTATGCTCATGTGAGTACAGCTCCTGAATTCCATGCAGATTCTTTGCATGGTAGTGAAAGAAGGTCTTTGAGTGGCATTGGCATTTCCTTCTCGTGTTTGCAGTCTTTTTTAGGAATGATGAGAAAAGAAAGGACTGATGTAGATTTTTTTTAATCTACACAATAAGAGCACAATCTCACTTTCTGTTTGGAAAACGTGGAGTTGGGTAGTTTAGCCATGGAGGTTAGTCAGCCCTGACCTCTCTGATCCTGAATGGTTTTTCACATGAACTCAATAAAAAGCCCATTCTCTTTTCAGAAGTATGTCATCCTTAATAGTGGTATCTCCAGCATCTCTAACCTTGAGGATTTTAGATATGAAAACTCTTGTATAACTACATGGCATGAATTTTTACTAATGACATCTCTCCTGTGCAGGTAGGATAGTATATGTTATTATTGAAGAATAAATTGAAGAAGACTGATAAGTCAATCAGCATCCTTTAAGAACATGCTCTATGACTTTGCAGAAGTTTTCTTTCTATGGAAATGATTTGCTTTTTCTTGATCATTGTACTCTATTAAATCAGAACAATGTACTCTATTAAATCAGAACCCAAGGGTATAGTAATTAATCCTTCAAAGACAAAGGACCTTTAATCAGCTCCTTACTTTTATATGTAATTCATTTCTGGAAATATGTAAGAATGCTAAATATAAAAAGTAGAGATTTTCAACGTATGAATAGAGTTTCCATACCTATAGCTCTAAAAATATAATAAAATCCCCAATGTCATATAATATTACATAATTATTTCAAATAGTAATAAATCAAATATTTGCATCAATAACAAATTAATTATCCAAAGTATTGCCTTATCTCAAGGAGATATTTAGAAGACATTCTTTCTCAAACTGATTTTAGAAAAGGAAAAAATTATTTGCTGGTATAATTTATTAGACAACTGGATATGTTGTTATTCTAAATAATGTTGCTTAAAGAAGATTTAATGTTTTATAAGAAACAGAGCCTGCCCAATATTTCAGTAAAAATTCATTCTGTGTTTGAGTAACAGGAAATTTTGAATGTGTTGTTTTTCAACGTAGCATCTTTATGAGTTTTGATAATGTCTCTAAAGTTCCATACATGTCCTTCAGGTTATGTCCTTCATCAGTGAACTATAGTATCTCTGCCTCATGGTTTTAAAGGTCCCAGTCTATAATTAAGTCTAAAGATATTTGCAGATATTTTGCCTTTTGGGGTTGAGGTAAGAAAACAAAGGCACAGAAAATGATAGAATTTGCCCAGGAACACAGAGCTAATAGGGTTGGATTGGATTTTGAACTGTGGTAGCTTTGACGCCAGTGCCCAAGATTTTTAAATACTATGTAGCACAAGCTGTGGGCAGCCATGGTATGAACAGCCTCTGCACTCCTTAGTCTACTTTCAAGTGTGTTTATCTGAGGTCTGTTCTCTGACCCACGTTGGGCAAGATGTTCCAACTCACTTGTAACTGAGAGAAGACGGGAAAGTAGCAGGAAAGAAGCAAACAATTCTCAGATTCATAGTCCTCACATTTCCATTACCCCTCCTATTTTAATTATCTATAGCTGCATTACAAATTATCCAAAATCTTAATGGTAAGGAAAGTAATTTATTATGCCTTAGGGTTCTGTGAGAAGATTTGGCTCAGTTGGTATGTTCCTGCTTGGTGTTCATGTCTCTCCCATTCCAAGGTGGCTGGGGCCAAGTCTTCTGAAGGGTTGGCTAGGCCAGATGCTTAAACTCATGGATTCACTAACACCAGTGGCCATTTATTGGAGGCTGGTCAATCCTCTGACTGCCTAGAAAGGGGGATGGTGAGGGCTAAAAAAAAGAAAGAAAGAAAGAAAACAGACTTGCATAATTTCAAAGTATAGGGGGAGCTGGGAGGTCAGTGCAGAGTGGGCAAAGACCAAGACTCTCCACACTAGCCATCATTCATTGTGTACACATGGTAATTGGAAGGAGTATAGGGTGACTTGGGGGGCAGCAGTGATCCTATGTCGATGCAAATCTCATGCTATGAGGGTGGAAAAGGAGGGCATTCTCACAACAGTATGTGGAATGAGTTACGCTGATAAGGAATTTGGCTCTCCTCAGGTGAAGCCTTTCTCTTTTGTATTACAACTGGTTCTCAAAGAACCAGGATGTCTTCAGCTGATGTTATCTTGCCCTTGAACATCACAGCCTCACTGACGATTGAGGCCTCATCTGTGATCAGAGGCAAAATGGAGTTATGTTTCCACATGCCATAGCCAGCTCATGGGCAAGATGACATTGAGCCTTAGACAGCTACAGTCATACTTTAATTATGAAATGATTTTTCCACAAAATTGAATGCCTCTCCACAGCAGTTGATGGTGACTATTGGTGGAATTTCACCTGTTCTATGGCCTTTCCTTGGGTTTGAACATTCTCAGAGAAAGATGGTTTCAGCATTCTTAGTCTCTCTTCATACTGGCTGAAGTTCTAGGAAGCCAAGATGGAAGCTGCTGATACTTCCAAATGCTGCCTTAGAGTGTGCAAAATATCATCTCCTCTATGCTTTACTAATTAAATTCAGCATGTCCAAGGTTTATCCAGATTTCACTGTGAAGAATTAGGCTCTTCCTCTCGATGGAAAAAACAACAAAGTATCTGAAGCCATTCTTAATCTACCACCTCCACCAGTGCTTGCCAATTTAAGACATTCTTCTGAAGTCATCACAAGTGCCAAGTCCTACCCAACAGGCTTAGGAATTTATTCTAATTATTTACACCAAGAAGGAAACCGCCTCTGAACACTAAGGAAGCCTGTTATCATGCACCACAGTTATGCTTTACCATATCTAAAATACATTTTGTCAGAGACCGCCATGGTTGGTATGTGGTTTGAATGTCCCCCAGGTCTTCATGTGTTAAAACTTCATACGCATTATGAAGTATTTAGAGTGGAAACTTAATCCAATTATGATGTTCAAAGGTGAGGTTTTTGGAAGGTGATTAGGGGTGGTTAAAATCATTAGACTGGTGTGACCATTAATCTGATGTGTCAATTTGATTGGATTAAGAAATGCCTAGTGGATTTGTACCACAAACCCCTGTATGTGTTTAGGTGGGTCATGAAGGTGTGGCTTATGGTTGATGTCTGGCTCTTCTCTGCTTCAGCTCTGGCACTCTTCCCCTCCTGTTTCTAGGCTGCCATGCACTAAGTAGTTGTTCCACCATGATGTTTCTGCCTTAGAAGAACCAATCACAGGCTAAAACCATGAGCAAATTAAATTTCTCCTTAAGTCGTGGGTGTTGGGTCTCAGTGTTAAAAAAAAGAACAAATACAATAAAATCCTGCTGACTTTATAAAAGAGAGAGGAATACTTCGTAGACTGTATGCTACTGTATGTCACTATGTGAAGATCTTCACCTTGGGACTTTGCTAGCAAGAAAGCCATCACCACATGAGGTCCTTAAATCTTGAGAATCATGAACCAAAACAAACTTCTATTTTTTGGCATTGCATTATGAGCAACAGAAACTGGGCTTATATAGAAATTCTTCTACTACAACTTTCATAATTGTGCTATAAAATAAAGAAAATAAAGACTAAAATTTAAAAACTCTCTTACTTTACAAAAAAAAATTAGGAAAACTTCCCAGTAAGCATTTATCTTGTTTCCTAATTGGCTGCAAGTTGCTCTAGACAGGTAGTGGACCACCACAGTTGTTGACCCTAAATCAACTTTAAGCATTCAGTTCCCACCTGCAAATTCTTGCCTGTCAAATGTACCTCACCCTTCCCAATTTAAAAATATCAGGCATTTTAACATGAGCAATTTTCTTTTGCACATGTGAAAAATACTTCTCTACAATGTATCATTCTCAGATAAATTTTGGGCATTTTGCTTATTTTAATTTTCTTTATAAAAACCCAGTCTTTAATGTCCTGGGACATTTTAATGCATGCGTCAAGCTAATGTGCAAAATATATGCCCATTATTACCTATTTACTTGGGTTATTGTTCTGGCTAAGATGTAATTTTCCACCAGGCATTTGTTTAGAAATTTGGCAGCACACAGTGAACATTTCCATACTTAAAAAGCATCCAGAATCTAGAATGACACCCAGTGATATTAAGCAAGTATAGATAATGCTCTCAAACTTCATCAAATATTCATGGTTAATTATAGTAATAATATTTAAGTTGCTGTGAAAATTAAGGTTGTGAGCCTCTTGTACACAGGCTAAAAATACAAGCTTACAGACTGTGCTGTTGCCTACCCCTTTCATTACCAGAATTTCTCATTGTCATTAAATAAAAAGGCAAGCATGGTGTTTGTTGGCTCTCTAATTCACATTACAAATCTGGTATCTCCCCTGATAGACAAATAGAACTTGTGGAAAAAGCCGTAAAACCATTTCCCACGCCAGGAAGGTATGTGATTAGAGGTGCTAAAGCTACTTTCTCTGGAAAAAACAAAAAACAGAAAACAGCACACAGGGGCTGAAAAATTTCAGGATACTTAGGGTAGCCTAAGGATATGTAATTTGAAATTCAAGGATTTGGGAGGAAATTGAGATATATACTACTGAAAGGAAAGAGAATTGCATGATGCAGAGAATCACACGATTTGAACCATTTCATTCTATTTCTACTCTAGTGTTGTTGAAAATAGAGACCTAATTTTAAATTTAAAAGATAGTTATGGGAAAACCTTTCTAAAACGCATCTCATGTATTCCTGTCTGTCTATAGAGACTATCAGTCAAAAGTAAGGAGCCAGACAAGTTTGTTTTAATTCTTATCTCACTTCCTTTGGCCTCCTCCATGCACTTGAAAGCCAGACTACAGTAGTTGTAATTCTTAGCCTGCCATATCTCTGAGCCTTTTGTTATTTTATTTATTCTTTTGGAAATGCTTATTTCAGTATGATCACTCAGTAAAAGGTTAGCTCATCTTTAATAATAAACACAACTCTCATCTTCTCTGTAGTTCCAGAACTTTTCACAATCTAGACAAGTTAAACCAGACAAACGTTCTGCAAAGTTCTGCTAATATTCTTTACATATCTTCACTGATACGATTATGCTATTTTACCCAATTGTAGGCATATATATAGATATATGTGTGTGTGTGTGTATGTCTCCCTTATAAAGCCATAAAAATACTTGTTAAATTTGCAAATGTGCACTGTATGAAAAAATTAAGCTGAAAGTCAATGTATCAAAATGACAGACATACATGAACATAGATGATGAAATTCAAAGCAGAAATGGAACATTATTTGCTGGATTTCAGAATAGCAACTACAAAATTCTAGTGGAGACCATGAAAAACAAGGAAAGAACCAAGTATTTTTTTTCTAGTTCTATGAATGATGCAAATCTGTAATGGAAACACAGCATGTTAAAATACAGGGCCAACTTTTAACTACCTTAATACATTTCCATACACAAAGAGAGGGAGCTATAATCATTCCGCATTTTGTTGCACTCAAAATTCTAGAATATATTGTCTGGGCTAGGGGTTTTTCTTTTAAGGCAGTCTTTAGCAAAGGTCTGTCCACTACAAACACACTACTGGTTGCCTATCAACACAGTGGTACCTCAATTCACAAACTCAGTTCTCTCTATGATTCTGATCACAAACCAAACTGGATGAACACCCAATCAAAATGGCCCATAAGGTCAACATTGAACCTAACCATTGAATTTGATTCAGTTCTTGTCCAACTTGGTTCATGACCAGAACTGTGGAATTGAGTTTGTGAACTGATGCACCACTGTATAAACATTTATTTCCCTCTTCTTCTTTGTAATTATTTTCCAGGAGATAATATGCCCTGCTAAAATGTTTCCCAGGATACTTTGCAGCTATGTGATATAATTATATTGAAATAACTATTTGTAAAATCGTGGCCCCTCTGAAAAAGATCTTTAAAGAACCCATATTCCACAGGCAAATATCTTTTCTGCTCTGAATTTTTTCCTCTGATATGGAATAGAAATACTGTTCTGATGGCAGATCAATCATGTAATAATCATGTGACAGCATTAAGAAAGAAGAAAAAAGCCATACTTTACCAATGACTCAAGGAACGTGGATCTCTGATGGCACTGCAGAGGAAGCCTACTTCTATATTTTTTTCATGAAAAAAAGTAGTTATTTTGTGTAAGCCACTGATGCTATGTTTTTGTTGTTGCTGTTGTTATTGGCACCATATCATAACACTGATCAGTACAGTGATCTGAGTGTGAAAGGCAAAGAAAGGATGTCAGCAAGAAGTGAATAAGTGAAACAGTTTGCAGAGGAGGGACTAAGTAGGACCTGCTCACTGGCTTTAGACATCTAAAACACTACTATACAAGAGAGTCATAGGTTTTATATCATGATTCTAGAGGAGAACAGGAATGATAGTACAACTTAAAGGAATGAAATAAGATACATTAAGAAGCACTTTTCAAAGACATAAAGCCATCTAAAAAATAAGTACTTAGAGCATTACCTTCCATAAAGAGAGGATGACACAGTGTTTGACTGAGATTTTAATCATATGGGGATGTTTTACCAGACTTAAATTTCTATTTGCATTTTAAAACTTATCCATAAATATACAAACATTTCTTAAACACCTACCCTATTTCATATTTTTGTAAATTTCAAGGAATATCAGAATTTTAAAAATTAGTCCTTGATGATCTTTTTTATTTTATGAGACATATGTTAAAACAAATAATTTCAATACAATTTTAAATATTAAAATACTGATGTGCTAAAAGGACCTAGGGAATAAACTTCCTTAAAATTGGTATTTCAAGAGAAGCAGTTTGATGAAACTGCAAAAGGGGGCAGAATTTCAAGCAAATGATGGCACACAAAAAAGCATCCTCCAGTGAAACACTATATTGTGCATGAGGGAATCAGTAGTTTAGAAATACTGAGGCATAGACCATGGTGGCAAGATAAAAAGCTGCAGAAAGAGACACAGAAGTATTGAGTGGGGTTTGATTTACAGGTTGATGAGCCCAGATTTAATCCTGTAGCCAGTAATCCCCTGGTTTGCAAATATCAAAACAAACTTTTTAAAAATCTGAAACTGACAAAATGATCAATTTTGCATTTTCCCAGCAGACTGTTTTTAAAAAGCATCCTATACTTCAAATATAATTTCCTAATGTATTTGCCACCAAATAATTCTTAAGAACAAAGTAAAGCAGTTTTAAAGAATAATTTTTGAATTGCATCAAGCTCATTTGCACTATCCTTATTTTCTACATTTTATCTAAAAAAACTCATCAAGGAGTTTTTAATCAAAACTTAGTGACATAAAACAACAGAAAAATGTTTATCTTTCATGGTCTGTGGCTCAGGAATTTAGTGGTTCAGCTGGGTAGTTCTGGCTCTTGTCTCTCATGACATTGTAGCTAGATGGTAGCTGGGGCTGGATCACCTCAAGGGCATTTTCACCCTTGCCTCTCACCTGGAATTGTGTAGTGGGCTGAATTATGCCTCCAAAAGTTATCCACATCTTAGTACCTAGAATCTGGTTGCAATGTGTAAGGCAAAAGAAACTTTGCAAATGTGATTAATCTTCTTCAAATGGGAAGATTATCCTGGATTATCCGATTGTGCCCTAAATGTAATCATAAATGTACTCACAAAAAAGTGGAAGGAGAGACTTGACATTGAAGAAGACGTTATACTTCAAAACGTTATGCTGATGGCATTTAAGATGGAGTAAGGGGCTCCATGCCACAGATTGTAGCTCTTGGAGCTGGTAAAGAGAAGGAAATGAGTTTATTGCTAGGTCTTATGGAGGGAGCACAACTCTGGTTATGCTAGATTTTGGCCTAGTGAAACTTGTACTTCTGACTTTCATAACTGTAAAGGAATAAATATGTGGGTTTTTTCAGCCACTAAGTCTATGGTACTTATTACGGCAGCCATAGGAGACTAATACAGGTATGAAGACTTAGACAGGCAAGGGCTGGAGGAGAAAACATGGTTCTTTAGATGCAGCTTTCTATTTTCATTTGGTCTTTCTATATAGTCTCTAAAGTGCAATGTTTCATGACAGTCAGGATTCTTCTAAGGTAACTCAGGTATGCAAAGGTGCATCTCCCCAGAAAAGAGGACAGCCAAGTCAAATTTATTTTGATCCTTGTAACTTATTGTAGCAGTCACATAGTGTCACTTTCTGCAGATTCTATTCATCTGAAACAAGTTGGCAAATCTGGCTCCCAAATGAAGGGAAATGAATAAGATTACTTTTTGTGTGAAGAGTGTCAAATGCCACTGACATTTTTAAGCTAAAATCATTAATACAAGCTGTTTTTTGCATCTAGAAACTTCATTAGATGACCTTTGATATTTAAGCCTATGATGCAAGTCAAACTTTTATGAAGTAGTGTGAGGTAGGGGTCACAGTTTTTGTCATGTATCTGATTGATTCATTATCATATTAAATATCAAATAAAATTATTTGAAAAGAAACCCTTTTTATTCTTATAGCACTAACTTTGTTAAAAAGTATCAGATGCCTTTATATGTAATGGTTTGTTTCTGGAGACTTTATTCTTTTCCATTGCTCTATTTGCCTACCCTTGTCCAATACAATTATATTAGTTTCATAGTAGGTTATGTTATCAGATAGTTTTAAATTCTTTAACTTTACTCTTCAAGATTGGCTTAGGCTGTGTAGGTCTTGTGGATGGAACTAACACTTTAAAAATATAGAGTCTTATGATTCATAATATGTAATTATAATCCCTTAAATTTCTCAGTATAGTTAGTTTTATTTTTATATCATTTTATGTAATTATTTCTAGGTATTTGATATTTATAACACTACTAAGATGATAACACTATCATATTAAAATGGCAAAATCATGTTTCTTAAATTTTTATTTTGAATTATTTATTGATAGTAAAAAGAAATACAATTTACTTTTGCTTATTGTCATTGTTTTAACCAAATATACATATTTATTCTAATTCTGAAGGTTTCTATATTGTTTTAGACTTTTTTACATACACAGTCATACCATTAGCCAAAAGACACTTTCACTTCATGTTTTCCAGTCTTCATAGTTTTATTTTATTTTCTCTTTTCTTGCCTTATTGCACTGGCAAAGATTTTTAGCAAAATGATGAATAGAAGATGTGATAGAAAATATATTTTATTTCTAACCTCAAGAGAAATTGATTAATATATCACTCTGAAGATGGAACTTCCTTATTTTTTGTAGACATTTTATCAAATTGAATAAATTCTTTGCTAGTTTTTAAAACTCAAAAATTAATATTGATTTTATATAAATTTCTGTATCTACTGTAAGAAAACATGGTTTTGAGAGAAGCTGAGCCAGTCCCAGCACCCAGAAGGAGGCTCCCCCACCGCCATTCCACACTTCTAGGGCAGAGAAGGTGAGCCACGGAGAGCCAGAAGCACCCCCACCCACCCTACCCCGTGGAAATGAGAAGACATGTAAACGAGCCTCAAAAACAGACTTCTGGATCACCTATAGCGACCCCAAAGGGAAACGAGATGGAACAATCTGATACTCAACCACCTGGACTCTCTGAACTGGCAACAGAAGAGGATCTGGGAAAAATGAAATCAGAAATAATTACACAGATAACAGCAAAGATTGTGCTCATGGTGCAAGACATGATTAATAAATCTAGAAAGGACACAGATAAAAAAATAGAGGATCTGAGGAACATGATGGAATCCCAACATAGGAAACAAATGGAATCCATAAAACAGATGCAAACAGATTTCCAGGAGATTAAAAACTCCATCGAAAGTCTGCACAGCAGAATGAACCAATGTGAGGATAGAATTTCAGATATAGAAGAAAAGATTGCAATTAGTGACCAAGAAAAGAAAAATTGCTTTAAAATTGTAAAGGAACATGAGAAATCAATCCAGCAGCTGCTAGATAATGCAAAGAAAAATAACATAAGACTGATTGGAGTCAATGAAGAAAGAGGAGAGAGTGCAGATGACATAAAAAAACTCTTCACAGAAGTGATGGCAGAAAACTTCCCAAGCAGGGGAAAGGAACTTGACATACAGATAAATGAGGCATATAGGACTCCAGCTAGCCTTGATCAAAAAAAACAAAAAAAAACTACACATAGGCATATAATAGTTAGGATTCCAGAAATCCAACAGAAGAACAAAATTCTACAAGCAGTGAGAAAAAAGAAACAAATCACATGCAAAGGAAAGCCCATCAGAATCACAGCAGACTTCTCAGTGCAAACCCTCAAGGCAAGAAGAGCTTGGAGTGATGTATTTCAAGCCCTAAAGGAAAACAGCCTCCAACCCAGATTGATGTACCCTGCAAAACTATCTTTCAAAATTGATGGAGAAATAAGATACTTTCAGGATAAAGAGCACCTCAGGAACTTCATGAATATCAAACTAGCACTCCAAAAAATTTTAGACAATACCCTAGGAAAAGACAGTGAGGATCACAACCCCAGGAAACCCAGCAGAATGAATCCATTGGGCATGACAAATTAAACACAAAGGGGGAGAATCCAACAAAAAGAAAAAGTCATGACAAGGCTTTAAAACTTTTAACTTTATAATTCAACCTTGTTATTGTACTGATTAGTATTTTTCTGATTCTAGAGTTGCACACCTTTCCTTGTGCTGTACTGGCTATTTATCATCTTCTTGTGTCTACTTTTTAATTGGGTTGTCTGTTAATGAGCTCTAAGAATTCTTTATATATTCTGCTCATAGGTTATATGCATTGTAAATATGGTCTGTTTAAAGACTACTTTTCATTTTAATGATGTCATTTAAAGTTCTAAATTTTGATGGAATCTCATTTATCAATTTTTTTCTTTTATACATCATGTCTTTGGATACTAGGTAGTCCTTGCCTACCCTGAATTCATAAATATTTTCCCTCATAATTTCTTCTTAAAGTTTTATACTTTTAGGCTTTCTTATTTAGGTTCATAGATCCCTTCAAGTTATTTTCATGTATGGAAATAAAGGGTTGAGGTTAATTTTTTATATACAGATACCAGGTGTTCTAGTGCCATTTGCTGAAAACACTATCTCTTCCTCGGCTCTTGAATTGAGTTTACATTCTGTAAAATGCTAATGTTAAATAATCTTTCAAAACTCAGTGGACCATATATGTGTGGTTCTATTTCTAGATTCTCTGTTTTATTCCAATGATCTATATGTCTTTCCTTACATCAACACTGCCTTGATTACTGTAGCTTTAGAAGAAGTCTTAAAATTAGGTACTAAATGTCTTCCAACACTTGTTGTTTTTTTTTTTTAACTTTTCTAGGTCCTTTGTACTCCTACATAACTTTTAAATTTCAATATCCAGTTCTTCATTTATAGCAAGTATACGCAGAGCTGAATTTTTTTTTTTTTTTTTTTTTTGGTACCGGTGATCGAACTCAGGTCCTTGCGCTTGTGCAGCAGGTGGCAAAACCACTGAGCTAAATCCCTGGCCCCAGACCTGAATTTTTATATATATCTTGTGTTTTCTTTCTTTTTTTAAAATTACATTCTTTTATTGGTACATTTTAGGTACACAACACAATTACATTTCTCATTGGGAATTGTACCTTTACATAATGCATCTTGGTTCCTATTTCTTCCCCATTCCTAGCCCTCCCTTCACCCCCTCCACCCTTCCCTATTTACAAAGACTTTATTTCCATTTTTTCCATTTCTCATCATTTTTCCTTTCCCTTCTTTCCTTTCCCCTGCCCCTCCCACTGAGAAACTGAAAGTGTAAATAAGGGCTAAATGTATAATAGGTAATGTGAAATAGGAAGAAAAGGGGAAAAGGGGAAGGAAGTGGGAGGGCTAGGGGAAAGGATAGAAGGGAAAGGGATTAATATGAGAAAATGGAAAAATAGGAACAAAATCTTTGTAAATAGGGAGGGATGGAGGGGTTGAAGGGAGGGCTGAACAAGGGTGAAAAATAAGAACCAAGAGAGATTATGTAAAGGTGCAAATTTCCAATGATGAATGTCATTATATCATATACCTAAAATGTACCAATGATTAGAATGAATAATTGATAATGCAAAATACCTTGTGTTTTCTAATCCTGCTAAATTCAAGTACAAGTTCTAGGGGCTCCTAGAGATTTCTTAGTATTTTCTCTGTAGATGGTCATTTCATCTACATATAAAGATTTTGCTTCTACCTTGCCAATCCTATCCTAATTCTGTCATTTTATTGCCAGACTATTTTGGTGGGGCCTAGGTTTCAAAGTTTAATGGACAGATAAAGAGTAAGCATATCTCCCCTTGTTCCCCACCTTAAGGAGAAAGCATTGTATCTTCTCCATTCACACAAGGCATTCTCGCTGGAAGTATGGAGTACATGTTTTTAATATGTTGAGAAGGTTGTGTTCTACTTCTAGTCTCCTGATACTTTTACCATGAACAGCTGTGAAATTTAGTCCAATATTTTTTCTCCAACTAGTGACAGGATCATATGGCTTTTTCCTTTCCTCTGTTAAAATGATGACTTTTGGGGGTGGATCTTCCAATGCTGAACCAACACTGCCATCCCTATAACAAAATCACTTTCTACATACTGCCATATCTGACTTCTAATAGTTTGTTTTGTTAAACAAATTTCTATCTATGTTCATACTTTTTTCTTCTATTATCTGTATCCAATTTTAGGATTAGCACAATGTTGAGTTCCTAAAATGAGGGGAGAAGTGTTCCTTCTTTTTTCTGCTTTAATTGTTTGATATAATTTATCAGTTAAAATGTTTATGAGCCTGCTGTTGTCATATAGGTAGGTTTTCAAGCTAGGAATATACTTTCTTTAATAGGTGCTATTCAATTTTTATATTTCCTCCAGAGTTAGTTTCATTAATTTGTCTTCCAAGGTACTTCTTAGAAGTTGTCAAATTTATTTCAAAACAGATTTTTGTAATATGCTTTCTGTGTCCTTTTAAATTCTGTAAAATCTGTGGTAATGTCCCCTAGATCTTGATATTGTAATTTAAAAAATGTATAGCTGATATTGTGTAATAGGAAGAAAAGGTCTAAAGGAGCAGGGGAAGTGGGAGGAGTGGGGGAAAGGAAAAAAGGGAAAAGAAAAAATATGAGAAAAGGAAAAAAATGTAAGCAAAGTCTTTGGAAATAGGGGAGGGTGGAGGGGGTGTAGGGAGGGCAAGGGAAGGGGGAAAAAATAAGAACCAAGATACTCATGTAATGGTACAAGATCCCAATGATGCATGTAACTGTATTTTATACCTAAAATGTACCAATAAACTTAATGGGGGGAAAAAAAAGAAAAAGAAAACATGGTTTTTCCTCTATTTTGTTAGTACGGTGATTTCTACTGGTGATTTTTAAATATCAGAAAATCTTGTGCTGTATTCCTGGCAAAAAAAATGTATTTACTAATGATGTATACATCATACCAAGATTCACTAACATTTACTATTACATTGTGTTCTTTTTATGTGTTCTTTTCTTGAAATTTTTAGCAAGATATGGGTTTTAGCTTTCTTCTGACCTCATATAAAGAACTTGAACATACTCTCATCTGAGAAACTTATAATACTGTTATTAGTATTTATATTTTTACATTAAAGATTCAACTCCTTTAACAGATATTGGACTATTTAAGATTTCCATTCCTCCTTATTTTTAAATTAATTAGTTTATTCAATATGAACTATTAAAAGTATTTTCATAAAATTGTTTCATAATATTATGTAGTCTAAAATTATTTTTTTCTGATTCGCCCTTCCTAGAAGTATATCTATTCCCAGGAGCGCATTTCTGATCTTGTTACTTTTATACTTTGATTTCTAGTATATCAATTTCTGCTTTTACTTTTTCTAGCTCTCCTTATACTTTCTTTGGAGTCTATTTGATGTTCTTTTTTATAGCATTTTGAGGTAAAATCATGAAAAAGATCATTAATGTTCTTTACTAATATATACATTTGCAGATTTCTATTTTAGAATTTTCAATTATTTTTTGTTAATAGTTTCTAGTTTAATTACATTTTAATGAAACAAAAGTCCTTGGATTAAAGGACTATGATCTTTGGAAATACATTAAGACTTTTTTTAAGAGTTCAGAATTTGTTTCATGTGAACTTAAAAGAATGTACATCATATTGTCATCGTTTGTGATGGCCTATCCAAAGCAATTAAATTAATTTTTAATGCTATTGTTCACATTTTCTGTGTCTTTGCTAATAATTCCCTTGTCCTATCAATTGCTGAAAAATGATAAAATCTTCTGTGATTAAGGTGATTTTTGTCCTTTAAGTTCTGTAAATTTTTGGTCTATATATTTTGAAATTTTGTTAATATGCTCCTTTGAATTTAAAATGATCATATCTTCTTATTGACAATATCTTTTTATCATTCTGAGCAATAGTCTATCCTTAAAATTTACTTTGCCTCATATAGCCACTACAGGGAGCATTTTGTCATTGTTTGCATAGTGTGCCTTTTATTTTCAACCTATCGTAAAATTTACCATTAGCCTCCTTTAAACAGCATTTGATTTGGTTCACTTTGTTTTGATTCTATCCAGTCTAATAAATTTAGATCTTTAGTTGCAATGTTTAGTCCATTTATACTTAATGTTATTAGTGATAGATCTGGGTTTAAGTCCATCATCTTACCATTTGTATCTCTTCTATCTCTTCTTTAGTTGTTCAGTCCTTCAGTTCAGGCCTATGTTGAATTAATTAATTGCTCCTTGATTTTATTTTTCTTATTTTTAGTTATTTTGTCTTCTATCCTTGTGACTTTTAATGACCATCCCACAGACACCAAGTGCATAGCTGACTATTAACAATTAATTTAATGATTTTGATACTTCCTGAACAATACAAATATAGCAATTTATTGCCATTATCCTTTTCATCCTTGGAGATAATGACATTATATGTTTTGATCTTAAACTTTATAATTTTAAACTCTCAATATTTTTTGCTATTTTTAGAACTCTCCATTCTTCATAGCACTCCACATTTCCATTTGAGATCATTTCTCTTTAGCATGAAGAATGTTTTCCTACTTTTTTATTATGTATGTTACCTCGTGACAAAATCTCTCAATTTTATTTGAACACATTTTTAAAGTTCTTAGTTTTGAAGGATATTTTACTGTAATAGAATTCCAAGTTGCCGGTATTTTTTGTCTTTTATTAATCATTGGCTTTCATAGCTTCTGCTTGACTTCTGTCTTTGTTTTTTTGTGTTACTTATTATATTTAAAAATATAAAATGCCCAATTGATATTTTCATCAATTAATATTTCTTACTTCTTCTGTTAGGTGGATGGATGGAGGTACTGATCTCTCTCTCATGAGGAATAGACTGGAGCAATTGCTGAGGAAAAATCCAGTTTTTCTCCAGGTTTTCCATGTTCCTTGGAAATTCCTGCCTCTTGCATTTTGTATCTCCTGTTTTTCAGTGTGTTTATGTGTTTATTTGGCTTGAAATCCTGGTAGGTCTCTGCAATATCCACCTTTAATTCTTTGGGGATTTGAAACTTAACTTATTAAACTTCATTCTTTACAGGTTTAAAGTCAGACAAGTATCATCAGGAGTACATGGTGTTTACCTCCTAAGCACCAATAAATTGCAGGAAATTTCACTAGGTCTTTATGATTCAATATTCTCTGTGGATTTTACCTTCCCAATCTTTTGGCAGAAAGTTCAGTGACACTTGTCTCCTTCATACTGCGTATTGTTCCATTCCATGATTTTGAACTTAGCTCTTTAAACCCGATTTCTCGTATGTTCAATTTTTTTTTTGAGAGGCTTGGGAAGGATTTATTACACAGAAATTTTAGTGCACACTCAGAGAAATAGAGTGTGGGCCCTTAAGAAAGAAAGGCACTTTATTTCCTGGAATGGGGAATATTTATGCTTCTCTTGAGGGGGTGGGAAGCTTCAAAGAGGCTACCCACCCCCCCAGAAGGGCAGTGGCCCACATTACAGGCATAAGCCAGTTTTTTAGGGGGGTGATAGGTAATTTAAACATTTTTTGTTCAACCTATTTCTTTATCTTAGGCTCCAGTTCCTGATCTTTAGTCTCTCAAGTAAGCCTGTTTCTGGACTTGCAGTATTCCTGAGGAACTGGGTATGATGAGTTGAAAAGTCCATCATCATAAACAACTTTATCTGGAAGTCATCAGTATTATGATGCTTTCTTAAGTTTAACATCCTAGAGAGCACGCTATTGGTCAAGTTGATTCAACTTCAGCCCTGTATGAGCACTTCCTAAACAGTTGGGTGTACCTGCATCCACCTGCCCAAAAAGAATACCTAAACTCGCTGCTTTCCTTTATTTCCTACTTTTCTTTTTGTCCTCCTTTTTTCCTTTTTGGATTCATAGTTCTCTAAATGTTTATGCCTGAGCTGGCCTTTCCCTTTGGTGACTTTTCCTGATTTGATTTTTGAGGAAGCGGGATTGCATTGGATATAAGAAGGATCTCACTGACAGGGAAGCGCTTCAGTGCATACTGTCTGCCTGGCAATACACCAGCCACAGGTGTGTAAGGGTCCCAAAGCAAGAGAGACATGAAGGAGGCCAGTGACAGTCCTGAGATGGATTCCTGTTTAAAATGTTTTAGAAGCATAACAATATATTTCTTGCAGACTTCTTTATAAGAAATTTTGTCTGCTCAGCACTTCAAAATTTTACTTTGCATTTCTAGTATAGCTCTTTTAGCCTCCTGCACTGCCTAAGTACTCAGTGAAGTCTTGTAGGATTAACTGGCCTTTGTGATTGTGTCCTTTCTATTTTATAATCAGTTTTGGCATCCCTGCTTTATGTGCAAAAGCCTTCTGATTTTCTTTACTCCTGTAGAATCTCTCCCCATACCAACTCCAATTCTTGGCCAAGAATCAGAACTGTCAAGTGCCATCAAGAAAAAAGACAACCAGAAATTTTTAGCTCACATAAGAAATAGTTCATCCTTAGAATTTTAGATCATTTGGTTCTTATTTTTAAAAACTCTCCAATATGATCTTTGCAACATACCCAGTGTTTACAGTGTTTACAGAAAACATTTGCCTGGCATTGATCTACTACATCCACCCAAAGCAAAGGCCCAGACACTTATACATGCACCTCTCTTAGTAACTGATAGAATATAAGGACAAAAAGGATGCAGAAATTAGAACAAAACAGTTAACAAGTTTCATCTTATTTACATATAGATAGTGTGCAGTGAAGATCTTTTAAATTGCATATGGAACTTTAAACAAAACCAATAAGATACTGGGCTTTATGAACCATATTCTAGAATATTATAAGAGGTAAAATTAAATTAAATATTATGTGTATATTAAATAAATTAAATATTATGTGTATGTTTTCTGATCAAAGTAGAATTACACTAGAATAAAATAAAAGATAACTAGAAAGAAATGGAGAGGAAAGCTGAGCTTGATAGAGAAAGAAGTTTTACTGACCAGTTTACCAATTTCATTGCCATTTTTTCTTGTCTCTTAGATGTTCTGATCTCAATTTACTTCATCAAATTTATCATTTAGAGTGCCTTCAGTGATCTATTTATTGGGTGGGAGCCATCTTAGTTTATATTTATCCAAAAAGTCTTTATATTGGTATTTTAAGTAATTTAAAATTGGAATATAATTAGAGTTTAATAATTTCTCTCAAAAAATTAAAACTATAATTCTACTATATCCTGGATTTTACTTTTATGAATAAGAGCAGTTTTGTTGATTTTTTTTTGCATACGTTTTTCTCTCTTGTGCTTTTAAGATCTCTTTGTGAAGCAGGTTCACTGTTGACTGGTTACCAACTTGTCTGAGTTCTGAGTAGAACACCCTCATACACAAGTTACATGAAGTGGATTTATTCCTCATAGACAAGCAGTAATGGAGGAAAAAAAGCCTAAGCTAGCTGTAAGCTCAGTCTGAGAAAAAACTGGCTGGGGGGATAAAGTTTTGACTACAGGTGCCATATTTGCACCACAGCTGAGGTGTTCTACCCACACATGTTGGAACTATAGAGATGCGCCACACTCTGAGCTGGATTTGACTCACAGTCAGTTTATTCAAAGCTGGCTACTGAGAGAGGCTAGTGCCTGGAAAGATCTCTTGGCACCAAGAAGCAGTTTGACTTCTCCTTTTAAACCATGCTTTCAGCTGGGGAGGTCTCAGGGGGAGAACAAGCGGAATTTTACAGAAGCAGAACAATGCCAGGTTAGTGAGGGCAAGAGGAAGTTTCATGCACTTTGTGAAGTACAAAAAAACAACTTGCAACTGCAGCAAGCGTTCTGCCAAACAGAATTTGGATTTGGGGTGCTTTGCCCAAGCACAAGCACACAATGGTGGTGAGGCTCAAGATGGAGTCAGGTTGGCTATCTCAGAGGGACCCTAAAAGAGAGCCTTCCCTAAAGTATATATGTTGGGGTAACAGAGCACACTGGGCTACAGTGCTGAAAGACTTCCTAATCTGAGTCCTAGAACAGAGTCCAGGCTGTTCTGACAAGCTCCTCCTTTATCTTGGGGTGCCACATGTAATTATTATAGAGAACTTCAATCAAGAAATGGGGGAAAAGGCCACTCAGAGAATTGTCCTGTACTCATTGTCTTTAGTATTCTGATATTGCACCCCATATGGTATTATCCTTTTTGGATTAGAATATTAATTGCTTCATCAGTTCTGAAAAAATTCTCACAAGTTATTTTATCATATATTACCTTTTCCCAATTCTCTCTGATTTCACCTTCCAAACTTAATTGTGTGTGTATTAGTCTGTGTTCTATCCTTCTTTTTTAATTGAGCTCTTTTATTTTAGGTCATTTGGAATTTTGTCCTATTTCCTGAAAATTTCTTCAGATTAATATTCAAATACTTTAATAATTTCTTTTTTGTACCAGGGATTGAACTCGGGACTTTGCACTTGTGAGGCAGGTGGTGAAACCACTGAGCTAAATCCCCAGCCCCTATTTAATAATATTATTGTATTAAGATCATCCATTGAATTTTAAACTTCAATGATAGTGTATTTCATGCCTAAAAGTTATTTTACTTTTTAAAAATTTCTTAGCTTTTTAAACCTATCTTTCTCTTCTCTGTATTTTATTTTTCTCTACAACTTTGCAGGCATTTCATTTTATCTGTTTCATGATTTTTATTTACTAGTTTTGTGGCAGAGTCCCCCTGACCAAAGTCAGAGCAGGTTATAATATGGAGCAGGCATTCTTTGCTTCTAATTGGCCACATTGCATTCAGAGGCAGACCAAAGCCTATATGCTCACAGAAGTGTGTCAAATGGCATGCTTCGCTGCCATTGTCTGTGACAGAGATCTAAATTTTGGTCTGTGAAGTTGCCAGGCACCTGAGTGAGAAAACACTGCTTCTGGCCAAGGAGTGCTTGGCTCCAAACCTCATTCCATTCATAGAGCTAAGGCTCTCTTAATTGTTTCAGTAGCTCACTAGTTCACCATGACCGACCTTTGGTCTTTTCTGCTCCTTTTGCAAGAATGCTTTATCCTTCTTCCACAAGCCTTGCTTGCATTAGCTGATGTCACTGGATGCCTCATGTATCCCCGTACCGTATTCCTATTCAAACCTGTTAATCAATAAATATTGATGGTCCTGGTTGCTTGGGGTCCTTGCTACATGCTCAATGGGATGCATCCCAGTTCCCCTCTTTCTGTTTAACTTTTGTTCTGTGTCTTTCCTTCACCTTGCTAGGTATTTCTGTGTAGGAAATTGAGACTCTTGGTGGGGGTATTTGACAAGTTTTATTATTATTGGATTGTATTTATTTTTCTGTTGATTTTTAATTTTTTGAATATAATAAATTATATGCTGTCATTAATTACTTTACTTAATCTTTCTTATATCATATTTGTTTTTTATTTTTATAGTTATAAGTTATGAGCTCCTGCTCATCTGGGATTTATGGTTCTGGGACTCAGACTGCTGGTATTTAGGGTTTACCTTCCAGAAAGTATTTGGGTGATTTGTTCCTGAACCTTTTGCTGCTCCCAAACTGTCGCTTCTTTCTCACTTAAAAAAAAATCATGATTAAGACACATAACATAAAGCTTTTCATTTAAATTCTTTTAAGGGTACAACTCTGTAGTATTAAGTATATTTACATCATTGGGAAATATATCTCCAGAATGTTTTTGTGTTACAGAATTGGAACTCTATGTCCAGTAAACAACTCCACCTTTCCCACCCTTCCAACTTTCAGCATTGGTAACCACTGGTCTATTTCTGGTTCCGTGAATTTGACCACTTCAGATACTTCATATGAATGGAGTCATAAAGCATTTGTCTTTTTCTGAGTGACTTTTTTTCACATAGCATAATGTCTTCAAGTTTCATTCATATTGGAGCATGTATCATAATTTCTTTTCTTATAAGACTAAAAAAATATTCATTTGTTTGTACATACAACATTTTCCTTGTCCATTCATTAATCCAAGAATATTTGGCTGGCTTCCACTTTTTGGTTATTGTAAGTAGTGCTTTTTTGAATATGGGAATGCAGGTAGTCAGTTTTTACTATGTTGACAGCCTGACTTTCTTAGGTTTTCAAGAAAGTAAGAACTTCTATGAGAGTAGTTTGGTAGTTGCAAACTCTCTATGAAGAAGGTTCTTAGCCTAAGCTCCGGGTAAATCTAGCAAATTTCTTGTTATATCCCTGTGCTGAGATTGATTTTTTCCTAAACCATCTTTCTTTCTGAAACTATAACTATCAAAATTCCTAGATTTGCATGATGTCCTCATGTTTAACTGTCATTGAAAGTGGCCTGAAAGCTTGACCTCCTGTCTTTCTGTGGAAATAAAAACAACACTTCTTGTTTTCCCAGGTCTGCAATCATACTCAGGTAATATTACCACTGCACTTGCTGTGCAAATTGCAATTATGTACCTTTGCTTTAATTTTCAGTATCTGCTAATACCTTTAACTTTTTCAGAGTTCAACTTTGTTTTTTTTTTCTTAAATTCTTTTGTTGGTACATTTTAGGTAAACAATACATTTACTTTTACCTGTACATGATGTATCTTGGTTCTTATTTTTTTCCCCATTGCCTGTGTGTCCATCACCCTCTCTTTCCTATTTACATAGACTTTGTTTCCATTTTCTTCTTTTCTCATAATTTTTCCTTTCCCTCCTTTCCTTTCCCCTTCACATCCCAGCACTCCTACCATGTTGGACCTTTTCTTCCTATTTCAAACTATCAATTATTCATTTTAATCATTTTAATTCTTATATACACTTTCAGCTTCTCACACTAGACAAACTATTCAGTATTTACACTTGTGTCCTATTTACTTCACTTAGGAATATGGCCTCAATATGCATCCATTTAGCTATAAATGTCTCTAGTTTCTCATTTTTTATGGCTAAATAGTACTCCAATTTATAAAAAAAAAAACACATCTTCTTCTCCAGTTTCCAGTTGATGGGCACTTGGGCTGTTTCAAAGTTTTACTTATAACAAACTGTGCTGGTATAAACATGGGTGCACATATATCACTGTGGTATGATTCTTTTAATTCTTTTGGGAAGATACCCAGCAGGGGAATAGCTGGGTCAAATGGAACCTCTAATTCTAGTTCTTTGAGATATCTCCATACTGATTTCCACAGTGGTTGCACCAGTCTGCACTTCCACCAACAATGGAGAAAGGTTCTTTCTCCCCACACCCCGCCAGCATTTGTTTTTGATTGATTTCTTGATAGCAGCCATTCTTTCTGGGGTCAGGTGGAATCTCATTGCTGTTTTCATCTGCATCTCTCAAATGACCAGTGATGTTGAACATTTTTTCATATATTTATTTGATGCTTTTATTTCTTTGTCCAAGAAATGTCTGTTTATTTCAGATGCCCATTTTTAAATTGGGTCTTTGAATTTGGAGGGTCTGATTTTTTTCAATTCTTTATATATTCTAGATAGTAGTCCTATGTCTGAGGTACAGCTGCTAAAAATTTTTTCATGCATTGTAGGTTGTCGTTTAGCTCAGTTGGTCGTTTCTCTTGCAGTGCAGAAGGTTTTTAATAAGATGAGATCCCAGTTGTTGATTCTTTCTGCTAGCTCCTGTGCTACTGAGGTTTTGTTCATAAAGTCTTTTCCTATGCCAAAGACTTCAAGAATTCTACCTAACTTATCTTCCAGCAAGTTTAGTGTTTCTGTTTTAATATTTAGATCTTTAATCCACTTAGATCTTAGTTTAGTGCATGGTGATGTGTATGGGTCTAGTTTTAATCTTTGGCAGGTTGAAATCCATTTTTTTCAACACCATTTATTAAATAAGCTATCTTTGCTACACTGAGGGTGGTTGGCTCCTTTGTCAAAGATGAGGTGGCTGAATATGTCTGGAGTTGTTTCTGCATTTTCTAATCTATTCCACTGATCCTCAGATCTGTTTTTTTGCCCATACCATGCTGTTTTTATAGTATAGTTTCAAGTTGGGGTTTGTGATACCCCCAGCCATGTCTCTGTTGCCTAGAATTGCTTTTCCTATTCTAGGTCGCTTCTGGCTCCAAATAAATTTTTGGATTTTTTCTCTAGTTCTGTGAAGTATATTGTTGGAATTTCAATTGGCATTGCATTACATCTATATAGTAGTTTTGGAAGTATAGCCATTTTCACTATATTGGTTCTTCCTACTTAGGAATAAGGGATGTCTTTCCATTTTCCTATCTCTTCCTTGATCAACTTTTTTACATTGCTGTAGTGTTCAGTGTAGAGGTCATTTGCTTCCTTTGTTAGATTGATTCTTAGATATTTCTTTTTTTTGGATGCTATTGTAAAAGGAACTGTTTTCCTAATTTCTCTCAGGGAGTCTGCTACTTGTGTACAAGAAGGCTATTGTTTTTTGAGTGTTGACCTTGTATCCAGCTACTCTACTGAATCTGTCAATTAAGTTTAGAAGTTTTTTGGCTGAGTTTTTTGGGTCATTTATGTAAAGTATCATATCATCAGCAAATAATGATAGTTTAACTTTTTCCTTTCCTATCTTGATTCTTTTTATTTCTGTCTCTTTTCTAACTGCTGCAGCTAATGTTTTCAGAATTACATTGAACAGCAGTGGTGATAGTGGGCATGCTTGTTGTTTTCCTGATATTAGCATGAAAGTTTTCCATTTTTGACCACATAGTATGAGGTTGGCTGTTGGTTTTTCATAGACAGCCTTAATCAGGTTGAGATAAAGACCATCTATTACAATTTTCTGTAGGGATCTTTTTTTTATCGTGAGTGGGTGTTGGATTTTGTCCAACGCCTTTTCTGCATCTATTGAGATGATCATATGGTTTTTCCCCTTGACTCTGTTAATATATTGTATTACATTTATTGATTTATGAATATTGAACCATCCTTGCATCCCTGGTATAAATCCAACTTGGTCAGGGTGTATGATCTTCTTGATGACCGCCTGTATTCTGTTTGCCAGAATCTTGTAGAGGATTTTTGCATCTATGATCATTAGGGAGATTGGCCTTTAGTTCTCTTTTTGGGTTCGGTCTTTCCCTGGTTTTGGAATCAAAGTAACAGTTGTTTCCAGGAATGAATTTGGAAGCCTTGCTTCACTTTCAATTTCGTTGATGAGTTTAAAGAGTAATGGTGATAGTTCTTATTTAAATGTCTTATAGAATTCAGCAGTAAAGCTATCAGGACCTGGGCTTTTCTTTGTTGGTAAATTTTTTTCATTTTTTTTTGTATTAAATTCTTTTATTGGTACATTGTAGGTATACAACACAATTATATTTCTCATTGGGAATTGTACTTTTACATAATGCATCTTGGTTCTTATTTTTTCCCCATTCCTAGCCCTCCCTTCACGCCCTCCACCCTTCCCTATTCACAAAGACTTTATTTCCATTTTTTCCATTTCTCAGCATTTCTCCTTTCCCTTCTGTCCTTTCCCCTGCCCCTGACACTACCCCTACCCCTTTGGACCTTTTCTTCCTATTTTACTTTTTCAATTATTCATTCTGATCATTGGTACATTTTAGGTATACAACATAATGACATTCATCATTGGAAATTTGCAACTTTACATAGTCTCTCTTGGTTCTTATTTTTCACACTTGCCCAGCCCTCCCTTCAACCCCTCCAGTCCTCCCTATTTACAAAGATTTTGTTCCTATTTTTCCATTTTCTCATATTAATCCCATTCCCTTCTATCCTTTCACCTAGCCCTCCCACTTCCTTCCCCTTTGCCCCTTTTCTTCCTATTTCACATTACCTATTATACATTTAGTCCTTATTTACACTTTCAGTTTCTCACACCAGAGAAACTATTTGGTATTTACACATGTGTGTCCTATTTATTTCACTTAAGAGTATTGCCTCAATGTGCATCCACTTAGCTATAAATGTCTCCAATTTCTCATTTTTTATGGCTGAGTAGTACTCCATTTTACTAAAAAAAAAAACACATTTTCTTTATCCAATCTCCAGTTGATGGGCATTTGGGCTGTTTCCAAGTTTTAGCTATCACAAACTGTGCTGCTATGAACATGGGTGCACATATATCACTGTGGGATGATTCTTTTAATTCTTTGGGGAAGATCCCCAGCAGTGGAATAGAGGAGTCAAATGGGACTTCCAGTCCTAGTTCTTTGAGGTATCTCCATACTGATTTCCACAGTGCTTGCACCAGTCTACACTCCCACAAGCAGTGGAGCAGGGCTCCTCTTTACCCACAGCCCTGCCAGCATTTGGTATTGGTTGATTTCATGATAGCAGCCATTCCTTCTGGAGTGAAATGGAATCTCAGCATTGTTTTCATTTACATCTCTTGAGTGACCAGTGATGTTGAACATTTTTTCATGTACTTATTTGCTATTTCTACTCCTTTGTGTGAGAAATGTCTGTTCATTTCAGATGCCCATTTTTGGATTGGGTCTTTAAATTTGGGAGGTCTGATCTTTTTAAGTTCTTTATAGATTCGAGATAGTAGACCTTTGTCTGGGGAAGAGCAGGTAAGGACTTTTTCCCACATTGTGGGTTGTCTCTCCACACTGCTGGTGGTTTCTCTTGCTGTGCAAAAGCCTTTTAATAAGAAGAGATCCCACTTGTTGATTGTTTGTGTTAGTTCATGGGCAACTGAGGTTTTGTCCATAAAATCTTTTCCTACACCAATGTCTTCAAGGCTACTACCTAACCTCTGTTCCAACTGGTTCAGAGTTTCTACTTTAATATTTAGATATTTAATCCATTTTGATTTTAGTTTAGTGCATGGTGAGAGATATAGGTCTAGTTTTAATCTTTGGCAAGTTGATGCCCAATTTTTCCAGCACCATTTATTAAAGAGGCTATCTTTCCTCCAGTGAGGGTGTTTGGCTCCTTTATCAAAGATGAGATGGCTGAGTGTGTCTGGTGTTGTTTCTGCGTCTTCTAATCTGTTCCAATGGTCCTCAAGTCTGTTTCTTTTCCAGTACCATGCTCTTTTTATCACAGTAGCTTTGTAGTATAGTTGCAGGTTGGGGATTGTGATACCCCCTGCCATGCCTCTGTTGCCTAGAATTGCTTTTGGTATTCCGGGTCTCCTCTTGTTCCAAATGAATTTTTGGATAGTTTTCTCAAGATCCATGAAGTATGCTGCTGGGATCTCAATTGGAAGTGCATTAAATCTATATAGCAGTTTTGGAAGTATAGCCATTTTCACTATATGAATCCTTCCTAGCCAGGAGCAGGGGATGTCTGTCCATTTTCTGATATCATCTTCAATCTCTCTTTTAAGAGTGCCATAGTTTTCAGAGAAGAGGTCTTTGATTTCTTTCATTAGGATGATTCCTAGGTATTTCAGTCTTTTTGCATGCTATCGTGAAAGGAATTATTTGCCCTGTTTCTCTCTCAGTGAGTCTGTCATTGGTGTAGAGGAAAGCTATTGATTTTTGTGTGTTGGCCTTGTATCCAGCTACTTGACTGAATTTGGTTATTAAGTCTAGAAGACTTTTGGTGGAGTTCTTGGGGTCTTCTATATAGAGTATCATGTCATCTGCAAATAATGACAATTTAACTGCTTCATTACCTATCTTTATTCCTTTTATTTCTTTCTCTTGTCTAATTGCTGTGTCTAATGTTTCCAGAACGATATTGAACAAGAGTGGTGATAGTGGACATCCTTGTCTTGTTCCTGATTTTAGTGTGAAGGATTTCAGTTTTTGACCATTTCATATGATATTGGCTGTTGGTTTTTCATAGATGGCTTCTATCAGTTTGAGGTAGAGACCATCTGTTCCGATTTTTGTAGGGTTTTTATCATAAATGCATGTTGGATTTTGTCAAATGCTTTTTCTGCATCTATGGAGATAATCATGCACTTTTTGTCCTTGGCTCTATTGATATAGTGTATTACATTAATTGATTTTTGTATATTGAAACTTCCCTGCATCCCTGGGATGAATCCCACTTGATCAGGGTGTATGATCTTCTTGATGATCTTCTGCATTCTGTTTGCCATTATCTTATTAAGGATTTTTGCATCTATGTTCATTAGAGAGATTGGCCTATAGTTCTCTTTTTCAGTTGGGTCTTTCTCTGCTTTGGGGATCAAGGTGATGCTTGCTTCCAGGAATGAATTTGGGGGTATTACTTCCCTTTCAATTTCCTTGAAGAGTTTAAACAGTAGTGGCAGTAGATCCTATCTAAATGTCTTGTAGAATTCAGCAGTGAAGCCATAAGGGCCCGGGCTTTTCTTAGTTGATAAGTTTTTAATTACATTTTCAATTTCATTGATTGATATTGGGCTATTCAGAATTTTTAGGTCTTCTTCGTTCAACTTTGGTAATTCATATGAATCTAGGAATCTGTCCATTTCTTCTGTGTTGTCCATCTTATAGGTGTATAGGTTCTGGAAGTAGGTATTGATGATCCTCTGGATTTCTCCTGGGTCTGTTGTAATTTCACCCTTTTCATTCCTGATTGCATGGATTTGGGCCTTGTCTTTCCTTTTTCTGACAAGGTTGGCTAAAGGTTTGTCAATTTTGTTGATTCTTTCAAAGAACCAACTCTTGGCTTTATTGATTTTTTGTATCATTCTCTTAGTCTCCATTGCATTGATTTCTCCTCTGATCTTTATAATTTCCTCCCTTGTATGAGCTTTGGGGTTGTCTTGCTCTTCTTTTTCTAGAACCTTGAGGTTCATCATCATGTTGTTTAATTGGGCTTGTTCTGTTTTCCTAATATGCATATTCACTGCTATGTATTTCCCTCATAAGACTACTTTCATTGTGTCCCAGAGATTCTGATATGTTGTATTGTCATTGTCATTTAATTGAAGGAACTGTCTGATTTCTTCTTTAATTTCCTCTGTGACTCATTGTTTATTCAGAAGTGTGTTGTTCAATTTCCACGTGTTTATGAAATTTTTTTAGTTTCTTTTGCTATGGATATCCAATTTCATCACACTATGGTCTCATAATATACAAGGGATAGCTTCAATTCCTTTGCACTTACTTAACCATGTTCTATGTGTGAGTATGTGGTCTATTTTGGAGAATGACTCTGTAATCATCTGTTAAGTTCATTTGTTCAAGAGTTCGATTGAGTTCTAGTATTTCATTATTTATTTTTAGTCTAGTTGATCTATCTATTTGTGACAGTAGGGTGTTGAGTTCCCCCACTACAATTGTATTAGTGCATATATGACTTTTCATGTCCATTTGGTATTTGTTTTATATAGTTGGGTGCACTAGTGTTTGGTGCATAGATATTTATGATTGTCATCTCTTCCTCTTGGATTCTTCCCTTTACAAGGATGTAGTGTCCTTCTTCATCTCTCTTAATCAGTGTTGGTTTGAAATCTACTTGATCTGCAAAGAGGATAGCTACTCCTGCTTTTTCTCAGGTTCCTGTCACATGGAGTATTGTTTTCCACCCTTTAACTTTCAGTCTATGAGTTTCCTTTGGAATTAAGTGTGTTTCTTGTATTCAGCGTATTGTTGGATTTTGTTTCTTGACCCATTCTGCCATTCTATTTCTTTTGATTGGTGAATTGAGACCATTAACATTGATGATTATAACTGAAACCTATTGACTTATCATTGCCATGACTTTTTCATTTTGTTGGGTTCTCCCCCCTTTACACTTAATTTCTTGTCATGCCAGATGGGTTCATTCTGCTTTGCTTCCTGGAGTTGTGATCCTCAATGTCTGTTCCTAGGATATTGTGTAAAATTCTTTGGAGTTCTGGTTTGGTATTCACGAAGTTCCTAAGCTGCTCTTTGTCATAAAAGTATCTTATTTGTCCATCAATTTTGAAAGATAGTTTTGCAGGGTACATCAATCTGGGTTGGAGGCTGTTTTCTTTTAGGGCTTGGAATATGTCACTCCAAGCTCTTCTTGCCTTGATGGTTTGTGTTGAGAAGTCTGCTATGATTCTGATGGGCTTTCCTTTGTATGTGATTTGTTTCTTGTCTCTCACTGCTTGTAGAACTTTGTTCTTCTGTTGTGTTTCTGGAATCATAACAATTATATGCCCATGTGTAGATTTCTTTTGATCAAGGCTATTTGGAGTCCTATATGCCTCACTTATTTGTATGTCAAGCTCTTTTCCCCTGCTTGAGAAGTTTTCTGCCATTATTTCTGTGAAGAGATTTTTTTATGTCATCTGCACTCTCTCCTGTTTCTTCATTGAGCCCAATCAGCCTTATGTTATTCTTCTTTGCATCATCTAGCAGCTGCTGGATTGAATTCTCATGTTCCCTTATAATTTTGAAGCAATTTTTCTTTTCCTGGTCATTAATTGCAATCTTATCTTCTATATCTGAAATTCTGCCCTCACATTGGCTCATTCTGCTGTGTAGATTTTCAATGGAGTTTTTCATCTCCTGGAAATCTATTTGCATCTGTTTTATGGATTCCATTTGTTTCTTATATTGGGATTCCATCGTGTTCCTGAGCTCCTCTCTAGATTTATAAATCATGTCTTGCACTAGGGGCACAATTTCTCCTGTTATCTGAGAAATTATTTCTGATTTCATTTTTTTTGTATCCCCTTTTGTTGCCAGTTCAGTGGATCCAGGTGGTTGAGTATCAGAGTTTTCCATCTCATTTCCCTTTGGGGTTGCTGTGGATGATCTGGAAGTCCGGTTAGACTTATTTACATGTTTTCTCATTTCAACTGGGGCAGGGGGCTGTTGGCACCTGCAGGGAATACCTCCTCTGAGCTGGGAGAGGTGGCACAGGGGCCGGGAGCAGCAGTAGGAATGGTGACCCACAAGCCCTTTCCTGTGGGCTGGGAGCAGTATGAGGGATGGTGGCTCAGAAACCCCTTCCTCTGGGCCAGGAGCAGTGGGACAGAAGGTGGCCCAAAAGCCCTTTCCTCTGGGCTGGGAGCAGCGGGAGTGATGGTGACTGGGAAGCCCCTTCCTCTGGGCAAGGAGCAGTGAGATGGTGGCTCAGAAGCCCCTACCTATGGGCTGGGAGCAGCGGGACTCAGTACCTTGGTCTGGTGGTCTGGTGTCCTCTGCGTCTTCGTAGTGTGGAACCAGGTGGCTGCCTGTCTGCAGCGGGGTGATTTGGCATCTTCCGTGTGACTCGGGACCTCGGTAGGGCATGGGCAGACCTGCCTGTCTGCAGTGGGGTGATTTGGCCTCTTCCACATGACTTGGGACTTCGGTAAGGCATGCACAGACATGTCTGTCTGCTGTGGGCTGATTCAGCATGTTCTGCATGACTGGGGACCTTGCTTGGTAGGGTGTCGGTAAATTTTTTATTACATTTTCAACTTCACTCATTGTAATTGGGGTGTTTAGAATTTCTATACATTCTTCATTTAACTTTGGCAATTCATATGTATCTAGGAATCTGTCCATTTCTTCTGTGTTTTCAATTTATTAGAGTATAGGTTCTTGAAGTAGGTTTTGAGGAACTTCTGGATTTCTCTTGGGTCCATTGTGACTTTACCTTTTTTGTTCTTAATTGCATGGATTTGAGCCTTTTCTTTCCTTTTTTTGATAAGTTGGCTAAAGGTTTATCATTTTATATATTCTTTTGAAAAAGCAACTCTTTGATTCATTAATTTTCTGTATCTTTCACTTAGTCTCCATTGGATTGATTTCTGCTCTGATCCTTATAATTTCCTCTCTTGTATGAGCTTTGGGTTTGTTGTGCTCTTCTTTTTCTAGGAGCTTGAAGTTCTGCATTAGGTTATTTATCTGAGTTCTATTTTCCTAATATGGACATTCACTGTTATGAATTTCCCACATAGAACTGCTTTCATTGTGTCCCATAGATTCTTGCATGCTGTACTGTCATTATCATTTACTTGTACAAACAGTCTAATTTCTTCTTTAATTTCTTCTGTGACTCATTGGTTGTTCAGGAGGGTGTTATTCAATGTCCATGTGTTTGTGGGAGTTTTACAATTTATTATGTCATTGATCTCCAATTTTATTGCACTTTGGTCTGATAATATACAGGGGGTAACTTCAATTCTTTTGTATTTACTTAGACATGTCCTATGAGCTAGCATGTGGTCTCTTTTGGAGAATGACCTTTGTGCAGTGGAAAAGAATGTGTATTATGATTTTGTAGGGTGGAACACTCTATAAACATTTATGAAGTCCATTTGTTCAATATCCTGGTTCTGTTCTAGAGTTTCATTGTTAATTTTTTGTCTAGATGATCTGTCTATTTGTGATAGTGGGGTATTGAGGTCTCCCACTACAATTGTATTACTGCTTATTTGATTTTTCATTTTTATTAATATTTGTTTTGTATAGTTCATGGCATTCATATTTGGTGCATATATATTTAGGATTGTCATCACTTCCTCTTGAATTGTTCCCTTCACAAAGATATAGGGACCATCTTTGTCTCTCTTAAGTAGTTTTGGTTTGAAATCTACTTCATCTGCAAATAAGATTATGATGCCTGCTTTTTTCTGGGTTCCTGTCACGTGGAGAACTGTTTTCCATCCTTTTACTTTCAGTCTGTGCATTTCCTTTTGAGTTAAATGTGTTTCTTGTATACAACAAATTTTTGAATTTTGCTTCTTAATCCATTCTGCCAGTCTATTCCTTTTGATTGGTGAATTGAGGCCATTAACATTGAGAGTTATAATTGATAGATATTGACTCATCCTTGTCATGATGTTTTACAGTTGTTGGCTCTTTTATTTCTTATTTTTCCCCCTTTCCCTTTAGTGTCTTACCTTGCCTGGTGGCTTCCCTCTGTTAGGCCTCATGGAGTTGTGGCCTGCGTTGTCTTTTTCTAAGATATTGCTTAGAATTGTTTGGAGTGCTGGTTTGGTATTCATGAAATTTCTCTGCTGTTTTTTGTCATGGAAGTTTCTATTTCTCCACCAATTTTGAAAGATAATTTTGCAGGATACAACAGTTTAGGTTGGACATTATTTTCTTTTAGGGCTTGAAATACTGTACTCCAGGCTCTCCTTGACTTGAGGGTTTGTGTTGAGAAGTCTGCTGTGATTCTGATGGGCTTTCCTTTGTAGGTGATTTGTTTCTTTTCTCTAACTGCTTGTAGGATTTCATTCTTCTGTTGGGTTTCTGGGATCTTGACTATTATATGTCTAGGTGTAGATTTTTTTTGATCATGGGTAGTTGGAGTTCTATATGCCTCACTTATCTGTATTTCCAATTCTTCACCTCTGTCTGGGAAGTTTTCTACTATTACTTCTGTGAACAGTTTTTTTAATGTCAATTGTACTTTCTCCTGTTTTTTCTTGGAATCCTGTCAGTCATTTTATTCTTCTTTGCATCATCTAACAGCTGTTGGATTGATTTCTCAGGGTTCCTTACTATTTTTAAGAAATCTCTGTTTTCATGGTCCTTAACCGCAATCCTGTCTTCTATATCTGATATTCTCTCTTCACATTCCCTTAATCTGCTCTTCATGCTTTCAATGCAATTTTTGATCTCCTGAATATCTGTTTGAATCTATTTCATGGATTCCATTTCTTTCTTATATTGGGTGATCATGGTTTCCATTTCTTTCTTATGCTGGCCATTCGTGGCTGACAGCATATATCTGAGCTCATTTTTTTTTCTTATGTTTCTGTTCTAGAGCCTCTAATCATGTCTTTCACTCTGCTCACTATCTCTGTATTTATCTTTGTAGTTATTCTGTTTTGAATTTTTCTAGAGCCTCATTCATCTGTTTTCCTACTTCCTAAGCTATCAGTTCAGGGTGTCCTGGTGGTTGATTATCAGACATTTCCACTTTGTTTCCCCCAGAATTTGCCTTTTGTGGGGTTGAAGTCTGAGTTTGTGCCTTGCTAAAATGTCTTCTCATTTTTATTTTTGGTACTGTCCTTGGTTTAGTTCCTGGGTTGATACTTTGTTGCTTATTGTAAGTATCTTTTTTGATGTATTTGGAAGCCTTATAGATTGATTGCTTCTCAGAGGTGTCTTCCAGATATAGCTGGTCTTTAGGTTTTGAGTCTCCAGTGGCTCTGTGGCTATCTCATTTTCATTATACCAGGAAGGACAGATAATTAGATCAATCACAATACCTTAGCCCAAGTCATACAATCAGCAACACAATAACATCAAGTACTTCTCAGAAACTGACAATTTGTGGTAGTCACTAATCTATCATCTTTAACTGTGTGAATTACATAAAAATCAAGGACCAACCCAACATATGGTTATAATGAATAAACTCTTCAATATAGCAACTTTACCCTTCGGAATTGGGAGTTAGAAGGAGTTGGTGAGGGAGGCATAGGTAGGTCAAAGGATAGGGGAAGTGTACCAATGATGCCTGAGGTCACAGGTGAGAAAAGGAAAGAGAAGAAAAGAATAATAAAGAAGAAATTCGAGTTAGGGCCAGAACAGGAACACAAAGGGTGATGAAGAACAATGTGGGACAGCAAGGTAGCAAGGAAGAGAGAGAGAAACAATAGAGAAAAGAAAAAAAAGAGAAAAATAAAAATTTTAAAAGAGTAGAAAAAGAAGAAAAAATTAAAAATAAGAGCAAAAAAGTAGTACTTTTGAAAATAACAATAAAAGATAAAAATGAAGGGCCTCCTTCTGGGCATGTCTCTGCTGTCACAATAGACATCATGGGCAGCAGTGTGCAGTTATAAGCCAATGAGTCTCAGTAAGCCAGTCACAGATCCATGAAATTCTGGCAGATTTCTAGCTGCAAGTCCCAAGTTGAGCTCTCTGTCCTCCTGCCAGTTGAACTGTCCAAGGTTCTATTGCAGGTTCCAGCTGTCTTTCCCCTGGAGATAGTCCAGGTTCAGATGGGAGGTGATGATCCCTCCAACTTACCAAACATAGTGGTCTGGTGTGCCTTTATTGCAGAGATTCTCTTCACTTTTCCAGTGGGCTTCAGTTTTCATCAGGGAGCCTGAGAGAGGCCCTCTCTCTGTTGTTCACTTCTGCAGCTCAGAACAATGGCCTTTATGTCCCCCTGTGCCTCTGTAGTGTGGAACCAGGTAGCTGCACAGCCAGGAGACAAGAGGCAGAGGAGGGGGAGTTGTTGCAGACACCTGTGTGGCTCTGTGGGTGGCTGTTGGGTGTGCCCAAGGGGTCCTCACCGGGTCCTGGTTGCAAGTGGTCATGGCCTGCGAGACAGAGCTGGGCTCAGTCAGTCCAGGGTGCTCTGCCAGTGTGGCTTTTCCCACACTGCTCTGCGGGCAGCTGTTGGGCATGCCCGGGGGGTCCTCACTGGCTCCTGGTCGCAAGTTAAAGTTCAACTTTGTAGATGAGAGTATGTTGGTTATTTTCAATTATGATTTCTAATGTACATTTCTTATATATTAATTATTTAAAGACTGCAAAAACTGTTAATTTGCCTTTGGATAATCAATACATTTACCATACATTACATTTTCATACATACTAAGATGTGTTCCTTTTTTGTTTGTTTGTTTTGGGGTTTTTTTGGTAATGGAGATTGAACTTGGGTCCTTGCGCTTGCACAGCAGGTGGCAAAACCACTGAGCTAAATCCCTGGCCCCTAAGATGTGTTTCTAAACTATCAGTTTCTTTCAGAGATCTGTCACTTTTGACATCAGTACCACAGTAAAAATTTTTATCCTGTAGCTTCAGAATATATTTTAATACCTGACAGGGCAATTCTCTTGACACTATTCATTTAATAGATATTTTATTAACTGTTCTATCTAGATATGCTTAATCTTGATTGTCAACTTGATTGGCTTGAATGACATCTAGATTAATAAAGCACACTTTTTGGTGTGTCTGGGTAGCTCATTGGGATGTGACTTTAGTGGCTATATCTGGTACCCTGACCACCTGCTTCTCAGGGTCCTTCCTGTTCTCTGCTTCTTGGTTACCATGAGGTAAGCAGCCTTTCTACTATGTTATTTTTGTCTTGGAGCTAACCAACTATGGACTGAAACCTCGGAAACCATGAGTCAAAATAAACCTCTCCTCCTTTAAGTTGTGCATTTTAAGTATTTTGTCCACAGAATGGAAAAGCTGGCTAATATAGTGGTAGTTTCAGATAAATCATCTGTGTATTAACCATGCCCTGGTAAAGCACTAGAGTGGTGGTTAGGCTGCATAGAAAGTATGTTTATTTCATTTTTAAAAAATCTATATTCATTTACAGACCAGTATTTTAAAGAATTTCCATTGACTCACTGAGCTCTCTAGCACCACATTTTCATTCCTTTTTGTGGATCTCTATTCCCAAAGCAAGTATTCTAGCAATCTTATACCATTAAGAAAGAATCCAACATAAATAATTTGTAGTAGTCAATATGTTTCTTCTCCCAATCATAGATGTGAATTTTGCCTTTGTTAAAATTATAGCATGAAAAGATTTACCTTCAAATATTAGTCAGTGACTGAGAGAGTCTCTTTTACTGTTCCTGAATTCCTGGAATCTTAGCTCCACTCTTGTGGCACATAAAGTACACTCCAACAGAATGCTGCAGCCTTATTAGCATGACCATAAACATTTATTGTTATTATTCGCAAGCCTGATTCTTCCCTTCACCATCTGGAGATGTGATTTCAAAACAGCAGAAAGAAAGAAAATTGTCTGTATCCTTCTTGGATTCACCTTGAATTCAGGTTTATTCTATTTAAGATCACATCACAAATCCATTGCAATACAACTTCTATCCTTCAGCTGTCAAGTTCAGACAAGTCTTGTGCATGTGTCCCTCTCCCTTCAAAGACCACCTGGCACACAGCCAGAAGACAAATGAAATCATTGTCTTCCTATTCCTTTTTTCATTTACTATGGAGAATTATATAGCTAACAGTATAATCTATTATAATAAATTTTAAGCGAGGGAGGAAGGCAGGGAGGGAGGGAAGAAGGGAGAGAGGACAGAAGGAAAGGAGTAAGGAAGGAGAGGAAGGGAAGGGAAAATAAAGGAGAAAGAAAAGAAAAAAAGAAGCCGGGGATTTAGCTCAGTGGTTCCTCTGCCTGCCTCACAAGCACAAGGTCCTGAGTTTGATCCCCAGTACAAAGAAAGAAGGAAAGGAATAAATAAATAAATAAATAAATAAATAAATAAATAAAATTGTTTTCATATAAAACTATTAAAAATCATTGAAAAAGATATTCAGTGGAAGATATCAAAGTCCATATGAACTTTCTCAGCAGTTATATCTAGAGTGAGCTTGAAAGTTCATTGGGCAAAGAGTAATTCAATCTGTTCAGTGACATTCCCATCAAAGTTTAAGGAATAACATAGAACTAAGGATATAGCTCAATGATGAAGCATTTCCCTAATATGTGTCAGGCCCTGGGATTGATCACCAATACCACTCACAGAGAGAGAGAGAGAGAGAGAGAGAGAGAATGGGAGGAAGGAATGAGTGAAGGAAGGAAATAAGGAAGAAAAGAGAAAAGGAAAGAAATAAATCTTGCAGAAGGATCAGCATTTTCTAGGAGTTATAAATAATTCATGCTGTGAACAGGTGCTTTTGTATACCTAAACCTACCAGTATTTTATACACTGTCCTGGTGTCTACCTAAGGAAGAATTAGGTTTATCAAATGGGGTAATATTCCCTGGATTCCATCCTTTTCTCTTCATATTTTCTTCCCAACAAAATAACAACCATTTTCTTGAGAACACAGACCTTTATTCCATCATATTTTTTTACATTTTTTACATCTGTGATAGAAAAGGCAAACTTTACACTTAAGCAATTTTCATTTCCTTTTGAATGATACAAATATCAAAACAGAAACTATTAAGCAAATTCAAACTGTGTTCCATAGAAAGTATGTGCCTTGTTCAGTGTCATAGAGCAGAGTTTTGACCTGACATATCTTTGCCCATCTTTCATTATTTATGCCACCTCACACTGGACCTGTAATTTTTTCCCTAGTAGGTTCCAGGGAGCTACTTAATGAACTGCCTCTCTATCTTCACTTAAAATTTTAATGTTTTGTGACTGTGTTAAAATACATTTGAGAGAACACTTTTACCTATGAAAGTATGTAATTAAAATATTTTGAAATTAGGCATCAAAATATGAATGTTAAATCAGCACACTATCCTACAGTTTTTCTTCTCAAGATATTTTTTCAGATAATTGGTACTGTAACAGTATTTTCTGACTATTTATAACATGATGACTTGGTAAAATAGCACTTTCACTAGCATGATCCTAGCCTGCCATGATGATTATAAAGTGAATGAGCACATGGTCATATAGTAAATATCTTGGAATATTTAGGACCAAATAACAACAAAAAAAATTTGATCAGGGAATAAATACATAGAATTTCTTAAACCAGAAAACTATAGAAACTTAATTTCATAGGGGAGAAAGAGATTTTTCTTTTTGTTGACAGATTAGTGGATAAGAGAAGGAGAGGGAGAGAAAATGGCCTTCATTTTAGCTCTGTCTCTATATAGTAAATGAATTGGAAATATCATGGCACATTTATTCTTTCTGTGACATTTTTACAGTTGATGGAAGTTCAATTGAAGTTGCTTGTTACAGCAATCACAATAGAGACCCTACAACCTCACTAATTTGCTAAAAATTTGGTTAATTCAAGTCACTTAATCTTATTATAAATGTTATTGAAATATGTTTATGAAATAAATAATCATGATTTTTATCTTGGTAAATTGCAGTTTCTGTTGAGACTCCTGAGATATAAATTATTCATTCATTCATCTACTTATTTATCTGAATAATGGGCACATCTTTATCTGATATTGTGTAGAAAGATGTTTATCTTAATAATCATTTTCAAATTTCTGGTCTTGGAGATATAAAATATGGTCTTCTCATTTTATTGGATATAGCATAATACTAAAAAATAAAAGCACAGTTAACTCTCAGTTAAATAATTACAGCCCTGTGGATGAGATAATTCTTCATCTCAGGTAACAATCTTGCTGACAGCCATCATGTAAGTTCAGGTAAAGTACTTAGATATTGAAAATCATCAGGGAATGGGAACATATCCAATTCAGCTTTATTTCTATAACTACTGCAACGTAGCTTCACTGTGTCAAAGTACGTCAATTCCAGGAAAAGGCACCAAGGGAAGTAAAGAGTCTCTCAGCATGATGGTGTTTTAATTAATGTTGTAAACCACAAAACCATAGACAAGTAAAAAACTAAATGACTAGGAGGTACCTAGTTAGAATTTTAAAATTTTATTTAATAGGTGATGAACATTAGGTCTGTCTAAAATTTGAGACATCAAAACATTTTTTACCCATGCATAATTTAAATACTAATTTATTTTATTTTTTTCAAGGCAATTCCAGGGCAGGAAATTATAATGAAACTGCAGTTTCAGCAACATCACAGGCTCTGATGAGATAAATATTTTAAGCTATTTCTAGTAGAGTAATTTATTAATGGACCAACGATGTTTATAATACCAAAGATTATTTCTACAGAGTCAAACAGAACAACACTGTTGATGTTCATGGTGGAATAAATTGAGATTTTCAAGCAATAAATTGAATTTTTTAATCAAAAGTATCTCATGTGAGAAAAAGCAACCAAGCAATTGAGTAAATATCTGCCATCAAAAGTGTACATGTCAGTGTTTTGGTGTCTTGCTACACTGTGAGAGGCAAAAGAATTAAAATATTGTGAAAGTAAAAAGTATACTTCTAAGGCTTTTCATGCACAAAAAAGTGATTCATTCATGTTGGTTTGAATTAAATTGAATTAACTTAAGGAAAAAATATTCTTTTTCTGGTCCTGAATACTTTTACAAGATGGTAAGGACAAATGAGAGCTCTTATCACGCATTCCCATTAATGGGTAGAGAAGAACCATAGAGGCCTATTTCCCTACTATTCATCAGAAGAGCTGAAATGATTTTTTTTTCCATTGCAAGCACTTAAAGCATAATGATTTAAAGTCAGATACTTAAGAGTGAAAGTCACATCTCCAGTGCATGTTCATACTTGTTTAGTGGTTTCTAAATCTGTGCTTGTAAACAAAATTATTCTTAGTCCTTTGACAACTGCTATTTGTCCTGCAGGAAAATTACTCCCCAAGGAGATGCAAATTGTTTGGTGATACTTGATGACTTTATAGTAATTACTATGCTATCGGATAGCTCAGAATTAAGATAAGCCTTTTCATCAAAATTCCATATGGTTGATTCTAAAATAAGATGCTTAGATGGGCAGAATACTAAATGACATGCAATGTCATTTTAAAAATCTTCAGCCAACTTCATCTTAAACCTGGGACTATCACAAGTTTTATCTGAGATCAAACAAAGGTCAGTTGAATGCTTCCAATGTAAATATTTGAGAAAGTTGTAATTTTAAAGAAGAGCACTTCAATAATATTAATGTACAATTATAATTGCTATAATTAGGGCAGTCTCTAAACATACCAATCACAATTTATTATTGTAGAACATGACAGGAGGAAGAGTAATTAAACATTTTTGAGTTTTCTGTATCCATTCAATGATGGAAACCACAGTACTAAACCAGCCATTCTCCGTACATGCCCTTATGTATGAAAATCATGTATTCTCATGTACAATTGTGCTGTTCCTGATATTGTAATGGTCATAAAAATCTATGCAATGTGACTTTTCCCTTCAGGTACTTACAGACTCTATAGGAGAAAAGATAACAGGTAATAATAATAATAATGATGATAGGGATGATGATAATTAATATGGTTTTAGTTCTACCATATGTCAGATATTCAGCAAGGTTCTTACAGTGTCTTATTTCACTAAATGTGACATCCTTATAAGGTAACTACCTTATAAGGTAATTATTAAACTGCAATGCAAAGTTTGAAAAAAAAATCACCCAAGGTAACACACAAAATCAAAAAACTAAAATCAAATCTAGTTTTGTCTGGCACCAAAACTAGATGTTGTTTTCTTCTGTTTATTAGACTGTGACTAAAGCCCATGCTATGCCTGATACATTGTATCTGTGTTTGAGAGTTAGGATGATAAAGATCATTATGGACATGATTCACAGCAAAAATTATAAAGCCATTGATAATTGTCTTATCATCGGACAGCCTTTGATGCTTGTTATGGACAGTTTTGGGGCAGTGCTTAAGTCAAATGTGTAACTGTGACCATGGAGACATGATAGAAGTTTTCCTGAAGGAATGTGCTAAATGTGTTCTTAGTCATCATTCTCTAGTTGAGAAACTCCAATTTTAGACAGATCTCTTGCAGAGTGTTTTCTAGCTTTGCTTTTCAAAAATGGCTTACTTGGAGACACATTGACCTCTTAGGGTCTAAGACACAACAGTTATGAGAGCAATGAGAAGAAAGGTAAGGGGCGAGGTCAGGGTACTCAAAAGGATGTTTTAAAACTTTATTTGTTCTCAAGACAACAGATCTGGGAACACTGATTGTGAGGCCATGGCTCTGTGGCATCTGGTACCTGACACCTGAGGGCACTAGTGTTATATACAGCACCTCTACATCTTCTACATCTTCCTGGTGCCAAAACTGCTTCACTGGTACCAAACATCCTGCCTGTCTGTCCTTGTTTAAATGACAGCTGTTTCTTCTCCCACCCACAATAGCACATATCTATTTTTTGTTACTTAAGAATTACATTTGTTTATTCCAATGTAGTACAGGAAAGTTCTTTCCCCGTGTGGGTCTTCACATCTTTTATGTTGACCTTCACAAAACAAGGCCTGGCATTTCAACTTTCTGGAGCTAATTCTTTTCTAGTACTTTGAAACATGAGCTCTCAGAGCCACAGGAAAGGGAGTGAATTGCCCTTCCACTCACTCCTTCTTAGAGTGATTTTTCTCTGTTTAAATAAGATTCTCAGTGCTAAGCATGACATCAGCAAGATGATGAATTAGGAAATCTTAGCCTTTGCTCTCCCACAGAAAAACCAATTCAACAGTAATATATAGAACAAAATGCTTTCATGAGCATTTTGGAATCCAGCTAATGACTGCAGTACTCCAAATGAGCACAAAAATGGAAAAAAGCCACACTGAAATGGAAAAGCAATTTCACTTTACAACATCACTTTCCCAAAGGTGACACTTTGGTAACAAAAGAGATTACCAAGGTCTATGACTTCTCAGGGGACAAAAGACAGTGGAAGATGCCTCCAATATTCTTGGCCTTTCAGTGTGTTGCCCAAGGACCTGGTTTCTATCTCACCCTGCACAGCACTAACAGAACTAACATAGCTCAGATGCTTGGGAACAGTTAAGCTCCAAGTGAAAAGGGTAAGGGCTCCGTACAGTTGGCACAGCTCTGCAACACTAAGAAAAGCTGAAGAATCGGAGGTTTCTCTCTCTGTAGGGCTGCAGAGGAGGGGAACATGCTGCCAGTGTCTATGGCCTTTCAGTGCACTGCTCAGTTTGTTTCTACCTTGCCTTATATGAAGTACTGACACAAACAGCATGGATCAAACACCTAACAGTTAAGATTAAAGAGAAAAGTGTGGTCAGCTTACTCTGACAAGCACAGCTCTTGGAGAATGAGGGAAAGCACAAAATCCCAGGCTTTTCTCTTGAAAAAGAGAAAGAGATGGAAAGCATGCCTTCAATATCCCTGGTATTTTAGGGCACCGAACAAGGGTTCAGTTTCTGTCACACTTCACCCACAGTGCTGGCAGAATCCTCATAATCTAGTGGGAGCAGCTAGCAACAATGGAAAGAGGGTCAGGTGACATGTTGCACCCACATAGCTCAATGAGACTGGGAAGAGGCATGGGCCCAAGCTTCAGGGAAAAAGTAAAAGCAATGAGAGAATGTCTCTAACACTTAATCTGCAAGAACACCAGAGGGATCAAATGATTATGGATTTCTAAAAAAAGTAAAAAGGAAGAAAGAGAAGAATGAAACTAGTAAATCACATTTAATTAATAATTTATATGGATAAGTTCAGAGAAGATGCAGCCATAGAAAAGGCTGACAGGCTCCCAAAATGTCTAGGTGGGGTGAATGGTAAATATCTTTTCCTGAAAAGTTAGACCTAAAACTAGGAAAGGAGGTCAATTCTTCAAATACACAGAGCAACAAGGACCATGAGAAAGCAGGAATATATTATACAAAGAGAAGCAAAATAAATCTTCAGTGATATACCACAAAGAAATAGAATTTTACAAGTTGCCTGACAAAAAAATTCTAAATAAGAAGGTCAATTACAAAAGAATACAGTTAGATAATAAAATAAAGAAAATTATAAGAGCACATTAAGATTATCAATAAAGAGAAGAAACTGAAAAAGTACTTCTGGAGCTGAAGAAAATAATAAATGAGCTAAAAAAAATCCCTAGAAAGTTTCAAAGGCAAACTCATTTAAACAGAATATAATAGGGGACTCAAGAAAAGCTAAGTTGAAATTCTCCAAAGAGAAGACAAAAAACAATGAAAAAGAGTAAAGAAATTCCAAAGGACTTATGAGACATCATGAAGCATATCAGTATACCATTATGAATATTCTAAAAGGAAAGGAAAAGAAAGGAGAGAGAGAGAGAGAGAGAGAGAGAGAGAGAGAGAGAGAGAGAGAGAGAGAGGAAGGAGGAGGAGGAGGACTACAATGATTACAAAGAGGGGGAGGAAGAAAAATGAGAGATTGCTTAAAAATGATGGCTGAAAATTTCCCAAATCTAACGAAGGAAATGGTCATTGTTTAGATCTACAGTGGTTTAGATCTACAATGATTCTACAGTGTCTCCCAAAGGACTGATTTGTTTAGAAAGAGTAATTTGATTATGAGGGCATTATAAATGACTTGCTGTTAGGAGGTGGAGTCTAACCAGAAGAGACCAGTCACTGGAGAATGACTGGGCAAGTCATATCTTCCTCCCTGCTTCCTCCCTTCTATCTTTACTTCTTGGCTACTGTGAAGAGAGTAGCATTCCTCTCCTCCATGGCAGGCCCTTCCATCATGCTGTTTCTGTGTTTGAGCCAGCTGAATTTGGACTGAAACTTCTAAAACTATGAGCCTCCTTTAAGCTTCAGATGTTAGGTATTTTGTTCCAGTGATGAGGAAAGTGACTTAAACAGAGATATCCAGACTAGTGACATACAAAGGACACCAAGTAGAATGAATCCAAAGAAGTCAACATGGAGACACATTATAACCAAATAGTCAAAAATCAAAGACAAAGAGAATTTTCAAAGCAATAGGAGAAAAATGACTCATCATATACAAAGGAGGCCCTCATAAGAATATCAGTTGCTTCTTTAGTGGAAATCACTGAAAGCCAAGAGAGTGAGATGATATATTTGAAGTGCTAAAAACAATGAGAACGGCTGCCAATAATAAGAATATTATTCCCAGCTAAAAGAGGATAAGAATATTAAGAATAATAAGAATATTATTCCTATTCTAAAACGGAAGAGAGAAAAGAATTTACATGAAAAACAACTGAGAAAGTTGATAGACATTAGATTTGTCTTACAAGAAGTGTTAAATAAAGCTTTTCAAGTTGAAATAATCTGATAAGTAACAATAGAAAAGCATATAGAAGAAGAAGAAAATGCATTGGTAAATGTAAATAAATAGATACATTCAGAGTATTATAATACTGTAATGGTTATGTGTGAATCATTTTAATTTTCAGTATTATTATAATCCCGTAGTGGTCAGTGTAAATTACTTTAAATTCAACTATAAAATTTTAGTTCAAAGTATTAAGAATACCTATGATGGACTGGGAATTTTGCTTGGTGGTGCCACTGCCTGCCTCGCAAGCAAGGTCCTGAGTTCGATCCCCAGTACCCAAAAAAAAAAAAAAAAACCTATGACAAAAGATGCCTATGACAAAAGTTTGTTAATGAATATACAATACAAAAAGATCTATATTGCTACATAAATAAAGTATGAATGTGAAGCAGAAATAAAAGCATAGTTTTGGTGGATAACTAAAGTTAAATTATCAATTTAAATAAATTTTTATAAGATGCTTTATATAAGTCTCGTAGTAACCACAAAGTATAGAGAGAAGAGGTATACAAGATAAAAGGAAAGGAAACAAACTGTACCATTGCAAAAAAAGTCAACAAGTAATACAGTATGATAGCAAGACAGTAAAAGAAGAACAAAAAAAATGACAAGGCAGAAAACAATTAATGAAATAGCGATAAGTCCTTTCATAAATTAAACTTCTCAGTCAAAAAGATATAGAGTGGCTGAAGATCTAGCTATATGTTGTCTACAGGAGACATACTTAATATAGAAAGCACACAGCCTGTAAAGGTAGAGATTGCAAAAACTTTGGATAAAATCGATAACCCAAAGAAAGCAGGAGTAGATACACCAATATTAAAGGGAAAAAATGTTTAATCAAAAACTGTTAAAAAAACAAAGAAGTTCATTATATAAGGATAAAAGTTTACCTCATCAGGAAGAAAGTGCATCACTTACAAATATAGATGCACCTAACATCAGAACACCTACATATATAAAGCAAACATTCATGGATCTGTTGGAGAAACTCAACAAAACAGTAACTTTATGAGACTTCAATACATCATTTTCAATAATGGAAAGAACATCAGGCAAAAAACAACAAGAAAACAGTAGAATTAGATGACACTGTCAATTAAATGAAATAACAGACACATACAGAACAATTCAGCTAATAAGAACAGAATCCACATTTGTTTTGAATTACACAAGGGATATTCTCTAGATTAGAGATCACATATTATGTAACTAAAAGCTTAAAATGTAAAGAAATCTAAATCATAATCAAGTATTTTTTCTGACAACTATGAAATGAAACCAGAAAATAAGAACAGAAAGAAAATTTAAAAATTCACAAATATATGGAAATAAACCGTACCCCTTGATTTATCAAAGGGTCAAAGCAGAAACAGAAAAGGAAATTAGAAACTTCAGACAAATGATAACAAAAATATAACATACAAAAAGTATGAAATGCAACAAAAGCAGGAACTTAAGGTAATAAATGCCTACACTAAAAAGGATGAAATATTTTTTCTTTTGAGATTGGGTCTCACTATGCAGTTCAGGCTAGCTTTGAGCTCACTATGTAACCCAGGCTGGCCTCAAACTTGCAGCGATCCTCCTGCCTCAGCCTCCCAAGTGCTGGGATTACAAGCATGTGCCACCATGCCCAATGAAAGATTTCAAGTAGATAACTTTACATCACAAGAAATTAGGAAAAGAAGAAAAATCTAAGCCCATAGGAAGGAAATAATATAAAAATAGGGCATATGTAAATAAAATAAAGAATAAAAAATCAATAAAAACTAAAAGTTAGTTTTTTAAATAATTAAATTGACAAACCTTTTAGGAAGACTAACTCTAAGAAGAGAGAAGACTCAAAAAGTAAATTAGAAATAAAAAAGAGACATTATAACTGACCACAGAAATGAAAAGCATCATAGAAAACTACTATGAACATTTAATTTTTTATGAAATTACAGGAATCCTGTGGTAGCAATTTTTTAAAATAAATTAAATTTATTGGTACATTTTAGATGTACATAATGATCACATTCATCATAGGGAATTTGTAGCTGTACGTGATATATCTTGATTCTTATTTTTCCCCATTCCCCTAACCTCCTCTTAACCGCTCTTCCCCTCTTTATTTCCATTTTTTCCTTCTCTTCTCATTTTTTTTCAGGAAGGAAGGAAAAGGAAACTATGAACATTTATAAGCCAACAAGTTGGATGTCCTAGTAAAAACATATACAACCCTATAAATATACAACCTACCAAATTGAATAATAAAGAAAGAAAAAAAGAAATAAGAAGCCCAAACAGATCAATATTGAATAAAGAGACTAAATCAGTGATATATTAAAAATGAAAAAACTTCCCCACAAAGAAACTGGTTCATTGGTGAATTCTACAAACACTTAAAGAAAAATTAACACCATTTCTTCTTAAAATCCAAAAACCTAAAGAAGAGCAATACTTCCAAATATATTGCATTAGGCTAACACTAGCTTCAAAGGAAAGCCAGAAAAAGATACTATACTTCTGCACCTGGCTGTTTACTCCGTGTTTCTCTGCCATGTTGTGACACGGCTAAGGGGACCCTCATCAGAGGCCACACAGGTGGAGTTGCCCCTGCTCGGACTTTCAGTTTCCAAAACTGTGAGCTAACTCTTTGTAAGTTACTCAGCTTCAGATAGTCTGTTTTAGCAAAAGAAAACAAACTGGGACAAATACTGTTGATGATGATATAACATGATTCAGGTGCTATCAATAGCATTGTGAAAATTCCTCAAAAAGTTAAAAATAACAGTGCCATATGCACCAGCAATCCTACTTCTAAGTATATATGAAAAGTATATATGAAAAGATCTGAGATCAAGATCCCAAAGCAGTATTGACACTTTCATGCTCATTACTGCATTATTCACAATAACTAAGACATGGAGTCAAGCTATTCATTAATGCCTAAATGTATAAAGAAAATATAGAACATACATGTAATAGGATATTATTCAGCCTAAAAAGAGAAGGAATTTGTATCATATAAGATAACATAGATGGATGCCAAGGAAATGATTCTAAATTGTTATCCAGTGCCAGCAAGACAATACTGCACAACTCATTTATATAAAGTACCTAAAATAGTCAAACTCAGAGAAACAAAGTAGAATGGTGGTTACCAGAAGCTGCGGGGAGAAAAAATAGGGAGTTGCTGTTAATGGGTATAAGTTTCAGTTTCAGTTACACACAATGAGTTAATTCTAGAGATTTTCCATAAAACATTGGGTCTTTACCTAACTGTACAGCATCACACATGGAAATTTTGTTAAAAGTGTAGATCTTCTGGTAAATATTTTTATCTCAATTTAAAAAAAAATTTTAATGCAGTTGCCCCCAGGTCTATGTCTCAGACTGAATTTTCTCAAGTTCTCTTCTCCCCTAAAGCTTTAAGAGTGGATGGATATACAGAAAGAACCTTCACAGAGTGCTTTAGGTGAAATGCAAATGATGTCTGACTCCCTACTCCAGCATACTTTTGATTCAGCTCCTTGGAGTCCTGCAAACAGGACTAACAATAATATCTCTGTTACACAGAGTGTGCAAAAATACTAGATCCTCTAGTCTTGGAACAATGCATGTTTCTATTGGCAGGTCACACAGACCCTGAAATCAAAAAATGGAGCCACTATGTCCCTTGTCTCAACATGAGCTCCTCTGCTCGCTCCCGCCTTCTCTCTCTCTCTCCTCGTCTCTCCACTCTTTCCCTCTCTCTCAAGAAAATCAAATTAAAGCCTGGTGCAAGAGATATGTAAAGTATACTTGATCGCGCCTCAGCAGGATGAACATTACTCATTGTGACAAACCTTCTTCTCCCTGGGAGGTGATAATGCGGTTGTTATTAGTTTTTATAATTTCGCCGAGAATTGCTAACATGGAAATTTTTACTCAAGAATTTATCCAATTCAAAATAATAGAGCATACTAATAGACTAAAGTGTACACACAGTCAATACAATCTTACTCAGAGAGAGAACTTGCATTATGTCTTCTGACATTAGATGATATATCGGGGTAATAAAATTTTTAGTCCTTGCTTTTTCAATTTTTAAGAACATTGTTATTATTTTGCATTCCTGGGACTCTGTATTCACTTACCAGAATCTACAAGAATTACAAAAGGACGTGATAAATGTTAGGACCTTGCTAGTATAATTTAAATTCAAATAAAAATATATGGTGTCTTTTTATTTCACAAACTGAAAGTTTCACTTTCCATTTCCCTTCAGTTTTTTCTTTCCTAAACTTATTCCAAACCAGAAATTAGAAGAGATATGTATTTAAATTTTCATTTCCATTAAAATGGGCAGTAAGACTGTGGAAAACTTTTTTAGTTGGTGTGTGTTGGAGTGAGGAGGTTATTTATGGGTTTGTACTCAAGAAGAAAAGTGAAAAACGCACAAAACAAAGTAGCAAAGACAGTGTGTAGCTAGAATTATGAATTTTTAATTAAACACCATCATGAATAAATATTTAACTTGTACACAAACATGCTATTTGCATGTTATTCCAATTTAGAATTGAAAGTAAAATGTTAAAAACATTAAAAAGGGAAATAATTTTCCTTCAAGAAACTTAAGATTTTATCAGTGCACTGTTGTCTGCAATTTACAAAACGCCTTTAACTTTTAAAAAGCATTTTAAGATTAAAAACAAGATAGAGGCCGGGGATTTAGCTCAGTGGTTTCACAGCCTACTGCGCAAGCTCAAGGACCCGAGTTCGATCCCCGGTACCAAAAACAAAACAAAACAAAACAACAACAACAAAAAAAACAAGATAGAAAAAAGTATTTTATTTCTACTTTTGGCCTTCAGGACAGTGAAAAATGTGAGAAGAGAGACCAGACTACTATATATTGAGGTACCATTACTTTTAACTAGCTGTACATTGAATCTAAGACTAGTCTGTAAAGAACATATTACTGTTCTGATTCTCAGGTAAGGAATCTGAGACTTAGAAATCTTAAATTATTTGCTCATGTCATATAGTTAGTAAGTATTGCAATCAAGATTTAAAACCTGAAATGATTGATTCCAAAAGCTTCCCTCAGGCTATTTTGAACATTAAATTATATATCTCAAAAAGGGGTAAACTATTGAGTTGTATAGCCTTAGAAGACTTCAGGTTTTCTGAGTCCTAAAACCCTACAGAACTAAAAAAAAATAATAATTCAATGTAAAAAAATGCTTAGGGAAAGATTATATATCTCATATTTAAGCTACAACAACTGTTAAGCACCTAAGAAATCCAGTAGTCATTATGTAAGACTATGGAGTTTTGAAGTTTCTTGTATTTGAGTCTTAAAGAATGAGAAATTTGGGCTGATCAAAAGTTATGGGAATTCACTGTAACTTCCATTTTAGGTACATCTAAAACAGTATGTTTTCAGACTTTGGTGCACATCAGAATCATCGGGGGAGCCTGCTAAAGATATAGATGTTGCAGGTCAATTCGGAGGAAGTTAGGATAAGGTAGCATTTCTTCAATGTAATCTGAGGAACTATAGTAGATATAGGAAAACAGGGTCTTGTGGACAAATAAGTGTAGGAAATGGTGCATTGTGTAAATTATACTCATTTTATATTCTAAGCTTCAAATTTGTGCATTCAACAGGAAAAACTATGTATAGGACATAAGGTTCTGAAAATAGTGTGGCTTCAGCATCTCTGAGCAATACAGAAGAGAAAAACCCGCCTCCTGCAGGATCAACTAAGATCAGAGAACTCAGACAGAATTTTATTTCTGCAAAAGATTGAAAGAAAGGGATTAGCCAGAGGCAAAAAATGAAGGCTGGGTCAAGAGAAAAGTGAAGAGCAAGGTGGGACGTAGGTGAAGCTTAGTGGTTCAAGCTTTTAATTTGGGAATTGGATTTTCTGCACTTTGTTACTCATGTGTGCTGTCTACTGGTGAATGTAACAGACCACCACATAGAATTGCCTGTTTTCTACTAGTGTTTCTACTACACCTATTTCAAGGTCTGCCTTATGTTTTCTTCTCACAAGGTTTTCCCCAAAAAAACCTTTGCCTCAACATCTTAACCTCTTCTTCCTGGGTACTGTATCTTTTTTTTTTTTTTTTTTTGGTATCAGGGATCAAACTTGGGACCTTGCACTTGCGAGACAGGCAGCAGAACCACTGAGCTAAATCCCTGGCTCTTTCATTTCTTTAATTGGCTTTGCATTTTAGTTTCCCAATTTTACTCTTCTTGTTTAATATTAGCCAATATTTTCTTCATGTATTCTTTTATCAACATATTATATTTTTTTGAGGGTAAAAATCATATCTAAATGTTCTGAATGACATCAGAATCTTAGGACTATGACAGTAGGTCATTTTGGATGTCAAGTACCAAGTTCTAATTTACTTCAACATCTCTTTTTAATTTCTCATTGTTCTTTGGGTTGAATCCACGATTTTCCTGCTAGGGCTTTGGTACTGTAACAGGGTCAAAATAGCAGTTGGTGCTGGCAGGGGTAGCTTTATGGGTGGGTATCCATGTGATCAGTGTGGTCACATAGGGACCCTTTCTCAGAAGGCCCCATATATGTGGTTTCATATTTTATTACTGCTGTCTTGAGAATCTTAATGATTTTATCCTTGAATTTATGTGCACTTAGTAAGAACCAGGGACAACGGAGCAAGCCCTGAGAACTCCAAGCCTCAGGCTATCCACAGTCCCACCAGTCACCTACCCTACTGCCCCAAGACAGCTTCTTGGCTGCAGCATCATACCCCCTGGCTCCTTGATCCTCACACAGTCTCCCTCACCCCATATCTGCTCTGTAACCACTGCTGCCCTCTGCCCTGTCAAACAAGGGTAGAAGGCCAGAGTTCAACAATGGCCCTAACCCCAGGTGGAGCCCAGAAGCAAATATAAGAAAGATCAATAGTGAGAGAGCATAATATCTTGAAGCGAGATAGGAGGCCTCAATCCCAGCTGGGCTCACAGCACCAAGGAAGGTTTGGTAGACAGCACTTGACATCTGCTAGTCCAGGATCTAAGCATGTCCATTCCCAGAGACTGCAATCCTGTGGGGGTCATTCATGCATTGTTCACTGGGGTGTTGGGTCGGAGGGAAGGGAGATTGACTTCCTGACTTGGTCTGCATTGTTGCCATTTTGCCCTGGACCTTGGAAGTTATACAGCTGCTCCTGTACTCAAAGGTATCCCGGGACAGTAGTGGGAGATGTTTGTTATTGTCCATATGGGGCCTTCTTACAGCGTAACAGCTGAGTCTAGGAGTGCACCAAGAAGTCAGAGCAGAAACTGGAGATCTTGAGGACCAACCTTGGAAATTATACAGTGTTACTTTTGCCACATTAATTCATCAAAACAGTCATAGAGACATTTCAGAATTAAGGGAAAAGAAGTCACACTGTGTGGTTTGAGGGACAGCAGGAGAGTATGGGGTGGGATTGACTGCCAGACATCCAAGCTACCATACAGCTGGAAGTATCAAGTGTAACATTTGAAAATATGGTCTTTGAAGATGGTTTCAGGTATGTGCTGCACCACTACCTGTGACCACACTTAGTCTTTCTGAGCTTTAGTTTCCTTATTTGTAAAACGAAGATTGTTGTAAAAGTTAACTATGATATCCACAGAGCTTGGTACACGCTTGATATTCTGTAATAACTACCATTCTATTCTATAATAACTACCATTGAAAGTGGAGCCACTTAGTATTATTGCAAAGAACCAGAGAATGCTCTTTACGGGAGGTGTACACGCTTCTACTGTGGAAAACATCCAACAGTGATATATTAATTCATTTCTTTGGCTAATACAGTTGATTCTTAGAGGTCAAGTTGGCTATGACTCAATATTTACTGAAGAATGTGTTCATTTCTGAGTGAGAAGCATGCATATTGTTTAAAAAACAACAGAACTTTAACGGAGGCAACATTAATTTGGGCTGAAGTAGCTTTTCAGAACTTTACAATTTTAATAGAGAACATGGAGGTGCTGCACTTTCCTTTCAGAAGCTGACATCACATTGAAGGGGAAAAAGCTGAGTCTCAAAGACCCATTTCTCTTATCAAGCAAATATAGTGATTCAGAAATCGGCACCAGGACACCTCTTTTGCTTAACTTAAAATAATGGAGCAGCAACCTCAGCAAATGTTAGTGAGGTTTGGTGTTTCATCACTTTTTCTGTATTCTCTTACCTGATGTGGAATGCAAACAATTGTTGCTGAATTTGAGAATATAAGACCTTTAACTTCTACCTAACTACCGCTCACTTAAAGTAGTAAAAAGGATATATATATATCTGCAGTAAATCACAGCTTAGAATCTCATTCTTATTCATTCTTTCATTCCAGTAAAATAATCATTGTAATGATAATAAAATTAATATAACATCTTAGAAAATCTGTCATTGTTACAACTGGAAATGAACCAATGAAGAAAAGGTGAAGAAAGACACTTCTGGTTAAATTGACTGTAACATTCTGCAACAATGGAGAATAATAAAATATAATTAAGACTGAAAGTGACCTGAGGTTTTAAGTACCAGAGTACTTAATGGAACATGAAGACTGTAGAAAGGTCAGCAACTCAAAAGTAACTTCTTAGTTTTAGTATATAGATTACAAGATTACAAATCTCTTTAAATGTATGCAGCATTACTTGTTAAATGTAAATCATTGTTCAATATGCATTAAGATGCAGTCACATTTTTTTATTTTTTAAAGTGATAAAGATTTCCAAAAAGTATGAATATTGGCAAGGGTGTGTGAGAGAAGCAATGACATTGGTGGGAGTTTCCAAATCTGAAAATAATTAGCCTAAGATTTATCAAGTTGCTCAGGAAATTTCATAACTTTATATCCACTTATTACACTCCAAAAAATGATCTTGAAAAAGATTTAAAACTCTTAAAAAGATACATGTGCAACAAAAAGTATGGCAGCAAGATTATATATGTATATATATATGTGTGTATATGTATATATGGAAGATTTTACATATATATGTGTATATATATATATAAATTTTACATATATATGTAATATATATGCGGATTTAACCACTGCAACAACAGTAAAACTTTGGAAACAACCTAAATAAGTAACAATAAAAGAATGATAGGATTAGAATATTCTTAGAAACAAAATATTCTGCCTCTTACAACTAGGTTTTCCTGAGTATAGAGAAAAACTCTCATAAAGTAATAGCTAGTTACAAAAAGCAGACATATAATTATAGATTAAGTAATTTTTAATTAAGTGCCTTTAAAATAAAGCAAGTGGAAGAGACAGATACATGGAGAGTGCTTGGCAGAGAGCATGTAAATACTTTTAGATGATTCCACATTCCAAGAATCTGCAGGTAGAGCACTTCAGTTGCAAAGAGGTGAGATATGAATATTGGGGGCTAGAGCCATGCTCAGGAGCAAAAATGGGCTGCCAGTGTTCTGTAACTGCTGACTGATTGGTGTAGAGAACCAGTCACTGGATAAAGAGGCAGGACCTTGAACGCAGCTAGGGGATATAAACCAGAGAAACATTAGAGATTACAGCCTTGGAAGCAATGATGTGAGAACAGGGCCCTCAATAGACATCAAACTTGCTGTTGCCATGATTTTGGACTTTTCAGTCTCAGAACTGTGTCAAATAAAATGTAGTCCTTTAAAAATTACTCAATCTGTGATATTCTATTATGGAAGCACGAAATGAATTAAGACAAATGAATATTGCAATTTCCACCAGAAGTTCTGCTTGGGACAAGGCCCATTAATAGGCATTTTACTAAATATAAATTTAACAATCCAGCTTTTGGTTTTCATTCATTTAAAGTAGTATCTAAAGGAAAGGTCCACAGATTTTTATAAGAAGCTTCCAGAGCCCAGCAGAAAGAATCCGTCAGGCACAACAAGAAATTAAAAGCAAAGGGGGAGGATGAAACAAAAAGAAAAAATCATGACAATCATAACTCAGTATATATATCAGTTATAATCATCAATGTTAATGGTCTCAACTCACCAATCAAAAGAAACAGACTGGCAGAATGGGTCAAGAATAAAGATCCAACAATATGTTGCATACAAGAAACACACTTAATTCAAAAAGAAACTCATAGACTGAAAGTTAAAGGGTGGAAAACAATACTTCATGTGACAGGAACCCCCCCAAAAGCAGGAGTAGCTATCCTCTTTGCAGACCAAGTGGATTTCAAACCCACACCGACTAAGAGAGTAAACAAGGACACTATATCCTTGTAAAGTGAACAATCCAAAAGGAAGAGATGATAATAATAAATATCTATGCACCAAACACTAGTGCACCCAACTATATAAAACAAATACTAACAGACATGAAAAGTCACATATGCACTAATACAATAGTAGTGGGGGAACCTCAAAACCCCATTGTCACATATAGATCAATTAGAAAAAAAACAAGCAATGAAATACTAGAACTCAAAAAAACTATTGAAGATATGAACCTAACAGATGTTTATAGAGTGTTCCACCCCACAAAATCAGAATACACATTCTTTTCAGCTGCACATGGGTCATTCTCCAAAATAGACCACATACTCACACATAGAACATGTTTAAGTAACTTCAAAGGAATTAAAGTAATCCCCTGTATATTATGAGACCATAGTGCAATGAAATTGGAGATCCATAGCAAAAGAAACTGGAAAAATTTCATAAACACGTGGAAATTGAACAACACACTTCTGAATAATCAATGGGTCACAGAGGAAATTAAAGAAGAAATCAGACAGTTCCTTCAATTAAATGAAAATGACAATACAACATAGCAGAATCTATGGGACACAATGAAAACAGTCTAATGAGGGAAATTCATAGCAGTGAATAAGCATATTAGGAAAACAGAAGGAGCCCAATTAAACAACCTGATGCTGAACCTCAAGCTTCTAGAAAAAGAAGACCAGGACAAACCCAAAGCTCATACAAGGGAAGAAAGTATAAAGATCAGGGCATAAATCAATGCAATGGAGACTAAGAAAACAAAACAAAAAATCAATATAGCCAAGAGTTGGTTCTTTGAAAGAATCAAAAAAATTGACAAACCCTTAGCCAACCTTATCAGAAAAAGGAAAGAAAAGGCCCAAATCCATGTAATTAGGAATGAAAAGGATGAAATTGCAACAGACCCAGCAGAAATCCAGAGAATCATCAATACCTACTTCCAGAACCTATATGCCAATAAGATGAAAAACACAGAAGAAATGGACAGATTCCTAGACACATATGAATTACCAAAGTTAAATGAAGAAGACCTAAAAATTCTAAACAACCCAATATCAGTCAATGAAATTGAAAATGTAAATAAAAACTTACCAACTAAGAAATGCCCAGGTCCTGATGGCTTCACAGCTGAATTCTATAAGACATTCAGAGAGGAACTACTACCAGTACTGTTTAAACTCTTCAATGAAATTGAAAGGGAAGCAATACTCCCAAATTCATTCCTGGAAGCAAACATCACCTTGATCCCCAAAGCAGAGAAAGACCCAACTGAAAAAGAGAACTATAGGCCAATCTCACTAATGAACATAGATGCAAAAAATCCTCAATAAGATACTGACAAACAGAATGCAGAAGATCATCAAGAAGATCATACACCCTGACCAAGTGGGATTCATCCCAGGGATGCAGGGATGGTTCAATATATGCAAATCCATCAATGTAATACACTATATCAATAGAGCCAGGGACAAAAAACATATGATCCTCTCAATAGATGCATAAAAAGCATTTGACAAAATCCAACATGCATTTATGATAAAAACCCTACAAAAACTCGGAATAGATGGTCTCTACCTCAATCTGATAAAAGCCATCTATGAAAAACCAACAGCCAATATCATACGAAATGGTCAAAAACTGAAATCCTTCACACTAAAATCAGGAACAAGACAAGGATGTCCACTATCACTGCTCCTGTTCAATACAGTTTTGGAAACATTAGCCACAGCAATTAGACAAGAGAAAGAAATAAAAGGAATAAAGATGGGAAATGAAGAAGTCAAATTGTCATTATTTGCAGATGACATAATACTCTACATAGAAGACCCCAAGAACTCCACCAAAAGTCTTCTAGACTTAATAGCCAAATTCAGTCTAGTAGCTGGTTACAAGGTCAACACACAAAAATCAATAGCTGTCCTCTACACCAACAAAAGAGTCACTGATAGAGAAATAGGGCAAACAATTCTTTCATAATAGCAACCCAAAAACTGAAATACCTAGGAATCAACCTAACAAAAGAAATCAAAGACCTCTTCTCTGAAAATTTTACCTCTTTGAAAAAAGATATTGAAGGGGATATTAGAAAATGGAAAGACATCCCTTGCTCCTGGGTAGGAAAGATCAACATAGTGAAAATGGCTATACTTCCAAAATTGCTATATAGATTTAATGCAATTCCAATTGAAATCCCAGCAGCATACTACATAGACCTTGAGAAAACAATCCAAAAATTCATTTGGAGCAAGAAGAGGCCCAGAATAGCAAAAGCAATTCTAGGTAAGAGACATGGCAGGGGGTATCACAATCCCCAACTTGCAACTATCCTACAAAGCTACTGTGATAAAAACAGCATGGTACTGGCAAAGAAACAGACCTAAAGACCATTGGAACAGATTTGAAGATGCAGAAACAACTCCAGACACACTCAGCCTCTCATCTTTGACAAAGGAGCCAAACACCCTCACTGGAGGAAAGAAAGCCTCTTTAATAAATGGTGCTGGAGAAATTGGGTTTCAACTTGCCAAAGATTAAAACTAGACCTATATCTCTCACCATGCACTGATCTAAAATCGAAATAGCTTAAAGATCTAAATATAAAAACAGAAACACTGAACCGGTTGGAACAAAGGTTAGGTAGAACTCTTCAAGACATTGGGGTAGGAAAAGACTTTATGAACAAAACCTCAGTTGTCCATGAACTAGCACAATTAACAAGTGGGAGCTCTTTTTACTAAAAAGCTTCTGCACAGCAAGGGAAACCACCAGCAGTGTGAAGAGACAACCCACAATGTGGGAAAATATTTTCACCAGCGGTCCCTCAGACAAAGGTCTACTGTCTCCAATCTCTAAAGAACTTTAAAAAAATCAGACCTCCCAAATTTAAAGACCCAATCCAAAAATGGGCATCTGAAATGAACAGACATTTCTCAGACAAAGAAGTAGAAATAGCAAATAAACATATGAAAAAATGTTCAACATCACTGGTCATTTGAGAGATGCAAATGAAAACAATGCTGTGATCCCACCTCACCCCAGAAAGAATGGCTGCTATCATGAGATCAACCAACAGCAAATGCTGGTGGGGCTTTGGGGAAAGAGGAACCCTGCTCCACTGCTGGTGGGAGTGTAGACTGGTGCAAGCACTGTGGAAATCAGTATGGAGATACCTCAAAGAACTAGGACTGGAAGTCCCATTTGACCCAGGTATTTCTTTGCTGGGAATCTTCCCCAAAGAATTAAAAGAATCATACTACAGTGATATATGTGCACCCATGTTCATAGCAGCACAGTTTATAGTAGCTAAAACTTGGAAACAGCCCAAATGCCCATCAACTGGAGACTGGATCAAGAAAATGTGGGGTTTTTTTTATAAAATGGAGTACTACTCAGGCATCAAAAAGGAGAAACTGGAGACATTTATAGCTAAATGCATGCACATTGAGGCAATACTCTTGAGTGAAATAAACAGGACACGCATAAATACCAAATAGTTTCTCTAGTGTGAAAAACTGAAAGTGTAAATAAGGACTAAAAGGTATAATAGATAATGTGAAATAGGAAGAAAAGGGGTGAAGGTGAAGGAGAAGTAGGAAGGGTAGGGGAAAGGAAAGAGGGGAATGGAATTAATATGAGAAAATGAAAAAAATGGAAACAAAGTCTTTGTAAATAGGGAGGGATGGAGGGGTTGAAGGGAGGGCAGGGGAAGGGGGAAAAATAAGGACCAAGAGAGTTTGTAAAGGTGCATATCTCCAATGATGAATGTCATTATGTGGTACACCTAAAATGTACCAATAAAAGGAAAAAAAAAAAAAGACGCTTCCAGGCTTCTGGTGGAGTTATTCTCCTGGAACATTAAAACTATCCTCAGAATACCTAATGAATATTGAATATTGATTACAACAGGCCAAAACAATACTACTATAATCAACATATTCAATCTGATATTTGCCAAATGTCTATTAAGGTACTCTCTGCTCTCAATTCCACAGAAATATACTGAGATAAAATTCAGGAAGATAGCACTTTCGTCACAATGACTTCAAAACACTAATGAACATGTCACATGAGTTTTATACTAAAAAGATGAAGCTCAAATAAATTTCTTTAGTTCTTTGTAGCATGGGCTAAAAGATAAATCACAAAATAACATACACAAATTGCATCCATCCCCAGTGAAAACTTAGACCATAGCTGAGTTAAATATTGATAAAATACTATCTTAAAGTATTTATCTTTATATGCTAGATTACTTCTTGCAAATAAAGATGCTATGAGAATTACAGTATATTTTAATTTCTGGAAGAGCTCAAGTCATTTTGGCAGTAAGTATGGTGTAAATCTTATATGGGTATTGCTAAAAATAGGTAATATCATTTTGGTTTCCCATAAATCTACAAAACTGTCCTAAGTTTTCCTCCAAACCTGTTCATGAGTGAATACATTCATTCAATAGTCACAAACAGTTAAGTATTTATCATGTAGGCATGGGGGACTGCTATGGTTTAGATATAAAATGTCCCCCCAAAGCCTCATATGTTCAGAGGTGGTATTTTTGGAGACTGATTGGGTTCTGGGGGTGCTATACTCATCAGTGGATTAGTCCATTGATAAGTTCATAGTTAAATGTGCTTTTAGAAGTGGAGTCCAGGTGGAAGAGTTGTATCATTGGTGGTGTACACTTTGGAGGATATACCTATCACTATTGTTCTATGTATTCTCTCTGCTTCTGGCCACCATGAGGTGCTTCTGCCAAGCCCTCTGCCATGATGTTTATGCCTTGGAGCCAGTGGACCAGGGACTGAACTCTCTGAAGTTGTAAGCCAAAATAAACCTCTCCTACTTTAATTTATGAGTATCAGGTATTTTGACCCAGATATAGTAAAGCTGAAAAATACAGGGAGTTATGGTAAGTAGGTCACCTTCTAGTAGGGGTGGCAAACAAACATAAGTAAATAAATAAAATAATTGCCAAAGACGACAAAAACAATGAAGAAACTACTTTAGGCTCAGTTTATACTTGGTATCCTGATGTAATTATAAATATGGAAGTGGGATTTTAGATGTATTTTCTTATTAATGTCTTCACTGTGCTCCAGAGTGAGTATGAAGAGCTCTGACCCAGAGGCTGTGGTCTCATATGTAACTGAAATTTTCATGTAAGATTAGATCTATTGAGCAGCTTAGTGGTCAGGTGTGACACAAATGAACCATCTGGAAGCTGAACTGAAATGTAGGTTGTGGTGTATCAGAAATGACAGTGTATCCGGTGATGCCAGGTGGGGCTCTAACCCTTGGGTTTCATTGAGGATAAAACTGGAACAAGGATTTGATTGCACCCTTGGGAAGGCTGGGTTTCTTTTTCACTACTCACCATTGAGACTGCTCTTTTTGCACCACACACCATGAGATGGGTCTAGCTTGGCATAGAAGGCTGTGTCTTCTCCAACCCAGACTATGCCATTTCCACCTCAATTTGGAAACCAGAACACAGTAGGACACACCATTGTTGCCTTCTTTCTCTATACCCTCCTCATTCTTTTCTCTCTGTTCTATCTTCCATCTTATCAAAATAAGGAAAGTTGGACATCTGGTATGGTCTCTTTGAAAGACATTGTTAGCCGAAAATCCTAGAACAGCTGCTCTGAGGAGAGGGAAGAGAACTTGATAGAATGGAGAGTGGAATTGAAGGGTGATTAAAATCATCCAGAGTCAGAGAACATATCAAATTTCAAAGAGGAAATCATATGTTTATTCTTTCCTTCACTTCTTAATATTTCAATAAATGTAAATAAATAATGTCTATTAGATTCAAGATAATTCTGAAAAATGTCTGTGATCACCCTTACACAGGAAAAGCACAGCCTTTGTTCAAAAAGAGTTCAGGCATCATAGCTTTCCTCAACTTCTTAATGGTCCAATCTTAGAATAACTTGAAAGATGTTTACAATTAGAAACATCTTAGAACCTATCAAAATAATAATCTATCTTGAAAATACTTTGACAATATGTGTCATGTTGTCTAAAACATGTTCATATTATCTGACACAGTGATTTTCCAACTCAATAAAAGTAACTCCTTAGCACTGGTGTTGTTATTGAATCCTCTCCTTCTATTCATTTCCAACCTATCTGCAAATCCTAAGGCTCCACATTCAAAGAATCCAACCAACTTTCAGCACATGTTCCTCTGACAGGCCACCATGATAGAACTGTGGATGACTGTTACAGTCTCCTAACATATTTCCCTGCTTCCACATTTTTTCTCTGCCTCTCCATGGGTCACATAACACCCACAGTGATCCTTTTATCTGAATTTACCCTGTTTATGCCCTTGGGTCTTCTCATCTCTGATATACTTAACCAATTCATCTAGGGCTTGTATATGCTTGTCCTTGGCTTCATTTCTGGATGCTCTGCACCCAGGTTCTACTACTTCCTGTCTCACTCTCACTGCACCAGTCCCAATATCCTCCTTGTTGTTGATTAGCTATGATGAGACCACTGTTACCTCAGGATCTTTGAGCATATAATTCTCTCAGGTTAGAATGGTCTTCTCTCAGTTGTCCACATGATTACCTGAGCACTTAACTCAAAAAGGGCCTCAAGCTTCTTTATATCAAGTCTTTCTTGATCACCATAGCCTCTATCACTCTCTTCCTTTTCACTCTGCTATACTCTTTTATTTTTCTTCCTAACACTAGTCACCACCTGACATACACACTTATTTTCCATCTCTCCCATTGGCATAAAAGCAGGAGAGTAGAAATTTTATTTTGTTGTCTGCTGCATGCTTAGTACTAAAAACATGCCTGACACAGTGTTGGAATTCATGAGATATTTGTTGCATCACTGAGTCAGATTTGTGATGTTCCTTGGGTTCCCATCTTTGTGTTTTACTTCTACAAATCATCATTCATATTGTAAATTGAAGGGCATGTTGATATGCAGAGCTCTTGTTCAAGGTTTTGTCTAATGAAAGTTCTGAGGGTATGGCTCCAAATGTTTCTGAGAATACGGAGTTGAAATTAATCCATAAAATTTGTAAGAGTCCCACCTTTTAGTTTCAGGCTTCTCTTCCTTTGCTTTTAACACACTCAATGTTTTTTTTAAAATTGCCTTGAAAATCATTAATATCAATTCCTATAAAACATTTTCCTCATCCCTACATTCTGTTCTTAAATCCCCAAATACATTATTTTCCTCATTGTGAGTACCCCTTTCTTCCCTAGAAAAACACCAACTACACTTATTTTTTATGTTTAATTGTGATTCTTTTTCATTGTTTAGCTGGCCTTCCATAAGGATGGAGACCAAATCTATCCTACATATCAGTGTCACTCCAGCACTAAACACAAGATTATTTAGAACATCTTTGTCAAATGGATTAAAAATTAAATGAATGAATGAATGAGTGAATGCACTATAGGTTTCCACATCTAGGGACAGCATGCAATACACAACCTTGCAGTGCCCTTGCATGTTGAGCCATGTTGTATTATCAATTGCTGCAGCCTACTTTGTGACATAGAAATAAAAGTACAATTTCAAAATCTCTGTGGTGAGTTACATAGCAAAGGGAGCATATGTCCATTATTGTCTGAATCCCTGCTACTACTAGTTTCCTCTTACAGGGAAATACTTCAGGCCTCAGATGAACCACTTACAGTTTGTTCATGATCCAGATCAATCCAGGTACTCTGTGCCTCAGAGTGATTTCTCCAAAATATTTTCAAATCATTGATCAGTTTTCTTAGTGACTAATGTCATGTAACTTTGTGACTTTCTCTGTTTTCAAGCCTCTTTAAAAGCAAAGTTCAGGGCCAGGGATTTAGTTCGGTGGTTCTGGCACCTGCCTCACAAGTGCAAGGTCCCGAGTTCGATCCCTGGTACCAAAAAAAAAAAAAAAAAAGCAAAGTTAAAGATGGAGTGGAGAATCAAATACAGTCAGTCAGATGCAACCCCAACACCAATGTGGCAATCCTTGAATTTTTATTCAGTACTCAATAAAGGTCACAGAAAGATTCAGTTAGAATCTGCTGAATGTATCCAATAAATATGAGCAAACTCTATAGATCATACAATTAAGAGCAGATGTTTGTATTTATGCAAATTTTACATATATTTCTAATATAAACCGCAATCTTTCTCCCTTAGAAATTGGGGAAAAAAACCCAACTTGGCCAAACTTGGCTGATAATTCCAACAACTTTGGATTCTCTTAATGGTCAGGAGTCTCTTTCTTTCTCTATCTTTAGCTGCTCTGCTTTGAAATAGTCTGCCTCACAGCAGGACTGGCATGCAAAGAGGAATTGCTCTTCCCTGTGACAGCAGTGAACTTCTTATTTTCTAATTGGCTATTGAATCAATTAATTTAATGCCAACACATCCAATGTGCCTCTTTCCTCTACTTGAGGAAGTCTTTCTGTCTCTCTCCCTGCTTGCCTTATTCTGTACACCCTTTGTGCTAATGTATGTGAGAATTATGTTGATCTCTATGGCTTTTTGCCTAGAAAGGAACAATTTAAAGATTGAATTTACTTGAAAAAAACGTCTTATCTGCACAGAAGTTATTGATTGTGCTACTGTACTTCCTATGATGTATGACCAAAAAGTCCCTGTGGCTAAAGGGGACTTTGGTTTTGCTGTTTAACCATTTCATGCTCAAGAATGTGGATTATTTATTCTGACTGGCCCTAAGCTTCATTCTAAATAGTGTTAAAGAAAGTTTCAGTGTTTTGAGGTTAATGCAATTCATCTCAATGCTTTCTTCCCATTAATTCACTCAAAATATCCTAAACATATACCATATGCTAAGTACTAAATCCTGGAGATACAATGACCAATAAGAAAATAAGCCAAGTGCAGTGGTGTATTCTTATAATACTAGTGCTCTGGGAGGCTGAGTCAGGAGCCTTAATCTGAGGTAAACATAGGCAATTTAGAGACTCATGAGACCCTGCCTCAAACAACAACAACAACTGCTTCTATAACACCTATAATAACAACAACAGGCCTGGGGATATAGCTCAGTGCAAAGAATCTTGGTTCAATTCCCAGAATCAAAGCCCAATAAGAAAGACATTACAAGAGCCTGCCCAGAAAGGAGCTACACTCGCACTTGGACTCCTGCAGGAAGCCCATCATTCCATCCCTAAGTCCAGGCAGATCCAGGGGAGCAGCTGTGTGGACCAGATCTGCACAGCTGCAGGCTGATCCCAGCTGGGGTCTTCCCAAACCCAGAGGCTCAGACACACCCACCTAAGCAAAATGCCACCTAGAAAGGGGCTGCACAAGCATGCAGGCTTCACCCAGAGGCCCACCACACCATCAGCCACAGCAAGGGACCCACCTGGGAAAGAGCTGTACAGGCACACAAGCAAAACCCACAGGCTTGCCTCGATACCATTGATAAGTGTGAGGAGACCCTAGCCAAAGTCTGAGCAGAAAACAGAAACTAGGATGCACAGCCCCCAACCAAAGGCTGTCCCAGACAATAGCTACATAGGAGCCCCCATGAGAGGCATGCCTAGATACCATCTCAAGTGTGCTCAGGCCCCAGCCAGAAGCCTGCCCAGACAAAAGGTCAGCCCAGGGATCTAGAAGGCCACCAGTCTGAAACCAGGAATCGGTGCACTGGTGAGTATCAGAGTAAAGGCTACTCAGTGGCTTGGTGAGAATTTAGGACCACTGGGTGAGCAAAAAGTCACCTCAACAATGAGACAGCAGGCTACATATGTTGAAATGAGAAGACATAGAAATAAGTCCCAAAACCAGACTTCCAGATCACCTAAGGCAACCACAAAGGGCAATGAGATGGAACAATCTGATACTCTGGCAACAAAAGGGGACCTGGAAAAAATGAAATTGGAAATAATTTCTCAGATAACAGCAGAGATTGTGCCCATAGTACAAGACATGATTAATAAATCTAGAGAGGACACAGATTAAAAAAAAATAGAGGAGCAGAGGAATATGATGGAATCTGCACATGGGAAACAAATGGAATCCATAAAACAGATGCAAACAGATTTCCAGGAGATTAAAAATGGCATTGAAAGATTACTCAACAGAATGAGCCAATGCAAGGATAGAATTTCAGATATAGAAGATAGGATTGCAATTAGTGACCAGGAAAAGAAAAAATTCTTAAAAATGGTAAGGGACCAAAAAAAAAAAAAAATAGTAAGGAAACACAAAAGATCAATCCAGCAACTGCTAGATGATGCAAAGAAGAATAACATCAGAGTGATTGGAGTCAATAAAAAAACAGGAGAGAGTGCAGATGACATAAAAAAATCTGTTCAGAGAAGTAATGGGAGAAAACTTCCCAAGTAGGGGAAAAGAAATTGACATACACATAAGGGAAACATATAGGACTCCAACTAGCCGTGATCACAAAAAAAAAAAAAAAAAAAATCTACACATAGGCATATAATAATTGAGATTCCAAAAACCCAACAGAAGAACAAAATTCTACAAGCAGTTAGACAAAAGAGACACATCACATACAAAGGAAAGCAAATCAGAATCACAGCAGACGTCTCAATGCAAGCCCACAAGGCAAGAAGAGAGAGGAGCAATGTATTTCAAGCCCTAAAGGAAAACAACTACGAACCCAGATTGATGTACCCTGCAAAACTATCTTTTGAAATTGATGGAGAAATAAGATACTTTCATGACAAAGAGTACCTTAGGAACTTCATGAATACCAAACCACCACGCCAAGAAATTTAAAAAATTATCCTAGGAAAAGTCAAAGAGGATCACAACCCCAGGAGGCCCTGCACAATAAATCCATCAGGCATGACAAGAAATTAAATGAAAAGGAAGAGAATCCAACAAAAAGAAAAAGTCATGACAAGGATAAGTCAATACATATCAATTATAACATTCAATGTTAATGGTCTCAATTCACCAACCAGAAGAAGTAGACTGGCAGATTGGGTCAAGAGGCAAGATCCAACAATATGCTGCATACAAGAAACACACTTAATTCAAAAAGAAACTCATAGACTGAAAGTTTAAGGGTGGAAAATAGTACTCCATGTGGCAAGTACCCCCAAAATGCAGGAGTAGCTATCCTCTTTGCAGATCAAGTGGATTTCAGACCAACACTGATTATGAGAGACAAAGAAGAACACCACATCCTTGTAAAGGGAGAAATCCAAGAGAAAGAGATGACATAAATGTATATGCACCAAATACTAGGGCAACCGACTATTAACAAATATTAACAAATATTAACAGACATGAAAAATCAAATAAACACTAATACTATAGTAGTGGGGGACGTCAATATCCCATTGTTGCAAAGAGAAAAAATATACAAAAAAAAAAAAACCCAAGAAAATAATAGAACTCAATCAAACTCTTGAACAAATGAACTTAACAGGTGTTAACAGAGTATTCCACCCCACAAAATCAGAATAAGCATTCTTTTCAGATGCACCCAGGATGTTCTTCAAAATAGACCACATACTCCCTCATAGAACATGTTCAAGTAAGTGCAAAGGAATTGAAGTTATGCCCCTTATATTATCATACCATGGTGTGATGAAATAGGAGATCAATAGCCAAAGAAACCACAAGAATTTCATAAACACATGGAAACTGTGCAACACACTTCTGAATAACCAATGGGTCACAGAGGAAATTAAAGAAGAATTTGGACAGTTCCTAAAACTAAATGACAATGACAATACAACATATCAGAATCTATGGGATATAATGAAAACAGTCTTATAAGGGAAATGCATAGCAGTGAATACTCATATTAGGAAAACAGAGCGAGCTCAATTACACAACCTGATACTGAACCTGAAGCTTCTAGAAAAAGAAGAGCAGGACAATCCCAAAGCCTACAGAAGGGAGGAAATTATAAAGATCAGGGGAGAAATCAATGCAATGGAGACTAAGAGAATGACACAAAAAATCAATGAAGCCAAAGTTGGTTCTTTGAAAGAATAAACAAAATTGACAAACCCTTACCCAACCTTATCAAAAAAAGGAAAGAAAAGGCCCAAATCCATGCAATTAGAAATGAAAAGGGTGAAATTACAACAGACCCAGCAGAAATCCAGAGGATCATCAATATCTACTTCAAGAATCTATATGCCAATAAGATGGAAAACACAGAGAAAATGGACACATTCCTACATATGTGTGAATAACCAAAGTTGAACGAAGATAACCTAAAAATTCGAAAAAAAACTCAGTATCAATCAATGAATTTGAAAATGTAATTAAAAGCTTACCAAGAAAAGCCCATGACCTATTGGCTTCACTGCCAAATTCTACAAGACCCTTAGAGAGCAACTACTGCCACTACTGTTTAAACTCTTCAATGAAATTTAAAGGGAAACAATATTTTCAAATTCATTCTTTGAAGGAAGAAGCACCTTGATCCCCAAAGCAGAGAAAGACCCAACTGCAAAAGAGAACTATACGCTATCTCACTAATGAACATTGATGCAAAAATCCTTAATAAGATACTGGCAAATAGAATGCAGAGATCATCAAAAGATTTTACACCCTAACCAACTTGATTCATCCTGCGGATGAAGGGATAGTTCAACATACACAAATCCATCAATGTAATTCACTATATTAATAGAACCAAGGACAAAAACTATATGATCATTTCAATAGAGGCAGAAAAAGCATTTGACAAAATCCAACATGCATGTATGATAAAAACCCTACAAAAAATTGGAATAGATTGACTCTACCTCAATCTTATAAAAGCCATCTAAGGAAAACCAACAGCCCATATCATTCTTTTTTAAAAAAATTTTTTACACTTTATTAAATTCTTTTATTGGTACATTATAAGTATACAACTCAATTACATTTCTCATTGGGAATTGTACCTTTACGTAATGCACCTTTGTTCTTTTTTTTTTCCCATTCCTAGCCCTCCCTTCATGCCCTCCACCCTTCCCTATTTACAAAGACTTTATTTCCATTTTTTCCATTTCTCAGCATTTTTCCTTTCCCTTCTTTACTTTCTCCTGCCCCTCACATTACCCCTACCCCTTTGGATCTTTTCTTCCTATTTTACTTTTTCGATTATTCATTCTAATCATTGGTACATTTTAGGTATACAATATAATGACATTCATCATTGGAAATTTGCACCTTTACATAGTCTCTCTTGGTTCTTATTTTTCACCCTTGCTGAGCACTTCCGTCAACCCGTCCATTCCTCCCTATTTACAAAGATTTTGTTCCTATTTTTCCATTTTCTCATATTAATCCCATTCCCTTCTATCCTTTCCCCTAGCCCTCCCACTTCCTTCCCCTTTGCCCTTTTTCTTCCTATTTCACATTACTTATTATACATTTTAGTCCTTAATTACACTTTCAGTTCTCACACCAGTGAAACTATTCAGTATTTATACATGTGTATCCTATTTATTTCACTTAAGAGTATCACCTCAATGTGCATCCACTTAACTATAAATGACTCTAAATTCTCATTTTTTATGGCTGAGTAGTACTCCATTTTATTTAAAAACCACATTTTCTTTATCCAGTCTCCAGTTGATGGGCATTTGGGCTGTTTCCAAGTTTTAGCTATCACAAACTGTGCTGCTATGAACATGGGTGCACATATATCACTGTGGGATGATTCTTTTAATTCTTTAGGGAAGATCCCCAGAAGTGGGATAGCGGGGTCAAATGGGACTTCCAGTCCTAGTTCTTTGAGGTATCTCCATACTGATTTCCACAGTGCTTGCACCAGTCTACACTCCCACCAGCAGTGGAGCAGGATTCCTCTTTCCCCACAGCCCTACCAGCACTTGTTATTGGTTGATTTCATGACAGCAGCCATTCTTTCTGGAGTGAAGTGGAATCTCAGCATTGTTTTCACTTGCATCTCTGGAATGACCAGTGATGTTGAACACTTTTTCATGTATTTATTTGCTATTTCTACTTCTTTGTGTGAAAAATGTCTGTTCATTTCAGATGCCCATTTTTAGACTGGGTCTTTAAATTTGGGAGGTCTGATCTTTTTAAGTTCTTTATAGATTCGAGATAGTAGACCTTTCTCTGAGGAAGAGCAGGTGAAGATTATTTCCCACATTGTGGGTAGTCTATTCACCCTGCTGGTGGTTTCTCTTGCTGTGCAGAAGCCTTTTAATAAGAAGAGATCCCACTTGTTGATTGTTTGTGCTAATTCATGGGCAACTGAGGTTTTGTTCATAAAATCTTTTCCTACACTGATGTCTTCAAGAGTTCTACCTAACCTCTGTTCCAACTGGTTCAGAGTTTCTATTTTAATACTTAGATCTTTAATCCATTTTGATTTTAGTTTAGTGCATGGTGAGAGATATAGGTCTAGTTTTAATCTTTGGCAAGTTGAAGCCCAATATTTCCAGCACCATTTATTAAAGAGACTATCTCTCCTCCAGTGACAGTGTTTGGTTCCTTTATCAAAGATGAGAGGGCTGAGTGTGTCTGGTGTTGTTTCTGCATCTTCTAATCTGTTCCACTAGTCCTCAGGTCTGTTTCTTTGCCAGTGCCATGCTGTTTTTATCACAGTAGCTTTGTAGCATAGTTGTAGGTTGGGGATTGTGATACCCCCTGCCATGTCTCTGTAACCTGGAATTGCTTTTGCTATTCTGGGTCTCCTCTTGTTCCAAACGAATTTTTGCATTGTTTTCTCAAGATCCATGAAGTATGCTGCTGGGATCTCAATTGGAATTGCATTAAATCTATATAGCAGTTTTGGAAGTATGGCCATTTTCACTATATTAATCCTTCCTCCCCAGGAGCAGGGGATGTCTGTCCATTTTCTGATATCATCTTCAATCTCTCTTTTCAGAGTGCCATAGTTTTCATAGAAGAGGTCTTTGATTTCTTCTGTTAGGTTGATTCCTAGGTATTTCAGTTTTTTGGATGCTATTGTGAAAGGAATTATTTGGCCTATTTCTCTCTCAGTGAGTCTGTCATTGGTGTAGAGGAAAGCTATTGATTTTTGTGTGTTGACCTTGTAACCAGCTACTTGACTGAATTTGGTTATTAAGTCTAGAAGACTTTTGGTGGAGTTCTTGGAGTCTTCTATATAGAGTATCATGTCATCTGCAAATAATGACAATTTGACTTCTTCATTACCTATCTTTATTCCTTTTATTTCTTTCTCTTTTCTAACTGCCATGGCTAATGTTTCCAGAACTATATTGAACAAGAGTAGTGATACTGGACATCCTTGTCTTGTACCTGATTTTAATGACAAAGATTTCAGTTTTTGACCATTTAGTATGATATTGGCTGTTGGTTTTTCATAGATGGCTTCTATCAGTTTGAGGTAGAGACCATCTATTCCAATTTTTTGTAGGTTTTCTATCACAAATGCATGTTGGATTTTGTCAAATGCTTTTTCTGGGTCTATGGAGATAATCATATGGTTTCTGTCCTTGGCTCTATTGATATAGTGTATTACATTGATTGATTTGCAGATATTGAACCATCCTTCCATCCCTGGGATGAATCCCAGTTGATCAGGGTGTATGATCTTCTTGATGATCTTCTGCATTCTGTTTGCCATTATCTTATTAAGGATTTTTGCATCTATATTCATTAGTGAGGTTGGCCTATAGTTCTCCTTTTCGGTTGGGTCTTTCTCTCCTTTGAGGATCAAGGTGATGCTTGCTTCTAGGAATGAATTTGGGAATATTGCTTCCCTTTCAATTTCATTGAAGAGTTTATACAATAATGGCAGCAGTTCCTCTCTAAATGTCTTGTAGAATTCAGCAGTGAAGCCATCAGGGCCCAGGCTTTTCTTAGTTGATAGGTTTTAATTACATTTTCAATTTCACTGGTCGATATTGGGTTGTTCAGAATTTTTAGGTCTTCTTCGTTCAACTTTGTAATTCATATGTAACTAGGAATCTGTCCGTTTCTTCTATGTTGTCCATCATATTGACATATAGGTTCTGGAAGTAGGTATTGATGATCCTCTGGATTTCTGCTGGGTCTGTTGTAACTTCACCCTTTTCATTCCTAATTGCATGGATTGGGGCCTTTTCTTTCCTTTTTCTGATAAGGTTGGCTAAGAGTTTGTGAATTTTGTTGATTCTTTTGAAGAACCAACTCTTGGCTTCATTGATTTTTTGTATCATTTTCTTAGTCTCCATTGCATTGATTTCTGCCCTGATCTTTATCATTTCCTCCCTTTTATGAGCTCTGGGCTTATACTGTTCTTCTTTTTCTATAAGCATGAGGTGCAGCATCAGGTTGTTTAATTGGGCTCCTTCTGTTTTCCTAATATGTTTATTCACTGCTATGAATTTTCCTTGTAAGACTGCTTTCATTGTGTCCTATAGATTCCAATATGCTGTATTGTCATTTTCATTTAATTGCAGGAACTGTCTGATTTCTTCTTTAATTTCCTCTGTGATCCATTGGTTATTCAGAAGTGTGTTGTTCAATTTCCGTGTGTTTATGAAATTTTTTGAGTTTCTTTTGCTATGGATCTCCAATTTCATCGTACTATGGTCTGATAATATACAGCGGATAACTTCAATTCCTTTGCACTTACTTAAACATTTTCTATGTGTGAGTATGTGGTCTATTTTGGAGAATGACCCATGTGCAGCTGAGAATAATGTGTGTTCTGATTTTGTTGGGTGGAAGACTCTATAAACATCTGTTAATTTCATTTGTTCAAGAGTTCGATTGAATTCTAGTATTTCATTACTTATTTTTAGTCTAGTTGATCTATCTATTTGTGACAGTGGGGTGTTGAGGTCCCCCACTACAAGTGTATTAGTGCATATATGACTTTTCATGTCTGTTAGTATTTGTTTTATATAGTTGGGTGCACTAGTGTTTGGTGCATAGATATTTATGATTGTCATCTCTTCCTGTTGGATTGTTCCCTTTACAAGGATGTAGTGTCTTTCTTTGTCTCTCTTAATCAGTGTTGGTTTGAAATCTACTTGATCTGCAAAGAGGATAGCTACTCTTGATTTTTTTCGGGTTTGCATCACATGGAGTATTGTTTTCCACCCTTTAAGTTTCAGTCTATGAGTTTCCTTTTGAATTAAGTGTGTTTCTTGTATTCAGCATATTGTTAGATTTTGCTTCTTGACCCATTCTGCCAGTCTATTTCTTTTGATTGGTGAATTGAGACCATTAACGTTGATGGTTATAACTGAAACATATTGACTTGTCATTGCCATGACTTTTTCTTTTTGTTGGGTTCTCCCCCTTTACATTTAGTTTCTTGTCATGCCACATGGGTTCATTCTGCTTTGCTTCCTGGAGTTGTGATCCTCAATGTCTGTTCCTAGGATATTGTGTAAAATTCTTTGGAGTGCTGGTTTGGTATTCACAAAGTTCCCAAGGTGCTCTTTGTCATCAAAGTATCTTATTTCTCCATCCATTTTGAAAGATAGTTTTGCAGAGTACATCACTCTGGGTTGGAGGCTGTTTTCTTTTAGGGCTTGGAATCTGTCACTCCAAGCTCTTCTTGCCTTGATGGTTTGTGTTGAGAAGTGATCCTGTGATTCTGATGGGCTTTCCTTTGTATGTGATTTGTTTCTTTTCTCTGACCGCTTGGAGAACTTTGTTCTTCTGTTGAGTTTCTGGAATCTTAACAATTATATGCCTATGTGTAGATTTTTTTGATCAAGGCTATTTGGAGTCCTATATGCCTCAGTTATCTGTATGTCAAGCTCTTTTCCCCTGCTTGGGATGTTTTCTGCCATTATTTCTGTGAAGAGATTTTTTTATGTCATCTGCACTCTCTCCTGTTTCTTCATTGACTCCAATCAGTCTTATGTTATTCTTCTTTGCATCATCTAGCAGCTGCTGGATTCATTTTTCATGTTCCCTTATAATTTTGAAGCAATTTTTCTTTTCCAATCACCAATTGCAATCTTATCTCCTATATCTGAAATTCTGCCCTCACATTGGCTCATTCTGCTGTGTAGACTTTCAATGGAGTTTTTTGTCTCCTAGAAATCTATTTGCATCTGTTTTATGGATTCCATTTGTTTCTTATGTTGGGATTCCATCATGTTCCTGAGCTCCTCTCTTGACTTATTAAACATGTCTTGCACTAGGAGCACAATTTCTCCTGTTATCTAAGAAATTATTTCTGATTTCATTTTTTCCAGATCCCCTTTTGTTGCCAGTTCAGTGGGTCCAGGTTGTTGAGTATTAGAGTGTTCCATCTCATTTCCCTTTGGGGTTGCTGTAGGTGATCTGGAAGTCTAGTTTTGAGACTTGTTTACGTGTTTTCTCATTTCAACTGCGGGGGGGTGGGGGTCTGTTAGCGCCTGCACGGATTACCTCCTCTGAGCTGGGAGAGATGGGACAGGGGCCAGGAGCAGCAGTAGGGATGGTGGACCAAAAGCCCTTTTCTGTGAGCTTGGAGCAGCAGGAGGGATGGTGGCTGAGAAGCCCCTTCCTCTGGACCAGGAGCAGTGGGATAGCGGCTCAGAAACCCCTACCTCTGGGCCGGGAGCAGTGGGAGGGATGGTTGCCCGGAAGCTTCTTCCTCTGGGTCAGGAGCAGCAGAGCCCATATCATTCTAAATGGTCAAAAACTCAAATGCTTCACACTAAAATCAAGAACAAGAAAAGGATGTCCACTATCACCACTCCTGAGCAATATAGCTTTGGAAACTATAGTCACAGAAATTAGAAAAGAGAAAGAAGTAAAAGGAATAAAGATAGGAAACGAATTCAAATTGTCACTATTTACAGATGTCATAATACTCTATATAGAAGACCCTAAGAGTGCCACAAAAAGTCTTCTAGACTTCATAATCAAATTCAGTAAAGTAGCTGATACAAGGTCAACACACAAAATTCAATAGCATTTTGTACACAAAAAACAGACTCACTGAGAAATGAGGCAATTAATTCCTTTCACAATAGCATCCAAAAAATTGAAATACCTAGGAATCAACCTAACAAAAGAAATCAAAGACCTGTACTCTGAAAACTATAGCACTTTGAAAAAAGAGATTGAAGAGATATCAGAAAATGGAAAGACATCCCTTGTTACTGGGTAGTAAGAATCAACATAATGAAAATGGCCATACTTCCAAAACTACTACATAGATTCAATGCAATCTCAATTGAAATCCCAGCAGCATACTTCACAGACCTGGTGAAAACTATCCAGAAATGCATTTGAAACAAGAGGAGACCTAGAATAGCAAACCGAATACTCGGCATTAAAATAAGGTAGGGGGTATTACAATCCCCAAGTGGAAACCACACTACAAAGCTACTATGATAAAACAGCATGGTACTGACAAAGAAGCAGACCTGAGGACCAGTGGAACAGATTAGAAGATGCAGAAATAACTCCAGACACTCAGCCACCTCACCTTCGACAAAGGAGTGAAACGCCATCTCTGGAGGAAAGATAGCCTCTTTAATAAATAGTGCTGGAAAAACTGGGTTTCAACTTGACAAAGATTAAAACTAGACCTATGTCTCTCACCATGCACTAAACTAAAATCTACATGGAGTAGAGATCTAAATATTAAAAAAGAAATACTAAACAGGCTGATATGTTAGGAAGAACTCTTGAACTTTCTTGTAGGAAAAGATTGTATGAATGCAACCTCACTTGCCCATGAACTAGCACAAACAATCAACAAGTGGCATCTCTTCTTATTAAAAAGCTTCTACACAGCAAGAGAAACCACCAACAGTGTGAAGAGACAACCCACCATGTGGGAAAAAATTTTCACAAGCTGTCCCTCAAAGAAAGGTCTACTATCTAGAATCCATAAAGAACTTAAAAAAATCAGACCTCCCAAATTTAAAGACCCAATCCAAAAATGGGCATCTGAAATGAACAGACATTTTTCACACAAAGAAGTAGAAATAGCAAGCAGGCACATGAACAAATGTTCAACATCACTGGTCATTCGAGAGATGCAAATGAACACAACACTGAGATTCCACTTCACTCCAGAAAGAATGGCTACTATCATGAAATCAATAACAAATGCTGGCTGGCATGTGGGGAAAGAAGAACCCTGCTCCACTGCTTGTTGGAGTTTCGACTGGTGCAAGCACTGTGGAAATCAGTATGGAGATACCTCAAAGAACTAGGGTTAGAAGTCCCATTTGAGCCAGCTATTCCCCCGCTGGGTATCTTCCCCAAAGAATTAAAAGAATCATACCACAGTAATATATGTACACCCATGTTCATAGCACCACAATTAGTGATAGCTAAAACTTCGAAACAGCCCTATTGCCCATCAACTGGAGACTGGATAAAGAAAATGTGGGGTTTTTTTTTAATAATTTGGAGTATTACTCAGCGATAATGAACGAGAAACTAGAGACATTTATAGCTAAATGGATGCACATTGAGGCGATACTCTGAAGTGAAATAAATAGGACACATGTGTAAATATGAATGTTTCTCTAGTGTGAGAAACTGAAAGTGTAAATAAATACTAAAAGTTATGATAGATAATGTGAAATAGAAAGAAAAGGTGCAAAGGGGAAGGGGAAGGGGAAGTGGGAGGGGTAGGGGAAAGGAAAGAAGGGAATGGAATTAATATGAGAGAAAGAAGAAATGGAAACAATGTCTTTGTAGATAGGGAGGGGCGGGGGGTTGAAGGGAGGGCAGGGGAATGGGGAAAAAATAAGAACCAAGATGGATTATGTAAAGGTGCGAGTTTCCAATAATGAATGTCATTATATTGTATACCTTAAAGGTACCAATATAATTAATAAAAAAAGAAATTACAATCTCATGCAGAAGATGTAAGAAAATACAACTAACTAAAAAGCAAGATAAGTGTTATAATTAAAAATTGAAATAATTATACAGCTAAGGGCACTGACTCCTGCCTGGTGATTTCCCTAGGGTATTCTTAGGGTCCTTTGTTTTGTTATTTTAACAAGCTTAACCATTTTAAGTGTATGGTTCAATATTTCTATTTATAGTCCCAACAAAGAGGACTGTTCTGTGCAAAGAATAAGAGAGTGGGCCGGGGATTTACCTCAGTGGTGCCGTGCAAGCCTCCCAAGTGCAAGGTCCCGAGTTCAATCCCTAGTACAAAAAAGAATAAGAGAGACTATTTGGTCTCTCTTTTTTATATTCTTAAAAGCACCAAGTTTGTTAATGTGGGTGTCTTTGGTTTAAGTGATGTTGTCTGCCTGACTCTAATGTTTACCCTTCCTGCCATTTTGTGCTATGAAAAATAGCTAATTTAATCTAGAAAAGGAAATTTATTTATCAATTTCCCAAAACCTTCACATTCCTATTCCCACACCTTTGGTCATGCATTTCTCCTTCTAGAAATGTCCTTTTTCCACATAACCACAGCTCCTGTCCATCTGCCCCTCTTAGCCTAAGGAAAGCCCCACCTGAAACCTGTGTTCTTAGAGGTTCAGAACTCCTACTTCAAGGAACTTCTCCCAGAGCTGATGACTGTGTCACCTCTTTGTAGTTTAGCAGTGTTAGCAAAAAATGTTATTCTGCCTCTAATGTATAAATATTATTTAACCAACTGCAAACTTCTCAAGAGCGTGGACTATGCTCTACTAATAAAGCACAGGTACTGAGAATATCACACATGTTTAAAATGTTTTGAGCACTTAGCGATCACAGAGCCTTGTATTCAACACAGAGACATGCAGAAATAGCCCTTGCCCTACCCAGCTCCACTAAGTGGTGCCCTCCTTTACTTTATCTCCTCTTTCAACTTATCTGAGCTATACTTTCAAAAATATTATCATCCTGATTTTATGATAATGAGACCCATACAATACTGAGACTGAAGAGACTAAGTAGTCTGTTAAAGGAAGAGTCAAAAAATCTATGATTTTCCAAAGCAATATAACAGAGAAAATATTGGGCTCTTAAGAGAGATAGTGCTTTGGTTTCCAACCCTGTTAACTCCCATCTGAGCAATTTGAGCAAGTTATTTAATATCTCACAGTTTCAGTCACCTCATCCACATAATCTGATGATTATGTATGTTGAAGCTGTTGATAATGGTCAAGAAAATGGTAGAAGTACCCTTTAGTTCTAGTAAGGTCTCAGTAAATAAGAGATATTTCTCCTTTTTTTTTTTTTTTTGGTACCAGAGATCAAACTCAGGACCTTGTGCTTGCAAGGCAGGTGGCAGGACCACTGAGCTAAACCCCAGGCCCAATAATAGATATTTCTATTATTCCTATTCCTTACAATCCTACACTGCTACACTGTTGGTACATTTGTCTATGCCTATTTTGCCTCCCCAGTGTCTAGCATAAGTACCTGACATATGGCAGATACTCATTAATGAATGTTGTTTTTAGCATCTATACATGCATACACAAGCCAGGCTGATATTCTGGCAGTATATGTCAGCATAAGTAGGTATCAGTTCTTTATACCTAGTGTCCATCCTGATGGGACCAATGTTTATTGTAAGTGGTTAGTGTTTGTTTCGTTGGTTATTAAATATGTTGCATAGCACTTCCACCAATAAGAATTATGGGACCATTGTTTCATGTATTCTACCTTGTATGGTTAATCACCTATACCTCTCAGGTTTAGTTTTCCCCATCCTCCAATAACCACCACAAAGAAGCCTCCCACTTAAAGCACAGTTAGGCTAACATGGTTTCAAAGTGTGTTCGCAATAGTTGGCATATACCCATTTAGAACCAACCTTGAATAAGAATTCTCTGTAAATTACTATTCCAGGGAAATACATTGAAGTTAAATTTAATCAACCACTAGCCATAGAATTGATTTCTTTATCACTCTAGTTCAGAAATTTCTACTTGATTATATTTCTGACAGGTCAGACATTTTCTACATGTCATTTAATTTAATTTTTGATTCTTGGTCAATAATTGTGACTACAGGTTAATAGGTGCTTTGAGAAAGAAGCACATTGGGTCATTCAGATGTCTCAGATAGAGCACTTCCTCAAGTCTTGGGGCATTTTTCACTGTATCCTTGTCCTTTCTTAGCACAGCCAGGTAGGTTTTCTGAAGAGGTGGGCAGAAAAGGAAACTCATTAAACATCCAGAGGCTATGAAAACATAAAACTACTGAGCCAGATAGGACCATGACCTGAATTAAAACTGCTGTTTCGAGTGAGGTTGTGTGTGCCAATGGTGCATGTGTAAATGCACACAAAGGCTTTTGAAACTGCCTCTGTGTTGGGTGCCAGGGAATCATTCCTGGCAATAAGTGTCTCTCCTCACCCTCATTGCAGCATTCCTCTGACAAAGTAGGTATTGTCAAAATCCAAGCTGGGAGCATGTGCTACTTGGGGTAGCAGTAACAGTGATTAAGGGGCATAAAATGCAGGTGTGCACTTGTAATGAAATTGCCCTTACTTACCGCCTGGTTAGTATCTGTGATTGTCACAGTATGCCTCTGTGATCAGTCTCAGCATAATGAAAAACAGCAGCAAACCTTAGCTTTTCAGATGGCTTATATCAGGAGGAGATAGCAGTGTTTTCCAGGCTGAGCTTGTAATGGAAAGGAATCTGTGATGCAGAGAATAGCAATTGATGTTCATTCATGGATAAAGGAGGGGCTCTCTGGGTGAAAGATATATCAGCTTGAGGACTCCCTACCCAGAGGTCTTAGTGATTTAATGTCTCTGCCCAAATGTCAAAGATGTCCTGTGTTTCTGACAATTCCATCTTTCAGAGATGCTGCATCATTTTCTTTGAGAAATAATGTAGCTTTACTCCACGTGGGAGTCAAGAAAGGTACAAATTTCTGGAATAGAATTAGACCACACACACATGTGCACACTCACACACACACGCAAGTGTGCAAACACACACCATGATGGGAATTCCACTTCTAGATTTTTAGCCTAAGGAAATATTCATGGATGTGTGGTATAAAGGTTTAATTGTAAAGCTATTTGTTAACAGTGCTATTTTTAAGAGGCAAATTATAGACCACCCAGATACCTAACAATAGAAAATTAGTTACATAAATCATAACACTTCTATACAATAGAAGATCATGTAGGGAAATAAATACTTGTAGAGAATGCTTAATGAGGAAAAATAGTTCTAATACATTAAAACATAGATGTGTATACACAGTAGATGATAAAGCTAGAATGAACATAAAATGTGAACAGTAATTATTTTGGGTATTTAATTTTTGGTTGAATATTTTATTCTTTTTGAAGAAAACACATTACTGCTATTATAAGAAAACTTTCTTTACAACAAAAGAAAAATAATAACTACAAAAATAGGTATGTGAGTTTTTAGCATACACAATTACAGAATCAGAGCTAAATCTATCTATACATGTCTATGATTTTATGTTAATATATGGTATAGGTTAATTTCAGTTTTATTTGAGATTATTGTTTTTCTTAGCCTATGCACAGAAATGTCAGAGCCACACAAGAATGAGGTTCTCTAATATGATACATTTGTGTTTCCACCATGTTGGATAGCTTACTGCTTCCCTCACCCCATATTGTCCTATTTTTTATGCTGTTTCCACCCCTTTGTAAACCTTTTTTCCATCCATCCTTCCAAAGTCTACTCATTCATTAAGGGCCAGCTCAAATCTGACTTTGTTATGGTACCTCTAATTTTATTTACTCAAGAAATAGATTCTAATTCTTCATCTTTCTAGACTTTTGGCATTTTGCATATAGGACACACGTGTGTAAATACTGAATAGTTTCTCTGGTGTGAGAAATTGAAAATGTAAATAAGAATCAAAATATATAACAGATAATGTGAAATAGGAAGAAAAGGGACGAAGGGGAAGGGGAAGTGGGAGGGGTAGGGGAAAGGAAAGAAGGGAATGGAATTAATATGAGAAAACGAAAAAATGGAAACAAAGTATTTTTAAATAGGAAGGTGTGGAGGGGTTGAAGGGAGGGCAGGGGAGTGGGGAAAAAATAAGAACCAAGATATATTATGTAAAGGTATAAATCTCCAATGATGAATGACATTATATTGTATACCTAAAATGTATCAATAAAATTAATTTTTAAAAAATTGTGTGCATGTCTTATCTCCTGCAATAGAATTTAGGCTTTAGAGGTCACAGACTTTATTCATCTTTGTAGCTTTTAAAAATGGGAATCATTTATAAAAAGCACTTAAATATTCATTGAACATATTAAATTATTGTAATTTTTGAATATGCAGAAAGGCATACACTTTACTGTTTTCTCAAAAGTAGTACAATCTTAGCAGTGTTCTGAATGCAAAGCCAAAATGAAATATAGATTACTAGTTATTTGGTTGTAATTTATATAAATATTTTCAAGTTTAATTAGCACTCAATTTTAAAAACCGATTCTAATACAATAATAACTCAATGGGTATTTTTGAAAAAAATAGGCACTACAAAGGAGGCACTTTGGAGTATTATAATAACCATGATTTATTATCCTTTCCAGGAGAATCTTATCTGCAGAGATTCACCGCAGCAAAGGCCAAGAGCTTGGTAGGTGGAAATAACAGTCTACTGAGCTGTCTTCTCTCTTTGCCCTCCACAAGGTCCACCCTGAGAGCTTCTGAAATGACATCTTGAGTTAGAAGCACTTTTCAAATCATAAAGGGCAAAGCCAATGCTAGTTATAATTATTACTATTCAAAGAATGCTTCTGGAAAATGCTTATAGCATGATCCCTCCAATGTGAGGAGATGTGTTTGATATGTCTGAGTCGGCATTGCATAGGTGATTTTTCTTTTGTATTCAGGAAAGCACTTTAGGCACCTGTCCTCTGTGGCAATAACTTGTTTTGTAAAATGTCAATGATTCAAAAATATTTATATGGGAGTGTTTCTCCACATACAAATCAGAGGCTCAGCCAGAATATTATGATACTTGAGGCCTGCACTCCAGAGGCTTATGCTGGGAGTTCTACTGTGACTTTAGATTTCAAAGAGTGCTTCCAAATTATGAGGCAACACCTTCTACAAAGTCCTCATTTGCTTCTCAGAATAAAAGAAAGTATGATTAAAGCTCACAGTCAGAAAACTTTTTAGGAGAAAGTTTACATATGTTCATACTATTGTTCACAAAGGAGATTCAAACATGGTTCTATTTCCAGAGAGTTCACAAATATGTCATCAGTCCTAAATTTAGTGGTAACATTTTTTAGAATGAGTTCTGTTTATGATTCACAATGTGACTTTCTGATTTGAAAAAAGAAAAAAAAATCAAAATCTCTAATATTTATAGAAAAGCACCTTCTATATTGTAAGCTTTCTAAAAATCCTTGGAGTGTGATTAAGCTGACTGCTTATCAGTGTGATTCTATGTAGGGAAAGGCAGAGGAGATAGGGTTTGGAAACTCCTCTCAAGTGCAAGCCACAGGAAAGAAAAGGCAAAGAAAGAGAGTTATGATTTTATAATTGCCAGGATCTTTGGAAATACAAAAGGAGGAGGTCAGCCTATTTTAAAAATAAACAAAATCTAAAGCACATTCAGCAATTTACATATCCATTCAGTTTGTCTACTTTGAAAAATTATGACAACAGAATCCTATGGCTATCAGATACTCATTATCTTGCCTCTCCTTATTTTCAGCTTTACTCCCTGTTTTACACATAGTCACAACTATTTTGAAATTTTCATTTGGATCATTACCAAAGAACACAAAACACCCTATGATTTAAAAAGTGACACTGTCCAAGCATTTGGGCCATCATCTCCTTTAAGAAGGTCCTATGACCCATGGAATCAAACACTGACCAAACTGATGTAGATGGACGACTCAATGCCAAATATAGGAGTCAGCTGGACAGTAGCTCTGGCAGCTCCACATTGTCCCCATTCCCAAACTTAAACTGTGGTCTTCTCCCACAACCTAATCATTTGTTTATTTGTTTATTGTTTTTTGGTACCAGGGATTGAACTTAGGACCTTGTGCTTGTGAAGCAGATGGGGGAACCACTGAGCTAAATCCCTGGGCATAATCATTTAGATTTAAGGTACTAACTGAGTTATTAATCTTTCTTAGTGTAGCTCTATCTCTACCAAAACCTTTTGTTATTTACTTTCACTGGTTTTAAGTGAATAATAATGAAATCCCAGTGATTCAAAGAAGGCATGAGTGTACATCTTGTCTTGCCAACTAGGATGTTTTTGAGAATAAAAATAAAAAATTTATCAACAAAGAAAAGCCCAGGTCCTGATGGCTTCACTGCTGAATTCTATAAGACATTTAAAGAAGAACTATCACCATTACTCTTTAAACTCATCAAGGAAATTGAAAGGGAAGCAAGGCTTCCAAATTCATTCCTGGAAGCAAGTGTTACTTTGGTCCCAAAACCAGGGAAAGACTCAACTCAAAAAGAGAACTACAGACCAATCTCCCTAATGAACACAGATGCAGAAATCCTCAACAAGATACTGGCAAATAGAATACAGAGGGTTATCAAGAAGATCATACACCCTGACCAAGTTGGATTTATCCCAGGGATGCAAGGATGGTTCAACATCCATAAATCAATAAATGTAATACACTATATTAACAGAGTCAAGGACAAAAACCATATGATCATCTCAATAGATGCAGAAAAGGCATTGGACAAAATCCAACACGCATTCATGATAAAAATGCTACAGAAAATTGGAATAGAAAGTCTTTATCTCAACCTGATTAAGACTATCTATGAAAAACCAACAGCCAACATTATATTAAATGGTCAAAAACTGAAAACTTTCATGCTAAAATCAGGAACAAGACAAGGATGCCCACAATCAGCACTCCTGTTCAATATTGTTCTGGAAACATTAGCCATAGCAATTAGAAAAGAGAAAGAAAGAAAAGGAATAAAGATAGGAAAGGAAGAAGTGAAACTGTCATTATTTGCTGATGATATGATACTTTACATAAATGACCCAAAAAGCTCGGTCAAAAGTCTTCTCTACCTAATTGATGGAGTATCAGTAGAGTATCTGGATGGTCAACACTCAAAAAACAATAGCCTTCTCATGTGCAAATACCAGACTCATTGAGAGAGAAATTCGGGAAATAATTCCTTTTACAATAGCATCTAACAAAATGAAATATCTAGGAATCAACCTGACAAAGGAAGCAAAAGGCCTCTACACTGAAAACTACAGCACTCTCAGAAAGGACATATAAGAAAATGGAAAGATATCCCTTGTTCCTGGGTAGGAAGAACCAACATAGTGAAAATGGCCATACTTCCAAAACTACTATATAGATTTAATGCAATGCTGATTGAAATTCCAATAGTATACTTCAAAGAACGGGAGAAAACAATCCAAAAATTCATTTGGGGTCAGAAGAAACCTAGAATAGCAAAAGCAATTCTAGGCAACAGAGACATGGCTGGGGGTATCACAATCCTCAACTTGCAACTATACTACAAAGCTATTGTGATAAAAACAGCATGGTACTGGCAAAGAAACAGACCCGAGGATGAGTGGAATAGATTAGAAGATGCAGAAACAACTCCAGACATACTCTGCCACATCATCTTTGACAAAGGAGCAAACAACCCTCATTGGAGGAGAGATAACCTATTTAATAAATGGTGTTGGAAAAACTGGATTTCAATCTGCCAAAGATTAAAACTAGACCCATACCTATCACTGTGCACTAAACTAAGATCAAAATGGATCAAAAATCTAAATATTAAGACAGAAACACTAAACTTGCTGGAAGATAAGTTAGGTAGAACTCTTGATGACATTGGCATAGGAAAAGACTTTATGAACAAATCCTCAGTAGCACAGGAGCTAGCATCAAGAATCAACAACTGGGATCTCATCATATTAAAAAGCTTCTGCACGGCAAGAGAAACCACCAACAGAGCTTAAGAGACAACCTACAATGTGGGAAGAAATTTTTAGCAGCTCTACCTCAAACAAAGGTCTACTATCTAGAATATATAAAGAATTGAAAAAAATCAGACCTCCCAAATCCAAAGACCTAATTCGAAAATGGGCATCCGAGATGAACGGACATTTCTCAGACAAAGAAGTAAAAGCAGCAAATAAATATATGAAAAATTGTTCAACATCACTGGTCATTCAAGAGATGCAGATGAAAACAACACTGAAATTACACCTCACCCCACAAAGAATGGCTGCTACCAAGAAATCAATGAATAACAAATCCTGGCGGGGGTGTGGAGAGAAAAGAACCCTTCTCCATTGTTGGTGAGAGTGCAGACTGGTGCAACCACTGTGGAAATTAGGATGGATATACCTCAAAGAAACAGGACTAGAGGTCCCATTTGACCCAGCTATTCCCCTGCTGGGTATCTTCCCCAAAGAATTAAAATAATCATACCACAGCGCTATATGTGCACCTATGTTTATAGTGGCACAGTTTGTAATAGCTATAGCTTGGAAACAGAGCAAATGCTCAACAACTGGAAACTGGATATAGAAGATGTGGGTTTTTTTTTTATAAACTGGAGTACTACTCAGCCATAAAGAACAAGAAACTAGAGACATTTATAGCTAAATGGATGCATATTGAAGCCATACTCTTAAGTGAAATAAATAGGACACACATGTGTAAATACCTAGTTGTTTCTCTAGTGTGAGAAACTGAAAGTATAAATAAGGATTAAAATGATTAAAATGAATATTTGATAATTTGAAATAGGAAAAGGTCCAAAGGTGTAGGGGTGGTGGGAGGGAAAGTGGAAGGGGAAGAAGGGAAAAGAAAACTTATGAGAAAAGAAAAAAATATGGAAACAAAATCTATGTAAATAGGGAAGGGTGGAGGGGGTGAAGGGCACACAGGTAATGGGGGAAAAAATAAGAACTAAGATGCATCATGTACAGGTACAAGCACCCAATGATAAACGTCAACGTACTGTATACCTAAAATGTACCAATAAAAGAATTTTTTTTAAATTCTCAAGGAAAACAGGCATTAATTAGCACTGTCCAGGAAATCTCTCTTTAGTTTTCTTTTTCTCTCTTCTTTTCTACTTCCTCATGAAAGAAAAAATTATGAAAGGCATTGAAATGTCCCAGAAAGATTATTGGATCTCTTTAGTGGGAAACTCGACATTGTATAAATAAATCTGTCTAGATTAGCTGATTCTATAGAGTTTCTACAACTTTCACTGCTACTGAACAATTTTATATTTCTGTGAGTTATAGATAACTCATGTCAATAGAGATTATTCTTGTCCATAGAGACACAAATAAATTTTCTGTGGTAGAAATGTAATTGATTTCCTGTCTTCTCCTATAAGCCAATTTAATACTGTTTATTAATTGAGCACCATGTATTATTTATATATGTGTGATATTTGGAATTCACCTCAGAAAAGGTTGTAACTTTTTACTCGTTAATTAATCAACCACTAATGAAGGAGTTAATTAGCTAAAATCTTTGACATATATTTGACATATATTGACATTTATAGGATTTAAACTTTTAAAAAGTTTTTTTCAATATCCCACATCTCTTTCTTAACCTTTTTCCTTGGATTATCCAGGGGCCATAATATATTCTTCTTTTCACCATAAAAATGGTTCCTCTTTGGCTAGAGTGAGGATACTGAGCACTCAGTAGGTTTCAGGCATAGATGCAAACGTATGCAGAGAAGAGACTCCAAATACCCAAACGTAGATCCAGGAAGGCCTCTCAAGTGTCTCTCATAATACTCTCACTGGTAGCTGAGAAGTGTACACTAAGATTAACATACTTTTGCTGTGAATAAATGAAACCTTCAAGAAAAAGATGACAGGATTTATTGATAGAGTAGATCTGAGGGATAAAGGCACAACAAGCCAAGGAAGTGTCCTAGATTTTGACATGATTAACATAGTGTTGCCAAACTTTACCGATTTCAAACACTACAGTTGGGTACCAAACCAAAACACTCAGTTGCCCAGTTGCTGAGAGTAGTAACAACTGAGAGCTCATGCTAAGTTCTCTCTCTTAATAGTTGGTATCAACTGATCAAGGCCACATATCCCTCTTTATCCAATGGCTAGCTGATGTGAGGATGAGGCCTGGCCCTATTGGCTCTGTACAGCCACTATAACTCTGAGACTCTCCCTGGGGTATCCTGAGGCTTTGTCCATTGTAGAGACAGCTAACCCTGATACTTGCCCTTCCTCTCAGATATGGATCCTCAGACCAATCTCCAATATGTTTTCTTCCCGCAAATTTCCAACTTCCCAGGAAACCCACCTCCCATCCCAACAAGTAGCTAGAGCTCAAGAATTGGAGTTTCCCACTCATTATCATACATAGTCTTGTGAAAGAGTATCTAAAACGGAGATTTATTTATCTCACTGGGAATTCTCTTCACCTCACACCTATCCCAATGAGAACGAAAGAAAAATAGAAAAAACAGAGGAGTTCTCTCCATTGACCATGGCCAGCACCCTCCAAGACATTTCAGAATCTAGTCTCTGCACTTTCAACCTCTTTTCTCTTCACATTTCACTTTCTCTTCACCTTCCATAACCTTTTTTAAACTATAGTACATACTCATTTTTTTTTTTTTGGAAACTGTGTTTTCACAGTTCCATCCTGTTGGATTAAAGTACTAGAGTGGGCTGGGGATTTAGCTCAGTGGTTCTGCCACCTGCCTGGCAAGCACAAGGTCCTGAGTTCAATCCCCAGTACCAAATAAATAAATACATAAATAAATAAATAAATAAAGTACTGGATAACTCTTCATCCATCTCATCTTGTTTCTCTTTGGTAAAATTGCCTATGCTGAAAAACCTAGTTCAAAATCATACTCCAAAGTCTGTCAGTCTTTCATGAAATTTTCCATGGATTTTTCAAAAAGGACAGACCTTTTCCCTAGCTGGAAAATAATTAGCCTAGAAAACTAGAGGTAAAAAATTTCAGCCCCAATCAGCCTTTCCTTTCCTGCCATCACTAGTCTCTTGCTTGGCAGCTACTCTGTAAAGCAGGTAGAGCAGAGATAGGCTGATTGGGGCTGTTATTTTTGCTATCTAATTTTCAAAGTTAATTACTTTCCAATTAAGCCTTAATTTTCAGGTAAACACAGGTAGGTATGCTTTTAGTTCCAGTAGCACTCTATGTTATATTTGTTGTTCATGTGTCTGTTGAACCAGTGACGTCATGAGCTTCTTGGGTATAGAGAACATATGCCAGTACAAACAGGATGAAGAGCACATCTTGCTTTCCAGATGAATACCTTCAATCAGCCGTTGCATATCCTTATATTTTGAATAAAAATAGAACAAATGCTCTTTGTTCTAAAGTTGGTCTTTAGCACTCAATTGCATGGCCTTTCTCTAATTCTGAACAGGGCCAAAAAATGAAATGAACATGAAGCAGTCTTCTATTTGCCCAGACCCTTAAATCTTAGCGCTAGCACAAGGAAACACCAATAATTTTATTCCTTTTGCCTGGCTCCACACTGGTACTTTTTATTTCTCAGAAAAACCACATAAAGTGCCAAATATTGCCAAATAAAATGTGATTTTAAAATGTAAATGTATCAAAGAGATATTCTTGAATTTCATCTGTCTTTTTTCTGCTCACCTGTCATTTTCCCAAGAGTGTCCATCCTCTTTGCATCTTGTAAATGTATGATTCTTTCACTACTAATTTGACGATATGGTACTTGCAAAAAGACAAAGAATAAGACACCATCTTTCTCCACTTCCCTTCCCTTTTTTTTATTTATCAATGATCTAGCCTTGGTTCCTTGACTCTTTGGTAGGATCTTGGGATACCATCTTTGTATGTATCTTCCAAGAAACCCTGGATTAAAAGTAAAAGACTAGTATGTGGCCAAATCTGGGGTTAAAAAATACTAATGGAAAGAAGGGAGGAATGATAAGTAGGAAAGAAAAAAGAAGGAAAGAGAGAAGAAATAAGGAAAGAGAGAAGGGAAAAGGGAAGGGGAGACAGAGTGGGAAGGAAGGGAAGACAGGAGGTAGGGGACAAACCATTTTAAAATGCCCCTAAGAAAACATTTTCCCCTCAGGAAGATTTGTTTTAGATGATAAGGTTACTCTATACTTTCCTAAAAATCTGAATCTATGAGAAACTGATTTTGATGGTAGAATTATTGCTTCCTTTACAAATACTCAAGTCTGTTGAATATAAACTTAAATGGAAAATCAATTCCTCTGAATTTCTTACCCTTTAAAAATATGATGTTTCCATATTCTTTTGATGAAAAGTATCAGTAGCATAAAAATTAAGGGAAAAGTACCCATTAAAATGCCAAACTCACTAGTTAGAATTTATAATTTTGAAACTGGCTGGGTTTATTTTTTTCTTTCCATTGTCTATGATAAAATATTTTAAAGTTATAAGATCCAAATAGATATTCAGGGGAAATAGTTCACTCTTTAAGAGAAGAAACTTCTGGAGTATTTTGGCAGCATTTCTTTACTGGCAAACAATATAATTATTTTCAAATTTCCTCATTTGATGAGTCAAATCGAAGAAGGTTTCTACAATGTTCCTTGAGGTTAATTAACAGCCTGTGTAGCCTGGTTGAGTGAAAAGGCTCTTTCTTGCCATAGCAACTTCTTGCCCTAGTGCCATGAGTTGCAAAAGACCTGCTTTCTGGGAAACTTTCCCCCTTTGCCCTCCTTGAACCTACAAGATCAGTAAGGGAAGAACTGGGTTTACTGATCTTTTAGTTAATCAGTGCTTGTCACTGTGCTACTCATTTTTCTATTACTATAACAAAATACCTGAGACAATGAATGTATAATGAGGAAAAGTTTATTTTAACTTATAATTTTGGAGTTTTCAGTCCATGACAGATTGGCCTCATTGCATTTGGGCCTGTGGTAAGACCACACATTACAGTGGTAGTGCATGAAAAACAAAAACCATTCACTTCATGGTGTGAAAGCAAAACAGAAAGAAGAGACCAGTGTCCTGAATCCCCTTTAAGGTAAAATGCCCAATGACTTAAACCTCCCCTTAGACCTCACCTTTTCAAGTTTCTACTACCTTGCAGTATCCACAAGCAAAGACAAAGTGTTTAACACTTGAGCCTTTGAGGGAGAGTTAACATTTAAACCAAAGCAGTCATATAATGAGCAAAACATGTGAGCCATAATCATCCAAATATATACCATGGACTCATTCTTTCTTTTGGTATATCATTTAATTTTTTAAAAATTTATTATTCCTGCATCCTTCCCCTGAATCCATCCAATTCATTCCAAATAGAACTGCCATTTTGTACAGCTCTGTTGAACATGAATCAATTGCACATTGTGAGCAAAGGACTTCATTACTAGTGTAGTTACATGTGTGAGAGTCTGTGAATAACCTTAATATTTCCTTTTCTTTTGCTGATGGCATTTAAAGAAAGGAAGGCTTTCTCTCTCCAGAAGTGCCCAGTCACCATGTGCAGGTGTGGGGGTCACTAAGTAGCAGGTTCCACAACCACATGAGCATAGTTTCTACACTGACTGCTACCGCCCAGCCTTCAGTGGTCTCCTTAGAGACCAGCCTTTGCACAGTGAGTCACAGCTCAGGAGAAGTGCAGTAATGAGTCATGTCGGGAAACTGCACACTCCCCTCTCTAGCAGATGCTGGTTTATTGCACTGATTCATTTCCACCTACTCCTAGTTTTGTCTATGCTCTCAAATGAACAAAGTTCATTCAGCTTGCTTGTCTCTAGTCTCGCAGGACTTGCATGCTATCCCTGTGTCTGAAAGTTCCTGCTGCACAGTAAAGCTGGACACTGTACAGATAGTGTAGCCCTGCTACAAGTGGGGAAGACACCTTCTCAGAAGCTAGTATCAGATAGTCTCCCTGGATTTTCAAGTTCACTCCCTGCTGGATTTCATGGTAAGAATAATCTTCTGACAAGCCCACACACTCCTCTGAACTAAGTATTAGTCTACAATGAAGAAGTGTCCTCACATTTCCAAAAATTGTGATCTCATGTAGTCAGATTTCTCCACTTTGGAAGAGATGGGGATCCATTTCTCATCCCAAATTAGAGGATGATTTTGTCTAAACAAAAAGAGGCTGAGGAGAAGGGAAAATGGAAAGTTAAACAATGCTCTCAACTCTATGGAGAATCAATAAATATTGACAGGAGAGGGAGAGAGGTCTTGCCAACCTTGAGTATTATCTGCTAATAATAGCAAACAGCAATTTGTCACCAGCCTAATGACTCTGAATGTCTGTCCCCAAGAAAATCTAGGGTCCCTCCTCGTGGCACTTGGAAAAACAACACTGAATTCTGGGTTCCTGGGAGCTGCTAAAGTACAGGAAGCAGGGGAGCCCCTAGAGTCTGCTGACAAACCAACTTGCTTCTATTTTCTTGGCTGTAGGCTTGTGTTAGAATCACCTCTACAAACTGTGCTTGCCTTTTGGGGGCTGTGGTCAGATGCCCCCAACACTTCACAAGAACAATGGAAATGCACTTACTGACAGATTACTTGAATTCTTGTTCTGGCTTACAAGTCTTTCTAAGATGTGCATACCAGCAGTAGAAGCATCCCATGGGACAGGACCTAGGAAATTGCATGCAGGTTTGAAGATTGCCAGAACCCAGATGAAGCTGTCTACTTTTCCCATTAATTTGACCAGTCCTTTTTTTCAGACTTTGAAGATGAGATTAGAGGAAGATAGATGAGAATGTTATAACCTCGTGCTGAGTCACAGCTCTGAGGTTTTTTTCATATTGAATGAGGCAGCTTTCAAAACCCTGTTTTCATTTGGCTAGAAAAGAATAAAAATTGGCATCTAAGTCTCAGGGCACATCCTGTCTAGTCCTTTTGCCTATAATTCTAGATAATATCAAACCTCTTCAAATACTGTGGAAAATATTCTCTGTATTGCCAGTCTTTTTGCTATAATTTGTCAACATTATCCTACCTGCTATTCCAGCAAATCTAAGCCTCAAATATTCATTGAACTTATCCTACTTGTGTATGAATCATGAGGCCAAATTCTGTGGGTGAAAGAAACAGGTTTTCTAAAACACAGGGTCTTGCTACTATGTAATTGGTCACAACCTAATAATAATATGTACCATTTCTTGCAGATTGCTGTGAAGGAACTGGTCCACATTCAATACCATGTTTAATCTTTTAAACTTCACAGGAACCTTTTGTGTGAGTATGTGTGTATATGTGTGATTTATGCTATTTCATTGGTTTAAATAATCACAGTCAACACTTCTGGTTCAGCATATATTCATGCACATAAATATCTCTGATCCCATATTTTAAAATTAAGTTATTAAAGTAAATACAAGTGAATATGTAAGAGTACATATTATGAACTGTAACAAGACCAAGTTCATCTCTATGTTACATCTGTGAGGTTCAGAAAACTTAAGAAATATGGTGGAATCCCAATTGGAACTGAGACTTTCTGAGCCTAAACATGAGTGTTTTCTTTTATGCTACATTGCTTCCCTGTCCTACTTGAGGAAAATAGCATAAAATCTTAAGAAGTTAATTTAGTAAAACACAAAATTTTGTATTATATGAAGTTAATTTAGGACATACTACAAGATAACAGAAAGTGAATTCCTAAATGTACAAGTCAGGAGACGTAGCCTTATTGAGAGGATAAAATTTAGTTATCTTAAATGTAGTGGTGGAGGTCAATACTTTTCCCCTTTTTGTTTTTTTTTAATATTTGACATCTTTCTTCATAGCAAAATATTTATAAGTGGAAAGAAAAATCTAGCATTAGCTTATAATAGTCAAACATATATAAACAAGTAAATCAATGGGTTCTGGGGCTAGATCAAACAATGGTAGAAAAATGTTATTAGAGGTCAAAGTTATATCGACAATTAAATTCTTAACATGGGAACTGTAATGACTGCATGTGACTACACAATAAAGGAAGTCCTTCTCTATAACTGTGATAAGAAACTCATACTGAGCTTTATAATAGGTAAGTCCATTTAAAGGTGATGGTAAACAACAACAGTGGGCAAACAAGAATGTCCTCAGAGGAGTCTAAAGTTTACAGCTTGATGGTCTGAATGAAAATAAACCTAAGAAATATGACAAAACTTGTATACTACAAGATTGATTACATTGGTTCAAAGCATAATTCATAATTTGGAGGGACGGCAGGTCACACTGACTGAAAAATATGCCTCAATCATTTCTCCATTTAGATAGTTCTCGCTCCTCTTCCATTGCTGTACTGCTTCTCTACCAAGTGAGTTGCTTATCTCTTTTTATTACCTTATTTCAGCTCCTAATCTGAGAACATAATTTTCATTTTAGTCTTAATAAAATTATGTTTTATTTCCATTCATAGCAAAGACTTTTATAGTGTTGGCATCACTATGATTTTTCTGCTTTATTTCTCTTGTTGAAAGATTAGATGACTTAACCTATTGTCAGTGCCTTTGGTATATTTATTAGTCACATTTCTGTTGTGGGACAAAATATCTGACATACACAACTTAAAGAAGAGAAGGTTTATTTTGGTTCATGGTTTCGGAGATTTCAGTCCTTGATCAGCTGGCTCCAAGGCAGAAGCATTATGGTGAAAGGACATGAGAGAGGAAAGCTATTAACCCCATGGGCTCCAGCCAGGAAGCAGATAGACCAGAAAAGAGATAGAGAGAGATATGTAGAGGCTAGGGACAGGGTATACCTTCAATGGCACATTTCCTGTGACTTACTTGTTTCAACTATTTCTCATCTCCTAACAGCCCATTCAACTAATGCATTCATTAATGGATTAACCCATTGATGAGGCTGGCACCTTTATGATTCAGTCACTTCTCTAGGCCCCATCTCCAAACATTGATTCATTGCCTCAAGGTCTTTGGAGGACACTTCATATTTAAGTCCCAACACTTGGTTATGCCAAGACACCACCAAATATAGCTGTTACTTCTCCTGTAACATAGCTATCAAAGCCTTGTCTCAGAACTGTCCTGTGGGGAAAATTTTTCAATTAGTTTATTAACCCAACATTTGACAAGCAGAATCTGTGAGGATTCATAGTCTAAATTTTATTAGCTCATCTATGTAATGAGAAAGATACTGAAATTATAAAATTAATTGTTAGATTAACATACACTTGGGGGAAAATTCACCAGTGCTTTAGGATTTAATCATAATTCATTATTTCGACATGATATCATGTCCCTAGAACATACAAAGTTGTTTAAGACCAGTACCTCCTATTGCTTAATTCATTGTCTAAATTAAGGAGTTACGTAGTTGGCCTTATTTAGCTATAAAGAATAGACTCTATCCCAAGTTATTTTAAAAGACAGATATCTATATAAGGGGTACATGTGGTATGAAATTGAAGGTAAAGTAGTCTGGGACTGGATCCTCTCTCACAGTGTCTAAGTTTGTACTCTATGTATCTGCTTCATATGCCTCTCTCAACTGAAAACTTTTTTTTCTGGCCATTATGTCAGCATTAAGATACAAAACTTCTACCAGGTAGTATTTACTATGCATATTCTGTGTGGCAGGCACAGGTATGGCAGGCACAGTTTTAAGGCTTCACACATGAACACTAACTTATTTGAGCCTTGCAGTACTTTCCAAATTTTGTCTTGCAGGTGAGTCAATTTTATGATCCACATTCAAATATACAGTGAATTTCTTCTTCAGTTCAAATAGTAATTGGTCCAGTCTCTCCATTTCCCAGTTAACATTGGAGAAAGCAAAGACAAGATTGTGTCAACTCATTTTTTGATCTATGCTACACAAAGTCAGCCTGCAAACTGTCTTCTCTTCCATCCGGTATCAAGTTATGAAACATTCAACTATGATGTTGGTTAATTTGTAACATTGGAGTGGAACAAACTATGCCTGTAAGAGTTAGGTATTTCCTTATAAGGACTTGTAGACAGGACAAAAGAACATTGCTGTCTCTAGGACTGGGGGAAGAAGCAGGACTCCACATGTTTAGAAAATCAACCAATGAAATTTGCACCTTTACGTAGTCTCTCTTGGTTCTTATTTTTCACCCTTGCCCAGCCCTCCCTTCAACCCCTCCATTCCTCCCTATTTGCAAAGATTTTGTTCCTACTTTTCCATTTTCTCATATTAATCCTATTCCCTTCTATCCTTTCCCCTAGCTCTCCTACTTCCTTCCCCTTTGCTCCTTTTCTTCTTATTTCACATTACCTATTATACATTTAGTCCTTATTTGCACTTTCAGTTTCTCACACCAGAGAAACTATTTGGTATTTATTCATGTGTGTCCTATTTATTTCACTTAAGAGTATTGCCTCAATGTACATCCACTTAGTTATAAATGTCTCTAATTTCTCATTTTTGATGGCTGAGTAGTACTCCATTTAATAAAAAAACCACATTTTCTTTATCCAGTCTTCAGTTGATGGGTATTTCATCTGTTTCCAAGTTTTAGCTATCACAAACTGTGCTGCTATGAACATGGGTGCACATATATCACTGTGGTATGATTCTTTTAATTCTTTGGGGAAGATCCCCAGAAGTGGAATAGCAGGGTAAAATGGAACTTCCAGTCCTAGTTCTTTGAGGTATCTCCATACTGATTTCCACGGTGCTTGCACCAGTCTACACTCCCACCAGCAGTGGAGCAGGGCTCCTCTTTCCCCACAGCCCTGCCAGCATTTGGTATTGGTTGATTTCATGATAGCAGCCATTCTTTCTGGAGCGAAGTGGAATCTCAGTGTTGTTTTCATTTGCATCTCATTTGATGTTGAACATTTTTTCATGTATTTATTTGCTATTTCTACTTCTTTGTCTGAGAAATATCTGTTCATTTCAGATGCCCATTTTCGGATTGGGTCTTCAAATTTGGGAGATCTGATCTTTTTAAGTTCTTTATAGATTCGAGATAGTAGACTTTCAATGATGAATGTCATTATATTGTATACTTAAAATGTACCAATGATTAGAATGAATAATCGATAATGCAAAATAGGAAGAAAAGGTCCAAAGGGGTAGGGGTAGTGGGAGGGGCAGGTGAAAGGAAAGAAGGGAAAGGAAAAAATGATGAGAAATGGAAAAAATGGAAATAAAGTCTTTGTAAATAGGGAAGGGTGGAGGGCGTGAAGGGAGGCCTAGGAATGGGAAAAAAATAAGAACCAAGACGCATTATGTAAAGGTACAATTCCCAATGAGAAATGTAATTGTGTTGTATACCTACAATGTACCAATAAAAGAATTTAATAAAGTCCAAAAAATAAAAATAAAAAAAATGAAAAGTAAGGTAATCTGGATGCTAAAAAAAGAAAGAAAGAAAATCAACCAATGATTTGGGAAGAGTTTTCTGCTTGTTCACCTGTGAATGGTGTGGGAGGACCTAATCACTACTGAGCTGAGAGATGTAGGAATGTGATAACAAAATATATTGAGTGAATTAATGTAAGAATCTGCCCATTATGTAAATAAAGCAGGGGTTACTTATATACTATGATGTGAGTAATTTCAAAAGGGTCACTTCTTTCAATATTTGTCTTTGTTTGCTATAACTATGTCCTATATCTTACATTAAACCATTAAAAAATTGTATTTGGGCTAAAGTAAATGATAGCATGAACTTGGTTTTATACTTCTACTCTGCCCTGTCCATTGGTTTGCAGCAACATGAAGTTCTTTTAGCTACTTCCATGCATTCTGTTATTTTATATTTTATCAGGACTACTTTTTACTCTCAGACCCCTCTGATATATGGTTAATTTCTACCCACTCTTAAAGATACTGACTACTAAAATCTGAATTCATTAGTCATATACTCTGGCCCATGTCTATTGTAAAACCCTTATCATACTCTGTAGTTTATGTTTAGTATTCACTCTTGACTTCAGATGCTGTCCTGAAAATTGACCACTGTACTGGTTATGACTATAAACTCAAACCCAACACAGTGATTGATATATGTTAAATGTCTCTCTCTCTCTCTATATATATATATGAGTTAAAAATAAATCAAGTTAAAATGAAACTGTTCTGGTTGGAAGGGCCAACTATTTTTAAGTTGTAGACACAAACTACTTCATAATTTCCTTAGAAGAACAATAAAGTATGGTTCCTAAGTCAAATGCACTTGGATGAATGGGAGGAACAGGCTATTTCCTATAGAAATTAAAATTAGGCAAGAAAATCTAGAGAAAGGCTCCCTGGTTTTGCATACCCAAAGTTCAGGTTTACTTACCACACAATTTTGCTCTTATCCAAATTAGTCCTAATTCTTGTAGGATTATTGTGGACAAAGTATGCCTATTGCAGCAAGCTTCTGTCACTCTGTCTATTCTTGTTGGTGAAAGCTACCAGCTCAGGGAATCTAAATGAGGGGCACAGAACCAAGATTGAAATGCATTGTACGTGCAAAGTGTATAAGAAGTGAATGACAATCCTTAATAGGTAGGCCTCCCTTACCATATTCAGAGTAAGTGATTAACCACTGTAAATAGACAGTATCTTCTTGAGAGACAATTTTTAAGGGAATTTTCCCTAGCTAAGAAGTGTATACTTAGTAATCAAATTAAACAAAGAAGAATGTTTTTCCAAGTAAATATATATGTGAATAGTCTCTCAGGGAGATCCAGTTCTTCATGAGACACTGTAGGTTTTGAAATACAGAAATGTGTGATGCTTGACAATGACTGATCAGAATTAAATTTAGTTTTGCATTCGTGTTTTGCCTAGTTTTCTGAGAGGTGTATAAGTGGTAGATTGAATTCTTAACTTTGACCTATATTGATGGTTAAGTTTCTTTTTTATGGGTCTCAACAAAATACTACTCTTGATTCACTCAGTCTTCCAGTTATATTTTGAAATTATATTTAAAATTATGGAAAGGAGAGAGGATTAAATATGGTAAAGGAACAAGATAGAGGGGAAAAACGAAAGAAGGGAAAGTGAAAAGGGGAAGAAACCGCTTATTGACTTTCTTCTGTTCTCCCCAGGCTAGCTGATTTATAGCTTCATCTTAGTATTCTAGAGGAAATGTTGTCCATATATCTCAGAGATTATCCTTTATCCTGAATCCTACAAATTTAAAGTTTAAAGAGGGAAAATGAACTTTAAACAGATTCTAAACAGACATGTTCAGCAATTTAAAGTTGGAATAGGGAAAACTGTCCTTAAAAATATTTTACTTTTTAAAAAAAATCTCATTTTATTGAGGAACAATAAGTATAAACCTACAGAATAGGATAATCATTACATTTGTGCTTTGGAATGTTACAGAAATAATTAGAAAGAGAAGTGGAGAGAAAGACAAATCAATTAAAAAAATTCTTTTAGCTTGGGTAAAAAAAGTCTTTTAGGAGAAAAGTGTTGAAATCCAGGTACTAGGAAATAGCTTTGCAGGTTCCAGGGAAGGGTGTCTTTTGAATTAACACTTTGGTAAGCCTAACTAGAGCCCTTTAAGGACTAGAATTCAGACTTTTATTCATGCTGTCTCTTGCAAAATGTATTTAGAGAAGGTACCATTAGCATTTCCTGAACTGTATTCACCCAGAAACAAGTAATTAAAGTCATTTGTAGCCCTCCACCAGCTCCTCTTTACAACTAGCAGGCAAGCCTTGAATGGGAGGGAGGAAAGAGTTTCACTTCAATAATGGATTCTGAGAATAGTTGAACAGTGTGGGTCTACAGCAGCTCCCCCATGGCCTGGCAGATGGCTTTTGAAAAGGACAACAGGAGTCAGAAATACAGTTTCCTAAGCCACAGAGAGATGTGGAATTGGAGACAGGTCATGAAGAATTGCTTTCTACCCCAAAGTATTTCATTTTGCAAACTTTTCTTCAGGGAGAAAGCAATCATGTATAAAGATGAATGTCAGGTAACTGATTTCAGGTGCTAAGTGGTTCCATAACTATCGGGTCATTTGAACACACAAGATCAGTGTAAGCTCTCCAGCAGAGACAATGAAAGGAAAATAGACATTCATTTTTTCAGGAAGCTATCTTTTGTCTACAGTAACTCCCTTTTCTCTGCATTGATACCATTTTTCTGGTAGAAATTAAGAACATATTTCATTAGAGTTGGATAAATTTGTGTTGTTGATAAAGTTAAGTTCCCAACTCTTCCATGTACAGGGTGTATGACTTTGATTAATTAGCCTCTTGGAGATTCAGTTTAAAATAAAAATAGGAATGCTATCTGCTCCCTAGAATTGTAAAGTAGATTAAATAAGGTAACACCTATGACATGGCTTTTCCTACACTCTGCAGAGACGCTGACATTGCTGCTGCAGTAGTATCTGCTCCTGCCCAGAGGCCTTTCATTTTGGGCCTGAGATGAGGAAGGTGAACTGTGGACACACAGTGGGGTGTTGGTGACAGAGGCATGCACTTGAAGAGTATCTGTAATAAAAATAAAAACATGTAGAGAATTAACAAAAACATTGATATTTTCAAAAGCCAGAAAACTAACAAACCAGCAAAAACCCCTCGAAAATGTTGGTTAGATTCAGCAAAAATAATGTCAGTTAGCCAGCAGATAATTTTAAACAGTCATACTCCTCACTGGTTCCTAAAGCAGGGCTGTGATGATTCTGTGTGTCATTAATACATTGCAGACTCATTTTGTTGGAAATTTAATTTGATTACTTTGCTAAATTCTGTTGTTAATACTCAGCCTTCTGCTGCTCCTGTAGCATAGCCACCTATTCATGATTTTTAAAAATGAAAGGATACATTGGTTCAGCATCCACCCAGCAGGAAGGGACATGAGGCATCTTGCAGCTAGGACGAACATTGCCCACTATGGTGAGGTAGATAAGGTGCAGTAGGGGCTGGTTGAAGAATGAGATGCTGACCCTGACTGAGCCACTTCCCACCAATCAAAAGGACCTACATGTAATCTCCTCATGTGTATTTCACAGGGTCCAGTCAAAAAAACAAATCCTCTTCAGAGCCTTCAAAAAAGGGAATTGGATGAAAGAAATTGGTTACAAAAGTGATGGAGAGTGGAGAAGGTAAATAGAAAACTAATAATACTTGGAATAGCAGCATCCAGATGCCAATATGCCCCCTAAGACTGGAGCAGTGATGGGATGAGGTGGCATCTCCAAAGTGCAGGAGCATGTTACCTTCAGGAAACAGAACTGTGGGAGACCGCAGTACTTGGTAGAAGTTGAGGTGTGTTATGGTTTAGATATAAAATATAGCTCCAAACTTTCATGTGTTCACAGGTAGGGCTTGTGGAAGATCTTGAGGTTTCTTACTTTACTGGTGGATTAATCCATGGCTGAGATCATAATTTGATGACATTATTGGGAGAAAATGGAAACTTAGGAGGTGGTGCCTTACTAAAGGGAGTGAGTTGAGGGTGTGTGGCTTTGGGGACTATATCTTGGCCCTGGGCACTTCCCATCTGGCTCTCCTGCTCTTTTTGCTCCCTGGCTGCCAGACTCAGGCTAGCAAACCCTAATAGAGAGACAAATGTAAAGCACGAGAGACAGAATATCTTTGAAGAGGGTCAGCGGACCCCACAGAAATGGAGTCCTGAACTGACTCAAACTCCTAGATTTATTGAGGAACAACAAAGTCAATAGTGTTCTGCTGAGCACAGATGTTTGTTTTAGGTAGCAAAGTAGGCAAGAAAGGAATGGTGACAGTTTGGTTGAATAATTACCTTTTATCTTATTGTTCCCTAGGGAGCTTCCTTGTCTTCCCGGTAAAGTCCATCTCTGCTCAAGTAGGCAAAACATCCCATCTTCAAGATGTTCCAGCTCTTTGGAGTTAGCAGTCTTCCAACCCTGAGTCCACCTGAGCAGACATCAACCCGTTCAGTGTCCCAAGCAACTCCACACCTGCCTGCCATGAAAGGAGGAGTTCTCTTCCACCATGCCCTTCTGCCATGATGTTTTGCCTCACCTCAGGCCCACAGCAGTGGAACCAGCTGACTACAGAAAGAAACTTCTCAAAGTATGAAGCAAAATAAATCTTTCTCCCTTAAATTGTCTTTCTTGGGTATTTTGTCACCTTGTCACCATGACAAAAAGCTTACTAACACAAGGTACTGCTAGCAGGAATTAGAGCCACGGAGATGTGGGTGTTATCTACTCTGGAAACACCTCCCAAGGCAGAGAAAGATGGGAAGAAATATCCTCACTGCCTCTTCTGCTTACCTTCTAGCCTCTTGCCAGTGGCTTCCCTGGCCTAGTATACCTGGAAGCCAGTTGCAGGGAACATGGGAAAAGTAGTCTCTCAGGATACCAGGTAGAATAGAGAAAAAGGCAACATGGCTGCCCTGAGAGCAAGCACAGTGGTGCATCAGGTTTTATTGAAGCATTCTGTGAGAACTGGACATCAGGTGGTGAGCTACTGAAAACCGTAATGCAGGAAGGCCAACAGGGAACTATAATAGCCAGACCACATTCCAAAGCCTTCACCCTAAGGAAGTTGAAGTGATGACTGACTGAAAACAGTCTTCAGGTGGAGGAGATTTAACCCCTCAGCTCACTGCTCTTTACTGTCTCTCTCTGCAAACAACTTTTATTAATTGATGGTTATCAGAGTCAAAATAGGCAATAATATATTAACACAATGGAGTCTAATTTGCTTAAATTAACTGTGCTTTGTTCTGGATTACCCATTCAAAGCTTTCTAATCATCATCTTGAATAATTGAAAGTTGCATCTCATTGTTTTCAAAATAATTAACTTTGTGATTTTTTTTACTATATAATAATAGTTTTATAACAAGACTGTGTTAAATTTGTATATCTTTACAGCTTATGCTACATAGTCACATACAGTGGCCCATTTTGCATTGTGCCCTGATAGTCTAAAGTGAAATGGAAAAAAGAAGCATTTGTTGAATATTGATGATGTGCCAGGCACTGTGTCAAGAACTTTACAAAGATTAATTCAGCTAATTGTCACAACAACCCAATGAGGCTAATGTTATTATTCCCATCTCACAAATGAGAAAATTCAGGAGAGAATGAACTGTCCGACATGCAAGATGATACATGCACATTCAGGGTTGCTGTCATGGTAAAAATGAAGACACACACACACACTCTCACACACACACATCTCTATGCACATAATTCCTGTTACATGACAAATTATATATATATAATACATTTATATATGCATATATATTTATATGTAAACTTTATAAGTTTTGTGATTTTTACAAAACCTGCATTTCCATCCTTTTTATTTAGGAAAACTTAGTATCAGAACAGCTTATTTGATGCCACAAGTGCTTACAAATAAGAGGTGGAAACAAGGGTATGTGACAACTACCCTAATTCTAGTTTTGTATATGCAGAGTTGAGTCCTCTCTGAACCTCACTTACTTTCTATAAAATGGGGAGAATGTATATGGAGTTGAAATATATAGCAATAATATGTACAGAACAAAAAAGTGCCTATTCCTCATAAAACTAGATGATAAAAGTTTTTGTTCTGCTTAGAATGTTTCATTACACAATTATTTAACCCTGCTGTACCCTTTATTGGGCTCACTGTAAGTTTGTCTTATACCTCCTTAGCAGCACAATGCTGAAGCACGTGCCTTAACATGCGTTTAAGGTCCCGAGTGTCCTTAGTGCTCAGAAGCATCCTGCCCAATGTCATATTTGCTTATCAGAGTCTAAACCAGGAAAACGTTCTCACTAGGACCCTTTCCCAATGCCAGAAAAGGAGTATACTGTAAGTGTGCATACACACTGACTACTTTAAAAGAACTCTATATCTGGATAAAAATAATAAAAATGATGCTACCAGTAAAAGCACAATGACAAGCCAATGTCATTGATTAAATGAAAGGCAGACTCCCAGCTTGGGTGGTAACTGGAATATTCTGTACAAATCTTACCAAAAAACACCCTAAGGGGACTCTTCAACCCCATCCTCTTGAACAATGTAATGATTCTCAGAAGGAGCCTCTTCAACACGATTAGTTCACCTATAATCAGATTTTTTAAAAGGCCTTCTAGTCCTTGTATACTGGCTGGATTCCTCAAGAAAAGGTACTGAAATTAACTTGAAACTTACAAGGGAAATTGTCACAGTCATGCTGATGAGTTTTTCAGAGAAATGAATTAAAATGATATGAAATGTGCCCTGAACTTTGTAAATACTACATATTACCTGAAAACAAAGGAAAATGGATTCAGAAAAATGAAAATAAAAGCTAGAATAAAATGTGCATCAGGATAATCAGATCATACACATTGCATTACTGGGACTGTGTCAGGAGATAGAAACTTGCCAGTTATTCCAAAAAAGGTAATTTAATGCAAAGGACTTGCAAAAGAGAACTCCAAGATATCAAGGGTGGAGCAACTCTAGGAAGAGACTATCAGCCTTAAGCCTGGGTGAATGAAAGGAAGAGGCTGAAATGATCAGCACTCCGATGCTTGGAAGGGCTCTGCTGTGGCTTATATCTAGATGTCTTCCGAAAGCCTCCTTACTCATACATGGGGCTTTTGGGAGTGACTGGATCATAGGTGTGTGATAACTGAATCAGTCTACTGATTGGTTTAGCATTGTTCTGGGTGTGGCTGAATGAATTTACTGAAGATGGAAGACCCACCCTGGCTTTGGGCCTGGATGGAATAAAAAGAAATGCAGAAGAAAGGCTGCTGCTTCCTGCCTGCCACACCATGGAATGTTTCTCCTCTGCCATCCTCTTCTGCTTTGGAAGCAGCTGACTATGGACTGAAACCTCTACAGCCTGTGAGCTAAAATAAACCTTTCCTGCTTTTACTTGTGGATGTTAGGTATTTTGTTCCAGTAACAAGAAAGTAACTAAGACAAGTTCCTGTGTAACTTCTGAAGAGAAAACAACAATCAGCTACTGTGGGGTTCTATGAACCTGATGAACAGTCCCGTAGGAATCTGGCCCAGACCTCTGAAAAGAATGTCAACAGCTCAATTGGGTCATATTCTTGGGGAAGAATCATACTACTTTTCTAAGACTCATGGGGAAATGACAACTGAATCCAATTTCTACTCAGAATGAATAGCCATGCTAGGATGAAAAGGGACAACTGGCATCAAGAAAGCTACAGCGTTCTCCCTCCGTCCTTCCAGACCGGTAGGCCCTCTAGCGCCCCTAGTGGCAGAGCCTCACACCCCAGAAGGCAGCTGAGGGACTCATTTTGCAGAATCTCAGCGGCAGTATTGCAAGGTAGAGTGGAAGAATGGCCCGTAGATAACGCCTCAAACACTGACGCACACTATCTTGCTAATCATCTATTAATTATAATATTAAGAAAAATCTTATTCCATTTTTTGTTGTTATAACAGAATACCAGAGACTATATAATTTAATTTTAAACTTTTTAAAATTAATTATATTGCTACAATTAAGGTATACAATATAATGACATTCATCATTGGAAATTTACACCTTTACATGATCCATCTTGGTTCTTATTTTTTCCCCATTCCCTTGCCTTCTCTTCAACCCCTCCACCCCTCCCTATCTACAAAGACTTTGTTTCCATTTTTTCTTTTTAGGGAAAAGAAAGAAGGAGACTACATAATTTAGAATGAACAGCAATGTACTTCTTCGAGTTCTGGAGGAATTACTGTTTGTTTGATAGAGAACATCAGTTTTACAATATGAAAAAGGTCCCGGAAGTGGATGGTGGTGATGGTTACACAACAATGTGAATGTATTAATGCTCATGAAATATGCACCTAAATATGATGATTTTGTATTATGTGTACTTTAGTAACATTTAAAAAGGAAGAATACACACATACACACACACACAAAACATAGTAAGAAAGCCATTTTATCCATCAGTTTCCCTAATATTTAAAACAGTATTATTTTCCATAATTACCAATTATTATTTGAAATTCTGAAAGTATTTGTAATTTGTAATTAATTAAAAAGTTACATTTCAAAACTTTAAGCAATATTTTTCTTTATTTCCTTCTTCCAACTATATATATATAAATATTTTTAAATTGACTTATCGTTGAAAGTCAATTTCAAATGCAACCTCATGTCCCCGTTGAGCAATCAGGAAACCTCTCCCTTCTTAACTCAGTTGTATGTAGCACTGTCTTAAGACTGACTTGCAATTTATCATTCCTTTTATCTTGTTCATGGCAGATGATTTGAAGCCAAAAAGCAAGACTTATATCTGTGCCCCCAATGTCCAGATCAATATAAGTATGAAAAATATTTCTAAAATGAAGCAATGAAGCTGTTACATCATCAAATGGCATAAGTCCAAATTTTGGGGTACAAAAGGACTGGCCAACAGTCCAGAAGAGCCATGACAGAGTGTTTTCTGCAATGCAGGACTTTGTAAGAAAGTACTATTCCAGACAAACTAGGCCAGGCAGTTGCCCTGGGTGTAAAACTTCACCTTCTAAAACAAAATGGGTGATTTGATTTGTAAATCCACTATATAAATTGGAAAAACACATTTCTCAAAAGTAAAGTTGGCTTGAATACGAGAGTAAAATAACAAGAAACAATTATAATCAGAAGTCCATTTCTGATACAGTGATATTTACTACTCTTAACTCGCAAATGCTACATAAAATGTTTCCCAATTTTCTTTTCAGTATAACCATGAAATCAAGAATTTTTTCCTATGTGGAGGGAGAGAAATAAATCTGTAGTAAAAATGCTAATTAAAAATTTCTATGTCTCACATTAGAACCATTGCAGGTATAAAGAGTAATGAATGTTCTAATTAAAACCATGAAGCATTTGCCCTGAAATATCCAGTCCCACTCCCTCAGGCATTGACATGAAATTAGAACTGGATGCTGGAATCCAGGGTGATTTAATCTAATGGCATCTGCACTAGGACATGGTAATGCATTCATAATATGCTGATCTCCTTTAAGCCTCCAGCAAAGGGTTGTCAAGAGATGCTAATGACTACTTTATTCTACACCTAGACTTATTCCGTAGAAAACTATTTTGTCATCTCAGAGGGCCAGTATGAACACCAGTCCACTGCTTTATGACACATCATAATTTAGGAGTAGGAAGTCAGGGATTCACTCAGGTGTGTATTTATCAGACACTACAGTAAGGATGACCATTGTTTTCTTAAGTGCTGTGAATACAAAGTAGAATAAGACTATTCTCAAATGATTTAGAACTAATGGGAAAGTAAAATATTATAGGAGAGAAAAGTAGAGACAATTGATTTCACTGGGGAGATCAAAGGAAGCATCATGGAGGGAAGTGACATCTGTCTTGAGTTTAAAGAATTAAAAAGTTACAAGTAGGGGATGGAATGGAGGAAGAAGAGCATCCCATAAAGTCAGAGAATATGACATATGTATGTTTTCCTTGAACTGTCCTAACAAAGTATTTCCAAATGAGTGGCACAAATAATACAAATGTATTATTTGACCATTCTGGAGGCCGGAAGTGTTAGATTAAGGTGTAAATTGGCTTGCTTCCTTCTCAGGGTATTTAGGGAAGATCAGTCTTATGCCACTTTAGACATTCACTGGCAATGTTTGAAAAATCCTGGTTTGTGGATGTATCACTTCAGTTTCTGCCTTTACCTTCACTTGACTTACTCCCTGTGTGCACATCTGTGGCCAAATTTCCCCTTTTGATAAGTATACTCACCATATAAAATGAGAGGCTAAGATCTGACTTTAGCATATCTATTTCTGGTTCGGCATAGTGTCACACTCCTTTAATCCCAGCACATGGGAGGCAGAGGCAGGAGGGTTGCTGCAAGTTCAAGGCCAGCCTAGGCTACATAGGGAGTTCAAAGCTAGTCTGAACTACATGGTAAGATCCTGTCTCAAAAAACAAAACAAAACAAAAATCTATATCTGAATGATCCAGATAAGATCACATTCTAAGGTTCTGAGGTTTAGGACCTCAACACATGAATTTTGGAGCACACTCAAATTAAATCTACACTTTGGTCAAAAATTAGTATGGTAAATGAACAAATAGGGAGGTATTTTTCATGAAGAAATGTTGTAAGCAGTGTCACTGGCTAGCTTACTTGGGCCCTTGCTTTTAGTAATAATAGAAATTATTACTGGAAATTGCCCATGCTGGGGTCTTCAGTATTGAAGGGGATGAGATTATGTAAATTCAAGGCTAATCAACCTTTCTTTTGCGAATTTTTAGACAGTCAGTTTCTAAATGATTAAGATGTCTACATGTAGAGCTGAGAAGAGATTTGACCCAAATTTCACAACAACAAGGGGTACATAATGAAAGCCAAACTTTGTTTTGCTTTTAACAATCTATTGGGCATCTGTAGGCCCAAGTGAAGAGTTAAGGTTCGTAGCAAAAATGCCTTTTAAGGCCCTGGCTGTCCCAAGAGAAAACATGAATGCGGAATGTTTTTAATGGGAAGCAGGTAAAGGCTCAGGATTCTGCCTATTTCCCCATCCCTATAGTGATCCTTGACTACTTTATTGCTCTTGTACAAATAAAATGGGCTATTTTTACCTACTTCAGAGAGTAGGTCCCTGTTTATTTCTTAGGCATATGTCTCTACTTAGTTTCTTTTAGGACCTTGAAACTTTTCCAAACCCTCACCGATAGTCTGAACTTTATATGCGCCCTGGACCTTATCACCCTAGGAAGAGATGTTGGATTCTCTTGAGCTAAAGTTTGAAACCAAAGCTTGTGCAGGATCTTATCTATAGCTAATGATTAAGAATGTGAAGAAAAATCATGTCTCCTTTGCTTTTCAAGTAGTTCCCAAGAAGTTTATGGCCTATCTCTAGCTTGCTAATGACTAACATTCTGCCTAACATTATGACTGTCACAGGGACTTAGAGGCTGGGCCTGCAGCTGCTCAATGGGTAACTGAAAGCAGGACAAAGCTTTTAGATGCCTTTATTTTCTCTTATATGTTTTCTTTATTACTTTAAAACATTGACTCAGATCCCTGCTTAACTCTGCAAATAGGTATGTTAATAATTTAAGGAGTGTCTAACAACTGGTAATATGAAGATTGTTAGCTCTAATTTTACCTGACCTATCTTAATCTCTTTCAAGATGGAGACAAGATTTGGAGGATTCAATTGTCAGATTTATTTAAGCAAAACATTTATTGGTACATTTTAGAGATACATAATGATAACATTCATCACAGGGGATTTGTACCTGTACATGATATATCTTGCATCTTGTTTTTTTCCCATTCTCCTCCTGTTGCTTTAACCTCTATTCCCCTTCTTATTTACAAAGCTTTGTTTCCATTTTTTCTATTCTCTATTTTTTTCTATTCATTCTTCTGTTCTTTTTTTTCTTGTCCCTTCTTTCCTTTCCTCCTCCCCCTCTCTTGTTTCCCTTCTCATTTAAACATTTTCTTCCTATTTCTCAATATCTATTATACATTTTGATCATTATTCATACTTATTTTTTCACACCAGAGAAACAATATGGTGTTTAAATATGTGTGTTTGATTTATCTCACTTAAGAGTATGGTCTCTAGGTACATCTATTTAGCTAGAAATATCTCACACTTATCCTCTATGGCAGAGTGGTACTCAATTGTACAAAAAAAAAGCCACATCTTCTTTATCCATTCATTGGTTGATGGGCATTTTGGCTGTTTTAAAAATTTAGCTATTACCTACTGTGATACTATAAACATGGATATATATACATGTGTGTGTGTGTGTGTGTGTATATATATATATATATATTGCTGTGGTATGATGCTTTTAATTCTTTTTTTTACTAACAAATGTATTTATTTTGATGGCTTTCTCCCCTACTAGACACACCTTGTTGGAAAGTAGTATTCCTTTTAGTTCCAGGTGGACCAGTAAGCAGGTAATAAAACTGTTTTTCCCTCATTGAAAGAGAAAGGAAACACATGACTTTACAAACATGATATATTCTCCTTGCTCTATTTTCTTGTTTTCTATTAAGTCAGAATTTCCTCCTAATAAGTATGATTCTGTTTTTAGAATAAAGTTACAGGCACATATTTACAGACTTATGTAGTCCGAAGGGCAGCAGAGGCTGGCCCTACAGTACTGTCATAGATTGGAGACCTGTCCCAGGGATCACGATCCTTCACAGTTTTGCAGAGCACAGAAGGAATCTCCAGCTCTATGATCTCTCCCATGTTTTTCCTTCCTTCAATCTCACACAGAATATTTAACTCTAGTCTGCACTCTTGTGTTTCTTTCAGAAGCACAGGATGAGAGCGACAGAAGTCATCACAACACTTCTAGGATGAAGTTGCTCCTGTGACGATAAAACCTATGATTCCTAGTGTCAGGCCCTAATTGTGAGCTCTCCATATCTCTCCCACAGAACCACACTGTCCTTGGAGTGGTGTTCGTCTCCCCAGTCTCCTGTTTATTGTGAAGGGATGCTGCCTCTTTGGATTTGCAGCATTATCTTTCACTTCTTAAAACAAAAGCTGGAAAAATATTTTTTTAATAGAGAAAAGATGTTTCTTCCCCAGAGGTCATCATTGTGCTGATGATAGGTTATAGCTTATTGATAATTATGTACAAAATTTCTTGTCTTCTAAAAATGCACAGAAGCACATAAGATAACCAGGTGAAAGCATCCCTTCTTTGAACGTTTGGCTCTTTGTTGTTAGCTATGCCTGCATGAAGAATATACAACTATTTGGAAGGCTGCCTAGCCAGGGAGTAACTGCTGTGTCATTTGTCTGTGGTCCTAATGGTTGTGCCACCTCTCCTGGGCATCTGGTTTCGACAGCAGCATCAGGGTCTACACTGCTCTCACGGGACCCTGTAGTGTACAGTGCTGACCAATACCGATTACTTATATTGGTTGCTTATCTTGGACTTTTCTCTTCTCCTGGTGTTGATGCTTTTAATTCTTTTGGAAAGAGGAATAGCTGGGTCAAATGGAACATCTAGAACATCTAGTTTTAGTTTTTAAGGAATCTTCACACAGGTTTCCACAGTGGTTGCACCAGTCTATACTCCCAACAACAGTGAAGAAGGGTTTTTTTTTTTACCCACAGCCCTACCAGCATTTGTTTATTGGTTGATTTCTTGATAATAGCCATTCTTTATGGAGTGAGATGAATCTCAGTGTTGTTTTAATTTGCATCTCTCAAATGACCAGTGATGTTGAGCATTTTGTCATATATTTATTTGCTGTTTATACTTCTTCATCTGAGAAGTGTCTATTCATTTCAGATGTCCATTTCTGGATTGGGTCTTTAAATTTGGGGGTTCTGATTGTTTTTAGTTCTTTATATGTTCTAGATATTAGTGCTTTGTACTGTAGCAGATCCTCTGGAACAGCACCTAGAAATGTCCAGTCCTAAACCTGCAGTCATCTTAGATTCCAGGAAAAGTACAGCCTCGCATACCACCCCATAATAAGGTCACTCTTTTAAGCAGGAACAATAATTTCATGGAAACCAGATTGTCACTCAATTCAGAAGGATGTTTCCAGAACCATAGTATAGAACCAGTGCTGAGATAATGATCAACCAGACCTAGCTTGACCAGGATTACCCATCCTGCCAGCTATACAACCCTCCAGCTTTGCAAGGCTACAACCTTTGTCTTTGTTACACTTTGTGAAAGACCCTAAAGCTTCTATCAGCCCTGAAAACATATCTTGAAACTGTATCCCTGTCCTCCCAGTGAAGTTAAGCTGATTAAAGCACCTTTTATGCTCTTCACTACTGCTAGTCTCCTTGATTGGTGTTTTGGGATGGGTGTCTGAGCCTGGTCTAGTTGAGATCTCCTGAGCTGGGAGTTTTGTCCTAAAATTCTGCCAACCATATCTATAATTTAAAAAATAATAGAAGAGGAAAGTGAAGGCTAGGGTTTGAAGAGACTCTAGAGCCATGCTCAAGGGTAAAACAAGTTGAAATAAATCAGAGAAACACTAACCACTGATGATGATATTTAAATAATTTGTGAACACGAAGGAAGGAAAATACTGCACTAAACAAAGTTTAATCTGTTTCTTTATGACACTCCTCCTCAGAGACTGTAATATGATAATGTGCTTTTTAAATCTGCAAAAGTTAGAGAATAGTACCTAAAGGACTAGTCTAAGAAAGATACAAAGAAAATAGCACATACACCAAGTTAAAAGTTAATTCAAGCCATGCAGCTAGTTAAGGTTAGAAATATAAAAGCAAACACAGGAAAAATGAGTAAAATTAGTATAAGAATGGGTAGCTAAGGAGCTTTCCTTACTGGAAAAAAGCTTATTAGTGTATGTTAAATTAAGTGACAGCTTCTACTTCCAAATCTTGGCTAGACTTGGAGGAACTTAGAAGTGCAGAGTAATCAGTTTTCTTTTAACTTGGTTTCCTCTGAACTCAGCCAGCAGAGTAACTGATTTTCTTTAGACTCTAAATTACAAAGCCTAAACCTGAACTGGCCATTCTAAACTCAGAGAGCCACCTACTTAAAATAGGTTCCCAGGGGTCTGCTCATCTGTATAAAACACAAACAAAGAAAGCACATTGGAAATTTCCTATTTTGGAGTCTTTTCCTGGAAACCAGGAGCTATTTTTCTTATTTCCAGTAAACACTCTCCTAATTTCCTCCTTTTGTCTGTGATTTCATTCAACTTCATGAGAAAATGATCTTGAGTTTACGACAGTGATCTTGGATTTATGTAGTTTGTACAGAGTTAATTCTTTCAGTAGTATATAGTGTCTCTCTAAATTATTTCATTAGTGACTTTTATTTTCCAGTGACCATCATTAAAAAATAATAATTTTAGAAATGTGGCCATAGTTAATACATATACTTTCTACCTGGTTTCCATCACATCTTTGAGCTCCAACTTCCTATTTGTAGAGATGGATAATCAGTGTTTCATAAGTTCAATCTCTGTGAAATGGAGAGAGGCCACATGAAGTGGTCCCTGAAAACATAAAGTAGCATATTCATGAAAATACTTAGAAGCCTTTTGGTAGGAAGTGGAGTTTATGAATTTGTTGGCTATAAAGAATAGACAGTAATCAAGGACAAGTAGACAAGTAATCAAGGTCCTGAAGTGATAGAAATCCACACTGACCCCTGGCTAGCATCAAAAGTCTGAGGGAAGTCTCCCTGGCTTGGACTGCTCCTGCTTTTCCCACCATTCTCCCTATTCCTACTTCATTCATTCATTCATTCATTCACCTAATATTACATAATAAACTCCTTACAATATTGTAGGCTTATTTCTCAGCCTTCTTCAAGGCATGTGCTTTTTCCAGGTAGTCATCATAAATTACCTGACTTTAATCTGTTTCCTTTTCCTCTGATGTCCATGGCAAATACTGTAGGAATCACATAGTGATTGGTATTTGCATATGTATTGACTTTTGTTTCAAATGTTCTTCCCAAATGAGACTATAAACCTTCCCAAAGCAATTACTAATAATATCTCATGGATTTCTAACTGTACTAGGGACAATGCTAAATACATGGATGATACTTAATAAAATATGCAAAGCATGGCAGAAGATTTTACAAGTTGGATGTTTCTTCTGTAACATGCAGCTAACTTATCTTTATAATCCAGACATTGGTAGCCAAAAACTAACTTGGAAAAATACAAATTCCATATTTTTTCATGACTACCCTCAGTTATAATAGTTAGATTATTCTGAAATGCTCAGATACTCAAGGGAGCCATTAAATTAAGGCAAGCTTTGACTCTGCACAGAAAAGAACTATCATAGACAGTAAAAAATGACAAATAGATAACATGAAATAGGCAGAAAACGTTTACATATTTGTGAAAATGATGGTCCAAGGCAAAGAGAGATTGAAGTAGATTTACTTGGAAAAAATGACTCTACTTCATTTCCTTTTTTTTTTTTTCTTTATTGGCTTAAATTCTTTTACTGGTCTTCATTTCCTTTTTGACCCTTTCTGATATATTCTTAAAGTTATTTAATGAAATTCAGAAGAAAACTTTATTTCTGTTTGAACCCCAAATTAACATCAGTTTGAGAGTACAGAATATATTTAATTATTATATTAAAAATCAGCAATCTCTGGGAAATTTTCTGTGAGGATTGCATCAATGCTTCTAAATCTCCAGTGTTATGCTATTTCATATTAATTATTAATTTGTCAACTGATGCACTGCAATAAGATTGAAAATAATGTCTTTGGGGGGACATTTATTTTTATCAACTTTAAAAAATGATTTTACTCTATTCAGGTAATATCTTGTCAAGAATTTAGCTCATAAAAATACTGAATGTTAGTTTTGTGATCTAATAAACTACTCCTATAGTTTCTGATTGAAGAAAAATATAAAAAAATGAAATCAAAATTTGCAGTCCATAATAATTTCCTTTAAAAACTTTGCATATCTAAAAATGAATAAAGGTGTAAGGAAACAAGTTAGTTCCTGAAGAACCTCTAACTATATCACGGTCCTTGCCCACTCATTTAAAGATACCTTTGATACATTCTGATTTTCTTTCCAGTACTTCCACCACTCAAGGAAGAAAGTTATTTTAATTAATTATTTCCTTCCAATCAAGTTTATCAGTGCTTTCAGTCTCTTCAGAGCTTAGAACTCCACGTATCTTCTTCTTTCAAAACACATTTTTAAAATCAGAAAATGTAAAAATATATAAGAAAAACAATAAAATCAATGCCTTCTGTGGATTATAGTAGCATCTCTTCTACTAGAAAGAACACTGATCTCAAGATTGGAAGACCAGGTCAAAGTCAAGTTCTACCACTTATCATCTGGATGAACTCAATCTTCTGAGCCTCAGTTCCCCTTCAAGGATATTAACTTCTCAGAATTTCCTGAATCACAGCAAGTGTTCAGCCCTAGTTTAATCAGTGAGTGAATGAATAACCTCACAGCATTAGGGCTAATGTGGGAAAAGAAGACCGGGAAACCACTTGCTTCATATTCCCAAGGTCAAATTCTTTCTGTCATTCAACACCTAACAAAAATCACCCTTTTTATCTGTTATATGCACTTAGTCAACAATACATGATTAAAGTGGTGATGGTAAATTAATCTGCACAAAACATATATTCTGAGCAATGAATTTTGGCAAAGAAAGAGTAATAAGTAATCAATAAGTAATGTACAACTCACTTAGAAACAGGTGTGATGTCTCTAGGCAGCCATTAACACTCTTCACTACCATATTACTACTCTGGCAAATACTACGTTGCCATAGAAACATGCATTCCAAAATACATATTTATAGATTTTATTGATTGCATATGTTGACTCTGAAGTAGTTTCCACAATGTCGTTGTGAGCGTTGACAATCAAGAGTGATCAGAACTGTGATTTAACTTCCACAGTTGCCCCTCAGAGTTAAATGGTTTTAAGATACAATAAGAAATTTCCTCAAGGGCTGGGGATTTAGCTCAGTGGCACCACACCTGCCTCACAAGTGCAAGGTCCTGAGTTCGATCTATCTAAAATAATTGTCCTTGTGAAGATTGCATTCATATTGGTGTAAGATTTTCAACTTTGGCACAAAGCACTTTCAGTAACTAGCAAATTTTTCCCTTTTCATTTACTTTAAGTAAGTCTAACTTCCTCAACTATAAAGTGAGAATGAGAATACCTTCCTTACAAGGTTTTTATTTTCACAAATCCCACAGATGATAGGTTAATATTGTGGAGAAAACACTCATCTATATCTAAAGAAATGAATTTACAGATTTTTCCAGTATTGGAAAAATCTCAGATATGGTTCATTGTTCTCAGAAGTACATTTATACAGCAATCAAAGAGTTCCCAATTTTAACCTAGAAAATCATCAAACTACAAATTTTAAGTATAAGTGCTAGGATTTGATGGTGACAATTGAGTTAGAGTTACTCAGAAAAGTTATTACGAGAGTTTGGGAGCAGATCATCCAAGCAGGCTTTCCTAGGCAAGATTCTTAGTGAGCCATGCTGCCAGCCTAAGGACTACACTTCCTACAATAGCACCTCTGTATCCCTCTCTTTCCTCTCTAGTTTGAAATGTCAAGGCCATGGGAGCAGAGGTTATATAAGTAAAACAGAATAAATTGCTTTGGGATTTCTGTGATTAGTTAAAAAATAAAATGAGATCACATGAAGCACTTTTGTATTCCAGAATTCTAAATCACTTCTTATAATGAACATATGATAATGCAAGTTGAATATAAAGTAATTAATGTTCATTTTGAACACATCTCTGGAATTCTAATTCTTTAAAGGTCCTCTTAAGACATCCTCCACCCAGACAGCTGCATCCTCAAAATGTTCCGATGCCACCTTAAAAGACCATGTTTTATAAATTCCATGTTGATAACAGAGTAGCAGAATCATTTTAGGATTTTTTTTTCCATTGGATAATTGCTCTGTTGCTTTTTAAAATAATGAATCCCAATTATTCCACTGTGAGATGCATTCATTTTACTACATTATCTAAATTTTTGTAGATATTTCAAGGCTTTATGCAGCCTCTGGTAAAGACACAAAATGTTCCTATTTTTCTCAATTATGCTTTTTATATTACATTGCACATATAATGACATTTTCACTCATTCTCTTATTCCCTGAAAATTAAACATCAATGTGTTGCTTTTATGCATGACATACTAATAATGGTCATTTTTCTTCTTATTCTATCAAGGGTTGGGGCAGCTAATTAATATAAATAATATTTGACCACTTATTTGTCTACTATGTGTCACTGTGTTTATTATCCTCATTTTGCATGATGAAAAAACAGGATCAGAAAGGTTAAAAATAACTTACCTATAACAACACAGCAGTAAGCAGTAAGAAGACAAGTCAGATTTTTCTTAGCCACTCATTGGACTGCCATTCTAGGGAAGGCCTGGCCCCATTTTCACATTAAGTCACTGTCCTCTCTCTCTCCTCTTTGTTCTCTCCTTCCTGGGTCTGGTAGCTCTTCTCAAAGAGGACAGGCAATGAAATCAGGAGTTAGTTCTAAGCTCAAACCTTACTCCTTTTGCAGATTCAATTTGTACAATAGTGGTGCACTAGTCCTACCATTGACACTGGTTTTCATGACAAATCGCAGGGGCTTAAAGATATAATAAAACTGTATTTCTTCTTGCCACCACAGAACAATTCAAATAGGGCTGCTGTCCTCATACAATGTGCTATAATTTCTCTCTTAAATGTCTCCCAAGGTCCCTGTGTTCAAAGCTTGGTGTCTAGCCTCTGGTGCTATTGGGAGAGGTCACAGCCTTAAGAGGTTGGGCCCAGTAGAAGGAAATTAGATCCCTGAGGCTGTGCTCTTGAAAGAGATATTGGTACTTCAGCCCCTTGCTGCCTCTCTCTTTGCTTTCCAGCCACCATGAGGTGAATAGTCCTTTTCCCCGACTTCCTCTCACCATAATCACTGTGCTAGCACAGGCCTTAAGCAACAGAGCCCCTGACTATAGACAGAAAACTCTCAAAGTGTCAAATAAATCTTTTCTCTTACTAAATTGGTTCTTTCAGGTATTTTGTAATAGCTATTGAAAGCTGGCTAACATATAGTGGCTTGGGGGTTCAAGCTGTCTCCTAGCTGCAAGGATTCCCTCTCATCATCGGACTGGTAAATGTGAGGAGGGATATGTGAGTAGAAAGCATGCATAACCACTGACGTGTGACTACTGGCTAGAGCTAGTCACTTTATCACAGACCATGTCTAAACCAACTGCAAGAAAAGGTAGGAAAATGTAAATGAGCACACGGATATCAGGCAGTGTGGATAGCTTGTGAAACACTAAGAACGTTTTTTCTTTGTTTATTTGTTTTTTAAAAAAGCTATTGGTGTCTCTATTCCTGCTTTTACAAAGTAAAGATAAAGCATTTAGCACTGTGACTGGTACATAATATGCATTTATCCCTTGTTTTTCAATTTAATATTATATTATATAAATAGATATATAGTTCCTCAATGGAGATAGAAAACTACCTTCTTTGGATTAGTGAGGAAAAAATTGAAAGAAGTAAGTGGATTTGCCAAGTAAAACCTCAACAAAAACACCTAGAGAAAATTCATATTTTAGAATTCTTCACACAAGATTCTCCTTGCACTATATGCTGTAAATTTATTATATGGAAAAATAATTAATTTAATTAATTTCATTATATGGAAAAAGAATCTCAGCAGGAAGATAAGTGAGCTCTTTGAAAGAAGGAAAAGGCTGCTATAGTGGCAAAATGAAGTACAGAGTGTGTGGGAGTAGGAGGATTGTAAAACAGGAGAAGATAATTTGTTTTGGGGGTTGATATTTTTCTTCTTAAAATAAGAGTGCTGAGGACAATAAATAAGCAAAGAAAATCCACTAATAACTATGGTGTCTCTATAAATACTAATCAAAATTGTTTTTTGTTTTCAATAGCCTGAATTCTCTTTTACTTTAAGAATCGGTTGTGCAAGGACCTGAGTTCAATCCCCGGTCCCCCCCATCCCCCCCAAAAAGAATCGGTTGTTCATTTACCAAACTAAGGAGATTCTTGTCCCAGCTTCTCAAATCTCCCCTGTAATCTGTATCTTTCAGTTCCATTTTTTGGTGTGTGTTCTAGTAATTTGTTATGGTTCCATTGTTATTTGATGCTATCTTAAAATCTCAATCCCTTTTTCACATTTTTTAAATTCTTGAATATATAATGACATGGACTCTACTTTGAAAAAAGTATAGAAAGTATAAATAAGGATTAAAATGAAAAATTGATAATTTGAAATAGGAAGAAAAGGTCCAAAGGGGTAGAGGAAGTCGGAGGGGAAGGGGAAAGGAAAGAAGAGAAAGGAAAAATTATGAGAAAGGAAAACAATGGAAACAAAGTCTAAGTAAATAGGGAAGGGTGGAGGGGGTGAAGGGTGCACAGGTAATGGGGAAAAAATAACAACAAAGATACATCATGTTCAGGTACAAGCACCCAATGATGAATGTAAATATATCGTATACCTAAAAAATACCAATAAAAGAATTTAAGCAAAAAGCAAAAAAAAAAAACAAAGAAAGAAATGGCTTTCAATAGCCTCTGTTACACTGAAATAAATCTAATCAAAGTTTGTCTCCATACTTGGATTAAAAGTTTGGCTCACAGCAGCTTCAGTTCTAGTGAATTGCACCCTAACCTGATGTGTAAACAAATTATAACCAAATCTAAGAGTGTAATCTTGTAACCAAGCAACTGAGTCTCAATCATAATAATGAAGTATAGCCAGTCATAAGCTGCCAACTGATCAAATTATGCCCATATACGGCCATTGAGGACTGTAACCAATCAAACCCTTTCTGTATGTCTCTCTTTTTTATTTTTATTTTTTTCTGTTTCTAGATAAAACTTAGCAGTACTGAACCATCTTCTTCTCTCTGGAATGATGTCCAGTTCTAGAGTCTTTTATTTGTTCTAGGAAATTCTGTTGAATTTAATTGGTCTTAGGTTTTCTTTTAAAACCTCTCTTTCACCTTATTCCTGTTAGGCTTTTGTCTTTGGTTCTTGATTATTATGGGTTCTTTTTACTTACATGTCATAGTAGATATTAATAAAGAAAATATAAAAGCTATTCTATGAAAATTAATTTTCCATAACAACAATAATTAGAGAATAACAATGGTAAATACATTGTGTATCATGATCTTCAAAGAATATATTTTCATTTGCTAATCTATCTCTCAGCTCATTTCCTAAACACTATACCTCTTTTGCATAAAACATTTTAATTAGTAACAAAGTATCTCACATTCAGTATAATTTTGAACAGTTTCTTCCTATTTCACAAAATCTATTATGCTTTTTGGTCCTTATTTACAGTTTTAGTTTCTCACACCAGAGAGACAATGCAATATTTACATGTGTGCTCAATTTATTTCACTTAAGAATATGGTTTCAAGGGCCAGGAATTTAGCTCACTGGTTTCGCCACCTGCTGCACAGGCACAAGGACCTGAGTTCAATCCCCGGCACCAAAAAACAAAAAAAACCCCCCCCAAAACAAGAATATGGTTTCAAGGTGCATCTATTTACCTAGAAGTATCTCAAGTTTATCTTTCTTTATAGCTGAATAGTATTCCGTTATATAAAAAAAACACATCTTTTTATCCATTTATTAGTTGATGGGCATTTAGGTTATTTCAAGATTTAGCTATTACAAACTGTGCTGCTATAAACAGGTGTGCATATATCGCTGTAGTATGATGCTTTTAACTCTTTTGGGAAGATACCCAGAAGGGGAATAGCTGGGTCAAATGTGACCTCTAATCCTAGTTTTTAAAGGAATTTCCACAGTAGCTGCACAGTCTACACTTTCTGTAACAATAAAGAAGTGTTCCCTTTTCCTTATAGCCCTACCAACATTTGTGGTTGGTTGATTTCTTGAAAAGAGTCATTCTTTCTGGAGTGAGATGGAATTTCAGTGTTGTTTAAATTTATATCTCTCAAATGACCAATGGTGTTGCACATTTTTTTCATGTATTTATTTATGATTTTTACTTCATTTTAGAAGTATGTATTCATCTCATATACCCATTTTTGGATTGGGTCTTTAAATATGGGTGGGCTGATTACTTTTCAATTCTTTATATGTTCCTTTGTCTGAGGAACCACTGGCTAAAATTTTTTCTCACTCAGTAGGTTGTCTTTTCACTTTGTTGATTTCTTTTGCTGGGCAAAACTTTTTAATAAGATGAGGTCTCAGTTGTTGATTCCGTGTAGTATTTCCCATGCGACCTGGGTTATGTTCACAAAGTCTTTGCCTACTCCTATGTCCTCAAATGTTCTACCTATTCTCTCTTCCAGTAGATTTAGTGTTTCTGTTTTAATATTTAAATCTTTCATCCATTTTTATTTCAGTTTAGTGTATGGTGAGAGACGTGACTTTAGTTTTAGTTTCCAGCATACAGAAAGCCAGTTTTTCTAGCACCATTTATTATAGAGTACCATTTACTATCTTTATTCTAGTGGACATGTGTGCCCCCTTTGTCAAAGATAAGGTAGCTGAGTGTGTTTGGGGGTTCTTTCTGCATTTTAAAATCTATTCCACTGAGCTTCCTGCTTTTTGCCTGTACCATGGTCTTTTTATCACAGTAGCTCTGAAGTATACTTTACAGAACTAGAAAAATCATTCCTAAAATTCATTTGGAATAAGAAGAGACCTAGAAGAGCAAAAACAATTCTGGGAAACAAAGGCAAGTCAGGGGCCATCACCCCCTAACTTGAAATTATGATTATTCTGTTTTTAAGAATGCCTTCATTTGGTGACTAACCAGAGTCTCTGAACACTGGCCTTACCACTCTTCCATTTCCACCTAACTGATCTGCCTTCAGAGGACCCCAACACCACTGGTCTTCATAGGGCCTAGGCTGGTTGCCCTAATCCGGCCTCAGGGTACAGAAACACCTCTGGATGCAGCTGTTTCTAATGCCTCAAGTCATTCCATTCCTTCAAGTCCATGGGAGGCCTACCTCAGGCTGCATTGGCCCTGCGGGTCAAGAGGTTTCTCCCCAGAGAACTGGCCAAGGAGCAGCATGAGGTTACTCGGTCCTTTGCCTCTTGGGTGAAGGATTTCTTGTCTGTGTATGTGGAGATATTTATATATTTGATAGAGTTCTATTTTTAAAAAAAATTCTCTAAGGAAAATAAAGAATACGCAAATGCTATTGATATACCTTGGGGCTGCCCAGAGCTGTTGGGAGTCAGTTCTTGGTAGTAGGAAGGCACCAAATTGTTCCAGCTTTTCCCATTCCCTCTTTGGAGCCACAGAGGGCAGGGCCAGTTGCATGATCTTCAGATTGAATAAAGAGACCTGGAAGGGGAAACAGGAAAAAAAATGAATTCCTTCATTATTTTTGCGTAACTATGTATTTATCATTGTACAATCATTATTCTAAAACTGTAAAGCAGAAAGATTAAACCACCTAAATATTACCACTGCACTATACTTGACAAAACTCCTGGCACATTTTCCTATTTATATAGAAATGAGAAAGATAACTTGATAAAAATATATACATGGAAAATACTCAACCTTCAGACTACTCCTTACTTTGCAATTTTAAAAACCTGACTATTTTTCCTCAGTTCTGAAACACATTCTTTTTCTCATTTCACCATCTCTGAGCTCAGCATGTCTTTTAGAATGAAAGCGCATCACTGTGGTCAGGCAGTTCTTCTGTTGTGATGACCGTTGCTTGCACCTGCAAGAACTTGGATGCTAATACTGGTGGCCTCAACAGCCCAATGAAACCTCTCAACACTTGCAGAGAGGAAAATGAGTTTTGCTTGTTGTTTAAAGACTTTTACTTGATAATTCTGGTTAAAAAAAATAAAGTCATCCCCTCAGGATGAGTAACACTGCTTATCTCTGGATTATAGGCATTCTGTGTTTCCCATATTTTTTCAATTTCATATAATTAACAAGTATTATTTTTGTATTTACAGAATAATACAATTCTACAAAGACTCTGCATTGATGTAGCCTATCTCCCAAATGCTCTTTTAATCATGAGCAATTTCTCTATGACAAAGGAAAATGGAGAGCGAGTCAGAGGCACATTTCCCTGTGTCTTCAGGGGAAGAAAGTCTAGGGTATAGAGAAGAGACAGAGAGAGGTCCACACTGAACCTCTGGGTGAAGACTTCTTACTGTACAGAAGCCTCAGGTCTTTAGGACCTGCTGACCTTGCTGAAGGGATAGAGTCTGTTTGCTTTTGAAGAGTTCTGAGAATGAAGAACATTCTTCTAATGCCCATACGATGGGGTTAACAGTTTTCTGGATTGGACTTTAATAAAGCTAGTTATATGTTATTTACAAAAGACACATAAACCAAAAACACAGAAACTGTAGAAATAAAGGAAAAAGAAAAAGATATACAGGTAAAGACAAACAAAAAAAATGAATATTCTATGATCAAGTAGATTTATCAGCATAGTTAATCTGAGAAACACAAAGATTGTTTAACTGCAATCAATCAATTATATTTATTATGCTAATATAAAACAGAAAAAGTCACACACTCAACAAATTTAGAAAAAGCATTTGCTAGAGTTTAACACCTATATATATATTTTAAAAAAAAATACTCCAAGAGATAATAATAGAAAGCAATTCCTTAACTTGATAAAGGATACTTACTTATAAGGATTTTATGCTAAATGGAGGAACTTGAAGTACAATCCTTTTAAAGCTCAAAAATAAGGACACTCTATTTTACAGAAACTGCTTAAGTTATGGCCAACAACAATCAAGAATCCAGTTGGAGCTATTATTAAGTAATTGAGATCCCATATTAATTGCAACTACTGAGTCAAAACATTGTGACAACTCTTTGTTGAAGTAATCCTCAAAAGAAGGCTGAAAATGTCCAAAACATGGCAGTTAGAAGATAGAATGGCATCTTTATGACATACTGAAATTAAAACAAAGAAATTCAACTTACATACCTATGACGTGTGAATGTGTCTTTCAAAACTGAAATCAAAATAAGAATATTTTCAAACCTATACAAACAAACTTAAAACATCCATTTCTAAGGAGGTCTGTAACAAGAAGTAAAAAAGAAAAATTTTCAAGATGATGGGAAATATTACCAGGTAGAAGTCTGAAATTGTAAGAAAGAATAAAACACAGCTGAAAGGGTAACTATATGAGGAAATATACATGAATCTTAGTTGTTTAAAACAACAACAATGATATATCTAGTGGGATTTATAACATGCATTAAAATAGAATGTATAAAAATATCACAAAGGAGGAGAGGAATTACAAAAGTTAAACTTTCTAAGCTTCAGTTGTTAGGAAATGGCAAAATACTAACCTAAAGTAGATGGTAAGGAATCAAAGATATGTATTATAATTTCAAATGCAACCAATAAAATAATAATAACATGATACAATGGAAGTACTAACAAAGGAAAATGGAATAATAAAATATGCTGATTAAATCCAAAAGCAAGCAACAAATAAAGGGTTCAAAACAGAAGGAAAAATGGAAAGCAAATGTCAATGTAGTAAACAGAGCTCCAATTATATCAGTAATTAGATTAAATGAAAATGGGAGGCAAAGCACAATATGAGCCTAGAGCATCTTCTAGTGCCAGAAGGTACAAGAAGATGGCAAAATCATAATGCCCAAAGCTGGTACAATTTGAACAATAAAATAAAATAGCACATTTTCTCTTTTACCTAAAACAAGTACCTTGGCTGGTCACGGTCCTTTGCCTGATAAGGTAACCCAAGCCTTTGATTTTAAAGAGTCTGCAGTCTTAAGAATCTTGCTCAAATTGGAATATCATAATTTTCTGCTGTTTCTTCTTACAGCTTTATTTGAGATTCTATTCACACAATACAATTTAAAGGCCTTTAATACATTCACAGAGTTGTGTAATTCTCACCACAATGAATTTGGAACTTATTCATCACCCCTCTCCAAAAAACAATCTCTACCTATTAACAGTCACTTCCTCCACTTCCTCCTTAGCCTTTTAGCTACAAGTAACCAATTGCTAAAATACTTTTTATTTCCATAAATTTGGTGCTTTTGGGCATTTCACAAGAAATAGAACTATAAAATATGCGTTCTGTTTTGTCTGACTTTTTTCATGTAGTGTAATGTTTTCAAGGCTTATCCAGCTGTGGCATGTGTTAGTACTCTATTCTGTTTTGTGTTTAAGCACTATTTCATTCACTATAACAAAATACATCATATATTTCTTATCTATTCATCAGTTGCAGGACATATAGACAACTCATTTCCACCTTTTGGCTACTATGAATAATGCTGCTTTGACAATGTGGACAAAAGTTTATGTGGATACAGGCTAGGTATTTCAGGAATGCTCTCCATTGTCTCCATTGCACTATAGCAATCTAATTTCCCCTTCCAAATCAGGGCCAATAATCACCCCAACTACTACAATAATTTGGGGAAATGTCTTTGGTAGAGCAGGGACAGGAGAATAATTTGAATTCTACCAAGGATAAAGTGCTGCCCTTTCCAGGATGAAAATATTCCATTGTAATCAACCTTCCAAAAAAGAACTCCTGAGGAACAATGCCATAGTAGGGGTTCATCACTAGATTCTACTGTTCACAATTTTACTTTCAGTAGCACTTGAGCAAGAATGGCCTCATTGAGTGGCAGTCCATCTTATATAGGCACTGTACAGGTTCCATTTTTGTGGCTGTGGTCACACTGTTCGTTTAGCTTTTGGTAAACTTAAGGTCAAATGGGGAAAAGGACTGACTAATACCAGTAAAATAAGTCATCTTGCCTTCTTTATTATTAAGATCGTCTTCTGATGACTTAACCTTGGCTGAATATTTATTTGAGAAATGAGTATCTCTACATTGTGTATGATTAGGCAAGTTTAATTCATATGCTTCTGCTGGAGACCTCCCCCTCACCTATGTTTTCATAATTCTTCTAAGCTCTTAAACAACAAACCATGAATCACAGCCATGGGATGATCTATATGTGTAGTGTTAGCCATATCTCCTTCAGAACAACTGACAATCAAGTGTACTACTAAAAATTCTGCCAAGTAAGAAAATTTTACTTTAAGTCTATCTGGATGAGGGTACAGAGCTACAGCCATCTATTTTTAGGTAGGGCCAACAAATAATAGAGTACCATTTATATTTGAGATGTGAAGATTTTCTTCTACAGTCAACTAGTCATAGAAAATTATTTATAAAGATGAATTTGTGAGTTGAAGGCAATATAGAAGAGGTGGGAACTTTGGGGAACTGGGATTCTTGCCCCAGGCTTTCAGAACAGTTTCAAGCTCAATGTTATACATTCCACTTCCATTTGATGATTAAGGGATACTGTGCATGCCTGAATTTATATTCAAGATAGGCATCTCAGACCACATAATAACTTTTTGGTCCAAGGTTAAGCACCTAGACCAGTAGAAAATTAGAAATTATTTTGCAAAAGAGTAGATATCTTAAGAAATGCCATAGCTTTCCTCCAAAATACTAAAATCTTCACTGTAATTCTGATATGCCACATATGGCTAGAGGTACAGAGTAATTTGGGCAACAGATTGGATATGTTACAGAAGCTACTCTTGTCCTTTTGCATACTTAGAAAATGTGTCCGCGTAGAATGTTCAAATGAAGTGTATATTCCATTTAAGATCCAAAGAGGACATTTGGATTTATGCCTCTTCCTTATTAGTAGAACAGTCCAAACACTGCAACTAATTCTTTACCTTAGAATGATATCTCATTGTAATCTACATGAAGAGTCGGCAAACTTTTTCCATAAAAGATTGAAGAATGAGCACTTTAGACTTTGCAGACCATATATGATTTCTGTTACATGTTCTGCTTTTTAAAAATAATTTAAACACTTAAAAACCTTTCTGAGTCCATATACTATATAAAAACAGGCCACAGACAAGATTGGACCTGAGAGTCACAATTTATGACCCCTGCCTTACAACACTAGAACTAATTCTCTGAGATGACATCTGGAATTTTGTAGGATTTTTCATATATATTCAGGTATGCAATCTAGGCAGTTAGAACATTTGTTAGTTTCTGCTCAACAGTTCTAATCAGTATTATATCCTTCACAAGGTAGGCCAGTGTGATTTCCATGGAATGGAGTGATAATTGAGGTCCCTATAGAACAAGTTATAAAATAGGGCTGGATAGTTGAGCATATTTGTAGGAGCTGGTACAATTTAAATCACCACCTGATAGGGTTTATGATAGGCCACCGTCATTCTCCAAAATCCATCTGTCTTCTACGTATGCCAGATAATGAGTTTAATGAAAATATTATGGGAGTCATCACTCTACATCCTTCAAGCCCTTAATGGTAGCACTAAGTTCAGCAGCCCACCTAGGAACAGTATATTCCTTCTCATTCAGTATTTTTAAAATGAGTAGTTTAATGTCTTCCATCTTCTTTTCACAAAAGCCCTGTCTCCTGGAGTCATAAAGACAATGTGTAGTCGATTCTAATTGTTACTGAGCATGTCAGTTTCAGACTGGAACTGGATGTGTTCACTGGTCCCTTTGAGAGATAAACATTCCCAAACTCCATTGGTTATTTGATTTTCAGAAACTCTTCCTCTTTCTAGTGGACCACAGTAGCATTGGGATCTCTAGCAATTGGTGTCAATTCAGAACCTTTGCTTAGCAATCCCTGAAGAGTCTAATAATTTTTCCTTTTCTAGTGCATAACCATCCAGGAAAAATAGCCACAAGTTCCCTTGGAGAAAGCAAAAAGGAATAATTATAACATAGGGTTTAAGTTACATAGTGGGTTCACTTCTCAAGAAGATTTGGCCTTCTCTAAATTTAAGGACCTCTAGACCTTAAAATGGTTCAACTCTTATAATTGACTGAGGGATCATGACCATCTTTGATGATTTGACCCCAAACCTGAAGCTTCTTGGTTATACAAATCAAGTGAGACTTTAATAAGCTGACAATACTATGATGATTATTTTAGTTCTGCTAATTATTATGGTAATGAGTTCATCTTGTTTTAGTGATGAAATGTTGCCCTGCCAGACTCTGCGATCCCAAGATGCCATCCTTTCTTTTGAATTCAGAAATGAAAACTTCTACCCATAGAAATCACATGCAAAGTTAACAGATATGCAACAGACTAATGGACACCCAAAAGCAGCACAGAATTATTAACTTGTGCATACAAAATGCTTCTACAAATCAACAAGGATAAAAAGGTAATAAAATACAAACATGTAAAAAGAATATTAATATTAATAAGTTGAGGAAAATTTTAGTGGCTAGAAAATGGAGAGATGTTCAGCTACACAAATCATCCAGAAAAATGCAAATTCAAATAATGAGAAACCCCTTCACAATCATGAGACTAGAAAAAATGAAATGTAACAGGGTGCCAAGCATGGGCAAGTATATGAGATAATAGGGATTCTGGTATTTGACCTGTGATCCTGTAAACAGGTACAATTCCACCAAAAAAAATCCAGATACATCTTCTATCTTAGCATTCCCACTCAGAGAAACTATAACAAAAGCCCATAAGAGAACATGTACAAAAGTTTTCAATATACCGTTACTTGTACAGGAGAGTGCTAGAGGCAACCTAGATATCTATCACTACTTAAACTCTTAAAGACGTTTTAAAACAGTAGAATAGAATTGTGAATACACACTCTTCAGTATGACACAGCAAGTCTTGCTGAATTTTCCTCTCAAAATAGATTTCCACCTGATCTTTTTACTGTGTGCTAATACTAACACCTTGGTCCAGGAGAGCTATCTCGAGAGATAACTGCAACACTCTAAAAATGCTCAGCATCCTGCTTTTGCAACTTATCTATTTTCAGCGTACGAGCAAAAATGGCCTTAAACTATATCAGTGTTCCCGAATAGAAATAGGGTCTACTTCCCCATGACTCAAATCTTTTATTATGTTCTCCAATAAGCTTTAACATGTTTACTCATGTATTAATCTAATAAAGGTTTATTGCTCATCTACTACATATTTGGTCAGTCTTCTAGGCACTGGAAAAAATTGTTGAAAATAAAAGGCTAATGTTTCTGCCCTTCAGGAAAATGCATGCCTGGAAGAGTTGTAGATATAATCAAAGAAATAAAAATTACAATGTTAGGGAGTCATCATCTTAGCTTCAAAGAAAGAATATTTGACTAAAGAGAATTGGGGGGCAGAAATTAAGTAGGACCATTGAATTCACAATGATCAGTACTCTTTAAATTACTTTTTAATCCCCAATTGTTTTATTGTTTCGTTCTTCTTTATGGAGAAAATAGAATACACAAAATAAAATAATATTTCAAAAATTATTATAATTGTTCATTTAAACTTTATTTATACATACCCTAAGAAGGGAAATTCATAGAACAAAAATAAGGTGTGGAATATTAAAGATATGATACCAGAAATATGATATCATAAATATGAAATCCAATAAAAAATGTTGAAATATAAACTCCAAGACCTAGAACAAAAGATAGCAATAGAAAAGAGAAGATAAAAATAAATAAATATAGAAGCAATATTATAAGGACAATATGTGAATAAAAAATTCCACAAGAGGGCCGGGGATTTAGTTCAGTGGCAGCACAAAGTCCTGAGTTCGATTCCCGGTACCAAAAAAAAAAAATCCACAAGAGAAAATAAACAAAATATAAAAGAATAATTGGCAAATAAATTAACAAATAATAGCAGCAACATACCTTTCAAAGTACAGGATATGATTTAATGGATTGAATGAGTCTACCAAAGCACTCAGCAAAATGGCTGGAAAACACCTCACACTTTATCCCATCATATGAAATTTCAGAACATTTGAATTAAGGAATGCAACTACCACAAAGAAAAATCTAAAATTATTCTAAGTAAATGTTATTATATGACAAAGAAGAACAGGTTGGAACCTAAGATTGTCTTTATTTTTAACCTTCTTTTAACCATTCTTATCTCCTCACTCCCATCAATGAATCTGGTTTGAAGGTACATGACAGAAGACAAATGCTGATTAATCTTGATTTATTTCCTCCTCTTTCATCATCTTTGGATTTTGAGAGAAAAGAAACTTGCTTTAGATTTTCTTGTGTATACTTTTCACTCCTCTTGGTTTAATCACTGCTCTTAAGGATGTCTCTTCTTGGCAAAATGAAAAAATGGAACCTATTACAATACTTTTATTACGTTTCTACAGACACGTCTGATAGGTTCATGAAAACAGTCTCAATCCCACCCCTCATATGTGAAATCTAGAAAACAAAAGACATGAAAGTAGAAGGGACATTGTGAGATAAGAAGTATGAGGGAGAGGGGCAAGAGGAGAAGAAGGATAAGGAAGGATGGATAGAACCAAAGTATGTTATACTGTTAGAACAATTCATATGAAATAATAAAAATACTGTCACAGATTTTTAATAGATATTTTAATTGTAATCATTCATTGCTTGGATCGTTGAAAGCAGTCTGGACTATGAGGATCGTAGAACAGTGTTCCATATGTGAGAGATGACAGACAATGGTGGTTGTTACTAGTACTAGTAGTACTAGTAGCTGTAGTACTAGTCTTGTTTCTTTTCACTGTTGACAAAACCAAGACACATCACTGTGTGTATAAAATGCACTTTTATATACACTGTACATTATATGTACTCAGTAAATATTTGTTGAGTAAATAAATCAATATATAGGGCAATGAGTGCTACATGCTGGAGAGTTTTTTCTATAAATTTGACTGGCCTATTTACAGTGAAGTGATCTTTCTGGTTTGACTTCTCTCCAGAGGATTCTGTTTTTATTTTAATTGAAGAGTAGTTATAAAAGCTAATTGACTATTTGCATTTGCAGGAAACTATTCACACCTTTCATCAACCACAGACCCAGAGTGGAAATCAATGTTTAGAGGCTCCTACCTATACTTACAGTTTAAGAGAAGTAAAGCCCAAGATTAATGCATCTGGCTTGTCAGATATGTACTTAGGCTTTTAAAAAAAATGAATCCCACTCAGGCAAGTAAGTAATCAGTGCCATAAAATTTAGCTCAACAGAAATTCAATTGAAAAATGAAAGCGATGTTATAGGGAGTTCCATTCAAAGAATAGTAATCCAAAGGTGCTATTTTAAAAACGTAATTCCTGGCATTTTGTCACTTAAATGAAAGCAAAGATGCAGGCACTCTGTATTATGTATACACATTAAAATTTCTCCTCTTGTCTTTGGAACTATATTCAACATAGATGCATCAGATACATTTAATGCCTAAGTGAAGCGCTATAAGGCATTTTAGGGCAAGAAATAAGTTTTGACATTTACAAACATAGTATGCTTGTACATTCAGGGAACAAAACAGTACGTTTTTTTACTAAACCAATTGTCTAAAAACATGGTTAGGAGAAAATGAGTTAATAATGGACAAGGAAGAAAACTTTTACTAATTTCCAAATTGTTATTTTTTAAAATGTCATACAAATTGACTCAGTTTTCCTCCATTAGGTAGAAGGAACTGGTGAGTGAAGAAATACATTACTGTTAATTTAAAATTAGATAATTTCACAGATCTATTCATTATAAAAAATGATTCACTTTCTAAGTGTGATGACAATAGGAGGAAAATTTGTAGGAGTTAGAAATTTAAACTTATAAAACAGGATTATCTTAACAATAATATAGGCTAACTCATAAGCAAATAAAATATAAACATATACACAATAAAATATAAGATGGTATGGACAAAACACTATCATTTTAAGGAATTGATTTGTTTTCTTACGCTTTAATAGCGTTCTGTTATCATACACTTGACCATGTGTATGTGTACTGTGGTATTTTGCAATGTATCACTCTAAACATTTTACAACAACAAATGAGAATATTAGGAAATTGAGAATAAAATATAGATGCAGATATTTTTATATGTGTGAACACAACTGGTTAGAGTTCAATTGGTGCTAATTTTCTGACAGTTATTTTCTAGATACTGTGCATTAAAAAGTATTTGTTTCAATTAAAGTTTTCCTCATTCCACATTAAATTTTTCTAAGTCATATTTATAAATTTTCCTCAAAAACAAAAATGAATACAACTATGGATCTATCTATACACTTGGTTTCCTTACCTTGCTACTGAAGGTTACATTCCTATAGGATTCATATTTATTTTTGTCCATAAACTTCAATAGCTTTTTTTTTTTGCTACATGATCAAATCAAATTTGAAAAGCAATATTCAGGTGATTATTGAATATGATCCTATTTCCTCAGCCTCTGAACCTATCAGAGTTAGACTGATCTCATTGCCCTTATTCTTCCCTACACACATCAAACTCCCAATCCTCAGCCACCAGACCCAATTGTGAATGCCTCAGCCACCAGGGCTCAGGTGGCATTGCATATCTGTGGTCTTCCACGATTGATGACCAACACCGGTGTCTCCCTGCTCTTGGAGAACATGCAACTGGTCCTCTGGGTTACACTGCTTGATGACTCACTGCCTCTGTTGTTCTTTATTTATACAAGAGCATATATATACATACATATATATATATATATATATATCACTTAATCAGATTTTGTTACTCAAATGGAGAAATCTACACTTTAGTTTCTTTTGTGCCTTGTATACAGGAGAAATAAGAACAACCAAATCAACACTGCTGTTAAATCTCCAACTTGATAAAACATAGTAACATTTCTCCATGTTAAAATCCTTTGATTTGTTGACAACTTGTACCTGGTTGTCATGTGAGCTGGGAAAAGCCTAGAGGTCAGGGAAGAAGATAGAAAATTGTGATGAGTGGATGGGGAACTCCAGCTTGCTTAGAGGGTTTTGAATGAATATTTATTTATCAAATAATTCCGTAATGTTTCCTATGAACCAACCATTATGGAAGGTTTAGAAGTGAAACTTCTGTCCATACCTGGAAAAGTTCACATGACCACTTTCTTTTAGGTGAGAAAGCAAGAAGTCAATATTTATAGTCTGGTAGAGTAAGTACAATAACATGGGTTTGCATAGGTGGAGCATAAAAGACAGGAAGCAAAATGATTATGACTGAGAAAAAAGGGTATCAAAGAAGGAAGCTTGGAAGTGACTTTTGAACTGGAGCTCAAGACAAAAGGAAAAAGTAGATCTTACTAAGTCACACAAGGAAAGGTCAGTTCGTACAAGGGAAAGAACATGTGCTCAAGAGTAGGAGCAAGAGAAGAAAAGTATGATAGTTAAGCACAGTTGGAGAGTGGTGAACTTATAGGAGAGTGGGAAGGAAAAACTGGAGAATAAGAGAGAGACCAATTCACTATTTTAATGGATTTACATTTTATCCATTGTACATAAGGGAACCTGTGGAGAATTTTTTTTAACAGGTCAATGATATGACATATTTGCATCTTAGAATGAGCACTTTGAAAGCTGTTTCAGGATAGATTGAAGTGGAGAAGTGAGAAGGTAGAGAAACAGTTTAATAATCCACAAGAGAATGAAGGAGGGGCAGAATAAAAAAGAGCACCAGTGGCCAGAGAGAGAGGAAAGAGACAATTTAAGTAACAGGAGAGAGTTTGAAATGGATAGCACTTAGTGTGTTTGTTGTGAGGCACGAGAGAAGAGCCTACACTGGCTCTGAGAATTACAGCTGCACTGACACAGTGAATGATAAAGGAATCTATCAAGAGAAAAAATGCAGGAAGAGGAAGAGGAGGGCAGTGGCAGAAAGTTATGAGTTGCATGTGGGACATATTAGATTTCCATTGTCAAAGTTGGGATGGTCCTTTAGCAGTTCATTAGGTCATATATGTCTTGGGCTAGAATCACCAGGTTGCATAGGACAGCTAAAAGCAAGTGATCAAGATTTCTCAGAAAGAGTAGGAATAGTGGAAAAAAGAAGAACAAGAACAAACACTGGACAGTATTGCAATGAAAAAATAATGAAAGAAGAGACTAAGGAATGAGTGAATCAAGAGAGAACAATGTCACAACAACCAAAGGAAAGAGATTTAAAAAGTGAGGAGTGGTCTGTTATTCCACGTTGTTGAATTCTGCAAAGAATTGGAGTAATCTAAGACAAAATATTGCTTACTATATTTAGAAATTGGGAAGTCATTGCCAACTTTAGAGGAGTACAGGAGTTACATAAGATCACTGCTAGGGACAGAAGCAAGACTTCAGTAGAATAAGGAAGAATTAGAAACACTGGATTTGAGTCACTCTTACAGGAAACTTAACCAAGAAGAAAGCATGGGTGACTCTATAGTAGGCAACTCTATAAATGGCTCCCAGTGATCCCCATCTCTTGGCAATTATGCCCTGTGCAGTCCCCCTTCCTTTGACATGGGCTCAATCACCTAGTAACTTCTTTCCAATACTTAGAATGCAAAGTGATGGGTTATCAATTCTCAGTCAAGTAAGTGTAGGAGAGAATGCTAGTTATTTACTAACATCTATCCTCTCTTTTTTCTGTAACTATAGATTATGGTGTGCCAACCAGATGAAGATTTATATTACTCAGTTGCCTGATAGTTGACTATACTTCTATGTTCTGGCTAATGGAATATAAATAGAAATAATGTATGCAACTGTTCATGCTCTGAATGACAAATTGTGTACACATCTTTTTTCCTCTTCCTTTTTCTACTGTCCAGGATGTGAATGTGATGGCAGGAGCTGGAGCAGCCACCTCACATCACTCAATGCTTATTAAAAATGGAAATATTGCAAGATGGAAGGAATCTGGGCCCCAGTTTTTGCATTTGTTCAGCAGAGTATAAAACTGATTCAAATGTGAAGACTGCTTCTCTCTCTCTCTCTCTCTCTCTCTCTCTCTCTCTCTCTCTCACACACACACACACACACACACACACACACAGACAGACAATGTGTAAAGGTTAATTATTCACATATTGTGGCTTTCTGGGAAGAGCAAGATGGGCAGTTAAGCACATCCAAAATGTCTTGAGAAAGATCTATCTCCTTGTTTCCTATCATGTATTTTTATTTTCCTCTTTAAATTATTTATACTTTGAGTGCCTCATATAAAAGAAACCATGTGATAATTAACCTTTTGTGTCTAATTTATTTCATTTACCATTGTTATTTCAAGGTATATTCAGTTTCCTACAACTGGCTCGAATTTGACTTTCTTTATGGCACAGTAGTACTCTATTGCATATAAATAACAATTTTTCTTTATCCATTCATCTGTTGCTGGACATATAGACCATTTCCAAGATTTAGGTATTAAGAGTTGTGCTGCTACCAATATGGGTATACATGTATCACTGTAATATAATGCCTTTAACTCTGAGGGAGAATGGCGGAGAGGGGAGAGAAAGGGGAAATAAAAAAATTAAGATGTGTTATGTACAGTTACCAACATCACATGATGAAGGCAGTCATTATGTACCACTAACATGTACTAATAAGAATTTAAAAATAAAACATGCACACAAACAAAAAAAAACCCAAATTGTCTGGAGCAAAACATGGATCAAATAACTTCACTTTATACTGTGATTAAGGAGTGGGTCTGGAGGGAGAGTTCCCAAGGGAGGCAGCACAGGGGTTTTCTTGTTGCCTTGCTCAGATGTGCAGCAAAAGTGAGAGTGGAACTCATGCTGTCGGTCCAGTATCTAAGAGGGAGTGAAACTGTGTAGTCCTCACCTCTGAGCCTTGTCTTGGCTCTGATCCAACTGCTCAGATATTTATGTATTAAAAATGAGCTTCAAATTCATTTAGGCTATACATTTAATGATTTCTTTGTAACAACAATTTAAACCCTCCCCAAAGCAGTTAGTAATGCTTTTGAAATTGTGAGAGGTAAAGTCCTCAAAATAGATGGAAGAGAGAAAAAATATATGACAGTGAGGAGGAAGGAGACAAATAAGAAATGCATAAGTATCCACTTTCCTCAAACAGATTTTCTAAAAGGATGAAGGTCTGACAGTAGGAATAGTCCGGAAAGTGTCCCCCTCTCCATCTGTCCTGGCCCTGCCTGAGCTGTATACCTTAGGTGTGGAGGAAACACAGTAACTCTCCTTCCAAGGAGGTTGCAAGACAAGTGTCCTCTTTGGAAAGAATGCTACTTTTCACTGATGTGGAGAAGTCGAAAAGAGAATTACATGAGGAGGTACAATAGAACTTCCAAAGAACAGAACAAGTAGATTCATTGAAAAAGGATGAATTAAGAAGGAAGGATCAAGTCATTGGAAAATGAGTGGAAAAATGAAAGAGGGAACATTTTATGCACTGAATGAGAATTAGAGTCGAGGGGCTAAGTGGAACAAGGAGACTCAGGACTGGATATGAATACTTTCTTTTTCCAGTATTGAGTATCAAACCCAGCATCTATGCATGGTAGATAAGTGCTCTACAACTGAGGTATAGCTGCAAAACCTAGAACAACTTTTTTTTTTTTTTTTTTTGGTACTAGGGATTGAACTTGGGTCCTTGCACTTGCACAGCAGATAGTGAAACCACTGAGCTAAATCTCCGGCTCCCCTAGGGAAACTTTTAAGGATGCTTCTAACTTTAAAATTGTCTAAGATTTGACATAGGACTTACATAATATGCAAAAAAGTATTTTGTCCATATCAACTATCATTTATAGAATGTCTCAGCGTATGTTTTGAGTATCCTATGTATAAATGAGTAAGCATTTTGTGACCAAATTATTTCAAGAGAATTAAAACAATCCAATCAATTGTCTGAATACCAAAGCAAAAACAAAGATAATAATCATAACTATGGACAGGGTGAACTGAGTATCAAAACATCCCCCCAAAATGGAGAATTGATGAAATTTATAAAAAACAATATAAATATGCTGGCAATAATAAAACTGATAGACCATAATAAAGGGAAAATGCTATTAACATTTTCTTCCAACAAGATTAAAATATAAATACACTTAGTTACTAGAAATTATTTTTCTATTTCAACATTTTTAAAGATACCAGGGAAAATTTATGAATCAGGCAAATTAGCAAGGATTGCAATAATCATGAGCATGAACTAGTGATGATGGTAGCTTATTTCTACTCCTCGAACTACATGGACTTAGCTGAGGTCTATCTACACTATGAAGCATTTCAACTGGAAGCATAGCTCAGGCTGTCATTGGCTCCAGGAAGCTGACTCTTAATTAATGAGGAGGCTCCAACTTTCTTGTATTGCTCAAAAACACTACACCATGGAAAGTCTAACATAATTATTTCCAGGATGCTCACTCCAGCTGCCTACTCAACCATAGCCTGAGCTGCCTGTTGCTACCCTCAAACATCCTTAACCAAAGACAATGGGGCATAGGTCCTTGGCTCTCACATTAGATTTAATATCTAAGGAATGCTGAGCAGCCACTTAAGATGAATTAAACTCTTGTGAATTCAGCAAATTCTCATGATCCTATAGAAAGAAAGGTCAGCGCTACTGAAGGTTGCTCTACAGGGTTGCATTTGGCCTAAAACTTGTTCCAGACATCAGTTTCTTGTCTTCTATCCTAGTGAAATTTATGCCTATCCAATGCCTGAATATATCTTTATGTTGAACCTAAGTCTGCTGTCTTTAACCTACTGATGGTAAAAACTCCAATAAAGTAAGTATGACAAATGAGCATCTAAAGAACCATGAAGACCATGAGCACAGAGTATGTGAGTAATTGGAATGTCTCTTTTCCATTTTATTGCCATAAAAAGTTTCAAGATTGCTTTCCGACTGCTAAATGTCATAAATACAAACTCATTTTCAACAAATAACAAAGAGCATGGTTAAAAAATGACTTTAAAATGGTTAAATGTGCCTCAACATCTTTTCTTTATATCAATGAATGTAAATGTATAAGGAAAATGGTATTATGTTCACATATGTCTTCTAGTAAGAACATTGGGTCAAAAGTAATGGTACCTCATCTTTGTCATGCATTAAAAAATATAAGGTGTTTTGGGCTTCAGCTGGTATAGTTTATTTATTTTAATCAGTTTGCTTCTGAAACTCCAGTTCCCTAAGGAGAGAAGAACTGCTGAAAGCTGAGATAGGGCTTCCATTGGGAATAGCCCAAATGGAAAACTTCACATCAGCAGTCCACACACCAATCAAACTTGCTATGAAGAATAATATTTTGATTTAATAGGTTCAATCAAAAAGGTAATCCTATGATTCCACATGTGTTTCTTGGGCTTTTCAAAGAAAGGTTATATCTGGGACATAGCTTTAGCTGTGGAAGAAGAGAATTTGTATTAATTTTGCCTTCTAAAAAATCAGTAAACAACGTTTTAACCTTTCTCTTTCTTTTTCACTCAGTTTCTGGCTTAAGAAAGAAACTCTGTGAATATTCTTTTGTACAGCTGATGAGGTGATTTGAGACATTAGAAGAGTAAGTCAGTAGCTCCTTTAGACAATCTTGGGAAAACTGCCTGGTCCAAGAGGCAGAACTGATGCTTCTGGCAAAGACTTCTCTATGTTACATATGAATCCTATTTTTGTGACTATTACCTACAATTACAAGGAAACTATCATTATTGGAAAATATATTTTCAAAATTTGAGGATATTTACAGTATTCTGGTGGGATGTTGGCTTTTCTGACAGAATGTACTGAATGGTATCTATCAATGAGAGCTCATTGCCCCTGGGCTATTATTTCCAAGTAATAACACAGAAAAGGGAAGGATGGACTGAAAGCCTACTTTTCATTGAGATTTGTATCTTAGAATTTGGGCAATAGAGCGTAGCACCTCCCTCACCTCTGTTCCCCAAGCCTCTGTCTTCAACTTGACCCTCCAAGGTATTAAAAGGCTGTTTCTTGAATGAAGGATATAGAAGAGTTGCATATAGTATGCTTCCATCTAGACATGCAGAACGATAAATATGAAAAGATTTCTAGAAGGACACACAAGGACAAAAATATTGGTAAGTCTAAATTGACTAAGAAACAGGGATTCTAGATTAGCTGAGAGACACTTTCACCATTAAAATGTTATATTAAAAACTAAAATATAAAAATGGGGCAGTATATGACTTCAGATCTAATACTTTCTAAAAGATTATGCGACTTGGAATCTAAACATTATTATTTAAATAAACAAAGCTTCTTTCCATCCACAAAACACACACACATACGCTCATGTGTGCACACATGAGAAGCCAGGCATAGATATCACTAGCTTGATTGAGTATGATGTTACATTATATCATTAAGAATAAGTTATCCATGCAGCATGCCTACTTTATCACACATCTAAGCAATTTTTCAAACTTTCATGTCACTAACAATGTGTCAAACACAATCTGCTGCTATGGTTGAGATGACATGAGAAAAAAAATTCTAGCTTCTCATACCTGTATTGGTAATTTGTGCGACATATTTTCTTTTACGATGCTCCTGAATTTTGGTTAAAATAAAGGTATTTACAGGCACAGATACAGAGTTACCTGAAAACAAATTTTTTAAAAAGAAAAGTTCCCCACAAATAATCTCTCTTTTCATGAGTACTAGGCAGGGAATAAGGGGGCTAATGGTAAAATGTCATTCTCCACGAATCTATTCCTGTATTCTTCACAACAGAACCACCCAATTCCCTATGGGACCTCACTAAGGAATAAATTCAATAATTTCACTCTGTGTGTGTGTGTGTGTGTGTGTGTGTGTTTAGGGGGGAAGTGTTCTTATCACATTTTCTTTATGTTTTGTGAAAAATAATAACAAAGTTAGGGGTTCTCAACAATAGAGCCATGAATATTCTAAATCAAACTAATCAATTAAGTATTTAAAATGCAGATTTTTGTTCTACCACCCTATTCTCAAAACATGTTAAGTCACTCTCCCTACATGTAAAGCCTCAAATCTGTATTTAAAATAATTTTCTTGGGCAATACTTATGCTTACAACTGTTTGAGATTCATCAATCTAACTATCAAAGGCAATTATAATACCATGGCTCACACTGAGTGAATGTTTCCTATTATCCAGTTGCTGTTACCTGTCCCCTTCCTGCAATAAAACCTCATTACCCACCTGGACCTTTGCTGCAGCCTCTCTCTTGATTCTACTTTTATTTGCCAACCTCCACCACCAAAGCAGCCATAATCTCTTTGAAGGTAAATCATTCCTGTGACTCCCTGCCCAAAGTTCTTTTAAGACATATCATCTCATCTCAATTGGGACCCAAAGATAGCACCACAACATTCAAGACCATGTGTCAGTTGACATCTCTAACTTCTTTACCAACATTCTGTCCTCTCCTTCTGCTCTGGAAGCTCTGGATTCCACTCTGTCACTTGGGCACATCAAGGGGACTCTCACCTCTTATTTTTCACACTTACTATTCCCTCTCTAAGAAAACTCTTCCCTGAATTATATGTCTTTTTCCCCCTTAATTGATCACTCCCTCAAATAAATATTCCCTGTTGGCCTCTGTGGCAAGCAGCCCCCAAGATGGTGACTACAGAGTCTTACCTCCTGGTATTTGTCACCTTGTACCAATAGAATATAACAATATTGAGGGGATGTCACTTGCATGATTAGGTTATAAAGACGGTCACTTCCATTTTGTTAGTAGGTTCTCTCTTCTTGACTTTAATGAAATAAGCTGCCATGTTGGAGAGGCTTATGAGGCAAGGACCACCGCTCAACACCTGGCCAACAGTCATTGTGGGCCTGAGGTCCTCAGTCCAACAGTCTTGAGGCACTAAATCTAGTTAACTGCTGCATAGGGAGCTTGGGAGTAGATCTTTCCTTCTTGAGATGAACCATCAGACAAGACCCTAGCCCTTACCAAGACTTTGATATGAACCTTGTCAGAGACCCTGAAGCTAATAGAAGATTAGAATATCAACCCACAGGAGCTCTGAGATAAAGAATGTCTTTTAAACTACCAACTTTGGGGTAATATCTTACTCATTTATAGATTGCTAATATAGCCCCCTTGCCTATCTTTCAGAAACTAACTCCTCCCTACACAACCTCTGTCCTAAGTTTTGCTTTGTTTTGTTTCTTCTTAAGGTATGCCATCACCTAACATTATATATATATTTTTTGTCTTGACTTACTAGAATATTTCTCACTTTTGTCCATTTTCCTGCCAAGTATGTAGAAGTATTCTTGGCATATAATAAATTCTCAACAGATTTTCATTGAGTTAGTGAATTACTCATTAAATTCTTTCAACCCAAGCAATATATATAATATATGCATATATATACTGTACATATATACATAATATATTTTTGATGAGGAAATAGCAATGAGGTGATTTTTAGAGCTTGTCAGACAACAACTAATAAATACTAAAAATAAGAGTCTACAAAACACTCAGGCTAATTCTTAAAGGCTTATAATTTTCTTAAAACTAAAGAAATTAATTCACTCTGTTAACTTAAAAATCTGAACATAACCTGAATCATCTAGGTGGCCCTTTTTCATAATCCTGGGATGTCAGTGTGGAAGTTGTATATGTGATTGGGTCAGTTCTAATTCAGCTATGACTGCATGTCTGCAGACACAAGCTCCAGCATCCAGTGTGAGGGCAAAAGCCTTACAGAGTCTAACCAGCTCTACAACTGTGTAAACTCAAACTACAACAAAGTTTTTAATGTAATGGTTCCAATCTTTTGATTAAACCCTGAATGATACATTACTTAAGTATGTATCAAAATCGTGTTTTCAAAGGAGGAAATATAAATAGTGAAGTTTTTTGGTAACTTGCCTAGAATTTCAACTGAGATGATCTTATCAGAACAGGTCATTGCTAAGTAGCTGTCCACATCTTTCTTGGGATCTGCCTCTGCCCCTCTCCTTTCCACAGCCCCCACCTCTCTTCCTCCCTTGCTCCATATCTCATTCCCTCTGATCCAGGAGCATGAGTGATTCTGCTTTCAATCACTTCTTCCATAAACAGGAACCATGAGAAAATTTAAAAGGAGCAAAGAGAAGGATTTGATGGGTAGGGACCCCCTCTCCAGAGTGGAGCAACAATCAAAAACCCACCTTCCTGTGTTTTCTGATCATCTACAATCCAGGCCTTCCTTGTGAATCCTCAACTTGCCACCTCTGGAGGTCATACAAACCTGACCCAGCATTGGTGTAGCAATAACAATCCTTAATCTGTCATGGAACCATTTTCCAAAAGTCTTTCACTGTCATCTTACAGATCTATACTTCTATAGAAAACATTTTGACCTTGACATAGGAGGAAAGCCACACTTTTGCAGTAGGGTGTTATATCAGGTAGGCTCTGAACATCCCTTAAACCTTGATGACACCACTTTGAGAGAAAACTTACAATAATGGCTTCACATTTATATTTTAAATGTCATAAAGCTAGAATGTTTGTTACTCTCCTAGCTCTTAGTACACACCTAAGGGACCTGATCCCTCCCTTGATGGTAAAAGCAGCCTGGACAGTGCAACAATTATGTGGACAATATGGTTCTGCTTGAATGAAAACAGCTCAATTAATATATTATTTATTTGAAATCTAAAATTATTATTTTTGGCATACTCTACTCTTTATGTAAAAAGCACTTAAAGATATATCCTACAGAGCAATTATTCTACAGAGAATTTTGCCATTATAACCTTGTCCATGCAGGGCCTAGACAGCCTCAAAATTTTTCTCAAACAATTTTCCTTGTTTTTTCTCCAGACAGGTAATAGTGACTAGCTATGGAATTGCTACTATGTACAATGCTTTATACTACAAGCTTACTGTAATGCTATTTGTTTTGACATCAACCTGATGAAGTCAGTATTGTTACCTCTAAGGAGTGCAAGGTCACAGAGCTGGTAGTAGAAGTCTGGAGCAGGGACTTCAACCCAGATCGTCTGACTCTGAGGTCTATGATCCTGACATCTAGTAATTTATTTTGATCTACAAAACTCCAAGGTTTTCACTGTCATTTGAGCATAAGTAAAACTGTTTTATAAGGTTTGTTTCAGTGCTACCTTCAAACATCCTAATCAAGTTGATATGTACTTCTGTATAGGTAAGATTTTGATTTTTAAACGATCTTAATTTTTAAATGTTAATTTTTTTTTAAATTTTTGGTACTGGAGATCGAACTTGGGTCCTTGTGCTTGCGCAGCAGGCGGCAAAACCACTGAGCTAAATTCCCAGCCCTAAACGTTAATTTTATAGAAAAAATTGCCCCCCTTTTTATGTGCTTAGACTCCAAATTATATGAAAACAGTAAGGAGCTACATATTAAACACTTACTTGTAGCTTCAGTTTTCAATTACTTATCATCCAAATCAAGATGAAATCTTCCCCAAGAATTCAGATTTTTGATACCTAATAATGTGACTGTTAAGATGGTTTGCCTGGGCTGGGGATTTACCTCAGTGGTTCTGCTGCCTGCCTTGCAAGCTCAAGGTCCTGAGTTTGATCCCCGGTACCAAAACAAAACAAAAAACCCAAAACGATGGTTTGCCAACTTGATTGGGTTTGGAGCTGCTGGGGAGATTATAATGCATGCTTCTATGTGTGTCTGCATGGGTCATAGAGAAATGGCCTTGGGGTCTATATCTTGTCTCTTCTCCCTTCCTCTCTGGAACTGTTTACCCTTTCTGTTTCCCAGATACCATGAACTAAGTATCTTTGCTCTGCCATGTCCATTCAACATGACGTTTCTGTCTTGGAGCCTGCCAACCAAGGACCAAATCTCTTAAAACCACGTGCCAAATTAAACCTCTCCTTCTTTAAGTTGTGGGTGTCAGGCACTGTGTTCCAAAAGCAGGAAAGCAGACTAGTACAAATAATTTCCCTTATTTCTAAGTTTCCTTGCAATAAGAGAGTATCTAATAACTGTGGCCTGGATCATATTACTTTGTGCTTCATAAAAATACTTTCCCAGATGTACAATTGAATAGCAAGTATAAATGTTAGAAAAGTCCTTTGTACAATGCTTATGTATTTTATATGCCTACTTGTAATTATCTTACTTATTCATCCATTTACTTAATAAATAACTCCTTTAGTCATTGTATTTATTAATAGAGATATACAGACTAATACAAAATACACATAATCCTCGATCTCCTTGCTTTAACAAGCAAACTGACAATGAAAAGAAATAAAACAAATTATTATTATAAATTACTTAAAATTATGTAACAAGAAACTCTCAATATTTCACGAAAGGTTGATACTCATTTTACTGAATAACAGTTGGCAAAATTGTCAGAATCTCTTTTGTCTTACTGTATTATCTGATGACCACATTCTGTGCTCTGGTCAACAATCACTTGTATGCTATCACACAAGTATTTCTATTTCAACACATCTTTCCTCTTAATATCTTGATCTTTTTCTTTTACCTTTATTTCTATAATTTTATAGTTTTGGTTAGCTACTTATTATAGAACTCCTCCCTGCCTCTTCTTTCCCTCCCTCACTCACAGACAGAGTCAGCCTATTTGTTTAGCCAAAGCTACAAACTGCTCTTACAATAAAGAGCAAGAGCTGCTCCAGCAAATCCCAGCCTACTCTTGGTGGGCTGGGCTACTGCTGTGTGAACAGGGTTGCTGTGACACTGGCTATGTGTCAGGGACTCGCTGGACCTAAGTAAATAAGTTCTTGCTACATCATTTTTTTTAATATTTGGGTTTTTCATTATTGTCTTTGTTTTACATGGCTATTATAAAATGATTAAGACTGGGTGATTTATAAAGGAAAGAGATTTTATTTAGCTCACAGTTCTGGAAGTCCAAAAGCATGGCACCAATATCTGTTTTGCTTCTGGCGAGGTCCATAGGCTGCTCTATGCATGATGGAAAAGTAGAAGAGCATACAAGAAAGATCAGATGGTGAGAAAAAAAAATATCAGAATGAGCAAAATGTGCTGAACTCACTATATACTAACACACTCTTGGTAACTGACCCACTTTCATAGGAATGGCATTCTTTCATAAGGGTAGAGGCACTATCACCTAATTAACTCCTAAAGACACCACCACCTCTCAATAATGTTCCATTTTTTTTGTACTGGGGATCAAACTCGGGACCTTGCGCTTGCGAGGCAGGCTGTGGAACCACTGAGCTAAATCCTTGGCCCACTAATGTTATTTTGGAACTAAATTTCAACATGACTTTGGGTGGAGACAAACAACAGCAATCATCATTCTAGAAAAACATTGTAACAACACCTGAAAAACTACAACTAAAAGAATAAAATATTTTCTTACAGTAACATTTCATCTTTTCAAAACTACAATAAATTTATACTCAACTCCCTCAAATACTTCCGAAATTAATCTAATATTCATCAAAAAATCATTAAAAGAATAATATTTATTTTCTGAGAGTTAATTCTCCTTTCGTGGGTAATTTCACTTGTTCTGTGGCATCTAAATTCCCAGGCCATCATTCTGGATTTGACAGTATTCCAGGGAAGAATCACTGCGTAGAAGACACACACAAATAGAGAAAGCACTTACTATGAAAATAACAATGTCCCAGCTGTATCCAAAATAGAATTTAATGGTTTTGCTCTTCTGATTTTATGCACCAGAGATGTCTGTTTCCATTAGAGCATTAGGTTTTGACAAAGGCAGAAAAAGAAGGAAGATTTTCTGTTATGATTTTTCTTTGTGATTACTGAGGCTTAGAGAAGGAGAAGTAAAAGAATTAGAAGTCAAACCCTCAGTGAAAGACCTTGGAGTCTTGTGCCTGTGGGCCCAGGAATAGATCCCTTAAGGGTCCACAGTCCAACAGTGGGTCAGTCTACTCTGACAGCACTCCTGAGTAGAAAGAACCATGCCTGGAGAAGGACAGGGAGGGAGCAGCCCTAGTAGAGACCATCCTTCCTTGATCTCTTGTGGCAGTGACCAGGAGAAAGGTCATGGTCATTAGACTAGATGATGTAGTCACAGAGAACACTGGCTTTGACATTATAAAAATTCCTGTAATGACTCTAGGTTCCACTACACTCTGCTTTAGTGACTTTAGGGCAGTTGTATAACAATGTTTAACTCTGTCTCCTCACACATAAATTGCACATAAAAATCACACCTGGACTGTAGGCTCAATATGAGGATTGATTGAGAGAATACTTGTCAAGCTTTGGTAAAAATATCTGGCAAAAGCTCGTATTTAATAATTATCAACTATTAGAAACCACAAAAACAAGGAGGAAGAAGTAAAGGAGAAAGAAGAGATCAAGAAAGACTAGACTCTGCACAGCTATAATTGCCATTATGGAATGGAAACTCTTTTAGAGATAGTAAATTTCCAGGTGACAAGAAGTCTAAAGTTCCCTGTCAAAGGTTTAGCAAGAAGTTACAAGTTTGCTAATACTAGTAGTCAATAATAATGTTAGCTAATACTGATGTACTACTAATAGCAATGCTGATATTACTTAATTTATACCATCATTATGAAACTTACAGATGTTTGAGCTACTTAAGATCAGTATGAAAAGTTAATTTTCTGTGTTTAAAAGACTGGTAGTTGAATTTAATTTTCATTTTAGTCAGTTGGATCTGTTTAGATATCCTTTAATTAACGTGGACTTTTATGCCTCTTCTTGACAACTGAGATGTTCCAAAGACCGGTTGGTTCCTTAAAGTATGCTTTCTTCCTAGTAGCAAATTCTAGAACCAACTCTGAAATTGCTCATGCACTCCAATTCATGGAATTCATATGTACAACACTGAATACGGATTGTGACTGAGGAGGTTCTCACTTCCAGGTTATCCTTAGCAGTCATGTGAAAGCCCATTTCACTTTCAATACTCTACTGGCTATATCTTTGAGAAAAGCAAGCAAGAGCTAAGGAAACTTGAGAAGTTTCTGCTGTGATCCCCTAGTCAATAACTCCCGATTTCGTATAATCCTAATAGCTTTCTATGGTTTGACTCTTGAAGATCCCCCAAAGACTGATGTGTTGAAAGCTTGGTCCCAAACTGATGGTGCGATAGGATGGTGAAGCCCAGTAGAAGGAAGTTAGCTCACTGAGTGGATTCCCTTTAAGGGGATATGAGCATCTTGTGCTTACTCTCTTCCTTTGCTGCTGGGCCACTATGAGCTGAGCAGTTGTGCTCCACCACATGCTCCCTCCATGTTTGCCTTGCTACAGGCCCCAAAACAGCAGAGCCAAAGGACTGTGTATACTAAGACCTCCAAAATCATGACTCAAAATAAACATTTCCTTCTTTTAATCGATTAATCTCAAGTATTTTGTTATAGTGACAGAAAACTAATAAACAGATTCTTTTATATTCCATTAATTTAGTTCAACTAGGTACCTTGTTTGGCTTTCTCTTGGTAAATAATGGCAAGTAGGGATCAATTTAGAAGTCAAATCCAGTATTTTGTTAATAATTGCTAATTAAAATAAATGTTCAGGGGCTTTTTCTGGACTCAAGAGAAAAGAGTCCATAGAATAAATGGAAGAACCAAACTAGGAATGCAGGAGTCCAGGGAAATGGCCAGAGACAAACAGCTTCTAGCATTCCCTTGCCTCACTGATCTGACCTTTGTGAAAGGTGCTTATCTCAAATCTCAGCCTAATAATAGAACCAGAGGAAAGGAAATGAGAGCAATCAGCATCATCACAGTTGTCTAGTTTGGTTGGTGTTGTATATTTCTAGAGAAATTCACTAGACTTCCCTCTCACTGGCTTCCAAGGTCTTCACAGTAGGGTACTTTTTGAGACATTTTCAAAAAATTTTAAATGTGTTTATTTTTTATTTTTATTTTTTTGATACTGGGCATGGAACTCTGGGCCTTGAGCTTGCGAGGCAGGCAGCAGAATCACTGAGCTAAATCCCTGTCCCTTTCAAATTTATTTTTTAAAATATATCAATATTTTAGTCTCTTTTAGACTCATTCTGAAGTTAGTCCAAACCTGCATCATAGTGGCTACACCACTACATCATCCACACATGCACTACCATTTTGGGTATCAAACATGATGAAAATTTCACTAAACTCACAAAAGCAACTGGAAAATAATAGATTATTGTTATATATGAATATTGAGACAAATTGGATGGAGATATAATCAATCAATCAATAAATAAATAGATGCAAGCTTTTCCTCTCTAATCTTGACATTTTCTACTACCTTGACCACAGTTTAAAGGTCTTTTTGATTTTTTAAGATTGTGACTTGACATGGAAATTTCCTTTTTGAAAATAAACTATTCTGTGGGGTATTGCTTTAATTTCCAACATAACTCAAAATTATCTATATTTGGAAGCATGAGACTATCTTCACATTGCCAATCAACAGAATTCCCCAGATCCTCAGTATTATGGTTTAGATCTAAAATGTCCCTCAGAATTCTCTTGTGTGTAAAACATGATTAGATCATGGGGGGGCTATACTCATCAGTGGATTCATCTACTAATGAGTACAGTAGCTAAATGTGCTGGTAGGAAATGGGATCTGGTAGAAAGAAGTGAGCCACTGGGTGTGTGAGCTGGAATGGTATATCTCCCTCCACATATCCTCCCCTCTCTTTGCTCCCCGGATGCTATGGGTTGAATAGCTTTCCTCTTCTGTGCCCCTCTGTCATCCTGCTTCTGCTAGGGAGTCAATCAACCAAGGACTGAAATCATAAGTCAACACAAATTTCTCCTCCTTTAAGTTGTAGGTACTGGATCTTGTGTCTGAGCACCAAGGAAAATGACTAAAACACAGATTTCTCCAAAATATGCTACTATTTCCACATTCAGGAACTTCTAGTTAAACAGAAGATCAACTACGTAATCTATCTCTACAACATTTTAAATCATATTTAAAAGAAAAATAAAGCCTCTCTAACATAAAGGAATAAAACTGATTAAAAACAAATGCAAACTAGGACAACCATTGTGGAAATCATTATAGAGATTCCTCAAAAGACTAAAATTAGAAATTCCGTACAACTCAGCTACCCCCTTCTAGGTTACTTCCCCAAAGAGAGAGAGACATCACACTACAGTGACACCTGCATACCAATGTTTATAGCAGCATGATTCATAATAGATAAATCTTGGAAACATGCTCTATACCCATCAACAGACAATGGGATAAAGAAAATGTGGAGTCTACCTACAATGAAACACTACTTGGCTGTAAAGAAGGACAAATTTGAGACATTTGTAGGAAAACAGATGCCCCTGGAATAAGAAATGTTGAGTAAATAAATCAGACACACAAGCTTAAATACCGTATAGTATCTCTCATTTGAGTGAGGCACAGTACAAACAAAGAGAACAATAAAGGAGGGACAGAAGGAGACAAGGGCATATATCTCCTGCAGATGGGAAGGGGTCCAAGAGATCATGGGTGAAAGAATGTGGGAAGGAAAGGGAATATAAGTAAAATACAGATATGCCATGTACAGGAACCTAATAACCTTAATGAATGTAAACATTGTTTGCCATAAACATGAGATGATTAATAATAACAATAATGAAAATTGTGAAAAGAGATTTAGAGGAGGAGGAGAGAGGGAGGTGACAGGGAAGGGGATTACAAAAAGAATCAAGCTGTATTATATACATGTACCCATTCTCCAAGATAATTTTAAGCTACATCTATTGCAAACATGTACTAACTAAAAAGAGATGAGAGAAAAACAAATTTCTACAGTGTACTTCAGGTACACATGGCATTATAGACAGCTAAGTTAGATAGAAATTAATATGCAGCCAGAGAGGGATTAGGCCCTTGAGGAAATGAGCACAGAAGAAGAGACACAAAGACTGTGGCTGGGGAAAATCTGAAGAGAGCCAGGCCTCATTCACCAGGCCTACCTGCTTCCCTAGGAACAAACAGTAGCTTAAAATTATGTTTTAATTAGCACCACCTGGCCCAGTGGGCCTAGATGAACATCAGACACATGGGTGGGTGAATAGAACATCTGGACCCATACTCCCTTCCCTTCCCAAAAATGCCTTTGTTCCCTCCATATATTCTGTTAGATCAATATTTGCTAAGCAGCTGTCCTTGCAATCCTGTAGGTTGATTGTAGTTTGACCCGCATTGTGCCCATGTAGTGATTTTGTTGTAGAAACTACACTTGACAAAGAGCCTGAGTGGTCACCCACTTGGGAACCCCTCCTGGAACTCCAGAAGCTATTTTTCTAATTTCCAATAAAATTTTTTTAACTTTAAAAATTAAACAATAAAAACAAAGTGAAAGGAAACTCCTGACAGACCAGATCAGAAAGAAATGTTTTAAAAAGATTTTTAGACATTTATAAAGAAAAAGTGCATTCAGAAATTTTTTAAAAGGACTATTCAGAGGAAATAGTTCTTAGAAAATAAAAATACAATTAAAAAATTTAAACAAAAAATCCAGTAGAAGAATTGAAGGCACAATTTAATAACTTTCAGAGAGAAGAAAAGCTAATAGAGATTCAGAGCGTAGGGGTGAAAAAAAGAAAATCAGTGGATCAAGACTTCTACAATTAGACCAATTAAGAATGTCAGAAGGGGATATGAGTGAAAATAGAGGGAGAAGAGGATGATTAAATAAATAGTACAGAAAGATTCTTCATCACCAAATAATACAAATTTCCAAATTGAGAGAGGTGAGAACAGTAAAATAAAAATGCTTATATTTCTGAAACAGGATGTCTTCATAATGTTTCATAATACTAAATACAAAAACAAAAAACAACAACAAAAACCTGTGGAAAACTCCCAGAGAGAAAAATAGTGAGCACTACGTTAAGAGTCATAAATTAAAAATGATATTAGAAAGTATTTCAAAGCCAACAATCGAAGTTAGCAAAGAGTGAGCAAGGCCCTCAAAATTCTGAGAAACAAAAATACTTTCAACACAAAATGACTATCTGGGCAAACTATCAATTAAGGGTATATAATGTAGGTAAAGTTAAAATACTACCTGGTACAGCATCTACACAGCCTGTCTTACCCCATTCCAACTAGGCTTACATTTGAGGACAAGATGCCTACAGGGGGACACCCACTTTCTCATCCCCCTTCTGTCTCTCTTAAACAGAAGCTATCTTTCTCTTAATAAATTTTCTTGCTCTAAAAAAAAAAAATGCCCAGAGATTTAGAAGTTCCTGTTGTGAATGTACTGAAAGCAGCCAGATCAAAAAAATGAAAAATGCCAGCCCCGATGACCTCTAGAAGACCTCAAACTTCATTGCAATCTAATTTCCATACTAAGTGACACACCCCCAGCATCAGTTGACAATTGATATGATAATGGCTGGAAAGAACTGTAAAAAAATAAAAAAGAACTCGTGCCTGAATTCTTGGAAAAATCTCATCCTATTCCAAGAAAAGACAAGAATATTGCTCCCCTTTATTAGCCTACTTCTAACTACTCTTTTTTATTAGTACGTGTTAGCACTAAATAATGTTTACATTCATTGTATTTCGAAAACTCCTGTAGAGGGAAAAAATAATCCATGGGAAGAAACAAATATCCCATTAATCTCTGAGCTGTTCCCAGTAGAATGTTTCATTTCCTTGTTGCTAGAAACCTTCTCATGTCAGTGCTCTCCACTCCACTCTTCCCTGTACTACTCCTTTCCCCTTCTAGAAGCTACATGTTCAATAAATAGTGGCAAGCTCCAGGAGATGGTGTCTTAGCCGGAAAGAGCTTTGACTGTCCTGAGCCCCCATTTATGCAATAAGATCTTGTCTTGTCTTTTTCTTAATCCTGCCGCCGTGCCCTTGGTGAGGTGATTGGGAGTTTGCACGTCTTAGAGTAATTATGAATTGTGCTGCTGTAAACATGGGTACATAGGTATCACTGAAATAAGATATCTTTAAGTGTTTTGGGAGGATATCTAGAAGAGGAAGAGCAGGGTCAAACAGAATTTCTAGTTTTTGTTTTTTGAGAAATCTCCATACTGCTTTCCATAGTGGTTTAATAAGTGTACATTCCTAGTAACAATAAGGAAGTTTCCTTTTATCCTGAAGACTTGGCAGCATTTGTTATTATTTAATTTTTTGATGATGGCCATTCTTTCTGTGGTAAGATGGAACCTCAGTGTTGTTTTAATTTGCATTTCTGTAGTGGTCAGTGATGTTGAGTATTCTTCAGGTATTTTATTGGCAATTTGTACTTCTATGCAGTGTTTATTCATTTCACTTGCCATTTTTGATTGGGTCTTTTATTTTGAGGAGTCTAATTTTTTAGAGTTCTTTATGTATTCTACATATTTTTTCTTTGTCTGAGGAATAGCTGACAAAATTTCTTTCCCATTCTGCAGGATGTTTTTTCACTCTGTTGGTTGTTTCTCTTACTCTGTATTTATGACTCCTCAATCCCCAGGAGTAGAAAAGTTGATTTGTAGGCTAGGCAACTGCTTGTCCATTCTTTCACCATTGAATAAACCTGTGCTGTTGGTGTTCACCTCAGTCAGGGCTATGCTTTGTCTTCATAACAATGAACAAAAGCTGTCTGTATGGGGGGTGGGGGGTGGGGGGAGTCTTTCTCTTTTACAAAATGAACTAACAAAATTTAGGTAACAAAAATATTTTCAGACATTGAATATTCCAAGAAATTTACTTTTTAGAAGTTACTAGAGGATGACATACTTCATGAAAATAAAGGAAAAATCCAAAATAGTGGAAGACTGAGTTTCAAATTCCAAGCAAGCTACCCAGGAGATAGAATGGCACTGCAATGAGTGTGGCCTGTAGTACTCCTAAGGAACAGCAATTACAGATTGATGCATAAACACACAGAGTTGCAGGAGTTATGCTTCTAACGAAAAAAGAAAGTCACACACACACACACACACGAAGGATATGTTGTTTCATTGAATCTACTAAGGAGAGAGTTACACATCTGACAAAGATAAACTACTCCTAGGGCATTAACAAATTACTCCTAGAGCATTAAGCAAAAATGAAAAAGAGGCATGGAAATCAAATAGCTTTACAAGCTAAGGGCTGATTAAGAAAATAAATGGAATTCATGATATACAGTGGTACCTTGGTTTATAAAATTAATTTGTTTTATGATTTGAGGAAAGATGCTTCTGTTCATGTTTGTGTGGAAAAGATGGTTACGGTCATGTTTGTCACCCAGTGTGGAGTTTGCAAATGGAAGAAAAATTCTGCCAAATGCTTTCATTTGTGAATTGAATTTTTTGCCAACAAGCATTCATGAACCAAATTATTTGGAGGATAAGAGAATACCAGTATTTTGGGAAAGGGAAAGGGAATAAATCTAAGAAGACTGATCCTTTCTAACCAAAAGAATGTTAATTCCTAGCATCCAGAACAACTAAAAATTAAGAAATAAAGAATAATCAAATATTTTGATATATGTATTAAAGGACCAGAAAAACTAAAAAGTTGAAAGTAATTGTTTCTGGGGAATGGAAATCAGTCACAAGAAGAGCAGGACCAGGTACTAATGTTTGTGTTAAATTCTGTAGAATTGTCTTTAAAAGTATGTGCGTGTAGTAATTGTATAGAAATAACAAATTATTATCTTTCAAGTTAGTGTATATACTATCAACCAAATAGATATCTTTTGCAGTAATAGTTCTAGGAAAATTTTTTCCAGTTTTATTTAAAATTTTCTGAGACCAAGTGCTCATGTTCAAAATTAATCTGGAAATAAAAATTATGAAAGGGAAAAGACAACTTTTTTAACCCTGAAGGATAATTAAGTGTTCTGAATCTGTTATCCATTTTTGCCTTTGCAAAATTCATTAGAGAAAATGTATCACTGGATCATGGAAGGATAACTTCTGCTGGAAAATTTCGAGTATGGGAGAAGTGAGCTTGAAATGAAAGTTCTCAGGCTAGCTGCCTCAGTACTCCTTCCTAAGTTAAAGTCCTGTCCCTTGACAAAGAATAAGAAAAACCTTCTCTTCATTAAATCCATTCTCATTTGGCGATTGAAAAGGTCAAGCAAAGAAAATAGGTGAAAAACAGAAGAGACTCTTCTAAAATCATCAGGAAATTTGTATCTGTTAAGGATTTCTCTTCTAACTTATTCAGTCTTTCTGGGTAAGTGCTTGCCACAGAAATGAAGCCAGCTACCAGGTGAGAAATTAAGGCTGAATAATGCTTGCATAATTATTTCTGAATAGGACATCATAACCTATGCAGATAAGCTTTGCATTGACCTCTAGTTTTTGATACATCAAAGGATTTTTCAAAGATCCCATATAACTAAAATCTTTGTAGATATTAAAACTAATATTTATCGAGTGTAAAGTTATTTTACTGTTTTCAAAATGTTAACCTGAGTCCTAAAAATCTATCATTTATTTCTAGTATATAGTTGGCAAATAGTTGCTTTCATTCTTCTCAGAGAAATTTTCAGAGGTCTCATTACAAAGACAAAGGTCAATTTATCTATCTTTTTATTATTAGATCTCCATTTACAAAATAGTATCTAATACAATTTTTGACAGAAAAATATTATGTTGGGTCTTTTCAAAATTCTCTTGATTTTTAAAAAAAATTTTTATACAACTGAAGAACTCATTTATAGAACACACTGTGGACAATAGGAAATACAGCATCAAAACAATGAAGAGTCTCAATGTACCACTGTCTTTCAGATTCAAAGGTGATGTTTCTGATGTGTGTACATACTGTTTAAAAGACCAATTCACAGGAAAGACTAATTCTCCCTGCACTTGGTCCACATAGAAGTAGAGGTTTGATTTATGGCTGCAAACACTGTTTGCTGGGCCCACGAGTGTTTGGGACTCAGCCATTCACACTCAACTCAGCCTGTAGCCTCTGTTCAAAGGGAGTTCCTCCATCCTCACAGATGCCCGCCTATTAGCTGCTGGTGGTTCTCAGCAGTCCACAGCTGTGCCATGTTGTTTAAAATTGTGCAGCAGGGCTTCCTTAAACTCTTTATTCTCTCTTCGCTGATGGAGCAAACCCTGTTCATGCTGGCTTTCTGAAAGCTGCTGGGGTATTCTGTCACTCATTCTCCAGCACCTCCAGATGCACTGGATCAAGAAGACTGGTTCTGTGCCCTAATGGGTTTTCAATCCTAGTGATGTTCTGAAGTTGCCCTGGTGATTTGCATAACAGACAGTTTACAGGCTTCTCGAGACCCTTTTCCTGGTTGTTTGATGGCATCACTCCCTTCTCCCTTGGCAATCTGGAGTTCTGTACTATGTTAGCACCACACTGGCCAGATCATAGAATGTCTGAGTTTTGTTTTCCTGGGAATCAAGAGAATGTTGGATTTTATGCCTCAAGAGAAGACAATTGTCTGCTTTAGTTTACCATTAAAAATCCTCAGGTGTTGTGCATCTCCTGTGACCCACACTGGAACATAACTTTGCTTCTTAAAGGTCTATCAGAAATTCATTTTTACCTTGAGTCATAATATAGTCTAAGATTTTATCATGGTTATGGAAGCCTTACAAGAACCACCTAGGATACCAGAAAAGTTTCATCTGTTCATGTTCATAGTAATATAATGAAATGAGTAAGTTACTGTCCTCTGATTCTCATCCTAGCCCATGGTTTCTCCATTCTGTATCTTCTCCATGAGCAATCCCCTCAACTATGTGTGTAAGGGTATGTGTTGTGTTTGTGTGTTAGTCAGCTTCCAGTTGCTGAAACAAAACACCTGACATACATAACTTAAAAGAATAAAGGTTTATTTTGGCTAATGGTTTCAGTCCATAGTTTGTTGATTCCATTGCTGTGGACCTGAAATGAGGCAGCATATCATAATGAAAAGGTGTGACAGAGAAAAATTATTTATCACAAGGCATTTAAGCAGCAGAGAGAAGGTCAGAGAAAAGATATCCTTAAAAGGCTAGCCCCAGTGATCTAATTCCTCCAACTAGACCCTACTCCTAATTACCTATTTATCTATGAACTCATCAATGGGCTAATTTATTGACGTGGTTAGTACTAATTTCTAAGGTAAAAATTTCTACTTTGATTATGACCGAATCTAAATATTTGGTTATGGGTGATCGTAAGATACTTCATCACAACTTAATAATTGATATAGTCAATAAAACTCACACCCACTATAATCTAAAATGTGCAGATGTCTTCATGCATTAATGTTTTGAAAAGCTCTACATCATATTTAATATTCAATCATTTTCAAAAATATGTCAATATCTCAAACTTACAGCTTATTTAAAAATTTCATGGATCTATGTATTAATCTTGTACTTATTTGCCAGGAAAGTACTGTAACTCAAAATAAAATAATTTTTGAAATAGCTTTGAGGCTGAATATAAAATTGACCCATTTTAAGTATACAATCCAGTGATTTTTGGTGTAGTCACAAAATATTGCTATTGTTATAATTTAGAATGTTTTCATCACTCAAAAAGAGAACTCACACCCTATAGTGTGGGCCCTTACCTCATACCATAGACAAAAATTAACTTGTATTTAGACCTTTGATTGATTTTGAGTTCATTTTTGTATTTTGTGTGAGAGAGGAACTCAATGTCATTCTTTTTAATGTGAAAATCTTTTTCCTAGTACTATTTCTTGAGTTCAAATAACACCAAAAGGCATCCTATAGAAATAATTTTCCCATAGAAATAATACTTTTAAAAAGTTTAAAATACCAATAAGCATCTGCATCCAAATTCACTGAGTTATGATCATAATACTGGGTTTAATCACCAACTTGGTAAGAGATGCAGACTTGTTAGTGTGTTTTGTCCAAGCTAACACAGGGCAATGCCATTTTCAAGCTCACATGTCATAAAGTTATATTTAATAGACTGCAGAGTCATAATGTATTACATAAAAAGTTTTTACCTTCCTTCTTTGGATTTACTACTTTAATTTTACTCCAACCAACTAGTTAATTAAAGGAAAGATATATGACATTTATGAAGCTTTCAAAGATAGATTTTGAGAGGAGAATATTGGAAAACATTTTGAAGTACATGAGTGGATTTATATAAAATGATGTAGGGGATCTGTTTACCTGGCTTCTTTTTTCATCATAAATTTTCTAGAGGAAATGTGGGTTTTACAGATCAAACTGTTTGCAACTGTAGTGGTTTGAAATTATAAAGTCTACTTGCTTTCTTGAGTTGCAACAATATGTTGAACACTTTTTATTTATGTCTTAAATTCTTTTCTCTTTTTGTCTAATTTTTTATTAGTATATGCTTGCAATACATAATAAATACATTTGTCAGGGATGTGTCTTAATGTCATGCAAACTCATATTGGATTGTCTTTATTCATGATAAAATCTGCCACTTAATCCCTCACCATATTATTACCAATTTCAAGGGCTCCAACACTATACTCTAAAAGCACTAAAGCTCAAGAATTTTTCTTCCTTACCCAAAATACATATGTGGAGTCTTTGAAATTCTAACTAGCACTAGAGTTCATTACCTACTCAATACTAGTGATATAAGTCCCTGCCCATTCCTTTTTTTTTCATTTAAAGATAAGGCTCAAAGTCTCTGAGATCTAGTAGTATTTAGCAATTCAAATATAATTTATATTTGAACTTTTCATTACCTTACTTTCATATAATATACCATGATACTATAGTCCATTAAATACAAATTTATAAAATTGATTTTGGTAACTATGTGGCTCAGTGTTTATTTGAAAAAAAAATCATATCAAATTATCCTAACAAGTATATGTAAAAAGCAAGCCAGAATGAATCATTAATTTATTAATTTTATTTAAAGAGAATTTGTAAACAATAAAATGCACAAATTTTCCATGAGCACAGAATTCCATGAGTTTTTTTTTTATAAATGAGGACCAAAATGTATAATAGATAATGTGAAATTGGAAGAAAAGGTCCAAAGGGCAAGGGGACGTAGGGAGGAGGAGTGGGGGAAAGGAAAGAATGGAAAGAAAAGAATATGAGAAAAGAATTCCGTGAGTTGTGGTAAATGTAAGCACTCGCTGACAAGTGTAACCATCAGCACCATTAAGATGTAGAACATTTCTACCAACCCTGTTTGCCCAAACCCCTTTGCCACCCAACGACACTCCTACCCAGTCCCCCTAAACCACTGACCTACTTTCTGTTTCTGTAAGCTAATTTTACCTTTTCTAAAATTTCATGTCAATGGGACTCATACCATATACACTCTTTTAATTCTGCTTTCTTCCTCTAGATGAAATACTTATAAGATTCATACATGCAGGTTGAGGGCATGAGACTTCATTACTCTTCATTGCTGAGTAGTATTTAATTGTATTGCTATACCTGCTTATGTATCCCCTCTCCTGTTGCTACACATTTGAATTGTTGCTACGTTTTTGCTGTAATAAATAGAATGACTGATATTTGTGTACAAGTTTGTGTGTGGAAATATTTTCATCCCTCTTAGCTAAATACTGAGGTGTGGAATTTCTAGGGCTTCTGATAATTGTTTAGCTTACTAATAAAAATAATTTCCATACTCCTTTCCAAAGTACAGTAATTGTATCATTTTACATTCCCATCAGGAATATATCACAGTGTTGGACATTACGGTTCCACATTATGAAGTGAAAAAAATATTTTTGTGGTTCTGCAGAATTGATATTAATAACATGAGATTCTTAACTAAGAATGAATCTTGGGAATTTAATTGACAATGGTATATGCAGAGAGAGAACTCCAGAGAGATGTCTCTAATTCTGGATGTACTTTTTTAAATACATGTTTATAATTCATAATGTTTACATTCATTGTGCAAAGCTGGATACATGTGCATAACACATCATTTTCATCCCCTTTCCTTTCCTTCTCTCCCCCCTCCATCTACCTCTTGATCCTCTTAATTTTTTTACATGTGTTTTGGTAAAGTTTGACACATTAAATTTTTAAACAGTTTGTAACCAGACAGCTCCAAGCAGATGTGGTTTGGCAGCTTTGTTGAAAATACCTGAGAGGAAGGTCTTTCTTTCAAGGTGAATGTGGAAGCAGAGTAAGTATTTGATTGGTTTAGCAATCGTCTATTTTGACTATCCTAGTAAGAAGTTCAAGACAATATCCCCAGCTGTTTGTCTGTGACTGGATGAATTTCCTATTTCATTTTCTTTTAGTCATAGTTAAGTTTCAACCTTGCTTCCACAGGAACCTAGCCATTACAGCCACCTCTGTATAATGGTCCCCTATCTAATCATTTAAACAACACTTATATTTAAGGAAAAAATGAAACCTATGACCTTGGAGATATCTCTAGGTCATAAATACTAGACACAAAGGGGCCTATCCAGTCCATGAAGAAATGTAGCTATATTTTTAAAAGTTGAAGAATAAACGATATTTCAGCCATCTAATTTCCAAGGGAGGAATAAGGTTTTACTCCTTCTTTATGGGAGGGGAAGAGGAGACAGTTTCCCTTTTCTTTTGTATATAAAGAGGAAAAACCTCTTTTCTCCATCCCTTGCCAATGAAGATGGAAGGAATAGGGGATTTTTTTTTCATGTGGCTTCCCTAGCATTCCTACAGTAGTAATCAACTGCACAGCAATGACTGCTCTACATCTTATGATGTTAACAATAAAACTAATTGGTCTCTAATGCAGAGCACACTGTACATTCATTGAGAATAAATTTAATAAAGATCAATATTCAAAACCAAACATACATTTTTGCCAACAATTGGCATTACCAAGCTTTCAAACTTTAGTCGATTCTACTGGGTGTGTAGAGGTATTTCATTTTGGTATTCTTCATTTTCCTAACAACTAATGCTGAATAAGTTTTCATGTGCTTAGTCACATGCATATTTGCTGACATTTCTGTTAAAATTTTCTCCATTTTTATTAGATTTTTTTCTCATTACTGAGTTGTGAGTTTTTCACTCATTTGAATACATGTCCTTTGTCACATGTGCATATATTGTGAATATTTTCTCCTGATCTATTGTTTATTTTTCCCTTTTCTTATTAGAATCACTCAAACAGCAGAAACTTATAGTAGTGATGAAATGAGATTAAACATATACATCAGTGAAACAAAATTGAGTCCAGGAATAGACCCACATTTTTATGGATAGATTTTAAAAGTAAATAGATCATATCTGCCAACACTCTATAGTTTCAAACGTGTAAAATATTATTTTAAAATAAATAATGACAAAATAAGACTGATTATTTGGAATTATCAGAAACCACTTGTAATAATAATAACTGATAATGAGTAATGGAGCTTGTACATGATTAACAGAGTTTTAACAATGACACCACAGTAGCTCCATGAGAGGAAAAAATTTTTTTCAATAAATGATAGTATAACAATTGAACATCTATTTTGTGGGGAAAAACCAATGCTATGTTTTTACTTTGCACCATCCATAAAAATGAATTCAGTGATTATATAATTAATCATAAAGGCTAAAACTGTGAAATGTCTATAAATAAATAAAAGGAAACTTTCACATCTTTTCTACAGGCTGAGAGTTCTTAGAAAACAAAAGTCATACAAGCAGTACATTTAAAATCTTTTCAGTATTAAGTCCAAAATCTATCCATGAAGAAATGAGACTTATTTTTCCTAAATAAAACATGTTACATTCATGTAATATTTGATAAATCATGTTCATTCCAATGAACACTGTCCATGATATTAGTCACCCAATTCCTGGTAGAGTACCAGTCTGTAGAGCACAGGAAGAGGTCCACGTGCTAAGTGAGAAGGTACCCCTTTTCTTTCTTATACACGGGGTGAGAATAGGGGATGTAGTCCAAATTACACAAGAGTTTTTAATCCCAACCTTTGGTTTTATTCTGCTTTTTAACCACCTTATTTTACATCCTCTTTTCTCTGGAGTAATTTTTATTTTGGGGGGTTGGCCCAATTTCTGTCTGATTTTAAACAGGTTCTAATTAATTTTCTCAACTGTAGTTATACTGAGACCATTCTCCAGTGTGACTTGGAAGGAATACTGTAGCTGTGAGAGAAGAGGCAGTGCCTTATTAAGAGAGAGAAAATAAAAAAGACAGGATGAGCCCCTACAAGGAAGCAGCTACTGAGAAGGTGCTCAGTCACATATATGAAGGATGCTATTGGGTGAACATCATCATCAACATTTTATTTCTCTTTTTCCTACACGGATTTTTAAAAATTATTTTTATTATGGAATGTTATGGACATACATACAAGCTCTGAAAATGACCTCACAGGGCATTTGCATCTATATACACATTACATTTAACAGATGCCCTTGAAATTGTGGTTGCTTCTTCTTATTTATAAGGTGTTCTCCTTGTTGGCTGTGCTCGGTAGATTTCTTAATTTCCAAAAGTGAGTACAATTTATTCTTCCCATTTTCTTCTTGGGTGTATGAATTGTTGAGGTCTGTGATCACATTTCTCTCTGTGCTGAACTGGAACATAACCTGGTCATGGATAGGCATATCATTTTCACATGTGACATAACTTTATCTTACCAATAAGTGTTAGTCCTTGTATTTAAAAAATTATTTTAAAAAAAAGTATGCTGAGCTCATGCAGAATGCAATCCAAAAACTAGAGAATGAGGAAAAGCATTGGTACAAATTCAGCTGGAGGAAGATGAGTGTGATCAATAAAGTACAGACTAACCCTTAATTTCCTCATCTTCAGCACAGGCTTAGAAATTTGTAAATTAGGAGGCTGGGATTTAGCTCAGTGGTTCTGCCACCTGCCTCGCCAGCACAAGGTCCCGAATTCAATCCCTGGTACCAAGAAAAGAAAAAAAAAATAAATTAGGTTCTATAACCCATTTTTAAGGAGAAAGAAAAGAAAAAGCAAAAAAAGCCTTTGAAAGCTAAGTTCACTAAGCTCTACCTGCTACCTTTCATCTCTCTAAGTCTGGTGCTCTTCAGAGAGGTACTTTGGAGTTTCATAAATCAAAGAAACAAAAGGGAAATCTACCTGCTGGAAGTGCAGTACTCCTTCTTATACTACCTCTACCCCCAAGGTAATAGGACTGTGTCAGCTTTTCATGGTACACATCTTACTACTGATTTTGTGCTTTGGCAATTTTAAGAAATATATGAACACTTTCAGGCCTAATACTATAGTCAATTATCATATATTTATGCTCAAATGGTATAGTAAATGCATGAAATATTGAAAAGAAATGATTTAAAAATATGAAATGATATTGCCTTTTGAATACATTTTTACAAAATTTTCTAATATAGCTTAAATCTTTTTGCAATAACATTGGCTGTATCTTAAAAATTTCCAGCATACTGAAATTATGTAACATTGAGTTTTATTTAAAATTAATGGGCTGTCACTTGTGAATTGAAATATTTTATAATCAAAAGATATTTTTGGAATGGCCTTTCATCTATATAAAGTTTTTATTCTTCAAGCTCAAGTTATTTGTGCTGTGAAAAGATGTGCAAAAAATTGATTTTGTGAAACAAAGTAAAATGTAAAGGTTATGAGCAATACTGAAACTGGATCATTTAAAGGTGATGAATGTTTGACATCATAATGGTTAATGACCAGTGAAAAGAAATCAACCAGAAACTAAGAAAAGAAAAATACAAATTACAAACATCAGTGAAGAAATGTTTAGTCTCAGTAGGAAGTCTTGGAAATCAAATTAAAGCAACAATGAGGTACCATTTTTCAACTATTAAATTAGAAAAAGACAAAGTCACATCTATTAAGGATGGTTTAGAGAGATTTGAAACAAGTTATTAATACTAGAGACCACAGATGAATGGAATTAGAACAGCAGAGTAAATTAATTATACATCAGAGACTTTTGAAATTTCCTACCCGTCTAAAAGAACATGTATTAGTCAAGTAACTTAAAAAATAGTAATATGCTAGTAAAGCAATAGAAAAAGTATAGACAAGCAAAAAAACATACACAGTGCTTTGTGTTTTGGTACTCTAAACACTAAGTTTAAACTCTAAATTTCTGGACTGCAGTTTGGTAACTCAAATAATTTTTTAAATGCAGTCATTCTTTGAGACACAAAAATATATTGCAAAGGCTTTATACCACCAAAAAATTACAATTATATGAAAGATAACTATTTTACAATTTAATAAAAAATTTACACTCTAGCAAAAATTGAAAATAATCTGTCCAACAACAAAAAAACAGTTTAATAAATCATGAGGTCTCTGTATAATACTATATATCACAGCATTTACTAATTATAGCATAAAGTAACACTTAATGGCATTGGTGTGTTTATTAAATATTGTTCAACAGAGAAATAAATTATAAAATAGTATTGCAGTTGAGCCCACTTCTGTTTAAAATTACAATTATGATTTTCTATATATATGATGGCATTATGAATTTACATAAGAATATTAACATTGTTAATGTATTATTGTTAAAGAGATGAGATAATTTTTGGTGTATCAGTGCAGCCTGGAGACTGTTCAGGTAGCAGGTAAGCTCAAAGAAAAAAATTGAACAGAAGAAAACTGGTTTGAGTGTTAGGGAATGTTAATTTTTTCTGGCACTTGTATCTGCAAAATAGATTGAAGAAGTATGAAAAACAGAATTCTAAGATACACTTCACTGAATCCAGATCTTGCACAATCCCCTTCAGTTGAATCTGGAAAACCTGGAACTTCCTTCTTCTGGTGAATAAAATACAGTAAAAGTGACGGGATAGTCACTCGTGTGTGTGTACTCTCATGTAAGCCCCTGTCCCAATAAAGAGAGCACCACCTTCTCTTGCTTCTGTGCTGTGAGAGCTACAAAGGATCACATAACAAAAAAGTGTGGGAACTTGTAGAACCTGAAAGGTGGCCCTAGGTAACAGACAACAAGGAACTTGGCCTTCTGTTCTACAACCACAAGTACCTGAGTTCTACTAACAACCATTTGAAAGAAGACCCTGAATTTCAGGCAGGAAGACAGCATGGATGACATCTTGACTATAAACAACACTGTGAGACTCTGAGCAGAAGACCCAGTTGAATTATCTTCCACTCTTGCCCCAAAGAAACTGGGAAATAATAAAGATAGGCTGTTTTAAGGCACTACAAATATGAGAATTCTTTTCATAGCAATGGAAAACTAATATGAGAAACTAATGCTAAAATTTGTTGCAGAATCTTAATTGAATTCAATAATCCATTACTCTTTAACCTTTTAATTCAACAAGTACTTGTTCAACACTTACAAATAAACCTCATTCCTTGTTAGGTATTGATTAAATAATGTTTACTTTTGAGGTGATTATAGCTGGAGACATAGATTGGTAGAAAGTAGGCAGACATAACATCTTATGATTATGATATGAGTCATGTACAGAATATATGAGTCATGTAGGTCTAAGTCAGAATGGTGACTAAGATAATATACTTTAGAAACTGATTGACCTGGATTTGAATTCCTGCCCAATAGTGTGCTAACTTTAAGAGTTTGGACTAGCTGATTAAGTGGAAGCCTCATTTCCACCATATGTAAATGGTTATATTAAGATCAACTTCATGGATTTATTGTGGTGGTGACTGAGTGAAATAATGCATAATGACTGCTTAGTACATAAATGCTCGATGCTTGTGAGATATCATAACTATTATTTTGCCTCAAGGAGGTGATACCTGACCTAAGTTTAGAAAGAGAAGAAGTTAATGTACTTAAGGCTAAGAAGAAGTTTGGGAGGTCAAAGGGGAAAAAATTAAAAATAAAAACATAATACATTTGAGGACTACTACCATTTTATCATAAAATACTTCTATTGATTATCAGCATTATTTTTAAAGCTGAAGATACATAGATGGACAATTTTTGCTTTAGAGTGTTTATACCTCCTAGGTTGAGATAAATTATGTATTGTGTGTAATATATAAAGTTTAAAAATATGTATATATAAATATATATAATATATATTATAAAATATATAGTACTTTTATATATATTTTATATATACATGTAGAATCCAAAGCAGATAATAGTAAGTATGACTGCTGTTTACCATCTTCCCTACTTCTGGGAATGTGGGGAGACTGTATACCCCGTCCCTTTATACTTGAGCACTGGCCTTCTGATGTGCTTTAGCCAATTTCATGAGTAAAGATAATATGTCAACCTTTATATGAAAGTCTTTATTGCTAGTGCTCAGGTCTCCATTCCATTATTTTTGGCTTGATTATGAAAACCTAAATAATAAGATTGAAGCCATCTATATCACTGAGCCATTGCATGGAAAACACTTATTCTAGAGTTTTGTCCAGGCCTGCAGTGGACTTTGCAGAAGTGATAAATTTCTCTTGGGTTAAAGCCACACAATATTCTGGGGGTTTTGTGGTTGGTTATTCCAGGAGAACCTGGCGTATTCTGGCACGTATAAACATTGTAGCTAAAAGTAGTGTGGTTCCTTAATAAAGAAAATTAAAATATGTGCATCAGTTGATGGGCCAGAGAATAGTGGACAGGAAACTGATACTGAAGCCTACAAAGATAATAACCCATGTTATGGAATAGAAGACATTTGGAAAACTAAGCTAAATTAGCTTCTAAGGCAGATCACAAACGTGAGCATGTAGCCACATGAGAAGAGACTGAAAAACAGTGATGTGTAGTGGTTGTAGATAAATGTATTTGATATGGTACCCCAAGGAAAAAAAAAGCTTAAAAAAGCAATGGCTAATTTGCATGCATAATATTTTAAAAAATGATCAATATTCAGAGAATTTGGGCCTTTAAAAGATTAAAAGACAAATTGGAAAGATGACGGACATTGAGCAAAAATGCCCCATGAAACCTAGCCTTCTATCCAGACTCAAATTAAGGATTTGTCTTGAAACCCATCTTTAAAGTCTCTGCAGCAATTGAAGCACTTGAGGGTAAACTTCAAATTAATGTCACTATTCAACAATTCTTTAAAATTGTTACAATGACTTGAAAATAGAACTTATTGGTTGCTTTTCTACCTGTGCCTGACAGACTCACATAGTAGCAGAGAGCTCACAAGAGGAGAGGGTGGTAGCCCATCAGGGAAAGAAAATGAAGACATATAGCTCATGTGAAAATTAAGAGACTTTTGGATCTGAGGGCTGTAGGTGTGGCTATTGGTGTGTGTGAAACTGACTGTCAGATAAGAATTTCCATTTTTGAGAGAGTCATACAGTAAAGGAATTACTAGTTTGGACTAAAAGAGAATTTTTGACTTTCCGAAACTTAAAATGACCCTTCAGTCCTCAAAAATCAATAAGCAGAGAGTGTGCTGAGAAAACACGGCAGCACCTAATGAAGACATATGCCAACAATACCCATAGAGGATATTGCAAAAGGAAAAACTTCACAGAGGGCAGCGCCAAGAGAGAAGGAAAGCAATAGAGTGATGTGGGGCCTAATCAGACATAGCATTCTCTACTCTCAGGTTAGAGATCTGGTGCAGCATCTACTCAGGGGACTGCTGAGCACCAGGGGTGCGTGTATATCTTCCATTCTTCCGCCATCTGAGTGTCTATTCTATTTGGGATGCCCTGACCTTGTCACACTGTTGTGTATTGAGTGTATTGAGTGAGGAATCCAGTAAGCAACTCAATGTTTGTTTGCTATTCTTTTTTTGAAATTATCCTGGTCTCCATTTACCTCAGTTTGTAAATGGTTCTTCTTTCTCAATTTGTGTGAGGCTGGGATTAAAGGTGTGACGCTGGAATTAAGGTGGGGGGCACCAATAAATAGGCTTAGAAACTGCATAAAATCATTTGGCAAGAAGTGGGCTTACATCAACTGCCACCATATTTTGGTAGTAATGTTACCAGAATCTCCTGGCTGATGATTCTCCTCGCTGACTATACCAGAATATTATCAGGTAGCTTCTTCTAAAAGTGGCTTTCCAAATAAACAATACTGGATTTGGGGTTGTTCACCTCTCCTTCCAGGGTTGGATTCCAAGTTCTTCTCATCTCAAACAAAAAATTGAATGAAATAAACAAACAGCAGTGGCAAAGTTTATTTGCAAAAATAAAAGTGAAGAGTGAGGGGAAAACTGGCTCTGCAGAGCAAGCTTGGGTAGAGTGAAATAGGAAAAAACAAGATAAAAGAACAACACCGTGGAGAAAGCAAGGTGGGCTATAATGACATAGGAGTTTAGGGTGTGGCAAAACTGGCTGGGGAAGTAGGCCCAACCTATTAAATATAAGATACTGCAACACATGTACAGAACAGTTTCCATAGCTCTGTATGTAGGCTTTTCTAGAAAACTCAATAGGATGGCGAGGTATGAGATCCCAGCACCACCTCTCAGAACCTGTATGTAGAAGTTTTCATGGGTTTCCTTGAGACTTGGACAGTATAAAAAGGACACAGATGCCAAGAAGAGCTTGCTATTGTGGCTTTCCTCATGATAGCCTGCCTGCTTTCTCCAGTTCCTGAGGAATCATTAAAAAGAGGCTATACCCCCCAGGATGATAAATGGCCCTCAGGACAAGGGGGAATTTAAAAGGGACTCCAGTGGTATTTAGAAAACAAACTGGTCCTTCCTCAAGGGACACAATGGGAGGCTATAAAAACATTTAACGATCCCTTCCACATGGGAAGAGATACTATATTGGAAATAGTCGCTTGAATTTTCACAGGACTGGGACTAGGGGCAACCATCTGACAGGCCTGAGAAGCTTTCCCACTCTGTGCCTACAAAACCCAGCCAAGCCCAAAGCACCTCCTTTATTAGAACCTGTACAGAGGACAGAGGCATATCTTGGGGAAGACTGGCAATTAGGCTTTACACACATGCAATTATGTGGAGGATTTAAACAAATATTGGTCCTGATTGACACCCTTACAGGATGGATTGAAATATTTCCTACCTATTCAGAACCAGCTACGGAGGTTGTCAAGATGCTTCTGAAAGAAATCATCCCCAGATTTGAACTATTCCAGACTCTCCAGAGTGATAATAGACCTTCTTTTCCCTCACAAATAACTCAGGAAGACTTTAGAAGTAAAGTACCACCTCCATTCCTCTTGGTGACCTCAATCCTCTAGAAAGGTAGAGAGCAAAGTAGACCCTATAACAAATTCTGGCAAAAAAAAATTTTGCCCAGAGATGTCTAAGTCCCAGCTCCCATTGCTGCCAGGGTTTGTTACATGAGGGTTTGTAACATGTTCAAAACTGGGCTAAGTTTGAGCCCATTTGAGATGTTATATAGAGACCATTTACATCCTCTTATATGATAGTAGACCCAGAGACCACGAAACTCTTACAATATCTCATTAATCTGGGCCAAGTACAACATGCTACCCAAATATATGGGAACACAGTCCCACCAGCTCAAAGCCCAGAGTGAGCATATACTTTCCATCCTAGAGAGAAAGTGCTCATAAAAACTTGGAGAGAGGGGACACCCACTGTCCAACTAAAGCCAAAACAGAAGGGCCCTCTCTTAATGATTGGTGCAACACCCACTCATAAGGGTGCCAGAGATAGATAATTGGATGTATCTTTCTAGAGTAAAGCCAGTCCCATTTGAACTGCCTAAAGAACAAGATCACCTAAAAGGAGGAAGCTACTCTGTGAGCCTCTAGAAGACTTGAGATTTTTCTCCAAAAACCAAGACTCCTGGTACTTGCTGCTACAGGAAGCCTAGATATCTGACCTGAACCTCTACTTGGAATAAAACTGGTTTCTTTCTCCTGTCAAACAGGCACCTCAATGGCCACTAATTATTTTCTCATTGTTTGCTGACAGGTTTTCTTTCTTTAACCTAGCCAGTGAGCCACTGCATCTCAAGGTAGTTGGAGAGCACATATTCCCCAGCAAGTAGGGTCTATAGCCCTTCAGCTTGAGAAGCAATGGAAGACGGAGACCTCCACTCCCTTAGCAGCCCATAAAGAATTATGGGGATTTGTATCTCAGGGGGAAATGAGACAGGAGATAGGGCACAGGTTAAAATGGCTGGGAAGAGAAGTGTGGGATCCCAGCACCAGCACTCAGGACCCAGATATAGAAGTTCTTCAAGGTTCCCTTGAGATTTGGACACCACGAAGAGCTTGCTATTGTGGTTTTCCTCATGATAGCCCACCCTGGGTCCTCTGGGGTATACTTTTGTCTTACTTTTTTCCTCTTTTACTCAGCCCAACCTCACCTTGCAGAGGCAGTTTCTTCCTCACTCTTCACTGTTACTTTTCACAATAAACTTTGTCCCCATCTTTTGTTCATTTTGTTCAATTCTTTGTTCAAGGTGAGAAGACTCTGGAATCCAACTCCAGAAGGAGACGTGAGAATCACAAAATCAAGGTACATTTATTTGATGAGCTACTTTTAGAAAGAAACTGCTAGGGCTGGGGATTTAGCTCAGTGGTTTCACAGCCTGCCCTGCAAGAGCAAGGACCCGAGTTCAACCCCTGGTACCAAAAAAAAAAAAAAAAGAAAGAAACTGCTGGGAGCAATGTGCTACAGGTCACTATGGCCAGGCCTAACTTTCCTCCTCCCTTGGATGAGGCAGGACACCACAGGAAGAGAACAGGTGACAAGAGGGCATGGTGGACCAAAAGGCCTGGCCAAGAAGAGGACTGTCTTCCTTCCCTCTCGTTCACCAGAAAACCAAGCATGATGTCCTGCACACCTTAGCTACTCTCCTGGCTCCAGCCACAGACCAGCCCCTTTGACCTCTAGCACTGTAAATAAATGTGTGGCCATTTGCTTGATGGTCTTTTCCTCCCATCAGGAGTCAAGAGCCCCACCTGGCCCCACCTATACCTTATTAATCTCTTTGTCTATCTTTCTTAATTTCTCCCCATCATTTTTTCACTCCGTGAACCTTTCAGCCACATGGGCCGTGGCAGGAAACTACCCAATAACTGGCTTACTGTGTCTTTAATATGTTTAGGAATTTTTTTTTGAATGAGTTTTTTAAAAAGCCTTGAGTAACTTTTGTAAGTACTCTTTTTTCGTAAGTACACTTTAAAAATCCCGATTTCCTGTCTCCTTTCTGCCTATTTTTAAATTTCTTCTATTCTACCTCAAAAAATAATGGCTCTCTCCATATTTCCACCACCCACCCCCAGAGGGAAAAAAGATTTTGTCCAATTGAAATATAATCATTATCAATATTAACAAGCGAACATATATTAATATCTAATTCATTCACTTATCTTCACATATATACTTAAAAGCACAAATGTATATTAATTTATATTGCATTTGAAACTATTTTATTCAATATGCATTTTGTCTTTATTGCTTTCAACATTTCTTTACTCTCTTTTCTGATTCTATTGATTAAAAAATGGTTCTTTTTAATTTGTATCAATTCTTTAATGAAATCTCATCTCTCCAGGTGTTGTGGTGCACACCTGTAATTCCAGCGCTAGGAAACTTAGGTGAGGATCATCTTGAGTTCAAGGCCAGCTTGAGCTACATAGTGAGTTCAAGATCAGCCTAACATATATCACAAGACACTGCCTCAACAAACCAGGAAAAAGAAAAAGAAAAAAATTCATCTCAAAAAAAAAAAAACCTCATCTCAAACCATAAGAACTAATTCATATAATTTTTAGGAAGTTTTTTTCATTTGTCTTATAGATATTAGTTTGCAAGCTCTTCAATATAATCATTTACAGTATTGGTCTTAAAAGTGATTTTTAAGCTTTTTAAAGGTTCTTACATTCAATCCTTAAAATCATGTGGTCTTATATATAATAGTACAGCTAAACTATTATAATTTAAACTATGTTAAATTTTTTTTCCTTTTGAAAAATCAATTTTGTTAGCTAACTTCAAAATTTTTTCAAATTATCTTTGCAGGCAAATTTGCTTTTCCCAAATATGTTTTTGTTGTTCAAAATAAAGTAATTGAAAGTATACCTTATAATAGCAAACTTGGTGATTATTTTCCTAGTGCAAAAACTTAGTTCTAGAACTCAAAATTTCAAAATTGACTCACATAACTTTTATGATTCTAAATTAGACTATAACTTTATGATGTAATATGAGCCAGGGCATAATAATACATTTCTTTTTCTCCTGTTTCAGTCTTCCTCTCTCTCCTTACTTGCCCATACTTTACTCATAATTCAACTCCAGAGCAATTTAAATCAGTTTCTGGACCTAGTGAAAACCCTAAATTTATTGTGATTTGGTAGTTTTGGTCATATCAACATAGCTTTTCTTTAAGGCCGTGGCTCACCAATGAGAGAAAACCTATGTCCATGTGACTAAATAAAATTAAACTTAAATCAACAAATTCAGAGACCTTTGAACATACCACTTATGATTTCATAAAAGTACATTCAGGGAGTCTTCATTAAATACTGACTTTCTCGGAGTGATATTTACCTCAATTGACATTCTCTGTGTGTTGTTTCTCTGATATATGTCTGAGTTTTTCCAATTCTTAATAAAAATATTTTTCTATGCTGCTCACCCCAGCTTTATATTGCTCGTCCTGATTCTCTTCTGCCTTCTGCTCCATTCTGCTACTTGGAGATTATTATTTCAATCCTAGCATGTCCTACTTTTTCCTCAAGTTCCACAGCACAACAAAGAATTTATTATTTGACTCTCTGTCTGGGAATTTTCTGAAGAATACTTTTGCCTCCTCTCTCCTTGTGAAGAAACAAAATGGAACTTATATTTTACAAACTTTGACTACCCTCAGAAGTGAATGACACCAGGAATGCCTGCCTCCAAGTGGTTTTGAGGGCTACCCTGCCCAATATAACTAATGGGATTACTCAACACACCGTAATTATTACTGTTTGCTGAGTGGAATGCAGCTGCATCAGCTAAAACTTTTGAAGAAATGTAATACAAGTATTTGCTGTTCTGAAATCCTCTCCATGAAACAAGGAGCCAGGTGCTACAAACAATGAAGTCTCTAAAACCAATGGCCATGGCCAGAATTTTATCCATGTTGAAATGTGAATGACAAGGCTTGAATATGAAACAGCTGGCATTTAGGAAACCTTTAGCCTCTCTACAGAAATTAGCAGCACCTAAACAGATGGCTGAACAGAAAATAAGCTCTTTGTACAATCCTGTGTGCCCATTTCAGGGCTTCATCTCTTGACTCTTTTCTCTAGACAAAGTACCAAGGTATGGATCGGCTCTTCATCTCCCACAGAGAAAAGTGAAACTCACATCTTCATGAAGAGCCATCATGAACCTTTCCAGTATGGAAAAGAAATCAGGTTTAAAAATCTCCTTCCCCCTTTTGAAAAGGTCATTAGATATGTTATTGTTTCTTAGCTACCACTAGATGGTACTAGCCAGCTGCTTGTCATTTTTTTTTGTTTTGTTTTGTGTTCTGTTTACTGGGTCTGAGCATTAAACCAAAAAAAAAAAAAAAAAAAAAAAAAAAAGGTTACAATAATACATTTTGCAGAAGTAGAGCTTAGAGAGACCTTGGACCGTCATCAGAATGTAACCAAGGTGCCATTTCTTAGATGTGTCAGCACTTCCCTTCAACTTTCATTTATATAAAGTCCTTCTTTGCCCTCTCCTGGATAATAGAAATATCATATTTAGCAAGCATACAGATGATTTATGCCACATTTGCCAATGTGTTTGGGACCTTAGAAAGGCCTGGGAGAGATGTGTGATGTAATGACTTTCAAATGCACTGAAAGCAGCCAGAGGGAAGACTTGCTTTTCCACTGTGTTCAAGAGTTATATCCTACTGCCTGTCTATTTAGGATACCTCGTTCCTTGCACTTCAGATTCCAGCAGATCCCTAATGCCTTAGGTTTTCCATGCAGACCTTGGGTTATCTTTCTTTTTTCTGGAAGCAAGACAGCATGGGCTATTGGAATAAATCACTGAAGACACCGGGGGAGACTAGATAGTGTGACTGGGCATCTGACTGCTTTCTTCACATTGGTTTAAGAGAATTGGTAAACACATCTCTCCCTGATTCTCTAAGCCTGTCAGACATTAGATGTCTTTAAAGTTCTGATTCACCTGGGATGGATGTAGCTTCGGTTTGGATGTGTCCTCTCAAAATTAATCCGCAGTCGTATAGTAATGGTAGTTGGAGATGAGACCTGCGGGAAGTAAAGAAGATTAGATGAAGTCATAAAAGTGGGGCTCCCATAACGACCTAAGTGGCTTTTGTTTTCTTTTTTGCAGGATTGATGTTTGAACCCAAGACATTCTCACTGAGCTATAGCCTGCCTTTAAAAAAAAAAAATTGTTTTGAGACTGGATCTCACTACCTCACTAAATTGCCCAGACTAGGCTTGTTTTTCAGATGCTCCTGCTTCAGTGTCCCAGATGGCTGGGATTATAGGTGTGTGCCACTACACAAGACCCCTTAATGGCTTTATAAGAAAGGAAGAGAGACTCAAGATCATGCACTAGCTTTGTGTCACCATGTGATAGCTTCTGCCATATTATGCTGCTTCAGGGATTTGCTCATCAGCTGCTGGTATTATGCTTTTGAAATTCCCAGCCCCCAGAACTCCAAGGTAAATAAAATCTTGTTCTTTATCAATTTCTCAATCTCAGATATGTAAAACAACAGAAAACAGACTAAGGCACACAAACTATAGGGAATGGGGCAAAAGTTCCAGTATTTGACATTGTAATCTATAGTTAGGCTATGAAAATAGACAGGAAAATAATGTGGGGATACTATGCTAACCCAAGATTAGTCAGGAGTAAGTATTTGAAGGTAAGTATTATCAGAGATTAAAAGGACACCAGGATTCAAGAAAAAATTTAATTGAACTGAAGTAAAGTTCAGGTGTGATCCAGACCTAATTTTAATTCCAACACAACCTCTATTTAACCATAGGAATCTAGAACAATCACTTAAAATATCTGAGTCTCAATTTTGCTACCTGAAAAAAAATTTTTTTTAATTAAAGTAAAACATTTTTTTGCAGGATTATGGAAAAGATGGAAGGAAATAAATGGTTGTAAATTCTCTGAAATTTAACAAAAATTCATTAAGTGTTCTATTTTCGTCCAAGATATAAGAGAAGGTAGCCATCCCACCCCCCACCCCCATGCCTCTTTTTAGACTGGAGTCTCAGTTCCCACAAACTGGTCCCCAGTTACTGAAATTCAGAGAAGCTGGAGAGAAAACTGTCACGCTGAACCTTGGTTTTGATTCTTCATGCCAAAAGCAGTGACTTCCACACCTCCTGTTTTTATGTCCCCTGGACCTTGAGGATAGACTCCTTCAAATCTCAGGGAAGGTAACCAGCAATGAGGCAGCTGCATATTTGCCTCTACCATTTTAAGGAAATACTTCACTTTCTCAAACAAGATTTTTTTACTTTGAATAATCGGTTGCATGCAAGTATAGTGAAATTATTAGGTTATAACACACAAGTTATGTCTATAGTCACACAGCATGACATTAAGCTAACACTGAAAAGCAATATTTTTATATCTTTCATATCTCAGTTGAAGGAAAGAATAAAGAAGTTACCAGGTTATTGTATATAAATAATTGGTACAGAAATGCAAGAGCATCCTTGAGTTTGATCACCAGTACCATTTAAAAAAGCTAAAGAAGCCCCAGGGACCACCTTCGGACAGTGAGGACCGCCACCCCCTGGAGTCCATTCCATCCCTGCGCCTGCCCTCCAGCAACCAGCTTAGCCACGTGGGCACTTGCAGCACACTGCCTCCCACCACATCCCACCCCCACCCTCGCCTGTGTCCTACTGGCTGTGCTGTTACCTGGTTCCACACTACAGAGGCACAGGGGGTTATAAAGGCCATTGTCCTGAGCTCCAGATGATAGAGCAGAAGTGAACAACAGAAAGAGGGCCGCTCTCAAGCTTCTTGATGAAAACTGAAGCCCACTGGAAAAGTGAAGAGAATCTCTGCAATAAAGTCACACCAGACCATCGTACTTGGTAAGTTGGAGGGATCATCACCTCCCATCTGAACCTGGACTATCTTCAGGGGAAAGGCAGCTGGAACCTACAGTAGAACCTTGCAGAGTTCAACCCTGCAAAAGGACAGGGAGCTCAGTTTGAGACTTGCAGCCCGAAATCCACCTGAATCTCACAGGTCTGCTACTGGCTTCCTGAGACTCATTGACTTAGATCTCCACACTGCTGCCCACATTGTCTATTGTGACAGCAAAGACATACCTTGATGGAGGCCCTTCATTTTTATTTTTTATTTGTTATTTTCAAAACAAACGTTTGCTCTTATTTTTAATTTTTAATTTTTTTCTACTCTTTTCAAATTTTTCTTTTTCTCTTCTTTTTTCTTTCTTTTCTCCTCTCTCTCTCTCTCTCTCTCTCTCTCTCTCTCTGTCTCCCCCCCCTCTTTTTCTCCCTCTCCCTCTCTCTCTTCTGTCACTGTTCCACATTATTCTTCATCTCCCTTTTTGTTCTTATTCTGGCCCTAATTCAGATTTCTTTGCTGTTTTTCTTTTCTTCTCTTTTTCCTTCTCTAAATTGTCATTAATTTTTTTTATTAAATTCTTTTATTGGTACATTGTACGTATACAACACAATTACATTTCTCAATGGGAATTGTACCTTTACATAATGCATCTTGGTTCTTATTTTTTCCCCATTCCTAGCCCTCCCTTCACCCCCTCCACCCTTCCCTATTTACAAAGACTTTATTTCCATTTTTTCCATTTCTCATCTTTTTTCCTTTCCCTTCTTTCCTTTCCCCTGGCCCTCCCAATACCCCTACCCCTTTGGACATTTTCTTCCCATTTTACATTATCGATTATTCATTCTAATCATTGGTACATATTAGGTATACAGTATAATGACATTCATCATTGGAAATTTGCACCTTTACATAGTCTCTCTTGGTTCTTATTTTTCACCCTTGCCCAGCCCTCCCTTCAACCCCTCCAGTCCTCACTATTTACAAAGATTTTGTTTCCATTTTTCCATTTTCTCATATTAATTCCATTCCCTTCTATCCTTTCCCCTAGCCCTCCCACTTCCTTCCCCTTTGCCCCTTTTCTTCCTATTTCACATTACCTATTATACATTTAGTCCTTATTTACACTTTCAGTTTCTGACACCAGAGAAACTATTCGGTATCTGTTCATGTGTGTCCTATTTATTTCACTTAAGAGTATCGCCTCAATGTGCATCCACTTAGCTATAAATGTCTCTAATTTCTCATTTTTTATGGCTGAGTAGTGCTACATTTTATTAAAAAAACACATTTTTTTATTCAGTCTCCAGTTGATGGGCATTTGGGCTGTTTCCAAGTTTTAACTATTACAAACTGTGCTGCTATGAATATGGGTGCACATATATCACTGTGGTATGATTATTTTAATTCTTTGGGGAAGATCCCCAGTAGTGGAATAGCAGGGTCAAATGGGACTTCCAGTCCTAGGTCTTTGAGGTATCTCCACACTGATCTCCAAAGTGCTTGCACCAGTCTACACTCCCACCAGCAGTGGAGCAGTGTTCCTCTTTCCCCACAGCCCCACCAGCATTTGTTATTGGTTGATTTCATGATAGCAGCCATTCTTTCTGGAGTGAAGTGGAATCTCAGCATTGTTTTCAATTGCATATCTCAAAAGACCAGTGATGTTGAACATTTTTTCATGTATTTATTTGCTATTTCTACTTCTTTGTCTGAGAAAAGTCTGTTCATTTCAGATGTCCATTTCTGGATTGGGTCTTTAAATTTGGGGGGTCTGATCTTTTTAAGTTTTTTATAGATTTGAGATAGTAGACCTTTGTCTGAGGAAGAGCAGGTGAAGATTATTTCCCACATTGTGGGTTGTCTCTTCACACAGCTGGTGGTTTCTCTTGCTGTGCAGAAGCCTTTTAATAAGAAGAGATCCCACTTGTTGATTGTTTGTGCTAGTTCATGGGCAACTGAGGTTTTGTTCATAAAATCTTTTCCTACACTGATGTCCTCAAGGGTTCTACCTAACCTCTGTTCCAACTGGTTCAGAGTTTCTATTTTAATATTTAGATCTTTAATCCATTTTGATTTTAGTTTAGTGCATGGTGAGAGATACAGGTCTAGTTTTAATCTTTGGCACATTGAAATCCAATTTTTCCAGCACCATTTATTGAAGAGGCTATCTTTCCTCAAGTGAGGGTGTTTGGCTCCTTTGTCGAAGATGAGATGGCTGAGTGTGTCTGGTGTTGTTTCTGCAACTTCTAATCTGTTCTACTGGTCCTCAAGTCTGTTTCTTTGCCAGTACCATGCTGTTTTTAATCACAGTAGCTTTGTAGTAGAGTTGCAGGTTGGGGATTGTGATACCACCTGCCATGTCTCTGTTACCTAGAATTGCTTTTGCTATTCTGGGTCTCTTCTTTTTCCAAATGAATTTTTGGATTGTTTTCTCAAGGTCTATGAAGTATGCTGCTGGGATCTCAATTGGAATTGCATTAAATCTATATAGCAGTTTTGGAAGTATGGCCATTTTCACTATATTAATCCTTCCTAGCCAGGAGCAGGGGATGTCTGTCCATTTTCTGATATCATCTTCAATCTCTCTTTCCATAGTGCCATAGTTTTCAGAAAAGAGGTCTTTGATTTCTTTCGTTAGAATGATTCCTAGATATTTCAGTTTTTTGGATGCTATTGTGAAAGGAATTATTTGCCCTATTTCTCTCTCAGTGAGTCTGTCATTGGTGTAGAGGAAAGCTATTGATTTTTGTGTGTTGACCTTGTAACCAGCTACTTGACTGAATTTGGTTATTAAGTCTAGAAGACTTTTGGTGGAGTTCTTGAGGTCTTCTATATAGAGTATCATGTCATCTGCAAATAATGACAATTTGACTTCTTCATTACCTATCTTTATTCTTTTTATTTCTTTCTCTTGTCTAATTGCCATGGCTAATGTTTCCAGAACTATATTGAACAAGAATGGTGATAGTGGACATCCTTGTCTTGTTCCTGATTTGAGTGTGAAGGATTTCAGGTTTTGAACATTTAGTATGATATTGGCTGTTGGTTTTTCATAGATGGCTTCTATCAGTTTGAGGTAGAGACCATCTATTCCAAGTTTTTGTAGGGTTTTCATCACAAATGCATGTTGGATTTTGTCAAATGCTTTTTCTGCATCTATGGAAATAATCATATGGTTTTTGTCCTTGGTTCTAATGATATAGTGTATTACATTGATTGATTTGTGTATATTGAACCATCCCTGTATCCCTGGGATGAATCCCCCTTGATCAGGGTGTATGATCTTCTTGATGATCTTTTGCATTCTGTTTGCCATTATTTATTAAAGATTTTTGCATGTCTGTTCATTAGTGAGATTGGCCTATAGTTCTCTTTTTCAGTTGGGTGTTTCTCTGCTTTGGGGATCAAGGTGATGCTTGCTTCCAGGAATGAATTTGGGAGTATTTCTTCCTTTTCAATATCATTGAAGAGTTTAAACAGTAGTGGCAGCAGTTCCTCTCTAAATGTCTTGTAGAATTCAGCAGTGAAGCCATCAGGGCCCGGGCTTTTCTTAGTTGATAAGTTTTTAATTACATTTTCAATTTCATTGGTTGATATTGGGTTGTTCAGAATTTTTAGGTCTTCTTCATTCAACTTTGGTAATTCATATGTATCTAGGAATCTGTCCATTTCTTCTGTATTGTCCATCTTATAGGCATATAGGTTCTGGAAGTAGGTATTGATGATCCTCTGGATTTCTCCTGGGTCTGTTGTAATTTCACCCTTTTCATTCCTAATTGCATGGATTTGGGCCTTTTCTTTCCTTTTTCTGACAAGGTTGCCTAAAGGTTTGTCAATTTTGTTGATTCTTTCGAAGAACCAACTCTTGGCTTCATTAATTTTTTTGTATCGTTCTCTTAGTCTCCATTGCCTTGATTTCTCCTCTGATCTTTATAATTTCCTCCCTTGTATGAGCTTTGGGGTTGTCCTGCTCTTCTTTTTCTAAAAGCTTGAGGTTCAGCATCAGGTTGTTTAATTGGGCTCGTTCTGTTTTCCTAATATGATTATTCACTGCTATGAATTTCCCTCGTAAGACTGCTTTCTTTGTGTCCCATGGATTACGATATGTTGTATTCTCGTTGTCATTTAATTGAAGGAACTGTCTGATTCCTTATTTAATTTCCTCTGTGACCCATTGATTATTCAGAAATGTGTTGTTCAATTTCCACGTGTTTATGAAATTTTTCCAGTTTCTTTTGTTGGATCTGCAATTTCATCGCACTATGGCCTGATAATATACAGGGGATCACTTCAATTCCTTTGGACTTATTTAAACATGTTCTATGTGTGAGTATGTGGTCTATTTTTGAGAAGACTCATGTGCAGCTGAGAAGAATGTGTATTCTGATTTTGTGGGGTAGAACACTCTGTAAACATCTGTTAAGTTCATTTGTTCAAGAGTTCTATTGAGTTCTAGTATTTCATTACTTATTTTTAGTCTAGTTGATCTTTCTATTTGTGACAGTGGGGTGTTGAGGTCCCCCACTAAAATTGTATTAGTGCATATATGACTTTTCATCTCCATTAGTATTTGTTTTATATAGTTGGTGCACTAGTGTTTGGTGCATAGATATTTATGATTGTCATCTCTTCCTCTTGGATTGCTCCCTTTACAAGGATGTAGTGTCCTTCTTCATCTCTCTTAATGAGTGTTGGTTTGAAATCTACTTGATCTGCAAAGAGGATAGCTACTCCTGCTTTTTTTCGGGTTCCTGTGGCATGGAGTATTGTTTTTCACCCTTTAACTTTCAGTCTATGAGTTTCCTTTTGAATGAAATGTGTTTCTTGTATGCAGCATATTGTTAGATTTTGCTTCTTGACCCATTCTGCCAGTCTATTTCTTTTGATTGGTGAATTGAGACCATTGACATTGATGGTTATTGCTGAAATGTATTGACTTGTCATTGCCATGACTTTTTCTTTTTATTGAGTTCTCCCCCTTTCCATTTAATTTCTTGTCATGCCAGATGGGTTCATTCTGCTTTGCTTCTTGGGGTTGTGATCGTCAATGTCTGTTCCTAGGATATTGTGTAAAATTCTTTGGAGTGCTGGTTTGGTATTCACGAAGTTCCTAAGGTGCTCTTTGTCATGAAAGTATCTCATTTCTCCATCCATTTTGAAAGATAGCTTTGGAGGTTACATCAATCTGGGTTGGAGGCTGTTTTCTTTCAGGGCTTGGAATATGTCACTCCAATCTCTTCTTACCTTGATGGTTTGTGTTGAGAAGTCTGCTGTGATTCTGATGGGCTTTCCTTTGTATGAGATTTGTTTCTTTTCTCTCACTGCTTGTAGAACTTTGTTCTTCTGTTGTGTTTCTGGAATCTTAACAATTATATGCCTATGTGTAGATTTCTTTTGATCAAGGGTATTTGGAGTCCTATATGCCTCACTTATCTGTATGTCAAGCTCTTTTCCCCTGCTTGGGAAGTTTTCTGCCATTATTTCTGTGAGGAGATTTTTTATGTCATGTCCACTCTCTCCTGTTTCTTCATTGAGCCAAATCAGCCTTATGTTATTCTTCTTTGCATCATTTAGCAGATGCTGGATTGATTTCTCATGTTCCCTTATAACTTTGAAGCAATTTTTCTTTTCCTGGTCACTAATTGCAATCTTATCTTCTATATCTGAAATTCTGTCCTCACATTGGCTCATTCTGCTGTGTAGACTTTCAATGGAGTTTCTCATGTCCTGGAAATCTGTTTTTATCTGTTTTATGGATTCCATTTGTTTCTTATGTTGGGATTCCATCATTTTCCTGAGCTCCTCTCTAGATTTATTAATCATGTCTTGCACTAGGGGCACAATTTCTCCTGTTATCTGAGAAATTGTTTCTCATTTCATTTTTTCCAGATCCCTTTTTGTTGCCAGTTCAGTGGGTCCAGGTGATCGAGTATCAGACTGTTCCATCTCATTTCCCTTTAGGGTTGCTGTAGGTGATCTGGAAGTCTGGTTTTGAGACTCATTTATGTGTTTTCTCATTTTGACTGGGGTGGGGGGCTGTTAGCGCCTGCAGGGATTACCTCCTCTGAGCTGGGAGAGGTGTAACAGGGCCAGGAGCAGCAGTAGGGATGGTGACCCAAAAGCCCTTCCCTGTGGGCTGGGAGCAGCCAGAGGGATGGTGGCCAGGAAGCCCCTTCCTCTAGGTCAGGAGCAGTGGGATGGTGGCTCAGCAGCCCCTACCTCTGGGCCGGGAGCAGTGGGAGGGATTGTGGCCCAGAAGCCCCCTCCTCTGGGCCAGGAGCAGCGGGACAGAAGGTGGCCCAGAAGCCCTTTCCTCTGGGCTGGGAGCAGCGGGAGGGATGGTGACCAGGAAGCCCCTTCCTCTGGACCAGAAGCAGTGGGACAGTGGCTCAGAAGCCCCTACCTCTGGGCCAGGAGCAGCTGGACTCAGTACCTTGGTCTGGTGGTCTGGTGTCCTCTACATCTTTGTAGTGTGGAACCAGGTGGCTGCTTGTCTGAAGCAGGGTGATTCGGCATTTTCCACGCAACTCGGGACCTCAGTAGGGCCTGCACAGACCTGCCTGTCTGCAGTGGGCTGATTTGGCATGTTCCCTGCCACTCGGGACCTCGGTAGGGCGTGGGCAGACCTGCTGGTCTGCAGCAGGGTGATTCGGGGTCTTCTGAGTGACTCGGGACCTCAATAGGGCATGCACAGACCTGCCTGCCTGCAGCAGGCTGATTCAGTGTGTTCCATGTGACCAATTGTCATTAGTTTTAAAGGAAAGTAAATACAGTTTCTAACCTTCATGTTGCTTTTAGGTTGTTCTGTTCTCATCTTTGTTCTTTCATTCTGTCTTTTACTCTTGTCTTAAAGAGTTTCTTAGAGTTTGTGTGGTCTTCCTGTGTCCTCTGGCTCACTGCTAACCTTTCCCTATCCTTCTACCTATCTAACCCTCCCTCCCCAACTCCTTCCAACTCACCATCCCAAAGGGTAAAGTTGACATATTGAAGAGTTTCTTCACTCTGAACATATGTTTGGCTGGTCCTCAATTTTGATTTAATTCACACAGTTAAAGGTGATAGATTAATAACTACCATAAATTGTCATTTTCTAAGCCATGCTTGATGCTATGGTATAGCTGATTGTATCACTTGGGCTAAGGTGTTGTGATTAATCTAATCAGTTGTCCTTCCTGTTATAATGAAAATGAGATAGCCTCAGAGCCATTAGAGACTCAAAACTTAAAGACCAGCTATATCTGGAAGACACCTCTGAGAAGCAATCATTCCATAAGGGCTCTAAATATAAGCAACAAAGATACTTACAATAAGCAATTTCGAAGTATCAACCCAGGAATTAAACCAAGCATAGTACCAAGAACAAAAATGAGAAGACTTTTAAGCAATGCAGAAACTCGGACTTGCACCCCACCAAAAGCAAATTCTGGGGAAAATGAGGTGGAAAAGCCTGATAATCAACCACCTGGACACCCTGAACTGATAATACAGGAAGTAACAAAACAGATGAATAAGGCTCTAGAAAAATTCAAAACAGAAATAATTTCCCAGGTAACTACAAAGATGGTGAGCAGAGTAAAAGACATGATTAGAGGCTCTAAACCAGAAAAAGTTAAAAAAAATAGATGAGCTCAGAAACATGCTGGAAGCCATGGATGCCCAGCATGAGAAAGAAATGGAAACCATGAAACAGATTCAAACAGATACCCAGGAGATTAAAAACTCTATTGAAAGTATTCACAGCCGATTAAGGGAATGTGAAGATAGAATATCAGATATAGAAGACAGGATTGCAGTTAATGACCATGAAAGCAGAGATTTCTTAAAAATAAGAAGGGACCATGAGAAATCAATCCAGCAGCTGCTAGATGATGCAAAGAAGAATAACATAAGACTGATAGGATTCCAATAAAAAACAGGAGAAAGTACAATTGACATTAAAAAACTGTTCACAGAAGTAATAGTAGAAAACTTCCCAGACAGAGGTGGAGAATTGGACATACAGGTAAGTGAGGCATATAGAACTCCAACTAGTCAGGGTTGTTGAGACATATCTCACTTTTTTAAGTGTAGAATTTGATGAGATTTGATAAATGAATACACCTACAAAGTTATCACTATGATCATCCTAGAGAATATCTCTGTTGAATTTTGCCACCTTCATATGCTGAAATCTATATGAGATTAGAATATGCCACACCAAGATATACCTTTTGCATAAAGGTTATTTTGAGCTGATAATTTTGAAAAACAGCAGACAGAGAAGTACTGAAGACAGAGAATAAATTTTCCTTTTATAAAGACATTGACAATAATAAAGAAAATCATCATTTGTAAGTGTCTCCCTCTCTGGACCAGGAAGGGAAGGAGAACTGCTAATCAAAGAGACTTATCAATGAAGAAAGTGCTGATTTAAATCTGCATACCATTTCTACCTTTCTTCATCATATTTTCCTGGTCCTCTTCCTTTATAGCTTGCTTCCTTAGCCAGAAACCTCTTTTCCTTTGTTTTAGCTCAAGTTAGTTTATACCCTAATTCCAATCATTCCTTTGAGTTACACAGAATTTCTTCCATTTATATGAGATGTTATGTGAGATATCTATGTAAACAAGATTTTGTCTGTTTTCTCTTGTTAATCTGTAATATTTTTGTAACAGAGCTCCAGCTAAGAATACTGAAAAGTACAAGGATGTGTGTGTGTGTGTGTGTGTGTGTATATATATATATATATATATATATATATATAGAGAGAGAGAGAGAGAGAGAGAGAGAGAGAGAGAGAGAGAGAGATAACTCCTGAGGTAAGAGGCTGGCAGTTTTGAGTTTAGAGCTCATATCAGATGAGGCACAAATAGGTAATTTTCAAACACTAGTAAATGTAGCAATAGAACTCTGCGTATGTTAGTGGGAAGGACCTATAGTTCACACCTCCCTTATAAGTCCTAACTCTCTGTACCTCAGAATGTACTCTTATTTGAGAAAGAGATCACTGAATTTGTCATTAGTTGAGTTCATACTAGAATAGAGTAAACCCCTAATCAAATATGACTAATATTCTTATTGAAAAGGGGTCTTTGAATAGATATACACACAGGGAGAATGTCATGAGCTCAGGGTGAAACATCATCTACAATGCAGGGAACGTAAAAGATCCCGAGCAAGCCACTAGAAGCTAAGGTAAAGGTGTTGGACAGAATCTCCCTCACAGCTCTCAGAAGGAACGAACTCACCAACACCTTGATCTTGAACTTCAAGGCTCCAAAACCATAGGTCATTAAATTTCTGTTCCTTAAACCAGTCAACATGTGATATTTTGTTTTTAGCAGCCCTGATAAACTAATACTATTTCCAATCCCCAAAGTTCCTTCTGCCTCTTTGTTGTCAATTCCTAGCCTATTCTTGGCACATAGAAAGAAATAGACTAATTTCTCCCCTTATACTTTTTTTCCTTTTTTCAGGGTGTCATTGAAAGAGAATCAGGCTGTATGTAGTAGCTTTTTGGTGCCTGGTTTCTTCCACTCAAGGTAAAGACTAGAGGTCTCTACCATGTTACTAAGTATAGCAGTGGTTTGTTCCTTTCTATTTCTTCTTTTTATATGTGTGTCACAGTTTGTTTATTCATTAAGAATTTGATAGACATTTGGAAATTTTCCAGTTTGGAACTTTATGAATAAAGCTGACTTTAATATTTATATATAGGTCTATGTTTTCCAGCTGCTTTTGATATTCAAATTATTTTTTCTTTGATTTCAGTGTTTCAAGTAGTGGAGACTTGTGATTACTATTGTTTGAATCTTAAATGAACCCCAAAGGCCCATGAAGTAAAGGCTTGGTCCCCATCTTGGTGCTAGTGGGACACTGTGGAAAGAGCCTAATGGAATGTCTTTAGATCACTGGGTACAAAACTTCAAAGAAGAGAATATTCCAGTCCTTTCCTTTTGTTCTCTTTCACTTCCTGGCCATAGATAGTGGATTTTTATCTACCATACACTCTTTCCATGATGTGTCACCACACACCCAGAGCAATGGGGCCAATTACACACTGAAACCTCTATGTTTTGGGCAGAAAGAAATCTTCTCTTTATAATTGATTACTTCAGCCATTTATCATAGTAACAGAAAGCTAACACAATGGTCATGTCAGCTGCCACAATCTACAAAGTCTTAGGCATTGTGGAGGAGGGCCAGCTCAGGTAGTTTTGTCTGGATATGTCACTAAAATTGTCTCTTCTCCTTTGGTGTTTCATTCAGCTTCACATGTAGTTTGCTGAAATGACTCACATCTTAATTTCCAGCATTAGGGAGAAATTATTTGTTGCAAAATGGCAGGGATAAAAGATCAAATCTTTTTTGGATTTAAATTTAGAATGAAATGGGACTTTTGTTTAAATTCAATAGAAGCAGTTAACAAAGGGATATAGACTTTAAGGATGTTTCATTAAAATTACCCATAATTCTATTCTGAGGGATTCATGGCTTGCAGCATTTAAATGAGTTGTATTCACCCCATGCCTAAACTAATCTCTATTGTAAATGAAGTACTTAGGGAAGTTGCATTAACACTTTAAAATCCATATAAATTCTCCCCAATTTAGGTTCTACCTTTCTCATGCAGATTTCCCCTATGGATCCTGCCTAATTAATTCTCTACTCTCTAAATTCTATTTGACAATTATACTACTCATTTCATCTCTTATAAGCATATAACATATGGATCTCTATATATTTCATGTTTTTTTGTATATGTATGATTATATTATAAAATTTAATCTCCAAAAGGTCAACAGCCATAGTCAGAGAGCACTAGAACAAAAAGAACCTTACAGAGATTAATTTACTCTTCATGACTAAATAATTTTGAAGTAACTGCCTTTGTTCAGCTACTTCTATATGCCAAGCACTATGCAGCCCAATTTATTTATATTCCTAATTTGATTCAATCAAACCAATGTAGCAACCTTACCACAAATTAAAGTGATACAGTGTAATGATCAAAAAATAAAATTTCTGATCAGACAGAAGTGGATATTAATTTTGGTTCAGTCACTTATTGGTTGCTTGATCTTAGACAAGTATAATATCTTAAAGTTATTTTATTTGTTCAGTAACACAGGCATAACAATACATATTATTGAAAAGACAAATGAAATAATATTTGTAAACACCACTTAGAAATTATAGTGCTTATTTTACATAGAGGATGAAACTGAGGGTCAGATAAGTGAATGTGTTCAAGATCACATTAAGGAGTAGAGCCAGTAATGAGTCAGAGGACATCCACTCATATCTGATATCAAAAATGTCTTCATCTTATATTATTTTCTTATCCCTATAGCACTTATTGGAACTAAGCACTTATGTAGAGTATACTGGTGGTAAATTAGTTTAATCAGAAGAATTAATGCCAATAATCAGAAAGGGCTCTCTGCTCACCAAACTTTCTAGATAAAATTGGCTTGAGCATTCTATTCTATATCCTAGGGAGTCCCAGTTCCACTGAGATATCCAAGAAGTCCTAGAAGATCCCGCATTATTTCCTTGGCCTTCTCTGCTTCTAGTTTCTGCCTTGGAATGTACTGCCTTGATCTCTTACATAGGAATGCAAAGGAGACACAGAATTTCTTCACTGGCCCTCATTAAATAAAATGTGAAAAACTACATGTTTAAATACCACATTGTTTCTCTAGTGTGAGAAACCAAAAGTGTAAATAAGGACCAAAATTTATAAAAGATATTGAGAAATGGGAAGATAATGTTCAAATGAGAAGGGGAACAAGGGAGGGGGAGAGGAAAGAGCAGACAAGGAAAAATATGGAGACAAAGCTTTTGTAAACGAGGAGAAGAGGGGTTGAAGGGAGGGGAGAGGAATGAGAAAAAAAGAAGAAGCAAGACATATCATGCACAGGTACAAATTCCCAATTATGAATGTTATCACTATGTATATCGAAAATGTACCAATAAAATAAAAAACAAAGAATAAACCAGTAAAAATAAGAACCATGTAACCCTAGAGTTGATATGAAGATTAATTTAAATTGAAGACATTTCCATTTCAGATACAGAAAGGAACCTTGTTGGAAGTTTTCTTTTTTACGTGACTAAAAGCAGAGACTTCCAGCAGTGAAGTGGTCATAAATCCTCTCCAAGGGAGCTTCATTCTCAGTAGGAGGGCCAACCACTCACTAGGATAAGAAACTGCATAAACAAAGATTATCACGCACTGTCACAACTTCCTTGGTTCTCCTAAAAGCCCATTTGCTTTTCCAAAAGTCCTTTTATTATCTAATAGAAGACATTTCAGCTCTTTCCCTTTTCCTTATTAAATTGGTATATCAACCTCTGTCTCTAATCATTCGTAGAGTGTCTTTATCTAAGTCTCTTGTATGTACAGTAATCTTTTCTTCTATTAATATATACTTTATCAATTAATTCCTGGCCCCTGAATACTGAGCTTAAGTTGATAAAGAGAAAGTTTTCCCTCCTAACAGAAGCTTCACATATCCTCACACGCGTATGTGAAGAAAACTTTCCTGAGATGAGAATTGAGGAGTCATAGGGTGGGATGACTCTCAACTACTGTATTATGAGGCATATCATCTTGAGGCAGGAAATTGGAGCATGACAGTCTGGCTGGAAAATAGGATGTAACCTGTCAATTACAAAGAACCAGAACAGAGGCTGAAAACAGGATGTAACATGACAGAATGGAAGCTGAACAACAGGATGTGACCTGTCAATCATGGCCAGAATGTGTAGGCAGTGCAAGTTCCTGTGGACCAGATCTGAGAGGGTATAAAATATGGTGGGCATTGAGTTCACTGCCACTGCAATCTTCCTGTTCTGGTATCTTCCTATTTCTGCAGTGGTTTATCCTGTGTGCAGGATATGTCTTCACTTTTCTTGTTTCCTTTGCTCTTCTCTTTTCCCGTTTTCCCTTTTGTTCCTCTACTTTTAATAAAAGTCGTATTTTTTTGTTTATCAGTTGTCCCAGATAATTATTTGGGTGGGGCAAAAAAGAGCCTAGAACCACCAGACAAGGTGCCATCCCAAACAATGTTGTCTTAACTCCTATATGCAAATTTCTTCAATGGAGATATCAAAGAGTCCAGCAGGCAAAATTCTTTTTAGTGAGGAATTTTGTTAACATGCGTCATTTCTGTTAAACATGTGTGTAGTTGTCTGTGTTGCTTGAAGAAATGTGTTACATCCTGTTCGTTTGCACTGTGGCTTTTATCATTCTCTACTTAGCATGGCATAAGTAGTAATTTCATTACATCATTTTTATAAGGTTTATTGATTTCATAACAGACTGTATATTATGCAGCTATTTTCATACTTAGGAATCTGTGAAGAATTTTCTGAACACCTTTCTCTCAAAAGCTGAGGGCCTGCAGCAATTTTCATAGCTTGACTTTGATGCTTTTCTCTATCTCTGCATTTATCACATTGATCTGAGATATCACATCTCCCACTTGAATTACTGCAATAGTCTCATTATTGGCTTCCATGTTTATACGCGGTAGTTATTCATTTTTTAAAAATGTAAGCCAGGTGTGCCACCCCACTGCTCTCACAATGTGAACTCTTCACTATGAGCATCAGATCTTCCTCTTTAGCCCCATACCCCACCATTCTATTTCACCTGCTCAGACTCTTTTCTCCTACACACCCATGTTTTTATGCTGGCTATTTCTTGTGCTAAGAATGCTGTTCCCCTAGAACGCATGACTGTACTCTCCTTGCCGATCAAATCTTAAATCTAATATTACCTCCTTACAGAGGCCTAGCCCCATCATGCACCTATATATGAGTTTTATTTCTTTCAAAGCCCTTCTCTATAGCTATTTGGTTAGCCCTTCTCTATTAATTTGGATACTTATTGTCAACTTTTCCACTAGAATGTAAACACCTTGAGATTGGGTAACTTGTCTGTTTTACTCACTACTGAATTCCTAGTTCTTGACTACTTAGCCTTAGAACAGAAATGCTATTCAACAAGTATCGACTGAGTTAATGAATGGATGGCCTCTCATCTCCATTCTTACTGCTTTCTTACAGTCTTCCTTTGGGTGTAGGCTACTGCATCAGCGTTTTGTCTCCTTAGCAACAGACACCAGCTGCTTGTATCTACTGTCATCAGTGTTTGCTCTCATTTTACTACCCTCTTTAAAGATGTCTATTCATTTCCCATTGCCTGAAAAAGGAAAGGGAAAAAAAATAGAAAAACAATTCACTATGTGGCATAGAAGGGTCTTTGTGATCTAGGCCCTGTCTACTTCTTAAAGTTGTTGTCTAATCATTCTGCTCCCAACAATTCAGGGATTTTCTCGTTGAGGAAAATTGAACATTTTACCAATTGATTAATAAATTAATTAAAAATCAAACAGGTTAATATGCTTAAAATCACAGAAATCATGCTCTCTTTACCATACCACTTTTCCTGATTGTCTTTTTTTGTTCTACAATTTAAGACCCTCCTTCTCCAACAAACCCTCTGCCTTCCTTTGAACCTCAGCCTCTCAGAATATTTTACTCTTTCCAATAATTTTACCCTAGTTTTACATCCTGACCTTGCAATTTAAACCTTTTCCATATACAATGTTCAGAAGGGCAGCTATGGCTGTGGGTTGATCCCAGAACCAGCCTAAGAACCAGGCTGAGAAGCACTTGAATCAGACTTTCTTGTCATGTGAATCCAGTTAACTTTCCCACTGATTTAATTTCATTGATTCAAAATCCAACACACTGAATTAATAATAAACAATATGAATAACCTGCTTTCTAATGGCACCCTCTTGGTCTGAAAGTGTTAGTGTGGCTTGCAAGTTGGTCACAGGGGAACAACTATGAATTTGTGGTTCTGTTTACATGGACATTAAGCATTCTAGGAAGTGTTTGACTCTACAAATAAATGAGATTCCTGCTATGCGAGCCATCTGGGATTGTCCCCAGGAAGCATCTAAAAGTCTGGAAAATCTCTTAATGAAACAACCTCTGCATTTCTAACAGAAGCTGCCAGTCTCCCATCAGGTGATCTCCAGGGCATCCCAAATAATACACACCACGGTCTGACAAGCTGCTGTGTTAGGAGAACAAGCAATTCTTCCCAAAACAAGTGCCTTTTTCTCTTGTCACACAACTTTTGATTTCTTCCTTACACTGACATTTCTATGGCAGCAAATCCTTCTTTATTACTTAAGTAATGGCTTTCAACACTTGATTATTCAGCTGAAGCCTCATATTCCTTCTACTCATACCTAAAACAATAGGAAGATAAGTTAATTAACCTGACCCAAACACCTGGTGATACTGAATTTTTTTCAGTCCTACTAGCCATCATTTCTTTTGGGAAGGAACAATATGTGCTTCATCTATTGACAAAAAACAAGTCCTGGGACTTGATAGTAGAGCAATCCTGTTTTATCTAGATACTGATCTGGGACTTTAGTTTGATAGTGTACATTAGAATAAACATTTCTACTCACATGTCAAATTTCCATAATTAAAGGACTACCAAGAAGCACTGGAATCATTCAGATGATTTCAGAGAAAATATTTCTGTCTAAGTGATGCAGGATAATTACCTCATCCCTGAATTTCTCAGTAGTTATGAAAATAGACCATTATCCTATTCATGAAATATTCATTAAGGAAATAATATCACAGAACATTGTCCTAGACGAAAACAAATCAAAACAAACTTTTGAAAGAACTGTGCTATGAAAAAATCCTATCGTTGTCAGTTGGTTCTTCAGTAAAGTGCCAAGACATATTTATAGTAATGTCATTGAGAAAAGAGATATATGGTGGTTAATGATAGGGCTAAACTTGACTGGGTTATAGATACCCAGGTAGCTGGTAAAACATTTCTTGTTGTGTGTGTGGGTATTTATAGAAGTAATTAGTATTTGTATTGATAGACTAAGAAGCTCCTCCTCCCAAGTGTGAGCAGGCATAGTCTAATCTATCTGGCAGTGCTAGATATAACAAAAGATGAAGGAAAGCAAATTTCCTCTCTCTTCTAAAGCTGAGACATCCATCTTCTCCTGTCCTCAACATCAGAACTCCAAGTTCTTGGGCCTTTGGATTCTGGAACTTACATCACTCTTCTCCAACTCCTAGGCCTCAAGTCTTTAGCCTTGAACTGAGAATTACACCATTAGCTCCCTTGGTTCTCATTCCTTTGGAGTCAGACTAAATTATACCACCAGCTTCCCTAGCTGGCATATCATGGAACATCTTAGCCTCCATAATTGTATGATCCAATTTCCATTAAAAAAATCCCCTCTTTTTTATTTATATACATACATAAATGCATACCCTATTACTCCCATTTCCCTAGAGAAACCTGACAATAACACTCTTATGTATCACATCAGTGCATTTTTTTGAAATCACTTATGCCAACAAACATCTTAGTAGAAAGTGGTTTATAGACTATGCTAGAGAAAGTTTTTTTTATCATAAGGACACAGAATTTTAACTTTGTAAAACTTTAAAGAGCTTGATTTTCTAAGACTTCTTTCAGGAATTCAAAATATCTGATTGGTAAATAAAATGTCACATCAAACATCTGGTACTACAAAAATCTTTATATATTTGCATATATGTATATATAAAAAATATATATATATGTTCTGAAATAAATAGTGTGTCAGATAATGGCTTCATGGAGCTTTCCAAATGACTGACAAGATATATATATATGTGTCTGTATATATATGTGTGTATATATATATATATATATATATATATGGCTAATATCTTGTGCTAATGAGGCTTATCACAAAGAAAGGACTTTGCGGAGTTTTAACAAGCAACCAAATCTCAGCTACTGAGTTAGTAGGGAGTGAATCTAAAAACTAAAAGAGATAGGTGAAATCCAGCATATCAATGCATGCTTGATTTGATTCTATGCTTCCTTGAGTACATTTCTCCTTCCTTATATTGTGGAGGTACATAAGTACACACATAGGTGTATGTGCAAGGCATAGAGTATTTGCATTGGGTAAAAGCAGCTGTTGGTAGAAAGCAAAGGTACACAGTCAAGAACATATCTCTAAAAATTCATCATTAAATTCAAGGTAATATCTGAAAGGGATGACATTATAATAATTAGATTAACACTTGTGAAGTAATTTAAACTTTTTAGACCAGCATTTTCCAACTGAGATTTTGTGACATAGTTAAGCCCCACAGAAAATTATCTAAGTAACTATTTACTCAGTGTAAAATGCTACCTAGTAGTACCATTCTAGATGCATAGAAAGAAGTAAGTTTGCTACTATCATTACAATTAATGACTAAGGATACAAATATAAATATATATATATATTTGTGTGTATATATACATGTGTGATATATATTTACTCTCTATATAATTACATATGAAATTTTATAGTAAAATATTTTATGTTTGATGTATAAATAAATTACTTCATACAATTTTCAGAAAATGGAGATGGTAGTAGAAATGTCAGACTCGGACCACCAAATACATTACAAGAGAAATGTAGTTAAGTCTCCAAGTATTAGTGTGTTATGTGGCTACAGATAACTGTGGCAAGGAGGTTGAGGGGCATGCTCAAGATCCAAAGTTTCATAGTAACCAAAACTGAAGAGTGTCAAGATTCCTGACCTTCAGTTCTTGAGTAACTTTGAAATTGGTGTATTGAAGCTGTGCATATGGTGGGAGTTCATAGGCAAAAAGTCGTCTCTGCCCCAGGGCTCCTGGCTACTATCGTGTTCAGAATTTACACGGTCTCATGTAACTTTCTGATTTTATTAAATCAGAAGATTTAATTGAAGATACCTTTAGTGACCATGATCTTTATCATTTTATACCTTAACTTGAATAATTTCACAATTCTTCCCTTAGGAGTAAGTTTGGTAGAAGAAGAAAGGTAGTAATAATTAGTGTAATTTGGGGCTGGGGCAGAGTTAGTAAAAAAAAAAAGAATGCCAGTTAAATTTGAACTTCAGATAAATGATAAATCTTTTTCTCCTATGAGTATGTACTATTCAATATTTAGAATATAGTTGGTAGCATTTGAATCTGAAATGTTCTCCAAAGGCCCATATGTGAAAGGCTTGGCCCCCAGCTGATGGTGCTATCGGAAGGTGGTAGAAGCTTTAGGAGATGAGGCCTAGTGGAAGGGCATTAGGTCACTGGAGACATGCCTTCGAAGGGGAAACCAGGCCCTCAGTCATTTCCTGTCTCGCTCTGTGCTTTCTAGCTGCCATGAAGTAAATAGGCCTCTTCTGCCATGTGCTCCTGACAGAATGTGCTGTTTTGCCACAGAACTAAAGCAATAGGATAAGTGACTGAAACCTCTGAAATTGTGAGCCAAAATAAAACTTCCCTCTTTTTAAGTTGATTCATCTTAGGTATTTGTTATAGTGACAAAAAGTAGACTAACAAAAATTATAATAAAAACATTTTAGGAATTTATTTGAATTTCTAATTTAGCTAAGGTTCTTTTATTTTATCTGGTAACTGTTGGTTGGAGGAAAGTTTATGGGAAGAGGTGGCTAAGGCTGTAGGAAACAAAAACGTTTCTTTACTTCACAATATTGTATAGGGCCAGCCCTTCCCAATTCATTGATTTTTCTAGAAGTTCACACTCCTATCCTGACATACAAGAAGATGTGGTAAATTCTTGTTGATGGAAAACCACTTGAAATTTCTGCTTTCCTAGATAGATTGGTAACATCTATTGCACATATAAAAAAACAACTTATGTTGTTGAACATGATTTATTAAAGGCCATATTTCTAGCATTTAGAACACAGCTTGAAATTTAGAAGTAAATAAAATAAGTCACAAAGTCCTAGTATTTGTCTCCTAAAAGAACATGAACAATTTTCAAGCCAACTTAATTGGAACAGCATGTAATTTAGGTGAACAATTTGAAAACTTAGTAGCAAGAAGGAACAGTTGACCTCTAAATAAGTTGGCAATAGAATTATAAAGATGCAAATACCAAGAATTTCAAGTCATTGATAATAGTCCTCCCCACCACCAGCACCACCACAATTCATCCTTCCAGAAAAAGCTATCAAGGTGAAATACAGCCACCAGATACATCATAACGACCTTAAATCATATGACACAATCTAATATAGAATTGCTCGTCAACTTACAATGGAATTGCATCCCTATAAACCATCTTAAATTGAAAATATTATAAATCAAAAACTGCATTTATTTGGGCATGATTGCACACCCCTTTAATCTCAGCACATTGAGAGGCTAAGGCAAGAAGATCTAGCTCAGTATGAAGGCTCTGGGTCCAGTTCCCAGTACCACCAAGAAATAAAGAAAAGGAAAGAACAAAGGGGGAAAAAACAGGAAAGAAAAAGCACTTTTTATACTAAACTACTGGACATTACAACTTAGCATTATAGTGCACTGTGGAGTATCCATTACTTGGCCTTGGATCAAGTAGCTAACTGGGAACTGTGGATTGCTGCCACCACCCACCATCCAGATAGAAGATCGAACTGTATTTTGTTAGCCCAGGAAAAGATCTCGATTCAAAATTTGAAATACAACCTTTGGTGAATGCTTATTGATTTTGCACCATCATAAAGTTAAAAAATGATTAAGTCAAACCATGCTTAGGTTTGGGACTGTCTGTGTTCTCTATAAGAAGGAAAAGTAACACATAACCATTTTATTTTTTTTAATAAATTTTATTTTCTTTTGTCCCTTTCCCCTCCTTAAGCCCCCTCCCCTCCCTATGTACAAAAGCTTTGTTTCCATTTTTCCTTCTATTTTCACTTTTTTTCTTGTCCCTTCCTTCCTTTCTCCCTCCTTCTTCCCTGTTCCCTTTCCCATTTGAACACTTTCTTCCCATTTCCCAACATCCATTATATATTTCAGTCCTTATTTCCACTTTTGGTTTCTCACACCAGAGAAACAATGCAATATTTACACATGTGTGTCTGATTGATTTCACTTAAGTGTATGGTCTCAAGGTCCATCCATTTAGCTACAAATGTCTGAAGCTCATCTTTCTTTACTCAGAGTAGTACTTCATTGCGTAAAAACCCCCCACATCTTCATTATCCACTCGTCAGTTGATAGACATTTGGGCTGTTTCCAAGATTTTGCTATTCATTACACACTGTGCTGCTATAAACATGGGTGTGCATATATCACTGTGGTGTGATTCTTTTAATTCTTTCAGGAAGATACCAAGAAGAGTATACTAGAGCTGGGTCAAATGGAACTTCTAGTTTTAGTTCTTTGAGAAATCTCCGCACTGATTTCCACAGTCTATGCTGCCACTAACAGTGGAACAGTGTTCCTTTTTCCCCACAGCCCCTCCAGCATTCTTTATTGGTTGATTTCCTGATAGCAGCCATTCTTTCTGATTGAGGTAGAATCTCAGTGTTGTTTTAATTTGCATTTCATGAATGACCAGTGATGTTGAACACTTTTTCATTTATTTGCCATTATTTGCCATTTCTAATTCTTCATCTGAGAAGTGTTTTTCTTTTTTAATTTCAGATGCCCATTTTTGCATTGGGTCTTTAAATACACATAGGCATTTTAAACACAAAATTCAAAATTTAAATTTTAAATGCTTCCCCAAAAAGAAAGAAAAACTGGTGGAGACTGAAGTTTAAAAATAAACTTATTTTATACAGAAACTTCAAACATGTAAATATTTTTTAAGATGCCAAATAAATCAGACATAAGTGTTTTAATTTTCTGGCTCTATGATTTGTTGCAGGGGAGAAAAGATAATTTTCTTTCTAGTCTTCTAAGTTCTTAGCTGAGGACAGATTAACAAGAAAAAAAAAACAGGTCTACTAAAATGTGCACTGGACATGGAAACCATGGGAGTACTTAGAAATAAATAAATAAGTAATGCAAAGAGGTAGTTTAGAAATCCAGCCTATATAGCACATTCAACAATACACTTTTAGAAGAGACAAGACCAAAGAAAAGGACCAGAGTTATCAGGGGAGCAAACTGTGGGAAGGCAAATCTATAAGGAACTAATAGTAGGTAAAGTCCAGTTAGTAAAGTGTGTTATGTAGATTCTGCTGGTCATCTCCAGGGTGGTTAACTTTTGTCTTTCCCAGTAGAGAAGGGAAGAGGATCCCCCTTGTAAATTTATGTCATGCTAATGAGTAAATAGAAGGAAGGCAGACAATTTTCTGTGTATCTACCTCTTCTCATTGTCTTCAGTTCAAAGTATCTTTATGCCAAAATGGCACATTTGAGGGTGGCAAATTCTGTTACCCTTCAGTGTGTTTCTGAACTACAGTGCAAAGACTTCTAGGATATGGTCTCTTAGTATGTTCTTCTGGCAAGTGTTTTCAAGTAGCACATTAAAAGATTGGAAGAAAGAAGGAAAGGAAGGAAGGAAGAAAGAAAAAAGGCCCAGGATGATGCCAAAAGCACTATCAAGGAGCCCTAACTTTACCAGTGAAATGTGCCAATGTCAATAGCACGATAGCCACTTCAGCAGGAAAAAAATACTCAGAAAATACAAAAGTTCTGGAAAAATTAGTTGCAGGAAATATTCATATGCTTCCTTACACATTACTTAAGAGCTCAGACCTACAGGGCGATAACGTTATGGAAAGAGTTTTCTGGTTGTTATTCACGTTGTGATTTTGCAGCATAGTAAGCTTAGCCTTAGGTGATAATAAAGGATAATGAATGAATATGTACTCACCAGTAGGCACAGGGAATAGGGCCTTGGCTAAGAATTGAATATGCAAGGGAGAGTGGTGCAAGACTGGTTTTCCTTTTGTGATTCATTACATTGCAGCTTACTGGTAAGAAATGTGCTCCTAGGAAGTTTTGGCCTAGTGTTGAGAAATATTTGTCTTAGTGCCTACCTATCCTACCAGTCAAGTTCGATTAACTATTGGCTGCCTCATCACTAATTTGAGTACTGTTGGAGGAAGCTTCATGGTGTTATAGAGAAGTGAATTGCAAAGTCTATTCTCTCAATCAGCAACATGAGGATCACGCACACTCGCGCACACACACACACACACACACACACACGCCTCAGCTGAATCAGAACTCTAAGAATGGGTCCCAACAATCTGTTTTTTATGAAGCACCCCAGGTTATTTGGATGATTGCTAAGATTAGAGAAACACTAATAAGGATAATTAGGTCTGTGTAGGTTTTGTGAGATTAATAATTCCTTCATAACTTTAATAATGTGAATTATTTTTGTGTTTGGTTGATTGTTTTGTTTGTTTTTCACTTAAAATTTTTCTCTCCTTTTCTTCTTTACACAGTATATATGCATATATAATTATAGAGATATATGTATCTCTATAATTATGAGAATTATAGCAAAGCACAAGAGAAGTCATATGAGTTTTCAATAACAATGGCAAGTACTAAGTAGGGCTATTCTTGTCAAGAAGGATCTTGACTTTATAATTGGTGGCTTCAAGACTTTTTGGACCACTGAGTCACATCCTCTCTGTCCTTCAATATCTTCTACTCTGGGATGGAACTGCTATATTTAGTCAATAAAAATACAATCCACCCAGTTAAATTGGAATTTATGATAAATAACTGACAACATTTTTAGTATAAGTATGTCTTAGGCAATGTTTGAAATATACTTATACTTAAAAATTATTCTTTGTTTATCAGAAAATCAGATTTAATTGAGTGACCTACATTTTATCTGGCAGCTCTAATCCCAGGAACAGTAAAACTCTGAAGTCTTAGTCAATTCAACATTCATGTTCTCCTGGAAGTAAGAAACTAAAGGTATCTCTACCAAAACCTTCATTATTAATAAATTGATTTCCAAATAGGTGGCTCTTATGTATACTGCTAGACTGTGCCCATACTTTTCTTCCATGTAGGCTCCCAATTTAATTTATGCCTTGCACTGAGGGCAAGGCCAGATTGCAAGTGAGGGCACCTGCCAACATGTGCTGTGTGTGTGTGTGTGTGTGTGTGTGTGTGTGTGTGTGTGTGTGTGTGTATGGCTTGAAAAAGCACTCGAAGGTCATTTTCTACAAACTATTTGGGGTCAGCTTCCTGAATGCTCAGGTTTCTCAACCATAAAATAGAGAATTACCACGTACGACTTTTCAAACCTTAAATAAAATATTTTTGAAAGCACTTGGTAAACCATGAAATAAGATTCAGCATGATGTAGTAGAAAGTACACGGGCTTTGGAGTCAAATAGAACACAGGACAAATTTCAGTTCAGAGACTTAAAAGTTGAGTGTGTTACGTAAATGAGTTTATTCATCTGTAAAGGGAGGACTTATAGAACTGCTATAATTTGGATCTGTTGTGTCCTCAAGGGCTCATGTGGTAAAAGCTTAGTTACTCAGTAACTACCTTGAGGCTATAGGGAGGTGGTGGATACTTTAAGAAGTGGAGCCAGTGGGAGATCTCTTAATGTTTTGTGTTTACTGGCCATGAGATGAAGGGCAGAACTCTCCCCCATAACCACAAAAGCAATGAGGCCACCTGAGCATGGACTAAAACCCCTAAAACTGTGAAACTGTGAGCCAAAATGAATCTCATTTCTTTATAAGATTTTCTGAAGTATTTTGTCATGGTGACAGAAAGCTGACTAACCGAAACATCTACTTCCAACACCTACTGTTATTAGGACTGACTGAAATAATGTATGCAAGGTTCTAGATTATAGGAACTAAGGAGAGACCCTACACATTTCATAGGTCTATACTTTATAAGCTCAGGTTTTGGAACTTTTGGTAGTATAAAAATCAATTTCTTTTCTTGCTTCAAGTTACTGAGTGCCTATGATCTGATTTTAATAAGACCAGAGTCAAATGCTGTCCCTTTAAAAGTGATTAAAGTCAGCATACATTTCTTTTCTTTAATTTTCCACCCAAATTTCAGGATCTGATGCCCTTATCAATGATTTAAAGTACTACTTAGGATATATTGGATCAGGGTCACCAGTTTAAATAATTAAAAATCTGCTTAGATTACTCTCTCTCACCAGGATGGAAAACAACTCACATTCTCATCTTGGAAGACCTTGAGGGTGAGTGTCTTTGATCTGAACAAAATGTAGCAAGAAATACCCAATCTAAATTAATTCATAAGGAAGTAATTTATATTTAGTAATATCTATTATTAATTTCTTTTTGCAACTGGATTCAATATGTAAATATACACATGCCTTATATCAAGATGACAGGACAGAGTGGGAGAATGGTTTCCAGTCAGATCTACCTGTTCAGGTTCCCTATGAATGATAGTCTTCACTATCAGTTTAATTACACATAACAATTACATCAAGTTACCATATCATACAGACACATATTTAGCCACCACTTGGCCTATCCTCCCACACCTACTCATCTTAAGGAAATCTTTTTAAAAAGAGATTAACAGTGTATGTGACAGGTATATTATTTTAGGGAAATCTACTCTGAAATGCAGTTTTGAAGAAAATTGTACTTAATTAATATCTAATGAATGTTTTCTTTTTTGGATTCCAATTTTGTGACCACTTGACCATTTTAGTTTCTTTCTTTAATGACTTGGCTTTTATTCAACTAGAGGGAAATATTTGAACATTTAAACATGCTAAGTTTTGAATGTTCAGAGGAGAAGATAAGATAAATTCTGAATGTTCAAATAAGATGGAATGTTCTTCCATCTTCAAACAGAGCACTGAAGACGGTCATTACAAGTGTGACTCACCATATCTGAAAGGTGTCATTTCCCTGTCTTCATAGGCCTTTTCCCTGGGTAAGTCTGTGTTCATATTTTCCTATGACACTATTCATATTAGATTAGAAGTTACCCATGTGACCTCTTTTTATCTCACCTCTTGAAGGGCCCTTTCTCTAAACACAGTCATATTCTCAGGTACTATGGGTTCAGACTTCAACATATGAATTTTGGAGAGAACAATTCATCCCATAATAGAGCCTGATTCATCCTTTCTTCCCTATCAAGAAAAAGTATCCAGGTTGCCTGCCCTCTACCTTTCCTTGTTCTCACCCCCAGCCAATGATTTTGCCACGCCTCTTTCACCAAAGCCTGTCTAACCTGTATATAATCTGCTTTGGACCAATGTGACAACTAACCTCGTATTAGTTACCAAATGCTTCTATAGCAAAATTGCTTTAGACTTAGTGGCTTAACCATCAAGTACATTATCTTACAGTTCTGGGGGTCAGAAATCTGAAATGGATTTTATTTGGTCTAACATCGTGTAATGGAAGGGCTGTATTCCCTGTGAAGAATAGAAGGATAATGTATTTCCTTACCATTTCTAGCTTATACAGGCTACATGCATTTGTTGTCGCACCTTCTTCCATCTTCAAAGCCAACAACTTTGGACTGGGTCCTTCGCATGCTGCCTTCTCTCTTAATCTTTCTTCTGGTTTCCTCTTCCACCTGTGAGAACCCTTTTCATTTCATTGGACTGATTAGAAACTTGGTTTTGTATGGTTACCATAACAAATTACCATTATTTGGGCAGCTTAAACAGCAGGAATGCATTCTCTCACTGTTCTGGTGGCTAGAAGTCCATAACTGAGGGCCATGAACTCTTTGAACACATGGGGAAAGAATGCTCCCTTGCTTCTTCCAGGCCTCTGGTGGTTAATCCTTGATATACTTTGCTTGTAGATGCATCACTCCAATCTCTGCCTCCATCTTCACATAGCATTCTTCCTTTGTGTCTCCTTTTGTGTCTGTGTCCAAATTCTCATTTTTCTTATGAGAATAATCATATTGGATTAGGACCCACTTCAATCCAGTATGAACTGTAATCATCTTAACATAATTACATCCCTATTTTCAAATAAGATCACATGTACAGATTCCAGGTGAACCTGAATTAATGAAGATATACTATTTAAACTAGTATAAAAACCTAAATTTTACCTGCAACCATAATTTTCATATATTCTGCTAATTGTCATATAGTCACAGACATTTACCAGGTTTCAGGAGTAAGACATGGACATCTTGGGAGATGGAGAGGTAGGATTATTATTCTGCCTACCCAAATAGATCAGTGACATCTATATCTCCTAGACACCTGTGTATTCTGTCAAGCATCCTAAAGACAAGTCTTTTCCCAATAACTTCTCTTGGATAGTCCTGTAATGTGGGGCACAGCCATAATCAATGCTGTGGGGAATCACTTTCCCTAAGTAGACAAACATGCTGTGTTTCAATGTATAAAACTGGTCTCTAATTCATAATTCCTTAATGACCTTCATATCATGCAGCTCAAAGTTAATTCTCTTCACTTAGCATCTCCAACCTAACATGGCAGAAGCTTTTCTTTAGTTAGTTCCTTATGAAGAGTTTTTCTTATTAATCCCATTGTATCCAACCATGCAAAAATCATACATTTCAACTGTACCTCACTTAGACATGACCTAAACAAGCAGCAGACCATCTAATTCTGACACACTATTATATGTATGATATTCACAGAAATTTTTTTTAAATGCCACAAATTATTTGATATGCTTCCCATTGACAGGTAGAATCTATGTTTTTCCCCTTGCCTCTGTGTGAGTGTGTAATTGCTTTGATCAATAAAATAGTATATAGGTGATGTATCTGACTTACAAGTCTCAGTTACAAAGTCCATGCCACTCTGCCTGGTCGTGTTGGAATGCTCCTTCTCATAAGGTTTCTTCTCAAAATATTCTCTCTTGAATTCTAGATGCCATTTGTTGAGAAACTGAAGCCACATAGAGAGAGGCACCATGTACCTGAATAACAGAGTCCCAGATAAATCCATCTTTAGTCATTCTAACGCAAGTGCCAGACACGTGGGTGCAAAAAAGCCTTTTTAGAAGTGCATCCTCCAACTCCAGATATTCCAGCCCCAGACGTTTGGATCTTCTCAGATGAGTTTAGAGGGAAAAGCTCTTCATTTAATATTTTATTTATAAAATGCCTTTCTTGATTCTACCTTGAGGAATTCTCAGTAGCTTCAGTGAAAGTATATTTTCTGTCTTTGATGGATACTTTTTCAGTTAGTAGCATTTGCAATACATCATGAATACATTCATTGTGGACAGTTGCTACATGTATATGACATATCTTAATTCTTTTTACATCTCCTCTTTCCCCCCATTTTAAGAGCATCCTGCCCAGTAAGAAAGCCAAACTTAAAAGTATACATACTCTCTGTGTGATTCTATGTACATGAAACTCCAGAAGAGACCAAACTAATCTATAGGAGTAGAAAGACAGTCAAGGTGGGGCAATTGTGATCGCCTGAGAAGTCATTTTCCCGTCTATAGGACGAAATACTTGATGCCTATATCTTAAAAGGAGGACAGGGCTATCCTAGTTCACAGTTTCAGTGGATTCATTCCATGGTCAGCTGGGTCCAAGGCAGAAACAGCATGGCAGAACAATGTGGTGGAGGAAAGTCATTTACTTCATGGTAGCTAAGAAGCAGAGATAGAAGGGAGGAGCCCGAGATAAGAATAAACTCTTCCAAGTCATGTCCCCAGTGACCCACCCTTTCTGACCAGGTCTCACCTCTTAAGAAGAGCCTTTTGGGGCACATTATAGATCTAAACCTTAACAGTGCACAAAAGTGAAAAGGAGTTGGAAGTAGTCTATATTCTGATAAGGATGTAGGTAACATGGCTGTATGCATTTTTAAATGGATCCAATTTACTTCTTAAGTACAAAATACTTTATTATGAATAAATTATATTTCAATTTTAAATACAAAAATGTAATAGCTTGAAATAGAAACTATGTGATTAGGCTGTAAACACTTGGGGTCTTACATCGTTACTTCTGTGTTTCTTGGATTCTTGGTGAAAACAGATTTATTATTTACATAATCAATGGCTAAGAAATTAAAATACTGTTCTTTAAAATATTAAACATATATAGCTTTGTTTGCAATTATAAATGAAATTCATGTTCACTGTATAAATTTAAAACCATACAAGAACTGATTGTCTCATAGTAGTAGCTGTTAGGATGAATAAATATCTGTGTTTTAAGAATCATAAAATTACAGATAAGGTGTTTTAGTCACTTTTCTCAATTCTGAGAAACCATACCTGATATCCCCAACTTCATGGAAAGGAGGTTTACTTTAGCTCAGTTTGTAGGGGTTTCAGTCCTTAGTCGGCTGGTTCCAAGGTAGGATGGCATAGCACAGGGGCATGGCAGAGAAAAGTTGCTCATGGTGTGGTGTCCAGGAAGCAGAGAACATCAAAGGCGGAGGCAGGAGGGACGATAAATCCTTCTGGGCCACACCCCCAGTGATTCATTTCTTCCCATTAGACTTCACTTCCTAACTTCAAGCCAGCGATACCAGCATCATAATCCAATCACCTTCGAAAGGATCTGTCTATGATGGCTTGACGTTTTAGAAGGACATTTAGACATAAACTGCAACATATGGATAGAAGTTAAGCAATACTACTGCTTTCTGTGTAGATGGAGTGGTGTATAGTCAAAGGCAAATATCCCTTTCACACATCAGCACATCTCCACAGTCCTGCAAATGTTTCCGAATAAGAAACTGAGTTCATTCCATCTTTCTGTGATCTCTACTTCAAGGACATTGATGATGATTTTCCTATTTAGCATCTGACCCAATGAGCCTTAACTGAATTTCTCATTTACTGAACAATTCAGGGTTGATAGATTTTAGTGTCATCGGTTCCTCTTCCATACAAGAAAGACGAAAACATCAAGCTATATTCTTAAGTATCTGGGGGATGTGTGGAAAGGATGAGAATAACCTCATTGTATCTGGATGACTTTTCACACATTTCTCATTAGTCTACCACATCAGCTACTCAATTCAATCCTACTCTGCCTTGGCCAAGTTAATGTTGCATTGATTTTGATCCATGTGTCCTAATGGTCATTTATTCAGATCATTTGGATAAGAAAGAAAATAACAATTAGGAAGCCCAGACACAAGTATTTAATTTTCTAAGATTTTGTAATGGTTACCTTACTAAAATCCAGTAGGAACATTCTGCTTTTAACTGCTTTTCATGCCTGTTTAGTTACTACAGGAAATATATTCTGATATGAAAAATACTGTGCCAACAATGTTAATGTGAAGTAGATGCAAATGAAAATTACTGCTGCTGTGAGGACACTGTTGATAGAAATAAAAATTGCTAATGTAATAAGATGTCACTCACGGTTAACAGTTTAATAAAACAAAGCTCTTCATTTAACAGTGCATAAGGACAGAACCCATTTCGATATATATTCAGAATACTAACAAACATAACTTGAGAAATAACATATAGGTCTTTAGAATCTTGAAAATAAAAATGTAATTAATTATTCAGATGTATATTTAGAAGAAATTTCAACAAACATATCCAATGAAATATGAAAGAAATAGGAGTTTGGAAGTAGCGAAGTTGTCCTGTAGTTCAGGATAAAGCACTATTTGATTCATTAATCTTTTTAAGTGTAGTTAATTTCTATGAAATTCTTTCAAAATGTATTGGATCCAACACCTACCTGGTGTTTTTTGGAGAGGCTAATTACTTAATGTGAAGATTACTGGGTTTCTTATTTATAAAATGCACCAATAATGCCTGCCCCACAGGATTGTTGTTGGAGCACATGAATGAATACAATTCATTTGCAAAGTTTTTGTCAAACCCTAATGTGTGCTTAGTAATATTCTCAGACCATGGCCTGTGATGATGAGCAAGACAGAAAGACAACTTCTGCATTGTAGGGAAGGTGGGTCAGTGAGAAGAGCATCTTTTTATGAATAGAATCACTTTTCTCAAGTACTGGCTACACAGCAGTACTGGTATAAAATTCCCCTTACAGAAGCCTGTAAATGGTGCTGTGAGGTTTTCGACTGGGATGAGTACAGTGTGTTACACCCAGTGAGAGAGAACCAACCAGAGACCGATATTAAATCCACACTGGAGTTTATTACAGGCCGGGACCCGAGCCGAGCATCAGACTCGAGCCTCGACTGGGGTTTGACAAACATGTTTTATACACCTTTGAGGCCAGCAGTTTCTAGGCCCCTCTATGGGATAGAACTAGTAAAGCAAGCAAAATGTACAGAAGTGGAACGTCCTGCTGTTAGAACATTTGTAAAACAATAGTTGATTAACTGTTGTTTCTAAGAGACTCTAAGGGGAGGAGGTTTCTAAGCTTCCTCCTTTTGAGTTCATCTAAAGGGCAGGCAGGTGGGTCAGTCAGCAGCAATATGGAGTCTGTCTTGCTAACTAGGGTCCTTCAAGTGGATATGAAAGATATCAATGCATAGGGATATGTTTTGGATGCTTGTCCATGAGATTCACTAAAAGATTAGAAACTAGGGATAAAACAGGATTTAAAAGTAATTTGTAGGTATTTGTCAGTATAATTACTCATTAAGCAGAAGAGGAAAAGAAGAAAGAGGAAGAGGAGGCTAAATAGTATTTAATCTTATTTTAATTAAGTAGATACTGTGCTACTTTATAGTTTTAGGTTATGTTATCATTTAAAAACCATTTTCAAACCTAGAATAGCACTCAAAATGATTCTGTAGGCAAACATGGCTGGTATCAGGTTAGGAACCCAGGCAAATAGTATGTCTCCAATGCACTGTAGTTACTTTTGTAGCAGGTCTAACAAATACTTAGTCAGCAAAAACCATCTAATGTGATTTTTATAACATCCCAATGAAGTGTGTATTTGTAGCTCCATGATAAAGGTGAATAAACTGAGGCTCAGATAAGTTATTTCACTTGTTCAGACTTACACATCAAATTAGCAATATCAAGATTCTATTCCAGGTCTCATTAATGTTAGTTTTGCCTTCCTTTCACAGGCTAGACTACAGCTTCTTAACAGCTTACTCCAGTTCAATGATGACATCACTTCCTTTGCTGAACAAACAAGACTTCCCCTCAGAAGTCTACCTGGAAAGAAAACTGTGACCTTTGGCTACTTAAAGAGGAGAGAGTCAGTTATTGAAAGAATGGGATGTTGATCGAATGGGTCCACCTGGATGGATGTGTGGTAGGCACAGAGAAAGGTGAAGATATGAATTTCTGGAAACACGGGGCCTAACACAGGTAGGGATGGAGAGAAGATGCTAAGAACCTGGGGGACTGGGGAGTAACAGACAAAGAGTCCTTAAGGGGAACCAGACAGGGACAACTGCTTGTTTTTGTAGCTCGGATCAGTCCGTCTCAAAGACAAAATCAACAAAGGCCTGGGAGTCAAATATCTGAAAATTGAAAATATTCTTATTGTGCCTCTGTTTGACAACTTTGTCCCACCTTTACGTTCAGATAGCCCCACACCTTATATGCACAATATCTTTGTGCACTGCTTTTGTTTGGGGAATTCTGCTTGGCAGGCTTTTCCTAGGTCATTCACACCCAAATGATCCCTCTTTCCCTTGTGGGTCAAATTAAATCTCCTATTAGTGAAAGAAAAATCAGAAGTTTGAGATCTTTCAACCTATTACAGACATTAAGGGAGAACAGGAGATCTGCATGTTATTTCTATTAAAAACACTCATGCACACAAAAACAACTGCAGCGTGGGCAGCCAATGTTACCTTGGTGATTTCTTTCCTTTTGTGCTGAGCTGAAATTGTGCAAGGCTAATATGATCACTGGAATCATACAAGGGAGGAAGCCATTTAGACTGAAGCTATTACAGAGCAGGGAAAGGAACTGGGCCTTCAAGAGATCTGGTGCTAAATGGATTAAAATGTGTACAAGAAAATTATACTTTGTCTCTTTAATCTGAGGCAAATGAGCTGGTGCACATTTTTATAAATAAGAGGAAAGGGGAGAATGAGCTCATCTAAGGAGGTTGGGGACAATGGCCTCCCTCTTACTTTCCTGCACAATCTCCATAAAATGCAGTATCCTATTGATTGATCAATTTTCTCCTCTGTGAAAATAAGGATTTCTTAAGTGGACCAGAAGGTACAGCTGATTCCAAGTGAAACTGACTCAGACTGATGAGGGGAAATGGAGAGTAAATGTAATTTCCTTTCAGGTTTCTGGAAGCTATTTACAAATGAGAGGAAAAAACACCATAGAAATCATGAGGAACACAGTATGCAATGTCCCTAAATAGACTATTAAGATGGAATAGAATTGCTTAGTAACACCACCTGAATATTCACCAACTGTCAGGGAGCCAGCCCTGGCGGGCAGAGGTGCTACCAAAGCAGGGGAGGCCATGTACCCTGGAGGAGAAGGGAGCTCTGGCTGTCCTCCTCTTGGGCTGTTCAACATCGTGTTTGGGCCCCAGGTTTGCAGTTTGCTAATACAAGCTTTGATTTGAATGTTTTGCACTGGGCCCTGAAATTGTGAACTTCTGGGTTCCAGCAATCTGGCATGACCCAGACATAAGAGAATTTAGACCAGAGATTTCTTCCTCACTATTCTGGAGCTTAAGAGGTTTAAGAGCATGGCATCAGAATCTACCAATGGCTCCTTCCTGGACAGAGCATGACAGAAAGTATGAGATGGCACGTGTAAAAGATAGACAGAATTGATCCTTTCATCCAGAGCCCACTCTAGTGACACCCAATTAGCTCCCACAACAGCCTTAATCCATACATGAGGGAGAACTCCATGACCTACCCACTTATTTAGTTAGTTAGTTAGTTATAGTTCAGGCCCCTGAACCCAGGGCCTTTGCACTGAACTACATTCCCAGCCCTCCATCTTACCCATTTCTGTTTGTTTGTTTGTTTGGTCAGGACCTCACAAAGTAGCTAAATGGCCTAAGCTGAGCTTGAATTTATCGTTCTATTGCCTTAGCCTCCAAAAGTGCTGGGATTACAGTCATGTGCCACCCGCTTGGCTACTTAATCACTTCTTAAAGGCTTTTTCTATTAGTATTGTCATAATAGTGTTAGTATAGTGATTAAATTTCAGCATGAGTTTTAGAGGAAATAGTCAAACCGCCATAAAAAGAGAACTTCTGTGTACCTGTCTTCACTGTGATCATTTGAATACTTCAGTATCCAAAAGATTTCCTTCTCTATCCAGTAAACCCACCAATACCCTTCCTTCTACTGTGACTTCTTATTCTATTTCCTTAAACCTCAGGTACATATTTTTCTGGCTTAAAACTCTGAAATTGAGATGGGTCTTACAATTGAAATCTTACAGTCCCTATGGTAGTATATTGTTCCTATTTTCTTTCTTTAAATGAGAAGAATTTAGTCAATAGGTTACCTTGGTTGGTAAACTTTACGTTCAGGCCATAATCCCACAAGAAATGAACACTGACACAAGTGAGTAGGGAAGGGGTACCCAGGAATGAACCCTGAAGGTTCCAGGGCTGAGGGTCTAAGACAGATGGAGGCCAAGGTGACAGACTCAAAATGGCTGATTCGAGTTGGCTTTAACATTCTGTAACCAGATGCAGCCTGTCTTAGAATAAGGGAATCAAGCTTGCATTTGTCCCTATGCATTTTTTATTTGCTTTACTTTGGTTCTTTTTTCTCATTATAACTGCACTAAGAGGAAGAAACACACAGTGGTGACAGGAGCATTTTCCTCATTGACCTTTATATGTTCCTTTTTGATATATATCCCTTAGATATCTAACATGTGCATGTTTCCTAACCCAACATCCATATTCCCTCCTCTCCATTATTTCAAGTAAGGTTTCTGCAAGTTTTGTCTTACCTCTTAACTGTTTCCTTGAGAGTCTACTAAGTGATCGAATCATTTTGGAGAAACAAATTTAGGCAAAAGTGTTCAAGGATAACCATACTTAACCTTGTTGAGTGCAGTCTAAAGAATTCTTTGGGAAGCACAGTACTTAATTCAAAATAACTGACTTTGAATTGAGGAATTTTTCTGGACACTAGGCAGAATATTTAACGCAAAACAGATTTTAAATACTCATCAAATTCCAGCATTTGGGCACTCACAAACTGTCTGAGCCTACAGAGTGTTGTCATGGAAAAATTTAAGCTATATTAGACCACAAAAACTACTACATTGCCAACAAAGAAACATTACAAAATAGTATTTTTTAAATTGACAATAAAAATGGATATTAGTAATGAACATTTTTAAAGTTTCATTCATCTGGTGTTTGTTTGTTTGTTTGTAGCTACATCTTTGCCTCAATTTGCATTTTCGTCACAGCTTTGGAGGCTCCATATAAAGAAAGAGAAAAAAAAGCAATTGGTTTTTCATTTGCAAATTGCTTACCAATTAGTTTTTAATGAACACACTATACTTCTTTCATAATGACACAGGCTGAGGGTATTTACTCAAACTAATTTCTCTTTGGCTTAATGGGAGTATTTGACTAATTCTTGTAGCAGATTCATCAAAACAAACATTTATTCTGCTACTATTTGAAAGACACTATGCCAGGCAGTCACTGGCAGAGATTAAAAATACATAAAACATGGTCACTGCTCTTCAGGGCCATAATATCTAGCTGGAGAAAAAAGTTCACATGAGGCAGAACAGGAGCTAAATACAAATTCAACACAGTAACACATGTGACAGCCAATGCATTACAAAACAGATTGGAAATTCAATGCTTTGTATTTCAGAGGCAAATAGTTTGCATTAAAAGTCCTTGGACAAGCTGAATCTAAAGGATGCTGCTTTGAGCATCTGTTATTTTTATTCACCTTCCAATATTTCCTTTGATAAATTTCCTCTTTCCAGTCTGTGTGTTTCTGAGAAGTGTCAAATGTGAATCTTCACAGGTGTAGCACCTGATCCAGATTGGGTTGGGCAGGATTCTTCTGATACTGAGAACTAGTCCAGGTAGGCACATGACTCCACTTGGGCCAATCAGACTCCTTCCCTGGACTGACTGATTCATACAGGTGAGCAAAGAGTTTCTCCATGACGGTGAAACAAGAAGGCTATGAATATGCAGTTGTTAAAGCCAGAGACTTCCTATAAAATGAAGTGAAAATTCAAGAGGAAGTTGAAATGAAAGAAGACATCTTTGAAGCATTTACATGTAAATTCACCTCCTAATGTTATAGGCCAATAAGTCTTCTTCATATTTTATTCTTCAAAGACACTTGTGCTGCTTTTTTAAACTCAATTTTCACCTGTTAGTCTGTTTGGCTTAGTCCCAAATGATCACTAATGCTCAGTTCATTTTTTTTACAGTCATTTTATCTCATTTTGTTCAATTTTGTGGCTTCTATTGGAATACATTCAACTTCACTGATCTTGTTTTCAGCAGGGTCAAATCTGCTCTTAATTCCATCAAGTGATTTTTTTCATTTCAGATATAATATTTTTTATATATAGAACTTTTATATTGGAATGGGCTCAAGCAATCCTCCTGCTTCAATTTCCCAGGTAGCTGGAACATATCAAAAGTTCTATTTGGGTCTTTTTAAACTGTCTTCTGCTTCTCCTTGCTACATGTTCCTCTTTGCTGTATACCTGGAGTATATGGAACACACTTATAATAGCTATTTTAAGGCCCTTGTCTGCTAATAATATCTTCTCTACAATTCCTGGATCTATTTCTTTTGATTGACCTATGTCTTCCAGTTACAGGTCATATTTTCCTGCTTTTTTGCCTCCGTGACAAATTTTTATTGAATGCTAGATGTCATGAGTTTTATACTGTTGTGCTTTGCCAATAGTCAATTACCTTGGGGTCAAGTTTGATTCCTTCACTGTTTGCTTTTAAACTTTGTTAGGGTAGGTCTAGAGCAGCCTTTTGTTTAGGGCTAATTTAGTCCAATTCTTCAGGCAATATCTTCCTTAGTCTTCTTCTTGATGCTCTGCACATTAAGAAACCTATGTTTATTTCAGGAATTATTCTGTGCACTACTTTCTCTGCCAGCTCCATAGAGATTGACTTTTACAGATTGATATTCAGCCAAACATTCCAAACCAAGAGATTACTAGAGCATTCTCTCTCTCCCTCTTTCTCTCCCTCCCTCTTTCTCTGTCTCTCTCTGTCCCTGTCTGCCTCTCTCTCTCTCTCTTCTCTCTCTCTGTCTCTCCCCTGCCCCACACTGTCTGTGTGTGTGTGTGTGTGTGTGTGTGTGTGTGTGTGTGTGTGTGTGTCTTTCTCCTCTCTAGTATTATTCAGTCCTGAAAATTCTAACAGACTGCTGTAAGTCTGTTGTCTGTCTCGTCCACTCAGTTTAGAACTCTGGGCTTTGTATGGGTTCCTTTTCATTGCCTTTTAGCAATTATAACCCTAGTAATTACAGTTCACTTTACTGACTTCCCTTCTCTTGGGCTCACAGTCATGTGATGCCTATGCTCAATATGAGAATTGTTATTTTCTAAGTTTTGGTTTTCTAGTTGGCTATGGTGAGAGGGCAAATCTTAGTGTAATTAATCCTTCATGGATAAAAGCAGAAATCTCCAACTCTTCACTCTCTAACTAGTCCTATGCAAATTTTTTTCTTAGGGAACAATGTATAATTGTGCCCAACTATTAAGAAATTTTGTGTTTATATCACCTAATTCCTGATAACTATGCCATAGTTCTGGGTTTTTATACTCAATTTTCCGGATACATTTTAGGTATATAATATGCAGACATTCATTATTGGGAATTTGTACCTTTACGTGATATATCTTGGTTTTTAATTTTATTCACCATTTCCCTGCCCTCCCTTCAATACCTCCACTCCCTATTTACAAAGACTTTGTTTGCCTTTTTTCATTTTCTCATATTTATTCTTTTCCCTTCTTTCCATTCCCCTACTCTTCCCACTTCCCCTTCCATTTTGCCCCTTTTCTATTTAACATTTTATCTATTATACATTTTGATCTTTATTTACACTTTCAATTTCTCACACCAGAGAAACTATGTGGCATTTACACATGTGTGTCTTACTTATTTCACTTGAGTATGGCCTCAATGTGCATCCATTTAGATATAAATATCTCCACTTTCTCATTCTTTATGGCTGAGTAGTACTCCATTTTATAAAAATAAATCTTTATCCAGTCACCAGTTGATGGGAAATTAGGATGTTTCCAAGTGTTAGCTATTACAAACTGTGCCATTATAAACATGGGCACACATTTATGGCTGTGGTATTATTCTTTTAATTCTTTGCAGAAGATGCCCAGCAGGGGAATAGCTGGGTTAAATAGGACCTCTAATCCTAGTTTTCTGAGGTATCTTCATACTGATTTCCACAGTAGTTACACCAGGCTACACTCCCACCAACAGTGGAAATGGGTTCTTTATCCCCACAACCCCACCAGAATTCGTTACTGGTTGATTTTTTTTTTTTTTTTTTTTTGTACTGAGAATCCAACTAGGGACCTTGTACCTGCCAGGCAGGTGGTGGAACCACTGAGATAAAATACCGGCCCATTATTGGTTGATTTCTTGAAAGCAGCCTTTCTTTCTGGGGTGAGGTAGAATCTCAGTGTTGTTTTCATTTGCATCTCTCAAATGACCAATGATGTTGAACATTTTTTCATATGTTTATTCGCTATTTCTATTTCTTTGTCTGAGAAATGTCTGTTCATTTCAGATGCCCATTTTTGGATCGGGTTTTTAAATTTGGGAGGTCTGATTTTTTTGTTTTTTATATACTCTAGATAGTAGACCTTTGAGGAGCAGCTGGTAAAATTTTTTTTATCACATTGTGGGTTGTATCTTCGCATTGTTGGTGGTTCCTCTTGCTGTGCAGAAGCTTTTTAATAAGAAGAGATCCCACTTGTTGTTTGTTTGTGCTAGTTCACCTGCAACTGAGGTTTTCTTCATGAAATCATTTCCTATGCCAATGTCTTAAAGAGTTCTACCTAACCTCTGATCTAGCCAGTTTAGTGTTTCTGTTTTAATATTTAGATCTTTAATCCATTTCAATTTTAGTGTAGTGCATGGTGAGAAATATAGGTCTAGTTTTAATTTTTGGCAGTTTGAAACCCAAGTTTTCCAGTACCATTTATTAAAGAGGCTATCTTTCCCCCAGTGAGGGTGTTTGGCTCCTTTGTTGAAGATGAGGTGCCTGAGTGTGTCTGGAGTTGTTTCTGCATCTTCTAATCTGTTCCACTGGTCCTCAGGTCTGTTTCTTTGCCAGTACTATGCTGTTTTTATCACAGTAGCCTTATAGTATAGTTTCAAGTTGGGAATTGTGATACCCACTACCTTGTCTTTGTTGCCTGGTATTGCTTTTGCTATTCTAGGTCTCTTCTTCCAAATGAATTTTTGGATTGTTTCCTCCAGGTCTGTGAAATATGCTGTTGAAATTTCAATTGGGATTGGATTGAATCAATATAGCAGTTTTGGAAGTATGGCCATTTTCACCATGTTGCTTTTTCCTACCCAGGAGCAAGGAATGTCTTTCCATTTTCTGGTATCTTCTTTGATCTCATTTTTGAGAGTGCTATAGTTTTCAGAGAAGAGATCTTTGATTTCTTTTGTCAGGTTGATTCCTGGGTTGATCCATGTTATGTTGATTCCTGCATTTTTTGGATGCCATTGTTAAAGTAGTTGTTTCTCCTGTTCCTCTCTCAGTGAGTCTGTAGTTTGTGTAGAGGAAAGTTATTGATTTTTGTGAGTTAACTTTGTATCCAGCTACTTGACTGAATTTGGTCATTAAGTCTAGAAGACTTTTGGTGGAGTTCTTGGGTTCTTCTATATAGAGTATCATGTCATTTGCAAATAATGACAATTTGACTTCTTTATTTCCTACCTTTGTTCCTTTTATTTCCTTTTCTTGTCTAATTGCTGTGGCTAATTTTCCCCAAGATGTATTGAACAAGAGTGGTGATAGAGAACATCCTTTTCTTGTTGCTGATTTTAGCATGAAGGATTTCAATTGTTGACCATTTAATGTGAAGTTGGCTGTTGGTTTTTTGTAGATGGCTTTTATCAGGTTGATATAGAGACAATCTATTCTATTTTTCTGTAGGGTTTTTTCCATGAATGGGTGTTGCATTTTGTCCAATACTTTTTCTGCATCTATTGAGATGATCATATGGTTTTTCTCCTTGGTTCTATTAATATAGTGTATTACATTTATTGATTTGCATGTGTTGAACAATCCCTGAATCCCTGGGATGAATCCCACATGGTCAGGTTGTATGATCTTCTTGATTATTTTCTGCATTGTTTGCCAGTATTTTATTAAGGATATTTGTATCTATGTTCATTAGTGAGATTGACCTATAATTCTATTTTTCAGTTGGGTCTTTCTCTGCTTTGGGGATTGTAAGGAACAGGGAAAGGGAACATTACTAGAACCTCTGCAGTAAGTCCTAGTCTCCTGTGAGCCACGGCAGCACAAAGTGAATTAAAGGAAAGGTAGAAGCTGAGCTGTGGGTCTGATCAGTGCTGATCTGGGCAGCAAAGACAAAAGCCCCCAGTTTACCTCACCTTTTATTCAGTACATTGGGAAAAACAAATGAAAGAAATGACTTGCAGAGAGTTCAGTACATTGGCGTAAACAAGATGTAACAAACAACTTGCAGAGAGTTCAGTACATTGGTGTAAACAAGATGTAACAATCGAAAAACAATGAGGAACTGAGTAGATGAAGATTTTGTTCCTCCCACGATGTCTTCAGCTGGTGTAATCTTGTCCTGGAGAATCACAGCATCACCGGATCATTGAGGTCTCAGTTGTGACCTGAGGCCAAAATGGAATTATGTCTCAGAATGCCATAGCTGGGCTGTAGGCAGGAGAACTAGGCTAACCAAATGATTTTTCCCTAAAATTATGTAGCATTGCTCCCTACAGGGGATCAAGGTGATACTTGCCTCCAGGGATGAATTTGGGAATATTGGTTCCCTTTCAATTTCATTGAAGAGTTTAAACAGAAGTGGCAGTAGTTACTTTCTAAATGTCTTGCAGAATTCAGCAGTGAAGTCATCAGGACCTGGGCTTTTATTAGTTGGTAAATTTTGAATTGCATTTTCAATTTCATTGATTGATATTGGGTCATTTAGAATTTTTAGGTCATCTTCATTCAACTTTGCTAATTCACACATATCTAGGAATCAGTCCATTTCTTCTGTATTTTCCATCTTATTGGTGTATAGACTTTCTAAGTAGGTATTGATGATCCTCTGGATTTCTGCTGGGTCCTTGTAATTTCACCCTTTACATTCCTAATTGCATGGATTTGGACTTTTTCTTTCCTTTGTTTGATAAGGTTGGCTAAGGATTAGTCAATTTTGTTTATTCTTTTGAAGAACGAACTGTGGCCCTCATTGATTTTTTTGTATTTTTGTCTTAGTCTCCATTGCAATAATTTCTGCCCTAATCTTTATAATTTCCTCCCTTGTATGAGTTTTGGGTTTGTCCTGCTCTTCTCTTTCTAGAAGCTTGAGGTTCAGCATCTGGTTGTGCAATTGAGCTTGCTCTGTTTTCCTACTGTGAGTATTCACTGCTATGAATTTCTCTCATAGGACTGCTTTTATTGTGTCCCATAGACTCTGCTATGTTGTACTGGCATTGTCATTTAATTGTAGGAACTGCCTGACTTCTTCTTAAATTTCCTCTGTGACCCATTGATTATTCAGAAGTGTGTTGTGCAGTTTCCATGTGTTTATGAAATTCTTACGGTTTCTTATGCTATTGATGTCCAATTTCATCACACTATGGTATGATAATATACAGGAGATAACTTCAATTCCTTTGCACTTAACTTAAACATGGTCTATGAGCAAGTATGCAGTCTATTTTGGAGAACGACTATTGTGCAGCTGAAAAGAATGTGTATTCTGATTTTGTGGGGTGGAACACTCTATAAACATCTGTTAAGTTCATTTGTTCAAGAGTTTGATTGAGTTCTAGTATTTCATTGTTTGTTTTTTGTCTATTTGATTTATCTGTCTGTGACAGTGGGGTATTGACATTCCCCCACTAATATTGTATTAGTGTTTATTTGATTTTTCATGTCCATTAGTATTTATTTTTTATAGTTTCATGCACTAGTGTTTGGTGCATAGATATTAATGATTGTCATCTCATCCTCTTGGATTGTTCCCTTTACAAGGATGTAGTGGCCTTCTTTGTCTCTCTTAATCAGTGTTGATTTGAAATCCACTTGATCTACAAAGATGATAGCTACTCTTGCTTTTTTTTGGATTCCTGTTGCATGGAGTATTGTTTCCAACCCTTTAACTTTCAGGTTATGAATTTCTTTTTGAATTAAGTGTATTTCTTTTGTGCAGCATATTGTTGAATCTTGCTTCTTGACCCATTCTGCCAGTCTATTTCTGTTGGTTGGTGAATTGAGACCGTTAACATTGATGGTTATAACTGATACATATTGAGTTATCCTTGTTATGACTTTTTCTTTTTTTTTGGATTTTCCCCCTTTGAATGTAATTTGTTGTCATGCCTGATGGATTCATTCTGCAGGGCTTCCTGGGATTGTGATCCTCATTGTTTTTTCCTAGGATATTGTTTAAAAATTTTGGAGTGCTGGTTTGGTATTCATGAAGTTCCTAAGGTTCTCTTTGCCATGAAAGTATCTTACTTCTCTATCAATTTTGAAAGATAGTTTTGCTGGGTACATCAATCTGGGTTTGAGGTTGTTTTGCTTTAGTGCTTGAAATATGTCACTCCATGTTCTTCTTGCCTTGTGGGTTTATGTTGTGAAGTCTCCTGTGATTCTGCTGGGCTTTCTTTCCTTTGTATGTGATTTGTTTTTTTTTTCTCTAACTGCTTGTAGAATTTTTTCTTCTGTTGGGTTTCTGGAATATTAACTATTATGCCCATGTGTCAATTTTTTTATCATGGCTAGTTGGAGGCCTATCTCTCCACTTATCTCCACTTATCTCTATGTCAAGTTCTTTTCCCCTACTTGGGGTGTTTTCTGCCATCACTGTGAACAGTTTTTTTTGTTTTGTTTTGTTTTGTTTTTGTACTGGGGATCGAACTCAGGTCCTTGAGCTTGCTAGGCAGGTGGCAGAACCACTGAGCTAAATCCCTGGCCCAACTGTGAACAGTTTTTTAATGTTGTCTGCATTCTTTCCTGTTTCTTCATTGGCTCCAATCAGCTTAATGTTATTCTTCTTTGCATCACCTAGCAGCTGCTGGATTGATTTCTCTTAGTTCCTTAGTATTTTAAGAAATTTTTCTTTTCCTGGCCACTAATTGCAATCCTGTCTTGTTTATCTGTAACTCTCTCCTCACATTGGCTTATTCTGCTGTGTAAACTTTCAATGGCATTTTTAATCTCCTTGAAATCTGTTTGCATCTGTTTTATGGATTCCATTTGTTTCCTATGTTGGGATTCATTCATGTTCCTCAGCTCCACTACTTTTTTATCTGTGTCTGCTCTAGAGTTATTAATCATGTCTTTCACTATGAACATAATCTCTGTTGTTATCTGAGAAATTATTTCTCATTTCATTTTTTCCAGATCTTTCATTGCCAGTTCAGGGAGTCCAGGTTGTTGAGTATCAAATTGTTCCATCTCTTGCCATTTGAGGTTGTCTTAGGTGATCTGAACATGTGGTTTTGAGACTTGTTTGTGTGTCTTCTCATTTCAACAGATGCAGCCTGTTGCACCTTTTGTGAGACAAGTTTTGTTCACCCAGTGGGCTTCAGTTCTTAGCAAGCCTCAGAGAAACCTCTCTGCTGCTCACCACTGCACCAACTCCTGGGTTCAGAATGGTGGCCTTTTGGTCCTTGCACTGTGCTCTTTTCCAGGCGGGATTCTGGCTAGTGCCTGTGCACACATGATGGTATCTGTGCACCCAAGTTGCTGGTGTCTGACCGGGCTTCTGGCTGGAGTCTACATGCACTTACCAATGGTATCTGAGCTGGTCTCTGGCTGTGGCCTGCACACCTGTGCAGGTGTTTTCTAGATGGATTGGCCTATGGCTCTGGCCTGTGGGTCCAAGCAGCTGGTATCTAGGTAGGGCCTTGGCTAGAACCTGCACACCTGTGCTACTCTGGTCCATGGGGGGTCCTCACTGGGCATTGCATGCACTTCCATACCTCTCTGGTTTTATACTTGAATTTCTCTCTGAAGTCAAAAGCTGGGAGTCAGTTTCATCTGTCAAAGGGATAATATAGAATTCATAATTTGTGGTGAGGATCAAATGAAATAACTTATATAAATGCCTAGTATATAATGATTGTTCTACAAATGGCAGCTATTAGTACTACTGAGTGAGATCATGAAATAAAAGCACTGATTCAGTTGCAGGAAAGTCAACACAAATAGTTCACTGCTCTAAAAATAAACACAAACAATAGCCCACAAACACATTTTCAGTAGGGATTCTTTTGGTGCCAACTCTTTGTTCAACAAGCCTTATTAACTTTGCTATAAAAGTTCCTTAAGTGTTCAAAGGTTCTTTGAAAAAGCAACCATTCAGTGTTTTGTATTTCTATATCAGATTTTAAAATAACAATGCTAATTACATGTAGGCTGCAAATTTTACACTAAAAAAAAAAAGCAGCCAGTTGTGGTCATCTAAGTTCTGTCAACTCTGGCATTCCAGAATTGGGAATATGAGAAGGAAAATCCTTATTTAACTTGAAAGATTAATCACAAAATTTGCATTTCTCTTAAATCCTGGAGACAGAAGAAACAAAACTCAGTAGCTCCTTTTCATAAAAAATTAGATTTTAATTATATATAATGTAGAGCATTTAATCCTAGATTATTATTTGTAGCAGGATATTGCTGATACTTAAAATAGCATCCCCATCAGATATTGCATAAATAGATCACAATTATTCTTCACTCTGGAAATGACAGACTTTTATTTACTTTTTGTACATTTCAGAAATATTTCATGTTGCCAATCTTTACAATTTCAGCTATTCAAAAGGGTGTATAATGTTATCTTTTTAAAATTAAGTTTATTGGTACAATTTAGGTATAAAATACACTTACATTCATCATTGGGATCTTGTGCTTTTACATGTTGTATCTTAGATCTTATTTTTCCCCATTTCCTTCCCCTCACTTCACCCCCTTCACCCCCTTCACCTTGCCCTATTTACAAAGACATTGTTTCCATTTTTTTCCTTTTTTCATATTTTTTCATTTCCCTTTTTTCCTTGCCCCTACCCTTCACAAATTCCCTAATCCTTTAGACCTTTACTTCCTATTTCACATTATCAATTATACCATTTGAGTCTTATTTAATTACACTTTTAGTATTTCACACTGGAGAAAATATTCAGTATTTACACGTGTCCTATTTATTTCACTTAAAAGTATTGCCTCAAAGTGCATCCATTAAGCAATAAATGTATCTTGTTTTTCTTTATTTCAGAGTAGTACTCCATTTTATAGGAAAACCACATCTTCTTTATCCAATTTCCAGTTGATAGGCATTTGGGCTGTTTCAAAGTTTTAGCTATTGCAAACTCTGTCACTATAAATATGGATGTGCATATATCACTGTGGTATGATTCTTTTAATTCTTTTGGAAAGATACCCAGCAGAGGGATAGCTGGGTCAAGTGGAACCTGTAAACCTAGTTTTTTGAAGTATCTCCATATTGATTTCCCCAGTGGTTGCACCAGTCTGCACTCCCAGCAACAGTGGAGAAGAATTCCTTTCTCCCCACAGTGCTGCCAACATTTGATATTGGTTGATTTCTTGATAGCAGCCATTCTTTCTAGGGTGAGGTGGAATCTCAGGGTTGTTTTCATCTGCAATTCTCAAATAACCATTGACATTGAATGTTTTTTCATATGTTTATTTGCTTCTTTTACTTCTTTGTCTGAAAAATGTCTGCTCATTTCAGTTGCCCATTATTGAATCAGGTCTTTATATTTGGGGATTTGATATTTTTGAATTCTTTACATATTCTAGATAGTAGAAATGTGTCTGAGGAACAGCTGATAAAATTTTTTCCCATGTTGTAGATTATATCTTTGTTCTTTTGGTGGTTACTCTTGCAGTGCAGAAGCTTTTTAATTGGATGATAACCCAGTTGTTGATTCCCTGTGCTAGTTCCTTGCTACTGAAGTTTTGTTCATAAAATCTTTTCCTACATGAATGTCTTCAAGAGTTGTACCTAACATCTATTCCAGCTGGTTCAGCATTTTGATTTTAATATTTAGATCTTTAATCCATTTCAATTTTAGTTTAGTGCATGGTGAGAGATATAGGTCTAGTTCAAATCATTGGCAAGTTGAAACCCAATTTGTCCAGCACCATTTATTAAAGAAGCTATCTTTCCTCCAGTGAGGTTGTTTGACTCCTTTGTCAAAGATGAGGTGGCTGAATGTGTCTGGAGTTACTTCTGCGTCTTCTAATCAGTTCCATCACTCCTTAGGTCTGTTTCTTTGCCAGTAGCATGCTGCTTTTATTACAGTGGCTTTGTAGTATAGTTTCAAGTTGGGGATTGTGATACCCCCTGGCATGTCTCTGTTGCCTAGAACTGCTTTTATTATTCTAGGTCTCTTCTGGTTCCAAATGAATTTTTGGACTGTTTTCTCTAGTTCTGTGAAATATACTGTTGGGATTTCAATCGGGATTGCATTGAATCTGTATAGCAGTTTTGGAACTATGGCCATTTTCACTATGTTGTGTTTTTCTACCAAGAAGCAAGGGATGTCTTTCCATTTTCTTATATCCTCTTTGATCTCTTTTTTCAAAGTGCTGTTGTTTTCAGTGTAGAGGTATTTGTCTCATTTATTAGATTGATTCCTCGATATTTCTTTATTTTGGATGCTATTGTAAAAGGAATTGTTTCCTTAATTTCTCTCTCAGTGAGTCTATTTGTGTACAAGAAGGATACTGATATGTGAGTGTTTACCTTGTATCCAGCTACTCTACTGAAGCTGTCAATTAAGTCTAGAATTATTTGGTGGACTTTTTGAGTCTTCTATGTAGAGTATCATCAGCAAATAATGACCATTTAACTTCTTCCTTTCTTATCTTTATTGCTTTTATTTCTTTCTCTTGTCTAATTTCCATGGCTAATGTTTCCAGAACTATATTGAGCAAGAGTGGTGATAGCCGACATCCTTGTCTTGTTCCTTATTTTAGCATGAAGGTTTTCAGTTTTTGACCATTTAGTATGATGTTGGCTGTTGGTTTTTCATAGATAGCCTTTATTGGCTTGAGATAAAGATCACCTATTCCAATTTTCTGTAGGGTTTGTATCATGAATGGGTATTGAATTTTCTTGAATGCTTTTTCTGCATTTATTGAGATGATCATATGGTTTTTATACTTGACTCTGTTAATGTAGTGTGTTACATTTATTGATTTATGTATGTTGAACTATCCATGCATCCCTGGGATAAATCAGACCGTCAGGTTCTATGATCTTCTTGATTACCCTCTGTGTTCTGTTTGCCAGTGTCTTATTGAGGATTTTTGCATCTATGTTCATTAGGGAGATTGGCCTGTAGTTCTCTTTTTGGGTTGGGTCTTTCCCTGGTTTTGGAATCAAAGTAACACTTGTTTCCAGGAATGAATTTGAAATTATTGCTTCCCTTTCAATTTCATTAAAGAGATTAAAGAGTAGTGGCAGTAGGTCTTCACTAAATGTCTTATAGAATTCAGCAGTGAAGCCATCAGAACCTGGGCATTTCTTTGTTGGTAAATTTTTAATTTCATTTTCAATTTCACTGATTGTAATTGGGGTGTTTAGACTTTTTATATCATCTTCATTCAACTTCAGTATTTCATATGTCTCTAGGAATCTGTCCATTTCTTCTGTACTTTCCATTTTATTAGAGTACAGGTTTTAGAAGTAGGTATTGATGATCCTCTGGATTTCTGCAGGATCTGTTGGGACTTCACCATTTTTGTTCCTAATTGCATGGATTTGAGCCTTTCCTTTCCTTTTTTGATAATGTTGCCTAAGAGTTTATCTATTTTATTTATTCTTTAGAAAAATCAACTTTTCCATTCATTGATTTTTGGTATTGTTTTCTTAGTCTCCATTACATTGATTTCTGCTCTGATATTTTTAATTTCCTCCCTTGTAAGAGCTTTGCATTAGTTTTGCTCTTCTTTTTCTAGGAGTTTAAGGTTCAACATTAGTTTGTTTATTTGAGCTTGCTATGTTTTCCTAGTATGGGCATTCACTGCTATGAATTTCCTCCATAGAAATGCTTTCATTGTGTCCCATAGATTCCTGTATGTTGAACTGGCATTATCATTTAGTTGTACAAACTCCCTAATTTCTTCTTTAATTTTGTCTGTGACCCATTGGTTGTTCAGAAAGGTGTTATTCAATTTCCATGTATTTGTGAAGTTTTTGAGGTTTCTTATGCAATTGATCTCCAGTTTAATTTCACTATGGTATGATAATATACAGGAGATAACTTCAATTCCTTTTCATTTACTTAAACATGTTCTATGAGTTAGCATGTGGTCTATTTTGGAGAATGACCTGTGTGCAGCTTAAAAGACTGTATATTCTGATTTTGTGGGAAGAGACACTCTCTAGACATATATTAACTCCTTTTGTTCAAAATATTGGTTCAGTTCTAGTACTTGATTGTTGATTTTTTTTGTCTAGATGATCTCTCTATTTGTGACAGGGGAGCATTGAGGTCTCCTACTACAATTGTATTAGTGCTTATTTGGTTTTTGTTTTGTTTTGTTTTGTTTTGTTTTGTTTGGTACCGGGGGTCAAACTCAGGACCTTGCGTTTGCTAGGCAGGCGCTGGAACCACTGAGCTAAATCCCTGGCCCTGCTTATTTGGTTTTTCATGTCCATTAATATTTGTTTTGTATAATTGAGGGCATTAGTATTTGGAGTATATATATTTATGATTGTCATCTCTTCCTCTTGGATTGTTCCCTTTACAAGAATGTAGTGACAATCCGTCCTGCCACTACCAGCCCAGAGGAAGAGGCTTCTGGGATGCCATCTGTCCTGCCACTCCTGGCCCAGAGGTAGGGGCTTCTGAGCCACCATCCCAGTGCTCCTTGTCCAGAGAAAGGGGTTTCTCAGCCACCATCCTTCCCGCAGCTCCCAGCCCAGAGGAAAGGGCATTTGGGCAAACTTCTGGCCTGCCACTCCAGCCCAGAGGAAGTGGCTTCAGGGACACCATCCCTACTGCCACTCTCAGCCCATGTCCCACCTTTCCCAGCTCAGAGGAGGTTATCTGCATGGGTGTGAAGAGCATCCCCCTCCGCCCCCCAGTCAAAATGAGAAAACATGTAAATAAGACTCAAAACCAGACTTCCAGATCACCTACAGCAACCCCAAAGGGAAATGAGATGGAACACTCTGACAGTCAACCACCTGGACCCACTGAACTGGCAACAAAAGGCGATCTAGAAGAAATGAAATCAGAACTAATTTCTCAGATAACAGGAGAAATTGTGCCCCTATTGCAAGACATGATTAATAAATCTAGAGAGGAGCTGAGGAACATGATGGAATCCCAACATAGGAAACAAATGGAATCCATAAAACTCCACTGAAATTCTCACAGCAGAATGAGTCAATGTGAGCACAGAATTTCAGATATAGAAGATAAGATTGCAATTAGTGACAAGAAAAAGAAAAGTCGCTTCAAAATTGTAAGGGAACATGAGAAATCAATCAATCCAGCTGCTAGACAATGCAAAGAAGAATAACATAACACTGATTGGAGTCAAAGAGGAAACAACAGAGAATGCGGATGACATAAAAAAAAACCCTCTTCACAGAAGTAATGACAGAAAACTTCCCAAGCAGGAGAAAAGAGCTTGACATACAGATAAGTGAGGCATACAGGACTCCAAATAGCCTTGATCAAAAAAAATCTACACATAGGCATATAATTGTTAAGATTCAAGAAACTCAACAGAAGAACAAAACTCTACAAGCAGTCAGAGAAAAGAAACAAATCACATACAAAAGAAAGCCCATCAGAATCACAGCAGACTTCTCAACACAAACCATCAAGGCAAGAAGAGCTTGGAGTGATGTATTTCAAGCCCAAAAAGAAAACAGCCTCCAACCCAAATTGATGTACTCTGCAAAACTATCTTTCAAAATTGATGGAGAAATAACATACTTTCATGACAAAGAGCACCTTAGGAACTTCATGAATACCAAACCAGCACTCCAAAAAATTTACACAGTATCCTAGGAACAGACAATGAGGAATACAACCCCAGAAAGCAAAGCAGAATGAACCCATCTGGCATGACAAGAAATTAAATGTAAAGGGGGAAGCCCAACAAAAAGAAAAAGTCATGGCAATGAGAAGTCAATAAGTTTCAGTTATAACCATCAATATTAATGGTCTCAATTCACCAATCAAAAGAAATAGACTGGGAGAATGGGTCAAGAAGCAAAATCCAACAATATGCTGCATACAAGAAATACACTTCATTCAAAAGGAAACTCATAGACTGAAACTTAAAGGGTGGAAAACAATACTCCATGCAACGGGAACCTGAAAAAAAGCAGGAATAGCTAACCTCTTTGCAGATCAAGTAGATATCAAACCAACACTGATTAAGAGAGACAAAGAAGGACACTATATACTTGTAAAGGGAAAAATAAAAGAGGAAGAGATGACAATCATCAATATCTATGTACCAAACACTAGTGCACCCAACTATACAAAACAAATACTAACAGACATGAAAAGTCATATATGCACTAATACAATTGTAGTGGGGGACCTCAACACCCCACTGTCACAAATAGATAGATCAACTAGATAAAAAATAAGTAATGAAATACTAGAATTCAATCGAACTCTTGAACAAATGAAATTAACAGATGTTTACAGAGTGTTCCACCTCACAAAATCAGAATACACATTCTTCTCAGCTGCACATGGGTCATTCTCCAAAATAGACCACATACTCACACATAGAACATGTTTAAATAAGTCCAAAGGAATTGAAGTGATCCCCTGTATATTATCAGACCATAGTGCGATGAAATTGCAGATCCATAGTAAAAGAAAGTGGAAAAATTTCATAAACACGTGGAAATTGAACAACACACTTCTGAATAACCAATGGGTCACAGAGGAAATTAAAGAAGAAATCAGACAGTTCCTTCAATTAAATGACAACAAGAATACAACATATCGGAATCTATGGGGCACAATGAAAGCAGTCTAATAAGGGAAATTCATAGCAGTGAATACACATATTAGGAAAACAGAATGAGCCCAATTAAACAACCTGATGGTGCACTTCAATCTTCTAGAAAAAGAAGAGCAGGACAACCCCAAAGCTCACACTAGGGAGGAAATTATAAAGATCAGAGGAGAAATCAATGCAATAGAGACTAAGAGAATGATACAAAAAAAATCAATAGAGCCAAAAGTTGGTTTTTCAAAAGAATCAACAAAATTGACAAACCATTAGCCAATCTTATCAGAAAAAGGAAAGAAAAGGCCCAAATCCATGAAATTAGGAATGAAAAGTGTGAAATCACAAAAAACCCAGCAGAAACCCAGAGGATCATCAATACCTACTTCCAGAACCTATAAGCCAATAAGATGGAAAACACAGAAGAAATGGACAGATTCCTAGATACATATGAATTACCAAAGTTGAATGAAGAAGACCTAAAAATTCTAAGCAACCCAATATCAATCAATGAAATTGAAAATGTAATTAAAAACTTATCAACTAAGAATACCCGGGCCCTGATGGCTTCACTGCTGAATTCTACAAGACATTTAGAGAGGAACTGCTGCCACTACTGTTTAAACTCTTCAATGAAATTGAAAGGGAAGTAATACTCCCAAATTCATTCCTGGAAGCAAGCATCACCTTGACCCCCAAAGCAGAGAAACACCCAACCGAAAAGGAGAACTATAGGCCAATCTCATAAATGAACATAGATGCAAAAATCTTTACTAAGATACTGGCAAATAGAATGCAGAAGATCATCAAGATCATACACCCTGATTAAGTGGGAATCATCCCAGGGATGCAGGGAAGGTTCAACATATGCAAATCAATGAATGTAATACACCATATCAATAGAGCCAATGACAAAAACCATATGATTATCTCCATAGACCCAGAAAAAGTATTTGACAAAATCCAATATGCATTTATGATAAAAACCCTATAAAAATGGAATAGATGGTCTCTACCTCAAATTGATAGAAGCCATCTATGAAAAACCGACAGCCAACATCATACTAAATGGTCAAAAACTGAAATCCTTCACACTAAAATCTGGAACAAGACAAGGATGTCCACTATCACCACTCTTGTTCAATACAGTTCTGGAAACATTAGACACAGCAATTAGACAAGGGAAAGTAATAAAAGGAATAAAGATAGGAAATAAAGAAGTCAAATTGTCATTATTTGCAGATGACATGATACTCTATATAGAAGACCCCAAGAACTCCACCAAAAGTCTTCTAGACTTCATAACCAAATTCAGTCAAGTAGCTGGATACAAGGCCAACACACAAAAATCAATAGCTTTTCTCTACATGAATGACAGACTCACTGAGAGAGAAATAGGGAAAATAATTCCTTTCACAATAGCAGCCAAAAAACTGAAATAGCTAGGAATCAACCTAATGAAAGATGTCAAAGACCTCTTCTTTGAAAACTATGGCACTCTGAAAAGAGAGATTGAAGATGATATCAGAAAATGGACAGACATCCCCTGCTCCTGGGTAGGAAGGATCAATATAGTAAAAATGGCCATACTTTCAAAACTGCTATATAGATTCAATGCAATTCCAATTGAGATCCCAGCAGCATACTTCATGGACCTTGAGAAAACAATCCAAAAATTCATTTGGAACAAGAAGAGACCCAGAATAGCAAAAGCAATTCTAGGTAACAGAGACATGGCAGGGGGTATCACAATCCCCAACCTGCAACTATACTACAAAGCTACAGTGATAAAAACAGCATGGTACTGGCAAAGCAACACACCTGAGGACCAGTGGAACAGATTAGAAGATGAAGAAACAACACCAGACACACTCAGCCATCTCATCTTTGATAAAGGAGCCAAACACCCTCACTGGAGGAAAGATAGTTTCTTTAATAAATGGTGCTGGAAAAATTGGATTTCAATGTGCCAAAGATTAAAACTAGACCTATATCTGTTGCCATGTCCTAAACTAAAATTGAAATGTATTAAATATCTAAATATTAAAATAGAAACTCTGAACCAGTTGGAACAGAGATTGGGTAGAACTCTTGAAGACATCGGTGTAGGAAAAGATTTTATGAGCAAAACATCAGTTGCCTGTGGACTAGCACAAGCAATCAACAAGTGTGATCTCTTCTTATTAAAAAGCTTCCTGACAGGGCTGGGGATTTAGCTCAGTGGTTTCACTACCTGCTGCACAAGCGCAAAGACCCGAGTTTGATCCCCAGTACCAAAAAAAAAACAAAAAAAACTTCTGGACAGCAAGAGATACCACCAGCAGTGTGAAGAGACAGCCCACAATGTGGGAAAAAATCTTCACCTGTTTTTCCTCAGACAAACGTCTACTATCTCGAATCTATAGAGAATTTAAAAAGATCAGACCTCCCTCCCAAATTTAAAGAGTCAATCTGAAAATGGGCATCTGAAATGAACAGACATTTCTCAGACAAAGAAGTAGAAATAGCAAATAAATACATGAAAAAATGTTCAACATCACTGGTCATTTGAGAGATGCAAATGAAAACAACACTGAGATTCCACCTCACTCCAGGAAAAAATGGCTGCTATCATGAAATCAACCAATAATAAATGCTGGCAGGGCTGTGGGGAAAGAGGAACCCTGCTCCACTGCTAGTGGGAGTGTTTACTGGTGCAACCACTGTGGAAATCAGTATGGAGATACCTCAAAGAACTAGGACTGGAAGTCCCATTTGACCCTGCTATTCCACTGCTGGGGATCTTCCCCAAAGAATTAAAAGAATCATACCACAGTGATATATCTGCACCCGTGTTCATAGCAGCACAGTTTGTAATAGCTAAAACTTGGAAACAGCCCAAATGCCCATCAACTGGAGACTGGATAAAGAAAATGTGGTTTTTTTAAAAAAAAATGGAGTACTACTCAGCCATCAAAAATGAGAAATTAGAGACATTTATAGCTAAGTGGATGCACACTGAGGTGATACTCTTAAGTGAAATAAATAAGACACACATGTATAAATACTGAATAGTTTCTCTGGTGTGAGAAACTGAAAGTGTAAATAAGGACTAAATGTATAATAGTAATGTGAAATAAGAAGAAAAGGGGCAAAGGAGAAGGAAGCGGGAGGGCCAGGGGAAAGGATAAAAGGGAATGGGATTAATATGAGAAAATGGAAGAATAGGAACAAAATCTTTGTAAATAGGGAGGAATGGAGGGGTTGAAGGGAGGGCTTGGCAAGGGTTCAAAATAAGAACCAAGAGAGATTATGTAAAGTTGCAAATTTCCAATGATGAATGTCATTATATTGTACACCTAAAATGTGCCAATGATTAGAATGAGTAATTGATAATGCAAAATAGGAAGAAAAGGTCCAAAGGGGTAGGGGTATTGGGAGGGGCAGGGGAAAGGAAAGAAGGGAAAGGAAAAATGATGAGAAATGGAAAAAATGGAAATAAAGTCTTTGTAAATAGGGATGGAGGGAGTGAAAGGAGGGCTAGGAATGGAGAAAAATAAGAACCAAGATGCATTATGTAAAGGTACAATTCCCAATGAGAAATGTAATTGTGCTGTATACTTAAAATGTACCAATAAAGAATTTAACAACAACAACATAAAAGAATGTAATGACCTTCTTTGTCTCTCTTAATTAGTTATGGCTTGAAATCTACTTTGTTTGCAAATAAAAAAGCTCCCCTGTTTTTTTCTTGGCTCCTGTCACATGGAGAACTGTTTTCCATCCTTTTACTTTCAGTCTATGAATTTCTTTTTGAACTAGGTCTGTTTCTTGTATACAGCATATTGTTTGATTTTGCTTCTAAATCCATTCTGCCTGTCTATTTCTTTTGATTGGTGAATTGAGGACATTAACATTGATGGTTTTAACTGATATTCATTGCTTTACCCTTGTCATGTTATTTTCCTGTTGTTGGCTATTTTACTTTTTATTTTCCCCCCTCTCCCTTTAATTTCTTGCCTTGCCTGGTGTATTCGCTCTGCTGGGCCTTATGGAGTTCTGACCTTCATTTTCTTTTCCAGGATATTGCTTGGGGTCCTGTTTTGGTATTCGTGAAAATTATCATGTGTTGTCATGAAAGTATCTCATTACTGTGTCAATTTTGCAAGATAGTTTTGTAGGATACATTAGTCTAGGTTGGAGTTTGTTTTCTTTTAGGGCATGAAATACCTCATTTCAGGGACTTCAGGACTTGAGTGTTTGTGTTGATTCTGATGGGCTTCCCTTTGTATACGATTAGTTTCTTTTTACCTAACTGCTTGTAGTATTTTGCTCTTCTGCTGTGTTTCAGAGATCTTGCCTATTACATGCCTATGTGTAGATTTTTTTTTTGATCATGGCTAGTTGGAGTCTTATATTCCTCACTTATCTGTATGTCAAATTCTTTTGCTCTGTTTGGGAAGTTTTCTGTCATTAATTCTATGAATAGATTTTAATGTCATTTGTACTTTCTCCTGATTTTTCATGGATTCTTATCAGTCTTATATTTTTCTTCTTTGCATTGTCTAGGAGTTTCTGGATCAATTTCTCATGCTACCTTACTATTTTTAAGAGATCTCTGTTTTCTTGGTCACTGTCCACAATCCTGTCTTCTATATCTGATATTCTGTCTTCACATTCACTTTTTCTGCTGCAAATGCTTTCAATAGTTTTTAATCTCCTGGATATCTGTTTGAATCTGTTTCATGGATTCCATTTCTTTCCTATGTTGGGTGTTCATGGTTTCCCTTGTGGTCCTGAGCTCATCTATTTTCTTATCTGTTTGTGTTCTAGAGTCTCTAATCATGTCTTTCATTCTTTTCACCATGTCTGTGGTTATCTGGGAAATTATTTCTGTTTTAAATTTTTCTAGAGCCTCAGTCATCTGTTTTGTTACTTCCTGTGCCATCATTGCAGGGTGTCCAGGTGATTGATTATCAGACTTTTCCACCTCATTTTCCACAGAATTTGCCTTTGGTGAACTGGTAGCCTGATTTTGTGCCTTGCTTAGGTGTCTTCTCATTTCTATTTTTGTTGTTGGTACTGCTTTTTGTTCAATTCCTGGGCTGATACTTCAATATTGCTTATTGTAAGTATCTTTGTTGCTTGTATTTAGAACCTTTATGGAATGATTGTATCTCATAAGTGTCTTACAGATATATCTTGCCTTTAGGTTTTAAGTCTCCAATGACTCTTATGCTATCTTGATTTCCATATGCCAGGGAGGACAACTGATTAGATCAGCCACAACACCTAAGCCCAAGTGATACAATCAGCAACAACAATAACATCAAACATAGCTTAGAAAATGAAAATTTGTGGTAGTTATTAATCTATCACTTTTAAACATGTGAATTAAATCAAATTCAAGGACAACCCCAAAATATGTCTATAGTGAATAAACTCTTCAATATAGCAACTTTTCCCTTCAGGATGGGGACTTAGAAGGAGTTCAGGAAGGAGGGATAGATAGGTATGATAGGAAAAGGTTAGAAGTGAGGCCAGAGGGCATAGGAAGATCATGCAAACTCTAGGAAGGTCTTGCAGAGAAGAGGAGAAACAGAACAAAAGAACACCAGAACAGAGCAACCTTACAGCCATAGGGAGACTAGAAACTTTAGTCACTTTCCTTTAAAACTAATTACAATCAAAAAAAGGAAAAAGAGAAGAAAAAAAAAGGAATGAAAAAATAAATTTAAATTAGGACAGGAACAGGAATAAAAAAGGAGAGAAATGACTAACAACATGGAAGAGACTGAGTGAGAGAGAAAGAGAAAGAAAAGTAAGGGGAGAAAAAAGGAAAAACAATTGAAAAGAGAAAACAATAGATAAAAATTAGAAAAAAATATTTAAAATAAAGAGAAAAATTACTTTGAAAACAAAAATTAAAAATAAAGGGCCTCCTTCAGTGTATGTCTCTACTGTCACTATAGATAGCATGCCAGGAGTGTGCAGATGTAAGTCGATTAGTCTCAACAAACCAGCAGCTGTCCCTTGAGGTTCAGGCTGATTTATGCCTGCAAGGCTTAAGTTGAGATCTCTGACCTCTTGCTGCATTGAACTCTGCAAGGTTCTACTGCAGGTTACAGCTGCCCTGCCCCTGAAGATAGTTCAGATTCTGATCAGAGGTAGCGATCCCTCCAACTTACTAACTATGGTGGTCTGGTTGGCCTTTATGGCAGAGATTTTCTTCACTTTTTCAGGGGGCATCAATTTTCATTTAGGAGCCTCAGAGAGGCCCTTTTTCTCTTGTTCACTTCTGTTTTAGATTCCGGAGCTCAGATCAATGTCCTTTCGGACCCACTACCCCTCTGTGGTGTGGATCCAAGTGCTGGCTTGGCCCACTGGTCAGAGGATGTGTTGGTACCCACCCAGCTCCTCTGCACCAAAGGGGCATGGCCATTGGATGCCCTGAATACTGCTCAGGACCTCTGATAAACTTTTTTTCCCATTAAGTTTATTGGTACATTTTAGGTATAAAATACACTTACATTCATCATTGGGACCTTGTACATTTACATGAGTATCTTGGTTCTTATTTTTTCAACTTCGCCTGGCCACCCTTCCCTGTTTGCAAAGACTTTGTTTCCATTTTTTTCCTTTTCTCATATTTTTTCTTTTCCCTTCTTTCCTTTCCTCTACCACTCTTTCTTCCCCTACTCCTTTAGACCTTTTCTTCCTATTACACAGTAAAAATTAAACATTTTTAAAATTACAATATCGAGAACCCAGAAGGAAGCTTCCCTGCCACCATGCCAAGCTCCTAGGGCAGAGAAGCTGAGCCAGTCCCAGCACCCAGAAGAAAGCTCCCCTACCACCATCTCAACCTTGTAGGGCAGAGAAGCTGAGCTGGTCCCAGCACCCAGAAGGAAGCTCCCTCACCACCATCCCAAGCTCCTAGGGCAGAGAAGGTGAGCCAAGCAGGTGCCAGAAGAACCCCTCCCCCCGTGGAAATGAGAAGACATGTAAATAAGCCTCAAAAACAGACTTCTGGATCACCTACAGCAACCCCAAAGGGAAACGAGATCGAACAATATGATACTCAACGACCTGGACTCTCTGAACTGGCAACAAAAGAGGATCTGAGAAAAATGAAATCAGAAATAATTACTCAGATAACAGCAAAGATTGTGCTCATGGTGCAAGACATGATTAATAAATCTAGAGAGGACACAGATAAAAAAATAGAGGATCTGAGGAACATGATGGAATCCCAACATAGGAAACAAATGGAATCCATAAAACAGATGGAAACAGATTTCCAGGAGATTAAAAACTCCATCGAAAGTCTGCACAGCAGAATGAACCAATGTGAGGATAGAATTTCAGATATAGAAGAAAAGATTTCAATTAGTGACGAGGAAAAGAAAAATTGCTTTAAAATTGTAAAGAAACATGAGAAATCAATCCAGCAGCTGCTAGACAGTGCAAAGAAGAATAACGTAAGTCTGATTGGAGTCAATGAAGAAAGAGGAAAGAGTGCAGATAACATAAAAAAATTCTTCACAGAAGTGATGGCAGAAAACTTCCCAAGGAGGGGAAAAGAACTTGACATACAGATAAGTGAGGCATATAGGACTCCAAATAGCCTTAATCAAAAAAAATCTACACATAGGCGTATAATAGTTAGGATTCCAGAAATCCAGCAGAAGAACAAAATTCTACATGCAGTGAGAGAAAAGAAATAAATCACATACAAAGGAAAGCCCATCACAATCACAGCAGACTTCTCAATGCAAACCCTCAAGGCAAGAAGAGCTTGGAGTGATGTATTTCAAGGCCTAAAGGAAAATGGCCTTCAACCCAGATTGACGTACCCTGCAAGACTATCTTTCAAAATTGATGGAGAAATATGATACTTTCATGATAAAGAGCACCTCAGGAACTTCATGAATATCAAACTGGCACTCCAAAAACTTTTAGACAATACCCTAGGAAAAGACAATGAGGATCACAACCCTAGGAAACCCAGCAGAATGAATCCATTGGGTGTGACAAATTAAACACAAAGGGGGAGAATCCAACAAAAAGAAAAAGTCATGACAAGGCTTTTAAAACTTTTAACTTCATCTCCCTAATGAGTGTATAATTCAATCTCGTGCTTGTACTGATTAGTATTTTTCTGATTCTAGAGTTGTACACCTTTCCTTGTGCTATACTGGCTATTTATCATCTTCTTATGTCTACTTTTTAATTGGGTTGTCTATTAATGAGCTCTACGAATTCTTTACATATTCTGGTCATAGGTTATATGCATTGTAAATATGGTCTGTTTAAGGACTACTTTTCATTTTAATGATGTCATTTAAAGTTCTAAATTTTGATAGAATCTCATTTATCAATTTTTTTTCTTATATACCTCATGTCTTTTGTATACTAGGTAGTTCTTGCCTACCCTGAATACAAAAACCATTTTCCGTTATAATTTCTTCTTAAAGTTTTATACTTTTAGGCTTTCAAATTTAGGTTCATAGATCCCTTCAAGTTATTTTCATGTACTGAAATAAATGGTTGAGGTTAATTTTTTATATATGGATACCAGGTGTTCTAATGTCCTTTGCTGAAAACACTATCTCTTCCTCGGCTCTTGAATTGAGTTTATATTCTATAAAATGCTAATGTTAAATAACCCTTCAAAACTCAGTGGACCATATATGTGTGGTTCTATTTCTAGATTCTCTATTTTATTTAAATGACCTATATGTCTTTCCTTACACCAACACTGCCTTGATTACTGTAGCTTTAGAAGAAGTCTCAAAATTAGATACTAAATGTCTTCTAACACTGTTTTTTTTTTTTTTTAACTTTTCTAGGTCCTTTGCACTCCTACAAAACTTTTAAATTTCAATATCCAATTCTTCATTTATAGTGAGTATACACAGACCTGAATTTTTATATATACCTTGTGTTTTCTAATCCTGCTAAATTCAAATACAAGTTCTAGGAGCTCCTAGAGATTTCTTAGTATTTTTTCTGTAGATGATCATTTCATCTACATATAATGATTTTGCTTCCACCTTGCCAGTCCTATCCTAATTGTGTCACTTTATTGTCAGACTATTTTGGTGGGGCCTAGGTTTCAAAGTTTAATGGACAGATAAAGAGTAAATATATCTGCCCTTGTTCCCCACCTTAAGAAGAAAGCATTGTATCTTCTCCATTCATATAAGGCGTTCTTGCTGGAAGTATGGAGTACATGTCTTTAATCTGTTGACAAGGTTCTGTTATACTTCTAGTCTCCTGATAGCTTTTACCATGAACAGCTGTAAAATTTAGTCCAATACTTTTTCTCCAACTAGTGACCGGATCATATGGCTTTCTCCTTTCCTGTGCTAAAATGATGACTTTTGGGGGTGGATCTTCCAACGCTGAACCAACACTGCCATCCCTATAACAAAACTACTTTCTACATACTGCCAGATCTAACTTCTAATTGTTTTGCTAAACAAATTTCTATCTATGTTCATACTTTTTTCTTCTATTATCTTTATCCAGTTTTAGGATTAGCACAATGTTGAGTTCCTAAAATGAGGGGAGAAGTGTTCATCCTTTTTTCTGCTTTAGTTGTTTAATATAATTTATCAGTTAAAATGTATATGAGCCTGTTGTTGTCATATAGGTAGGTTTTCAAGCTAGGAATACACTTTCTTTAATAGGTGCTATTCTAATTTTATATTTCCTTCAGAGTCAGTTTCATTAATTTGTCATCCAAGGTACTTCTTAGAAGTTGTCAAATTTATTTCAAAACAGATTTTTGAAATATGCTTTCTATATCCTTTTAAATTCTGTAAAATCTGTGGTAATGTCTACTAGATTTTGATATTGTAATTTAAAAAATGTATAATTGATATTGTGTAATAGGAAGAAAAGGTCTAAAGATGCAGGGAAAGTGGGAGGGGTAGGGGAAAGGAAAAAAGGGAAAAGAAAAAATATGAGAAAAGGAAAAAAATAGAAACAAAATCTTTGCAAATAGGGAAGGGTGGAGGGGGTGAAGGGAGGGCAAGAGAAGGGGGAAAACAAATAAGAACCAAGATACTCATGTAATGGTACAAGATCCCAATGATGTATGTAACTGTATTTTATACCTAAAATGTACCAATAAACAATGGGAAAAAATTTTTAAAAAGTAAATAAAATAAAGTTGCAATATCAAGATCTAGAAGACATTACCACAGATTATATGGAATCTAAAAGGATATAAAAAGTATATTACAAAAATCTTTTTTGAAATAAATTTGACAACTTCTAAGAAGTACCTTGGCTGACAAATTAATGAAACTGACTCTGGAGGAAATATAAAATTAGAATAGCACCTATTAAAGAAAGTGTATTCCTCGCTTGAAAACCTACCTATATGTCAACAACAGGCTCATATACATTTTAACTGATAAATTATATTAAACAACTAAAGCAGAAAAAAGAAAGAACACTTCTCCCCTCATTTTAGGAACTCAACATTGTGCTAATCCTAAAACTGGATAAAGATAATAGAAGAAAAAAGTATGAACATAGATAAAAATTTGTTTAACAAAACAAACTATTAGAAGTCAGATCTGGCAGTATGTAGAAAGTGGTTTTGTTATAGGGATGGCAGTGTTGGTTCAGCGTTGGAAGATCCACCCCCAAAAGTCATCATTTTAACACTGGAAAGGAAAAAGCCATATCTTCCTGTCAGTAATTGGAGAAAAAGTTTTGAACTAAATTCTACAGCTGCTCATGGTAAAACCTATCAGGAGACTAGAAGTAGAACAGAACCTTCTCAAAAGATCAAAGACATGTGCCCCATTTTTCCAGCAAAAACACCTTATATGAATGGAAAAGATACAATGCTTTCTCCGTAAGGTGGGGAACAAGGGCAGAAATGCCTACTCTTCATCTTTCCATTAAACTATGAAACATAGGGTCAAACCAAAATAGTCTGGCAATAAAAAGAAACAAATAGCATAGGATTGGCAAGGTAGAAGTAAAATCTTTATATGTAGATGAAATGATCATCTACAGAGAAAATACTAAGAAATCTCTAGGAGCCTGTAGAACTTGTATTTGAATTTAGCAGGATTAGAAAACACAAGGTATATATAAAAATTCAGGTCTCTGTATACTTGCTATAAATGAAGAATTGCACATTGAAATTTAAAAGTTATGTAGCAGTACAAAGGACCTAGAAAAGTAAAAAGAAAAAAATAGTGTTGGAACACATTTAGTACCTAATTTTAGGACTTCCTCTAAAGCTACAGTAATCAAGGCAGTGTTGGTGTAAGCAAAGGCATATAGAGCATTGGAATCAAACAGAGAACCTAGAAATAGAACCACACATATATGGCCCACTGAGTTTTGAAAGAGTATTTAACATTAACATTTTATAGAACATAAACTCAATTCAAGAGCAGAGGAAAAGATAGTTTCAGCAAATGGCACCAGGACACCTGGTATCTGTATATAAAAAAATTAACCTCAACCCTTTATTTCCATACATAAAAATAACTTTAAAGGAACTATGAACTGAAATATGAAAGACTAAAAATATAAAACTTTAAGAAGAAATTATAAGGGAAAATGTTTATGAATTTAGGGTAGGCGAGAATTTCCTAGGATATAAAAACATGATGTATAAAAGAAAAAATTGATAAATGAGATTCCATCAAAATTTAGAACTTTAAATGACATCATTAAAATGAAAAGTATTCCTTAAACAGACCTTATTTACAATGCATATAACCTATGACCTGAATATGTAAAGAACTCTTACAGCTCATTAACAGACAACTCAATTAAAAAGTAGACACAAGAAGATGGTAAATCGCCAGTAGAGCACAAGGAAAAATGTGCAACACTAGAATCAGAAACATACTAATCAGTACAATAACAAGATTGAATTGTACACTCATTAGGGAGATGAAGTTAAAAGTTTTAAAAGAACAAATGTCAGCATAGGTGTGAACAAGTTAGAACTTTCTAATACTGATAATATGAATGTAAAATGGTAGAACCATATTGGAAAACAATATAGAAATTTCTTGAATTACTTTTAGGTACCAACAGTCCTGTTCTTAAGTTTTTACTTGAGAGGAATGAAAACACATTTTCACAATAGGTTTGTACATACAAGTTGAGTATCCCTTATCTGAGATTCTTGAGACTAGAGTGTTTCAGATTTTCATTTGAAATCCACTTGATCTGCAAAGAGAACAGCCACTCCTGCTTTTTTTTCAGATTGCTGTCACATGGAGTATTGTTTTCCACCCTTTAAGTTTCAGACTATGAGTTTATTTTTGAATTAAATGTGTTTCTTGTATGCAGCATATTATTGGATCTTGCTTCTTGACCCATTTTGCCAATCAATTTCTTTTGAATGGTTAATTGAGACCATTAACATTGTTGGTTATAACTCATACATATTGACTTATCATTGTCATGACTTTTTCTGTTTGTTGGATTCTCCCCCTTTGTTTTTAATTTCTTGCAGTGCCCAACAGATTCATTCTGCTGGGCTTCCTGGGGTTGTGATCCTCATTGTCTTTTCCTAAGAAATTGTCTAATATTTTTTGGAGTGCTGGTTTGGCATTCATGAAGTTCCTAAGGTGCTGTTTTTCATGAAAGTATCTTATTTCTCCAACAGTTTTGATATATAATTTTGCAGGGTACATCAATCTGGGTTGGAGGCTTTCTTTTCTAGCTTGCAATATATCACTTCAAGCTCTTCTTGACTTGAGGGTTTGCATTGAGAAGTCTACTGTGATTCTGATGGGCTTTCCTTGTATGTGATTTGTTCCTTTTCTCTCACTGCTTGTAGAATTTTGTTCTTCTGTTGGGTTTCTGGAATCTTAACAATTATATGCCTATGTGTAGATTTTTTTTTGAACAAGGCTAGTTGGAGTCCTTTATGCCTCACTTATCTCTATGTCAAGTTCTTTTCCCCTGCTTGGAAAGTTTTCTGCCATCACTTCTGTGAACAGTTTTTTTATGTCATCTACACTCTCTCCTCTTTCTTCATTGACTCCAATCAGTCTTATGCTATTCTTTGCATCATCTAGCAGCTGCTGGATTGACTTCTCATGGTGCCTTACAATTCTAAAGCAATTTTTCTTTTCCTGGTCACTAATTGCAATCTTATCTTCTATATCTGAAATTCCATCATCACATTGGCTCATCTGCCACATAGACCTTCAATGGAGTTTTTAATCTCCTGGGAATCTGTTTGCATTTGTTTTATGGATTCCATTTGTTTCCTGTGTTGGGATTCCATCATGTTCCTCAGCTCCTCTCTAGATTTATTAATCATGTCTTGCTCTGTGAGCACAATCTCTGCTGTTATGTGAGAAATTATTTCTGATTTCATTTTTTCCAGATCCTCTTTTGTTGCCAGTTCAGGAAGTCCAGGTGGTTGAGCATCAGAATGTTCCATCTCCTTTCCCTTTGGGGTTGCTGTAAGTGATCTGGAAGTGTGGTTTTGAGACTTGTTTATGTGTCTTCCCATTTTGACGGGGTTGGGGGTTGCTGCTGGTGCCCATGTGACTCACCTCCTCTGTGCTGGCAGGGGTGGTATGGCAGCCCAGAAGCCTCCTTTTGTGGGCCGGGAGCAGCTCACCTCTCTATGCTGGTGGGCTGATAGACTTTTAAATATTTAGTTATTTTCACTTTTTTTATAGAATAAAAATTTGCATAGTATCTGTATGTTCCAAGTACTTTGCTAAATTCTTTCATGCATATGTATGCACTTTTTTCCATAAATATATGAATATATATGTGATGCATATGATATGATATATGATATATTTTGTAGGGGTCAGTAGATCAGAAAAAAGTAGAATAGGGGCCTTATTAGGTCTTCTAGCTAATCCTGACTAGAAAGAGTTAGAAACAAACTTTACTAGAAAAATTCCCCTGGGAAATGGGTTAAGGATGGGAGTAGAGAAAGAGAGAAAAAAACGGATAAAGAAAGGCACCAAATAGCCTGGAGACCTGCACCAAGAGACCAGAAAATGAGCTGACAAGCAGGACACAGAGAGTAAACGAAGTGTACAAATGAGAAGCCACCCCTACCTCCAGTAAAATGTAGGGGAAATAAAGAGGGGGCTGACTAACTTTAAGGCAGTATGTACTCACACCTATGCAGTACAAAATATATATATATATATATATATATATATATATATATATACACACACACACACACACACACACACACACATACATACATACATACATGTGTACTCTAGAGTCACTATATTATTCACTCTAAGGTCATTATACAGTACGACAGATATCCACATGTCCCCTTACTAACTCTGAGTTGAGCAAAATAAGGCACCCCCTTCCCAACCCACTGCCCACCCCAAGATAAGGCCTTAAAAGATAGGTCAAGGACAAGTAAACAGACAGAAAAAAGCTGCTCATAGATCACTGGAAGAAATGACATTAGGCAGAGGTGCCCTACAGCAAATCCTGTTATAGAAACTTCTAGGTGGGGGAGAAGGGTCTCTGACCCTCCCCCCATAAAAGCAGCCAGGAACAAAGGGCCCATGGGTCCTCTATCTTTCTGGATCCCCCTACTCTGATTCTTTCTTATCAGGGTACCTACTATCTTCTCCTTTCCTCTCCCTTCAATTTCTTCTTTACAAATAAAGTGTCTTTATTTTGTTAAACTTAGTACCTCTAATTTTTTATTGGGGCTGCTGAGTTTACAATCCTTGTGGACAGCTTGGACAGCAGAGCAATGGTGTTTGTCCCCCAGATGTGACATCTTTGGTCCCCTGACCAAGAGCCAGACATGACAATATGATATGATATTTTACAACTGAGGAAGCTGAGGCCAAGAGATGTATTATGTCTTGCATAAAATCACAGCACTATGAAGCAAATTTTCTAAAAAACTAGAACTGAGCTACTATTCTCTTAAAAATGTCTCTTTGGGGTGGGGCTTTAGCTCAGCAGCACAGCACCTGTCTGGCAAGCACAAGGTCCTGAGTTCAATCCAAAATGAGTAGATGCATTTCACAACTCTAAGAGATGGGGCAATAATGTTATGGGCCTCCTTCACCAAGATCAGTGAACTCATCCAGCTTTTCACATCAGGAAGACAGCCTCAGGGGTGACACTTTGTCTCTTCCAGAAGCCTTCTGAAATTTTGCATGATGCCTAAGGAATTAAAATATGCTTTAAAAATAGGATGTAATCAAAGCATTTCCTTTTCTATGTTTTTAGTCTCTTTGCTCAGTAGCTCTATATAGGGGTTTGAACAAAGACTTTGCTACGGGGTTTGTATATTCATGCAAATAACACTGTTTCCCTTCAAAACTATACCCTCTGTTCTTCCAGCTGATGGAGCATTTTATTTGCTCTTGTATTTTAGTTTTAAAGGATTTTGATACAAATGTGTAGTTGGCAGATATTCTTTATTCTTTCCAAGATCTTCCTTATCTCCTGAGTAAGAAAAGACTGTTGCTTCCACCAGGTGTACAATCTGCCATTGCCAGAGACATTAACAACTGTGTAGCACAGGTCTTGCCTGAGAGATATATGTGCTGCCTTTGGCTGAAGTACTTTGAATTCACTGTGTGCTATATGACATCTTTTCTGATTCTACAATTGTAAAATTTTATTCTATCAGGTAGGGGTTTTTTTCCTGTCTTGATTTAGTTGAAGTATAAACATTTTCTCCCCCTTGACATGACTTGACACCACTGTTTGGGGCATACCTAGGGAGTTTGAAGTAATAGTTGGTGCCATGAGGACCTCCTGAGAAGACTGGGCAGGAGAGCAGGAGCCAAGAAGCAGCCCTGACTCTAAATTATCCTCTAAGATCTCCTCATGTTTGTCTGATTTGTGCTCCAGTAAGAAGATCCCATTATTCCTGTCCACAAGGAGTAATGGAAAGAAACCCTGGAAACAGATTGGTAACCACAACCAGAAATCCTAACTTGCATGCAAAGCCCTGATGTTTAATCTAACCTTTGCTATTTGTGTATTTTTTCCCATTTCAGTCAATGTCAGATAATTATTCAAGGGGCTCAAGGCAAAATTATTCAAGCTTGACTTAATCTTCCTCTCTCACCCCACACATCACCAACTGTCAGCCAATTCTGCAGCTTAGCCTTCAAAATATACCCAGAGCCTTACCATTCTGAAAGGCTACATCATTGCTACCCAGGTCAAGCCCCTCACCATCTTTTGCCTGGATGACCACACAGCATCCTGTTTTCATCCTTGTCTATGTGTAGTATGTCTAAACACAGCAGCGAGAACTATTATGTTTAAGTGTCAATCAAATCATCTTACTCTTGTGGTCAAAATATTCCAATGTGCTTTTGATCTCCTGAAGAGTAAAATCCAAAGATATTTCTCTGAGTTACAGGGTGGGTCCTACATAATCTCATCCCTCTGTCCTCCCTTCTGAATTAGCCTTCTGCTGTGTTACCTTTTCACTCTGTTCCAATCCACTGGCCTGGCTTCCTCATTCTCACTCCAGGGCCTTTACACTTATTCTTCTTTGCCTTCAGGGCTCTGTTCCAGATATCATCATGACTTTTAAGTCCTTGCTCCAAGACTTTACTTAAATGTCAACTTTCATGGAAATGAGCAAAGACCAACCAAATAAGAACAAGCAATGACTATTTATCCAGAACTTGTTATAGAAAAATAGTTAGCTAACAACACTTGCCTTGTGGCAGATGAGTTGGAAAATGTAACAGTAATAAAACAGGAAGGCTCAGTTGTGTCCCAATTATATGGAGATTATAAGATTTATAAAATTATAAGATGTATAGGCTGCTGGTATACAGAAGCTATAGCCAAGTTAGCCAAAAGGAAGACATCCCCTGTGGTTAATTAGAAGTGCATAGTTGGCTTTTTCTGGTTGGCCCTGTATTATGAACATTGACACAAATGTAGGAGACTTTTAGTTATTAATCAAGTCCTGGCCATTTGGGCTTATTGTTACAGGTGTTATTGTTTGACTTCCTGGATTGTTACTAAAGTAAGTGATCTGATTTCTTCCAACTATGACTTACAGATGGCTGGCTAAATTCCTTAGCTATTTATTGTAGATAAGAAGGTTACTTCCCAGTGTTGGTTGCTGCAGATTGTGGGTCAGAGTTCCATGTTCGTATAAGATCTGGCCAGTGTCCATTTTTATATTCAGTCTCTCATTCCTCAGGGAGGCCATCTCTAACAGGCTACCTTGAAATGACAACACTGTCTAAAACAGAACTTTCAGAAAAAAGGAAAAACAAGTTTCCCCAACCTAAGTAAATTCCTCTTTAGATTTCCCCCTCCCTATAGCTGTTATTCTTTGTTCTAATACAAATAAAATTAGTAACTTTGTCACTGTAAGGTTCCACAATCTGTTGTTCTCATAAGATCCTGTTTTTACCCAACCAAGGCCACCAAGATATGCTAAGTTACAAAACTGTCACAATCTTGACTACCTGCATTTGTTCTGCTCCTATCCACAAGTTTTGCTTAGTTGGATAGGCCAACCCCCCTTGTTGACAAGATGTATAAAACTAGAGCCGTTCCTTTGTTCTAGGCTCAGCCTTTGGTTAGGAGTCTTCTGAACCAGTGTACACCTAAATATAAATCCTCCTGTTTCATCCATTATTCTCTCCACCCTCTTAAAATTCCATAACATCACCACTACATTTTTGGTTCCCTTTTTGATATTAATGCTATCTATCCTATATTTTGCTTATTTATCTTATTTATTGTTCACCTGTTTTACTAGAGTGTAAATAACTTCAGAAAGGGATGTTTGGCTCTTGTTTTTAAAAAATCAATATATTCCAATTTTTACACATCCATTTGTCCCATCTTAGACATTAATGACTACTGTTGAATAAAGCAACATAATATTTATGAAGAACCTACCATGAAGGAAAATCTACATTTGTTAGTAACTTTGTCATGGAAAACTCTAGCAGTCACCATCATTACCAAATAACTGAAATTAATATCAATAGAAATGAGTCATGTTAATATTATGTAGCCCCTTATGTGATGTGACGATGTCCTCACATAAATTTCTGTGATTTTCTTCCCCTAAACCCATAACTGTGATCTAATAATTAAAAAAATATTAGATATGCCCAAATTGGACCTTCAGTAAAATTCCAGGGCCACTATTCCTTTAAAGTGCCAAGGTCGTGAAAGATAAGAAGACAGAAATTGTCAGAATTTGGAGGGAATGACTAATTCCAATATGGTATTCTGAATTTGATCTTGTAAAAAAAAAAAAAAAAAGAGAAAGATTTTCCATGTAAAACTGATGCAATCCAAACCAAATCTATACTTAATATTACTGCATTGGTGTTAATTTCTTAGTGTTAATTATTGTGCAATGGTTGTATAAAATATGACATCAAGAGATACCAGATGAACAGCGTATGGATTATTTTAAATTTGCAGCTTTCAGTACATTTAAAATTGTTTGAATGTGAAATATTTTTTAAATTTAAAAATATTTTCTGAAGAAAAAAGGGAGTTACATTAAAAACTGGTAGGAGTGTAGTAACTACACAGAATCATTCCAAATGGACTTATTAAGTACTGGACACACAATGAGCTGAGCACTGTTAGAAATGCTGGTGATGTGGTACCAAATAATATTGCATGCCTACACTTAAATGCCCAGCATATATCCCTGGCATATATATTATGTTAAAGCTTCTATGATTGGCATTTGGACAAGAAGGGCAGAGACACAGTAAAAAAGAGTCCAGTTGTGTCAGGAGAGGCTTCTTAGAGAAAGTGATTCTTGGGCTGATTTGTAAGAGCTGAATGCTTACCACAAAGGCAGGGGCACAGTTCGGAAATGGAGGTTGGGAGGGCCAGAAGCAAGCTAGATGACTTCACCTAGGAACTGTATCAGAGTGCAGTATATCTGTGCCCTAACAGTTGTCCCCCACTGATCTACCCTGATTTCCCAAAGACATTTTTTCTTTTTGTTGCACAACTTTAAAATTGATTCTTCAGTAAATTTGGGGTGTGGTCCATTCATAATTTAAAACTAGCTCATAATTAAAACCTTATTGCATAAGCTGATATTTAGTTATATCAAACAAAGTCTCTAAAAGAATGTAAGAATGTTTAGGTCCATTTGTAATGGAGAGAGAGAGAGAGAGAGAGAGAGAGAGAAAGAGAGAGAGAAAATATCTTGAATATCTTCTTTGGAGTCTATGGTGCTAAGATCTAGTCTGAAAAGTATTGAACTTTTAAAAAAATTTTCTGTGTGTCATGATTTTTTGACATCTTAAAATCCCTTTCTGGCTGGGCCAAGACCACTCCTTATGGGACTAGTCAGTTCTTCGAGATACCAAAGGTCCTGGTCAGGAGCAGATCTTGGATACACTGAAGAATGTGATGCCATACTACCTCTATACCACCTCCATAGAATCTAGAAAGCAATATTTCTGTCCTTAATCATCTCAGCCAGGTGATAGGCAACTAGAAACACCTCTAAACAACAGAATTAGTCAAAGTAAGGAAACCTCACCATTTCTTTCTACTTCACCTCGCCTTCCTAAAGGAACCTGGGGAAAAATTGTGGCCTAAATCTTTCTCTTGTCTTTCCTGCACAGTTCTGACCAGCGTGGTGTGTTTCTTTTTCCCAGGGAATCTATGAGTATTAAAATTCTTGAAATGGCATAACCTCTCCATCTCATCACTCCATCACCTTTAGAACTTAAGACCCAGGGATATAACATGGAGACCATTTATAAAACTCAATGAGATAGATACAACATTGCTATCAAGTATGTTGCTTACTTCTACTCACTGTTTTTGATTTTGGGGAGATGGCACAGAGTGTGAGACACCAAGAAGTTCACATATGTTTGAAAATACAGCAAAGCTTATATAAAGATTATTATTATATAAAGATTATTCATATAAAGATTATATAAAGCTTATAAAGATTCCAATAATTTGTCTCTATTATCCTACAGTTGTTTGTCAATGGGGATGTACTTATGATACTTTAAATGTATATAATAATTATAATAATAATATTGTGATACCTCAGTTGTCAAACTCAATTTGTTCCAAACTCGTGTTCAAACACCAAAAAGTTTGAGAATTGAACATATTTTTCCCATAAAAAAATAATGGAAAACTAAATAATTGGTTCTGAGACCCCAAAATTACCCAAGCACTATATGTTGTCTGGGCAAAAGCAGCGCTTAGACTGAAGCATCATCCTTTTACATCCATGGGAAAACACAATATGTGACTCACTCTCAGCCTGTACAGGTTTTTTCAGGTTGAATTTTCAGTTTGACTATTGAACAAAGTTATGAACACTAAGCAGCTTTTTTTTTAAACTTTCCCATTTGAGTAATGGAAAATTATAGCTTGGAACTGTTTGACAGCTGAGGTATCACTGTATTAATTTGAAACATTTGACACCATAATGTTTAAGTATTTTGCCTACCAAATAGCAATTTCGTGTTTAAACCTAATATATTTATGATTAATGAGATTATAATAGTCTCACTTACAATGATGAATTTTATTATGGATATCCAGCTCATTTCAAATAAGCTTATCTCTAAAAGTGTATGTCTGAATATGAAATCGTCTTCCTCCATGCCTCAGAGTCCTAAATGAAAAGACTGGGACAGAGAGTAGATCAGTTTTTCCATTGATTTTCATTGCAGCCATTATGATGAGAATTTTATCTTTCATTTATATTTTTGTTGAGTCTCTTATTAAAATAGGACTTTCAGATGTGTAGGATATGAATTTTTCAAAAATTCATAAAATGCTAAAATGTTGATTGTGGCCCAATATGAAGGAAGATAAACTTTCTAGATTTTATTATGAGATTCAACTACAACTGTCCATTGCCAGCAGAATAAAAAGGCAAATTTGGAATCATTCCAACTCGACTAGGGAGCTGAACAGATCTCAGGAGAAGGACTGTACACTCCAGTCACAGTCTAGATTCTAAGTCTGAGTCAACTAACCGGTGTTTTGGGGGTGTATACTGCCTTGACAACTGCTTCCCATTCCAATCCTCCCAAGGCTGATTAGGGGCTCTACTGTGTACTCCTGTAGCATCCTATTTTTATTTATAAAATAAAATTATACAATTGTATTGCCAAAACCTATTTATTTGTTTATCTTCCCCATTAAGATATCAAGAAACATCTTCATTCATCATTGTACCCCTAGTAGAATGCCTCACACAAAGTAGAGCTCAATACATTCTCTTTTTTTCCTCCTACTACTGGGGATTGAACTCAAGACCTTGCACTTGTGAGGCAGGTGCGGTGTCACAAAGCTAAATATCTGGCCCCAGAGCTCAATATATTCTTGTTGAAGAGAAAAATGAATGAAAATCTGTTTCAGGAAAGAAGCTGAACAAGTGGTTTGGTAAAACTATGTTACATGCAGGGAAGAATTCAAAGTGCTTAAGAAATAGTGGTTCAGTAACATTAGAATCTTTAAATCTAAATACAGCATGTTTCACCAATCAGTAGAGTTTAAATCATCTTACCAAACAGTATCATCATTGGGAAGTATTTCTTTAAGGTGATATCTCTATCAAGCCACATCCAATTTGCTGAACTAAAAACATATTTGGAGGGAAAACAAATAGAAAGTAAGCTTTTTTACTTCTTTTATAATTAATTGTGCATTAAATGCATTTGTTTGCCAAGGCATTCTAAGCATTGCCTACACAGTTGGGTTTTTTTAATTTTAAATATCTTACTTTTCTTTTGAAATTACCTTAAAAGAGAGAAGTATATTGCTTATGAGAGTAATGAAACCTCAAAGGCAGTTACAATTTCATTTATCACTTTAACGCAGGAAGATAAACAAGGGTATTGAGCAAAGACACTTCATTATGTCATAACAGATATGTTTTACTTTTGGCTTTGACTTTACTTGAGGATTGGTACTAAAGAAAACATTGACCTTATTTATAATATTCCATTCCAGTATTCTTCTATGGTGCAAATTCCTCTGCTGCTTTTGCATTTGTGTCTAAATATGGAGAGCTAAATCTACTCTGTGGCTATACCTGTATCACTACCTACTGGATAGTTTTAATGACCACTACATTCCTCACCCAGGACAACAAATAGTTATATGGTAATTTTCTGGACTCCTCAAACACCAAGTGCTAAGTCAATAATAGATCTTAGCAGATTTATTATAGTTGTTTATATGTCTAAATAACTGGACTATAAAGCCTGTGAGATTTCCTTCAACTTACATAGAATCTTCATAAATTTGGCTAGTTAAGATCATCTCAGAAGAACATGAATTGGAGCCTTAAAGCAGGAAGTAAATTCAATAGTCTAAAAATAATTAAAATAGTTGCTACATATTCTTTCTTCCTTCCCAAGGAGAATTTGAGAGAATTCAGTGTACTTCTGTGAATTAGATTCAATCTAATCTTTCATGATTGAATTCAAGAGAATTCAATCTCTGCTTACTGGTACAATTATATGTTAGAAAATTTTAGTCATATATTAATTTGTTACTTTTACAAACTTGACTTAAATCCTATTTTAACACACTTTTTAGTAAAACTAATATAAAAAGTATGGCCTTGCTCTCAAGAAGTTTGAAGGACACTGGAGAAGATGTGCACAAAAACTTCAATTCCTCCCTCCACCGCCCACCCAGCACCGAGGAGGTGAGCCATGCCAGCTCCAGCAGCAGTATCCCCCCACCCCCCAGCTGTTGCAAGCCAGTACCTGGATCCACACCACAGAGGTGCAAAGGGTCATAAAGGACATTATTCCGAGCTCCAGAAAATTGAGCAGAAGTGAACAACAGAAAGAGGGCCTCTGTAAGGGTCCTTGATGAAAATTGAACCCCACTGGAAAAGTGAAGAAAATCTCTGCAATAAGGGTATACCAGACCACAATAGTTGGTAAGTTGGAGGGATCACCACCTCTGATCAGAATCTGGACTGTCTTCAGGGGAAGGGCAGCTGGAACCGGTAGTAGAACCTTGCAGAGTTCAACCCAGCAGGATATCAGGGAGCTCAATTTGGGCCTTGCAGCCAGATATCAGCCTGAACCTCAGGGGCTGCTGCTAGCTTGCTGAGACTAATTGATTTAGATCTGCACAATGCTGCCCATGTTGTCTATTGTGACAGCAGAGACACACCCTGAAGGAGGCCCTTTATTTTTATTTTTTATTTTCAATATTATTTCTTCTTATTTTTAATTCTTTTCTCTTTTCAAATATTTTTTTCTTCTCTCTCTCTCTCTCTCTCTCTCAGTCTCTCCCATCTTGTTCTCATCTCTCTCTCCCATTTTGTTCATGTTACTGCCCTAATTCAGATTTCTTTTTTCATTCTTTTTCTTTTCTTCTCTCTTATTCCTTCTCTCAATTGTCATTAGTTTTAAAGGGAAGTGAATACAGTTTAGAGCTTCCCTATTGTTATTAGGTTGTTCTGTTCTTGTCTTTCTTTCATTTTGTCTTTTCCTCTTGTCTTCAACAGTTTCCTAGAGTTTATGTGAACTTTCTGTGTCCTCTGGCCTCACTTCTAGCCGTATACCTATCTATCCCTCCCTCCCCAACTCCTTCTAAGCCCCTATCCTGAAGAGTAAAGTTGGTATATTGAAGAATTTATTCACTGTAAGCATATTTTGGGCTGGTCCTCAATTTTGATTTATTTTCTATGGTTAAAGGTGATAGATTAATAACTACCACAAATTGTCATTTTCTAAGCTGTGCTTAATGCTATTGCTGCTGATTGTATCACTTTGGCTAAAGTGTTGTGATTGATCTAATCATTTTTCCTTCCTGGTATACTGAAAATGAGATAGCCTAAAATCATTAGAGACTCAAAAGCTGAAGACCAACTATACCTGTAAGACATCTCTGAGAAGCAATCATTCTTTAAGGGTTCTAAACACAAGCAACAAAGATGCTTACAATAAGTGATCTTGAAGTATCAACCCAGGAATTAAACCAAAAAACAGTACCAACAGCAAAAATAGAAATGAGAAGACACCTAAGCAAGGTGGAAACCCAGACTTCCAGCTAACTAAAGGCAAATTATGGGGGAAATGAGGTGGAAAAATCTGATAGTCGACCACCTGGACACCCTGAACTAATAGTACAAGAAGTGACAACAGAAGAATGAGGCTCTAGAAAAATTCAAAACAGAAATAATATCCCAGAAAAATACAGAGATGGTGAGCTGAATGAAAGACATGATTAGAGACTCTAGAACAGAAACAGATAAAAAAAAAAAGTAGATGAGCTCAGGACCATGATGGAAACCATGAATGCCTAGCATAGGAAAGAAATAGAATCCATGAAACAGATTTCAGATGTCCAGATTAAAAATTCTATTGAAAGCATTTGCAGCAGAATAAGTGAATGTGAAGACAGAATATCAGATATAGAAGACAGGATTGTGGTCAGTGATTATGAAAAGAGAGATCTCTTAAAAATAGTAAGGGATTATGAGAAATCGATCTAGTAGCTCCTACATGACATGAAGAAGAAGAGTATAAGACTGATAGGAATCCACAAAAAAGCAGGAGAAAGTACAAATGAAAGAAAAAACTGTTCACAGTATTAATGACAGAAAAATTCCCAAACAGAGCAAAAGAATTTGACATACAGATAAGTGAGGAATATTGGACTCCAAGGAGCCATGATCAAAAATATCTACACCAAGACAAATAATAGTCAAGATCCCAGAAATGCAACAGAAGAATAAAATACTACAAGCAATTAGAGAAAAGAAACAAACCACATACAAAGGGGAGTCCATCAGAATCACAGCAGATTTTCAACACAAACCCTCACATCCAGAAGAGCCTGGGATGAAGTATTTCACATCCCAAAAGAAAACAAACTCCAAAGTAGACTGATGTATCCTGCAAAACTACCTTTCAAAATTGATGGGGAAATAAGATATTTCCATGACAAGGAACACCTGAGAAACTTCATGAATACCAAACCAGCACTCCAAACAGTTCTAAACAATATTCTGGAAAAAGAAAATGAAGGTGAGAACACCATAAGGCCCAACAGAGCAAATGCATCAGGGAAGGCAAGAAATTAAAGGGAGAGGGGGAAAAATAATAAAAGAGACAATAGCAGGAAAATAACATGAGAAGGATAAGTCAATACATATCAGTTACAACCATCAATGTTAATGACCTCAATTCACCAGTCAAAAGAAATATACTGGCAGAATGGATTAAGAAGCAAAATCCAACAATACGGTGTATACAAGAAAAAGACCTAGTTCAAAAAGAAATTCATAGACTGAAAGTGAAAGGATGGAAAACAGTTCTCCATGCGACAGGAGCCTGGAAAAAAGCAGGGGTAGCTATTTTATTTGCACACAAAGTAGATTTCAAGCCAAAACTAACTAAGAGAGACAAAGAAAGTCACTATATTCTTGAAAAAGGAACACTCAAAGAGGAAGAGATGACAATCAAAAATATATTCTCCAAATACTAATGCCCTCAACTGTACAAAACAAATATTAATGGACATGAAAAACCAAATAAGCACTATTACAATTGTAGTGGCAGACCTCAATAACCCCCTGTCACAAATAGAAAGATCATCTAGATAAAAAATCAACAATGAAACACTAGAACTGAACCAAGATTTTGAACAAATGGACTTAATAGATGTCTATAGAGTGTCTCACACCACAAAATCATAATATACATTCTTTTAAATGCCCATGCATCATTCTCTAAAATAGACCACATGCTAGCTCATAGAATATGTATAAGTAAATGCAAAGGAACTGAAGTTATCCCCTGTGTATGTATCAGACCATAGTGCAATTAAACTGGAGATCAATAGCATAAGAAACTGCAAGAAATTCACAAACATGTGGAAAATGAATAACGCTCTCCTAGACAACAAATAGGTCACAGAGGAAATTAAAGAAGAAATTAGAGAGGTTCTACAATTAAATGATAATGCAAATACAAAATGCAGGAATCTATGGGACACAATGAAAGCATTTCTACAAGGGAAATCATAGCAGTGAATGCCCATATTAGGAAAACAGAGCAAGCTCAAATAAACAACCTAATGCTGAACCTTAAAATCCTAGAAAGTGAAGAGCAAGACAAAACCAAAGTTCATACAAGGGAGGAAATTATAAATATCAGAGCAGAAATCAATGCAATGGAAACTAAGTGAACAATACCAAAAAAATCAATGAATCAAAGAGTTGGTTTTTTCAAAGAATAAAGAAAATTGATAAATCCTTGGCCAACCTTGTGAAAAAAAGGAAAGGAAAGGCTCAAATCCATGCAATTAGGAACAAAAAAGGTGAAGTCACAACACATCCAGCAGAAATCCAGAAGATCATCAATATCTACTTGGAAAACCTGTACTCCAATAAGATGGAAAACAGAAGAAATGGACAGATTCCTAGATACATATGAATTGCCAAAGACGAACAAAGAAGATATAAAAATTCCAAACACCCCTATTGCAAACAGTGAAATTGAAAATGTATTTAAAAGTTACCAACTAAGAAAAGCCCGGTTCCTGATGGCTTCATTGATGAATTCTGCAAGACATTTAGAAAGGAACTACTGCCACTACTGTTTGAACTCTTCAGTGAAATTGAAAGGGAAGTAATACTCCCAAATTCATTCCTGGAAGCAAGCATCACCTTGATCCACAAAGCAGAGAAAGACTCAACCAAAAAACAGAACTATAGGCCATTCTGACTAATGAACATAGACGCAAAACCCCTTAATAAGATATGGCAAATAGAATGCAGAAGACCATTGAGAAGATCATACATCCTGACCAAGTGGGATTCATCCCAGGGATGCAGGGATGGTTCAACATATGCAAATCAATAAATGTAATACACTATATCAATAGAGCCAAGGACAAAAACCATATGATCATCTCAATAGATACAGAAAAAGCATTTGAAAACATCCAACATGCAATTATAATAATAACTCGCCAAAAAACTGGAATAGATGGTCTCTACCTCAATCTGATGAAAGCCATCTATGAAAAACCAACAGCCAATATCATACTAAATGGTCAAAAACTGAAATCCTTCACACTAAAATCAGGAACAAGACAAGGATGTCCACAATCACCACTCCTCTTCAATACAGTTCTAGAAACACTAACCACAGCAATTAGACAATAGGAATTAAGAGAGGAAAAAGAGAAGTCAAATTGTCATTATTTGCAGATGACATGATACTCTGTATAGAAGACCATAAGAACTCCACCAATGTCTTCTACACTTAATAGCTAAATTCAGTAAAGTAGCTGGATACAAAGTCAACACACAAAAGTCAATAGCTTTCCTCTACACAAACAACAGACTCACTGAGAAATAGGGAAAATAATTCCTTTCACAATAGCCTCCCCAAAACTGAAATAACTAGGAATCAACCTAACAAAAGAAATCAAAGACCTCTTCTCTGAAAACTATGGAACTCTGAAAAGAGAAATTGAAGAGGATGTCAGAAAATGGAAAGACATCCCCTGCTACTGGGTAGGAAGAATCAGTATAGTGAAAATGGACATACTTCCCAAACTGCTATATAGACTCAATCCAATCCCAATTGAAATTTCAATAGCATACTTCACAGACATGGAGAAAACAATCCAAAACTTCACTTGGAACAAGAAGAGACCTAGAATAGCAAAAGCAATACTAGGCAATAAAGACAAGGTAGGGGCTATCACAATCATCAACTTGAAACTATCCTACAAAGCTACTGTGATAAAAACAGCATGGTACTGGGAAAGAAACACACCTGAGGATCAGTGGAACAAATTGGAAGAAGCAGAAACAACTCTGGACACAGCCACCTTGTCTTCAACAAAGGAGCCAAACATCCTAACTGGAGGAAAGACAGCCTCTGTAATAAATGGTGCTCAAAAAATTGGGTTTCAACTTGCCAAAGATTAAAACTAGACCTATATCTCTTACCATGCACTAAACTAATATTGAAATGGATTAAAGATCTAAATATTGAAACAGAAACTCTAAACCACCTGGAACAGAGGTTAGGTAGAACTCTTTAATACATAGGTGTAGGAAAAGATTTTATGGACAAAACTTCAGTTGCCAGTGAACTAGCACAAGCAATCAACAAGTGAGAACTCTTCTTAATAAAAAGCTTTTGCACAGCAAGATAAACCACCAACAGTGTGAAGAGACAACCCACAATGCGGGAAAAAATTTTCACCTGCTGTTCCTCAGACAAATGTCTACTATCTAGAATCTATAAAGAACTTAAAAAAATCAGACCTCCTAAATTTAAAGACCCAATCCAAAAATGGACATCTGAAATGAACAGATATTTCTCAGACAAAGAAATAGAAATAGCACATAAGCATATGAACAAATGTTCAACATCACTGGTCATTCGAGAGATGTAGATGAAAACAACACTGAGAATCCACCTCACCCCAGAAAAAATGTCTGCTATCATGAAATCAACCAATAACAAGTGCTGGCAGGGCTGTGGGGAAAGAGGAACCTCCTCCATTGCTGGTGGGAGTGTAGAGTGGTGCAACCACTGTTGAAATCAGTATGGAGATACCTCAAAGAACTAGGATTGGAAGTCCCATTTGACCCAGTTATTCCCATGCTTGGCATCTTCCTCAGAGAATTAAAAGAATCATACCACAGTGATATATATGCACCCATAGTCATACCAGCACAATTCGTGATAGCTAAAACTTGGAACCAACCAATTACCCATCAACTGGAGACTGGATAAAGAAAATGTGGTTTTTTTTACAAAATGGAGTATTAGTCATAAAGAATGAGAAACTAGAGACATTTATAGCTAAATGGATGCACATTGAGGTGATACTCTTATGTGAAATAAAGAGGACACGTGTAAATAACAAATAGTTTCTCTAGTGTGGGAAAGTTGAAGTGTAAATATGGCCTAAAAGGCATAATAGATAATGTGAAATAGGAAGAAAAGGTGCAAAGGGGAAGGGAAAATGGGAGGGGCAGGGGAAAAGAAAGAAGGGAATGGAATTAATATTAAAAAATGAAAATTGGAAACAAAGTTTGTAAATAGGGATGGATGGAGGGCTTGAAAGGAGGGCAGGGGAAGGGGGAAAAATAAGAACCAAGAGAGATTATGTAAATTTGCAATGATGAATGTCATTATATTGTATACCTATAATTTACTAATAAAATTAATTTAAAATAAATATTAGGGCTGGGGATTTAGCTCAGTGGTTTTGCTTCTGCGCAAGCGCAAGAAGGACCTGAGTTCGATCCCCGGTACCAAAAAATAAATAAATAAAATAAAATAAATATTATACTAGTTCTATCAAGAGATTAACTGTACTACTTCTATCCAGAGATTAACTATACAAGTTCTATCGGGATATTGACTATAGAAGAAGCAGAAGGGTGTAATAAAGGGACCACACCATGTTTAGCTACTGGACTTGACAGAATGCTGAAAGCTTTGTTCAGTGAGTCACTTTGATGTCTATAATATTAATCCATTTGTCTCAGACCTTAACCTGATGGAACTTTGTTAGAATGGACAAGTTTAATACTAAACATCTCTCCCACTCATTTTTAACATAAGCGAATTGAGTTCCTAATAAATTAATGACTGATTTGTATCAAGAATCATCAGTTCTTTAATTCCTCTTGTTTGCCCTGGAGGAGAGCCAGGATGCGAATATTTATAAACACTCAATAATTACCAAACAAGTTGTGTTTGTCTTTGGATTATATTCTTTTTCATATTTGAATAAGATCCATGTGACTTTTAGGGAATTGATGATGCTGTAATAAAACTAATGAAGTAGCACTGTCATGATTTGAATTTGATGGAGCCAGAAAATGGCCTAGCATCTTTACCCTACCCAGCTTACCTCCTGCCTGCTTCTTTCTCTTTGCACACCAGCCTGACCACCTTCCAGACACACCAGCCTGAATTTGCATGGGGCAACACTCTCTTCCTTAGTTTAGTCTGTGAGGCCCAGGGCTTCTTTAGGGAAGGAGGTCATGAGCAATTATATATTTAGTTTTTGTAGACTTGTGCCATGGCTACCCAGTTATGTCTTCAAATAATCACTCTTAGTAATGCATGATGTTAAAAAATTGTTTATTATTGTAGCTTCCATTGTAAAAGTTTAATATTGACCCAGGTTCTGTGATTTCTTAAAAAATAATATCCTTTCATTTCAAGCCCCATGGATGTAGAGGAAGTATTTTGAGGAATTTCTTTTCTTTCTCCAAAGAACTGCATCATAGAGACCCATGTCAGGAATCTCCTTACTCACTGGCCCACTGAGACTTTGGTTCTCACTACAGTAAGATCAAAGGCTTGGGATGCTTTTAAAATAATTCTACTGTGCCTTTGTTCAGGCCTTTGAAATGACATAGTCTTTCAGTTATCCTCTCTGGTCTGTGGATTTGTTGTAGCTTTTGAATTTCTCTGACAAAAAGATTGTTTCACATAGTATATGTGAGGCAAGATTCACCTTGCATGGAATGTGCTATTCATTCATCGGTGGCAGTTTCTGAAGGGTGTTAATTGGAATACTAACAGCTTTTCTTGCCTATTAAAAATTACTGAAGGTCAAAGCAAGCAACACATTCTATTCTCAGGCATTTCACAACCTGGTGAAAATGACTGTGATTTGCCTTTAGCCAAGATTAATGAGAGGGCAAGGGAAATATTCCTAAGATTCACCTGACTCATTTAAGGAGCAGCAATCTTATACTAAGGGACTTCATTTCTTTCCTCATTACAAAGGAGGGAAGGGAAGAAGGTAAGGAGGGAAAGAAGGAGGAAGGACAAAGAAAGGAAGAAAGGAAAAAAGAGGAAAAGAAAGATGGAAGGGATTCTATAAATTATAAGAAAGGATTGGCATAATTCTATAACAACTAATTGAATAAATACAAGAACTTAGAAGAAAAAATTAAGTATTTTTAAATTCTAGGAAAGAGCCCTTGTACACTAGGAAAGACATTTCATTTTGTTTTTTTCATAACTCTTGAGTCAGTTATTTTCAGTCACCATATTATTAAAATGAATATCTTCTCTCTTTAGGAAAAAACTTTTAAGCAAATATCACAATTTTCTATAAAGAAAGTTGAAAATCTTAATCATTTTGAAATCTATTCCTTTTTCTTCTGGATGATCATGACTCCACCTAAAGAAAAAAAAGAAGCAGATAAATGAATATTTTCAAAATGTAACTGTACATGAATGGTTACACTTAGGAATGCCACTGGATCTTCATATATTAGATTTCTTCTGTAAATATTGAGAAAAAGTGTGTATTTATGAACTGAATATTATTCAAGACCTGGATCAAATAGCTTTTTATGAAAATTTCCCCGATTTCCTAATCTACACAGACAAAATTTTATATTACCAAATAAAACCTATAAACAATTAGAAAGAAGTACATCAAATTATAGTTAGGTAAGAAGATAGGTAGATATATAGAGCTAACTACATTTATTTCAAATTTACATTTATTGCATGTCCATATCTGTGGAAAACTAACAATAGATGTTCATCAATGATGGAAATTAGTCAATTCTACTTCTATTTTCTGTGCCTGAAACAGAGCCTATTACATTGTACTATATGCTTGGGTCATTTGCTTTTTCCAACATGTAGCAAAATAAATGCTAATATATATTCAATGAAATAACAAACAATAGCATTATCCCTTTATTCATTAACACTGAAAAACTGAAATCCTTTTCAGCTCCTAAAATACAACACTCATGAATATTCTGAACTATTTTGAACACTTTAACATAGTAAATACAAATTCTAAGCACATCAAATGGTAGTTTATTTTTGAATCCAAAATTTAAACTCTGAAAATGCAATGATCTCCCTCATTTATTATTTAAAATAGATTTTAACAAGGTGACATTGTAAGAACAATAAGAAATATTTTGACAATCCCAAGGTGAAAGTGAATTAAAGTTGTTAAACCAGATAAAGTATTATTTTTCTTTCTTTACATACAGAGACATAGGAAGGCAAATATCACATATTCTCTCTGATATGTAGAACTACAAGACATAGATGTTAATGTAGGAGAGTGATTATTAGAGACTGGAAAGGGCACTGCAGGGGGGAAAGATAAAAGGCAGTTGGATAATGCTTATCAAAACACAGTTAGCAGACAGTTCCTACAATTAAATGACAATGCCAGTACAACGTATAGGAATCTATGGGAAAAAATGAAAGCAGTCTTAGGAGAAAAATTCATAGCAGTGAATACTCACATTAGGAAAACAGAGTGAGCTCAATTACACAATCTAATGTTGAACCTCAAGCTTCTAGAAAAAGAAGAGCAGGACAAAGCCAAAGCTCATACAAGGGAGGAAATTATAAAGATCAGGGCAGAAATCAATGCAACACAGACTAAGAGAACAATACAAAAAAATCAATGAAGCAAAGAGTTGGTTCTTTGAAAGAATAAAAAAAATTGACAAACCCACAGCCAACCTTATCAAAAAAGGAAACAAAAGGCCCAAATCCATGCAATTAAGAATGAAAAGGGTGAAATTGCAACAGACCCAGCAGAAATCCAGAGGATCATCAGTACTTTCTTCATGGAACTCTACACCAATAAGATGAAAAATACAGAAGAAATGAACAGATTCCTAGATATGTGTGAATTACCAAAGTTGAACAAAGATGACCTAAAAATTCTAAATGACCCAATATCAATCAATGAAATAGAAAATGTAATTAAAAACTTACCAACTAAGAAAAAGCTAGGACCTGATGGCTTCACTGCTGAATTCCACAAGACATTTAGAGAGGAACTACTGCCACTACTGTTTAAACTCTTCAATGAAATTGAAAGGGAAGCAATATCCCCGAATTCATTCCTGGAAGCAAGCATCACCTTGATCTCCAAAGCAGAGAAAGACCCAACTGAAAAAGAGAACTATAGGCCATTCTGACTAATGAACATAGATGCAAAAACACTTAATAAAATATGGCAAACAGAATGCAGAAGACCATCGAGAAGATCATACATCCTGACCAAGTGGGATTCATCCCAAGGATGCAGGGATGGTTCAACATATGCAAATCAATAAATGTAATACACTATATCAATAGAGCCAAGGACAAAAACCATATGATCATCTCAAAAGATGCAGAAAAAGCATTTAACAAAATCCAACATGCGTTTACAACAAAAACTCACCATAAATTGAATAGATGGTCTCTACCTCAAACTGATAAAACCCATCTATGAAAAACCAACAGCCAATATCATACTAAATGGTGAAAAACAGAAATCCTTCACACTAAAATCAGGAAGAAGACAAGGATGTCCACTATCACCACTCCTTTTCAATATAGTTCTGGAAATACTAACCACAGCAATTAGACAATAGAAAGAAATAAAAGAAATAAAGATAGGAAAACAAAAAGTCAAATTGTCATTATTTGCAGATGACATGATATTCTATATAGAAGACCATAAGAACTCCACCAATGTCTTCTACACTTCATAACCAAATTCATTAAAGTAGGTGGATACAAGTTCAACACCCAGAAATCAATAGCTTTCCTTTACACGAACAACAGACTCACTGAGAAAGAAATAGGGAAAACAATTCATTTCACAATAGCCTCCCCAAAACTGAAATAACTAGGAATCAACCTAACAAAAGAAATCAAAGACCTCTTCTCTGAAAACTATAGCACTCTGAAAAGAGAAATTGAAGAGGATGTCAGAAAATGGAAAGACATCCCCTGCTACTGGGTAGGAAGAATCAGTATAGTGAAAATGGACATGCTTCCCAAACTGCTATATAGACTCAATCAAATCCCAATTGAAATTTCAACAGCGTACTTCACAGACATGGAGAAAACAATCCAAAAATTCACTAGGAACAAGAAGAGACCTAGAATAGCAAAAGCAATACTAGGCAATAAAGGCAAGATAGAGGCTATCACAATTGTCAACTTGAAACTATATTATGAAGCTACTGTGATAAAAACAGTATGGTACTGGGAAAGAAACACACCTGAGGACCAGTGGAACAGATTAGAAGATGCAGAAACAACTCCAGACACACTCAGCCACCTCATCTTTGACAAAGGAACCAAACACCCTCACTGGGGGAAAGATAGCCTCTTTAATAAATGGTGCTAGAAAAATCGGGTTTCAACTTGCCAAAGATTAAAACTAGACCTATATTTCTCACTGCGCACTAAACTAAAATCAAAATGGATGAAAGATCTAAATATTAAAACATAAACTCTGAACTGGCTGGAACAGAGGTTAGGTAGAACTCTTGAAAATATTGGTGTAGGAAAAGATTTTATGAACAAAACCTCAGTTGCCCATGAGGTACCACAAACAATCAACAAGTAGGATCTCTTCCTATTAAAAACCTTTTGCACAGCAAGAGAAAGCACCGACAGTGTGAAGAGACAACCCACAATGTGGGAAAAAATTTTCACCTACTGTTTCTCAGACAAAGGTCTACTATCTAGAATCTATAAAGAACTTAAAAAAATCAGACCTCCCAAATTTAAAGACCCAATCCAAAAATGGACATCTGAAATGAACAGATATTTCTCAGACAAAGAAATAGAAATAGCACATAAGCATATGAACAAATGTTCAACATCACTGGTCATTCGAGAGATGCAGATGAAAACAACACTGAGATTCCACCTCACCCCAGAAAAAATGTCTGTTATCATGAAATCAACCGATAGCAAGTGCTGGCAGGGCTGTGGGGAAAGAGGAACCCTCCTCCATTGCTGGTGGGAGTGTAGAGTGGTGCAACCACTGTTGAAATCAGTATGGAGATACCTCAAAGAACTAGGACTGGAAGTCCCATTTGAGCCAGCTATTCCCATGCTTGGTATCTTCCTCAGAGAATTAAAAGAATCATACCACAGTGATATATATGCACCTATAGTCATACCAGCACAATTCGTGATAGCTAAAACCTGGAACCAACCAATTACCCATCAACTGGAGACTGGATAAAGAAAATGTGGTTTTTTTTTTTTTTTACAAAATAGAGTATTAGTCATAAAGAATGAGAAACTAGAGACATTTATAGCTAAATGGATGCACATTGAGGTGCTACTCTTAAGTAAAATAAATAGTACACACGTGCAAATACTGAATAGTTTCTCTAGTGTGAGAAACTGAAAGTGTAAATAAGGACTAAAAGGTATAACAGATAATGTGAAATAGAAAGAAAAGGTACAAAGGGGATGGGGAAATGCAAGGGGTAGGGGAAAAGAAAGAAGGGAATAGAATTAATATAAGAAAAAGAAAAAATGTAAACAAAATCTTTGTAGATATGGAGGGGTGGAGGGATTGGACAGAGGGCAGGGCATGGGGAAAAAATAAGAACCAAGATGGATTATGTAAAGGTGGAAATTTCCAATGATGAATGTTATTATATTATATACTTTAAATGTAACAATAAAATTAATAGAAATTGACAATGAAAGAAAGCACAGTTAGAAGGAATGAGATCCACGGTTCTCAGCACAGTAGGGTGATGAAAATATATGATATACCACAATGATCTATTATATATTTTTACAAAAATCTAGAAGAGAAGTGCTTGAAACTTCCAAACATTAAGAAATGATTATAGGGCCGGCGATTTAGCTCAGTGGTTTCGCCGCCTGCTGTGCAAGCGCGAGGACCCAAGTTTGATCCATGGTACCAAAATAATAATAATAATAATAATAATAATAATAATAATAATAATAAGAAGAAGAAGAAGAAGAAGAAGAAGAAGAGGGAAATGTTAATTACCCTGATTTAATCATAACATGTCATATGCATGTGCTAAAATATCGCATGGTACACCATTAATATGCACAATTAATGCATGTTAATAAAAAAATAGGTAAAAATAATTCTTTTTGAAAAAACATAATTACAGATTCAAGAAAGATTGTAAAATTCAGAATGGCTAGGAGGAAAACTTTCATTAAATTTTAAACCTAGATTAAAAGATTAGAGGCCTGGTATGAATCACTTGCCAAACCGGAGTCAAAATATAAATAAAAAGCCTGAATAATTTTATAAGTAAATAAATTGAGTCAGTTGTTCATAATCTTCCCACAAGGCTTTGTATGCTACCCTCCTTTCAAAGAATGAATTATCCCAATATTATATGCACTATTTTAGGAAACTATGAAAGGAAATATTCCTAAATCATTTTATAATGTTACAATAACCTTGATACCCAAGCTTGGCAAAGACCGTAGGACAAGGGAAATTTATAATATAATCTCATTTATTAATCTATATGTGAAAATCTTAAACAAAATTTTACCAATAACAGTAACATAGTTTTTTAAACCAAACGTTACTAAGTTGGGTTAATTTCAAGATTATATATTGTAAATTTCAACTGTATAAAATTTTAGAAAAAGGCAAATCCAGTGATAGTAAGCAGGTGAATGGTTGTCAGGGTGAATAGAAGGGAAAGGAATGGTGGGAATGGGTGCAGAAACCCTGAGGGGTAAGATCATCTTTCTAATCTTGATTGTGGTGATAGATAGCCTTCCTGTATGTGGAATCATTTCATTGCCTAAAAATAAATTCCTCAATGAAAAGAGACACAAAAAAGATCAGAAGTGTTCCCACTTACCAAATCTGGGAAAAGTTGAGCAACAAAGTAGATAATGATATTAGCAAATTATAGACGTCTGAATAAAATAAGAACTCATAAGATGATATTGATGATGAGTGAATAAATGAGAGAGACAGAGAAAAGGAAACACTCTTTTGTAGTAAATTTGATTAATAAATATTGGCAGTTTATAGAAGTAGAAACATACTACAAAATATATCCATGTTACATTTTCTGAATTTGATTATTGTTTACTGGGTACTTAAACAAATAACATTGTTATTAGGAAACACATACTAAAGGATAAAAAGTTAAAGGAGCATGAGATATGCAACCTATGTTCAAGTGGCACAAAAATGATAAAAATATGTGAGAGAAAGATAAAGCAAATGCAAGAAAATGTTAAGAATAAGTGTATTTGGTAAAGATTATAAAGGAGTTCTTTAGATTTTTTCTTTAAAAAAACAGTTTATTATGCACTAATATGAAAGAAGCTCCAAATGTATCATTGAATACAGTAACTAAAATTCAGAATAGTGCATACTACATGTGCATACTACAATTTATGTAGCAAGGGTAATTCATATACATATACATGTTCATGCACATATATGAATTTCCTTGAATATGAACCAACTATGTCTCAAAAGGTAAATATGAAGTTGATACCACTCTTCTTCTAGAGAGAAGAGTTGAAGGTGAGACAGATCTTTGAAGCTACACTTTTTAGACCCTCCTGAACTATAAACCATTAGTCAATCCATATAATAAATAAATGAGTAAAGATTTAAATGTTGACCAAAGGCATGTATTGGTAAAAATGTGTAAGAATCATATACCACTGATAGAAGCATTATAAATAATTTGGCTTTATTTTGTAAATTTTAACATATCCAAACTCTTGAGAAACCTGTGGTCAGCAATTCTAATTATACACTATTCTGGCAAATGTGCTAAAAAATCACATTCAAGAATGTCCATACAGCCTTGTTCATAGTAGAATAATTTGACACAACTCAACTCTAGATGGGCAAAGGAAGAAATAAACTTGTGAGACACTGAAATAGTACGTGGGAGTAGAAATGAAAAAAAATTTAGCTGCCTATAAAATTCATGAATCTCAAAAATGTAAAGTTGAAAAGGCACTGAAATTACAAATATTATGACCTGGTATTATAGATTTCCAGTAAAATAAAATTCAATCTTTCATTTGTCAATTCATACACATAGCAAAGCTATAATATAAAAAAGGAATTATAAATGCACAAATCAGATAATAATATTAATACCTTTTAACAACGGTGAGAAATAAAGACAGAGCAGGAAGGGAAGTGTTTCAGTAGCTTCTGTGGTTTGGGAATATTTTGTCTTTAAGTGAGAAATGAGCGTATGGATATTTGTTTTATTGCTCATTTATGCAAATACAGATATTCCTCATTTAATGATGGAGTTCTGTTCCTGAGACTAAATCCTTGAATCGATCACTAAATGAGGAATTGTGTATAATATGTACATTACAATAGTCAGAACAAAGAAACTCATGGTCAAAGGAAACTCTAACTTGATGACTTTGCTTTTATTTGCATAATGCTTACAGGCAGTACTGAAATGTATAACCGTACATAAAACTATAGTACTGTACTGTACAGTATAATCAGCAAAAGTTACAGTACTATATTGCATAAGAAGTCACCATAAGGCCACATTGCCACTCATGTTTCTGCAGCATAAGTCCAAATGTGGGTAGTAAGTCTGAGAAGCAGGTAGTAAGTCCAGTCATTAAACAGGTTGATCTTTAAATGAGGTGTATCTGTACATACATTCTACATATATTTTTAAAGTAGTTCATTAAAATAAAAAATTTGAAAAATGAAAAAAGATTTTAAATGAGAAAGTTGGAAAATATTCAGTGGGTTGGAAGAATATAAAGAGATAGAATAATTTAGAATAGAATCAAGTCACTTCCAATCCAGTTCTACCCAATCAGTCTATGTGAGTGGAGAGTTGACTACAAGATGATGGAATTTCATTCTACTGGATCATTTTCTGTATATTAAAGAAACATAAGAGCAAAATGAGAGAAAGAAGGTTTTTGCTTATGTGTATATGTGGTAGCTTTAATATATGCAGCCACAGCTAAGCCAAGTTTCAGGGCAATAATCTCCAATTTCAGGTCAGAGTTTCTTCTTCCACCTTCAGACCAAAGGGAATAGTGACAAGTATCATTCATTTATTCATTCATTCATTCAACAAATGCCATTTTGTATTTAGACTCAGGGAATCAAAATGAGCAAGAGACATGTGACTTTCTGATTTCCTCCTCCTCTATGACTACTTCTGTCTCCTCAGTGAACATCTGCCTGTATGTGTCCTTAGGGATATAACTGCACCCTTCTTTCCATTCTAGAGATAATTTCTGACATTTTATAAACCAAAAATATCGAGTCCAGGTATTAGATTAGATGTATTAATACCAAGTCCTGAACATCTCTACTTACACATTCCACAGATATCTGTTGGGGAAATAAAATAATTTTGCCAGTGCAGGACCCCTCTGTACTAATACAGGAGAAAGAGAAAATGATTTCAAATTGAGTAAGTGTTATCAGGTATATGAACAAGTAAAGGTAGGAGGGAAAGTGTCTACAATTTCTGGAGAGAATTTCAAATTCATTTATAAAAGTACAAGAGCGAACAGCTAAACTTATCTCCAAGAGAAACAAGAGGACACATCTTTTGTATCAACATATGATACAACAATGAACTTAGAAGTGTATCTTTTTTATGATGTACACAAGATATACACTTCTAAGTTCATTTCAGTGGTATATGTTTACCATCTCAATGGCCAGAAGGCTCATGACCTTGCCTTGTGACATCCAAGGTAAAATGTTTTATGGGTTGCCAGCAGCAACTTCCTGCTTCGCGGAAGGCGGCAAAGCCGGCGTTCTGAAGAACTGTATGATTCATTGATTCCTGGGGCTATCATACCATGGCTGAAACAGACACTGACAGAAACCAAATTGAGAAACTTCTAAAAAGAGTACAAGAACTGGAGCAGGAAATACAAAGACTTAAAAAAGAACAATCCAATAATATCAAAGACCCAAACGTTAAAGAAAATTCTTCAGGATCTTGAAAAGCTCAGCCTGCATTTGATTTCAGTGCCCACAGCCAAAGACATGTAGCTCTAAGAATAGCCTATCTGGGCTGGGCGTACCAAGGCTTTGCTAGTCAGGAAAACACAGACAATACCATTGAAGAGAAACTGTTTGAGGCTCTGACCAAGACTCGACTGGTAGAAAGCAGACAGACATCCAACTATCACCGGTGTGGGCGAACGGACAAAGGAGTTAGTGCCTTTGGACAGGTGATTTCTCTTGACCTGCGGTCTCAATTTCCAAGGGGCAAAGATTCAAAAGATCTTAATTTAAAAGATGAAGTCAGTGATGATGCCAAAGAGGCCCGTTATACCCACATTCTCAGTCGGGTACTCCCTCCAGACATCCGTGTACTGGCCTGGGCCCCTGTAGAATCCAGTTTCAGTGCTAGGTTCAGCTGTCTTGAGCACACGTACCACTATTTTTTCCCTTGTGCTGATTTAGATAGTGTAAGAATGAATTATGCAGCTCAGAAGTATGTTGGCACTCATGTTTTCAGGAACTTGTGTAAAATGGATGTAGCGAATGGAGTGATTAATTTTCAGAGGACTATTCTGTCTGCTCAAGTACAGCTAGTGGGACAGAGCCTGGGTGAGGAGAGATGGCAAGAACCTTTCCAGTTATGTCAATTAGAAGTGACTGGGCAGGCATTCCTTTATCATCAAGTCCGATGTATGATGGCTATCCTCTTTCTGATTGGCCAAGGAATGGAGAAGCCGGAAGTTATTGATGAGTTGCTGAAAATAGAGAAAAATCCCCAGAAGCCTCAATATAGTATGGCTGTAGAATTTCCTCTAGTCTTGTATGACTGTAAGTTTGAAAATATCAAGTGGATCTATGATCAGGTGGTTCAGGAGTTCAATGTTACTCACCTACAGCAACTATGGGCTAATCATGCTGTCAAAAGTCACATGTTGTATAATATGCTGCAAGGACTGGACTCTGTTGTATTATCCTGTAAAAGAGGACCAAACGTGGATGGAACAATAGAATGGAGAAACATTAAGCCCTCTGTCATGAAGCAGACCAGTGTCTTTGTAGAAGGAGTGAAAATGCGCAAATATAGGCCCCTCATGGATCGGCCTAAATGCCAAGGATTGGAATCCTGGATCCAGCATTTTATTCATAGAGGATGCATTGAGCACCAACATTTATTCCATAAAGAAGAAATAAAAGCTAAATGGGATTGTCATGATACACTGGAAGAAGAGAATACTATTTTGGAGAAACCAAAAAAGAAGGTCTGTGTAGATGCAGAAATTAAAAGCATCATCTAATCATAGCAAACTTACTAGGATCTAGGAGACAACTTACTGGTGTAGGTAGATAGAAAAGAAATACAAAAAAAATTTTACTGCAAGAAGTTCTAGAAATTCTGATGATCAGCTCTTTTTTTGAAAAGGCCCGATTAAGGAAGTTCATCCTTAAATAAGAGACCCAAGCTACATGTGGTGGTGCATGCCTACAATCTCAGCACTCAAGAGGCTGAGGCAGGAGGACTAATGTGAGTTTGGGTACAGCCTGGGCTATATAATGAGTTCAAGGCCAGTCTGAACTGTATAGTGAGACCCTGTCTCATAATCCATGCCCCCCCTCCCCAAAAAAACCCCAAAAACAAAAAAAATGGGCAAGACCAAACATTTTCTCATTCCCATCCAAAGGATTAAGAAATGAAAAAAGCAAAAAACAACTATAATTTATGTACATCTGGGAACATGTGTCTTGTGTTTAAATTCATTAAAGCCTGATCCCACAAGTGTCTCAAAAAAAAAAAAGTTTTATGGGAAGCTTTATGTTTTCAAGGTAAACCCTAAGGAGGAGAAAATGGGAAACAGTCATTTCCTCCTTTTGACTAAACAAAGAGCATTTGATCATCTTCCACTGCCATTGACAGCTTGATCAATTTGCCTTTACATATCACAAATCTATTATCTTCTAAACTGCAGTCTCTTTCCCTCCAAAGGCAGCCTGCTTCTTCCTCTGAGTTCCTTACATGAGTGTAACAGTGAATCATACTGCCAAGGCAACAAGTCTTTGCCCAGTTGAGAAACTGGAGACATTATTTTGGCTCTTTTTTCTGCTTTCCAGACTCCCTCCTCTTGTGGTAATTGAAAATCTCTGACCATTCCAGCTTCTAAATATCTATTTAATACATTTACTCTTTCTTGTCCTACCTGTCTGAGGCCACACCACCTTCTCTCCTCTCTGGGAGTCAAAAGTACCTTTTTCTTCAAAATCAAGATGACAAGAAAATGAAGTCATGAGAAGATTGGTCTTGAGCTTCAGTTTCTGGACTTTTGCAGTTTAGAAATAAAGATTTATTTTGCCTTTTCACATCTTCAACATGTCTCTTTTCCTATCTCATTTTCTTATTCCATTTAGCATTCATCCATTGCCAAATATTAAGGAGAAGGTAAGAAAGACTGCCCTGAGACAGGAAACAGCAGTGTATAGATTTTATAATGAGTATTGAGCTAAGTGCTGCTCTCTCTAGCCATTGGTGTTGGCTGCTTCTATAGAATAGGAAGATTAGTTCTGAATCTGCAGAGTCCCTGGAATACATAAAGGCAGTAGGCTTCTTGGCAAACATTGTACTGGTGATGAATAATAGATAAGAAATTCTGTCAAATAAGAAAGAAGCTTTCATGGCTTAAGAAGTAAACTTGGTCAGTTTGTGGTATGCATATTTTTCTAACCTCCTTTTGCAAAGTCCTAAAGAGAGCAGGTATTTTCTTGGAAAATAATTCATTAAGATTTCTAAAGGTGCTAGGACATTTTTCAAAGGGATGTTTGGGATATGCAATGTTCAATGTGCATTTAACAGTTATGGATGTATAGTGCACAAGAAGCAAGGTGGGTAACTGAAGAGAAACCAGACCATGAAGATGGAAAAGGGCTTGAGCAAGCTTGTTTCTTACTCAGCTCATTTCTGACCATGTGAGTAGATCAACATGGAAGAAATTTAGAGTTGATTGTTGTTTTTAATCATTTATGATAGTGGCAGTCAGGTCATTTGTTTTCTGTATTTTAAGCCTTGGTGGGAATTTCCTCAGCACTCCAAGTTAAGAAAGCAATTTTGGTGGTTTTATTTTTAATTGAATTTCTTAAATCTTATGAGAAGAAAACATGTCATACAGCTTTTATTGTTTGCAATGTCATTTGTACTGCTATTCTGAAAGCTTTGTCAGTGTTTCCTTTGCAAATCAATTTTTAGAAGTTTATAGCTGTGATAAAATACCCTAGGGATGGAAATGTCCCACCTAAGAGCTTTTTTGTTCACCTGCTGCATGGTATAATTAATAGAGCTAATTTTGCTTTCACCTAGCTTTTATCATCCAAAAAATATCAAACACAAATAGTTTTAGTCTTATATAAAGAAAAAATTCCTAGCAAGTGGCACTCATCTCTTTTATGGAAAAAGGAAAGTAAGTTCACGTGTGGGATGTGCATCATATGTCTATAGAAGATTCAGTCAAGACCCATGAAGTGACAGGCTTTCAAGGAACTCTTTGAATACCACCAAGTCTTTCTTTTTAGAACTATATCCACTGGATCAAAAGCCAGATCAAGAACCATGAATATTCCATGAACATGTATAATGATGCAATTTCATTTTCTCTTCTTCTTGCTCATATGAGAATAAGTTCATGAATCCAAAGCTCTCTCTGACAGCTATGGCGGGTTGTCGACTTGATTTGGTAGGAATCTATGCAGGAAATTAGTAAAGCACATTTCAGGATACAGCTAGGTAGGTCATGGAGGCATGACCTTGATGTCTGTATCTGATCTCTCACTCTTTCCTCTCTGGAACTGTTCCCCTGTTTTGTTTTCTGGCTAACGTGAACATCTTTCATGTGGGAAGGTGCTTCTTTCTCCAAATAAATTTCTGGGACCACATCTCTCAAAAATCAAAATAGTGATGTGCTCTGTGCTTACCACTTAATGAAGACTGTGTTACAACTGAATATATGAACAAATGGCATTTTCATTGTGACATTCTGGTGCAGTTCTTTCGATTGTACCAATTTTCCCTATCAATTGTGTTTATTTTTATTTGCCAAAAATAATTTTGCACAATTTTCACAGATGCCAATTGAACATTTTTTCCTTTAGAAGGCTTTCTACTGACTACTTTTTAATAACTATATTTGTGTCTTTTCAGCAACAACCAGTGCTCTAACACTCCAACAACAGACAGTTTATAATTCAGTTCGATTCTCACACTACCTACCTAGAGTTAACAGAAACTTCACAGACTATGGGCTGAGCCCTAGAAATGGTGGAAACGGGGTCCATGGGAAACTCATACTTTTTCCCAAGTGACTACAATTTGGAAGCCTTATGATTCCTTGCTCAGGTTTGATAATTCAATAGAATTTCAGGACTGAAGAAATCACTATAATTATTATTATTACTTTATTATAAAGCCCAAACAGACAATATAAAAGATGCGTAAGGCAAGAGGTGGAGCTTCCTTGCACTCTCTAGGGACATGACCCTCTTAGCCTATCAATGTGTCCACTAACCTGGAAGTCCCCCAAGAGTTGTTGTTAGGAAGGTTTTATTATGTAGGTATGGTTGATTAAATCATTGACTATTGGTGACTAAGCTCAATCTAATTGTTTCCCTCTCCCTGGAATTTAGACTGTGGGCTGAAATTCGAACCCTCTAATCTTATGGTTTGTTTTTCTAATACACAGGTCCTGTCCTGAAGCTATCTGACTCCTACTATGAGTAGTCTCATTGGGTCTGAGATTCATCTATGTTAAACAGAATTCTAAGATGGCCCCAAGATTTGTACCTCATAGTATACATTCCCTATATAATCCCTTCACCTTGAGTGTAGGTAGGATTTGTCTGAATTATGTTACAATATATTGCAAAAGGGATTTTACAGGTATCATTAAATCTCTAATCAGTTGACTGAGGAAGATCATTCTGGGTGACTATGATCTAATTAGTCAAGATAAGCAACAGCAATCAGACACTCTCTTGGTGGTCTTGAAGAAAGAATTTTCTTTGTGACCACGAGCCACATGCCAAGAAACTGAGGGCAACCACTAGGACTTTTGAGCAGCTTTGAGCTGAAACTAGCAAAAATACAGTCTTTAACCCTACACTCATGAGAAAATGAATTCTGCCAATAATCTGAAAGAATTTAGAATAGAATCCAAAGCTCCAGATAAGAAAACAACCTAGTCAACATCTTGATTTCAGCTCTGTGAATCCCAGGTCAAACAGCCCATTTACACAATGCCAGACATCCTTGGACTAAGTCCTTTCCTGTCTTTTAATACACTGTTAATATTGTATTTTGGATTCTTATATGTACTTGCATACATTAGAGTGGTGTTAAGCTGTATTTTCTGATGCTGGTACTTCAAATATATGAATAATAGGTTATATAGATATATAGGTATAGATATATAGATTTTTACTAATTTATTTCTCAATCTTATGCATTTAGAAACCCAAACACAGACTCATAGTTTAACAGGTAAACCCAGGGTTACACACTTAAATCTCTAAATAGATCAGGTAAATATCATATATAAATGAAGCCACCAATGTGTACGTGCCATGGGGAAGGAGTACGCATTGCAGAAAAGCTCATGAGCAACCTACAGACAGCGGCCTGCAGTCAGGTCCAAGCATTTACCCTGGCAGATCTATGAGCAGAGTGCTGTCATATATACCATTTATTTCATTACTATAAGTAAAAGATTTGGGGCTGGTGATATAACTCCATGAAAGCACTTTCCAAGAATGTGCAAAGCCCTGAGATCACTTCCCAGTACAATAAAAAATAAAAACGTTGACCCCCCACTTAACAAAGAAAAAATAAAAATATCAAAGAATGAAGCTCAGAGGTAAAATATTCCTGGGCTCTGTTCATTACTAGACAAAAAGAAAGAAAGAAAGAAAGCACAATTTAAAATGTAAGAAAGCCAAGGTGATACTGAAAGACAATGAGATCACTGAAAAGGACTTGTTAATCAAATTTTTATGTACAGAGATAAAAGTGAGAGTTTGAAATTCCCTCTAGATCTCATAACTAAGCCAAAAAAATCTAGACTCAATGATGAATCATTATTTTTATATCAGATAAAAATGGTAATTTTGTATAGGTTAAAAGTAAAAATTTAGGAAGTAAAAACATTGAGACATTTTTAGAAAACATAGGCAAATAAGCTAATAACTCTTAGCTGATGTAAATTCCAAGTCCTCCAAAACAAACAAAAAACAACGTGTACATACTTGGGACCTGTGTTCTGATTGTACTAGATACAGTAAATACAGGCTGAAAATTCTTAATTCAAAAATCCAAATCTGAAATGTTCCAAAATCTGACACTGTTTTGAACCCCCGCAGAATGCCACATGGAAATGTCCACAACTGCTTTGTTGTGATGAGTCATAATCAAAACACAGGTGCACTAAAAATATTGTATAAAAAAACCTTCCAGATACATGTATAAAGTTTCAATGACACATAAATTTTATGTTTATATTTAGGTTCCAATTTCAAAACATTTAATTATATATATGTACACAAATATCCCCAAATCTAAAAAATATCTAAAACCCAAAGCACTTCTGTTTTCAAGTGTTTTAAGTAAAAGATACTCAACCTGTACTATGCAAACCTTGCTTCCCTTAGGCATATTTATTTGGGGGAAAATAATAAAAGTGGGCTTCAAACAAAAGCAGTGGCAAGAAAATATAATGAAAAAATCTAAGGCTTTGACCACCCACGTCCATACCCTGATCCTCCCAAGTTTCTCCTTTTCCCTAGAAGAATGCCAGAAAATGCATATGTTCATTTGGGAACCAGTAAACTTTTCTTGCTAAAGTCTAGTGTGTTGCTTTTCCAGCCACCAGCATTAATTTGGCCCTAAGGCATAGGCAGATTTGATGGCCCATTCAGTTTTTAATCTGGAGGTTTATGGAATAGCATTTTGAGAAATGTTTCAGTAACAGTATAACCTTCTGTATTATTTCAGTATTGTTGCTCTATCTGTGTATAATGTACCTATGAATTTGCTAAAAGTCCTACTCCACTGATTTCTCAGTTTTCAGGTTCAAATAACATTTATTCTGATCCAATAGTTTCAGGGAGTATTAGTTAAACATGTCAGGCTGTAGTAACAAATATGCCCACACATGTAATGATGAAACATGATAGAAAATTTGTATCTATGTGGTAAGTCTTATTGTAACAGTGTGGTTCAGGTCAGTGAGGATTGTCTGCTTCCTTCAGGGCACCAGACTGGTAATGACTCTGCATTCTGACACCTGTCTCCCAAAGTCAACAAAAATGGGAAAAGAGTATGGAAGAACATGAGATGTTTATACCAGCCCTAGATATGAACAACATCACATCTGCTCATGTTCTGCTAGCTACAATTCAATCATTTGCTTATAACAAACTATGTGGGCAACATAGAAATGAAGTTTAGCTGAGTGCCAGGAAGAAATAGAACTCAATTTTTGTAATTAGCTGTCAGTCTCAATTGCAAAGGGGAAGAAAAATCCTCTAGACCACTTGCCACTGGGTACCTATGGGAATAAAAGTCCCTTTTTTCTATATATTTTTTTCTATTTTCCATTTTAAATATATAAATATATATATATATATATTTATTTATATATTTATATAACACTTATCCCATAGCTTAAAAAAGAAAATAGCTGGGTTTGAATATGAGCCATATATTTTACAAATGAGAGCATATGGGCATATAGAAATCCTCTGCTTTTCTCCTGCCTCCTACATGTGAGATACATATCTGCTCCATTCAAAGCACCAAAAATACAGAGGAAACCACACATGATGCCCACCTTTTAGGAGTGTGCAATTGAGTTGACAGAGAAAAGAGACTTATAATCACAGACATAACTAAACAGACATATTGTAAACTGTTAGCTATTGTCTTATAAGGAGAGAAAGAACACTCTATCACTGCGAAGATCTTGATTCACAGCACACATACATGTCTCAGATACAAAGAAGAGAAATTATTAGTGGTCTAATAATATAAATAATGTATTAATTCCATACCAGTGATTTTAGATTGAAAAATAATATGTGTAGAAAACTTGACAGTGTGTCTTTTTATTTTTCTTCTCTAAATATTTTTCTTTCTGCATATTGGACGAATAACAAATTCATAAAGTTGTATTCTATTTTTTCCTTCTGTCTTCTTTCATAAAATAATGAAATCAAAGGTGAGAATTACTATCATTAAAGAAGGGCTGGTGATGAGTGCCAGAAACATTGCTTGCGAACAGCTATTTAATCAAAGCATTAGCAAGATCCATCTGTAGTCTTAAAAGAGATTTTCTTCCAAGTTTTGCTGGATTGAAATGCAGTACGAAACTCTGCATTAAACCAGGAATTCTCCAGATTCAATAAAAGGAAATATAAAAAGATATTTTCTTCAAATGCCTCCAGCTGGCCATCTGCCCTAATCACATACAGGCCTCAAAATTGTTTTCTACTGACAATAATAGGATCTATAAAGAGTATTACTGTGGAATGATTTGAGAGACTGCAGAGTACTGTGACCTTTCTCCTTGGCAGAGCTGAGCCTGACTGGATGTGAATACCAAGTCAGACACTGAAAAAGAGTTTGAGCTTTTGGTGTGTGACTCCCTCTTACACTGGTATGGCATATTTCTCAAATCTTTCCCAAGGGCAAAGGACTGCTGACTAGCAGCTGATCTTCTGCCCTCCAAGAGCAACCACACACAGCATAGATAGTGATGCAATTATTGCAATAATTCAGCAAAGTGAAACTAAAAAATACATTGCATTTAGCTGTTGCTTGGAGCCAGAGCATTTCCACAGTGTACCCTACCACAGGGCCATGCATAGGGCCTGGAAGGAGTGAGCACTGTGAACCTACATGAAGCTAGAGTGAAACAAAGGCCACAAAAACAGGGAGAATAAAGGGAATTCCCCAAGTCAGGCAGTGTCCTAAATACCTGGCTTGCTAGGGAGACTGTTCTGGAGCAGACTAGCCCCTTGTACCTTTCATATTGATTGGCCTCCATGAAATGGCTCAGGGAGCCTCACAAGAGCCAGATTGGTGAAATGGAGTGATGATAGACCCTGGCATGGAAAAATCTGTTTATAACACAGATTTGTCTCCTCTCATGCCTGTGCTACCTCTGGGACTGTGAAATAAATCACCTCCTTGAGTCCCAGTTCCTTCATCCATGAAGAAAGAATTACAACATGTACCATTCAGGATCAACATGTATAGTGATTGAGATGTCTTTGAAAGGGCTTTGCAACAGCAAAATGTTATAAATAGTATTGAGTGATATTACAGAACACAAAAGAAATTCTGCACAAAAATCTTGACATTAGGCCCCTCTTTCTTGGGGAGAATAGCATATTCATTAAGCAAGAGAGTCAGTCTATGATAATGACACTAAAGTTTCTCATTTACCTAGGCATCCTGTCCATTTGTAGATATACTTTAAAGTTTCCAGAGTACATTCTTTAAATTGATCCTCACAACAGCTATGGGCGCTATGGTTAGATCTTGAATGTTCCCAAGGACTCATGTATCGAAAACTCAGTTCTCAATCCATGGTAAGGATGTAAGGCAAGGAAATCTTTAAAAGGTGGAGCCAAGTGGAAGAATGGTAGGTCCTTGGGGTTGTGGCCTTCAAGGGGCTAGTGGGACTCAGGATCCTCACTTACTCTCCACTTCCCAAGGCCATGATGTGAGAAAACTTCCTTCTACACATGCTCCTGACATAATGTACTGTGTTATATATATTGACTTGGATAATTTAAGGCCTATGATGGAAAATCATAGAAGGATTTAAATTGTGTTGGAAAACTCCACTGACTAATATTGACTTAATATCTCCTGATTCTTCGTTATTCTCTTGCTCTGAAATCTGCTTGACTTAGGCATTTTGTTTTTCTGAGATCAAATTTTATCAGCTTTTCCTCACTGTTTGCCTTTCTCCCTAGTTGGACCATTCTCACTTCCTTATCAAAAATTTAAAAGGGCTTCACTTTGATTTATGAACACTATTACCTTCAAATGAGAAGACTTTTAGCTAATCCTACCAAAAGTCTTAACCCACCATGGACTAGTTCTCTGAATGCCAAGAGCTGTCACATCTTTGTGTCTGATAAAGGCAGAGAAAAGAGAGCATAAAAACTCTCTGTCATTTAGGCCACTTATCCCTTAGTCACAGAAAACAATGCCCTATGTCCGCCTCTTTTCTGCCATAAATAAATTAGTCAATCTTTGAGTAACTCTGAGTTGACTTCAGCCTGACATAGAAAAAGTTCATGCTTCAGCACCAGGAAAAACCAGACTGGCAAACTAGGAGGCAGTGCACTGCAGGAGACTATGCATGGTCTTAGAAATCTGTCACTAATGGCAGCCACTCACAGAAGTGCTGAGAGAAACAGGAGAAGTGACGTATGCAAAGGACTCCTCGCAGTTCTGACCTCTGTAGATAGGGGCCAGGGTCAGCTTGAATTCTTTTTTTTTTTTTTTTTAACTTAAATTCTTTTATTCATACATTTTAGGTATACAATATGTTTACATTTATCATTGGGTACTTGTACCTGTACATGATGTATCTTGGTGGGAATGGGTAAAAAAATTTTTTAAATTAAAAAGTAAAAAATTGAATTCTGACCCACCATTTGGCAACCTTGAAACCTGAGTGCATCACTTAATTTTTCTAATTTTCATTTTTTCATGTAGGTAGTTCAGTTTAGTGGTGAACATCCATTGAAGGTTGGGGTTAATTCGACTCTGTAAGAAAGATCTGTGTTAGCTCTTGTGAGGTTAGCACTGAATACGTCAGACACCATCTTGGCCCCAGTAGGGGGTATGGTTTAAATCCAGGCACCAATAAAAAGGTGGGGACAATGCCTGATCATATGAGAATTCAATAAAACTATAATATGTAGTAGATAGGCACTTGATATGTATAACAGTCATTGTGTTGAATGTTTGGAAATTTGCACATGTAACTTTCCTATCAATTTTAGTTGTTCAATAGAATTTTATCAGAATACTTAGTGTGTTCTCCTTAAAGAGAACCCCCTTATTTAAGGGGATCAAGGGCCCTGTTCATAGAAAACATAACATTAGAAACACATCTGAGCTGAGCATATGCAAGGTTAAATATGGGGACAACTGATTAATTTGTCATGTTCCTTATTTTCCATTTTGCATATATTAAATCCTGTTGAAATTTGATAAGAGGTGCTTGCTTTTAAGAAGATGCTACCAATGTTCAAAGTAATAATATTCTGGTCCCAAAACAGGCTCCAAGGACTTCACAATGGCATTGGTCCTAATGAACTCAATAATGGGTCCTAATGAACTCAATAATAGGTAGTTGGATGAGACACTCTCAGTTAACAGACAGAATTAGTCTTACAAAAATAAAAGAGGAAATGGAAGTAATTTTTCAAGTAATTTAGGAGAAAAGCACTTTCATCTAATTCTTGCAGAACAATAATTGGTGCAAATCTTTACTCTGTAGTGGAGACCTTGCTATTGTGGAAATAAAGTTTGTCAGACATGGAGGACAGATGAAATGAGGGCTGGGAGTGGAAGAGACATCATCCAGAGGGAAGTACATTCTTGTCTCACAGAAGATCCAAATGGCTGCTCCAATGCTGCATCCACGTGTCCCTTTTCTGGTTGCACATAATAAACTCAATGCTCTGATTTTGCCAATAGAATATTTTCATTGTATTAATTCATATATCATTTTTCTGGTAGTTATTCTTTTCACTTTAAATTCAGCAGAGCAGTTATTTCTGAACTGAGAGAGCAGTGAATATGCAAAGCCAGAGAGGAGGGTGAACAAGCACACAGCAATCATAATAAAAACTCCACAGGAAAACAACATCCTCCCTGGGCTGCCAACCAACATTACATCAAACTTTAATGCATCACATTTTAAAGAAATTGAGAACTTTTTGTCATTAATCCTCTCTCACTGTGTCTTTCTTACAGGATGTTTAGCCACTGCTCAGCCTGAGCCATTACACCAATTCATTAAAAATAAATAAATAAAACTCCCACTTAGTGACTGCTTTATCATCCTAAACTCAGCCTCCAGAAATAATGTTGCCAAGCTGAGCTTTGGCAGCAAAGGGAGTTGTTGGGTGTCATGCCCATATCTTATCTCTGTCTTCTCGGGCCTATGTAGTCACATCAGACTAACAAATGAGCAGCATGTGATATGGAGAAAAGTAAGGACTTTAGCAACAGCTGAAGACATAAGTCTATCACTTACTATGTGATTTCTTTAATAAATTACCCAACTTCTTTGAGCTTGAGTTTCTTCACTTACACAATGTATATTGATGAAAATGAGTTTGTCAACGTAAGTGACACAGGGCATGGGTAAAAAATAAGTACTTAGTAAAAATACTTTCTCTCATACCTAGTAAATATGCTCATCTCTTTATTTTCTCTTCCATTCTTGGGTCTATTGTGCTCACCACAATTTCCCAACATTCTTGGATGCTAAAAATAAACTTAGTATAATTCAGATCAGACCTCATCCTAATTTTGTGAAACTATCCTAGCAACGGTATCTCTCAAGAGATGCAATAGACCAAAGATTCAAAAGCTATGTTGATATACTTACCTTTGGGTTCTACCCACGTGTACTTCACTTCCAAAGAGTTCCACAGTATCAAAACAGAAGTCTGAAAGAGCTCTTAGACCTTTAGTCTCTCAAATTGATTTGAGAAGCCTCATTTGGGTCATTATTAAGCAGTAGGGCTAACTCTGAAGCCTAGGATGACATGTTTTATTTATTTTGATATTAAATTATGATGAAATTGCTTAATACATATAAAAATTTAAAAATACAGAAAAGTGTGAGGTGAGATAGAAAGTGAAAACTTTCTAAAGTCCCATCACCTTCTACTTCTCCCCCAAATTCAGACCACATACACGTCGGATATGGACTCTGATTTCAAATCAGACTGAGTCTGACTTCAAATTGAATTGAGAACATAACATACTGAATTGCACAGGAGCCAATTTTTACTATTCAAAACACTCTGGGTTGTGACATTTGGTGGAGTGGTGTTCTAATGGAAAGTAAATTCCAATCTTTATATTCGTGTGGCTGCTTTGAGGAACCCTGACAGACATTTATGTCTCTACCACACAAACATTTGCATATATACACCTTAGTTCTATAGAAGTTAAGTTTTAGTATTATGTAGAAAATACCAAAGCATTTTTATTATCATGTATTAATGGGCAAGATCTCTCTAGTACTTTAATTTCTCATCAGCTTTTTGAGGGTTACAACAAAGAAAAATAACTAGCTTTTTCAATCCACAGGATGTTTCTCAATTCACTGAAACAATAAGTTAAAGTCTCCTAGTATTTTTTTTTTTTTTTGTACCAGGGGTTGAACTAAGGACCTTGTACTTGCAAGGCAGGCGGTAGCACCACTGAGCTAAATTCCCAGCCTATCTCCCAGAATTTTACAGAAGTCTAACAATAACTGAGACATTGAAAGAATGTAGTCCAAGTCCATATTTGTTGTACACTTAATGCCTACAAAGAAACACTTGCAACAATTATTTCGTGGGTTGTCTGCTTTCTCACTATATCACCATAGTAACTCCATCTTATTCATAAAACTGCAAAGTGGTAAAGGTGAAAATATTTCTATGCAAAAACCATTGTTGGGTCTCCACTGGTTAATGAAGTCCAAGTGCCTATCTTCCAAGCTTCTCCTTAGAATGATCCAAAATACATTTCCAGATTCTTTCTCCCCTAATCAGTAAGACAAAAGCTCAGCACAAATTGGACAGCTTCTGCAATGCTGTCCCAGCATCTTTGCCTCCACATAAGGACCGTGGAGATTTTATCCACTGAGAATATTCTTGACTCACCGGTCTGTATCTGAGGTATCATATTCATCTGTATTAGAAATAAAGATGTTTATTAAAAACCACAAAAGCAAAGTGACCATTACCACTCCTGCTTTGAAAGGTAGTGTGGGGATAATGAGGGGCAGAAATTAGTATTGACAATGCTGTATTCAGATTCAAAGAAGACAGTCCCATCCACATGTGAGTCTTCACAGTTTACAGAAACCCATCATTGCAGGACGTTGTGCTGCTGAAATACGCAGACCTAGAAGAGAAGTCTCTGGCTTAGTACTTTATGATTTATATATACTTAGCCCAGGATTGTGTCTGTATGGAATTATTGCCCCTTGAATTAATGGAAATGATGCTGGGTTCATCTTGTATAAGTAATGGACATAAACCACTATGAGTTAAATCCTGAAAAACATGGTAAGCACAGAAAACTAAATGACATAAGTAATATACAAGATCATCTGTGAACAAAATAGCCATTTATGAAACTCTAAGTATTTAAATAATTTAAGTAACCCTAACTTTGTTATAGACTGTACATTTAAATAGAACTTTCACTTGATTATACCCATCTACACTTATGCTTTACAATATTATGATTCTAGAAACCTAGAGAGTAAAAAGAGGCCATAGAGATTAGTCTCTAGGTTTTATAGATAAGAAAATTAAGGCCCAGGAGCAAAGATAAGGCTTTACTATTTTATAATGATTGGGTTTAACTGAAAATAACCTCTTTGGCACATTATCTACAAAGTAAGTACAAAATAAAGATGGAAGAAAATAAGAGAAGTGCAACAGAGGAACTGCATGGCTGGAAGAAAAGAGAGGGTGAGGGATAGACATTATTTTTACCATTCCTGTCACTGCAGCTTGATGAAGCAATGGCACATTGCCCACACCTCCCTCAAAACCCCTGCACATGGCTTCCTTCCCTTGATGTCTACCTCACCCCATGCCAGAAAATCCCCAGAAGCAGCAGGTTGGTTGTCAAGAAGAGGGTCTAGAAGAAGGTGGGACTACAGAGTTATGCAGAGCCTTGTTTAAGTTTGCCCACATGTATTTCCTCAATGTTTTGCTGTTTCAAGTACTTTTCTGAAGTTATATCTACATTTGCTAAAAGAAAACTGCTGAGCTTTACAATAATGACATTCCATCCATGTTTCCCTTCATAAAAATGGAATATTAAATATGTATTAGAGACAGATCTCAAAAGTCTTAGTCATGATTAGCCTATGAAAAGCATAATTCATTTCTTTCTAATCAAAACTAAAATATCAGCACATCTTTGTTGTTCTTGAAAATTATGGAATTTTTCTATTTCTCCAACACTTTGTTATAGACTGTACACTTAAATAGAACTTTCACTTGGTTATATCCATCTATAATTATGATTTACAATATTATGATTCTAGAAGCCTAGGGAGTCGAAAGAGATCATGGAGATTAATTAGTCTACATATTTTGTAGATAAGAAAATCAAAGCCCAGGAGTAAAGATTAGAATTTGCTATTTTTATTCTGTTATAATGATTGGGTTTAATTGAAAACAACCTCTTCCATAAGACCTATAAATTCAGAAGTTACTCAGAATTTACTTAGAGATCATTTTTGATGATGCTGACCAAGTTTTAAGAGGTCTTTTGGTTTCTACTTGCTGTCTTGGACCATACTCATTGCACGTCTAGGCTATCGATCCAAGTAACATGAGAACACAGCCATCCATCCCATCCAGCCAACAGATGGCATTGAGAAGCAGATTTTGCCCAGATGCCTTTGCTTGAAGCAGACCCAGCCAGGCCTGGGCAACATGTACATGGATAAGCTATCATAAATAACATGTTAGACAAGTGAAATTGGGATGCTTTGTTGTGAGCAATACCAAATGAAACAATGATGAACTATTCATAACCTTCAAGTCCATTCAAAAATTATTAACAGCTTTTAACTGCCAAATGGCTTTTCTTATGAATTACGTATATTTTGGGCTGAATTTTATCCCAAATCATTTGATGTGTGCATAACTGTGTCATTTCTTTTCTCAAAGAAAATGCCCCAGAAGCTCCTGAGTGCCTGAAAAACATTGCTTCCATTATATTTCCTAGTTTCAGCTGAGCTACTCTGATCTGTACATATATATGGAACATAGACTTCAGAGTTATGGATATGAATTCAAATGTTGGATGGATCTTTCCATGTACTTGTTACTTCATTTTGGGTAATCATTTTTACCCCAGCCATAAGTCTTACTTCACCTACAAAATGGAAGCAATTACACCTATGTTATTAGGTTACTGTGAAGATTCAGGTATGTTTTATATGGAAAACTGCCATTGTGTTCACCTTTTGTTTCTCTCTATCCACTGAGGGTAATACTCAAAACTTTTGCTGCCTACCTAAGAGAGTACTGGGAATAAAGATTACAGCCTCCTGGTGTCCACATTTCTCATATAGGAAAGTGCACCAGTGAATTTTATTAGAAATTTCCATCCCTTGAACCATGTAAAGATAGTCATGGTGATGGTGCCTAAAGCAGACCAGATTCTAGCTCCCTTTTCCCTCTCTGCACTCTGTCAAACATGGGCCTCTTCCTTTCATGAGGTACTAGTCCAACTTTATTTCTGCCTCCAAATGGATGTGAGAGGCCACCTTAACACTGTTACTCATCACCTCATGGGGTACAGGAGCCTTGAGATTGTTTGCAGATTAAGTAGGATCTCTGAGGGATTAAGGTTTTAAATCAGAGTAAAAGGTAAGAAATAGATTTCAGCCTCAATTCTAAGACATGGCATCTTATCCAACTTCCTATTTTATTCAACAGTTTTCTTTCTGTGCATGCTTCCTTTAACAGGGGTTCCTTTCTCCTCTTCTCTGGATCACACTTTTTTTTCATGATAATTATACTGGTGATTTTTAATTTCACAATTATTCACAGCAATTCCTCTTACTGCAATTTCTAGAAAAGGTTGCTGGAAACATAGAGGAGTTTTGGATCAGCAGACAATGACATTTCATGATACACCTGATTTAATTATTGAAATAAGCAATATGAAATGAACAACTAAACCAAGTGTTTTGATGGCTTCCAAACAAAATAGCCACAAATTCTGTGCACTGAGAATTAAGATGAGTGGAAGGGGATTTACCTCAGTGGTTCCACTACCTGTCTTGCAAGGAGAAGGACCTGAGTTTGATCCCTGGTACCAAAACAAACAAACAAACAAACAAAGATGAGAGGAAGTGAGAGAAGCTCTGTGTCAATGTGAGTGAGTGCTGAGCGTGGACTTTAGGACTGTAGGCTGCTCTACTGCACGGGGCAGGAATTGGCATTTGCTCAGACAACCTGTGGGGACACTCAGATTTCATGGAAAAAGGCACATGGCAACCCAAACAAAAAATGGATTTTAGGCAAAACAAACAACACAGCTGGATTGCTTTACTTAGCTTAGTGATGAGCTCCACTTTGGGCATACTTCACACCTCTTTCTTTCTTTTGGTTTATTTTCTGCTTAGTTTTTTTTTTTGTTTTCACACTTCTTTCTTAATTGAACATAACTGACTTTTGGAAAGCATCTCTGCATGACCTGGGGCATGTATTATCTCAAAACTTCATTTCCTAACTATAAATTGAGAATAATAACACACCACAGAGTTATTGTGGAGGAAGCATCCTGCACAGTGCCTGCAATATAACAGAGACTCAGAGACTGATATTGTCCTTTTCTCATTTCCTCCAAAGTCACTGTCCAGGGGTTCTTAGTGTTACCTATGCTTTCCTGGCACTGAGTAATGGGAAACTTGGCCTCAAGTCTCTTTTTCCTTTTTTTTTTTTTCCTTTCTAAGTTCTCTTATTGGTACATTTTAGGTATACAATTCATTTACATTTATCATTGGGTGCTTGTACCTGTACATGATGTATCTTGGTTCTTATTTTTTCCCCATTACCTGTGTGCCCTTAATCCCCTCCTCCCTTCCCTATTTACATAGACATCATTTACATTTTTTTTCTTTTCTCATAGTTTTTCCTTTCCCTCCTTTCCTTTCCCCTTCCCCTCCCTTCACCCCTTCATCTTTGGACCTTTTTTCCTATTTCAAATTATCAATTATTCATTTTAATCATTTTAACCCTTGTTTACACTTTCAGTTTCTCATACTAGTGAAACTATTTGGTATTTACACATGTGTGTCCTATTTATTTCACTTAAGAGTATGGCCTCTATATGCATTCATTTAGCTATAAATGACTCTAGTTTCTCATTCTTTATGGCTGAGTAGTACTCCATTTTATAAAATAACCAAATCTTCTTTATCCAGTTTCCAATTGATGGGCACTTGGGCTCCTTCCAAGCTTTAGCTATTACAAACTGTGCTGCTATGAACATGGGTGCACATATATCACTGTGGTATGATTCTTTTAATTCTTTGGGGAAGATGTCCAGCAGGGGAATAGCTGGGTCAAATGGGACCTCTAGTCCTAGTTCTTTGAGGTATCTCCATACTGATTTCCACAGTGGTTGCACCAGTCTGCACTCCCACCAGCAATGGAGAAGGGTTCCTTTCTCCCCACAACCCTGACAGCATTTGTTATTGGTTGATTTCTTGATAGCAGCCATTCTTTCTGGGGTGAGGTGGAATCTCAGTGTTGTTTTCATCTGCATCTCTCGAATGACCAGTGATGTTGAACATTTTTTCATATATTTGTTCGCTGCCTTTACTTCTTTGTCTGAGAAATGTCTGTTCATTTCAGATGTCCATTTTTGAATTGGGTCTTTGAATTTGGGGGGTCTGATTTTTTTCAATTCTTTGTATATTCTAGATAGTAGTCCTTTGTCTCAGGTACAGCTGCTAAAAAATTTTTCCCGCATTGTAGGTTGTCTGTTAGCTCTGTTGGTGTCTGGATCACTCTTAATTCAGCCTATTCTTTTGTATTTCTAATCTTGGCCTCTGATTCACTGAAGTGAAAGGAATTTCTACCGCCTTCAAACTGCAACAAACTTAGTCTCTGTACAGCTAATGTAGATTTTTGCATAAAGAGATCTCATTTTATTTTTAAATAATATTATCTCTTTCAATTTATCTGGTCTTTATATCACTATTTCTGTTCATAAGGGGTAGAGATATTCAATAGTTGCCTTACATATGAACAATCTGTTTTTGTGAATTCATGTCTTTTGTCTCACCCAAGAGCAGACTACCTAATAAATAAATGATCCTTGACCTTGACTAATAATGTTGATTTGTTGTCTTAACTGACATTTGAAGTAAAATTGGTCAGTGATTGTGAAATGTTTCATATCCACTGGTGCTCCTGTGCATGCTTCACTTTTTCCCTCTCTCTTCTAACTGCCACACCTACTTTACCTCCTACCACCAGCCCACAGACAGCATATCCTCAAAACCTAAGCTCGTATATTTCCCTAATTGTATCTCTTCTAACCGGTCATATGTTTGAGACAATTTTCCTTAATTGTTTGTTTATTGAATTTCTTGAAGCCTAAAGATTGACCCTCCAAATTCTATTTACTTTATTTCTTCCCTATACCTTCCTTAAGTAGAGAAGAATTAGATATGTGATGTTAATTTGTTTACAAAGCAATGGGAAACTTACTAGTTTTTAAATTTTATTAACAAGAGTGACAGAAAAACATCCTCTTGCAGACTGGCCAACTAGGAAATCTTATTCCAGGTTACTAAGGTTAAAATAAGCCGTGATTCTTTTGTAAAGAAAGACATGTAAATTGGACCACTAAGCTTTAATGCTTGCCAGGTCGAGCCCAGAAATTTAAAACGCCCTTTTCTGACTCTGTCAAGAGGTTCATATTGATATAAGCATCAAAAAAAATCTGTCAAATATGATACTAGATCTTGTATACTAGATTGTGCTTGGTGCAGAGCAGTCAGTGGAGCGTGGCACATAGATGGACAACAGTGAGAGTTACTGTTTATCCAAAACCTGTAGCAAAACCTATGTTTGGAAAATACAGGATGGAAAAAAATCACCATGGTAACAAATTACTTTTATATTCACATAGAGCAAAAATAGATCTAGCTCTCCATTCCTTTCTGAGAAAAACATATTTTAAAGTGCAGGAAGATTAAAGGTGATATGCAAAAAACAGCTGCATGAATATATTTTCATTTTTCTTCATTCCGTTTATACTAATGTCAGTATAAATCTGAAAGGCAGGAACAATTTTGAACTGGGAGAATCTGAGTTCAGGATAGCAGGAGCAGCTTAGAAGAGAAATGCATAAATCAGTCAAAAGCTCTATTTTAACTGTAATATACTGATGGCAGAATTGAACTTATCAAAACAAAATGTTCCTAGCATCAATCACCAAGGAAAATATCATTTCTTTATGTACTTTTTCTTTCTATGTGAGAGACCCCCAAATGTTTTACTCCTCCTCTTTGCTAACCAGAAAATATACATATATTTTTTCTTCAGTTCAAATTACATAAAAGCTAAATGATATTTCCCGGAGTGATTACTTCAGGCATTTCTATTTTTAAAACTTCCAGGAATTGCTACTCATTGTGGTAACTTCTGAGGAGTACTGTAGGAGTCTGGGGAGAGATAAGGACTTTACCATCCAGCTTTTGCATCAGAGTGCCTAGAAGTTGAGTCCTAACAAGTCCTCCCCACCATCACCATTTACCTTCCAGGTCACAGCTGTCTAATGGCTTAATTGGAACCACTGATCTGTCCTAAGGAAGTAGTGGTGAGGCCTCAAATTTAACTAATACAAGGTAGATATTTCAGTATGATGAATTTTGTGACATTTTATGTTTTTCAAAGCATTACTTTCATCACTTAGCAATAATCCTTATTGCTTTGGTGAAATCTAAACAAGGTCTTTTGTAAGTTTTATCTCCAAACTAGCAAACTACTTGATGAACCATATGAAATTGCATTTTTTTTTTTTGGTACGGGGGATTGAACTCAGGTCCTTCCGCTTGCACAGCAGGCAGTGAAATCACTGAGCTAAATCCCCAGCCCCATGCAATTTTTTTGCTGATCAAAAATGGCCATGTTGGAATTTCATGGGGTTTAACTTTCTTGTTATTTTATCTGCTTCAGAGTTCCTAGGATTTCCCTCCAAAGCACTGAAGCTTTTGAAAATTAACTCCAAATTCACCACGGTCTTTTTATTTTTGCATTCATAGGTAAGACATAGAAAGACCTCACTATTTCTATACATGCAATTCAATATGACCAAAACTAAACCCATCATGCCACCCACGACCAGGCAGGCCTACTTTTGTAATATCTATTTCAGCAATTGTCTCTCTAGCATACCTAAATCTGAGAATGCTTTCTCTCCCCCTCCCCCTCCCCCCCTCCCCTTCTTCTCCTCCTTCTTGATCCAAGCACTTTCAGTCACTGAGTTTTATCAATTGCAATTTTGCAACCTTCCTTTCCTCAATGACATTGATCACTGCTGTATTGCAAGATTGTATAGACCTGCATTATTTCAATATTTTTATCTCCTTATTCCAAAATTCAAGTTTCACTGTGGCCAGAATAGATTTACTAATACTATAAATCTAAAATATGTCTCTCTTGATCAAAAACCTCACAGTCTCCCATTGCCTAAGAATAAACACCAAATTCCTAAATTGTAGTCACTTAGACTGCTATGTACTTTTATTCTTGGTTTCATTTACTTATCCTGATTACTATTCTGGAATAGCCTACTTCATTCAACCCCATCTTGTCCAGCTAGTCATTATTCAGGGCTAAAGTTAGAGTTCAGTGGAAACTCCTTGATTAAATTCCTTGACTCCTATTGCCCCAAGAGCCAGGCTAAAGAATCTCTGTTTTATGGCTGGCTCTCTGAACATATGAATTATAATAGTTACCACATTGTAGGTTCTATGGTTATTTGTGTATGTACCTCATCTTGGCTCTTAGGTTGTGAGTTTCTTAAGTAAACATAGTTTTACTGAACTTTCTTTTCCTAAAACCAAGTCTAAAACTTCATCATTATTCATGTTGGTTGAAAAAGGAAATTTGTCAAATGAATGACTGTATATACTTTTCATTCATTCTAGGAAAAAAGATTCAGTTATTCTGAGTGCAGGCAGGATCTATAAGTTAGTTTCTTTCATTTTTTATTTTCAGAAACATTAGTTCTTATTTTTTAATACTAAATTTTACATGTGGACAAGATTTGTCCCTCAAATACATATTTTTGTGTTTTTTGCATTTGTGTTCTTATTTTTACCTGTAACCAAGGATCTTTTTAACCCATGTGCACCTAAACTATCTCTGAAGATCTCACATGTCTATAACTATTTTCAGATAACATCATTGTTACATCATTAATCCAGCTCTCTTGGGGTAATGTAGAATATGCTATTGATTTGATGTTTCACTTCACATCACACAGGTCAACCTATTTTACTCAATTTCTCACAGTTCTCAGTGGCATTCAGCCTGTGTTTACCTAAACAATAATCCATACATTAACACAACTTTAGTGGCTTTTCTCTCTTCTGAGATTTTTCTTTTCCTTTTGTGTGTTTCCTTTAAATAATCCTCAGGTTAATGACTCACATGCATGTCCTGGCATTAGAGTTCCTTTTCAAAGAACTAAAATTAAGGCAATAAATATTTTGGAAACATTTTATCTAAATGATCCAGTACACTAAACAAGTAACATTTTAGAGCAAATGGATCCATAAAGATCAGGTTGTTGCATTGTTTCTCTTATATGAAAAAATCCAAAGTATAAATAAACCACAGAACAACATAAAAGGTAGAAAACAAGAAAAATAGAGATATATCTTTTGCAAAGAAAGGGAAGGGAAGTTAGAGATGTGGGGGAGGAAAAGGAGATACAAAAAGAATTAAGATGTGTTTCATACATGTACCAACTCCCCACAATAAATGTGTACATATGTATCTCAAACATGTACTGATAAAATTTTTTTGAAAGATCACGTTTTCTTACTCTTTCCTTCTCCCTCTGATTCCCTAGCTATACCAGCTTATATCTGGAAATTTTCTTATTCCCTAGTCATTTGGATTAAGTGAGATGGTGGTGAATAGTTCCAAAGTAATTATATAGGCAGAGAAAAGAAAGACACAAAACAAACATAAGACATCATAGAAGCATAAAGTATGACAAACTGTATAAGATCACTAAGGCTGCTGAAGCAAAATACCACAAACTTGGTGACGTAAGCATCAGAAATGTATTGTCTTTCCTATATATATTGCTTTTATTCCTTTCTCTTGCCTGGTAGCTCTGGCTAATGTTTCAAGTGTTATATTGAACAGGAAGGAGGATAATGGACATCCTTGTCTCACTCCTGATTTTAAATGAAAAGCTTTTAGTTTTTTCCCATTTAATATTATGTTGACAGTAAGTTGGCATAAATGACTTTTAGCAAATAGAGATGCAGTCCTTCTATACCTACTTTTTTCAGGGTTTTTATCATGAATGGATGTTGGATTTTTTGAAGGTTCTTTATGTGTCTATTGAGATGATCATGTACTTTTTGTTCTTGCTTGTGTTTATATGATGTATCATATTTATTATTTTGACCCATCCTTGCATCCCTGGGATACATGTGGGAAAGGAAGAAGTCAAATTATCACCATTTGCAAATGATACATGATCTTTTACATAGAAGACTACAAAAACCCCATCAAAAGATATCTAGAATTAATAATCAAATTCAGCAATATATCAGAATAGAAAATCAACACACTAAAATCAGTAGCATTCATGTACACCAATAATGACTGCAGTGAGAAAGAAATTATAAAAATAATACTATTTACAATAACAGCAAGTAAAATCAAATTTCTTAGGAAATAACCAAGGAAGAGAAAGACCTCTACAATGAAGACTATAGTATTCTTTAAAAGGAGATAGAAGAGGACTTTGGAAAATGCAAAAACATCCCCTGTTCATAGATAGGCAGAACCAATATTGTCAAAATGGCCATTTTCCCAAAAATAATATATAGATTTAATGCAATTCCAAAGTTAAGGTCAAAATACCAACACCATTCCTCACAAAAATAGAAAAAAAATCCCAAAAATTTATATGGAACTACAAGAGATCCAAATAGCAAAAGCAATCTGGGTAACAAGAGCAAAGCAAGAAGCATCACATTCTCAGATTTCAAGTTATATTACAAAACCATAGGGACAAAAACAGCATGGTACTGGCACAAAAACAGACATCCAGATCAACGAAGTAGAACAGAGGATGCAGAAACAACTCCAGACACATTTAGTCACCTGATTTTGACAAAGGGGTTAAAACATGCTAGAGGAAAGATAGCCTCTTTACCAAATGGTACTGGGAAACCTGGCTATCCACATGCAGAAGACTGAAGCTAGACCCATATCTCTCACCATGTACTAAACTAAAATCAAAATATTTCAAAGATCTAAATATTAAAACAGAAACACTTAACCTGTTTGAAGATGAGGTAGATAAAATTCTTGAAGCCACAGGCATAGGCAAGGACTTGGTTGACAGAACCCCAATTGCACAAGAAATAACATTAGGGGTGAAGAGGACTATACTCATGGGGTGTGAGGCAGCACAGGCTTTGAAAAGGATCCCGCTGAGATCCCAAGCTCCTAGGACAGAGAAGCTGAGCTGGTCCCAGCACCCAGAAGGAAGCTCCCCCGCTGGCATCCCAAGCTCCTAGGGCAGAGAAGGTGAGCCGTGCAGGCGCCAGAAGCAACCCCCCACACACACCTTGGAAATGAGAAGACACATAAACAAGCCTCAAAAACAGATTTCTGGATCGCCTACAGCAACCCCAAAGGGAAATGAGATGGAACAATATGATACTCAACCACCTGGACTCTCTGAACTGGCAACAAAAGAGGATCTGGGAAAAATGAAATCAGAAATAATTACTCAGATAACAGCAAAGATTGTGCTCATGGTGCAAGACATGATTAATAAATCTAGAGAGGACACAGATAAAAAAATAGAGGATCTGAGGAACATGATGGAATCCCAACATAGAAAACAAAGGGAATCCATAAAACAGATGGAAACAGATTTCCAGGAGATTAAAAACTCCATCGAAAGTCTGCACAGAAGAATGAACCAATGTGAGGATAGAATTTCAGATATAGAAGAAAAGATTTCAATTAGTGACCAGGAAAAGAAAAATTGCTTTAAAATTGTAAAGGAACATGAGAAATCAATCCAGCAGCTGCTAGACAATGCAAAGAAGAATAACATAAGTCTGATTGGAGTCAATGAAGAAAGAGGAGAGAGTGCAGATGACATAAAAAACTGTTCACAGAAGTGATGGCAGAAACCTTCCCAAGGAGGGGAAAAGAACTTGACATACAGATAAATGAGGCATATGGGACTCCAAATAGCCTTGATCAAAAAAAATCTACACATAGGCATATAATAGGATTCCAGAAATCCAACAGAAGAACAAAATTCTATAAGCAGAGAGAGAAAAGAAACAAATCACATACAAAGGAAAGCCCATCAGAATCACAGCAGACTTCTCAATGCAAACCCTCAAGGCAAAACGATCTTGGAGTGATGTATTTCAAGCCCTAAAGGAAAACAGCCTCCAACCCAGATTGATGTACCCTGCAAAATTATCTTTCAAAATGGATGGAGAAATAAGATCCTTTCATGATAAAGAGCACCTCAGGAACTTCATGAATACCAAACCAGCACTCCAAAAACTTTTAGACAATACCCTAGTAAAAGACAATGAGGTTCACAATCGAAGTAAACCCAGCAGAATGAATCCACTGGGCATGACAAATTAAACACAAAGGGGGAGAATCCAACAAAAAGAAAAAGTCATGACAAGGCTTTTAAAACTTTTAATTTCATCTCTCTAATGAGTATATAATTCAATCTTGTTATTGTATTGATTAGTATTTTTCTGATTCTAGAGTTGCACACCTTTCCTTGTGCTGCACTGGCTATTTATCATTTTATGTATACTTTTTAATTAGGTTGTCTATTAATGAGCTTTAAGAATTCTTTATATATGCATTGTAAATATGGTCTGTTTAAGGAATACTTTTCATTTTAATGATGTCATTTAAAGTTCTAAATTTTGATGGAATCTCATTTATCAATTTTTTTCTTTTATACATCATGTCTTTTGTATACTAGGTAGTCCTTGCCCACCCTGAATTCATAAACATTTTCCCTTATAATTTCTTCTTAAAGTTTTATACTTTTAGGCTTTCTTATTTAGGTTCATAGATCCCTTCAAGTTATTTTCATGTATGGAAATAAAGGGTTGAGGTTAATTTTTATATACAGATACCAGGTGTTCTAGTGCCATTTGCTGCAAACACTACCTCTTCCTCTGCTCTTGAATTGAGTTTATATTCTATAAAATGCTAATGTTAAATAATCTTTCAAAACTCAGTGGACCGTATATGTGTGGTTCTATTTCTAGATTCTCTGTGTTATTCCAATGATCTATATGTCTTTCCTTACACCAACACTACCTTGATTACTGTAGGTTTAGAAGAAGTCTTAAAATTAGGTACTAAACATCTTACAACACTGTTTTTGTTTTTAACTTTTCTAGTTCCTTTGTACTCGTACATAACTTTTAAATTTCAATATCCAATTCTTCATTTATAGCAAGTATACACAGACCTGAATTTTTATATATACCTTGTGTTTTCTAATCCTACTAAATTCAAATACAAGTTCTAGGGGCTCCTAGAGATTTCTTAGTATTTTCTCTGTAGATGATCATTTCATCTACATATAAAGATTTTGCTTCTATTCTGCCAATCCTGTGCTAATTGTGTCATTTTATTACCAGACTATTTTGGTGGGGCCTAGGTTTCAAAGTTTAATGGACAGATAAAGAGTAAGCATATCTGCCCTTGTTCCCTACCTTAAGGAGAAAGCATTGTATCTTCTCCATTCATGTAAGACATTTTTGCTGGAAGTGTGGAGTACATGTCTTTAATCTGTTGAGAAGGTTCTGTTCTACTTCTAGTCCCCTGATAGCTTTTACTATGAACAGCTGTAGAATTTAGTCCAATACTTTTTCTCCAACTAGTGACAGGATCATATGGCTTTTTCCTTTCCAGTGTTAAAATGATGACTTTTGGGGGTGGATCTTCCAACGCTGAACCAACACTGCCATCCCTATAACAAAACCACTTTCTCATACTTCCAGATCTGACTTCTATTAGTTTGTTTTGTTAAACAAATTTCTATCTATGTTCACACTTTTTTCTTCTATTATCTTTATCCATTTTTAGGATTAGCACAATTTTGAGTTCCTAAAATGAGGGGAGAAGTGTTCCTTCTTTTTTCTGCTTTAATTGTTTGATATAATTTATCAGTTAAAATGTTTATGAGCCTGCTGTTGTCATATAGGTAGGTTTTCAAGCTAGGAATATACTTTCTTTAATAGGTGCTATTCAAATTTTATATTTCCTCCAGAGTTAGTTTCATTAATTTGTCTTCCAAGGTACTTCTTAGAAGTTGTCAAATTTATTTCAAAACAGATTTTTGTAAAATGTTTTCTATATCCTTTTAAATTCTGTAAAATCTGTGGTAATGTCTCCTAGATCTTAATGTTGTAATTTAAAAAAATGTATAATTGATATTGTGTAACAGAAAGAGAAGGTCTAAAGGAGCAGGGAATTGGGAGTAGTAGGGGAAAGGAAAAATGGGAAAAGAAAAAATATGAGAAAAGGAAAAAAATGGAATCAAAGTCTTTGCAAATAGGGAAGGTTGGAGGGGGTGAAGGGAGGGCAAGGAAGGGGGAAAAAAAAGATCCAAAATACATCATGTAATGGTACAAGATCCCAAAGATGAATGTAACTGTATTTTATACAGAAAATGTACCAATAAACTTAATGAAAAAAAAAAAGAAATGCCATTAGGAACCAGCAAATAGGATTATATCTAACTGTAAACAGCACAGCAAAAGAAACAATCAACAGAGTTTTTATCCACTACACTTCAGAGAGAAGAGTAATATCTGTAATATACAAAGAACAAAAAAAAACAAAGAAAAATTACCACCCCCTCCCCCGAATAAAAGACCCAATCAAAACACTGGACAATTGAAATGAAAAGACATTTCTCAGAAAAACAACAAATGGCCAATAAACATGTGATCAAATCCACTGTCACTGGTCACTAGAGAAATACAAATTGAAACAACACTAAGATTCCATCTTATTCCAGAAAGAATGGCCATCATCAAGACATCAAATAATAAAAAATGCTGAGGGGGCTGTGAGGACAAAGAAACTCTTCTGCATTGTTGGTGGGAATTTAAACTAGTACAACCAGTGTAGAAATGGAGATTCCTTTAAAGAGTTAAAATAGAAATTCCATTTAACACAGGTATAGTGGTACCTCAGTACACAAATGCTTTTTTTTGCAGACAATTTGGTTTGCAAACAGAAGCGTGGCAATATTTTGTTTTTGATTCCACACTCTGCATCAGGTGATGAATATGACCATGGCCAACTTTCCCACACAAACACAAATGTGGCTATCTTTTCAAGAATCATAAAACATTAATTCCATTCCCTTCTTTCTTTACCCCTACCTCTCCCACTTCCCCTTCTCCGTTGCACCTTTTCTTCCTATTTCACTTTATCTATTATACCTTTTAGTTTTTAATTACACTTTCAGTTTCTCATGAATAGAGAAACTGTTTGGCAATTACACATGTGTGTCCTATTTATTCACTTAAGAGTATGGAATCAATGTGCATCCATTTAGGTATAAATGTCTCTAATTTCTCATTCTTTATGGCTAATACTCCATTTTATTAAAAAACAAACAAACAAACAAACAAAAAAACACATTTTCTTTATCCAGTCTCTCATTTCTCTAGTTGATGGGCAATTGGGTTGTTTCCAAGTTTTAGCTATCACGAATTGTGCTGCTATGAACATGGGTGCACATATATCACTGTGGTATGATTTTTTTGATTCTTTGGGGAAGATACCCAGCAGGGGAATAGCTGGGTCAAATGGGACTTCCAGTCCTAGTTCTTTGAGGTATCTCCATGCTGATTTCCACAGCAGTTGCACCAATCAACACTCCCACCAGCGATGGAGTAGGGTTCCTCTTTCCCCACAGGCCCACCTGCATTTGTTAATGGAATTAATGTGCAAAAGAGGAAAAAATGGAAACAAAGTCTTTGCACATAGGGAGGGGTGGAGGGGTTGAAAGGAGGGCAGGGAAATGGGGAAAAAATAAGAACCAAGATGGGTTATTTAAAGGTGCAAATTTCCAATGATGAATGTCATATTGTATACCTTAAATGTACTAATAAAATTAATTTAAAAAAAGGATCATAAAACTAAGTTTGTGAACTGAGGTACCACTGTATTTTCCATCCAGGTATTTTCCCAAAAGAGTTAGAAATATCATATTATATTAATGAAAGCATGCCCATATCTTACCATCATAATTCATAATAGGTAAATGGTTGAAGTGGCCTATATGTCCATCAACAATGTAGTATTTATACATAGTGGACTACTACTCTGCCATAAAAAAGATAAACTTGAGTCATGTTGTAGGAAAATGGATGCACCTTGAGACCATAATGTTAAGTGAAATAAATCAGACACACAAGCTTAAAAATTGTATGGTTTCTTTTATAGAAGAAACTAAAAGTATAAATAAGTCAAAGAGCAAAATTAAAGACAGAATATGGAGATAACTCTTTGACAAATTGGAAGGTGACTAAGGGATGGGGGAATAAAAAGAAATAAAATGCATGTACCCAATGTGAATTTACCCACTACACACAATAAATGTATTCATGATAGAACATCCAAGGACATGTTTTCCTCTACATTTCAATTCAATCTATTTACTGAAGAGTTAATCTCACCCCAGTAAACTTTAGCAATTTGGTTTTGCTGTTAAATGTAGGAAAGTTATGCATTTTAGTTATTTAGCAGTATATTCAACGTTTTAGAAAATGTTAAATTCATATGGTTTGAACATTATTTTTAATGTTAATAAATATATTTCTAATGAATTTATTGTATCTACCTCATACTGGTAAATACATTATCCTCCTATGATAAACATTTTTTATATGTCATTATGCTGTACTGATTGAACACCTTTAGATATGTAGTTTGTTTTCACACATGTGTTAATGCTTTTTTCTGAGATAGTCAGAAGGAAAGTTTCTGCTTTAAAGTGTATGCCCTTCAGGGCTTCTGAGCCACCATTCCACCGCTCCTGGCTTAGAGGAAGGGGCTTGTGGGCCACTGTCCATCCCACCACTCCTGGACCATACTAAGGGGCTTCCATGCCGCCATCCATCCTGCTGTTCCTGGCCCAGAGGAAGGGGCTTGGGAGCCACTGTCCCACCTTTCCCAGCTCAGAGGAGGTGAGCCAAGCAGGTGCCAACAGCAACCCCCCAATGCAGGTCGGAATGGGACGACACATAAATAAGTCTCAAAGCCAGACTTCCAGATCACCTACAGCAACCCCAAAGGGAAATGAAATGGAACACTCTGATACTCAACCACCTGGACCCAATGAACTGGCACCAAAAGAGGATCTGGAAAAAAAATGAAATCAGAAATAATTTCTCAGGTAACAGCAGAGATTGTGCTCAGAGTGCAAGACATGATTAATAAATCTAGAGAGGAGCTGAGGAACATGATGGAATCCCAACATAGGAAACAAATGGAATCCATAAAACAGATGCAAACACATTTCCAGGAGATGAAAAATTTCATTGAAAGTCTACACAACAGAATGAGCCAATGTGAGGACAGAATTTCAGATATAGAAGATAAGATTGCAATTAGTGACAAGAAAAAGAAAAATCACTTCAAAATTGTAAGGGAACACGAGAAATCAATCCAGCAGCTGCTAGACAATGCAAAGACGAATAACATAAGACTGATTGGAGTCAAAGAAGAAACAGGAGAGAATGCGGATGATATAAAAAAAAAACTCTTCACAGAAGTAATGACAGAAAACTTCCCAAGGAGGGGAAAAGAACTGGACATACAGATAAGTGAGGCATATAGGACTCCAAATAGCCTTGATCAAAAAAAATCTACACATAGGCATATAATTGTTAAGATTCAAGAAACTCAACAGAAGAACAAAGTTCTACAAGCAGTCAGAGAAAAGAAACAAATCTCATACAAAGGGAAGCCCATCAGAATCACAGCAGACTTCTCAACACAAACCATCAAGGCAAGAAGAGCTTGGAGTGACATATTCCAAACCCTAAAAGAAAACAGCCTCCAACCCAGATTGATGTACCCTGCAAAACTATTTTTCAAAATTGTTGGAGAAATGAGATACTTTCATGACAAAGAGCACTTTAGGAACTTCATGAATACCAAACCAGCACTCCAAAAAATTTACACAATATCCTAGGAACAGACATTGAGGATCACAATCCCAGGAAGCAAAGCAGAATGAACCCATGTGGCATGACAACAAATTAAATGGAAAGGGGGAGAACCCAACAAAAAGAAAAGGTCATGGCAATGAGAAGTCAATAAGTTTCAGTTATAACCATCAATGTTAATAGTCTCAATTCACCAATCAAAAGAAATAGACTGGCAGAATGGGGCAAGAAGCAAAATCCAACAATATGCTGCATATAAGAAATACACTTAATTCAAAAAGAAACTCATAGACTGAAAGTTAAAGGGTGGAAGACAATACTCGATGCAATGGGAACCCCAAAAAAAGAAGGAATAGCTATCCTCTTTGCAGATCAAGTAGATTTCAAACCAACACTGATTAAGAGAGACAAAGAAGGACACTACATCTGTTTAAATGGAACAATCCAAGAGGAAGAGATGACAATCATAAATATCTATGCAACAAACACTAGTGTACCCAACTATATAAAACAAAAATTAACGGACATGAAAAGTCATATATGCACTAATACTATTGTAGTGAGGGACCTCAATACTGCACTGTCACAAATAGATAGATCAACTAGACAAAAAATAAGTAATGAAATATTAGAACAAAATCAAACTCCTGAACAAATGAACTTAACAGAGGTTTACAGAGTGTTCCACCGCACAAAAATCAGAATACATATTCTTCTCAGCTGCACATGGGTCATTCTCAAAAATAGACCACATACTTATTTTTAGAACACGTTTAAGTAAGTGCAAAGGAATTGAAGTGATCCCCTGTATATTATCAGACCATAGTGGGATGAAATTGGAGATCCATAGCAAAAGAAACTAGAAAAATTTCATAAACTCATGGAAATTGAACAACACACTTCTGAATAACCAATGGGTCACAGAGGAAATTAAAGAAGAAATCAGACAGTTCCTTCAATTAAATGACAATGACAATACAACATAATCAGAATCCATGGGACACAAGGAAAGCAGTCTTATGAGGGAAATTCATAGCAGTGAATACGCATATTAGGAAAATGGAACAAACCCAATTAGACAACCTGATGCTGAACCTCAAACTTGTATAAAAAGAAGAGCAGAACAAACCTAAAGCTCATACAAGGGAGGAAATCATAAAGATCAGAGGAGAAATCAATGCAATGGAGACTAAGAGAATGATACAAAAAATCAGTGAAGCGAAGAGTTGGTTCTTCGAAAGAATCAACAAAATTGACAAAGCCTTAGCCAACCTTATCAGAAAAAGGAAAGAAAAGGCCCAAATCCATGCAATTAGCAATGAAAAGGGTGAAATTACAACAGGCCCAGCAGAAATCCAGAGGATCATCAATACCTACTTCCAAAACCTATATGCCAATAAGATGGAAAACAGAAGAAATGGACATATTTCTAGATACATACAAATTACCAAAGTTGAACAAAGAAGACCTAAAAATTCTAAACAACCCAGTATCAACTAGTGAAATTGAAAACGTAATAAAAAACTCATCAATTAAGAAAAGCCTGGGCCCTGATGGCTTCACTGCTGAATTCTACAAGACATTTAGAGAGGAACTACTGCCACTACTGTTTAAACTCTTCAATGAAATGGAAAGGGAAGCAATACTCCCAAATTCATTCCTGGAAGCATCACCTTGATCCCCAAAGCAGAGAAAGAGCCAATCAAAAAGGTGAACTATAGGCCAAACTCACTAATGAATATATATGCAAAAATCCTTAATAAGATAATGGCAAATAGAATGCAGAAGGTCTTCAAGAAGATCATACACCCTGACCAAGTGGGATTCATCCCAGGGATACAGGGATGGTTCAACATATGCAAATCAACCAATGTAATACACTATATCAATAGAGCCAAGGACAAAAACCATATGATTATCTCCATAGGTGCAGAAAAAGCATTTGACAAAATCCAACATGCATTTAAGATAAAAACCCTGTAAAAAATAGACCAGACATTCTCTACCTCTGATAAAAGCCATCTATGAAAAACCAACAGCCAATATCATACTAAATGGTCAAAAACTGAAATCCTTCACACTAAAATCAGGAACAAGACAAGGATGTCCACTATCACCACTCTTGTTCAATACAGTTTTGGAAACATTAGCCATGGCAATTAGACAAGAGAAATAAATAAAAGGAATTAAAATAGGAAATGCAGAAGTCAAATTGTCATTATTTGCAGATGACATGATACTCTAAATAGAAGACCCCCAAAACTCCACCAAAAGTCTTCTAGACTTAATAACCAAATTCAGTAAAGTAGCTGGTTACAAGGTGAACACACAAAATTCAATAGTTTTCCTCTACATGAACAATAGACTCACTGAGAGAGAAATAGGGAAAACAATTCCTTTCACAATACCATCCAAAAAACTGAAATACCTAGGAATTAACCTAATGAAAGAAATCAAAGACCTCTATTCTGAAAACTATAGCACTCTGAAAAGAGAGTTTGAAGAGGATATCAGAAAATGGACAGACATCCCCTGCTCCTGGGTAGGAAGGATCAATATAGTGAAAACGGCCATCCTTCCAAAACTGCTATATAGATTCAATGCAATTCCAATTGAGATCCCAGCAGCATACTTCATGGACCTTGGGAAAACAATCCAAAAATTCACTTGGAAGAAGAAGAGACCCAGAATAGCAAAAGCAATTCTAGGTAACAGAGACATGGCAGGTGGTATCACAATCCCCAACCTGCAACTATACTACAAAGCTACTGTGATAAAAACAGCATGGTACTGGAAAAGAAACAGACCTGAGGACCTGTGGAACAGATTAGAAGATGCAGAAACAACCCCAGACACACTCAGTCATCTCATCTTCGATAAAGGAGCCAAACACCCTCACTGGAGGAAAGATAGACTCTTTAATAAATGCTGCTGGAAAAATTGGGTTTCAACGTGCCAAAGATTAAAACTAGACTTATATCTGTCACCATGCACTAAAGTAAAATCCAAATGGATTAAAGATCTAAATATTAAAATAGAAATGCTGAACTGGCTGGAACAGAGGTTACGTACAAATCTTGAATACACTGGTGTAGGAAAAAATATTATGAACAAAACCTCAGTTGCTTGTAACCTAGCACAAACAATCAACAAGTGGGATCTCTTCTTATTAAAAAGCTTCTACACGGCAAGAGAAACCACTGGCAGTGTGAAGAGACAACCCACAATGTGAGAAAAAATCTTCATCTGCTGTTCCTCAGACAAAGGTCTACTATCTCATATCTCTAAAGAACTTAAAACGATCAGACCTCCCAAATTTAAAGACCCAATCTGAAAATGGGCATCTGAAATGAGCAGACATTTCTCAGACAAAGAAGTAGAAATAGTAAATAAATATATGAACAAATGTTCAACATCACTGGTCATTCGAGAGATACAAATGAAAACAACACTGAGATTTCCCCTCACTCCAGAAAGAATGGCTGCTATCATGACTCAACCAATAACAAATGCTGGCCGGGCCGTGTGGAAAGAGGAACCTTCCTCCAAGGCTGGTGGGATTGTCGACTGGTGTACCCATTGTGGAAATCAGTATGGAGATACCTCAAACAACTAGGACTACAAGTCCCATTTGAGCCAGCTCTTCCCCTGCTGGGTATCTTCCCCAAAGAATTAAAAGAATCGTACCACAGTGATATATGTGCACCCATGTTCACAGCGGCACAATTTGTAATAGCTAAAACTTGGGGGCCGGGGATTTAGCTCAGTGGTTCTGGTGCCTGCCTCGAAAGCGCAAGGTCCCGAGTTCAATCTCCAGTACCAAAAAAAGAAATTAGCTAAAACTTAGAAACAGCCCAAATGCCCATCAACTGGACACTGGATAAAGAAAATGTGGTTTTTTTAAATAAAATGGAGCACTATTCAGCCATAAAAAATGAGAAATTAGAGACATTTATAGCTAAGTGGATGCACATTGAGGTCATACTCTTAAGTGAAATAAATAGGACACACATGTATAAATATCACATGTATAAATAGTTTCTCTAGTGTGAGAAACTGAAAATGTAAATAAGGACTAAAATGTATAATAAATAATGAGAAATAGGAAGAAAAGGTCTAAAGGGGAAGGGGAAGTGGGAGGGGTAGGGGAAAGGAAAGAAGGGAATGGAATAAATATGAGAAAATGGAAAAATGGAAACAAAAACTTTGTAAATAGGGAGGGATAGACAGGTTGAAGGAAGGGCTGGGCAAGGGTGAAAAATAAGAACCAAGAGAGATTATGTAAAGGTGCAAATTTCCAATGATGAATGTCATTAGGGGTAGGGGTAGTGGGAGGGGCAAAGGAAAGGAAAGAAGGGAAAGGAAAAATGATGAGAAATGGAAATAATGGAAACAAAGTCTTTGTAAATAGGGAACAGTGGAGGGGGTGAAGGGAGGGCTAGGGATGGGGAAAAAATAAGAACCAAGATGCATCATGTAAAGGTACAAGTTCCCAATGACAAATGTAAATGTGTTATATACCTAAAATGTACCAATAAAAGAATTTAAGTAATAAAAAATAAAAATGTATGCCCTTCAAATGGTGATTGGTGATTTTCAAAAAAACCTCTATCGTTTTGTTCAGCCACACCCTTATTAACACTAGATGCTATGGTCTGAATGTTTATGTCTCTCTAAAATTGATAGATTGAAACTGAATCACCAATGTGATAGATTTGGGATGTGGACCTTTAAAGAAGTGATTAGGTCATGAGGAGGGATGTAAGAGGGAAATTCCTAGTCTGTCACTCTTCTACCATCTCAGGATACAAGTTACCCTTTGTAAGCAGAGAACAAGCTTTTCCCAAACACTAACTCTCCTCAAGCTCTTATTCTAGATTCCTCAGCTTTCCAGAACTATGACTGATACATTTGTGCTGTTTATGAATTAGCCTGTTTATGCTAGTCTATTACATCAGCCCAAATGACCAGATATTTGAAATTATCTGTTTATATTTAACTTTTGGGATGACGAAAAATGAGTATTTCACTGCTAACTTAATTTGCATTCTCATAATTGACAGAGAGAGGAGAATAAATCTATTTCATTTGGGTATTCCTATTTCTTCTGTAGTTTGCCTACTTACATTCATTTCATTAAAAGTTTGGGGCACTTTCTTAGTTATCTATAAAGGTTTATTTGGCATATATTTGTGAATCTGTCTTTTTCATTTTTTATTTTTAATTCAGCTATTTATAAAATACATTTGATGTACATTTTGAGTTAAGAATCCAATTTTTTCCAAATAGAAACCTAAATATCCTTAAACTATCTATTTTTAAAATAGTTTTATCCACCTGATCTCTTCCATTGAGGAAAATTGATACCTTAACAAAATTAAGCCTTCCAGTACACAAATGCAGTACCATTTATTTCACTCTTTTTCAATTTTTCTTAGTAATATTTTGTAGTTTTAAGGGTAGAAATCTTGCAGTTGTTAAATTTATTGATTTATTTCCTTCACAGCCCTAAATTTTTATCCTATTAAACATGATGCTTTTAAACTTCATACTCAATTTTTATGTGAATAGTTTACAGAAATCCAGTTGATATTTTATGTAGTGGTACTTGTACCAGTGATTTTGCTGGATGCCTTTATTAGCCTTAATATTTCTTTTGCATATCATTCAGGAAGTTCTAACAATAAAACTATGTGACCTCTGAATAAAGATAACATATACATATACACACACATATATAGTATAATTTAAATATAAACTGTATATAATATATGTATACATTTACATGTATATATGGTATAACTAATTTAGACAGAAATATAAAACAATAATGTCATTTGTTTTCTTATTTATTTTCTTATTTTATTAGCAAAGGACTTTTGGAGAAATGCTTAATAGAAGTAATGAAAATGAAATTCTTGCTTTGTTCATATTGTAAGGTAAAAGTATTAAATATTTCACCATTTTATTTACAATAGTAGCTGTAGCATTTTTGTAGGCATCCTTAATGAAATTGGGAATCTTTCCTTCTATTAATAGTTTTCTGATTTTCTGAAATCGTAAGACGTTTATTAATTATAATAAATTACAATATATAATAAATGCTTCCATTTTTCTATATATTTTGAGATAATATACTTTTATATTTTTCTCTTTCAGCCAATTACATTTCATGAATTATATTAATTGTCTCTTAAATACCAAAGTATTTTGTGCTCCTGGGATAAATTTCACTTAGGGTACAGTGCTCTAATATAGGTATCTAAAATATTTTATACATTAATATTATAGACATCTTTGTATATATTAATATTTTAATTTATTGAATATTTCAATTATTTAATTAATGTCAAGTATAAATTAAGTATTTAAATTTGTCATACATTTTAAATAGTACTAAGTGCATGTATTATTAAATATATTTTTAAAATACTCATTTCTTTACATTTTGTTAAATTTGATACCTTATATTACTAAAGATTTTTACATCTGTGATCATGGAATATATTGACCTATAATTTTCTCTTGAAATGTCATTGCTTTGCTGGTCTCAGAAGTACAGAAAAATATTTGTATCTCTTATTATCTGATAAACTTTACATGAAGTTGGTATTATTTTTTCTTTAGAATTCCCTAGATATTACCAAAAAAGCCATCCTTTGAAGATGATTTTTAATTATAATTTCAATTTCTTTATTAGATACAGGAGATGTCCTGTCTTCCTTTTATTTTTGTGTAGATAAATTGCTTTTTTCAAAGAACTTGTCAGTTTCATTTGTCATCAAATATGTTGCCGTAAGTGGTTCATAGTATTTCCTTATTATCATTTTAATATCTGTAGGAATTCTGGTGAAGGTCTCTATTTAATCACTGATATGGGCAGTTTGTGTTTCCCTCTCTTTTGTTCTTGATTACTATTGCTGAGTGTTTATCATTGCTATTAATACTTTCGAAAAACCTTCAAACTAATGTTTCAGTTTGTAGATTTTAACTTTTGCTTATTTTCTCTACTTTTAAAGTATATTAGACATCTTAATTATCTCCAACTATTTTGTTAATTTCCTAGTTGTCTTCCTATTTCTATTTTTTATTCTTCCCCCTCTTAAGGACACAGAAATCACAATGTCTTTGTTACTACAAAAGCCACATCCTGTCTTCCCAACCCCATTTCATTTCTACCACCCTTTTCTGCTCACTCTTGCCTTCCCACTTCCCTCCAGCCAAAGTGGCTTCTTTGCTGTTCCTCAAACTCATCAGGTGTGCCTCCACCTCAGAGTCTGTGTTTATTGTTTTCTCTATACATAGTAACCCACTTTTGTTGGGTTACTGGCTGCTTACTTATATCCCTTAAATTTTTATTCAACATAACTCTTCTGAAAAATTAGGAGGAAAAGAGTAGTTCTTTAATTTGAAAAAATAAATATTTACTGATGAACTTCAGCAAATATGGGTAAAGATGAAACAATAAGTACTGTTCATTAGAGACTGGTGTAAGTGAAACGTGTTTATTCACACCACTTAGTGTATTACTAGAAGATTTTTGAGGGCAACAAGACAAGAGAAGATATTAATATGAGAATTGAGGGGGCCAGGGATGTAGCTCAGTGGCACGGTATCTGCCTATCAAGCCCAAGGTCCTGAGTTTGATCCCCAATACCACACAAAAAAAAAGAAGAATTCAAAAGAATGAAATACAATGTCCATGATCCTACATGATTGTGCATATAGAATATACATAAAGTCTACAGACAAGCCAAACCATTAGAATTTAAAAGGTACAATTAGCAGTCACTATATATATGAAAAAAACACACATATATGTAAAATACAAAGTTATTTCTATTTCTGTAGCTTATCAGAAGGAAACTTGATAAAGAAGATGTGGGGGTTTTTTATAAAATGGAGTACTACTCAGCCATAAAGAATGAGAAATTGGAGACATTTGTAGCTAAATGGATGCATAATGAGGCCATACTCTTAAGTGAAATAAATAGGACACACATGTGTAAATACCAAATAGTTTCTCTAGTGTGATAAACTGAAAGTGTAAATAAGGATTAAAATGAATAATTGATCATTTGAAATAGGAAGAAAAGGTCCAAAGGGGTAGGGGAAGTGGGAAGGGAAGGGGAAAGGAAAGAAGGGAAAGGAAAAATTATGAGAAAAGAAAACAATGGAAACAAATTCTGTGTAAATAGGGAAGAGTGGAGGGGGTGAAGGGCGCACAGGTAATGGGGAAAAAAAAGAACCAAGATATATCATGTACAGGTACAAGCACCCAATGATAAATGTAAACATATTGTATACCTAAAATGTACCAATAAAAGAATTTAAGCAAAAAGAAATAAAAAGAAGTGAATTTGAATCTTACAAAGATAGCGCATATAAGGGCCAGGGATTTAGCTTGGTGGTGCCACTGCCTGCCTGGCAACCACAAAGCCCTGAGTTCGATTTCCGGTACAAACAAAACAAAACAAAACACAGAAGCCAGGCATGGTGGCACATACCTGAAATCCCAGCACCCTGGAGGTTGAGGCAGGGCAATTGCTGCAAGTTCGAGGCCAGCCTGGGCTACATAGTAAGTTCAGGGGTGGCCTGCATAATACCACCTAAACCACTGTGGAAATCAGTATGAAAATATCTGAAAAAAATAGGATGACAGGTCCCATTTGACCCAGGTATTCCCCTGCTAGGTATCTTCCCAAAAGAATTAAAAGAATCACACCAGAGTGAAGTATGTGCACTCAGTTTATAGCGCCACAGTTTGTAATAGCTAAAACTTGGAAACAGCCTAATTGCCTATCAACTGCATAAAGAAATTTTTATATAAAAGCCATAAAGAATGAGAAACTACAGACATTTATAGCTAAATGGATGCACATTGAGGCAATACTCTTAAGTGAAATAAATAGGACACACATGTGTAAATACCGAATAGTTTCTCTAGCGTGAGAAACTGGTAGTGTAAATAAGGACTAAAAAGTATAATAGATAATGTGAAATAGGAAGAAAAGGAGCAAAGGAGAAGGAGGAGGGTATGGAAAGAAGAGAAAGGAATAAATACGAGAAAAGGAAAAAACAGAAGTCTTTGTAAAGAGGGAGGGCTGGAAGGGTTGAAGCAAGGGCAAGGGAGAAAAATAAGAACCAAGATATATCATGCAAAGGTACAAATTCCCAATGATGAATGTCATCATATTGTATACATAAAATGTACCAGTAAACAATGAATAAAAAATAAATAAGAAAAAAAGCACATAGAATAACAAAAATAAGTGCAAGAATAATTTTAATGACTCGGAGATCACTACAAATAAAAGTATAAAATATTATTGAAATAAAGAATAACTAGAGTCATATTTCACTTTCATGCATTAAAATAGTCAATACCACAGAGTTGTCTCCAAATTAACCTGTAAATTGTAATACTAACAAAAATACAAACAAGATTTTAATGTCAAAATTTTAGTATAATGATACCACTTGTACATGTATATATATATAAAATCTTAACCCCTAATGCATATCATTCCCAGAAAGCAATTATTGATGTTTAAAGTCTACTTGTCAAAGCTTTTGCCTCACTATGAATGATTGGTTCCAGGGCACCAGTCCTACAGATACCATAGTTTTCAAGTCATTTACATAAAGTTAGAGTACCATTTGCAAAAATACTATACAAATAATTGATGTTAAGGGAATAATGATAAACAAAATAGGCTGTATATCTTCAGTCCAGATGCAAATTTTCTCTGAATAGTTTTAAACCATAGTTGGTTGAATTCATGCTTTGGAACCATATGCACAGGGAGTTGACTCTGTGTGTGCATGTAATATCTCAAGAAATAATTCATATCGAAAATATTGGAAGAATTCCTATAATCAATGGGAAAATGGTCAAAATATTTGAATTTAGGCAATTCACAAGGAAGACATCAAACTGATTAATAAATAATTTAAAACTTGTTCAACTTCCTCACTTATCAAAGGAATACATATTAAAATTACAATCAAGTACTTGTATGCAACTATCATAAAGAAATTACAGAAGATGAAAATTACCAAATACTGAAAAGAATGCAAGCAACTGGAATTTTCAGTGATTGCTGGCAGCAATGTAATTTGGCACCATCACTTTGGTAAATGTTTAATCCAGTCAAATTGACCATATGCAGTCTATGATCTGGTAATTCTGATCCTAGATATTTATTCACCAGTAAGACAAAGATACCATATAGATATATATGTAGAATTATTTGTTCAAGAAGGTCCATAGTAATGCTATTCATAACAGTCAAATACTAGAAGCAGCTCAAATGTCAATTAACGATAGAATGGGCAAATAAATTGTGATATATTCATATAAGGAAAGACTATACAGCAATGAATATTAACAAACTTGTTACATAAAACAACATAAGTAAACTTCACAAACATAATGTTGAGTGAAAGAAACAAAAAGTAAAGAGTATAGGTTATATAATTATAGTTACATTTTTCAAACACAGGAAAATTCATTAACGATGTAGAAACCAGGACCATGTTTATCTTTAAGAAAGGGCATATAAATTAATATAAAAGAGATGCTGAAATATAATATCAGGTCCTTAACCTAGGATCTGATAATATCCTATTGCTTGATCTTCATTCAAAGATGTTTTCATTTTATGAAAATTCACAGATCTGTACAGTAATTATCCATAAATATTAGACTTCAAATAAAGAATTTCAACTTTTTAAAAAGTTGACTTCTAGGGCCAGAGACTTAGTTTAGTGGTTCCGTCGCTTGCCTCGCAAGTGAAAGGTCCCGAGTTCGATCCCTGGTACCAAAAAAAAAAAAAGTTGATTTCTCCTTGAGACTTACCTGGCCATCTCAACCAAAGCTGTACTCTTCCCCTCCATATTTTTTGGTGTCCCTTCCTCACTTTATTTTTTCCTTAACTTTCACCATTTAATTTACTTGATTTCCTCTAGAATTGAAAGACTGCAGTGTGAGCAGTAATTTTTTTGGAATAAAATAAGAAAATGCAACCAGGTTAGTGGGAATTGAGACAACAGATCAGAAGAGAAAGCAGTCATTATAGAAAGGTACTGTGCAACCAGTAGTTTACCCTGTGCATTCACAGGAGTCCAGTCTTCTTGGAGAATTAAGGTAACTTTGTAAAACACACCCTTTGGAATTACTCTACCTCCCATAGGAGGGTGAGACTACTGGATTATTTATATTTGCATTTCTGTCAGTCACTGGCTGAGCATTGCTTCCAGAAATGCTTGGCCTCCTTTGTTTAGCCAGAGCAGGTAGAAACAAGTCCTCATAGTTTGAGAGATTAGCAGTAGGCCCTCAGGATATAGACTGGGATGTGGATTGGACAGGTTAGAGAGTTAATAGATCTCGTCTTATTTTCTAGATCCCCTCCACTCTAACTAAATATTTCTTCCAAAAGGGCAGTGTTGGGTTTTGGGGATTTGTTTTTGTCTGGCATATGGAACATACTCAATAAATATTTGTCAACATATTTGGTGAACAACCACCAAACATGCCATTTAAGTCTATGTCATGGTCATTTAAATTATCTTTTAATATACATAACTAAAAGAAGATAAATGATTCAGGGGTAATGGTGCACACCTGTAATCCTAGCCCTGATGCTGAAGCAGAAGGATCCAGAGTTTGAAGTTAACCTTGGCTTCATAGTGGGCTCAAGATCAGGCTAGACTATGGAGGGAGACCCTATCTTTAAAAAAAAAAAATTAAAACGGGCTAACATTATTTTCTGAATTCACTGACAAGAATATCCTGTGTGGCAAACATAAAACCTTTTTTCTTCACCACATAATTCATCAATTTTCCCCCTTTGATGATGTGTTGGCCTCTTTACTACAGGTAGAAAATGAAGGGTCTGACAGAAAACATTCTTTCTCTAAGTAAGTAAAGTACAGTATATGTTTGTGTAAATGTATGTCGTCCTCACCCAGTATCTACAGGGAATTCCTTCAAGAACCCCTATGGATACCAAAATTTCCAGATACTCCAGTCTCTTTTGTAAAATGGTATATTTGCCTATAACTACACATTTTCTCCCATGTACTTAAAAACATGCCTAAATTACTTATAACACCTAATGCAAAGTAAATATTATATTGTTTAGGGAATAATGACAAGAAAAAAATGTCTGTGCATACATAGTACAGGCACTATGTTTTCTAAATATTTTCAATCTATTGTTGGTTGAATCTATGCATACAGAATCCACATATATAGGGGGCCATTGTGTGTGCATGTGTGTGTGTGCACACGTGTGCAGGCATGCATCTGTGTGTGTCTGTGTCTAAAATCCTCAGCCTGGAAATATTTACTTTTCTCCATTTTATAAATTTATTTGATTTGTATCTCTTAATAGATCATTTTTCTGGCTAGTAGATTATGGTATTCAGGGTAGCCTTTTATTTTAATAACAATAACATTCATAATAATAATGAAAGTGGCACTTCTAATAGCATGAGAAGTGTTTTATTTTAAGTCACTTCAGATACTGTATATGTTTGGATAAGTCTCCCAAATGTATTCTTTCTAGAGGCTTTCAATAATTAGTCTGGCCTGACAATGAATTATTAAAACTTATGAATATTAGCCTACATTCAGCCCCAATATCTTGAATAACTTAAGGACCAGTTATGAGAGTCATCTTCAGCTTCTGATGTCTCTTAGTCAGAGGACTCCTTTAGTCTTCTTTCCTCCTTGTCAGTCATCACTGGACATACAGCTGTCTCTGGGAGAAAGTCCACAGTGTCCTTTTCAATAAATAAAGATAATTAAAATTAAAGATTTCTAACTATTTTTTTAAAAATCATCTTTTTCTCAGTTTTTAGCTCTTCCTGCCTCTCTTACTTTCAGATAGCTGCCACTTATTGGCCTCTTCTGAATCTGACATTTTTTTATTCTTACATAACTTTGATATACACAATAAAATCACCTTTTTCTCTTGCCTCTACCTTTACAATGTGATTAAAAATCTGGAGATTGACTAGGAAAATTTATCAATGATCATCTGCAATAGATATTAACTTCTGCATTGACTGTAGTGTGAATTTATTTTTCCTTTCATTATTATTGATTTGCTGACTGAATAAAATCTATTATTTGCTATTTTTCCTGGAAGAAAAAGAAAAGCAGGAGTTGTTGCAGTAGACAAGCTGAAGTGATGAATTGTACAATGGGTGCTTTAGTTTGGATATTGTTTGATATGTCCCCCAAGGGTTCATGTGATGGAGACTTCATCCTTAGCATGTGATGTTAGGAGGTGGTATTAACTTTCAAGAGGTAAACCTAGTGGGAAGTCTTTAGGTCATTAAAGGGCACTGCCATCAAAGGAGGCTAAGTCAATTCTTTTGAAAGCAAGTTGTTATAATTATAGTGAACCCAACACCTAAATTGCTGTCTGACTTTGTGTTAGATGGTGCTTTCTCTCACTTCCACATATGCTACGGCCATTTGCTGTGGACTTCTCAACAGAGCCAGTGCTAATATTTTTGGACTTGTAGCCTTCAAAACTGTGAGCTAAATAAAATTATTTCCCCTATCAAATCAGATTGCCTCAGGTATGCCATTATAGTCACTTGCTTGGAGAGTGTGTGAAAAGGAAGAACAGTAGGAAATCAAGATGGACCGCAGGAAACTGCTGTTGTCAGAGCATGAGCCAGAGAAAGGGGATATCCCAGAGGAAATGTCAAAGAGCAATTACAGTTATTGAAGAAACCCAAGAAAGTATTATATCTTGGAGATAAAAAGGTGAGACAGTTAACTGTGCATGTCATCTTGACCTGATTAAGAAATGTCCAGCAGATTAGTAAAACACAATTATGGGCATGTCTGTGAGGTGTTTCCAGAAATGACTGGCATGTAAGCCATCAAACTAAGGAGAAAGACCCACCCTAATGTGAGCCTTATAGTCTGGATAGAATGAGAGGGAAAGAAGAAGGAAGTCAGCCTGCATTTTGAAAAGCTCCATTCTGTTTGAGCTGGTGCATCTTTTGTTACTGCCATCTCCTGTGGATATCAGATTCCAGTCTCTTTAGTCTTTCAATGCTGACTCATGCCAGTGACTGTAAACAGTTCCTAGACCTTCAGTCTTTCACTGGTGCTGCATCCTGGATCCTTTTCAGCCCATACCTTCTAGCTTCTTGGGCTGAATAGCTACTAAATACCCTATCTCTTTAGCACCTGTATGGTCATTGTGGATTATCCTGTCTCTAATCCTGTAAACTCACCTAATAATCCCCTTGCATAATTTTGTACGCATTTTTTTAATTGTCTCTGTTCCTCTAGAAAACCCTAACCAATGCAGAACCAAATAGTGTAATTCTCAGATATTATACAGGTCAAGAAGAAATCATATCTAACTTTCAAATGAAATTCCAGATAAACAAGTATGGAGACTCAATTCATTAGGGTTAGGAAAATTCAAGATTTCTGAAAAAGTAAAAGACAATAAAACGACAATGGATGAAAAACTGGGAAATGGAAAATTAGAAACAACATTCTAAATGAGGATACCAAAAAAACCCAACACTTTTTTATGCTTGATGATTTGGAAAATCAGATAACAATGTAACTTATTTTTTAATCTTAGAATTATGAGGGAGACTCAGTAGTTTTTTATTTTTTGCTCCTCCCCTTCATCTTGAAGGCATGTCAGGTATCACAGATATATGTATAGACACGTTAACTGAGGCTCAGAATGATTTGTCTAGTCCTTTTTTTTTTTTTAACTCTCCAGTAGAAAACAAAACAAAATACTGCTTACTAGTAATTGGCATGGGAGTCAGTGCCATCTTGCCTATTAAGTTTCTCATCTCTTTCCTTTCTTGATGCAAGCATTAATTTTGGATTTGTAAGTAGGTTTTGTTATATAAAGTAGCTTTCAATGTTTTTTTAAACTCAATGGAAACATCTCTTAAAGTTAAATAATATGTAAGACCAATCCAGCCGCTGCAGACAGGCAGGTCTGCCCACGCCCTACCGAGGTCCCCAGTCGCACGGAAGACGGTGAATCACCCCGCTGCAGCCAGGCAGCCACCTGGTTCCACACTACAAAGACGCAGAGGACACCAGACCACCAGACCAAGGTACTGAGTCCCGCTCCTCCCGGCCCAGAGGTAGGGGCTTCTGAGCCACTGTCCCACTGCTCCTGGTCCAGAGGAAGGGGCTTCCCGGTCACCACCCCTCCTGCTGTTTCCAGCCCAGAGGAAAGGGCTTTTGGGCCACCTTCTGTCCTGCTGCTCCTGGCCCAGAGGAAGGGGCTTCCCGGTCACCACCCCTCCTGCTGTTCCCAGCCCAGAGGAAAGGGCTTTTGGGCCACCATCCCTCCCACTGCTCTTGGCCCAGAGGTAGGGGCTTCTGAGCCGCAATCCCATTGCTCCTGGTCCAGAGGAAGGGGCTTCCCAGCCACCATCCCTCCCGCTGCTCCCAGCCCACAGGAAAGGGCTTTTGGGTCACCAACCCTCCCACTGCTCCCAGCCCACAGGAAAGGGCTATTGGATCACCATCCCTACCGCTGCTCCAGGCCCCTGTCCCACCTCTTCCAGCTCAGAGGAGGTAATCCCTGCAGGCGCTAACAGCCCCCTGCCCCAGTTGAAATGAGAAAACATGTAAATAAGTCTCAAAACCAGACTTCCACATCAACTACAGCAACCCCAAAGGGAAATGAGATGGAACACTCTGATACTCAAGCACCTGGACCCACTGAACTGGCAACAAAAGGGGATCTGGAAAAAATGAAATCAGAAATAATTTCTCAGATAACAGGAGAAATTGTGCCCCTAGTGCAAGTCATGATTAATAAATCTAGAGAGGAGCTCAAGAACATGATGGAATCCCAACATAAGAAACAAATGGAATCCATAAAACAGATGCAAATAGATTTCCAGGACATGAAAATCTCCATTGAAAGTCTACACAGCGAAATGAGCCAATGTGAGGACAGAATTTCAGATATAGAAGATAAGATTGAAATTAGTGACCAGGAAAAGAAAAAGTGCTTCAAAGTTATAAGGGAACATGAGAAATCAATCCAGCAGCTGCTAAATGATGCAAAGAAGAATAACATAAGGCTGATTTGGCTCAATGAAGAAACAGGAGAGAGTGGACATGACATAAAAAATCTCCTCACAGAAATAATGGCAGAAAACTTCCCAAGTAGGGGAAAAGAGCTTGACATACAGACAAGTGAGGCATATAGGATTCCAAATAGCCTTGATCAAAAGAAATCTACACATAGGCATATAATTGTTAAGATTCCAGAAACACAACAGAAGAACAAAGTTCTACAAGCAGTCAGAGAAAAGAAACAAATCACATACAAAGGAAAGCCCATCAGCATCACAGCACACTTCTCAACACAAACCATCAAGGCAAGAAGAGCTTGGAGTGACATATTCCAAGCCCTAAAAGAAAACACCCTCCAACCCAGATTGATGTACCCTACAAAACTATCTTTCAAAATGGATGGAGAAATAAGATACTTTCATGACAAAGAGCACTTTAGGAACTTCATGAATACCAAACCAGCACTCCAAAAAATTTTACACAATATCCTAGGAACAGACATTGAGGATCACAACCCCAGGAAGAAAAGCAGAATGAACCCATCTGGAATGACAGGAAATTAAATGTAAAGGGGGAGAATCCAACAAAAAGAAAAAGTCATGGCAATGACAAGTCAATACATTTCAGTTATAACCATCAATGTTAACGGTCTCAATTCACCACTCAAAAGAAATAGACTGGCAGAATGGGTCAAGAAGCAAAATCCAACAATATGCTGGGGAAAAAAATGTGGAAAACAAAAAGAAACTGATAGACTGAAAGGTAAAGGGTGGAAAACAATACTCCATGTGACAGAAACCCGAAAAAAAGCAGGAGTAGCTATCCTCTTGGCAGATCAAGTAGATTTCAAACCAACATTGACTAAGAGAGACAAAGAAGGACACTACATCCTTGTAAAGGGAACAGTCCAAGAGGAAGAGATCACAATCATGAATATCTATGCACCAAACACTAGTGCACCCAACTATATAAAACAAATACTAATGGACATAAAAAGTCATATATGCACTAATACAATTGTAGTGGGGGACCTCAACACCCCACTGTCACAAATAGAAAGATCAACTAGACTAAAAATAAGTAATGAAATACTAGAACTGAATCGAACTCTTGAACAAATGAAACTAACAGATGTTTACAGAGTGTTCCACCCCACAAAATCAGAATACACATTCTTCTCAGATGCACATGGGTCATTCTCCAAAATAGACCACATACTCACACATAGAACATGTTTAAGTAAGTGCAAAGGAATTGAAGTGATCCCCTGTATATTATCAGACCATAGTGCGATGAAATTGGAGATTCATAGCAAAAGAAACTCAAAAAATTTCATAAACATGTGGAAATTGAACAACACACTTCTGAATAACCAATGGGTCACAGAGGAAATTAAAGAAGAAATCAGACAGTTCCTTCAATTAAATGACAATGACAATACAACATATCGGAATCTATGGGACACAATGAAAGCAGTCTTATGAGGGAAATTCATAGCAGTGAATATGCATATTAGGAAAACAGAACGATCCCAATTAAACAACATGATGCTGTACCTCAATCTTCTAGAAAAAGAAGAACAGGACATCCCCAAAGCTCACACAAGGGAGGAAATTATAAAGCTCAGAGGAGAAATCAATGCAATGGAGACTAAGAGAATGATACAAAAAATCAATGAAGCCAAGAGTTGGTTCTTTAAAAGAATCAACAAAATTAAACCTTTAGCCAACCTTATCAGAAAAAGGAAAGAAAAGGCCCAAATCCATGCAATTAAGAATGAAAAGGGTGAAATTACAAAGACCCAGCAGAAATACAGAGGATCATCCATATCAACTTCCAGAGTATATATGCCAATAAGATGGACAACACAGAAGAAATGGACAGATTCCTAGATATATATGAATTATCAAAGTTGAATGAAGAAGACCTAAAAATTCTGAACAACTCAATATCAACCAATGAAATTGAAAATGTAATTAAAAACTTATCAACTAAGAAAAGCCCAGGCCCTGATGGCTTCACTGCTGAATTCTACAAAACATTTAGAGAGGAATTGCTGCCACTATTGTATAAACTCTTCAATGAAATTGAAAGGGAAGCAATACTCCCAAATTCATTCCTAGAAGCAAGCATCACCTTGATCCTCAAAGGAGAGAAAGACCCAACCGAAAAGGAGAACTATAGGCCAATCTCACTAATGAACATAGATGCAAAAATCCTTAATAAGATAATGGCAAACAGAATGCAGAAGATCATCAAGAAGATCATACACTCTGATCAAGTGGGATTCATCCCAGGGATGCAGGGATGGTTCAATATACGAAAATTAATCAATGTAATACACTATATCAATAGAACCAAGGACAAAAACCATATGATTATCTCCATAGATGCAGGAAAAGCATTTGACAAAATCCAACATGCATTTATGATAAAAACCCTACAAAAAATTGGAATAGATGGTCTCTACCTCAAACTGATAGAAGCCATCTATTAAAAACCAACAGCCAGTTTTTAAATGGTCAAAAACTGAAATCCTTCACACTAAAATCAGGAACAAGGCAAGGATGTCCACTATCACCACTCTTGTTCAATATAGTTCTGGAAACATTAGCCATGGCAATTAGACAAGAGAAAGAAATAAAAGGAATAAAGATAGGAAATGAAGAAGTCAAATTGTCATTACTTGCAGATGACATGATACTCTATATAGAAGACCCCAAGAACTCCCCCAAAAGTTTTCTAGACTTAATAACCAAATTCAGTCAAGTAGCTGGTTACAAGGTCAGCACACAAAAATCAATAACTTTCCTCTACACCAATGACAGACTCACTGAGAGAGAAGTAGGCCAAATAATTCCTTTCACAATAGCATCCAAAAACCTGAAATACCTAGAAATCAACCTAACAAAAGAAATCAAAGACCTCTTTTCTGAAAACTATGGAACTCTGAAAAGAGAGATTGAAGATGATATCAGAAAATGGACAGACATCCCCTGCTCCTGGGGAGGAAGGATTAATATAGTGAAAATGGCCATACTTCCAAAACTGCTATATAGATTGAATGCAATTCCAATTGAGATCCCAGCAGCATGCTTCACAGACCTCTAGAAAATAATCCAAAAATTCATTTGGAACAAGAAGAGACCCAGAAGTGCAAAAACAATTCTAGGTAACAGAGACATGGCAGGGGGTACCACAATCCCCAACCTGCAACTATACCACAAGGCTACTGTGATAAAAACAGCATGGTAGTGGCAAAGAAACAGACCTGAGGACCAGTGGAACAGATTAGAAGATGCAGAAACAACACCAGACACACTCAGCCATCTCATCTCTGACAAAGGAGCCAAACACCCTCACCGGAGGAAAGATAGCCTCTTTAATAAATGGTGCTGGAAAAATTGGGCTTCAACTTGCCAAAGATTAAAACTAGACCTGTATCTCTCACCATGCACTAAACTAAAATCAAAATGGATGAAAGATCTAAATATTAAAATAGAAACTCTGAACCAGTTGGAACAAAGGTTAGGTAGAACCCTTGAAGACATTGGTGTAGGAAAAGATTTTATGAACAAAACCTTAGTTGCCCGTGAACTAGCACAAACAATCAACAAATAGGATCTCTTCTTAATAAAAGGCTTCTGCACAGCAAGAGAAACCATCAGCAGTATGAAGAGACAACCCACAATGTGGGAAAAAATCTTCACCTTCTCTTCCTCAGACAAATGTCTACTATCTCGAATCTATAAAGAACTTAAAAAGATCAGACCTCCCAAATTTAAAGACCCAATCGAAAACTGAGCAGCTGAAATGAACAGACATTTCTCAGACAAAGAAGTAGAAATAGCAAATAAATACATGAAAAAATGTTCAACATCACTGGTCATTTGAGAGATGCAAATGAAAACAATGGTGAGATTCCACTTCACTCCAGAAAGAATGGCTGCCATCATGAAATCAACCAATAACAAATGCTGGTGGGGCTGTGGGGAAAGAGGAACCCTGCTCCACTGCTGGTGGGAGTGTAGACTGGTGCAAGCACTGTGGAAATCAGTATGCAGATACCTCAAAGAACTAGGACTGGGTGTCCCATTTGACCCCGCTATTCCACTGCTGGGGATCTTCCCCAAAGAATTAAAAGAATCATACCACAGTGATATATGTGCATCCATGTTCATAGCAGCACAGTTTGTAATAGCTAAAACTTGGAAACAGCCCAAATGCCCATCAACTGGAGACTGGATAAAGAAAATGTGTGGTTTTTTATAAAATAGAGTACTACTCAGCCATAAAAAATGAGAAATTAGAGACATTTATAGCTAAGTGGATGCACTTTGAGGTGATACTCTTAAGTTAAATAAATAGGACACACATGTAAATACTGAATAGTTTCTCTGGTGTGAGAAACTGAAAGTGTAAATAAGGACTAAGTGTATAATAGGTAATGTGAAATAGGAAGAAAAGGGGCAAAGGGGAAGGAAGTGGGAGGGCTAGGGGAAAGGATAGAAGGGAATTTGATTCATATGAGAAAATGGAAAAATAGGAACAAAATCTTTGTAAATAGGGAGGGCTGGAGGGGTTGAAGGGAGGGCTGGGCAAGGGTGAAAAACAAGAACCAAGAGAGACTATGTAAAGGTGCAAATTTCCAATGATGAATGTCATTATATTGTATACCTAAAATGTACCAATGATTAGAATGAATAATCGATAATGCAAAATAGGAAGAAAAGGTCCAGAGGGGTAGGGGTAGTGGGAGGGGCAGGTGAAAGGAAAGAAGGGAAAGGAAAAATCATGAGAAATGGAAAAAATGGAAATAAAGTCTTTGTAAATAGGGAAAGGTGGAGGGCGTGAAGGGAGGGCTAGGAATGGGGATAAAATAAGAACCAAGATGCATTATGGAAAGGTACAATTCTCAATGAGAAATGTAATTGTGTTGTATACCTACAATGTACCAATAAAAGAATTTAATTCTAAAAAAAAAGACCAATCAATATAGGACAGTATCCCAATATTCTAGTGACATTTCTTAAGACATACATATTTTAATATGTTGAATTTTAAAAATGTATTCTTTCATTGTGTTTTTAAGTCACTTAATGAGTTTGGTTTAATATGCACAACAAAGGGGCCAACAGTACCCTCTATGATCATCTCCAGACACTGGTAGCATCCATAAAGATCATAGTTTTGAGCTGATATTGTGGGTCCTCCTGACAGTTAGGACTTGTTGTATCTCTTTTCTTTTGACATGTTGAGTTTATTTCTGTTTTTTGTTTTTTGTTTTGTTTTGTTTTTGGTACCAGGGATCAAACTCGGTACCTTGTGCTTGCGATGCAGGCAGCAGCACCACTGAGCTAAATCACCGACCCTTATTTCTGGTTTTTACCATTAAAATATATTTTAAATAAAATTCATAGTAAATTTCTGTGAGATGCTTTTTGTATAAGATAGTTTGATATTATAAGGGCTAATATACAAGGTAGAGAAATAGCTTTCACAGCATAAATATTTATAAAACTGTTTTAGTTTTAACAAACATTTAATTTTGAAATAATTTTAGGTCTACATCAAAAATGATAATGACAGTTCCCTTATAATTCACCCTCAATTTTACCAAGTAGTAATATCTTACATCAGTGTGGTACATATACACAATTAATGAACCAGTATTGAAACATTATTATTAAAGTTCGTAATTCATACACAATGTATTAGTCACTATGCCTAAGCCTCTTTTTGCTTCTGACTCCTTCTCAGACTTTTCTTGTTCTTGATAACCTTTATATATCAAAGTATCCCTTTGAGGGATACTTTCAGATATTTTGCAAGATATCCCTGAACTGGAATTTGTCTGGTGTTCTCATGATTTGACTGGGAATTATGGCAACAGTAGAAGCCTGAAACCTCAGAAAATACCCAACCCTGTATAATCCATGTTTTCTTCTATACCTGCTTACTTCTGATAAACTTGAATTTATACTTTAGGCTAAGTAAAAGAATAATAATAACTGATGATAAAAATAGAACATTTATAACAATAAATTTCCCAACATCATTACTCTTGCACTTTAAAGCCATTAAGTAAAATAAGGGTTACTTGAACAAAAGCAATGGAACATCATGAAGGTTGATCTGATAACTGGGGCAGCTACCCTGTGGCTAACAGTGGGGAGTATCTACAGTGTGGATACTGTAATTGAAGATTCATTTACTGAGCAGCATGGAGTGGTGATGCAAGGTTTCATCATGGTACTCAGAACATAAGCAATTTAAAACATGTGAATTATTTATTTCTGAAATTTTTCAATTAATAGTTTGGGGCACTAAGGGTAACTGAACCCACAGGAAGTGAAGTGTTTTGTTATGGAATTACTATAGACTAGAGTCTGCAAATCACAGATCACTGACTGTTTTTGTCAATAAAGTTTTATTAAAAGACACATCCCTATTCATTCACCTTATTTCCTGTGGCTGCTTGTACACTGTACCCTGCAATGACAGAGGTGAATAGTTACAACAGGGGATATGTGGCTCACGCAGTCATTTACAAAATACTTTTGCTGACTCACTGTAGAACAATTGAAAATAAATATTTTAGCATAAACAGATTTTTTTAAATGATGTTGGGTAGAAAAACCACAAGCTGTAGAATGATGCATACAATTTCTTTAATTCCTATTAAATAGTAAAATGAATAGAGCAGTACTACAGGTTAGTTATTGACACATTTTAGATAAGATTTTATACAAAGCCAAAGGTAAAATTTTTCATTCACAATAATGGCTCCAGTTCTCAGAAGAGAAGGAGAAAGGACTGACAAGTTCACAAAAGGGAGTTCAATTGGTCATAAAGATTTTTTATTTTTCCTTAAAATATGTTTTTAAAAATTCAAACATATATAAACCAGTGATTCTGCATAGCTGCCATATTGATATTTATTATATTTTATGTGTTCTATTTTTATTTTAATTTTTTAATTTAAAAAGGATGAAAGGATCAGTATAGTAGGGTCCAGAGAGCCTGGATTCTCTGATCACTGTCATTTCTTAACTCAGGTCCCACTGACCTCGGCCATGTAAGAGCACACCAAATACCTTCTGAGTCTAAGAACTGACATCTGTTTAATAAATGGGTTTCTCTGAATCCCTCCAGTCCAGGCACATGTCAGACTGAGATGCTAAGTGTTATCCTCCTTGCCTCTAAGGCTCCCCTCCTGAAAGGAGTCATTGTGTCTGTGCTTAGCAAGACCGGTAATCAGGTGAGAGGTCTCAGAGGTGCATGTCCCATACGGCTTCCCAGAATTCCCAGCTTCTCTTGTAGCTTATGATAGCTAACCTCTTTTTCCCTATGCCCAACAGGTGTTTCCAAGAATTACAAATAAACTATCACATTTAAATCCTTATCTTAGGACTAGTTCTAGGGCAATGCAGTGTTCACAGATGTATTTTTCTATAGTGCTTCTATCTTTATGAAATAGGTTGGACAGGCTTTGTTTTTCAGAGAGGAGAAAACTGAGGCCTAAGGAAGGCCTAAGGAAGTTAATCTATCACCACCAACCACAACAATCAAGCTCCCTTAGCTAGTAACAAATAGAAGTGCAATTGAGATGTAAGTCTTCTGACTTCAAAGTCAACTCTACTACAGTTCTGGAGAACATCACTCTTGGGCCTACATTTTCAATATGTAAATTGAAGCTGTCAAGAGAACTTGAGTCTGTAACAAGCATACCACTTTGATTTCATTGTAAATGTCTTGGAAATAGCTACTCATGTGTCTGTAGAGGTCTTTGTCCTATATATTCCAAAGACTCTGTGTTTCAGTTGGTGAGAATGCTGATCCAGACTATTCTTTAGAAGTTACTAACAAGATGCAGAGGCTCCCTGTCTCTGTAAGAAAATGACAGGTAAACAGGCTAACAACAGACTGTCTTTCAGTTTCCAAGGTTCACCTTCAGAAAGGTGTCAAGGCAAGCTTCATAAACTAATTGCCTTACCTTTGAGGTGCTGCAGCTTGTTAAAAATTCTCACTCCTTATTGATCCCTGTGGCTTTTCCACAAGGAAGGGCACTTTTAATGCATCATGAAAAGAATCTGTGATATAATATCACCAGGAGTTGAAAGCAATCAAAGTCCAGATTTCAAAACTCATTGCTGCAAAATGTTTACTTGTCAAATCCAATTTGTTTACAGTGCTCAAATGTGTGTAATTTCTTGCAAGGCAGCCTTTTAGAATGTGAAGACATGGCAGAAATAAGAAAATTTGTATGGTGGGTGAACCGTGAGCCTGAGTGTTAGAGCTTGACTTGGTAAAGTCAACACAGTGTTAGCATTAGTATTCAGATATAACTTCAGCTCCTAGGAATGAGCTGCCATGTAGTCAATATGTCAAGATAAAATTTCAGAGCCTTGTTCTGTCTTCTCTCTAATAATCAGAATTTCTACAACAACATGAAAGGCAGTTTCAAGGAGAGAGAAGACAGTCCCTTTGCTGAGAGAGTTTACTGAATATAGTGGCAAAATACTTGGTTGAGCACTTTGTAGTTTACAAAGAGTCCTCTCTTAATTTCACTAGTGTAATCCTCATAAGAATTCTATGGATTTGAAAATATATTCAACAATGTTAGGTATTAACCCTTGTACTGATTACTAAGTATGCATAAAAGGCACTAAGGAAAACTTTTGTGACTAAAGACAAGGTAATCTAAGCTTTGCAAAAGTTGTGTTTATCCTTCATTCTGTTAACTTATTCTATGGTCATTTAGTTAAATTGCCATCTGCTCTCTGTGTCCTTGGCCACATTTAAAAATATTAATACTTAACATACTGAAGCTGGTTTTACAGAGGTATTTCCTCTAAACAGTGGTCAAGAAGTGCAGCCACTCAGAATTATTTTTCAACATTCTATTGGTGGTTTATATGTCAGTTGTCCTTACTTTAGTTCAGAACTTCTCAAAGTGTATTCCAAAAAGCACTATTTCCTAATGATATCAATGGGTATGATTTGTTTTTTAAAAATAAAAAATTAGTGGTCAAATATGTTTAAAAAGTTGCTTTTTACAACAAGTATAAGAATTGCTGGTTGTTTTAGTTACGTTCTCATTGCTGAGACTAAATACCTGACACCCATAAGTCAAAGGAGAAAAAGTTTATTTTTGCGCACATCTGTAGAGATTTCAGTCCATAGTTGACTGGCTGCAAGGCAGAGTGGCATGGCAGTAGAGAAACCATCCATGGTGTAGCAGGAATCAGGAAGCAGTAAGTCTTCCTTTCCCATTTTATTCTGTTCCTGCTGCAAGTGCATTGGTTCATGTCAACCACAGCAGAGTGGGACTTCCCATCATCTAGAGCCAGAACTATGCTAAACCAAGCAGTGTACTAAAACAGTTATCACACACCCTCAATCCAGTATCACACACCATGATCTAGCCACCTCCTCAAAGCTCCACCTATGAGTTAATGAGGCTTTGAGGAGATATCTTAATATAAACCACAACACTGATTTAAACTAAGCTCAAGATTTCTTAATAGTAGAATACTACAGAGCATTTCATATACTAACATACATTATACTCTTCAAAAGTGATTATAAGTAATATTTTTTCTTAAGCAAATTTTATCTTTAAGCTCCTTTTCATGAAACATCTCATGGGACTAGATTCACAGAATATGACAATGGAAATAATCAGCAATATATTGAAGGGAATAAAATTGCATTTGCTTCTTCTGAATTGGTCTTTTATCACCATGCCAATTAAATCAGTAGTGTTAGTTCATCCTTAATATTATCTTTTTTTGACAAATTTTTCATGGAAAAAATAATTTGCTTGTACATTAATTTGTCCAGGAAATGAAGCCCTTTTTACTGTAATGGAAATTGATGTTAGCTCTGCAAGTTTACAAATTATGAGAAAAAAATTCCCAAATAGGGGGAAAGAACTTCACATAGAGATAAATGAGGCATATAGGAATCCAAATAGCCTTGATCAAAAAAAAAAATCTAGACATAGGTATATAATAGTTAAGATTCCAGAAACCCAACAGAAGAACAAAGTTCTACAAGCAGTTAGAGAAAAGAAACAAATCACATACAAAGGAAAGCCCATCAGCATCACAGCAGATGTCTCAACACAAACCCACAAGGCAAGAAGAGCATGGAGTGACATAATTCAAGCCCTAAAGGAAAACAGCCTCCAACACAGATTGATGTACCCTGTAAAACTATTTTTAAAAATTGATGGAGAAATAAGATACTTTCATCACAAAAAGCACCATAGGAATTTCATGAATACCAAACAAGCACTCCAAAAATTTTTAGACAATACCCTAGGAAAAGACAATGAGGATCACAACCCCAGGAAGCACAACAGGATGAATCCAGCAGGCATGACAAAAAATTAAATGCAAAGGGGGAGAATCCAACAAAAAGAAAAAGTCATGACAAGTATAACTCAATATGTATCAGTTATAACCATCAATGTTAATGGTCTCAATTTACCAGTCAAAAGAAATAGACTGGCAGAATGGGTCAAGAAGCAAGATCCAACAATATGCTGTGGAAAACAATGTGGAAAACAAAAAGAAACTGATAGACTGAAAGGAAAAAGGTGGAAAACAATACTCCATGTGACAGGAATCCGAAAAACACCAGGAGAAGCTATACTCTTTGCAGATCAAGTGGATTTCAAACCAACACTGATTAAGAGTCACAAAGAAGGGTACTACATTCTTGAAAAGGGAACAATCCAAGAGGAAGAGATGACAATCATTAATATATGTGCACCAAACACTAATGCACACAACTATAAAAAACAAATACTAATGGACATGAAAAATCAAATAAGCACTAATACAGTAGTAGTGGGGGATGTCTGTACCCCACTGTCACAAACAGAGACATAAAACAGACAAAAAACAACAAAATGCTAGAACTCAATCAAACTCTTGAACAAATGAACTGAACAGATGTTAACAGAGTGTTCCACCCCACAAAATCAAAATACACATTCTTTTCAGCTGCACATGGGTCATTCTCTAAGATAGACCACATACTCACTCATAGAACATGTTTAAGTAAGTGCAAAGGAAATGAATTTATCCCCTGTATATTGCCAGATGACAGTGCAATGAAATTGGAGAACAATAGCGAAAGAAACTGCAGGAATTTCATAAACATATGGAAACTGCACAACATACTTCTGGATAACCAATAGATCACACAGGAAATTGAAGAAGAAATCAGACAGTTCCTATAATTAGATGACAATGACAATACAACAGAGCAGAATCTATGGGAAACAATGAAAGCAGTCTTATGAGGGAAATTCATAGAACTGAATACTCACATTAGGAAAATTGAGCGAGCTCAATTACACAAGCTGATGCTGAAACTCAAGCTTCTAGAAAAAGAAGAGCAGGATAAACTCAAAGCTCATACAAGGGAGGAAATTATAAAGATCAGAGCAGAAATCAATGCAATGCAGACTAAGAGAATGATACAAAAAAATCAATGAAGAAAAGAGTTGGTTCTTTGAAAGAATAGAAAAAATTGACAAACCCATAGCCAACCTTATCAAAAAAAAAAAGGAAAGAAAAGGCCCAAATCCATGCAATTAGGAATGAAAATGGTGAAATGACAAGGGACCAGCAGAAATCCATAGGATCATCAATACTACTTCGAAAACCTATACACCAATAAGATGGAAAATGCAGAGGAAATGCATAGATTCCTAGATATGTGTGAATTACCAAAAAGTTGAACGAAGATGCCCTAAAAATTCTGAACAACCCAATATCAACCAATGAAATTGAAAACATAATTAAAAACTTATCAACTAAGAAAAGCCCGGACCCTGATGGCTTCACTGCTGAATTCCACAAGACATTTAGAGAGGAACTACTGCCACTACTGTTTAAACTCTTCAATGAAATAGAAAGAGAAGCAATACTCCAGAATTCATTCCTCGAAGCAAGCATCACATTGACCTCCAAAACAGAGACAGACCCAGCCGAAAAAGAGAACTATAGGCCAGTCTCACTAATGAACCTAGATGCAAAAGTCCTTAATAAGATACTGCCAAATAGAATGCAGAAGATCATACACCCTGACCAAGTGGGATTCATCCCAGGGATGCAGGGATGGTTCAACATACCCAAATCAATAAATGTATACACTATATTAATAGACGCAAGGACAAAAACCATATGATCATCTCAGTAGATGCATAGAAAGCATTCAACAAAATCCAACATGCATTTATGATAAAAACCCTATAAAAAATAGACCAGACAGTCTCTACCTCAATCTGATAAAAGCCATCTATGAAAAACCAACAGCCAATATCATACTAAATGGTCAAAAACTGAAATCCTTCACACTAAAATCAGGAACAAGACAATGATATCCACTGTCACCACTCCTGTTCAATATAGTTCTGGAAACATTAGCCATGACAATTAGACAAAAGAAAGAAATAAAAGGAATAAAGATAGGAAATGAAGTCAAATTGTCAATATTTGCAGATGACATGATACTCTATATAGAAGACCCCAAGAACTCCACCAAAAGTCTGCTAGACTTAATAATCAAACTCATTAAAGTAGCTGGATACAAGATCAACACACAAAAATCAATAGCTTTCTGTACACAAACAACAGACTCACTGAAAGAGAAATGGGGCAATCAATTCCTTTCACAATAGCATCCAAAAACCTGAAATACCTAGGAATCAACCTAACAAAAGAAATCAAAGACCTCTTCTCTGAAAACTATGGAACTCTGAAAAGAGAGATTGAAGAGGATATCAGAAAATGGAAAAACATCCCTTGCTACTGGATAGGAAGAATCAATATAGTGAAAATGGCCATACTTCCCAAACTGTTATATTGATTCAATCCAATCCCAATTGAAATCCCAGCAGCATACTTCGCAGACTTGGAGAAAACAATACAAAACTTCATTGGAACAAGAAGAGACCTAGAATAGCAAAAGCAGTTCTAGGCAACAGAGACACGCCAGGGGGTGTCACAATCCTCAACTTGAAACTGTACTACAAAGCTACTGTGATAAAAACAGCATGGTACTGGCAAAGAAACAGACCTGAGGACTAGTGGAACAGATTAGAAGATGCAGAAACAACTCCAAACACACTCAGCCACCTCATCTTACACAAAGGAGCCAAACACCATCACTGGAAGAAAGACAGCCTCTTTAATAAATGGTGCTAGAAAAATTGGGTTTCAACTTGCCAAAGATTAAAACTAGACCTATATCTCTCACCATGTACTAAACTAAAATCAAAATGAATTAAAGATCTAAATATTAAAACAGAAACAATAAACAGGCTGAAAGAGACACTAGGTAGAATTCTTGAAGACATTGGTGTAGGAAAAGATTTTATGAACAAAGCCTCAGTTGCCCATGAACTAGCACAAACAATCAACAAGTGGGACCTTTTCTTACTGAAAAGCTTTGGCACAGGCAGTGAAATCACTAACAGTATGAAGAGACAAGCCACAATGTGGGAAAAAATTTTCACTGGCTGTCCTTCAGACAAAGGTCTACTATCTAGAATATATAAAGAACTCCAAAATAATCAGACCTCTCAAATTTAAAGACCCAATCCAAAAATGAGCATCTGAAATGAACAGATATTTCTCAAACAAAGAAGTAGAAATAGCAAATAAACATATGAAAAAATGTTCAACATCACTGGTCACTTGAGAGATGCAAATGAAAGCAACACTGAGATTTCACCTCACTCCAGAAAGAATGGCTGCTATCATGAAATCAACCAATAGCAAATACTGACAGGGCTCTGGGGAAAGAGGAACCCTGCTCCACTGCTGGTGGGAGTGTCGACTGGTGCAACCACTGTGGAAAGCAGTATGGAGATACCTCAAAGAACTAGGAATGGAAGTCCCATTTGACCCAGCTATTCCATGCTGGGTATCTTCCCCAAAGAATTAAAAGGATCATACCACAGTGATATATGTGCACCCATGTTCATACAGCACAATTCTTTTATTTTTCCTTTTGTATGTCCTTTTATTGGTACATTTAAATTGTGCAATATAATGATATTCCTCATTGGAGATAGGAACCTTTACATAATCTCTTGGTCCTTATTTTTTCCCCCTTCCCCTGCCCTCCCTTCAACACTTCTATCCCTCCCTATTTACAAAGACTTTGTTTCCATCTTTTCATTTTCTCATATTAATTCCATTCCCTTCTTTCCTTTCCCCTACCCCTCCAACTTCCCCCTCCCCTTTGCCCCTTTTCTTCCTACCAGCACAATTCATGATAGCTAAAACTTGGAAGCAACCAACTGCCCATCAACTGGAGACTCGATAAAGAAAATGTGGATTTTTTTTTTTATAAAATGGAATGTTACTCAGCCATAAGGAATGAGAAACTAGAGGTATTTATAGCTAAACGGATGCACATTGAGTCAATACTCTTAAGTGAAATAAAAAGGACATACATGTGCAAACACTAAATAGTTTCTCTAGTGTGGGAAACTGAAAGTGTAAATAAGAACTAAAAGGTATAATAGATAATATGAAATAGGAGGAAAAGGTGCAAAGGAGAAGGGGAAGTGGGAGGGGTAGGAGAAAAGAAAGAAGGGAATGGAAATAATATGAGAAAAAGAAAATATGAAAACAAAGTCTTTGTAGACAGGGAGGAGTAGAGGGGTTGAAGAGAGGACAGGGGAATGGGAAAAAACAAGAACCAAGATGAATTATGCAAAGGTGCAAATTTCCAATGATGAACATCCTTTTATTATATACCTTAAATGTACCAATAAAATTAATTTTAAAATTTATCAGAAAAGAAGATTGAAAATTGAAAAAGTGATATTTTTTATATCCATTAAGGCCCTATGCTATTTTACCTTTTACAAAAGCATCATACACATGCCAGATTTTTTACTCCCTGGCAAATCATTTTACACAGAAAAAATATTTGTGACAAAAATATCTGACCAAAGATAATGAAGAGAAAGTGGCAATGTTATTTTTATTAGATGTGACATTGGCAGTCATAACAATTTATTAAACATTTGACAAATAAGAACAAGTGCTGAGCTCAATGGGAAGATGCAGACAGAAACAAATCTTTCTGGTCTGCATTCATGGAGCTTACTACATGTGTAAAAGACACAAGCCAAACCGACCATTACAGTTGAAATGGGTGTTTTGAAAGAGAATTGGAGGGCTTTATGGCTGTGATTAGCAGATAGACAACCAGAAAAGGTATGGGGCAGGATTTTCTCCAGAAATGACATTCATGTTAAGATTTGAAACCTGAGCTGGGTAGCAGAAATCAGCCCATTCTGAGCAAAGTGAATTGCTTCAGCAACACTTTCTGTGTTGGAAAATAGAGAAGTCCAGTGGAATGCAAGCCATCCCTAGAGGTCCTCAGAATGTGTTGCAGTTTCTTGCATCTTCCTTTCATTTCTGCCAGAGTTATTTAGTGTCCTTTCACTTGTTTATCACAGGCGTACTTGTGCAAGATTCCATAGAGGATAAAGAAGAAGATATGTAATATGCTTCAAAAATAATTTATACTCCACTAGTGATATATGAGTGAATAAATAAATGAGGCCATGACAAATAAAAACTCAACACGATTAAATAGTATCTGGAATATAAGAACTATGATGATACTAGGTCAATCTACTCAGTGTGTCAAATTGAGACCAAGAAGCCAAGGATTTTTGCAAATGCCTGTTAGGTAAAACAGACTCTAGGCTATTTAAAAATGTGTTGGATACACCTGAAACAAAGCTGACATTTACATATCAATGGACAATAAATACATTAAAAAATGTTCAATATCTCTGGCCATTAGAGAAATGTAAATTAAAACAACACTGAGATTCCATCTTACTCCAGAAAGAATGACTATCATCAGAAAATCAAATAATAAATTCCAGCAGGGTTGTAGGGGAAAAAAGAACCCTTCTACATTGTTGGTAAAAATGTAAAGTAGTATAACCATTATGGAGATTCCCCAGAAAACTAAAAATAGAAATTCCATTCTACCTAGCTATTCCCCTTATAAGTATCTTCCTAAGAGTTAAAGACATCATATTGCATGTTGATAGCATACCATATTTCTAGCAGCACTATTCATGATAGCTAAATCTTAGAAGCAGTCCAAAGGTCCATCAACAGATGAATGAAGAAAATGTGCTATTTATACACAATAGAGTATTACTTTGCCATAAAGAAGGATAAATTTGAATCATTTGTAGGAAAATGGATGTAGACTGAGACCATAATGTTAAGCGAAATAAATCAAACACATTAGCTTAAATATTGTGGGGGTTCTCCCATATGAGGAACCTAGGTAATAGGAAGTAGGGAGCTAGGTCTTTTGCTCATGGGAAAGGGATCAAGAGATGGATGGAGGAGGAAGGGAAGAGAAGGGGATGAAAAACCAACTAAAATGTGTTACATACAGGTATTAGCTTCCCACAAGGTATGTGATAATTATATACTTCAAACATATACTAATAAAAAATAAAAGTTGAACTAAAATATCAAAGTTAGTTTCTATTTGTAAGAGGAAGTAGCCTTTCTCCATTTTTAGAGGACTCTCTTCACTTATTCAGGCTAACACCTTCATTGGCATATTATGCAGATGTAATAATTATAATATACAGACATCTTATGTAAATCTCATAACAGCTTCATGAGGAATATACTACTAGCATGATCATCCTCATTTTACAGATGATAACTTTAGAGAGGTTTATTTACTTGCCCAAGGTCATATTCAGCACAGTAATCTTGGTTGTCTAACTCCAGAACCTGCTTTTATCAATTTCCTGAAACTGCTATGACAAATTATTCACAAAGTTAGATGGCTTTAAAAAAACAGAACTTTACTCTTTGTAATTTTTAGGACTAAAAGTCCAAAACCAAGGTTTCAGCAGGAAAACGCGTACTCCGCAGTCTCTAAAGTACATTCTGTTCCTTGTCTCCTCCAGCTTCCAGTGGCATCCCTAGGCTGTGACTACATTGTTCCAATATCTGCTTCCATTCTCCCTCTCTCTCTCTCTCTCTCCCTGCCCCCCTCCCTACTTCTCTCCCCCTCTCCCTCCCTCCTTCTCTCCCCCTCTCCCTCTCCCTCTCCCTGTCCCTCCCTCCCTCTCTCTCTCTCCCTCCCTGCCTCCCTCCCTCTTTCCCTCTGTCTCATCAATGTCATTGTATCTTGTCTTTGGATATACAGCCTGCACATATAATCCAGGATAAACTCAAGAACATTCATTATATATCTGCAAAGGATCTTTTGCCAAATAAGGATCCCTTCTGTGTTTCTAGAGGATTGGATGGGATCCTATCTTTCGGGAGGTTACCATTCAACCCAGCACAATTGCCCTTTTAGGGCATCACACTCTCCAAATTGTACCATTAAAGCAAATAAAACAGGTTTGAGGTAAAAATGTAAACATCTGTCTATCCTGGAGGCAAACAACTCAGGTAACAAATGGGGAAAAAGTGATTGCCTCAAGAGATGAGGACAATGAGAATGTATTTAGTACTCTATTTCTCTCCACACAATTCCCACACCCAGAAGCTGGTGAGAACTTTTATAAAATCGACCTTCTAAAGCTTTGGGGGGAAAATGGGGATTGTTTATGGGCCAAGGGCTCAAAGTAAGTTGCAGGTTTGAAGGCCATCCCATATCAACACTTTGAATGGAGCCTAGTCATCTGGCTTGGAGAAGAACCCCTGCTGCAAATCATATCACTTCAATGATAATTTATGAATAATTTTCACTTGAAAAAGTCTGAGCTTTGGAATACTTGTTCTGTATGCATCTGCTTTTCATAAGTTCTCTAGCTATACAATCATCTCCTCTGAAAATGATGATGACATGCTCTCTTTTCTAAAAATACATTTCACTCATTAATGTTCCTTAATTTACCACCTGACCTAAATTGAAGTTGGAGCCAGGGTAATGATTATGAGAGAAGTGAGTCTCCCTCAATAGAAGGGCTGATTGAGTACAGATAGGCAAACAGCAGAACAACCAACCCTAAAGGTACTGCAGTAATTTCACAACTGGATAGACAATGGAGATGGTTAGGATATCATAATGGGTTAAGGCAGAGGACAGAAGGCAGCTCTTTTTATCATCCCACACATTGATATGTACTTCAATATGAATGATGTAGCAGTAACCTTCATTACACTAGGAAAATGAAATTGTCTTTTTTTTTTGGATGTTTCTTTTTTGGTAAGGTATAAGTTGCTCTGGCTTCTGCATATTCCCTCGTGGGATCTCAGTGTTGTTTGTGATAGCAAACAACAATAATGTTTTCTCATCATAAACAATCATTCCACAGAGAGAGATTAATGCAAAAGAATAAATAGAAGTCAGCTAAGCTCAGAAGCCTATTGGAGAAAAAGAGACAGGAGGAAATCAACATCCAAAATAAAAATGTCCTGAAATAAATGCAGGTGCCTCTATAAAGCTTTTCAAGGTTTTAATCAGGCACATGACTGGTGAAAGATTTATCTTTTCCTGTATTCTGCAGTATTGCTGGCACCAACTCAGTTTTTCATCAGAGATGCATTTTGTTATCTTTGCTGCAGAGGATGGTTTTCAGAAACCACAAATAACTCACTATTTAGGCAGCATCATTTACATTTCACAAGTAAAAGATAATCATTGTACCCACAGACTGGCTTTTTGAATTAACATGTTTCTTAGGTAGACAAAATCCATCTCAAACTTCCATTTCTGGCAAGAAGTATTAGATCCTATTTGACCTTGGCATGTTTTTTACAATATCCCCAGATCTTTTCATTGTGCCTCTAACAAGAAAAGAAAACAAAGATTAAAATAGATTACAGTGGTACCTTGGTTCATGAACTTAATTCATTCCACAATTCTGGGGAAGATGACCACACCTGTGTTTTTGTGGGGACCATGGCCAAAGTCGTGTTTGGCACCTGATGCAGAGTCTAATTTTGATTCTGTTTGTGAACTGAATTATTCGTGAACAGATGTGTTCATGAGCCAAGGTACCACTGTATTTTTCAGAAATGTATTGGCTGGTAGAAGGCTTATGTAAATTTACTTAATATACTAGTTTAATTTTAATAGTAGTGTATACTTACTATAGGTAATTTTTAAATAAAGCATCATGAACAATAAATTGAAAAAACTTATAATATCATTACCTAAACATAACCCATGTCAATATTTCTATGTATATATTTTAGTAGTAATATTTTGGATTTCTGTATATTATATAAACACATTAATACCTACTATGTGTTAGGACTAGAGTAAGCATTTGACCAATAATGTCTCCTATAAATTCATAAAACAAGTCTGTAAGACAGGCATTACTCTCTTTATTTTATAATGACATCCAGAAGCCTGGAGCTCAGAAAATTTCCAAGGATGTCAACTAAAAAGTCATAAATATAAGTGATTTTATATCTATCTATATATCACACTATATATATCACACACACCATATAGATAGATATTTGGAACTTAGATTCTTTTGTTCTGATTTTCATGGTAGCAATCACAAGCATTTTCATCTGTTGTTAACTATTTCTAGAAAATAATATATTTTTTTTGGTACTGGGGATTGAACTTGGGTCCTTGTGCTTGTGGGGCAGACAGAAGAACCACTGAGCTAAATCCCCAGCCCTAGAAAATAATATTCTTATGATTATATATTATTTTATTACATGAAAGTCTCAGGTTTGCTTATTATAACAATTTTGAAGGAGCATCATTGAACATAAATCTCCAGCATCTGAATTTTTCCTTACAATAATTCCTAGAAAAAAAGTACTATAAAAAGTCTGAATATTTTTCAGGCTCTTAATATTTACTTTAAAAATATAGGACTGTAGCATATACATTATTAAGTATCATCTAATTAGGCCAGAACTCACTCAGTTGGAGAGTGGGCCTGAAAATATATTGACAAAAAGCGAAAAAGAGAGAAAAGAACAAAAAAATATGGGGAAAACCTTCTGATTAAGAAGGGAATGAAGTCAAGGATGAGCTGGGATCTGAAGACATTAACACATGCTGACAGCTTGTTTTCTTTTTCCTTTCTTCATTAGAATCATCAACTGTCCCTGCAGCTGTAGCTAATTCTGAAATTAAAATTTGAAGTGGCCTGAATGGTATAATAAAAGGAGAGAAAGCTTGGGGACAAAAATCTACAAAGAAACCAGGAAAGAAGCTTCCTGCCATGGCTGTTGAACCCACTGTTCATCTCTTCTCTGTGGACCATTACTTATGAAAACAGAATATTGTAAAGTCAGGTGAGGTCAATTGGTCCCATGCCCTCTCTTCTGCTAAAATTCTTTGAGAGGAAAGAATTTCACAGTATATCCTTTACTTGTCAGTGAAGTAACCAATCCTTTCTTAATCATCAAATTTGCATTATCCTAAAACTTATTCTGCAGTGGAACACTGCCATGAAAGGCTTCCAAAGTGCTATTTCTGGTCTGTGATCACATCTCTATGCGGTCAGTCTATAGCATGTGGCTGTGCTTCATGGGACAACACTCTGCTTGCATCTGCAGTTGTGTCCTACTTTCAATCCCCTTAAATGCCTGGTGATTATGAGTATCCAGAAATATGTCAAGTTTTGATGTCTAATATTCTTTTCTCCTTCACTCTGAAAACCTAAGGCTTTGTTCATGTCTCTTTCTCTGTGTGCCTCAGAAATGCAATAAAATAATAACATATGACTCACCAAACAAACATTGTTGTACAGCTATCATGGGCTAGCCATTCAGTTTCTAGAAATTGATAAAAAGAATAGACATTGGATCATGCCCTCAAGATGTGTTTATTAAGTCAGACAAAAATATAAATAAATAGTTACGGTAAATTTTTATAAGTATATTATTCAACATAGACTCAGGGTAAAGCAGAGAAGCATCAAAATTAAACTGGGAGGCACTAGAAGCTTTCCAGAGGAAATGGAAATTGTCCTGAATAATGCATGGATAGGAAATAGGAGGAGAGAGAACATGTCCATGGAAGAAATGACAGCATAAAAGAAGTCTGGGGTTTTTAAAAGTATCAGGTATGATGGGCAGGGTTGGCATATTTAGCAAATAAAATTACAAGATGATCAATTATTTGCATTTTAGGTACATCACAAATAATATACTTTAGAGGATTCTAAAATGTTACTGGTGATGCTTTATCTGAAATTCAAACTTAACTGGATATCTTGGATTTTATCTGGTAATCTTATGTTGATAGAGATTAGCTAGTAACTTGTGGACTGCAATGAGAACTGATTAAAGGACTGGCTGGAAGAGAGGGACAGGGATCAAATCATGAATGGCCATTTAAATATGGTCTTGAAAGTATTAGTGAATTTACAGCTGCCAATAATGACCTCATTTGCGTCTTCAAGGTCACCTGGGCCTTGATGTTGGACAAGAATACAGATGGCCAGACTGTTGAAGTGCTCTGAGTACAAATGCCCGAATCAAGGAGATGGGAGAAAGGACTTGGCTTCCCCAGCACTGTCACACTACCACTCCCTCCCTATGTATGATTTTTTTCCAATACAGTTCTGACAGATCATCTGTAGAAAAGGTTTCCTAGACCACTTTGATATTGACCCAAAGTGACCAGGAATCTTAGGCAACTGATAGAGTAATATTTGCTGGACATTCTAGATAGACCTAATAACACAAATTTTAAAATACAGTGTTTTTTTATATATCTGAAACCAGGCAGACTCAAGACAGTGCAGAGTAGGTGATATTTCTTCATCCTTTGAAGAAACAGAGCCTCTGATTTTATGCAACATGCCCAAGGTCACATAACTATTCGGGGTCAACAGCTATCCTGAAAACCAGTTTTTCTGATCAAGTGCACTTTCCAAAACATCACTTGTTTATGGTTTTCGTAGGTTGACAAAATAAAAGCAAACTTGGGTGCAAGATACAACATCATTTCCTAGGAAGCAGAGGGAGAGGCAGGGTGGATTGTGAGGAAATGGGAACAAATGCTCCAGAACTCACTGTCTCATGAAGGAGATTTAAATGGGCCTGACTACGGATAATACAATTGGGCCTGGGATCAGTTCTCTAACTGTAAACAAGTTGCTGATTGCTGAGAAGAGGAAAAAGAGACTTCCTCAAATAGAGGAAGAATGTAACTTATTCTGCACCATTACAGGTTAAGTCAAGAACATAGAGATGTGGCAAGAAATCATTAAGTCCTTCTTATGTCAAATGTGTCCTGTGTGCCCAGGCTGCACGGGCATTGTGGGAAGAACTGGGACTGGAAAGTGTTAATGGCTAGGTAGGTGAGCTTGCAAAGAGTCTTGAAAGCTCTGTGATAAAGTTTGGCCTGTATACGGCAGGAATGAGAAACTATCCAGTTCATAAGCAGAGAAATAATTTTCAATCATAGTTGTGTTTTACCAAAAGAACTAAGCAGTGCATGGAAACAGCTTAGACGGGAGAAATTTAACAAAAGAAGACAAATAAGACCATTGGAGCAGATCAGGAGTATTTCCCAAATTTTACTCTGGGGATCTCTGGGTCCCTCTGCTGCTAGTTGGGGGAAAAGAAGATTCCAACTATGTCTGCAGACACAGAATCCTATGCCTCTCTCTCACCTGTATGAACACAAACTTTTTTCTTAATAGTCCTATAGAACTAGTAGAGGTAACATTCAAAATACTGAATAAACAATATTGAATTAACAACTAGCCAGAATCGTTACTGCCAAGGTCTTAGAGGTCTTCTACAATACCAGGCATGTCCAAGAGCAAGGAGAGGTAGTGCAAGGTGCCAGGTGAACAATGAGTAAGGTCAGCCAAGATGCAGAGGAAATATATACTATCCCAAACTCTCCTCTATAGTAATTAATATTATTTCTTATTTGTCAAAATACCTTTTATTTTCTAAGTCTGTGTTGCCGCAAAGAATGTATTTCTAAATTATGTTTGGGAAAATTCCAATTCTCAGGGCTAATACATATCCAACCTGCTCTGGTGCAACCATGGCAGTTGTGAAAATATTGGACACATCTATATCCATTTGAAGAGGTCCAATTTATCATGAGGTCGGGAACAAGGTGAAAATACCTCCAGAAAGTAGTTCCTTTTTTTTTCACTACTGCTCAAGGGATTACTACATCAAATCAAAAGCTGCACTGACATTTCACATGCAACACTTGCCATTACACTCCCAAAGGTCCACTTCGTTTCTTACCTCCAGGCTTTCACAAATGCTGTTTCTGGTATTTATAAAGTTCAACTACCGCTATCATCATCTTCTCTGAGCCAAAACTTTCTCATACTCTGCCATTTAATCTAAGACCTATTTAATGTTTTACTTCCAACCTCACATTCTCAGAGAAAACCCCTCTCATTAACCTATCCAAGGAGTTCTCACTTTCCATTTTTTCTCTCCATCTATGACTTTCATTTCGGCATCTATAGTAACTTGGAGTACAATTTTATTGGCATGTATTTTACTGTGTTTTGTTTTGTTTTTGGTACCAGGGATTGAACTCGGGACCTTGAGTTTTCGCAGCAGGAGGTGGAACCACCGAACTAAATCCCCGGCCCTGGAATGATTTTTTTTTTTAACTTTCATCTCACCTAGAACATAAGATTTATGGAGGCAAGAGTATCATTTGTCTAGTTCAACATTATATCCTTAATACCTACAACACAGTGTGAGACAATAAAAGATTGCTATAGTTTGGATCTTAAATGCTCTCCAAAAGCTCATGGGTTTAATATTTGCTCTCTAGCCTCCCAGCCTGTGGTACTATTAGGAAGTGGTGGAACTTTTAAGAGGTGGGGACTACTGGAAAAGAGTTAGGTCACTAGGGATGTGTCATTGAAAGTCTCTCTCTCTCTCTCTCTCTCTCTCTCTCTCTCTCTCTCTCTCTCTCTCTCTCTCTCTCCTCTTTCTCTTTGCTTCCAGATGTTTCAGCCTAGGTCAAGAATGTCCTCCCAAAGCTTCATGTATTCAGAGCTGGAGCTTCTGGAAAGTAGATCATGGGGGTGCTGTACTTAATGGTGGAATAATACCATGGTTAGTTTAGTAGCTAAATGTGCTATTAGGAAGTAGGGCCTGTACAGAAGAGGTGGGTCACTGAGGGTATGAAATGGAAGGGTGTATCTCTCTACCCAGCTACTCTGTTTTATTCTGCTCTGTGGCCACCATGTATGTTATACAACTATCCTTTGCCATGAGCTACCACCATTCTATCTCTGCCTTGGACAAGTCAACCATGAATTGAAAATGTGAGCTACAATAAACTTCTCTTTTAATTTGTGAATGTTAGGTATTGTGTTTTAGCAATGAGGAAAGTGGTTAAGACACCAGACCATGAGGTGGACAGCTTTGTGCTATTACACACCCCCTACCATGACATTCTGCCTCATCATAGGCTCAAAAACATTCCATGGGAGCCAAGATATCATGGAATGAAACTTTTGAAACCATGAGGAAAAGTAAAATTTTCTTCCCTACAAGTTTTTCTCATGTATTTTATAACAATGATAGAAAACTGACTAATACAGAGATGCTTGGAAGCTATGTAGAAGGAAGAGAGCAGGCAGACCAGCCCCTACCCAGCTAGCCTGGGAGACTGGGAACCAGAGGGCCTCCCAGGTCTTGAGAGCCTGCCTTGCTTTTCTGAAGGCTGATCTAGCTTCCACTGTGTGCTAGAGACTTTCACTTGCAACTTCATAAAGCTCTGGATGAATCGACACAATAATTTTGTGGTAATGTGATGAGTCAAGCAATCATAGTGTGACGTATTTGTCCAAGAGATCTCAGAGATTCTAGGATTCATGTTTATATATTTGAGTTTTAAAGGAATTATCAATTTCCCCAAGCACCAGAAGCAGCTTTTGTTCTTCCATATTACTTCAAAACAAACACTGCCTTTGCTATGCATGTCACTAGACTAATCAGCAGTCACAGATGGTACTGGGCAAAGAGAAATGCATACTAACCACACTGCTCTGTATTTGGAATGACTTCATTCAATATTTTATTTCCCATTGTCATAACAATACTTGTTTTATTATAAAATTAAATCTTGTTGTAAAATATGAACCCTAAATAATCCAATTATGTTTTCCTCCTCTCTAGTATAACTTATACTTTATATAATAAAGAAGAAAAGAAATGTGGTTCTTGATCACCCAATGGGGCTCTGGGAAATTTGATGGAAATAAATTATTCCCTTCAGCATTTCACCATAATTTTTTAACATAGTCTTGGGGAAGCTTCAGAATTTTAATAGGGAGAATGAAATAAACTTCCACATTTATAGTCATCTTCCAAATCTGGAAAATGTTGCCAATATAAGTGTGTGTATATAAAAGCATAACAAAAGGGGAAACTTTCTCTAGATAGATAGATGATGGATAGAAGAGAGAGGATATAGATAGATATTTGCACATATCTACACATGCAGACACATAATAGAGGAAGAGAGAAGAGGAAAGCACAAGCATGCATCCTACGGGCAATTAACATGAATATAGAATATCACAATTTATTATGTTCTAAATTTTCTCATTTAATTGTCAGGACACACACGTGGAAAGTTAGGCAGGAACTGTTTCCCATTTTACAAAGAAGAAGCAGGCTCCACAGACATTAGTGCTTCTCCCAAGGTCACATACTGAGCAGGGGAAGAGCTTACAAGGCCCTGGCTCATTGTCTCATGCCAGCAAGTCCTTTTCATATGTGTTCTTGATGCAGATCCTTTAAGAGATGAGCTGTATACACTCATTCGTTTAAAGTTTCGGTATCTGAAATATTTTGGTATGATATAACATAACATTTGCAGATGATAGAACTATTGTCTAAAATAGATCTATTATTTGTAGATTATAGCACATTCTGTGGAATGTTTCAAGATCAGAAGAGTAGGGGAAAATTTACTGATTTGGGACTCCATATTCCAAAGACAATGCACAATTTGCTGTATTCATCTATACTCACAAATAGCAATCAGGCAATATCTTATCATAATTTGGTCCAGAAACCACTCTTGTGTATCATTTCTGAGATTAAATTAACACTGAAGCCCTTAATTTACTCTTGCTAAAAATCCAACCACCAACATCCAATTCAGTATACTAATTTTTATGTATCAATGTTTCTAATGTGTTTAAAATTAATCCCAGTGGAAGAAAGAAAAGCATAATATTCTCTTTCTTGTTAGCAATATGCATCATTCCAATAAAGGGGACTTTTCTATCTGCTAATGAAAACTGGCTTAGATATCTACATTTCTGTAGAGAGTTGAGGAAAAACAGTAGACAAAGGAAATGAGAAATAGTAGATAATTGGTGAATGATACAGTTATTAAATTTGTTATTGTTATTTTACTTAGGAAATTGTGCAATTTATTTAATTTGGGGGAGACTCAGTATGAACCAACATTTTGCAGACTTTACGTCTTAGTAAGTTCTTTGACAAGTGGGGATAGCAATTAGAAAACATTTGGGAGATGCTGTGTACTCTACCACCCTACACCACACAGTGCACGAGAGCCCCCTGAAACCTGTAATAGACATTCAGGGGTGGAAAGGGCATAATTAACTTTGGTTTAGCACAGAATTATGAAGTTATTTGGTTTCAATTTAAAAAAAAACTTATATTGGTCAAAGAATATATTTAAAGGTACTTCTTAAAGTACATTCATGTTTAAGTTCAATTTTTTTTTTTTTTTTTTTTTGCCCAGGCAGGCACTGTGCCACTGAGATACATCCCCAGCCCATTATCTTATTTTAATTAACCATTTATATAAAATAGTAAGAAAAGCTTCCTGAGTTATTATTACCATTATTTTGAGCAAAATCATTGTTTTCATGAGACAGTGTAAGAACTAATTAGTAAAGAGTGAGATTAGGAATAGGTTTATAACCAAAGCAATCAAAGATTTATTTCCCTCTCATATTCTCCCTTTCAGTAATGACTTATTTAAATGATTTTGATACAATGTTTCTATCCTGGCATGCCTGGCATGCAGTTTTTTGGGAGTGTTTTTTTTGGGTTTTTTTGGTGCCCGGGATCAAACTCCGGTCCTTGCACTTTTGAGACAGGCAACAGAACCACTGAGCTAAATCCCCGGCCCAGTTGCTTTTTAATGTTCATTCTGATTGTCTCCTTTGGATTGTATTACTAATATAAAAAATTACCCAGGAATATCTTTGTTAAGCAGAGTTGAACTTTTTATTAAAATTCCTTATCATTTATATCTTACAGCTGTTTCATATTCTTTGTTATTTTGTAGGATTTCACACATCAATCTTTCTTTAAATTGCTTCGGAGAAGTCTACATTTCAACTTTTTTATTCTTTCAATAACCTTGTACTTGTCTTAGTAGTTCAGTGATATGATCTTTGAGACTATTTCACAACACTTGAGGGGAAATTGAACACCATAACACACAGAAAGAATTATGAAATTATTTGGTTTCAAAACTTGTTTTGTGAAAAAAAATTTATATTAGTCAAAGAATAATTTAAAGGTACTTCTTAAAGTACATCTATATTTAAGTTCAATCACTATCTTTTTAAATTAACCAGTTATCTATAATATTATGAAAAACTTACTCCAAGCAAAACGTTGAATCCATTTAATTGGTTTGGTCTTAATTAGAATATGTGTTATAGACACATCAATATTAAGCCTAATGACTTTTCAAAACAGATGACACTAAGTGATGGGGTTTGCTTTAGACTAAATACTTGTGCCTCCCTAAAATTCATGTCAAAGTATGCATCTTCAGTGTGATAATATGTGGAAGTGGGATCTGTGGGAACCAATGTCATGAGGGTGAAGCCCTCATGAATGGGATTCATATCTTTATGAGAGATTCAGAGCACAGAGCTCTCTCTGCTCTCCACTATGTGAGGACCTAATCAGTAGATAGCTGCCAACAAACCACCATGAAGGGGGCCCTTACAGGACATGCCATCTGCTGGTTCTTTTGATTTTGAATTTCCAGTCTCCAGAACTGTGAGAAATAAATGTTGTTTAACCCATGCTGTGGTTTCCTGTTATAGATTCCTGAATGGACTAAGATAGGCTTCAGAAAACTGAAAACACATTGGGATAAGTTAATACTACTCACAAATTTAGCACATAATGACTTGATACCTTGTTATGTAGTCAAATCACTGTAGCTCAAACATTATGGTCCTTCTGGTGCCTGGAACAAAAAGCTCATGAACATTTTATGAAATGATCATTACTCAGATCTTAAAATGACAAAATAATTGCATTTTTAATTGAGATCATCTTCTTTAGTTACATGTACAAAACTCTTTCTAGTGATATGATTTCTATTAATTTAATATAAATATAGATAGTCCTCACTTTTCCCCTCAAACCTGTTTACTAAATAGTATGTTTTGCTTGAGAAGGAAAAATAATGAGCAGTTATTCATTTTCACTCAACTATTTATAAGGATTATATCATTCATTATTTTTGTCAATTAATTTTTGAACAGGGACCCACCAAAGGGAAACTAGGAAATCTAAATCATTAGTGCCATATTTTATATTATTTTAAAAGTATTGTGTTTAGCCGGGGATTTAGCTCAGTGGTTCCGCCATCTGCCCTGCAAGCGCAAGGACCTGAGATTGTTCCCCAGTACCAAAAAAAAGTATTGTGTTTAGAACATACCAAAGGTCTTTGCATCATTTCACGTTTTCAGTAAGAAACATATCTTTTAATTTTGAAATCAGTGTAATTCCTCAATTAGTAAAACTCTGACACTGTATATATTACCTAACACTCATAATTCTAAAAATATGTTTTCAGTTTTCCCTTCTTTAAAATTTATCCTGAAATATCACATCAAAATTCCATCCAATTCTCAAGCAAAGAAGAGTAGATTATAGAGGAGTATGAAAAATTAGAGTCCCAGGCAAGACAAAAATGCCTGGAAATAAAACCAGCCTGTTGTATTTGTCCCTGTGATTAAATTTTAGTGATTTCTTGAATCCTTGGGATTCCAGCTCTCTTGAGAACTATGCTATCATGAAGTTACAACTTCATAGGGGTAGGTCTTTAAAACAGCAATCATCTTTGTTCCTCATTATATAAACAAAGAAAACAAGATTCTCTTTCCCAACTGTTTCCTTAGGAGCATATTTATGAAATGTCCAAAATTTAAAAGATTTTTCTAGTCACACTTGGGTAAACAGCTTTAGCTTTCTCATTGTCTAGGAACAATAGCTTCAATAACACCAGTGTCACTGAGTCACTATTAAAGATCTTCCCTGAGAAATAGTTATTCTCCTTTTGTGCAGCAGGCTCTCTCTCTCTCTCTCTCTCTCTCTCTCTCTCTCTCTCTCTCTCTCTCTGTCAGAGTTTATTAATACATTTTAGGTATACAATATGTTTACATTTATCATTGGGTGCTTGTACCTGTACATGATGTATCTTGGTTCATATTTTTTCACCATTACCTGTGCACCCTTGACCCCCTCCACCCTTCCCTATTTACGTACACTTCATTTCCATTTTTTTCTTTTCTCATAATTTTTCCTTGCCCTTCTTTCCTTTCCCCTTTCCCTCCCACCACCCCTACCCCTTTGGAACTTTTCCTATTTCAAATTATCGATTATTCATTTTAATCACTTGAATCCTTATTTACACTTTGTTTCTCACACTAGAGAAACTATTCAGTATTTACACATGTGTGTCCTATTTATTTCACTTAAGAGTATGGCCTCAATGTGCATCCATTTAGCTATAAATGTCTCTAGTTTCTCATTCTTTATGGCTGAGTAGGACTGAGAATGACATCTTCTTTATCCAGTTTCCAGTTGATGGGCAACTGGGCTATTTCCAAGCTTTATCTATTACAAACTGTGCCACTATAAACATGCTTGCACATATATCACTGTGATATGACTCTTTTAATTCTTTTGGGAAGATCCCCAGCATGGGAATACCTGGGTCAAATAGGACCTCTAGCCCAAGTTCTTTGAGGTATCTGCATACTGATTTCCACAGTGATTACACCAGTCTGCACTCCCACCAACAATGGAGAAGGGTTCCTTTCTCCCCACATCCCTGCCAGCATTTGTCTTTTGTTGATTTCTTGATAGATAGCAGCCATTCTTTCTGGGGTGAGATGGAATCTCGGTGTTGTTTTCATCTGCATCTCTCGAATGACCGGTGATGTTGAACATTTTTTCATACATTTATTTGCTGCTTTTACTTCTTTGTCTGAGAAATTTCTATTCATTTCAGATGCCCATTTTTGAATTGGGTCTTTGAATTTGGGGGGGTCTGATTTTTTTCAGTTCTTTATATATTCTGGATTGTAGTCCTTCATCTAAGGTACAGCTGCTAAAATTTTTTCCCACATTGTAGATTGTCTCTTAGCTCTGTTGGTGGTTTCTCTTGCAATGAAGAAGCTTTTTAATAAGGTGAGACCCCAGTTTGTTGATTCTTTGTGGTAGTTCCCGTGCTACTGAGGTTTTCTTTGTAAAGTCTTTTCCTATGCCAATGTCTTCAAGAGTTCTACCTCACTTATCTTCCAGTAAGTTTAGTGTTTCTGTTTCAATATTTAGATCTTTAATGCACTTCGATCTTAATTTAGTGCATGGTGATAAGTATGGGAATAGTTTTAATCTTTGGGAGGTTGAAATCCAGTTTTTCCAACACCATTTATTAAATAGGCTATCTTTCCTCCAATGAGGATGGTTGGCTCCTTTGTTAAAGATGAGTTGGCTGAGTATGTCTGGAGTTGTTTCTGCATCTTCAAATCTATTCCACTGATCCTTGGTCTGTTTATTTGCCAGTACCATGCTCTTTTAATTACAATAGCTTTGTAGTATAGTTTCAAGTTGGGGATCATGATACCCCCAGCCATGTCTCTGTTACCTAGAATTGTTTTTGCTATTCTAGGTCTCTTCTGGTTCCAAATGAATTTTTTGATTGTTTTCTCTAGATCTGTGAAGTATATTGTTGGAATTTCAAACAGCATTGAATTAAATCTATACAGTAGTTTTGGATGTATGGCCAATTTCACTATATTGGTTCTTCCTACCCAGGAACAAGGGATGTCTTTCCATTTTCTTACATACTCCTCAATCTCCTTTTTCAGAGTGCTGTAGTTTTTCAGTGTAGAGGACTTTTGCTTCCTTTGTTAGATTGATTCCTAGATATTTCATTTTTTTGGATGCTATTGTAAAAGGAATTGTTTCCCTAATTTCTCTCTCAGTGAGTCTGCTATTTGTGTATAAGAAGGCTATTGTTTTTTGAGTGTTGACCTTATACCCAGCTGCTCTACTGAATCTGTCAATTAAGTCTAGAAGTCTTTTGGCCGAGTTGTTTGGGTCTTCTATGTAAATTATCATATCATCAGCAAATAATGACAGTTTAACATCTTCCTTTCCTATCTTGATTCCTTTTTATTTCTTTCTCTTGTCTAATTGCTGTGGCTAATGTTTCCAGAACTATATTAAACAGGAGTGGCGATAGTGGGCATCCCTGTCTTGTTCCTGATTGTAGCATGAAAGTTTTCAGTTTTTGACCATTTAGTATGATGTTGGCTGTTGGTTTTTCATAGATAGCCTTAATTAGATTGAGATAAAGACCTTCTATTCCAATTTTCTGTCGGGTTTTTATCAGGAATGGCTGTTGGATTATGTCGAATGCTTTTTCTGCATCTATTGAGATGATTATATGGTTCTTGTTCTTGGCTTTGTTAATATAGTGTATTACATTTATTGATTTGCGTATGCTGAACCATCCTTGTATCTCTGGGATAAATCCGATTTGGTCAGGGTGTATGATCTTCTTGAAGACCCTCTGTATTCTGTTTGCCAGTATCTTGCTGAGGAATTTTCACCTATGTTCATTAGGGAGATTGGCCTGTAGTTCTCTTTTTTGGTTGGGTCTTTCCCTGGTTTTGAATCAAAGTAACACTTGTTTCCAGGAATGAATTTGGGATACTTGCTTCTCTTTCAATTTCCTTGATGAGTTTAAAGGGTAATGGCAATAGTTCTTCTTTAAATGTCTTGTAGAATTCAGCAGTGAAGCCATCAGGACCTGGGTTTTTCTTTGTTGGTAAATTTTTTATTACATTTTCAATTTCATAGTAATTGGGGTGTTTAGAAATTTTATATCTTCTACATTTAACTTTGGCAATTCATATGTATCTAGGAATCTGTCCATTTCTTCTGTGTTTTCCATTTTATTAGAGTACAGGTTCTCAAAGTAGGTATTGATGATCCTCTGGATTTCTGTTGGGTCTGTTGTGACTTTAACTTTTTTGTTCTTAATTTCACGAATTTGAGCTTTTTCTTTCCTTTTTTTGATAAGGTTGGTCAAAGGTTTATCAATTTCATTTATTCTTTTGAAAAACCAACTCTTTGATTCATTAATTTTTGTATCATTCTCTTAGTCTCCATTGCACTGATTTCTGCTCTGATCTTTATAATTTCCTCTCTTGTATGAGCTTTGGGTTTGTTATGCTCTTTTTCTCTAGGAGCTTGAGGTTCTGCATTAGGTTATTTACCTGAGTTCTCTCTGTTTTCCTAATATGGGCATCCAGTGCTATGAATTTCCCTTGTAGAACTCCTTTCATTGTGTCCCATAGATTAATGTATGTTGTACTGGCAATATCATTTGCTTGTAGAAACTGTCTAGTTTCTTCTTTAATTTCCGCTATGACCCATTGGTTGTTCAGGAGGGTGTAATTTAATTTCCATGTGTTTGTGGGAGTTTTGTGGTTTCTTATGTTATTGACTTCCAATTTTATTGCACTATGGTCTGATAATATACAGGGGATAACTTCAATTCTTTTACATTTACTTAGACATGTCCTATGAGATAGCATGTGCTCTCTTTTAGAGAATGACCCATGTGCAGCCAAAAAGAATGTGTATTCTGATTTTGTGGGGTGGAACACTCTGTAAACATCTATTAAGTCCATTTGTTCAGTAGCTTGGTTCACTTCCAGAATTTTGTTGCTAATTTTTTGTGTAGATGATCTATTTGTGATAATGAGGTATTGAGGTCCCCCACTACAATTGTATTAGTGCTTATTTGGTTTTTCACGTCCATTAATATTTGTTTAGTACAGGTGGGGGCATTCGTATTTGGTGCATATATATTTATGATTGTAATCCTTTCCTCTTGGATTATTCCCTTCACAAGGATGCAGTGACCATCTTTGTTTCTCTTAATGAGTTTTGGTTTGAAATCTACTTTCTCTGCAAATAAGTTTGCTATGCCTGCTTTTTTCTGGGTTCCTGTCACATGGAGAACTGTTTTCCATCCTTTTACTTTCATTCTATGAATTTCTTTTTGAGTTAGGTGTGTTTCTTGTATATATTGCTGGATTTTGCTTTTTAATCCATTCTGTCAGTCTATTTCTTTTGTTTGGTGAATTGAGGCCATTAACATTGATAGTTATAATTGGTAGATATTGACTCAACATTGTCATGATGTTTTATTGTTGTTGGCTCTTTTATTTTTTATTTTTCCCCCTTTCCCTTTAGTTTCTTACCTTGCCTGGTGGCTTCCCTCTGTTGAGGCTCATGGAGTTGTGACCTTCATTGTTTTTTTCTAGGATATTGTTTAGAATTGTTTGGAGTGCTGGTTTGGTGTTCATCAAATTTCTCAGGTGTTCTTTGTCGTGGAAGTATCTACTTTCCCCATTGATTTTGAAAGATAATTTTGCAGGATACAACAGTTGGAAGTTATTTTCTTTAGGGCTTGAAATACTTCATTCCAGGCTTTCCTTGATTTGAGGGTTTGTGTTGAGAAGTCTGCTGTGATTCTGATGGGCTTTCCTTTGTAGGTGATTTGTTTCTTTTCTCTGTTTGTAGGATTTTGTTCTGCTGTTGGGTTTCTGGGATCTTGACTATTAAATGTCTAGGTGAAGATTTTTTTTTTGATCATGGCTAGTTGGAGTTCTATATGCTTCACTTAGCTGTATGTCCAATTCTCCACCTCTGTCTGGAAATTTTGTACTATTACTTCTGAACAGTTTTTTTATGGCAATTGTACTTTCTCCTGTTTTTTTGTGGACTCCTACCAGTCATATGTTATTCTTCTTTGCATCATCTAGCAGCTGTTGGATTGATTTCTCGTGGTCCCTTACTATTTTTAAGAAATCTCTGTTTTCATGGTCATTAACTTCAATCCTGTCTTCTATATCTGATATTCTATCTTCACATTCCCTTAATCTGCTGTGCATACTTTCAATAGAATTTTTAATCTCCTGAATATCTGTTTGAATCTGTTTCATGGATTCCATTTCTATGTTATGTTGGGCAATCATGTTTTCCATTTCTTTCTTATGCTGGGCATTCATGGCTTCCAGCATGTTTCTGAGCTCATCTATTTTTTTTATCTTTTTCTATTCTAGAGCCTCTAATCATGTCTTTCACTCTTCTCACCATCTCTGTAGTTATCTGGGAGATTATTTCTGCTTTGAATTTTTCTACAGCCTCATTCATCTGTTTTGTTACATCCTTTGTTATCAGTTCAGGGTGTCCAGGTCGTTGATTATCAGACTTTTCCACCTCATTTCCCCAAGAATTTGCCTTTTGTGAGGTGAAAGTCTGAGTTTGTGCCTTGCTTAAATGCTTTCTCATTTTTGTTTTTGGTACTGTCCTTGGTTTAGTTCCTGGGTTGATACTTTAAAGTTGCTTATTGTAAGTATCTTTGTTGCTTCTATTTAGAGCCCTTATGGAATGATTGCTTCTCAGAGGTGTCTTCCAGATATAGCTGGTCTTTAGGTTTTGAGTCTCTAATGGCTCTGAGGCTATCTCATTTTCATTATACCAGGAAGGACAACTGATTAGGTCAATCACAACACCTTAGACCAAGTCATACAATCAGCAACACAATAGAATCAAGTACCTTTTAGAAAATGATAATTTGTGGTGGTTATTAACCTATCACCTTTAACTGTGTGAATTAAATCAAGATCAAGGACCAATCTAATATATGTTTATAGTGAATTAACTCTTCAATATAGCAACTTTACCCTTCAGGATGGGGAGTTAGAAGGAGTTGGGGAGGGAGGGATAGACAGGTAGAAGGATAGAGGAAGGTTAGCAGTAAGGCCAGAGGACACAGGCAAGAGAAGGAAAGAGAAGAAAAGAAAAAAAAGAAGACATATGAAGTAGGGCCAGAACAGGAACACAAAGGGGAGATGAAGAACAATGTGAGACAACAAGAGAGCGAGGCAGATAATGAGAGAGAAAGAAAAGAAAAAGAGAGAAAAAAGAGAAAAATAAATATTTTAAAAGAGTAGAAAAGAAAAACAAATTAAAAATAAGAGCAAAAAAAATAGTAATTTTGAAAATAACAAATAAAGATAAAAATGAAGGGCCTCCTTCAGGGTATGTCTCTACTGTAACAATAGACAATGTGGGCAGCAGTGTGCAGTTATAATTCAATTAGTCTCAGTAACCCAGTCACAGACCCATGAGATTCAGGTTGATTTCTGGTTGCAAGTCCCAAGTTGAGCTCCTTGTCCTCCTGCATGTTTGAACTCTGCAAGTTTCTACTGCAGGTTCCAGCTGCCTTTCCCTTGAAGATAGTCCAGGTTCCAATGGGAGGTGTTGATCCCTCCAACTTACCAAGTATGGTGGTCTGGTGTGCCTTTATTGAAGAGATTCTCTTCACTTTTCCAGTGGGCTTCAGTTGTCATCAGGAAGCCTGAGAGAGGCCCACTGTCTGTTTTTCACTTCTACAGCTCAGGACAATGGCCTTTATGTCCTCCTGTGCCTCTGTGGTGTGGAACTAAGTAGATGCACAGCCAAGAGGCTAGAGGTGGGGCGGGGGGGGACCTGTTTTTGCAGGCTAAGCTGGTGGCTCGGGGGGGCAGTCCTCACCATCTCCTGGTCACAAGTGGGTGGAGCAACCCCAACAGAGGAGGGCGAAGTCAGCCCACAATTGCTGTGCCCACACGGCTAAGCTGGTGGCTCCACCAGGCTTTTTTTTAACAAATCTAAGAGCAATATTTTTTTCTTTTATTCCTCTTGGTGTGTAGCCTCAAGATCTTTACCAGAATGCTGGTCATTCAGACCAACAAGATTATTATATACCCTCCCTCTAGCTCCTAAAGGAACATCTATCCATTAGAAAATGAAACTTCCAAACAATTATATAGGAATCAAAAACTTTGAGCTCAAATTTTAGATAAACTTCCCCCCAAAATCTCTCTAATTTCTTCTAAACTTTGTCTGATTATCAATGGGTACTAATGATTTCACAGGCATTTTTGGGTCATTTTTGTTCTAGATATTTGATGCAGAGTTTAGCCATTTTTATAAAAGCAGATTCATGGCTTCAAATAGTTGAATGTCTCCCACATATTAAGGAATGAAAGATGTTTTAGGCAGCTACTGAGAACAGATTTGAGATCAAGATCCAGAAATGACAAGGGTATTCTGACAAAAATAACTTCCTGATAGAAAAAAAGTGGCTCAAGAATTTGAATAGGCAAATAAATACCTCAGGAAGGAGTAAAATCCCATCACTAGCAATTTGCAAGGAGTTGCTCAATCAAGGAGTTCATGGGTTGTCCTTGCATTTTTAATGAAAGCCAGAGAAAGAGGCCATACTCATTCCTTCAGCCATGCCCATGACACTAATTTCTCATTTCCTTGGTTGTTGACTTGACAAGATTGCTAAGAAAGGGAGTGGAATATCTACTTTGCACCAGCTTCATTCCCATTTAATGAGTGCAACATACCCTTGAAAGACATCACAACATGCACAGCTGAAAACCCAAGATTCAGACACCTAAGACATGCAGTATTAATCTGAACTTTTTTCCAGATTTGAAGAATTATTATTTTAAATCGTAAAACATGAATTTTTTCAATACACAATGCAGTTTCTTTATCATTTTTCCTGTAATTATTTCTACTATTGCTAGTCTTCAAGACCAGTTTAAGAGATTTAAAGAGAAACTGCATCTAGATAATTTTCAATAAAAGATGAATCCTCAGGGCACATCCATACTCTTCTGCTCCTTGGGAGCTGACTTTTGTAATGTAATGGGTATTGTGAATTATATGTATTCAAATCTGTTGACTGATTGCTGAGAAAACTGTTCTCCAAACATAATCAATGAACCCCAGGCTAAATCATGAGATCTGTTCTCATTTCACAATCTCTAGTGGCACCAATTATAATGCTTTATACTAGCAGGCATTCAGGAAATGATCAATTGAGTTTAGTATTATTCCTGGCAGTGTATACAGCATATGTGAACAGAACAAGTATATGACATAAGGCAGTGACCCTGTGAATCTTGGCTACTCAATCATAGGCTGTGCTACCTTGGGATAGTTATTCAATTTCTCCAAATCAAATTCCTTGTATATCAGTTATTGATTATACTATCTAAAACTCTGGATTATTATGGGTATGGAATATAATTTATGTAAAGCATCTAAGCTATTGCTTACCACATACAAATTACTTAGTATGCAGTAGTTGTTGTTATCCTCAATTTGTAAGTTTCTTATTACAATAAAACACCTGTGTGGGTTTGAAACCATAGAGATTTTCCCAGTAGTTCTATTAGATGATTTACTATAAACCTTTTATTTATTCTGGAAGGCTGCCTATGGATAGTTTTTTCAATGTAAATGCTCTATTTTGTTGACTATGAAGGACATTTTTGTTGTTGTTGTTGTTACCGCCGATTGAACTCAGGTCCTTGCGCTTGCACAGCAGGCAGTGAAACCACTGAGCTAAATTCCCGGCCCCTATGAAGGACATTTTTAAAGAAAAGTGATAAAACAAAATTCCCTGTGCCAAAGAAATCATATAGTATACTCAGTGATGCAAAAAGCATTTAAATGAAGTCCAAAATCTTCACCTCTATCATCAGGAAACAAACATTCTAGTTGGAACAACAAGACCAAAAATGCATAAAAGAATCAGAGTAATTTATTACTAAATATCAGTATTAGTAAAATACTGATAATAGCTTGACAGGAGAAATGAGAAAAATGCTCAAGAACTTTGGCAGCCACAGTATAATTTGAGTGCCATGGATGAAAAGTATTCTGAGAAAAAAAACTACGTGAGTAATGTGTTTGTCTTTTATTATTTGCAATGTTATGGTTTATATCCATATGTGCCCCCTTAGGCCTCATGTGATAATGGGTGGGACCTTTGAAAGGTGATTGGATTATAAGGCATACAGCAGACTTGCTGTTAGAAGGTGGGGCCTGGTCAGAAGAGGAGGGTCACTGTGGGCATGACCCAGAAGGTTACATCTCCTTTCCTGTCTCCTTCTATATCCCTCTGCATGAGTAAGCAGCTCTCTTCCACCAGGCCCCTCTGCCACACCATCCTGCCTTGGAGCCAGCTGATTGTGACCCAAAATAAACCACTCATCTTTTAATTTGCTGGTGTCATGTATTTTGTCCTAGAAAATAAAAGTGGTAAAAGCAGGCAACAAGAAAGAGATGTGTTGGAATTTGAGGGTGTGTGTGTATGTGTTTGCGCATATGTATTTCTGTGTGTGGTAAACAATAGCAGGCAATCTAGTTCCATTCTCAAGTATTATTATTAAGTGCATATCTAAAAACTTCTGCACCTGAGCTTAAAGAAAATGTATTAAAATATATTTAGAATGATTTTAAGAATTTTTTTCAAGAGTCAATCTGTTACTGCCCAGGATTCTTGTGCTGAGAGATTTTCATCTCATGTTTAAATTAAGGTAAATATAGGTTTGTGATGGTAAATGAACCACACCACCCGCAGTTTCTAGGGCCTAAACATATGCACAATTAAGTGAATTTTTATATCCCTCATTCTTTTCTTCACCCAAATTTAATATGATGGGACCATTATCAAGAGCATGCCAACCTTCATTAGTCATTGATAAAGGCTTCAAATTTTTCAATGTACTCATAATCAGTAGTCTTGTAAAGGAACTCTTACTTAAACTAACTGTTCTCTTGTGTTCCAATGTTACAAATTTAGGGATTTCCAAATTGTGAGTTTTCCAAATGATGATTTGAATGTGTTAATTGAAATAAATTTAGTGAA